>NC_092722.1:139473435-140801935 GCF_047496885.1 Scyliorhinus torazame | reverse complement strand
TCGCCTCGCTTCGCTCTCTTTCACCCTCCTTCATCTCGTTTCGCTCTCTTTCACCCTCCTTCATCTCGTTGTGCTCTCTTTCACCCTCCTTCCTCTCGTTTCGCTCTCTTTCACCCTCCTTCTACTCGTTTCGCTCTCTTTCACCCTCCTTCATCTTGTTTCGCTTTCTTTCACCCTCCTTCATCTCGTTTCGCACTCTTTCACAATCCTTCATCTCGTTTCGCTCTCTTTCAACCTCCATCGTCTTCTTTCGCTCTCTTTCACGCTCCTTCGTCTCACTTCGCTCTCTTCCACCCTCCTTCGTCTCATTTCGCTCTCATTCACCCTGCTTCATCTCGTTTCGCGCTCTTTCACCCTCTTTCGTTTTGTTTCTCTCTCTTTCACACTCATTCATCTCGGCTCGCTCTCTTTCACCCTCCTTCTTCTCGCTTTGCTCTCTTTCACCCTCCTTCGTCTCGTTTCGCTCTCTTTCACCCTCCCTTGTCTCGATTCGCTCACTTTCACCCTCCTTCGTCTCGTTATGCTCTCCTTCACCCTCCTTCGTCTCGTTTCGCTCTCTTTCACCCTCCTTCGTCTCGTGGCGCTCTCTATCACCCTCCTTTGACTCGTTTTGTTCTCTTTCACTCTCCTTCCTCTCCTTTCGCTCACTTTCACCCTCCTTCGTCTCGTTTCAGTCTCTTTCACCCTCCTTCGACGTGTTTCGATTTCTTTCACCCTCCTTCATCTCGTTTCGCTCTCTTTCACCCTCCTTCATCTCGTTTCGCTCTCTTTCACCCTCCTTCATCTCGTTTCGCTCTCTTTCACCATCCTTCGTCTCGTGGCGCTCTCTTTCACCCTCCTTCATCTCGTTTCGCTCTCTTTCACCCTCCTTCGTCTCGTTTTGCTCTCTTTCATTCTCCTTCGTCTCGTTTTGCTCTCTTTCACCCTCCTTCATCTCATTTCGCTCTCTTTCACCCTCCTTCATCTTGTTTCCCTTTTTTTCACCCTCCTTCATCTCGTTTTGCGCTCTTTCACTCTCCTTCGTCTCGTTTCTCTCCCTTTCACTCTCCTTCGTCTCAAGGCGCTCTCTTTCAACCTCCTTCGTCTCGTTTCGCTGTCTTTCACCCCCCTTCGTCTTGTTTCGCTCTCCTTCACGCTCCTTCATCTCGTTTCGCTCTCTTTCACCCTCCTTCGTCTCGCTTTGCTCTCTTTCACCCTCCTTCGACTCGTTTCGCTCTCATTTACACTGCTTCATCTCGTTTCGTGCTGTTTCACGCTCCTTCGTCTCGTTTCTCTCTCATTTACCCTCCTTCGTCTCGTGGCGCTCTCTTTCACCCTCCTTCGTCTCGTTTTGTTCTCTTTCACCCTCCTTCGTCTCGTATCGCTCTCTTTCACCCTCCTTCGTCTCGTTTCACTCTGTTTCACCCTCCCACGTCTAGTTTCGCTCTCTTTCACCCTCCTTCGTCTCGTTACGCTCTCTTTCACCCTCCTTCGACTCGTTTCGCTCTCTATCACCCTCCTTCATCTCGTTTCGCTCTCTTTCACCCTCCTTCATCTCGTTTCGCACTCTTTCACCCTCCTTCGACTCGTTTTGCTCTCTTTCATCCTCCTTCGTCTCGTTTCGCTCTCTTTCACCCCCCTTCATCTCGTTTCGCTCTCTTTCACCCTCCTTCGTCTCGTTTCGCTCTCTTTCACCCTCCTTCGTCTTGTTTCGCTATCTTTCACCCTCTTTCATCTCGTGTCGCTCTCTTTCACCCTCCTTCGTCTTGTTTCGCTCTCTTTCACCCTCCTTCGTCTTGTTTCGCTCTCTTTCACCCTCCTTCATCTCGTTTCGCTCTCTTACACCCTCCTTCGCCTCGCTTCGCTCTCTTTCACCCTCCTTCATCTCGTTTCGCTCGCTTTCACCCTTCTTCGTCTCGTTTCGCTCTCTTTCACCCTCCTTCATCTCGTTTCGCTCTCTTTCACCCTCCTTCGACTCGTTTTGCTCTCTTTCATCCTCCTTCGTCTCGTTTCGCTCTCTTTCACCCCCCTTCATCTCGTTTCGCTCTCTTTCACCCTCCTTCATCTCGTTTTGCTCTCTTTCACCCTCCTTCGTCTTGTTTCGCTATCTTTCACCCTCTTTCATCTCGTGTCGCTGTCTTTCACCCTCCTTCGTCTTGTTTCGCTCTCTTTCACCCTCCTTCATCTTGTTTCGCTCTCTTTCACCCTCCTTCGTCTCGTTTCGCTCTCTTACACCCTCCTTCGCCTCGCTTCGCTCTCTTTCACCCTCCTTCATCTCGTTTCGCTCGCTTTCACCCTTCTTCGTCTCGTTTCGCTCTCTTTCACCATCCTTCATCTCGTTTTGCTCTCTTTCACCCTCCTTCCTCTCGTTTCGCTCTCTTTCACCCTCCTTCTACTCGTTTCGCTCTCTTTCACCCTCCTTCATCGTGTTTCGCTTTCTTTCACCCTCCTTCATCTCGTTTCGCACTCTTTCACCCTCCTTCATCTCGTTTTGCTCTCTTTCAACCTCCATCGTCTTCTTTCGCTCTCTTTCACGCTCCTTCGTCTCACTTCGCTCGTCTTTCACCCTCCTTCGTCTCATTTCGCTCTCATTCACCCTGCTTCATCTCGTTTCGCGCTCTTTCACCCTCTTTCGTTTCGTTTCTCTCTCTTTCACACTCATTCATCTCGGCTCGCTCTCTTTCACTCTCCTTCGTCTCGCTTTGCTCTCTTTCACCCTCCTTCGTCTCGTTTCGCTCTCTTTCACCCTCCCTTGTCTCGTTTCGCTCTCTTTCACCCTCCTTCATCTCGTTATGCTCTCCTTCACCCTCCTTCGTCTCGTTTCGCTCTCTTTCACCCTCCTTCGTCTCGTGGCGCTCTGTTTCACCCCCCCACGTCTCGTTTCGCTCTCTTCCACCCTCCTTCGTCTCTTGTCGCTCGCTTTCACCCTCCTTCATCTCGTTTCGCTCTCTTTCACCATCCTTCGTCTCGTTTCGATCTCTTTCACCCTTCTTCGTCTCGTTTCGCTCTCTTTCACCCTCCTTCATCTCGTTTTGCTCTCTTTCACCCTCCTTCCTCTCGTTTCGCTCTCTTTTACTCTGCTTCTAGTCGTTTTGCTCTCTTTCACCCTCCTTCTTCTTGGTTCGCTTTCTTTCTCCCTCCTTCATCTCGTTTCACTCTCTTTCACAATCCTTCATCTCACTTCTCTCTCTTTCACCCTCCTTCGTCTCATTTCACTCTCATTCACCCTGCTTCATCTCGTTTCGCGCTCTTTCACACTCTTTCGTCTCGTTTCTCTCTCTTTCACACTCCTTCATCTCCGCTCGCTCTCTGTCACCCTCCTTCGTCTCGCTTCACTCTCTTTCACCCTCCATCGTCTCGTTTCGCTCACTTTCACCCTCATTCATCTCGTTTTGCTCTGTTTCAACCTCCCACGTCTCGTTTCGCTCTCTTTCACCCTCCTTCATCTCGTGTCGCAGGCTTTCACCCTCCTTCAACTCGTTTCGCTATCTTTCACCCTCCTTCGTCTTGTTTCGCTCTCTTTCACCCTCCCTCGTCTCGTTTCGCTCTCTTTCACCCTCCTTCGTCTCGTTACGCTCTCTTTCACCCTCCTTCGACTCGTTTCGCTCTCTTTCACCCTCCTTCATCTCGTTTCGCTCTCTTTCACCCTCCTTCATCTCGTTTTGCTCTCTTTCACCATCCTTCGACTCGTTTTGCTCTCTTTCATCCTCCTTCGTCTCGTTTCGCTCTCTTTCACCCCCCTTCATCTCGTTTCGCTCTCTTTCACCCTCCTTCGTCTCGTTTCGCTCTCTTTCACCCTCCTTCGTCTTGTTTTGCTACCTTTCACCCTCTTTCATCTCGTGTCGCTCTCTTTCACCCTCCTTCGTCTTGTTTCGCTCTCTTTCACCCTCCTTCGTCTTGTTTCGCTCTCTTTCACCCTCCTTCATCTCGTTTCGCTCTCTTACACCCTCCTTCGCCTCACTTCGCTCTCTTTCACCCTCCTTCATCTCGTTTCGCTCGCTTTCACCCTTCTTCGTCTCGTTTCGCTCTCTTTCACCCTCCTTCATCTCGTTTCGCTCTCTTTCACCCTCCTTCGACTCGTTTTGCTCTCTTTCATCCTCCTTCGTCTCGTTTCGCTCTCCTTCACCCCCCTTCATCTCGTTTCGCTCTCTTTCACCCTCCTTCGTCTCGTTTCGCTCTCTTTCACCCTCCTTCGTCTTGTTTCGCTATCTTTCACCCTCTTTCATCTCGTGTCGCTCTCTTTGACCCTCCTTCGTCTTGTTTCGCTCTCTTTCACCCTCCTTCATCTTGTTTCGCTCTCTTTCACCCTCCTTCGTCTCGTTTCGCTCTCTTACACCCTCCTTCGCCTCGCTTCGCTCTCTTTCACCCTCCTTCATCTCGTTTCGCTCGCTTTCACCCTTCTTCGTCTCGTTTCGCTCTCTTTCACCCTCCTTCATCTCGTTTTGCTCTCTTTCACCCTCCTTCCTCTCGTTTCGCTCTCTTTCACCCTCCTTCTACTCGTTTCGCTCTCTTTCACCCTCCTTCATCTTGTTTCGCTTTCTTTCACCCTCCTTCATCTAGTTTTGCTCTCTTTCACCCTCCTTCCTCTCGTTTCGCTCTCTTTCACCCTCCTTCTACTCGTTTCGCTCTCTTTCACCCTCCTTCATCTTGTTTCGCTTTCTTTCACCCTCCTTCGTCTCGTGGCGCTCTGTTTCACCCTCCCACGTCTCGTTTCGCTCTCTTTCACCCCCCTTCATCTCGTTTTGCTCTCTTTCACCCTCCTTCGTCTCGTTTCGCCCTCTTTCACCCTCCTTCGTCTTGTTTTGCTACCTTTCACCCTCTTTCATCTCGTGTCGCTCTCTTTCACCCTCCTTCGTCTTGTTTCGCTCTCTTTCACCCTCCTTCGTCTTGTTTCGCTCTCTTTCACCCTCCTTCATCTCGTTTCGCTCTCTTACACCGTCCTTCGCCTCGCTTCGCTCTCTTTCACCCTCCTTCATCTCGTTTCGCTCGCTTTCACCCTTCTTCGTCTCGTTTCGCTCTCTTTCACCCTCCTTCATCTCGTTTCGCTCTCTTTCACCCTCCTTCGACTCGTTTTGCTCTCTTTCATCCTCCTTCGTCTCGATTCGCTCTCTTTCACCCCCCTTCATCTCGTTTCGCTCTCTTTCACCCTCCTTCGTCACATTTCGCTCTCTTTCACCCTCCTTCGTCTTGTTTCGCTATCTTTCACCCTCGTTCATCTCGTGTCGCTCTCTTTCACCCTCCTTCGTCTTGTTTCGCTCTCTTTCACCCTCCTTCATCTTGTTTCGCTGTCTTACACCCTCCTTCGCCTCGCTTCGCTCTCTTTCACCCTCCTTCATCTCGTTTCGCTCTCTTTCACCCTCCTTCATCTCGTTGTGCTCTCTTTCACCCTCCTTCCTCTCGTTTCGCTCTCTTTCACCCTCCTTCTACTCGTTTCGCTCTCTTTCACCCTCCTTCATCTTGTTTCGCTTTCTTTCACCCTCCTTCATCTCGTTTCGCACTCTTTCACAATCCTTCATCTCGTTTCGCTCTCTTTCAACCTCCATCGTCTTCTTTCGCTCTCTTTCACGCTCCTTCGTCTCACTTCGCTCTCTTCCACCCTCCTTCATCTCATTTCGCTCTCATTCACCCTGCTTCATCTCGTTTCGCGCTCTTTCACCCTCTTTCGTTTTGTTTCTCTCTCTTTCACACTCATTCATCTCGGCTCGCTCTCTTTCACCCTCCTTCTTCTCACTTTGCTCTCTTTCACCCTCCTTCGTCTCGTTTCGCTCTCTTTCACCCTCCCTTGTCTCGATTCGCTCACTTTCACCCTCCTTCGTCTCGTTATGCTCTCCTTCACCCTCCTTCGTCTCGTTTCGCTCTCTTTCACCCTCCTTCGTCTCGTGGCGCTCTCTATCACCCTCCTTTGACTCGTTTTGTTCTCTTTCACTCTCCTTCCTCTCCTTTCGCTCACTTTCACCCTCCTTCGTCTCGTTTCAGTCTCTTTCACCCTCCTTCGACGTGTTTCGATTTCTTTCACCCTCCTTCATCTCGTTTCGCTCTCTTTCACCCTCCTTCATCTCGTTTCGCTCTCTTTCACCCTCCTTCATCTCGTTTCGCTCTCTTTCACCATCCTTCGTCTCGTGGCGCTCTCTTTCACCCTCCTTCATCTCGTTTCGCTCTCTTTCACCCTCCTTCGTCTCGTTTTGCTCTCTTTCATTCTCCTTCGTCTCGTTTTGCTCTCTTTCACCCTCCTTCATCTCATTTCGCTCTCTTTCACCCTCCTTCATCTTGTTTCCATTTTTTTCACCCTCCTTCATCTCGTTTTGCGCTCTTTCACTCTCCTTCGTCTCGTTTCTCTCCCTTTCACTCTCCTTCGTCTCAAGGCGCTCTCTTTCAACCTCCTTCGTCTCGTTTCGCTCTCTTTCACCCCCCTTCGTCTTGTTTCGCTCTCCTTCACGCTCCTTCATCTCGTTTCGCTCTCTTTCACCCTCCTTCGTCTTGTTTCGCTCTCTTTCACCCTCCTTCATCTTGTTTCGCTCTCTTTCACCCTCCTTCGTCTCGTTTCGCTCTCTTACACCCTCCTTCGCCTCGCTTCGCTCTCTTTCACCCTCCTTCATCTCGTTTCGCTCGCTTTCACCCTTCTTCGTCTCGTTTCGCTCTCTTTCACCCTCCTTCATCTCGTTTTGCTCTCTTTCACCCTCCTTCCTCTCGTTTCGCTCTCTTTCACCCTCCTTCTACTCGTTTCGCTCTCTTTCACCCTCCTTCATCTTGTTTCGCTTTCTTTCACCCCCCTTCATCTCGTTTCGCTCTCTTTCACCCTCCTTCGTCTCGTTTCGCTCTCTTTCACCCTCCTTCGTCTTGTTTCGCTATCTTTCACCCTCTTTCATCTCGTGTCGCTCTCTTTCACCCTCCTTCGTCTTGTTTCGCTCTCTTTCACCCTCCTTCATCTTGTTTCGCTCTCTTTCACCCTCCTTCGTCTCGTTTCGCTCTCTTACACCCTCCTTCGCCTCGCTTCGCTCTCTTTCACCCTCCTTCATCTCGTTTCGCTCGCTTTCACCCTTCTTCGTCTCGTTTCGCTCTCTTTCACCCTCCTTCATCTCGTTTTGCTCTCTTTCACCCTCCTTCCTCTCGTTTCGCTCTCTTTCACCCTCCTTCTACTCGTTTCGCTCTCTTTCACCCTCCTTCATCTTGTTTCGCATTCTTTCACCCTCCTTCATCTCGTTTTGCTCTCTTTCACCCTCCTTCCTCTCGTTTCGCTCTCTTTCACCCTCCTTCTACTCGTTTCGCTCTCTTTCACCCTCCTTCATCTTGTTTCGCTTTCTTTCACCCTCCTTCGTCTCGTGGCGCTCTGTTTCACCCTCCCACGTCTCGTTTCGCTCTCTTTCACCCTTCTTCGTCTCGTGTCGCTCGCTTTCACCCTCCTTCATCTCGTTTCGCTCTCTTTCAACATCCTTCATCTCGTTTCGATCTCTTTCACCCTTCTTCCTCTCGTTTCGCTCTCTTTCACCCTCCTTCATCTCGTTTTGCTCTCTTTCACCCTCCTTCCTCTCGTTTCGCTCTCTTTTACTCTCCTTCTAGTCGTTTCGCTCTCTTTCACCCTCCTTCTTCTTTGTTCGCTTTCTTTCTCCCTCCTTCATCTCGTTTCGCGCTCTTTCACACTCTTTCGTCTCGTTTCTCTCTCTTTCACACTCCTACATCTCGGCTCGCTCTCTGTCACCCTCCTTCGTCTCGCTTCACTCTCTTTCACCCTCCATCGTCTCGTTTCGCTCTCTTTCACCCTCATTCATCTCGTTTTGCTCTGTTTCACCCTCCCACGTCTCGTTTCGCTCTCTTTCACCCTCCTTCATCTCGTGTCGCTGGCTTTCACCCTCCTTCAACTCGTTTCGCTATCTTTCACCCTCCTTCGTCTTGTTTCGCTCTCTTTCACCCTCCGTCGTCTCGTTTCGCTCTCTTTCACCCTCCTTCGTCTCGTTACGCTCTCTTTCACCCTCCTTCATCTCGTTTCGCTCTCTTTCACCCTCCTTCGACTCGTTTTGCTCTCTTTCTTCCTCCTTCGTCTCGTTTCGCTCTCTTTCACCCCCCTTCATCTCGTTTTGCTCTCTTTCACCCTCCTTCGTCTCGTTTCACACTCTTTCACCTTCCTTCGTCTTGTTTCGCTATCTTTCACCCTCTTTCATCTCGTGTCGCTCTCTTTCACCCTCCTTCATCTCACTTCTCTCTCTTTCACCCTCCTTCATCTCATTTCACTCTCATTCACCCTGCTTCATCTCGTTTCGCGCTCTTTCACACTCTTTCGTCTCGTTTCTCTCTCTTTCACATTCCTTCATCTCGTTTCGCTCTCTTTCACCCTCCTTCATCTCGTTTTGCTCTCTTTCACCATCCTTCGACTCGTTTTGCTCTCTTTCATCCTCCTTCGTCTCGTTTCGCTCTCTTTCACCCCCTTTCATCTCGTTTCGCTCTCTTTCACCCTCCTTCGTCTCGTTTCGCTCTCTTTCACCCTCCTTCGTCTTGTTTTGCTACCTTTCACCCTCTTTCATCTCGTGTCGCTCTCTTTCACCCTCCTTCGTCTTGTTTCGCTCTCTTTCACCCTCCTTCGTCTTGTTTCGCTCTCTTTCACCCTCCTTCATCTCGTTTCGCTCTCTTACACCCTCCTTCGCCTCACTTCGCTCTCTTTCACCCTCCTTCATCTCGTTTCGCTCGCTTTCACCCTTCTTCGTCTCGTTTCGCTCTCTTTCACCCTCCTTCATCTCGTTTCGCTCTCTTTCACCCTCCTTCGACTCGTTTTGCTCTCTTTCATCCTCCTTCGTCTCGTTTCGCTCTCCTTCACCCCCCTTCATCTCGTTTCGCTCTCTTTCACCCTCCTTCGTCTCGTTTCGCTCTCTTTCACCCTCCTTCGTCTTGTTTCGCTATCTTTCACCCTCTTTCATCTCGTGTCGCTCTCTTTGACCCTCCTTCGTCTTGTTTCGCTCTCTTTCACCCTCCTTCATCTTGTTTCGCTCTCTTTCACCCTCCTTCGTCTCGTTTCGCTCTCTTACACCCTCCTTCGCCTCGCTTCGCTCTCTTTCACCCTCCTTCATCTCGTTTCGCTCGCTTTCACCCTTCTTCGTCTCGTTTCGCTCTCTTTCACCCTCCTTCATCTCGTTTTGCTCTCTTTCACCCTCCTTCCTCTCGTTTCGCTCTCTTTCACCCTCCTTCTACTCGTTTCGCTCTCTTTCACCCTCCTTCATCTTGTTTCGCTTTCTTTCACCCTCCTTCATCTAGTTTTGCTCTCTTTCACCCTCCTTCCTCTCGTTTCGCTCTCTTTCACCCTCCTTCTACTCGTTTCGCTCTCTTTCACCCTCCTTCATCTTGTTTCGCTTTCTTTCACCCTCCTTCGTCTCGTGGCGCTCTGTTTCACCCTCCCACGTCTCGTTTCGCTCTCTTTCACCCCCCTTCATCTCGTTTTGCTCTCTTTCACCCTCCTTCGTCTCGTTTCGCCCTCTTTCACCCTCCTTCGTCTTGTTTTGCTACCTTTCACCCTCTTTCATCTCGTGTCGCTCTCTTTCACCCTCCTTCGTCTTGTTTCGCTCTCTTTCACCCTCCTTCGTCTTGTTTCGCTCTCTTTCACCCTCCTTCATCTCGATTCGCTCTCTTACACCGTCCTTCGCCTCGCTTCGCTCTCTTTCACCCTCCTTCATCTCGTTTCGCTCGCTTTCACCCTTCTTCGTCTCGTTTCGCTCTCTTTCACCCTCCTTCATCTCGTTTCGCTCTCTTTCACCCTCCTTCGACTCGTTTTGCTCTCTTTCATCCTCCTTCGTCTCGTTTCGCTCTCTTTCACCCCCCTTCATCTCGTTTCGCTCTCTTTCACCCTCCTTCGTCACATTTCGCTCTCTTTCACCCTCCTTCGTCTTGTTTCGCTATCTTTCACCCTCGTTCATCTCGTGTCGCTCTCTTTCACCCTCCTTCGTCTTGTTTCGCTCTCTTTCACCCTCCTTCATCTTGTTTCGCTGTCTTACACCCTCCTTCGCCTCGCTTCGCTCTCTTTCACCCTCCTTCATCTCGTTTCGCTCTCTTTCACCCTCCTTCATCTCGTTGTGCTCTCTTTCACCCTCCTTCCTCTCGTTTCGCTCTCTTTCACCCTCCTTCTACTCGTTTCGCTCTCTTTCACCCTCCTTCATCTTGTTTCGCTTTCTTTCACCCTCCTTCATCTCGTTTCGCACTCTTTCACAATCCTTCATCTCGTTTCGCTCTCTTTCAACCTCCATCGTCTTCTTTCGCTCTCTTTCACGCTCCTTCGTCTCACTTCGCTCTCTTCCACCCTCCTTCATCTCATTTCGCTCTCATTCACCCTGCTTCATCTCGTTTCGCGCTCTTTCACCCTCTTTCGTTTTGTTTCTCTCTCTTTCACACTCATTCATCTCGGCTCGCTCTCTTTCACCCTCCTTCTTCTCACTTTGCTCTCTTTCACCCTCCTTCGTCTCGTTTCGCTCTCTTTCACCCTCCCTTGTCTCGATTCGCTCACTTTCACCCTCCTTCGTCTCGTTATGCTCTCCTTCACCCTCCTTCGTCTCGTTTCGCTCTCTTTCACCCTCCTTCGTCTCGTGGCGCTCTCTATCACCCTCCTTTGACTCGTTTTGTTCTCTTTCACTCTCCTTCCTCTCCTTTCGCTCACTTTCACCCTCCTTCGTCTCGTTTCAGTCTCTTTCACCCTCCTTCGACGTGTTTCGATTTCTTTCACCCTCCTTCATCTCGTTTCGCTCTCTTTCACCCTCCTTCATCTCGTTTCGCTCTCTTTCACCCTCCTTCATCTCGTTTCGCTCTCTTTCACCATCCTTCGTCTCGTGGCGCTCTCTTTCACCCTCCTTCATCTCGTTTCGCTCTCTTTCACCCTCCTTCGTCTCGTTTTGCTCTCTTTCATTCTCCTTCGTCTCGTTTTGCTCTCTTTCACCCTCCTTCATCTCATTTCGCTCTCTTTCACCCTCCTTCATCTTGTTTCCATTTTTTTCACCCTCCTTCATCTCGTTTTGCGCTCTTTCACTCTCCTTCGTCTCGTTTCTCTCCCTTTCACTCTCCTTCGTCTCAAGGCGCTCTCTTTCAACCTCCTTCGTCTCGTTTCGCTCTCTTTCACCCCCCTTCGTCTTGTTTCGCTCTCCTTCACGCTCCTTCATCTCGTTTCGCTCTCTTTCACCCTCCTTCGTCTCGCTTTGCTCTCTTTCACCCTCCTTCGACTCGTTTCGCTCTCATTTACACTGCTTCATCTCGTTTCGTGCTGTTTCACGCTCCTTCGTCTCGTTTCTCTCTCATTCACCCTCCTTTGTCTCGTGGCGCTCTCTTTCACCCTCCTTCGTCTCGTTTCACTCTGTTTCACCCTCCCACGTCTCGTTTCGCTCTCTTTCACCCTCCTTCGTCTCGTTACGCTCTCTTTCACCCTCCTTCAACTCGTTTCGCTCTCTTTCACCCTCCTTCATCTCGTTTCGCTCTCTTTCACCCTCCTTCATCTCGTTTCGCACTCTTTCACCCTCCTTCGACTCGTTTTGCTCTCTTTCATCCTCCTTCGTCTCGTTTCGCTCTCTTTCACCCCCCTTCATCTCGTTTCGCTCTCTTTCACCCTCCTTCGTCTCGTTTCGCTCTCTTTCACCCTCCTTCGTCTTGTTTCGCTATCTTTCACCCTCTTTCATCTCGTGTCGCTCTCTTTCACCCTCCTTCATCTTGTTTCGCTCTCTTTCACCCTCCTTCGTCTTGTTTCGCTCTCTTTCACCCTCCTTCATCTCGTTTCGCTCTCTTACACCCTCCTTCGCCTCGCTTCGCTCTCTTTCACCCTCCTTCATCTCGTTTCGCTCGCTTTCACCCTTCTTCGTCTCGTTTCGCTCTCTTTCACCCTCCTTCATCTCGTTTCGCTCTCTTTCACCCTCCTTCGACTCGTTTTGCTCTCTTTCATCCTCCTTCGTCTCGTTTCGCTCTCTTTCACCCCCCTTCATCTCGTTTCGGTCTCTTTCACCCTCCTTCATCTCGTTTCGCTCTCTTTCACCCTCCTTCGTCTTGTTTCGCTATCTTTCACCCTCTTTCATCTCGTGTCGCTGTCTTTCACCCTCCTTCGTCTTGTTTCGCTCTCTTTCACCCTCCTTCATCTTGTTTCGCTCTCTTTCACCCTCCTTCGTCTCGTTTCGCTCTCTTACACCCTCCTTCGCCTCGCTTCGCTCTCTTTCACCCTCCTTCATCTCGTTTCGCTCGCTTTCACCCTTCTTCGTCTCGTTTCGCTCTCTTTCACCCTCCTTCATCTCGTTTTGCTCTCTTTCACCCTCCTTCCTCTCGTTTCGCTCTCTTTCACCCTCCTTCTACTCGTTTCGCTCTCTTTCACCCTCCTTCATCGTGTTTCGCTTTCTTTCACCCTCCTTCATCTCGTTTCGCACTCTTTCACCCTCCTTCATCTCGTTTTGCTCTCTTTCAACCTCCATCGTCTTCTTTCGCTCTCTTTCACGCTCCTTCGTCTCACTTCGCTCGTCTTTCACCCTCCTTCGTCTCATTTCGCTCTCATTCACCCTGCTTCATCTCGTTTCGCGCTCTTTCACCCTCTTTCGTTTCGTTTCTCTCTCTTTCACACTCATTCATCTCGGCTCGCTCTCTTTCACCCTCCTTCGTCTCGCTTTGCTCTCTTTCACCCTCCTTCGTCTCGTTTCGCTCTCTTTCACCCTCCCTTGTCTCGTTTCGCTCTCTTTCACCCTCCTTCATCTCGTTATGCTCTCCTTCACCCTCCTTCGTCTCGTTTCGCTCTCTTTCACCCTCCTTCGTCTCGTGGCGCTCTGTTTCACCCCCCCACGTCTCGTTTCGCTCTCTTCCACCCTCCTTCGTCTCGTGTCGCTCGCTTTCACCCTCCTTCATCTCGTTTCGCTCTCTTTCACCATCCTTCGTCTCGTTTCGATCTCTTTCACCCTTCTTCGTCTCGTTTCGCTCTCTTTCACCCTCCTTCATCTCGTTTTGCTCTCTTTCACCCTCCTTCCTCTCGTTTCGCTCTCTTTTACTCTGCTTCTAGTCGTTTTGCTCTCTTTCACCCTCCTTCTTCTTGGTTCGCTTTCTTTCTCCCTCCTTCATCTCGTTTCACTCTCTTTCACAATCCTTCATCTCACTTCTCTCTCTTTCACCCTCCTTCGTCTCATTTCACTCTCATTCACCCTGCTTCATCTCGTTTCGCGCTCTTTCACACTCTTTCGTCTCGTTTCTCTCTCTTTCACACTCCTTCATCTCGGCTCGCTCTCTGTCACCCTCCTTCGTCTCGCTTCACTCTCTTTCACCCTCCATCGTCTCGTTTCGCTCACTTTCACCCTCATTCATCTCGTTTTGCTCTGTTTCAACCTCCCACGTCTCGTTTCGCTCTCTTTCACCCTCCTTCATCTCGTGTCGCAGGCTTTCACCCTCCTTCAACTCGTTTCGCTATCTTTCACCCTCCTTCGTCTTGTTTCGCTCTCTTTCACCCTCCCTCGTCTCGTTTCGCTCTCTTTCACCCTCCTTCGTCTCGTTACGCTCTCTTTCACCCTCCTTCGACTCGTTTCGCTCTCTTTCACCCTCCTTCATCTCGTTTCGCTCTCTTTCACCCTCCTTCATCTCGTTTCGCTCTCTTTCACCATCCTTCGACTCGTTTTGCTCTCTTTCATCCTCCTTCGTCTCGTTTCGCTCTCTTTCACCCCCCTTCATCTCGTTTCGCTCTCTTTCACCCTCCTTCGTCTCGTTTCGCTCTCTTTCACCCTCCTTCGTCTTGTTTTGCTACCTTTCACCCTCTTTCATCTCGTGTCGCTCTCTTTCACCCTCCTTCGTCTTGTTTCGCTCTCTTTCACCCTCCTTCGTCTTGTTTCGCTCTCTTTCACCCTCCTTCATCTCGTTTCGCTCTCTTACACCCTCCTTCGCCTCGCTTCGCTCTCTTTCACCCTCCTTCATCTCGTTTCGCTCGCTTTCACCCTTCTTCGTCTCGTTTCGCTCTCTTTCACCCTCCTTCATCTCGTTTCGCTCTCTTTCACCCTCCTTCGACTCGTTTTGCTCTCTTTCATCCTCCTTCGTCTCGTTTCGCTCTCTTTCACCCCCTTCATCTCGTTTCGCTCTCTTTCACCCTCCTTCGTCTCGTTTCGCTCTCTTTCACCCTCCTTCGTCTTGTTTCGCTATCTTTCACCCTCTTTCATCTCGTGTCGCTCTCTTTCACCCTCCTTCGTCTTGTTTCGCTCTCTTTCACCCTCCTTCATCTTGTTTCGCTCTCTTTCACCCTCCTTCGTCTCGTTTCGCTCTCTTACACCCTCCTTCGCCTCGCTTCGCTCTCTTTCACCCTCCTTCATCTCGTTTCGCTCGCTTTCACCCTTCTTCGTCTCGTTTCGCTCTCTTTCACCCTCCTTCATCTCGTTTTGCTCTCTTTCACCCTCCTTCCTCTCGTTTCGCTCTCTTTCACCCTCCTTCTACTCGTTTCGCTCTCTTTCACCCTCCTTCATCTTGTTTCGCTTTCTTTCACCCCCCTTCATCTCGTTTCGCTCTCTTTCACCCTCCTTCGTCTCGTTTCGCTCTCTTTCACCCTCCTTCGTCTTGTTTCGCTATCTTTCACCCTCTTTCATCTCGTGTCGCTCTCTTTCACCCTCCTTCGTCTTGTTTCGCTCTCTTTCACCCTCCTTCATCTTGTTTCGCTCTCTTTCACCCTCCTTCGTCTCGTTTCGCTCTCTTACACCCTCCTTCGCCTCGCTTCGCTCTCTTTCACCCTCCTTCATCTCGTTTCGCTCGCTTTCACCCTTCTTCGTCTCGTTTCGCTCTCTTTCACCCTCCTTCATCTCGTTTTGCTCTCTTTCACCCTCCTTCCTCTCGTTTCGCTCTCTTTCACCCTCCTTCTACTCGTTTCGCTCTCTTTCACCCTCCTTCATCTTGTTTCGCATTCTTTCACCCTCCTTCATCTCGTTTTGCTCTCTTTCACCCTCCTTCCTCTCGTTTCGCTCTCTTTCACCCTCCTTCTACTCGTTTCGCTCTCTTTCACCCTCCTTCATCTTGTTTCGCTTTCTTTCACCCTCCTTCGTCTCGTGGCGCTCTGTTTCACCCTCCCACGTCTCGTTTCGCTCTCTTTCACCCTTCTTCGTCTCGTGTCGCTCGCTTTCACCCTCCTTCATCTCGTTTCGCTCTCTTTCAACATCCTTCATCTCGTTTCGATCTCTTTCACCCTTCTTCCTCTCGTTTCGCTCTCTTTCACCCTCCTTCATCTCGTTTTGCTCTCTTTCACCCTCCTTCCTCTCGTTTCGCTCTCTTTTACTCTCCTTCTAGTCGTTTCGCTCTCTTTCACCCTCCTTCTTCTTTGTTCGCTTTCTTTCTCCCTCCTTCATCTCGTTTCGCGCTCTTTCACACTCTTTCGTCTCGTTTCTCTCTCTTTCACACTCCTTCATCTCGGCTCGCTCTCTGTCACCCTCCTTCGTCTCGCTTCACTCTCTTTCACCCTCCATCGTCTCGTTTCGCTCTCTTTCACCCTCATTCATCTCGTTTTGCTCTGTTTCACCCTCCCACGTCTCGTTTCGCTCTCTTTCACCCTCCTTCATCTCGTGTCGCTGGCTTTCACCCTCCTTCAACTCGTTTCGCTATCTTTCACCCTCCTTCGTCTTGTTTCGCTCTCTTTCACCCTCCGTCGTCTCGTTTCGCTCTCTTTCACCCTCCTTCGTCTCGTTACGCTCTCTTTCACCCTCCTTCATCTCGTTTCGCTCTCTTTCACCCTCCTTCGACTCGTTTTGCTCTCTTTCTTCCTCCTTCGTCTCGTTTCGCTCTCTTTCACCCCCCTTCATCTCGTTTTGCTCTCTTTCACCCTCCTTCGTCTCGTTTCACACTCTTTCACCTTCCTTCGTCTTGTTTCGCTATCTTTCACCCTCTTTCATCTCGTGTCGCTCTCTTTCACCCTCCTTCATCTCACTTCTCTCTCTTTCACCCTCCTTCATCTCATTTCACTCTCATTCACCCTGCTTCATCTCGTTTCGCGCTCTTTCACACTCTTTCGTCTCGTTTCTCTCTCTTTCACATTCCTTCATCTCGGCTCGCTCTCTGTCATCCTCCTTCGTCTCGCTTCACTCTCTTTCACCCTCCTTCGCCTCGTATCGCTCTGTTTCACCCTCCCACGACTCGTTTCGCTCTCTTTCACCCTCCTTCATCTCGTGTCGCTGGCTTTCACCCTCCTTCAACTCGTTTCGCTCTCTTTCACCCTCCTTCGTCTTGTTTCGCTCTCTTTCACCCTCCCTCGTCTCGTTTCGCTCTCTTTCACCCTCCTTCGTCTCGTTACGCTCTCATTCACTCTCCTTCGTCTCGTTTCGCTCTGTTTCACCCTCCCACGTCTCGTTTCGCTCTCTTTCACCCTCCTTCGTCTCGTGTCGCTCGCTTTCACCCTCCTTCATCTCGTTTCGCTCTTTTTCACCATCCTTCGTCTCGTTTCGCTCTCTTTCACCCTCCTTCCTCTCGTTTCGCTCTCTTACACCCTCCTTCGCCTCGCTTCGCTCTCTTTCACCCTCCTTCTTCTCGTTTTGCTCGTTTTCACCCTCCTTCGTCTCGTTTCGCTCTCTTTCACCCTCCTTCATCTCGTTTTGCTCTCTTTGACCATCCTTCCTCTCGTTTCGCTCTCTTTCACCCTCCTTCCAGTCGTTTCGCTCTCTTTCACCCTTCTTCATCTTGTTTCGCTTTCTTTCACCCTCCTTCATCTCGTTTCGCTCTCTTTCACCCTCCTTCGTCTCGTTTCGCTCTCTTTCACCCTCCCTTGTCTCGTTTCGCTCTCTTTCACCCTCCTTCATCTCGTTATGCTCTCCTTCACCCTCCTTCGTCTCGTTTCGCTCTCTTTCACCCTCCTTCGTCTCGTGGCGCTCTGTTTCACCCCCCCACGTCTCGTTTCGCTCTCTTCCACCCTCCTTCGTCTCGTGTCGCTCGCTTTCACCCTCCTTCATCTCGTTTCGCTCTCTTTCACCATCCTTCGTCTCGTTTCGATCTCTTTCACCCTTCTTCGTCTCGTTTCGCTCTCTTTCACCCTCCTTCATCTCGTTTTGCTCTCTTTCACCCTCCTTCCTCTCGTTTCACTCTCTTTTACTCTGCTTCTAGTCGTTTTGCTCTCTTTCACCCTCCTTCTTCTTGGTTCGCTTTCTTTCTCCCTCCTTCATCTCGTTTCACTTTCTTTCACAATCCTTCATCTCACTTCTCTCTCTTTCACCCTCCTTCGTCTCATTTCACTCTCATTCACCCTGCTTCATCTCGTTTCGCGCTCTTTCACACTCTTTCGTCTCGTTTCTCTCTCTTTCACACTCCTTCATCTCGGCTCGCTCTCTGTCACCCTCCTTCGTCTCGCTTCACTCTCTTTCACCCTCCATCGTCTCGTTTCGCTCACTTCCACCCTCATTCATCTCGTTTTGCTCTGTTTCAACCTCCCACGTCTCGTTTCGCTCTCTTTCACCCTCCTTCATCTCGTGTCGCAGGCTTTCACCCTCCTTCAACTCGTTTCGCTATCTTTCACCCTCCTTCGTCTTGTTTCGCTCTCTTTCACCCTCCCTCGTCTCGTTTCGCTCTCTTTCACCCTCCTTCGTCTCGTTACGCTCTCTTTCACCCTCCTTCGACTCGTTTCGCTCTCTTTCACCCTCCTTCATCTCGTTTCGCTCTCTTTCACCCTCCTTCATCTCGTTTCGCTCTCTTTCACCATCCTTCGACTCGTTTTGCTCTCTTTCATCCTCCTTCGTCTCGTTTCGCTCTCTTTCACCCCCCTTCATCTCGTTTCGCTCTCTTTCACCCTCCTTCGTCTCGTTTCGCTCTCTTTCACCCTCCTTCGTCTTGTTTTGCTACCTTTCACCCTCTTTCATCTCGTGTCGCTCTCTTTCACCCTCCTTCGTCTTGTTTCGCTCTCTTTCACCCTCCTTCGTCTTGTTTCGCTCTCTTTCACCCTCCTTCATCTCGTTTCGCTCTCTTACACCCTCCTTCGCCTCGCTTCGCTCTCTTTCACCCTCCTTCATCTCGTTTCGCTCGCTTTCACCCTTCTTCGTCTCGTTTCGCTCTCTTTCACCCTCCTTCATCTCGTTTCGCTCTCTTTCACCCTCCTTCGACTCGTTTTGCTCTCTTTCATCCTCCTTCGTCTCGTTTCGCTCTCTTTCACCCCCCTTCATCTCGTTTCGCTCTCTTTCACCCTCCTTCGTCTCGTTTCGCTCTCTTTCACCCTCCTTCGTCTTGTTTCGCTATCTTTCACCCTCTTTCATCTCGTGTCGCTCTCTTTCACCCTCCTTCGTCTTGTTTCGCTCTCTTTCACCCTCCTTCATCTTGTTTCGCTCTCTTTCACCCTCCTTCGTCTCGTTTCGCTCTCTTACACCCTCCTTCGCCTCACTTCGCTCTCTTTCACCCTCCTTCATCTCGTTTCGCTCGCTTTCACCCTTCTTCGTCTCGTTTCGCTCTCTTTCACCCTCCCTCATCTCGTTTTGCTCTCTTTCACCCTCCTTCCTCTCGTTTCGCTCTCTTTCACCCTCCTTCTACTCGTTTCGCTCTCTTTCACCCTCCTTCATCTTGTTTCGCTTTCTTTCACCCTCCTTCATCTCGTTTTGCTCTCTTTCACCCTCCTTCCTCTCGTTTCGCTCTCTTTCACCCTCCTTCTACTCGTTTCGCTCTCTTTCACCCTCCTTCATCTTGTTTCGCTTTCTTTCACCCTCCTTCGTCTCGTGGCGCTCTGTTTCACCCTCCCACGTCTCGTTTCGCTCTCTTTCACCCTTCTTCGTCTCGTGTCGCTCGCTTTCACCCTCCTTCATCTCGTTTCGCTCTCTTTCAACATCCTTCATCTCGTTTCGATCTCTTTCACCCTTGTTCCTCTCGTTTCGCTCTCTTTCACCCTCCTTCATCTCGTTTTGCTCTCTTTCACCCTCCTTCCTCTCGTTTCGCTCTCTTTTACTCTCCTTCTAGTCGTTTCGCTCTCTTTCACCCTCCTTCTTCTTTGTTCGCTTTCTTTCTCCCTCCTTCATCTCGTTTCGCGCTCTTTCACACTCTTTCGTCGCGTTTCTCTCTCTTTCACACTCCTTCATCTCGGCTCGCTCTCTGTCACCCTCCTTCGTCTCGCTTCACTCTCTTTCACCCTCCATCGTCTCGTTTCGCTCTCTTTCACCCTCATTCTTCTCGTTTTGCTCTGTTTCACCCTCCCACGTCTCGTTTCGCTCTCTTTCACCCTCCTTCATCTCGTGTCGCTGGCTTTCACCCTCCTTCAACTCGTTTCGCTATCTTTCACCCTCCTTCGTCTTGTTTCGCTCTCTTTCACCCTCCCTCGTCTCGTTTCGCTCTCTTTCACCCTCCTTCGTCTCGTTACGCTCTCTTTCACCCTCCTTCATCTCGTTTCGCTCTCTTTCACCCTCCTTCGACTCGTTTTGCTCTCTTTCTTCCTCCTTCGTCTCGTTTCGCTCTCTTTCACCCCCCTTCATCTCGTTTCGCTCTCTTTCACCCTCCTTCGTCTCGTTTCGCACTCTTTCACCTTCCTTCGTCTTGTTTCGCTATCTTTCACCCTCTTTCATCTCGTGTCGCTCTCTTTCACCCTCCTTCATCTCACTTCTCTCTCTTTCACCCTCCTTCATCTCATTTCACTCTCATTCACCCTGCTTCATCTCGTTTCGCGCTTTCACACTCTTTCGTCTCGTTTCTCTCTCTTTCACACTCCTTCATCTCGGCTCGCTCTCTGTCATCCTCCTTCGTCTCGCTTCACTCTCTTTCACCCTCCTTCATCTCGTATCGCTCTGTTTCACCCTCCCACGACTCGTTTCGCTCTCTTTCACCCTCCTTCATCTCGTGTCGCTGGCTTTCACCCTCCTTCAACTCGTTTCGCTCTCTTTCACCCTCCTTCGTCTTGTTTCGCTCTCTTTCACCCTCCCTCGTCTCGTTTCACTCTCTTTCACCCTCCTTCGTCTCGTTACGCTCTCATTCACTCTCCTTCGTCTCGTTTCGCTCTGTTTCACCCTCCCACGTCTCGTTTCGCTCTCTTTCACCCTCCTTCGTCTCGTGTCGCTCGCTTTCACCCTCCTTCATCTCGTTTCGCTCTTTTTCACCATCCTTCGTCTCGTTTCGCTCTCTTTCACCCTCCTTCCTCTCGTTTCGCTCTCTTACACCCTCCTTCGCCTCGCTTCGCTCTCTTTCACCCTCCTTCTTCTCGTTTTGCTCGTTTTCACCCTCCTTCGTCTCGTTTCGCTCTCTTTCACCCTCCTTCCTCTCGTTTCGCTCTCTTTCACCCTCCTTCCAGTCGTTTCGCTCTCTTTCACCCTTCTTCATCTTGTTTCGCTTTCTTTCACCCTCCTTCATCTCGTTTCGCTCTCTTTCACCCTCCTTCATCTCGTTTCGCTCTCTTTCACCCTCCTTCATCTCGTTTCGCTCTCTTTCACCCTCCTTCGACTAGTTTTGCTCTCTTTCATCCTCCTTCGTCTCGTTTCGCTCTCTTTCACCCCCATTCATCTCGTTTCGCTCTCTTTCACCCTCCTTCGTCTCGTTTCGCTCACTTTCACCCTCCTTCGTCTTGCTTCGCTATCTTTCACCCTCTTTCATCTCATGTCGCTCTCTTTCACCCTCCTTCGTCTTGTTTCGCTCTCTTTCACCCTCCTTCGTCTTGTTTCGCTCTCTTTCACCCTCCTTCGTCTCGTTTCGCTCCCTTACACCCTCCTTCGCCTCGCTTCGCTCTCTTTCACCCTCCTTCATCTCGTTTCGCTCGCTTTCACCCTTCTTCGTCTCGTTTCGCTCTCTTTCACCCTCCTTCATCTCGTTTTGCTCTCTTTCACCCTCCTTCCTCTCGTTTCGCTCTCTTTCACCCTCCTCCTACTCGTTTCGCTCTCTTTCACCCTCCTTCATCTTGTTTCGCTTTCTTTCACCCTCCTTCATCTCGTTTTGCTCTCTTTCACCCTCCTTCATCTCGTTTCGCTCTCTTTCAACCTCCATCGTCTTCTTTCGCTCTCTTTCACGCTCCTTTGTCTCACTTCGCTCTCTTTCACCCTCCTTCGTCTCATTTCGCTCTCATTCACCCTGCTTCATCTCGTTTCGCGCTCTTTCACCCTCTTTCGTTTCGTTTCTCTCTCTTTCACACTCCTTCATCTCGGCTCGCTCTCTTTCACCCTCCTTCGTCTCGCTTTGCCCTCTTTCACCTTCCTTCGTCTCGTTTCGCTCTCTTTCACCCTCCCTTGTTTCGTTTCGCTCTCTTTCACCCTCCTTCATCTCGTTTCGCTCTCTTTCACCCTCCTTCGACTCGTTTTGCTCTCTTTCATCCTCCTTCGTCTCGTTTCGCTCTCTTTCACCCCACTTCATCTCGTTTCGCTCTCTTTCACCCTCCTTCGTCTCGTTTCGCTCTCTTTCACCCTCCTTCGTCTTGTTTCGCTATCTTTCACCCTCTTTCATCTCGTGTCGCTCTCTTTCACCCTCCTTCGTCTTGTTTCGCTCTCTTTCACCCTCCTTCGTCTCGTGGCGCTCTGTTTCACCCTCCCACGTCTCGTTTCGCTCTCTTCCACCCTCCTTCGTCTCGTGTCGCTCGCTTTCACCCTCCTTCATCTCGTTTCGCTCTCTTTCACCATCCTTCGTCTCGTTTCGATCTCTTTCACCCTTCTTCGTCTCGTTTCGCTCTCTTTCACCCTCCTTCATCTCGTTTTGCTCTCTTTCACCCTCCTTCCTCTCGTTTCGCTCTCTTTTACTCTCCTTCTAGTCGTTTCGCTCTCTTTCACCCTCCTTCTTCTTGGTTCGCTTTCTTTCTCCCTCCTTCATCTCGTTTCACTCTCTTTCACCCTCCTTCATCTCGTTTTGCTCTCTTTCACCCTCCTTCCTCTCGTTTCGCTCTCTTTTACTCTCCTTCTAGTCGTTTCGCTCTCTTTCACCCTCCTTCTTCTTGGTTCGCTTTCTTTCTCCCTCCTTCATCTCGTTTCACTCTCTTTCACAATCCTTCAACTCGTTTCGCTCTCTTTCACCCCCCTTCATCTCGTTTCGCTCTCTTTCACCCTCCCTCGTCTCGTTTCGCTCTCTTTCACCCTCCTTCGTCTCGTTACGCTCTCTTTCACCCTCCTTCGACTCGTTTCGCTCTCTTTCACCCTCCTTCATCTCGTTTCGCTCTCTTTCACCCTCCTTCATCTCGTTTCGCTCTCTTTCACCATCCTTCGACTCGTTTTGCTCTCTTTCATCCTCCTTCGTCTCGTTTCGCTCTCTTTCACCCCCCTTCATCTCGTTTCGCTCTCTTTCACCCTCCTTCGTCTCGTTTCGCTCTCTTTCACCCTCCTTCGTCTTGTTTTGCTACCTTTCACCCTCTTTCATCTCGTGTCGCTCTCTTTCACCCTCCTTCGTCTTGTTTCGCTCTCTTTCACCCTCCTTCGTCTTGTTTCGCTCTCTTTCACCCTCCTTCATCTCGTTTCGCTCTCTTACACCCTCCTTCGCCTCGCTTCGCTCTCTTTCACCCTCCTTCATCTCGTTTCGCTCGCTTTCACCCTTCTTCGTCTCGTTTCGCTCTCTTTCACCCTCCTTCATCTCGTTTCGCTCTCTTTCACCCTCCTTCGACTCGTTTTGCTCTCTTTCATCCTCCTTCGTCTCGTTTCGCTCTCTTTCACCCCCCTTCATCTCGTTTCGCTCTCTTTCACCCTCCTTCGTCTCGTTTCGCTCTCTTTCACCCTCCTTCGTCTTGTTTCGCTATCTTTCACCCTCTTTCATCTCGTGTCGCTCTCTTTCACCCTCCTTCGTCTTGTTTCGCTCTCTTTCACCCTCCTTCATCTTGTTTCGCTCTCTTTCACCCTCCTTCGTCTCGTTTCGCTCTCTTACACCCTCCTTCGCCTCACTTCGCTCTCTTTCACCCTCCTTCATCTCGTTTCGCTCGCTTTCACCCTTCTTCGTCTCGTTTCGCTCTCTTTCACCCTCCTTCATCTCGTTTTGCTCTCTTTCACCCTCCTTCCTCTCGTTTCGCTCTCTTTCACCCTCCTTCTACTCGTTTCGCTCTCTTTCACCCTCCTTCATCTTGTTTCGCTTTCTTTCACCCTCCTTCATCTCGTTTTGCTCTCTTTCACCCTCCTTCCTCTCGTTTCGCTCTCTTTCACCCTCCTTCTACTCGTTTCGCTCTCTTTCACCCTCCTTCATCTTGTTTCGCTTTCTTTCACCCTCCTTCGTCTCGTGGCGCTCTGTTTCACCCTCCCACGTCTCGTTTCGCTCTCTTTCACCCTTCTTCGTCTCGTGTCGCTCGCTTTCACCCTCCTTCATCTCGTTTCGCTCTCTTTCAACATCCTTCATCTCGTTTCGATCTCTTTCACCCTTCTTCCTCTCGTTTCGCTCTCTTTCACCCTCCTTCATCTCGTTTTGCTCTCTTTCACCCTCCTTCCTCTCGTTTCGCTCTCTTTTACTCTCCTTCTAGTCGTTTCGCTCTCTTTCACCCTCCTTCTTCTTTGTTCGCTTTCTTTCTCCCTCCTTCATCTCGTTTCGCGCTCTTTCACACTCTTTCGTCGCGTTTCTCTCTCTTTCACACTCCTTCATCTCGGCTCGCTCTCTGTCACCCTCCTTCGTCTCGCTTCACTCTCTTTCACCCTCCATCGTCTCGTTTCGCTCTCTTTCACCCTCATTCTTCTCGTTTTGCTCTGTTTCACCCTCCCACGTCTCGTTTCGCTCTCTTTCACCCTCCTTCATCTCGTGTCGCTGGCTTTCACCCTCCTTCAACTCGTTTCGCTATCTTTCACCCTCCTTCGTCTTGTTTCGCTCTCTTTCACCCTCCCTCGTCTCGTTTCGCTCTCTTTCACCCTCCTTCGTCTCGTTACGCTCTCTTTCACCCTCCTTCATCTCGTTTCGCTCTCTTTCACCCTCCTTCGACTCGTTTTGCTCTCTTTCTTCCTCCTTCGTCTCGTTTCGCTCTCTTTCACCCCCCTTCATCTCGTTTCGCTCTCTTTCACCCTCCTTCGTCTCGTTTCGCACTCTTTCACCTTCCTTCGTCTTGTTTCGCTATCTTTCACCCTCTTTCATCTCGTGTCGCTCTCTTTCACCCTCCTTCATCTCACTTCTCTCTCTTTCACCCTCCTTCATCTCATTTCACTCTCATTCACCCTGCTTCATCTCGTTTCGCGCTTTCACACTCTTTCGTCTCGTTTCTCTCTCTTTCACACTCCTTCATCTCGGCTCGCTCTCTGTCATCCTCCTTCGTCTCGCTTCACTCTCTTTCACCCTCCTTCATCTCGTATCGCTCTGTTTCACCCTCCCACGACTCGTTTCGCTCTCTTTCACCCTCCTTCATCTCGTGTCGCTGGCTTTCACCCTCCTTCAACTCGTTTCGCTCTCTTTCACCCTCCTTCGTCTTGTTTCGCTCTCTTTCACCCTCCCTCGTCTCGTTTCACTCTCTTTCACCCTCCTTCGTCTCGTTACGCTCTCATTCACTCTCCTTCGTCTCGTTTCGCTCTGTTTCACCCTCCCACGTCTTGTTTCGCTCTCTTTCACCCTCCTTCGTCTCGTGTCGCTCGCTTTCACCCTCCTTCATCTCGTTTCGCTCTTTTTCACCATCCTTCGTCTCGTTTCGCTCTCTTTCACCCTCCTTCCTCTCGTTTCGCTCTCTTACACCCTCCTTCGCCTCGCTTCGCTCTCTTTCACCCTCCTTCTTCTCGTTTTGCTCGTTTTCACCCTCCTTCGTCTCGTTTCGCTCTCTTTCACCCTCCTTCATCTCGTTTTGCTCTCTTTGACCATCCTTCCTCTCGTTTCGCTCTCTTTCACCCTCCTTCCAGTCGTTTCGCTCTCTTTCACCCTTCTTCATCTTGTTTCGCTTTCTTTCACCCTCCTTCATCTCGTTTCGCTCTCTTTCACCCTCCTTCATCTCGTTTCGCTCTCTTTCACCCTCCTTCATCTCGTTTCGCTCTCTTTCACCCTCCTTCGACTAGTTTTGCTCTCTTTCATCCTCCTTCGTCTCGTTTCGCTCTCTTTCACCCCCATTCATCTCGTTTCGCTCTCTTTCACCCTCCTTCGTCTCGTTTCGCTCACTTTCACCCTCCTTCGTCTTGCTTCGCTATCTTTCACCCTCTTTCATCTCATGTCGCTCTCTTTCACCCTCCTTCGTCTTGTTTCGCTCTCTTTCACCCTCCTTCGTCTTGTTTCGCTCTCTTTCACCCTCCTTCGTCTCGTTTCGCTCCCTTACACCCTCCTTCGCCTCGCTTCGCTCTCTTTCACCCTCCTTCATCTCGTTTCGCTCGCTTTCACCCTTCTTCGTCTCGTTTCGCTCTCTTTCACCCTCCTTCATCTTGTTTTGCTCTCTTTCACCCTCCTTCCTCTCGTTTCGCTCTCTTTCACCCTCCTCCTACTCGTTTCGCTCTCTTTCACCCTCCTTCATCTTGTTTCGCTTTCTTTCACCCTCCTTCATCTCGTTTTGCTCTCTTTCACCCTCCTTCATCTCGTTTCGCTCTCTTTCAACCTCCATCGTCTTCTTTCGCTCTCTTTCACGCTCCTTTGTCTCACTTCGCTCTCTTTCACCCTCCTTCGTCTCATTTCGCTCTCATTCACCCTGCTTCATCTCGTTTCGCGCTCTTTCACCCTCTTTCGTTTCGTTTCTCTCTCTTTCACACTCCTTCATCTCGGCTCGCTCTCTTTCACCCTCCTTCGTCTCGCTTTGCCCTCTTTCACCTTCCTTCGTCTCGTTTCGCTCTCTTTCACCCTCCCTTGTTTCGTTTCGCTCTCTTTCACCCTCCTTCATCTCGTTTCGCTCTCTTTCACCCTCCTTCGACTCGTTTTGCTCTCTTTCATCCTCCTTCGTCTCGTTTCGCTCTCTTTCACCCCACTTCATCTCGTTTCGCTCTCTTTCACCCTCCTTCGTCTCGTTTCGCTCTCTTTCACCCTCCTTCGTCTTGTTTCGCTATCTTTCACCCTCTTTCATCTCGTGTCGCTCTCTTTCACCCTCCTTCGTCTTGTTTCGCTCTCTTTCACCCTCCTTCGTCTCGTGGCGCTCTGTTTCACCCTCCCACGTCTCGTTTCGCTCTCTTCCACCCTCCTTCGTCTCGTGTCGCTCGCTTTCACCCTCCTTCATCTCGTTTCGCTCTCTTTCACCATCCTTCGTCTCGTTTCGATCTCTTTCACCCTTCTTCGTCTCGTTTCGCTCTCTTTCACCCTCCTTCATCTCGTTTTGCTCTCTTTCACCCTCCTTCCTCTCGTTTCGCTCTCTTTTACTCTCCTTCTAGTCGTTTCGCTCTCTTTCACCCTCCTTCTTCTTGGTTCGCTTTCTTTCTCCCTCCTTCATCTCGTTTCACTCTCTTTCACAATCCTTCAACTCGTTTCGCTCTCTTTCACCCTCCATCGTCTTGTTTCGCTCTCTTTCACGCTCCTTCATCTCACTTCTCTCTCTTTCACCCTCCTTCGTCTCATTTCACTCTCATTCACCCTGCTTCATCTCGTTTCGCGCTCTTTCACACTCTTTCGTCTCGTTTCTCTCTCTTTCACCCTCCTTCGTCTCGTTTCGCTCTCTTTCACCCTCCTTCGTCTTGTTTTGCTACCTTTCACCCTCTTTCATCTCGTGTCGCTCTCTTTCACCCTCCTTCGTCTTGTTTCGCTCTCTTTCACCCTCCTTCGTCTTGTTTCGCTCTCTTTCACCCTCCTTCATCTCGTTTCGCTCCCTTACACCCTCCTTCGCCTCGCTTCGCTCTCTTTCACCCTCCTTCATCTCGTTTCGCTCGCTTTCACCCTTCTTCGTCTCGTTCCGCTCTCTTTCACCCTCCTTCATCTCGTTTCGCTCTCTTTCACCCTCCTTCGACTCGTTTTGCTCTCTTTCATCCTCCTTCGTCTCGTTTCGCTCTCTTTCACCCCCCTTCATCTCGTTTCGCTCTCTTTCACCCTCCTTCGTCTCGTTTCGCTCTCTTTCACCCTCCTTCGTCTTGTTTCGCTATCTTTCACCCTCTTTCATCTCGTGTCGCTCTCTTTCACCCTCCTTCGTCTTGTTTCGCTCTCTTTCACCCTCCTTCATCTTGTTTCGCTCTCTTTCACCCTCCTTCGTCTCGTTTCGCTCTCTTACACCCTCCTTCGCCTCACTTCGCTCTCTTTCACCCTCCTTCATCTCGTTTCGCTCGCTTTCACCCTTCTTCGTCTCGTTTCGCTCTCTTTCACCCTCCTTCATCTCGTTTTGCTCTCTTTCACCCTCCTTCCTCTCGTT
The DNA here is from genome assembly GCF_047496885.1 of Scyliorhinus torazame. Classification (NCBI taxonomy): domain Eukaryota; kingdom Metazoa; phylum Chordata; class Chondrichthyes; order Carcharhiniformes; family Scyliorhinidae; genus Scyliorhinus; species Scyliorhinus torazame. Next base: position 140,774,898 of record NC_092722.1, on the reverse strand, counting down.
TCGCTCTCTTTCACCCTCCTTCTACTCGTTTCGCTCTCTTTCACCCTCCTTCATCTTGTTTCGCTTTCTTTCACCCTCCTTCATCTCGTTTTGCTCTCTTTCACCCTCCTTCCTCTCGTTTCGCTCTCTTTCACCCTCCTTCTACTCGTTTCGCTCTCTTTCACCCTCCTTCATCTTGTTTCGCTTTCTTTCACCCTCCTTCGTCTCGTGGCGCTCTGTTTCACCCTCCCACGTCTCGTTTCGCTCTCTTTCACCCTTCTTCGTCTCGTGTCGCTCGCTTTCACCCTCCTTCATCTCGTTTCGCTCTCTTTCAACATCCTTCATCTCGTTTCGATCTCTTTCACCCTTCTTCCTCTCGTTTCGCTCTCTTTCACCCTCCTTCATCTCGTTTTGCTCTCTTTCACCCTCCTTCCTCTCGTTTCGCTCTCTTTTACTCTCCTTCTAGTCGTTTCGCTCTCTTTCACCCTCCTTCTTCTTTGTTCGCTTTCTTTCTCCCTCCTTCATCTCGTTTCGCGCTCTTTCACACTCTTTCGTCTCGTTTCTCTCTCTTTCACACTCCTTCATCTCGGCTCGCTCTCTGTCACCCTCCTTCGTCTCGCTTCACTCTCTTTCACCCTCCATCGTCTCGTTTCGCTCTCTTTCACCCTCATTCATCTCGTTTTGCTCTGTTTCACCCTCCCACGTCTCGTTTCGCTCTCTTTCACCCTCCTTCATCTCGTGTCACTGGCTTTCACCCTCCTTCAACTCGTTTCGCTATCTTTCACCCTCCTTCGTCTTGTTTCGCTCTCTTTCACCCTCCCTCGTCTCGTTTCGCTCTCTTTCACCCTCCTTCGTCTCGTTACGCTCTCTTTCACCCTCCTTCATCTCGTTTCGCTCTCTTTCACCCTCCTTCGACTCGTTTTGCTCTCTTTCTTCCTCCTTCGTCTCGTTTCGCTCTCTTTCACCCCCCTTCATCTCGTTTCGCTCTCTTTCACCCTCCTTCGTCTCGTTTCGCACTCTTTCACCTTCCTTCGTCTTGTTTCGCTATCTTTCACCCTCTTTCATCTCGTGTCGCTCTCTTTCACCCTCCTTCATCTCACTTCTCTCTCTTTCACCCTCCTTCATCTCATTTCACTCTCATTCACCCTGCTTCATCTCGTTTCGCGCTCTTTCACACTCTTTTGTCTCGTTTCTCTCTCTTTCACACTCCTTCATCTCGGCTCGCTCTCTGTCATCCTCCTTCGTCTCGCTTCACTCTCTTTCACCCTCCTTCGTCTCGTATCGCTCTGTTTCACCCTCCCACGACTCGTTTCGCTCTCTTTCACCCTCCTTCATCTCGTGTCGCTGGCTTTCACCCTCCTTCAACTCGTTTCGCTCTCTTTCACCCTCCTTCGTCTTGTTTCGCTCTCTTTCACCCTCCCTCGTCTCGTTTCGCTCTCTTTCACCCTCCTTCGTCTCGTTACGCTCTCATTCACTCTCCTTCGTCTCGTTTCGCTCTGTTTCACCCTCCCACGTCTCGTTTCGCTCTCTTTCACCCTCCTTCGTCTCGTGTCGCTGGCTTTCACCCTCCTTCATCTCGTTTCGCTCTTTTTCACCATCCTTCGTCTCGTTTCGCTCTCTTTCACCCTCCTTCCTCTCGTTTCGCTCTCTTACACCCTCCTTCGCCTCGCTTCGCTCTCTTTCACCCTCCTTCTTCTCGTTTTGCTCGTTTTCACCCTCCTTCGTCTCGTTTCGCTCTCTTTCACCCTCCTTCATCTCGTTTTGCTCTCTTTGACCATCCTTCCTCTCGTTTCGCTCTCTTTCACCCTCCTTCCAGTCGTTTCGCTCTCTTTCACCCTTCTTCATCTTGTTTCGCTTTCTTTCACCCTCCTTCATCTCGTTTCGCTCTCTTTCACCCTCCTTCATCTCGTTTCGCTCTCTTTCACCCTCCTTCATCTCGTTTCGCTCTCTTTCACCCTCCTTCGACTAGTTTTGCTCTCTTTCATCCTCCTTCGTCTCGTTTCGCTCTCTTTCACCCCCATTCATCTCGTTTCGCTCTCTTTCACCCTCCTTCGTCTCGTTTCGCTCACTTTCACCCTCCTTCGTCTTGCTTCGCTATCTTTCACCCTCTTTCATCTCATGTCGCTCTCTTTCACCCTCCTTCGTCTTGTTTCGCTCTCTTTCACCCTCCTTCGTCTTGTTTCGCTCTCTTTCACCCTCCTTCGTCTCGTTTCGCTCCCTTACACCCTCCTTCGCCTCGCTTCGCTCTCTTTCACCCTCCTTCATCTCGTTTCGCTCGCTTTCACCCTTCTTCGTCTCGTTTCGCTCTCTTTCACCCTCCTTCATCTCGTTTTGCTCTCTTTCACCCTCCTTCCTCTCGTTTCGCTCTCTTTCACCCTCCTTCTACTCGTTTCGCTCTCTTTCACCCTCCTTCATCTTGTTTCGCTTTCTTTCACCCTCCTTCATCTCGTTTTGCTCTCTTTCACCCTCCTTCATCTCGTTTCGCTCTCTTTCAACCTCCATCGTCTTCTTTCGCTCTCTTTCACGCTCCTTTGTCTCACTTCGCTCTCTTTCACCCTCCTTCGTCTCATTTCGCTCTCATTCACCCTGCTTCATCTCGTTTCGCGCTCTTTCACCCTCTTTCGTTTCGTTTCTCTCTCTTTCACACTCCTTCATCTCGGCTCGCTCTCTTTCACCCTCCTTCGTCTCGCTTTGCCCTCTTTCACCTTCCTTCGTCTCGCTTCGCTCTCTTTCACCCTCCCTTGTTTCGTTTCGCTCTCTTTCACCAACCTTCATCTCGTTTCGCTCTCTTTCACCCTCCTTCGACTCGATTTGCTCTCTTTCATCCTCCTTCGTCTCGTTTCGCTCTCTTTCACCCCACTTCATCTCGTTTCGCTCTCTTTCACCCTCCTTCGTCTCGTTTCGCTCTCTTTCACCCTCCTTCGTCTTGTTTCGCTATCTTTCACCCTCTTTCATCTCGTGTCGCTCTCTTTCACCCTCCTTCATCTTGTTTCGCTCTCTTTCACCCTCCTTCGTCTCGTGGCGCTCTGTTTCACCCTCTCACGTCTCGTTTTGCTCTCTTCCACCCTCCTTCGTCTCGTGTCGCTCGCTTTCACCCTCCTTCATCTCGTTTCGCCTATTTCACCATCCTTTGTCTCGTTTCGATCTCTTTCACCCTTCTTCGTCTCGTTTCGCTCTCTTTCACCCTCCTTCATCTCGTTTTGCTCTCTTTCACCCTCCTTCCTCTCGTTTCGCTCTCTTTTACTCTCCTTCTAGTCGTTTCGCTCTCTTTCACCCTCCTTCTTCTTGGTTCGCTTTCTTTCTCCCTCCTTCATCTCGTTTCACTCTCTTTCACAATCCTTCATCTCGTTTCGCTCTCTTTCACCCTCCATCGTCTTGTTTCGCTCTCTTTCACGCTCCTTCATCTCACTTCTCTCTCTTTCACCCTCCTTCGTCTCATTTCACTCTCATTCACCCTGCTTCATCTCGTTTCGCGCTCTTTCACACTCTTTCGTCTCGTTTCTCTCTCTTTCACCCTCCTTCGTCTCGTTTCGCTCTCTTTCACCCTCCTTCGTCTTGTTTCGCTATCTTTCACCCTCTTTCATCTCGTGTCGCTCTCTTTCACCCTCCTTCGTCTTGTTTCGCTCTCTTTCACCCTCCTTCGTCTTGTTTCGCTCTCTTTCACCCTCCTTCATCTCGTTTCGCTCTCTTACACCCTCCTTCGCCTCGCTTCACTCTCTTTCACCCTCCTTCACCTCGTTTCGCTCGCTTTCACCCTTCTTCGTCTCGTTTCGCTCTCTTTCACCCTCCTTCATCTCGTTTCGCTCTCTTTCACCCTCCTTCGACTCGTTTTGCTCTCTTTCATCCTCCTTCGTCTTGTTTCGCTCTCTTTCACCCCCCTTCATCTCGTTTCGCTCTCTTTCACCCTCCTTCATCTCGTTTCGCTCTCTTTCACCCTCCTTCGTCTTGTTTTGCTATCTTTCACCCTCTTTCATCTCGTGTCGCTCTCTTTCACCCTCCTTCGTCTTGTTTCGCTCTCTTTCACCCTCCTTCATCTTGTTTCGCTCTCTTTCACCCTCCTTCGTCTCGTTTCGCTCTCTTACACCCTCCTTCGCCTCGCTTCGCTCTCTTTCACCCTCCTTCATCTCGTTTCGCTCGCTTTCACCCTTCTTCGTCTCGTTTCGCTCTCTTTCACCCTCCTTCATCTCGTTTCGCTCTCTTTCACCCTCCTTCCTCTCGTTTCGCTCTCTTTCACCCTCCTTCTACTCGTTTCGCTCTCTTTCACCCTCCTTCATCTTGTTTCGCTTTCTTTCACCCTCCTTCATCTCGTTTCGCACTCTTTCACCCTCCTTCATCTCGTTTCGCTCTCTTTCAACCTTCATCGTCTTCTTTCGCTCTCTTTCACGCTCCTTCGTCTCACTTCGCTCTCATTCACCCTGCTTCATCTCGTTTCGCGCTCTTTCACCCTCTTTCGTTTCGTTTCTCTCTCTTTCACACTCATTCATCTCGGCTCGCTCTCTTTCACCCTCCTTCGTCTCGCTTTGCTCTCTTTCACCCTCCTTCGTCTCGTTTCGCTCTCTTTCACCCTCCCTTGTCTCGTTTCGCTCTCTTTCACCCTCCTTCATCTCGTTATGCTCCCCTTCACCCTCCTTCGTCTCGTTTCGCTCTCTTTCACCCTCCTGCGTCTCGTGGCGCTCTGTTTCACCCTCCCACGTCTCGTTTCGCTCTCTTTCACCCTTCTTCGTCTCGTGTCGCTCGCTTTCACCCTCCTTCATCTCGTTTCGCTCTCTTTCAACATCCTTCGTCTCGTTTCGATCTCTTTCACCCTTCTTCGTCTCGTTTCGCTCTCTTTCACCCTCCTTCATCTCGTTTTGCTCTCTTTCACCCTCCTTCCTCTCGTTTCGCTCTCTTTTACTCTCCTTCTAGTCGTTTCACTCTCTTTCACAATCCTTCATCTCGTTTCGCTCTCTTTCACCATCCATCGTCTTGTTTCGCTCTCTTTCACGCTCCTTCATCTCACTTCTCTCTCTTTCACCCTCCTTCGTCTCATTTCACTCTCATTCACCCTGCTTCATCTCGTTTCGCGCTCTTTCACACTCTTTCGTCTCGTTTCTCTCTCTTTCACACTCCTTCATCTCGGCTCGCTCTCTGTCACCCTCCTTCGTCTCGCTTCACTCTCTTTCACCCTCCATCGTCTCGTTTCGCTCTCTTTCACCCTCATTCATCTCGTTTTGCTCTGTTTCACCCTCCCATGACTCGTTTCGCTCTCTTTCACCCTCCTTCATCTCGTGTCGCTGGCTTTCACCCTCCTTCAACTCGTTTCGCTCTCTTTCACCCTCCTTCGTCTTGTTTCGCTCTCTTTCACCCTCCCTCGTCTCGTTTCGCTCTCTTTCACCCTCCTTCGTCTCGTTACGCTCTCATTCACCCTCCTTCGTCTCGTTTCGCTCTGTTTCACCCTCCCACGTCTCGTTTCGCTCTCTTTCACCCTCCTTCGTCTCGTGTCGCTCGCTTTCACCCTCCTTCATCTCGTTTCGCTCTTTTTCAACATCCTTCGTCTCGTTTCGCTCTCTTTCACCCTCCTTCCTCTCGTTTCGCTCTCTTACACCCTCCTTCGCCTCGCTTCGCTCTCTTTCACCCTCCTTCTTCTCGTTTTGCTCGTTTTCACCCTCCTTCGTCTCGTTTCGCTCTCTTTCACCCTCCTTCATCTCGTTTTGCTCTCTTTGACCATCCTTCCTCTCGTTTCGCTCTCTTTCACCCTCCTTCCAGTCGTTTCGCTCTCTTTCACCCTTCTTCATCTTGTTTCGCTTTCTTTCACCCTCCTTCATCTCGTTTCGCTCTCTTTCACCCTCCTGCGTCTCGTGGCGCTCTGTTTCACCCTCCCACGTCTCGTTTCGCTCTCTTTCACCCTTCTTCGTCTCGTGTCGCTCGCTTTCACCCTCCTTCATCTCGTTTCGCTCTCTTTCAACATCCTTCGTCTCGTTTCGATCTCTTTCACCCTTCTTCGTCTCGTTTCGCTCTCTTTCACCCTCCTTCATCTCGTTTTGCTCTCTTTCACCCTCCTTCCTCTCGTTTCGCTCTCTTTTACTCTCCTTCTAGTCGTTTCACTCTCTTTCACAATCCTTCATCTCGTTTCGCTCTCTTTCACCATCCATCGTCTTGTTTCGCTCTCTTTCACGCTCCTTCATCTCACTTCTCTCTCTTTCACCCTCCTTCGTCTCATTTCACTCTCATTCACCCTGCTTCATCTCGTTTCGCGCTCTTTCACACTCTTTCGTCTCGTTTCTCTCTCTTTCACACTCCTTCATCTCGGCTCGCTCTCTGTCACCCTCCTTCGTCTCGCTTCACTCTCTTTCACCCTCCATCGTCTCGTTTCGCTCTCTTTCACCCTCATTCATCTCGTTTTGCTCTGTTTCACCCTCCCACGACTCGTTTCGCTCTCTTTCACCCTCCTTCATCTCGTGTCGCTGGCTTTCACCCTCCTTCAACTCGTTTCGCTCTCTTTCACCCTCCTTCGTCTTGTTTCGCTCTCTTTCACCCTCCCTCGTCTCGTTTCGCTCTCTTTCACCCTCCTTCGTCTCGTTACGCTCTCATTCACCCTCCTTCGTCTCGTTTCGCTCTGTTTCACCCTCCCACGTCTCGTTTCGCTCTCTTTCACCCTCCTTCGTCTCGTGTCGCTCGCTTTCACCCTCCTTCATCTCGTTTCGCTCTTTTTCAACATCCTTCGTCTCGTTTCGCTCTCTTTCACCCTCCTTCCTCTCGTTTCGCTCTCTTACACCCTCCTTCGCCTCGCTTCGCTCTCTTTCACCCTCCTTCTTCTCGTTTTGCTCGTTTTCACCCTCCTTCGTCTCGTTTCGCTCTCTTTCACCCTCCTTCATCTCGTTTTGCTCTCTTTGACCATCCTTCCTCTCGTTTCGCTCTCTTTCACCCTCCTTCCAGTCGTTTCGCTCTCTTTCACCCTTCTTCATCTTGTTTCGCTTTCTTTCACCCTCCTTCATCTCGTTTCGCTCTCTTTCACCCTCCTTCATCTCGTTTCGCTCTCTTTCACCCTCCTTCATCTCGTTTCGCTCTCTTTCACCCTCCTTCGACTCGTTTTGCTCTCTTTCATCCTCCTTCGTCTCGTTTCGCTCTCTTTCACCCCCCTTCATCTCGTTTCGCTCTCTTTCACCCTCCTTCGTCTCGTTTCGCTCACTTTCACCCTCCTTCGTCTTGCTTCGCTATCTTTCACCCTCTTTCATCTCATGTCGCTCTCTTTCACCCTCCTTCGTCTTGTTTCGCTCTCTTTCACCCTCCTTCGTCTTGTTTCGCTCTCTTTCACCCTCCTTCGTCTCGTTTCGCTCCCTTACACCCTCCTTCGCCTCGCTTCGCTCTCTTTCACCCTCCTTCATCTCGTTTCGCTCGCTTTCACCCTTCTTCGTCTCGTTTCGCTCTCTTTCACCCTCCTTCATCTCGTTTTGCTCTCTTTCACCCTCCTTCCTCTCGTTTCGCTCTCTTTCACCCTCCTTCTACTCGTTTCGCTCTCTTTCACCCTCCTTCATCTTGTTTCGCTTTCTTTCACCCTCCTTCATCTCGTTTTGCTCTCTTTCACCCTCCTTCATCTCGTTTCGCTCTCTTTTAACCTCCGTCGTCTTCTTTCGCTCTCTTTCACGCTCCTTTGTCTCACTTCGCTCTCTTTCACCCTCCTTCGTCTCATTTCGCTCTCATTCACCCTGCTTCATCTCGTTTCGCGCTCTTTCACCCTCTTTCGTTTCGTTTCTCTCTCTTTCACACTCCTTCATCTCGGCTCGCTCTCTTTCACCCTCCTTCGTCTCGCTTTGCCCTCTTTCACCTTCCTTCGTCTCGTTTCGCTCTCTTTCACCCTCCCTTGTTTCGTTTCGCTCTCTTTCACCCTCCTTCATCTCGTTTCGCTCTCTTTCACCCTCCTTCGACTCGTTTTGCTCTCTTTCATCCTCCTTCGTCTCGTTTCGCTCTCTTTCACCCCACTTCATCTCGTTTCGCTCTCTTTCACTCTCCTTCGTCTCGTTTCGCTCTCTTTCACCCTCCTTCGTCTTGTTTCGCTATCTTTCACCCTCTTTCATCTCGTGTCGCTCTCTTTCACCCTCCTTCGTCTTGTTTCGCTCTCTTTCACCCTCCTTCGTCTCGTGGCGCTCTGTTTCACCCTCCCACGTCTCGTTTCGCTCTCTTCCACCCTCCTTCGTCTCGTGTCGCTCGCTTTCACCCTCCTTCATCTCGTTTCGCTCTCTTTCACCATCCTTCGTCTCGTTTCGATCTCTTTCACCCTTCTTCGTCTCGTTTCGCTCTCTTTCACCCTCCTTCATCTCGTTTTGCTCTCTTTCACCCTCCTTCCTCTCGTTTCGCTCTCTTTTACTCTCCTTCTAGTCGTTTCGCTCTCTTTCACCCTCCTTCTTCTTGGTTCGCTTTCTTTCTCCCTCCTTCATCTCGTTTCTCTCTCTTTCACAATCCTTCATCTCGTTTCGCTCTCTTTCACCCTCCATCGTCTTGTTTCGCTCTCTTTCACGCTCCTTCATCTCACTTCTCTCTCTTTCACCCTCCTTCGTCTCATTTCACTCTCATTCACCCTGCTTCATCTCGTTTCGCGCTCTTTCACACTCTTTCGTCTCGTTTCTCTCTCTTTCACCCTCCTTCGTCTCGTTTCGCTCTCTTTCACCCTCCTTCATCTTGTTTCGCTATCTTTCACCCTCTTTCATCTCGTGTCGCTCTCTTTCACCCTCCTTCGTCTTGTTTCGCTCTCTTTCACCCTCCTTCGTCTTGTTTCGCTCTCTTTCACCCTCCTTCATCTCGTTTCGCTCTCTTACACCCTCCTTCGCCTCGCTTCGCTCTCTTTCACCCTCCTTCATCTCGTTTCGCTCGCTTTCACCCTTCTTCGTCTCGTTTCGCTCTCTTTCACCCACCTTCATCTCGTTTCGCTCTCTTTCACCCTCCTTCGACTCGTTTTGCTCTCTTTCATCCTCCTTCGTCTTGTTTCGCTCTCTTTCACCCCCCTTCATCTCATTTCGCTCTCTTTCACCCTCCTTCATCTCGTTTCGCTCTCTTTCACCCTCCTTCGTCTTGTTTTGCTATCTTTCACCCTCTTTCATCTCGTGCCGCTCTCTTTCACCCTCCTTCGTCTTGTTTCGCTCTCTTTCACCCTCCTTCATCTTGTTTCGCTCTCTTTCACCCTCCTTCGTCTCGTTTCGCTCTCTTACACCCTCCTTCGCCTCGCTTCGCTCTCTTTCACCCTCCTTCATCTCGTTTCGCTCGCTTTCACCCTTCTTCGTCTCGTTTCGCTCTCTTTCACCCTCCTTCATCTCGTTTTGCTCTCTTTCACCCTCCTTCCTCTCGTTTCGCTCTCTTTCACCCTCCTTCTACTCGTTTCGCTCTCTTTCACCCTCCTTCATCTTGTTTCGCTTTCTTTCACCCTCCTTCATCTCGTTTCGCACTCTTTCACCCTCCTTCATCTCGTTTCGCTCTCTTTCAACCTCCATCGTCTTCTTTCGCTCTCTTTCACGCTCCTTCATCTCACTTCGCTCTCTTTCACCCTCCTTCGTCTCATTTCGCTCTCATTCACCCTGCTTCATCTCGTTTCGCGCTCTTTCACCCTCTTTCGTTTCGTTTCTCTCTCTTTCACACTCATTCACCTCGGCTCGCTCTCTTTCACCCTCCTTCGTCTCGCTTTGCTCTCTTTCACCCTCCTTCGTCTCGTTTCGCTCTCTTTCACCCTCCCTTGTCTCGTTTCGCTCTCTTTCACCCTCCTTCATCTCGTTATGCTCCCCTTCACCCTCCTTCGTCTCGTTTCGCTCTCTTTCACCCTCCTTCGTCTCGTGGCGCTCTGTTTCACCCTCCCACGTCTCGTTTCGCTCTCTTTCACCCTTCTTCGTCTCGTGTCGCTCGCTTTCACCCTCCTTCATCTCGTTTCGCTCTCTTTCAACATCCTTCGTCTCGTTTCGATCTCTTTCACCCTTCTTCGTCTCGTTTCGCTCTCTTTCACCCTCCTTCATCTCGTTTTGCTCTCTTTCACCCTCCTTCCTCTCGTTTCGCTCTCTTTTACTCTCCTTCTAGTCGTTTCACTCTCTTTCACAATCTTTCATCTCGTTTCGCTCTCTTTCACCATCCATCGTCTTGTTTCGCTCTCTTTCACGCTCCTTCATCTCACTTCTCTCTCTTTCACCCTCCTTCGTCTCATTTCACTCTCATTCACCCTGCTTCATCTCGTTTCGCGCTCTTTCACACTCTTTCGTCTCGTTTCTCTCTCTTTCACACTCCTTCATCTCGGCTCGCTCTCTGTCACCCTCCTTCGTCTCGCTTCACTCTCTTTCACCCTCCATCGTCTCGTTTCGCTCTCTTTCACCCTCATTCATCTCGTTTTGCTCTGTTTCACCCTCCCACGTCTCATTTCGCTCTCTTTCACCCGCCTTCATCTCGTGTCGCTGGCTTTCACCCTCCTTCAACTCGTTTCGCTATCTTTCACCCTCCTTCATCTTGTTTCGCTCTCTTTCACCCTCCCTCGTCTCGTTTCGCTCTCTTTCACCCTCCTTCGTCTCGTTACGCTCTCTTTCACCCTCCTTCATCTCGTTTCGCTCTCTTTCACCCTCCTTCGTCTCGTTTCGCTCTCTTTCACCCTCCTTCGTCTTGTTTCGCTATCTTTCACCCTCTTTCATCTCGTGTCGCTCTCTTTCACCCTCCTTCATCTCACTTCTCTCTCTTTCACCCTCCTTCATCTCATTTCACTCTCATTCACCCTGCTTCATCTCGTTTCGCGCTCTTTCACACTCTTTCGTCTCGTTTCTCTCTCTTTCACACTCCTTCATCTCGGCTCGCTCTCTGTCATCCTCCTTCGTCTCGCTTCACTCTCTTTCACCCTCCTTCGTCTCGTTTCGCTCTGTTTCACCCTCCCACGTCTCGTTTCGCTCTCTTTCACCCTCCTTCATCTTGTGTCGCTGGCTTTCACCCTCCTTCAACTCGTTTCGCTCTCTTTCACCCTCCTTCGTCTTGTTTCGCTCTCTTTCACCCTCCCTCGTCTCGTTTCGCTCTCTTTCACCCTCCTTCGTCTCGTTACGCTCTCATTCACCCTCCTTCGTCTCGTTTCGCTCTGTTTCACCCTCCCACGTCTCGTTTCGCTCTCTTTCACCCTCCTTCGTATCGTGTCGCTCGCTTTCACCCTCCTTCATCTCGTTTCGCTCTCTTTCACCATCCTTCGTCTCGTTTCGCTCTCTTTCACCCTTCTTCATCTCGTTTCGCTCTCTTTCATCCTCCTTCATCTCGTTTTGCTCTCTTTCACCCTCCTGCCTCTCGTTTCGCTCTCTTACACCCTCCTTCGCCTCGCTTCGCTCTCTTTCACCCTCCTTCTTCTCGTTTTGCTCGTTTTCACCCTCCTTCATCTCGTTTCGCTCTCTTTCACCATCCTTCGTCTCGTTTCGCTCTCTTTCACCCTTCTTCATCTCGTTTCGCTCTCTTTCATCCTCCTTCATCTCGTTTTGCTCTCTTTCACCCTCCTGCCTCTCGTTTCGCTCTCTTACACCCTCCTTCGCCTCGCTTCGCTCTCTTTCACCCTCCTTCTTCTCGTTTTGCTCGTTTTCACCCTCCTTCATCTCGTTTTGCTCTCTTTGACCATCCTTCCTCTCGTTTCGCTCTCTTTCACCCTCCTTCCAGTCGTTTCGCTCTCTTTCACCCTTCTTCATCTTGTTTCGCTTTCTTTCACCCTCCTTCATCTCGCTTCGCTCTCTTTCACCCTCCTTCATCTCGTTTCGCTCTCTTTCACCCTTCTTCATCTCGTTTCGCTCTCTTTCACCCTCCTTCGACTCGTTTTGCTCTCTTTCATCCTCCTTCGTCTCATTTCGCTCTCTTTCACCCCCCTTCATCTCGTTTTGCTTTCTTTCACCCTCCTTCGTCTCGTTTCGCTCACTTTCAACCTCCTTCGTCTTGCGTCGCTATCTTTCACCCTCTTTCATCTCATGTCGCTCTCTTTCACCCTCCTTCGTCTTGTTTCGCTCTCTTTCACCCTCCTTCGTCTTGTTTCGCTCTGTTTCACCCTCCTTCGTCTCGTATCGCTCCCTTACACCCTCCTTCGCCTCGCTTCGCTCTCTTTCACCCTCCTTCATCTCGTTTCGCTCGCTTTCACCCTTCTTCGTCTCGTTTCGCTCTCTTTCACCCTCCTTCATCTCGTTTTGCTCTCTTTCACCCTCCTTCCTCTCGTTTCGCTCTCTTTTACCCTCCTTCTACTCGTTTCGCTCTCTTTCACCCTCCTTCATCTTGTTTCGCTTTCTTTCACCCTCCTTCATCTCGTTTTGCTCTCTTTCACCCTCCTTCATCTCGTTTCGCTCTCTTTCAACCTCCATCGTCTTCTTTCGCTCTCTTTCACGCTCCTTTGTCTCACTTCGCTCTCTTTCACCCTCCTTCGTCTCATTTCGCTCTCATTCACCCTGCTTCATCTCGTTTCGCGCTCTTTCACCCTCTTTCGTTTCGTTTCTGTCTCTTTCACACTCCTTCATCTCGGCTCGCTCTCTTTCACCCTCCTTCGTCTCGCTTTGCTCTCTTTCACCCTCCTTCGTCTCGTTTCGCTCTCTTTCACCCTCCCTTGTTTCGTTTCGCTCTCTTTCACCCTCCTTCATCTCGTTTCGCTCTCTTTCACCCTCCTTCGACTCGTTTTGCTCTCTTTCATCCTCCTTCGTCTCGTTTTGCTTTCTTTCACCCCACTTCATCTCGTTTCGCTCTCTTTCACCCTCCTTCGTCTCGTTTCGCTCTCTTTCACCCTCCTTCGTCTTCTTTCGCTATCTTTAACCCTCTTTCATCTCGTGTCGGTCTCTTTCACCCTCCTTCGTCTTGCTTCGCTCTCTTTCACCCTCCTTCGTCTCGTGGCGCTCTGTTTCACCCTCCCACGTCTCGTTTCGCTCTCTTCCACCCTCCTTCGTCTCGTGTCGCTCGCTTTCACCCTCCTTCATCTCGTTTCGCTCTCTTTCACCATCCTTCGTCTCGTTTCGATCTCTTTCACCCTTCTTCGTCTCGTTTCGCTCTCTTTCACCCTCCTTCATCTCGTTTTGCTCTCTTTCACCCTCCTTCCTCTCGTTTCGCTCTCTTTTACTCTCCTTCTAGTCTTTTCGCTCTCTTTCACCCTCCTTCTTCTTGGTTCGCTTTCTTTCTCCCTCCTTCATCTCGTTTCACTCTCTTTCACAATCCTTCATCTCGTTTCGCTCTCTTTCACACTCCATCGTCTTGTTTCGCTCTCTTTCACGCTCCTTCATCTCACTTCTCTCTCTTTCACCCTCCTTCGTCTCATTTCACTCTCATTCACCCTGCTTCATCTCGTTTCGCGCTCTTTCACACTCTTTCGTCTCGTTTCTCTCTCTTTCACCCTCCTTCGTCTCGTTTCGCTCTCTTTCACCCTCCTTCGTCTTGTTTCGCTATCTTTCACCCTCTTTCATCTCGTGTCGCTCTCTTTCACCCTCCTTCGTCTTGTTTCGCTCTCTTTCACCCTCCTTCGTCTTGTTTCGCTCTCTTTCACCCTCCTTCATCTCGTTTCGCTCTCTTACACCCTCCTTCGCCTCGCTTCGCTCTCTTTCACCCTCCTTCATCTCGTTTCGCTCGCTTTCACCCTTCTTCATCTCGTTTCGCTCTCTTTCACCCTCCTTCATCTCGTTTCGCTCTCTTTCACCCTCCTTCGACTCGTTTTGCTCTCTTTCATCCTCCTTCGTCTTGTTTCGCTCTCTTTCACCCTCCTTCATCTCGTTTCGCTCGCTTTCACCCTTCTTCGTCTCGTTTCGCTCTCTTTCACCCTCCTTCATCTCGTTTCGCTCTCTTTCACCCTCCTTCGACTCGTTTTGCTCTCTTTCACCCTCCTTCATCTCGTTTCGCTCTCTTTCACCCTCCTTCGTCTTGTTTTGCTATCTTTCACCCTCTTTCATCTCGTGTCGCTCTCTTTCACCCTCCTTTGTCTTGTTTCGCTCTCTTTCACCCTCCTTCATCTTGTTTCGCTCTCTTTCACCCTCCTTCGTCTCGTTTCGCTCTCTTACATCCTCCTTCGCCTCGCTTCGCTCTCTTTCACCCTCCTTCATCTCGTTTCGCTCGCTTTCACCCTTCTTCGTCTCGTTTCGATCTCTTTCACCCTCCTTCATCTCGTTTTGCTCTCTTTCACCCTCCTTCCTCTCGTTTCGCTCTCTTTCACCCTCCTTCTACTCGTTTCGCTCTCTTTCACCCTCCTTCATCTTGTTTCGCTTTCTTTCACCCTCCTTCATCTCGTTCCGCACTCTTTCACCCTCCTTCATCTCGTTTCGCTCCCTTTCAACCTCCATCGTCTTCTTTCGCTCTCTTTCACGCTCCTTCGTCTCACTTCGCTCTCTTTCACCCTCCTTCGTCTCATTTCGCTCTCATTCACCCTGCTTCATCTCGTTTCGCGCTCTTTCACCCTCTTTCGTTTCGTTTCTCTCTCTTTCACACTCATTCATCTCGGCTCGCTCTCTTTCACCCTCCTTCGTCTCGCTTTGCTCTCTTTCACCCTCCTTCGTCTCGTTTCGCTCTCTTTCACCCTCCCTTTTCTCGTTTCGCTCTCTTTCACCCTCCTTCATCTCGTTATGCTCTCCTTCACCCTCCTTCGTCTCGTTTCGCTCTCTTTCACCCTCCTTCGTCTCGTGGCACTCTGTTTCACCCTCCCACGTCTCGTTTCGCTCTCTTTCACCCTTCTTCGTCTCGTGTCGCTCGCTTTCACCCTCCTTCATCTCGTTTCGCTCTCTTTCAACATCCTTCGTCTCGTTTCGATCTCTTTCACCCTTCTTCGTCTCGTTTCGCTCTCTTTCACCCTCCTTCATCTCGTTTTGCTCTCTTTCACCCTCCTTCCTCTCGTTTCGCTCTCTTTTACTCTCCTTCTAGTCGTTTCACTCTCTTTCACAATCCTTCATCTCGTTTCGCTCTCTTTCACCATCCATCGTCTTGTTTCGCTCTCTTTCACGCTCCTTCATCTCACTTCTCTCTCTTTCACCCTCCTTCGTCTCATTTCACTCTCATTCACCCTGCTTCATCTCGTTTCGCGCTCTTTCACACTCTTTCGTCTCGTTTCTCTCTCTTTCACACTCCTTCATCTCGGCTCGCTCTCTGTCACCCTCCTTCGTCTCGCTTCACTCTCTTTCACCCTCCATCGTCTCGTTTCGCTCTCTTTCACCCTCATTCATCTCGTTTTGCTCTGTTTCACCCTCCCACGTCTCGTTTCGCTCTCTTTCACCCTCCTTCATCTCGTGTCGCTGGCTTTCACCCTCCTTCAACTCGTTTCGCTATCTTTCACCCTCCTTCGTCTTGTTTCGCTCTCTTTCACCCTCCCTCGTCTCGTTTCGCTCTCTTTCACCCTCCTTCGTCTCGTTACGCTCTCTTTCACCCTCCTTCTTCTCGTTTCGCTCTCTTTCACCCTCCTTCGACTCGTTTTGCTCTCTTTCATCCTCCTTCGTCTCGTTTCGCTCTCTTTCACCCCCCTTCATCTCGTTTCGCTCTCTTTCACCCTCCTTCGTCTCGTTTCGCTCTCTTTCACCCTCCTTCGTCTTGTTTCGCTATCTTTCACCCTCTTTCATCTCGTGTCGCTCTCTTTCACCCTCCTTCATCTCACTTCTCTCTCTTTCACCCTCCTTCATCTCATTTCACTCTCATTCACCTGCTTCATCTCGTTTCGCTCTCTTTCACCCTCCTTCGTCTCGTTCCGCTCTCTTTCACCCTCCTTCATCTCGTTTCGCTCTCTTTCACCCTCCTTCGACTCGTTTTGCTCTCTTTCATCCTCCTTCGTCTCGTTTCGCTCTCTTTCACCCCCCTTCATCTCGTTTCGCTCTCTTTCACCCTCCTTCGTCTCGTTTCGCTCTCTTTCACCCTCCTTCGTCTTGTTTCGCTATCTTTCACCCTCTTTCATCTCGTGTCGCTCTCTTTCACCCTCCTTCATCTCACTTCTCTCTCTTTGACCCTCCTTCATCTCATTTCACGCTCTTTCACACTCCTTCATCTCGGCTCGCTCTCTTTCACCCTCCTTCGTCTCACTTCGCTCTCTTTCACCCTCCTTCGTCTCGTGGCGCTCTGTTTCACCCTCCCACGTCTCGTTTCGCTCTCTTCCACCCTCCTTCGTCTCGTGTCGCTCGCTTTCACCCTCCTTCATCTCGTTTCGCTCTCTTTCACCATCCTTCGTCTCGTTTCGATCTCTTTCACCCTTCTTCGTCTCGTTTCGCTCTCTTTCACCCTCCTTCATCTCGTTTTGCTCTCTTTCACCCTCCTTCCTCTCGTTTCGCTCTCTTTTACTCTCCTTCTAGTCGTTTCGCTCTCTTTCACCCTCCTTCTTCTTGGTTCGCTTTCTTTCTCCCTCCTTCATCTCGTTTCACTCTCTTTCACAATCCTTCATCTCGTTTCGCTCTCTTTCACCCTCCATCGTCTTGTTTCGCTCTCTTTCACGCTCCTTCATCTCACTTCTCTCTCTTTCACCCTCCTTCGTCTCATTTCACTCTCATTCACCCTGCTTCATCTCGTTTCGCGCTCTTTCACACTCTTTCGTCTCGTTTCTCTCTCTTTCACCCTCCTTCGTCTCGTTTCGCTCTCTTTCACCCTCCTTCGTCTTGTTTCGCTATCTTTCACCCTCTTTCATCTCGTGTCGCTCTCTTTCACCCTCCTTCGTCTTGTTTCGCTCTCTTTCACCCTCCTTCATCTTGTTTCGCTCTCTTTCACCCTCCTTCATCTCGTTTCGCTCTCTTACACCCTCCTTCGCCTCGCTTCGCTCTCTTTCACCCTCCTTCATCTCGTTTCGCTCGCTTTCACCCTTCTTCGTCTCGTTTCGCTCTCTTTCACCCTCCTTCATCTCGTTTCGCTCTCTTTCACCCTCCTTCGACTCGTTTTGCTCTCTTTCATCCTCCTTCGTCTTGTTTCGCTCTCTTTCACCCCCCTTCATCTCGTTTCGCTCTCTTTCACCCTCCTTCATCTCGTTTCGCTCTCTTTCACCCTCCTTCGTCTTGTTTTGCTATCTTTCACCCTCTTTCATCTCGTGTCGCTCTCTTTCACCCTCCTTTGTCTTGTTTCGCTCTCTTTCACCCTCCTTCATCTTGTTTCGCTCTCTTTCACCCTCCTTCGTCTCGTTTCGCTTTCTTACCCCCTCCTTCGCCTCGCTTCGCTCTCTTTCACCCTCCTTCATCTCGTTTCGCTCGCTTTCACCCTTCTTCGTCTCGTTTCGCTCTCTTTCACCCTCCTTCATCTCGTTTTGCTCTCTTTCACCCTCCTTCCTCTCGTTTCGCTCGCTTTCACCCTCCTTCTACTCGTTTCGCTCTCTTTCACCCTCCTTCATCTTGTTTCGCTTTCTTTCACCCTCCTTCATCTCGTTTCGCACTCTTTCACCCTCCTTCATCTCGTTTCGCTCTCTTTCAACCTCCATCGTCTTCTTTCGCTCTCTTTCACGCTCCTTCGTCTCACTTCGCTCTCTTTCACCCTCCTTCGTCTCATTTCGCTCTCATTCACCCTGCTTCATCTCGTTTCGCGCTCTTTCACCCTCTTTCGTTTCGTTTCTCTCTCTTTCACACTCACTCATCTCGGCTCGCTCTCTTTCACCCTCCTTCGTCTCGCTTTGCTCTCTTTCACCCTCCTTCGTCTCGTTTCGCTCTCTTTCACCCTCCCTTTTCTCGTTTCGCTCTCTTTCACCCTCCTTCATCTCGTTATGCTCTCCTTCACCCTCCTTCGTCTCGTTTCGCTCTCTTTCACCCTCCTTCGTCTCGTGGCGCTCTGTTTCACCCTCCCACGTCTCGTTTCGCTCTCTTTCACCCTTCTTCGTCTCGTGTCGCTCGCTTTCACCCTCCTTCATCTCGTTTCGCTCTCTTTCAACATCCTTCGTCTCGTTTCGATCTCTTTCACCCTTCTTCGTCTCGTTTCGCTCTCTTTCACCCTCCTTCATCTCGTTTTGCTCTCTTTCACCCTCCTTCCTCTCGTTTCGCTCTCTTTTACTCTCCTTCTAGTCGTTTCACTCTCTTTCACAATCCTTCATCTCGTTTCGCTCTCTTTCACCATCCATCGTCTTGTTTCGCTCTCTTTCACGCTCCTTCATCTCACTTCTCTCTCTTTCACCCTCCTTCGTCTCATTTCACTCTCATTCACCCTGCTTCATCTCGTTTCGCGCTCTTTCACACTCTTTCGTCTCGTTTCTCTCTCTTTCACACTCCTTCATCTCGGCTCGCTCTCTGTCACCCTCCTTCGTCTCGCTTCACTCTCTTTCACCCTCCATCGTCTCGTTTCGCTCTCTTTCACCCTCATTCATCTCGTTTTGCTCTGTTTCACCCTCCCACGTCTCGTTTCGCTCTCTTTCACCCTCCTTCATCTCGTGTCGCTGGCTTTCACCCTCCTTCAACTCGTTTCGCTATCTTTCACCTTCCTTCGTCTTGTTTCGCTCTCTTTCACCCTCCCTCGTCTCGTTTCGCTCTCTTTCACCCTCCTTCATCTCACTTCTCTCTCTTTCACCCTCCTTCATCTCATTTCACTCTCATTCACCTGCTTCATCTCGTTTCGCGCTCTTTCACACTCTTTCGTCTCGTTTCTCTCTCTTTCACACTCCTTCATCTCGGCTCGCTCTCTGTCATCCTCCTTCGTCTCGCTTCACTCTCTTTCACCCTCCTTCGTCTCGTTTCGCTCTCTTTCACCCACCCTCGTCTCGTTTCGCTCTCTTTCACCCTCCTTCGTCTCGTTACGCTCTCATTCACCCTCCTTCGTCTCGTTTCGCTCTGTTTCACCCTCCCACGTCTCGTTTCGCTCTCTTTCACACTCCTTCGTCTCGTGTCGCTCGCTTTCACCCTCCTTCATCTCGTTTCGCTCTCTTTCACCATCCTTCGTCTCGTTTCGCTCTCTTTCACCCTTCTTCATCTCGTTTCGCTCTCTTTCACCCTCCTTCATCTCGTTTTGCTCTCTTTCACCCTCCTTCCTCTCGTTTCGCTCTCTTGCACCCTCCTTCGCCTCGCTTCGCTCTCTTTCACCCTCCTTCTTCTCGTTTTGCTCGTTTCACCCTCCTTCGTCTCGTTTCGCTCTCTTTCACCCTCCTTCATCTCGTTTTGCTCTCTTTGACCATCCTTCCTCTCGTTTCGCTCTCTTTCACCCTCCTTCCAGTCGTTTCGCTCTCTTTCACCCTTCTTCATCTTGTTTCGCTTTCTTTCACCCTCCTTCATCTGGTTTCGCTCTCTTTCACCCTCCTTCATCTCGTTTCGCTCTCGTTCACCCTCCTTCATCTCGTTTTGCTCTCTTTCACCCTCCTTCGACTCGTTTTGCTCTCTTTCATCCTCCTTCGTCTCGTTTCGCTCTCTTTCACCCCCCTTCATCTCGTTTCGCTCTCTTTCACCCTCCTTCGTCTCGTTTCGCTCACTTTCACCCTCCTTCGTCTTGCTTCGCTATCTTTCACCCTCTTTCATCTCATGTCGCTCTCTTTCACCCTCCTTCGTCTTGTTGCGCTCTCTTTCACCCTCCTTCGTCTTGTTTCGCTCTCTTTCACCCTCCTTCGTCTCGTTTCGCTCCCTTACACCCTCCTTCGCCTCGCTTCGCTCTCTTTCACCCTCCTTCATCTCGTTTCGCTCGCTTTCACCCTTCTTCGTCTCGTTTTGCTCTCATTCACCCTCCTTCATCTCGTTTTGCTCTCTTTCACCCTCCTTCCTCTCGTTTCGCTCTCTTTCACCCTCCTTCTACTCGTTTCGCTCTCTTTCACCCTCCTTCATCTTGTTTCGCTTTCTTTCACCCTCCTTCATCTCGTTTTGCTCTCTTTCACCCTCCTTCATCTCGTTTCGCTCTCTTTCAACCTCCATCGTCTTCTTTCGCTCTCTTTCACGCTCCTTTGTCTCACTTCGCTCTCTTTCACCCTCCTTCTACTCGTTTCGCTCTCTTTCACACTCCTTCATCTCGGCTCGCTCTCTTTCACCCTCCTTCGTCTCGCTTTGCTCTCTTTCACCCTCCTTCGTCTCGTTTCGCTCTCTTTCACCCTCCCTTGTTTCGTTTCGCTCTCTTTCACCCTCCTTCATCTCGTTTCGCTCTCTTTCACCCTCCTTCGACTCGTTTTGCTCTCTTTCATCCTCCTTTGTCTCGTTTCGCTCTCTTTCACCCCCCTTCATCTCGTTTCGCTCTCTTTCACCCTCCTTCGTCTCGTTTCGCTCTCTTTCACCCTCCTTCGTCTTGTTTCGCTATCTTTCACCCTCTTTCATCTCGTGTCGCTCTCTTTCACCCCCCTTCATCTCGTTTCGCTCTCTTTCACCCTCCTTCGTCTCGTTTCGCTCTCTTTCACCCTCCTTCGTCTTGTTTCGCTATCTTTCACCCTCTTTCATCTCGTGTCGCTCTCTTTCACCCTCCTTCATCTCACTTCTCTCTCTTTCACCCTCCTTCATCTCATTTCACTCTCATTCACCTGCTTCATTTCGTTTCGCGCTCTTTCACACTCTTTCGTCTCGTTTCTCTCTCTTTCACACTCCTTCATCTCGGCTCGCTCTCTGTCATCCTCCTTCGTCTCGCTTCACTCTCTTTCACCCTCCTTCGTCTCGTTTCGCTCTCTTTCACCCTCCCTCGTCTCGTTTCGCTCTCTTTCACCCTCCTTCCTCTCGTTACGCTCTCATTCACCCTCCTTTGTCTCGTTTCGCTCTGTTTCACCCTCCCACGTCTCGTTTCGCTCTCTTTCACGCTCCTTCGTCTCGTGTCGCTCGCTTTCGCCCTCCTTCATCTCGTTTCACTCTCTTTCACCATCCTTCGTCTCGTTTCGCTCTCTTTCACCCTTCTTCATCTCGTATCACTCTCTTTCACCCTCCTTCATCTCGTTTTGCTCTCTTTCACCCTCCTTCCTCTCGTTTCGCTCTCTTGCACCCTCCTTCGCCTCGCTTCGCTCTCTTTCACCCTCCTTCTTCTCGTTTTGCTCGTTTCACCCTCCTTCGTCTCGTTTCGCTCTCTTTCACCCTCCTTCATCTCGTTTTGCTCTCTTTGACCATCCTTCCTCTCGTTTCGCTCTCTTTCACCCTCCTTCCAGTCGTTTCGCTCTCTTTCACCCTCCTTCATCTTGTTTCGCTTTCTTTCACCCTCCTTCATCTCGTTTCGCACTCTTTCACCCTCCTTCATCTTGTTTCGCTCTCTTTCAACCTCCATCGTCTTCTTTCGCTCTCTTTCACGCTCCTTCGTCTCACTTCGCTCTCTTTCACCCTCCTTCGTCTCATTTCGCTCTCATTCACCCTGCTTCATCTCGTTTCGCGCTCTTTCACCCTCTTTCGTTTTGCTTCTCTCTCTTTCACACTCATTCATCTCGGCTCGCTCTCTTTCACCCTCCTTCGTCTCGCTTTGCTCTCTTTCACCCTCCTTCGTCTCGTTTCGCTCTCTTTCACCCTCCCTTTTCTCGTTTCGCTCTCTTTCACCCTCCTTCATCTCGTTATGCTCTCCTTCACCCTCCTTCGTCTCGTTTCGCTCTCTTTCACCCTCCTTCGTCTCGTGGCGCTCTGTTTCACCCTCCCACGTCTCGTTTCGCTCTCTTTCACCCTTCTTCGTCTTGTTTCGCTCTCTTTCACCCTCCCTCGTCTCGTTTCGCTCTCTTTCACCCTCCTTCGTCTCGTTACGCTCTCTTTCACCCTCCTTCATCTCGTTTCGCTCTCTTTCACCCTCCTTCGACTCGTTTTGCTCTCTTTCATCCTCCTTTGTCTCGTTTCGCTCTCTTTCACCCCCCCTTCATCTCGTTTCGCTCTCTTTCACCCTCCTTCGTCTCGTTTCGCTCTCTTTCACCCTCCTTCGTCTTGTTTCGCTATCTTTCACCCTCTTTCATCTCGTGTCGCTCTCTTTCACCCTCCTTCATCTCACTTCTCTCTCTTTCACCCTCCTTCATCTCATTTCACTCTCATTCACCTGCTTCATCTCGTTTCGCGCTCTTTCACACTCTTTCGTCTCGTTTCTCTCTCTTTCACACTCCTTCATCTCGGCTCGCTCTCTGTCATCCTCCTTCGTCTCGCTTCACTCTCTTTCACCCTCCTTCGTCTCGTTTCGCTCTCTTTCACCCACCCTCATCTCGTTTCGCTCTCTTTCACCCTCCTTCGTCTCGTTACGCTCTCATTCACCCTCCTTCGTCTCGTTTCGCTCTGTTTCACCCTCCCACGTCTCGTTTCGCTCTCTTTCACCCTCCTTCGTCTCGTGTCGCTCGCTTTCACCCTCCTTCATCTCGTTTCGCTCTCTTTCACCATCCTTCGTCTCGTTTCGCTCTCTTTCACCCTTCTTCATCTCGTTTCGCTCTCTTTCACCCTCCTTCATCTCGTTTTGCTCTCTTTCACCCTCCTTCCTCTCGTTTCGCTCTCTTGCACCCTCCTTCGCCTCGCTTCGCTCTCTTTCACCCTCCTTCTTCTCGTTTTGCTCGTTTCACCCTCCTTCGTCTCGTTTCGCTCTCTTTCACCCTCCTTCATCTCGTTTTGCTCTCTTTGACCATCCTTCCTCTCGTTTCGCTCTCTTTCACCCTCCTTCCAGTCGTTTCGCTCTCTTTCACCCTTCTTCATCTTGTTTCGCTTTCTTTCACCCTCCTTCATCTGGTTTCGCTCTCTTTCACCCTCCTTCATCTCGTTTCGCTATCGTTCACCCTCCTTCATCTCGTTTTGCTCTCTTTCACCCTCCTTCGACTCGTTTTGCTCTCTTTCATCCTCCTTCGTCTCGTTTCGCTCTCTTTCACCCCCCTTCATCTCGTTTCGCTCTCTTTCACCCTCCTTCGTCTCGTTTCGCTCACTTTCACCCTCCTTCGTCTTGCTTCGCTATCTTTCACCCTCTTTCATCTCATGTCGCTCTCTTTCACCCTCCTTCGTCTTGTTGCGCTCTCTTTCACCCTCCTTCGTCTTGTTTCGCTCTCTTTCACCCTCCTTCGTCTCGTTTCACTCCCTTACACCCTCCTTCGCCTCGCTTCGCTCTCTTTCACCCTCCTTCATCTCGTTTCGCTCGCTTTCACCCTTCTTCGTCTCGTTTTCCTCTCATTCACCCTCCTTCATCTCGTTTTGCTCTCTTTCACCCTCCTTCCTCTCGTTTCGCTCTCTTTCACCCTCCTTCTACTCGTTTCGCTCTCTTTCACCCTCCTTCATCTTGTTTCGCTTTCTTTCACCCTCCTTCATCTTGTTTTGCTCTCTTTCACCCTCCTTCATCTCGTTTCGCTCTCTTTCAACCTCCATCGTCTTCTTTCGCTCTCTTTCACGCTCCTTTGTCTCACTTCGCTCTCTTTCACCCTCCTTCTACTCGTTTCGCTCTCTTTCACACTCCTTCATCTCGGCTCGCTCTCTTTCACCCTCCTTCGTCTCGCTTTGCTCTCTTTCACCCTCCTTCGTCTCGTTTCGCTCTCTTTCACCCTCCCTTGTTTCGTTTCGCTCTCTTTCACCCTCCTTCATCTCGTTTCGCTCTCTTTCACCCTCCTTCGACTCGTTTTGCTCTCTTTCATCCTCCTTTGTCTCGTTTCGCTCTCTTTCACCCCCCTTCATCTCGTTTCGCTCTCTTTCACCCTCCTTCATCTCGTTTCGCTCTCTTTCACCCTCCTTCGTCTTGTTTCGCTATCTTTCACCCTCTTTCATCTCGTGTCGCTCTCTTTCACCCCCCTTCATCTCGTTTCGCTCTCTTTCACCCTCCTTCGTCTCGTTTCGCTCTCTTTCACCCTCCTTCGTCTTGTTTCGCTATCTTTCACCCTCTTTCATCTCGTGTCGCTCTCTTTCACCCTCCTTCATCTCACTTCTCTCTCTTTCACCCTCCTTCATCTCATTTCACTCTCATTCACCTGCTTCATCTCGTTTCGCGCTCTTTCACACTCTTTCGTCTCGTTTCTCTCTCTTTCACACTCCTTCATCTCGGCTCGCTCTCTGTCATCCTCCTTCGTCTCGCTTCACTCTCTTTCACCCTCCTTCGTCTCGTTTCGCTCTCTTTCACCCTCCCTCGTCTCGTTTCGCTCTCTTTCACCCTCCTTCGTCTCGTTACGCTCTCATTCACCCTCCTTCGTCTCGTTTCGCTCTGTTTCACCCTCCCACGTCTCGTTTCGCTCTCTTTCACCCTCCTTCATCTCGTGTCGCTCGCTTTCACCCTCCTTCATCTCGTTTCGCTCTCTTTCACCATCCTTCGTCTCGTTTCGCTCTCTTTCACCCTTCTTCATCTCGTATCGCTCTCTTTCACCCTCCTTCATCTCGTTTTGCTCTCTTTCACCCTCCTTCCTCTCGTTTCGCTCTCTTGCTCCCTCCTTCACCTCGCTTCGCTCTCTTTCACCCTCCTTCTTCTCGTTTTGCTCGTTTCACCCTCCTTCGTCTCGTTTCGCTCTCTTTCACCCTCCTTCATCTCGTTTTGCTCTCTTTGACCATCCTTCCTCTCGTTTCGCTCTCTTTCACCCTCCTTCCAGTCGTTTCGCTCTCTTTCACCCTCCTTCATCTTGTTTCGCTTTCTTTCACCCTCCTTCATCTCGTTTCGCACTCTTTCACCCTCCTTCATCTTGTTTCGCTCTCTTTCAACCTCCATCGTCTTCTTTCGCTCTCTTTCACGCTCCTTCGTCTCACTTCGCTCTCTTTCACCCTCCTTCGTCTCATTTCGCTCTCATTCACCCTGCTTCATCTCGTTTCGCGCTCTTTCACCCTCTTTCGTTTTGTTTCTCTCTCTTTCACACTCATTCATCTCGGCTCGCTCTCTTTCACCCTCCTTCGTCTCGCTTTGCTCTCTTTCACCCTCCTTCGTCTCGTTTCGCTCTCTTTCACCCTCCCTTTTCTCGTTTCGCTCTCTTTCACCCTCCTTCATCTCGTTATGCTCTCCTTCACCCTCCTTCGTCTCGTTTCGCTCTCTTTCACCCTCCTTCGTCTCGTGGCGCTCTGTTTCACCCTCCCACGTCTCGTTTCGCTCTCTTTCACCCTTCTTCGTCTCGTGTCGCTCGCTTTCACCCTCCTTCATCTCGTTTCGCTCTCTTTCAACATCCTTCGTCTCGTTTCGATCTCTTTCACCCTTCTTCGTCTCGTTTCGCTCTCTTTCACCCTCCTTCATCTCGTTTTGCTCTCTTTCACCCTCCTTCCTCTCGTTTCGCTCTCTTTTACTCTCCTTCTAGTCGTTTCACTCTCTTTCACAATCCTTCATCTCGTTTCGCTCTCTTTCACCATCCATCGTCTTGTTTCGCTCTCTTTCACGCTCCTTCATCTCACTTCTCTCTCTTTCACCCTCCTTCGTCTCATTTCACTCTCATTCACCCTGCTTCATCTCGTTTGGCGCTCTTTCACACTCTTTCGTCTCGTTTCTCTCTCTTTCACACTCCTTCATCTCGGCTCGCTCTCTGTCACCCTCCTTCGTCTCGCTTCACTCTCTTTCACCCTCCATCGTCTCGTTTCGCTCTCTTTCACCCTCATTCATCTCGTTTTGCTCTGTTTCACCCTCCCACGTCTCGTTTCGCTCTCTTTCACCCTCCTTCATCTCGTGTCGCTGGCTTTCACCCTCCTTCAACTCGTTCCGCTATCTTTCACCCTCCTTCGTCTTGTTTCGCTCTCTTTCACCCTCCCTCGTCTCGTTTCGCTCTCTTTCACCCTCCTTCGTCTCGTTACGCTCTCTTTCACCCTCCTTCATCTCGTTTCGCTCTCTTTCACCCTCCTTCGACTCGTTTTGCTCTCTTTCATCCTCCTTCGTCTCGTTCCGCTCTCTTTCACCCCCCTTCATCTCGTTTCGCTCTCTTTCACCCTCCTTCGTCTCGTTTCGCTCTCTTTCACCCTCCTTCGTCTTGTTTCGCTATCTTTCACCCTCTTTCATCTCGTGTCGCTCTCTTTCACCCTCCTTCATCTCACTTCTCTCTCTTTCACCCTCCTTCATCTCATTTCTCTCTCATTCACCTGCTTCATCTCGTTTCGCGCTCTTTCATACTCTTTCGTCTCGTTTCTCTCTCTTTCACACTCCTTCATCTCGGCTCGCTCTCTGTCATCCTCCTTCGTCTCGCTTCACTCTCTTTCACCCTCCTTCGTCTCGTTTCGCTCTCTTTCACCCTCCCTCATCTCGTTTCGCTCTCTTTCACCCTCCTTCGTCTCGTTACGCTCTCATTCACCCTCCTTCATCTCGTTTCGCTCTATTTCACCCTCCCACGTCTCGTTTCGCTCTCTTTCACCCTCCTTCGTCTCGTGTCGCTCGCTTTCACCCTCCTTCATCTCGTTTCGCTCTCTTTCACCATCCTTCGTCTCGTTTCGCTCTCTTTCACCCTTCTTCATCTCGTTTCGCTCTCTTTCACCCTCCTTAATCTCGTTTTGCTCTCTTTCACCCTCCTGCATCTCGTTTCGTTCTCTTGCACCCTCCTTCGCCTCGCTTCGCTCTCTTTCACCCTCCTTCTTCTCGTTTTGCTCGTTTCACCCTCCTTCGTCTCGTTTCGCTCTCTTTCACCCTCCTTCATCTCGTTTTGCTCTCTTTGACCATCCTTCCTCTCGTTTGGCTCTCTTTCACCCTCCTTCCAGTCGTTTCGCTCTCCTTCACCCTTCTTCATCTTGTTTCGCTTTCTTTCACCCTCCTTCATCTGGTTTCGCTCTCTTTCACCCTCCTTCATCTCGTTTCGCTCTCTTTCATCCTCCTTCATCTCGTTTTGCTCTCTTTCACCCTCCTTCGACTCGTTTTCCTCTCTTTCATCCTCCTTCGTCTCGTTTCGCTCTCTTTCACCCCCCTTCATCTCGTTTCGCTCTCTTTCACCCTCCTTCGTCTCGTTTCGCTCACTTTCACCCTCCTTCGTCTTGCTTCGCTATCTTTCACCCTCTTTCATCTCATGTCGCTCTCTTTCACCCTCCTTCGTCTTGTTTCGCTCTCTTTCACCCTCCTTCGTCTTGTTTCGCTCTCTTTCACCCTCCTTCGTCTCGTTTCGCTCCCTTACACCCTCCTTCGCCTCGCTTCGCTCTCTTTCACCCTCCTTCATCTCGTTTCGCTCGCTTTCACCCTTCTTCGTCTCGTTTTGCTCTCTTTCACCCTCCTTCATCTCGTTTTGCTCTCTTTCACCCTCCTTCCTCTCGTTTCGCTCTCTTTCACCCTCCTTCTACTCGTTTCGCTCTCTTTCACCCTCCTTCATCTTGTTTCGCTTTCTTTCACCCTCCTTCATCTCGTTTTGCTCTCTTTCACCCTCCTTCATCTCGTTTCGCTCTCTTTCAACCTCCATCGTCTTCTTTCGCTCTCTTTCACGCTCCTTTGTCTCACTTCGCTCTCTTTCACCCTCCTTCTACTCGTTTCGCTCTCTTTCACACTCCTTCATCTCGGCTCGCTCTCTTTCACCCTCCTTCGTCTCGCTTTGCTCTCTTTCACCCTCCTTCGTCTCGTTTCGCTCTCTTTCACCCTCCCTTGTTTCGTTTCGCTCTCTTTCACCCTCCTTCATCTCGTTTCGCTCTCTTTCACCCTCCTTCGACTCGTTTTGCTCTCTTTCATCCTCCTTTGTCTCGTTTCGCTCTCTTTCACCCCCCTTCATCTCGTTTCGCTCTCTTTCACACTCCTTCGTCTCGTTTCGCTCTCTTTCACCATCCTTCGTCTTGTTTCGCTATCTTTCACCCTCTTTCATCTCGTGTCGCTCTCTTTCACCCTCCTTCATCTCGTTTCGCTCTCTTTCACCCTCCTTCATCTCGTTTTGCTCTCTTTCACCCTCCTTCGACTCGTTTTCCTCTCTTTCATCCTCCTTCGTCTCGTTTCGCTCTCTTTCACCCTCCTTCGTCTCGTTACGCTCTCTTTCACCCTCCTTCATCTCGTTTCGCTCTCTTTCACCCTCCTTCGACTCGTTTTGCTCTCTTTCATCCTCCTTCGTCTCGTTCCGCTCTCTTTCACCCCCCTTCATCTCGTTTCGCTCTCTTTCACCCTCCTTCGTCTCGTTTCGCTCTCTTTCACCCTCCTTCGTCTTGTTTCGCTATCTTTCACCCCCTTTCATCTCGTGTCGCTCTCTTTCACCCTCCTTCATCTCACTTCTCTCTCTTTCACCCTCCTTCATCTCATTTCTCTCTCATTCACCTGCTTCATCTCGTTTCGCGCTCTTTCATACTCTTTCGTCTCGTTTCTCTCTCTTTCACACTCCTTCATCTCGGCTCGCTCTCTGTCATCCTCCTTCGTCTCGCTTCACTCTCTTTCACCCTCCTTCGTCTCGTTTCGCTCTCTTTCACCCTCCCTCATCTCGTTTCGCTCTCTTTCACCCTCCTTCGTCTCGTTACGCTCTCATTCACTCTCCTTCATCTCGTTTCGCTCTGTTTCACCCTCCCACGTCTCGTTTCGCTCTCTTTCACCCTCCTTCGTCTCGTGTCGCTCGCTTTCACCCTCCTTCATCTCGTTTCGCTCTCTTTCACCATCCTTCGTCTCGTTTCGCTCTCTTTCACCCTTCTTCATCTCGTTTCGCTCTCTTTCACCCTCCTTAATCTCGTTTTGCTCTCTTTCACCCTCCTGCATCTCGTTTCGTTCTCTTGCACCCTCCTTCGCCTCGCTTCGCTCTCTTTCACCCTCCTTCTTCTCGTTTTGCTCGTTTCACCCTCCTTCGTCTCGTTTCGCTCTCTTTCACCCTCCTTCATCTCGTTTTGCTCTCTTTGACCATCCTTCCTCTCGTTTGGCTCTCTTTCACCCTCCTTCCAGTCGTTTCGCTCTCCTTCACCCTTCTTCATCTTGTTTCGCTTTCTTTCACCCTCCTTCATCTGGTTTCGCTCTCTTTCACCCTCCTTCATCTCGTTTCGCTCTCTTTCATCCTCCTTCATCTCGTTTTGCTCTCTTTCACCCTCCTTCGACTCGTTTTCCTCTCTTTCATCCTCCTTCGTCTCGTTTCGCTCTCTTTCACCCCCCTTCATCTCGTTTCGCTCTCTTTCACCCTCCTTCGTCTCGTTTCGCTCACTTTCACCCTCCTTCGTCTTGCTTCGCTATCTTTCACCCTCTTTCATCTCATGTCGCTCTCTTTCACCCTCCTTCGTCTTGTTTCGCTCTCTTTCACCCTCCTTCGTCTTGTTTCGCTCTCTTTCACCCTCCTTCGTCTCGTTTCGCTCCCTTACACCCTCCTTCGCCTCGCTTCGCTCTCTTTCACCCTCCTTCATCTCGTTTCGCTCGCTTTCACCCTTCTTCGTCTCGTTTTGCTCTCTTTCACCCTCCTTCATCTCGTTTTGCTCTCTTTCACCCTCCTTCCTCTCGTTTCGCTCTCTTTCACCCTCCTTCTACTCGTTTCGCTCTCTTTCACCCTCCTTCATCTTGTTTCGCTTTCTTTCACCCTCCTTCATCTCGTTTTGCTCTCTTTCACCCTCCTTCATCTCGTTTCGCTCTCTTTCAACCTCCATCGTCTTCTTTCGCTCTCTTTCACGCTCCTTTGTCTCACTTCGCTCTCTTTCACCCTCCTTCTACTCGTTTCGCTCTCTTTCACACTCCTTCATCTCGGCTCGCTCTCTTTCACCCTCCTTCGTCTCGCTTTGCTCTCTTTCACCCTCCTTCGTCTCGTTTCGCTCTCTTTCACCCTCCCTTGTTTCGTTTCGCTCTCTTTCACCCTCCTTCATCTCGTTTCGCTCTCTTTCACCCTCCTTCGACTCGTTTTGCTCTCTTTCATCCTCCTTTGTCTCGTTTCGCTCTCTTTCACCCCCCTTCATCTCGTTTCGCTCTCTTTCACACTCCTTCGTCTCGTTTCGCTCTCTTTCACCATCCTTCGTCTTGTTTCGCTATCTTTCACCCTCTTTCATCTCGTGTCGCTCTCTTTCACCCTCCTTCATCTCGTTTCGCTCTCTTTCACCCTCCTTCATCTCGTTTTGCTCTCTTTCACCCTCCTTCGACTCGTTTTCCTCTCTTTCATCCTCCTTCGTCTCGTTTCGCTCTCTTTCACCCCCCTTCATCTCGTTTCGCTCTCTTTCACCCTCCTTCGTCTCGTTTCGCTCACTGTCACCCTCCTTCGTCTTGCTTCGCTATCTTTCACCCTCTTTCATCTCATGTCGCTCTCTTTCACCCTCCTTCGTCTTGTTTCGCTCTCTTTCACCCTCCTTCGTCTTGTTTCGCTCTCTTTCACCCTCCTTCGTCTCGTTTCGCTCCCTTACACCCTCCTTCGCCTCGCTTCGCTCTCTTTCACCCTCCTTCATCTCGTTTCGCTCGCTTTCACCCTTCTTCGTCTCGTTTTGCTCTCTTTCACCCTCCTTCATCTCGTTTTGCTCTCTTTCACCCTCCTTCCTCTCGTTTCGCTCTCTTTCACCCTCCTTCTACTCGTTTCGCTCTCTTTCACCCTCCTTCATCTTGTTTCGCTTTCTTTCACCCTCCTTCATCTCGTTTTGCTCTCTTTCACCCTCCTTCATCTCGTTTCGCTCTCTTTCAACCTCCATCGTCTTCTTTCGCTCTCTTTCACGCTCCTTTGTCTCACTTCGCTCTCTTTCACCCTCCTTCTACTCGTTTCGCTCTCTTTCACACTCCTTCATCTCGGCTCGCTCTCTTTCACCCTCCTTCGTCTCGCTTTGCTCTCTTTCACCCTCCTTCGTCTCGTTTCGCTCTCTTTCACCCTCCCTTGTTTCGTTTCGCTCTCTTTCACCCTCCTTCATCTCGTTTCGCTCTCTTTCACCCTCCTTCGACTCGTTTTGCTCTCTTTCATCCTCCTTTGTCTCGTTTCGCTCTCTTTCACCCCCCTTCAACTCGTTTCGCTCTCTTTCACCCTCCTTCGTCTCGTTTCGCTCTCTTTCACCCTCCTTCGTCTTGTTTCGCTATCTTTCACCCTCTTTCATCTCGTGTCGCTCTCTTTCACCCTTCTTCGTCTTGTTTCGCTCTCTTTCACCCTCCTTCATCTTGTTTCGCTCTCTTTCACCCTCCTTCGTCTCGTTTCGCTCTCTTACACCCTCCTTCACCTCGCTTCGCTCTCTTTCACCCTCCTTCATCTCGTTTCGCTCGCTTTCACCCTTCTTCGTCTCGTTTCGCTCTCTTTCACCCTCCTTCATCTCGTTTTGCTCTCTTTCACCCTCCTTCCTCTCGTTTCGTTCTCTTTCACCCTCCTTCTACTCGTTTAGCTCTCTTTCACCCTCCTTCATCTTGTTTCGCTTTCTTTCACCCTCCTTCATCTCGTTTCGCACTCTTTCACCCTCCTTCATCTCGTTTCGCTCTCTTTCAACCTCCATCGTCTTCTTTCGCTCTCTTTCA
The DNA here is from genome assembly GCF_047496885.1 of Scyliorhinus torazame. Classification (NCBI taxonomy): domain Eukaryota; kingdom Metazoa; phylum Chordata; class Chondrichthyes; order Carcharhiniformes; family Scyliorhinidae; genus Scyliorhinus; species Scyliorhinus torazame. The sequence continues at coordinate 140,743,908 of NC_092722.1, read as the reverse complement.
CGCTCCTTCGTCTCACTTCGCTCTCTTTCACCCTCCTTCGTCTCATTTCGCTCTCATTCACCCTGCTTCATCTCGTTTCGCGCTCTTTCACCCTATTTCGTTTCGTTTCTCTCTCTTTCACACTCATTCATCTCGACTCGCTCTCTTTCACCCTCCTTCTTCTCGCTTTGCTCTCTTTCACCCTCCTTCGTCTCGTTTCGCTCTCTTTCACCCTCCCTTGTCTCGTTTCGCTCACTTTCATCCTCCTTCGTCTCGTTATGCTCTCCTTCACCCTCCTTCGTCTCGTTTCGCTCTCTTTCACCCTCCTTCGTCTCGTGGCGCTCTCTATCACCCTCCTTTGACTCGTTTTGTTCTCTTTCACTCTCCTTCCTCTACTTTCACTCACTTTCACCCTCCTTCGTCTCGTTTCAGTCTCTTTCACCCTCCTTCGACGTGTTTCGCTTTCTTTCACCCTCCTTCATCTCGTTTCGCTCTCTTTCACCCTCCTTCATCTCGTTTCGCTCTCTTTCACCCTCCTTCATCTCGTTTCGCTCTCTTTCACCATCCTTCGTCTCGTGGCGCTCTCTTTCACCCTCCTTCATCTCGTTTCGCTCTCTTTCACCCTCCTTCGTCTCGTTTTGCTCTCTTTCATTCTCCTTCGTCTCATTTCGCTCTCTTTCACCCTCCTTCAGCTTATTTCCCTTTTTTTCACCCTCCTTCATCTCGTTTTGCGCTCTTTCACTCTCCTTCGTCTCGTTTCTCTCCCTTTCACTCTCCTTCGTCTCAAGGCGCTCTCTTTCAACCTCCTTCGTCTCGTTTCGCTCTCTTTCACCCCCCTTCGTCTTGTTTCGCTCTCCTTCACGCTCCTTAATCTCGTTTCGCTCTCTTTCACCCTCCTTCGTCTCGCTTTGCTCTCTTTCACCCTCCTTCGACTCGTTTCGCTCTCATTTACACTGCTTCATCTCGTTTCGTGCTGTTTCACTCTCCTTCGTCTCGTTTCTCTCTCATTCACCCTCCTTCGTCTCGTGGCGCTCTCTTTCACCCTCCTTCGTCTCGTTTTGTTCTCTTTCACCCTCCTTCATCTCGTATCGCTCTATTTCACCCTCCTTCGTCTCGTTTCACTCTGTTTCACCCTCCCACGTCTCGTTTCGCTCTCTTTCACCCTCCTTCGTCTCGTTACGCTCTCTTTCACCCTCCTTCGACTCGTTTCGCTCTCTTTCACCCTCCTTCATCTCGTTTCGCTCTCTTTCACCCTCCTTCATCTCGTTTCGCTCTCTTTCACCCTCCTTCAACTCGTTTTGCTCTCTTTCATCCTCCTTCGTCTCGTTTCGCTCTCTTTCACCTCCCTTCATCTCGTTTCGCTCTCTTTCACCCTCCTTCGTCTCGTTTCGCTCTCTTTCACCCTCCTTCGTCTTGTTTCGCTATCTTTCACCCTCTTTCATCTCGTGTCGCTCTCTTTCACCCTCCTTCGTCTTGTTTCGCTCTCTTTCACCCTCCTTCGTCTTGTTTCGCTCTCTTTCACCCTCCTTCATCTCGTTTCGCTCTCTTACACCCTCCTTCGCCTCGCTTCGCTCTCTTTCACCCTCCTTCATCTCGTTTCGCTCGCTTTCACCCTTCTTCGTCTCGTTTCGCTCTCTTTCACCCTCCTTCATCTCGTTTCGCTCTCTTTCACCCTCCTTCGACTCGTTTCGCTCTCTTTCATCCTCCTTCGTCTCGTTTCTCTCTCTTTCACCCCCCTTCATCTCGTTTCGCTCTCTTTCACCCTCCTTCATCTCGTTTCGCTCTCTTTCACCCTCCTTCGTCTTGTTTCGCTATCTTTCACCCTCTTTCATCTCGTTTTGCTCCCTTTCACCCTCCTTCCTCTCGTTTCGCTCTCTTACACCCTCCTTCGCCTCGCTTCGCTCTCTTTCACCCTCCTTCTTCTCGTTTTGCTCGTTTTCACCCTCCTTCGTCTCGTTTCGCTCTCTTTCACCCTCCTTCATCTCGTTTTGCTCTCTTTGACCATCCTTCCTCTCGTTTCGCTCTCTTTCACCCTCCTTCCAGTCGTTTCGCTCTCTTTCACCCTTCTTCATCTTGTTTCGCTTTCTTTCACCCTCCTTCATCTCGTTTCGCTCTCTTTCACCCTCCTTCATCTCGTTTCGCTCTCTTTCACCCTCCTTCATCTCGTTTCGCTCTCTTTCACCCTCCTTCGACTCGTTTTGCTCTCTTTCATCCTCCTTCGTCTCATTTCGCTCTCTTTCACCCCCCTTCATCTCGTTTCGCTCTCTTTCACCCTCCTTCGTCTCGTTTCGCTCACTTTCACCGTCCTTCGTCTTGCTTCGCTATCTTTCACCCTCTTTCATCTCATGTCGCTCTCTTTCACCCTCCTTCGTCTTGTTTCGCTCTCTTTCACCCTCCTTCGTCTTGTTTCGCTCTCTTTCACCCTCCTTCGTCTCGTTTTGTTCTCTTTCACCCTCCTTCATCTCGTATCGCTCTATTTCACCCTCCTTCGTCTCGTTTCACTCTGTTTCACCCTCCCACGTCTCGTTTCGCTCTCTTTCACCCTCCTTCGTCTCGTTACGCTCTCTTTCACCCTCCTTCGACTCGTTTCGCTCTCTTTCACCCTCCTTCATCTCGTTTCGCTCTCTTTCACCCTCCTTCATCTCGTTTCGCTCTCTTTCACCCTCCTTCGACTCGTTTTGCTCTCTTTCATCCTCCTTCGTCTCGTTTCACTCTCTTTCACCTCCCTTCATCTCGTTTCGCTCCCTTTCACCCTCCTTCGTCTCGTTTCGCTCTCTTTCACCCTCCTTCGTCTTGTTTCGCTATCTTTCACCCTCTTTCATCTCGTGTCGCTCTCTTTCACCCTCCTTCGTCTTGTTTCGCTCTCTTTCACCCTCCTTCGTCTTGTTTCGCTCTCTTTCACCCTCCTTCATCTCGTTTCGCTCTCTTACACCCTCCTTCGCCTCGCTTCGCTCTCTTTCACCCTCCTTCATCTCGTTTCGCTCGCTTTCACCCTTCTTCGTCTCGTTTCGCTCTCTTTCACCCTCCTTCATCTCGTTTCGCTCTCTTTCACCCTCCTTCGACTCGTTTTGCTCTCTTTCATCCTCCTTCGTCTCGTTTCGCTCTCTTTCACCCCCCTTCATCTCGTTTCGCTCTCTTTCACACTCCTTCATCTCGTTTCGCTCTCTTTCACCCTCCTTCGTCTTGTTTCGCTATCTTTCACCCTCTTTCATCTCGTTTTGCTCTCTTTCACCCTCCTTCCTCTCGTTTCGCTCTCTTACACCCTCCTTCGCCTCGCTTCGCTCTCTTTCACCCTCCTTCTTCTCGTTTTGCTCGTTTTCACCCTCCTTCGTCTCGTTTCGCTCTCTTTCACCCTCCTTCATCTCGTTTTGCTCTCTTTGACCATCCTTCCTCTCGTTTCGCTCTCTTTCACCCTCCTTCCAGTCGTTTCGCTCTCTTTCACCCTTCTTCATCTTGTTTCGCTTTCTTTCACCCTCCTTCATCTCGTTTCGCTCTCTTTCACCCTCCTTCATCTCGTTTCGCTCTCTTTCACCCTCCTTCATCTCGTTTCGCTCTCTTTCGCCCTCCTTCGACTCGTTTTGCTCTCTTTCATCCTCCTTCGTCTCATTTCGCTCTCTTTCACCCCCCTTCATCTCGTTTCGCTCTCTTTCACCCTCCTTCGTCTCGTTTCGCTCACTTTCACCCTCCTTCGTCTTGCTTCGCTATCTTTCACCCTCTTTCATCTCATGTCGCTCTCTTTCACCCTCCTTCGTCTTGTTTCGCTCTCTTTCACCCTCCTTCGTCTTGTTTCGCTCCCTTTCACCCTCCTTCGTCTCGTTTCGCTCCCTTACACCCTCCTTCGCCTCGCTTCGCTCTCTTTCACCCTCCTTCATCTCGTTTCGCTCGCTTTCACCCTCCTTCGTCTCGTTTCGCTCTCTTTCACCCTCCTTCATCTCGTTTTGCTCTCTTTCACCCTCCTTCCTCTCGTTTCGCTCTCTTTCACCCTCCTTCTACTCGTTTCGCTCTCTTTCACCCTCCTTCGTCTTGTTTCGCTCTCTTTCACCCTCCTTCGCCTTGTTTCGCTCCCTTTCACCCTCCTTCGTCTCGTTTCGCTCCCTTACACCCTCCTTCGCCTCGCTTCGCTCTCTTTCACCCTCCTTCATCTCGTTTCGCTCGCTTTCACCCTTCTTCGTCTCGTTTCGCTCTCTTTCACCCTCCTTCATCTCGTTTTGCTCTCTTTCACCCTCCTTCCTCTCGTTTCGCTCTCTTTCACCCTCCTTCTACTCGTTTCGCTCTCTTTCACCCTCCTTCATCTTGTTTCGCTTTCTTTCACCCTCCTTCATCTCGTTTTGCTCTCTTTCACCCTCCTTCATATCGTTTCGCTCTCTTTCAACCTCCATCGTCTTCTTTCGCTCTCTTTCACGCTCCTTTGTCTCACTTCGCTCTCTTTCACCCTCCTTCGTCTCATTTCGCTCTCATTCACCCTGCTTCATCTCGTTTCGCGCTCTTTCACCCTCTTTCGTTTCGTTTCTCTCTCTTTCACACTCCTTCATCTCGGCTCGCTCTCTTTCACCCTCCTTCGTCTCGCTTTGCTCTCTTTCACCCTCCTTCGTCTCGTTTCGCTCTCTTTCACCCTCCCTTGTTTCGTTTCGCTCTCTTTCACCCTCCTTCATCTCGTTTCGCTCTCTTTCACCCTCCTTCGACTCGTTTTGCTCTCTTTCATCCTCCTTCGTCTCGTTTCGCTCTCTTTCACCCCACTTCATCTCGTTTCGCTCTCTTTCACCCTCCTTCGTCTCGTTTCGCTCTCTTTCACCCTCCTTCGTCTTGTTTCGCTATCTTTCACCCTCTTTCATCTCGTGTCGCTCTCTTTCACCCTCCTTCGTCTTGTTTCGCTCTCTTTCACCCTCCTTCGTCTCGTGGCGCTCTGTTTCACCCTCCCACGTCTCGTTTCGCTCTCTTCCACCCTCCTTCGTCTCGTGTCGCTCGCTTTCACCCTCCTTCATCTCGTTTCGCTCTCCTTCACCATCCTTGGTCTCGTTTCGATCTCTTTCACCCTTCTTCGTCTCGTTTCGCTCTCTTTCACCCTCCTTCATCTCGTTTTGCTCTCTTTCACCCTCCTTCCTCTCGTTTCGCTCTCTTTTACTCTCCTTCTAGTCGTTTCGCTCTCTTTCACCCTCCATCGTCTTGTTTCGCTCTCTTTCACGCTCCTTCATCTCACTTCTCTCTCTTTCACCCTCCTTCGTCTCATTTCACTCTCATTCACCCTGCTTCATCTCGTTTCGCGCTCTTTCACACTCTTTCGTCTCGTTTCTCTCTCTTTCACACTCCTTCATCTCGGCTCGCTCTCTGTCACCCTCCTTCGTCTCGCTTCACTCTCTTTCACCCTCCATCGTCTCGTTTCGCTCTCTTTCACCCTCATTCATCTCGTTTTGCTCTGTTTCACCCTCCCACGTCTCGTTTCGCTCTCTTTCACCCTCCTTCATCTCGTGTCGCTGGCTTTCACCCTCCTTCAACTCGTTTCGCTATCTTTCACCCTCCTTCGTCTTGTTTCGCTCTCTTTCACCATCCCTCGTCTCGTTTCGCTCTCTTTCACCCTCCTTCGTCTCGTTACGCTCTCTTTCACCCTCCTTCATCTCGTTTCGCTCTCTTTCACCCTCCTTCGACTTGTTTTCCTCTCTTTCATCCTCCTTCGTCTCGTTTCGCTCTCTTTCACCCCCCTTCATCTCGTTTCGCTCTCTTTCACCCTCCTTCGTCTCGTTTCGCTCTCTTTCACCCTCCTTCGTCTTGTTTCGCTATCTTTCACCCTCTTTCATCTCGTGTCGCTCTCTTTCACCCTCCTTCATCTCACTTCTCTCTCTTTCACCCTCCTTCATCTCATTTCACTCTCATTCACCCTGCTTCATCTCGTTTCGCGCTTTTTCACACTCTTTCGTCTCGTTTCGCTCTCTTTCACCCCCCTTCATCTCGTTTCGCTCTCTTTCACCCTCCTTCATCTCGTTTCGCTCTCTTTCACCCTCCTTCGTCTTGTTTCGCTATCTTTCACCCTCTTTCATCTCGTTTTGCTCTCTTTCACCCTCCTTCCTCTCGTTTCGCTCTCTTACACCCTCCTTCGCCTCGCTTCGCTCTCTTTCACCCTCCTTCTTCTCGTTTTGCTCGTTTTCACCCTCCTTCGTCTCGTTTCGCTCTCTTTCACCCTCCTTCATCTCGTTTTGCTCTCTTTGACCATCCTTCCTCTCGTTTCGCTCTCTTTCACAATCCTTCCAGTCGTTTCGCTCTCTTTCACCCTTCTTCATCTTGTTTCGCTTTCTTTCACCCTCCTTCATCTCGTTTCGCTCTCTTTCACCCTCCTTCATCTCGTTTCGCTCTCTTTCACCCTCCTTCATCTCGTTTCGCTCTCTTTCACCCTCCTTCGACTCGTTTTGCTCTCTTTCATCCTCCTTCGTCTCATTTCGCTCTCTTTCACCCCCCTTCATCTCGTTTCGCTCTCTTTCACCCTCCTTCGTCTCGTTTCGCTCACTTTCACCCTCCTTCGTCTTGCTTCGCTATCTTTCACCCTCTTTCATCTCATGTCGCTCTCTTTCACCCTCCTTCGTCTTGTTTCGCTCTCTTTCAACCTCCTTCGTCTTGTTTCGCTCTCTTTCACCCTCCTTCGTCTCGTTTTGTTCTCTTTCACCCTCCTTCATCTCGTATCGCTCTATTTCACCCTCCTTCGTCTCGTTTCACTCTGTTTCACCCTCCCACGTCTCGTTTCGCTCTCTTTCACCCTCCTTCGTCTCGTTACGCTCTCTTTCACCCTCCTTCGACTCGTTTCGCTCTCTTTCACCCTCCTTCATCTCGTTTCGCTCTCTTTCACCCTCCTTCATCTCGTTTCGCTCTCTTTCACCCTCCTTCGACTCGTTTTGCTCTCTTTCATCCTCCTTCGTCTCGTTTCGCTCTCATTCACCTCCCTTCATCTCGTTTCGCTCTCTTTCACCCTCCTTTGTCTCGTTTCGCTCTCTTTCACCCTCCTTCGTCTTGTTTCGCTATCTTGCACCCTCTTTCATCTCGTGTCGCTCTCTTTCACCCTCCTTCGTCTTGTTTCGCTCTCTTTCACCCTCCTTCGTCTTGTTTCGCTCTCTTTCACCCTCCTTCATCTCTTTTCGCTCTCTTACACCCTCCTTCGCCTCGCTTCGCTCTCTTTCACCCTCCTTCATCTCGTTTCGCTCGCTTTCACCCTTCTTCGTCTCGTTTCGCTCTCTTTCACCCTCCTTCATCTCGTTTCGCTCTCTTTCACCCTCCTTCGACTCGTTTTGCTCTCTTTCATCCTCCTTCGTCTCGTTTCGCTCTCTTTCACCCCCCTTCATCTCGTTTCGCTCTCTTTCACCCTCCTTCATCTCGTTTCGCTCTTTTTCACCCTCCTTCATCTCGTTTCGCTCGCTTTCACCCTTCTTCGTCTCGTTTCGCTCTCTTTCACCCTCCTTCATCTCGTTTCGCTCTCTTTCACCCTCCTTCGACTCGTTTTGCTCTCTTTCATCCTCCTTCGTCTCGTTTCGCTCTCTTTCATCCTCCTTCGTCTCGTTTCGCTCTCATTCACCTCCCTTCATCTCGTTTCGCTCTCTTTCACCCTCCTTCGTCTCGTTTCGCTCTCTTTCACCCTCCTTCGTCTTGTTTCGCTATCTTTCACCCTCTTTCATCTCGTGTCGCTCTCTTTCACCCTCCTTCATCTTGTTTCGCTCTCTTTCACCCTCCTTCGTCTTGTTTCGCTCTCTTTCACCCTCCTTCATCTCGTTTCGCTCTCTTACACCCTCCTTCGCCTCGCTTCGCTCTCTTTCACCCTCCTTCATCTCGTTTCGCTCGCTTTCACCCTTCTTCGTCTCGTTTCGCTCTCTTTCACCCTCCTTCATCTCGTTTCGCTTTCTTTCACCCTCCTTCGACTCGTTTTGCTCTCTTTCATCCTCCTTCGTCTCGTTTCGCTCTCTTTCACCCCCCTTCATCTCGTTTCGCTCTCTTTCACCCTCCTTCATCTCGTTTCGCTCTTTTTCACCCTCCTTCATCTCGTTTCGCTCGCTTTCACCCTCCTTCATCTCGTTTCGCTCTCTTTCACCCTCCTTCATCTCGTTTCGCTCTCTTTCACCCTCCTTCGACTCGTTTTGCTCTCTTTCATCCTCCTTCGTCTCATTTCGCTCTTTTTCACCCCCCTTCATCTCGTTTCGCTCTCTTTCACCCTCCTTCGTCTCGTTTCGCTCACTTTCACCCTCCTTCGTCTTGCTTCGCTATCTTTCACCCTCTTTCATCTCATGTCGCTCTCTTTCACCCTCCTTCGTCTTGTTTCGCTCTCTTTCACCCTCCTTCGTCTTGTTTCGCTCTCTTTCACCCTCCTTCGTCTCGTTTTGTTCTCTTTCACCCTCCTTCATCTCGTATCGCTCTATTTCACCCTCCTTCGTCTCGTTTCACTCTGTTTCACCCTCCCACGTCTCGTTTCGCTCTCTTTCACCCTCCTTCGTCTCGTTACGCTCTCTTTCACCCTCCTTCGACTCGTTTCGCTCTCTTTCACCCTCCTTCATCTCGTTTCGCTCTCTTTCACACTCCTTCATCTCGTTTCGCTCTCTTTCACCCTCCTTCGACTTGTTTTGCTCTCTTTCATCCTCCTTCGTCTCGTTTCGCTCTCTTTCACCTCCCTTCATCTCGTTTCGCTCTCTTTCACCCTCCTTCGTCTTGTTTCGCTCTCTTTCACCCTCCTTCGTCTTGTTTCGCTCTCTTTCACACTCCTTCATCTCGTTTCGCTCTCTTACACCCTCCTTCGCCTCGCTTCGCTCTCTTTCACCCTCCTTCATCTCGTTTCGCTCGCTTTCACCCTTCTTCGTCTCATTTCGCTCTCTTTCACCCTCCTTCATCTCGTTTCGCTCTCTTTCACCCTCCTTCGACTCGTTTTGCTCTCTTTCATCCTCCTTCGTCTCGTTTCGCTCTCTTTCACCCCCCTTCATCTCGTTTCGCTCTCTTTCACCCTCCTTCATCTCGTTTCGCTCTCTTTCACCCTCCTTCGTCTTGTTTCGCTATCTTTCACCCTCTTTCATCTCGTTTTGCTCTCTTTCACCCTCCTTCCTCTCGTTTCGCTCTCTTACACCCTCCTTCGCCTCGCTTCGCTCTCTTTCACCCTCCTTCTTCTCGTTTTGCTCGTTTTCACCCTCCTTCGTCTCGTTTCGCTCTCTTTCACCCTCCTTCATCTCGTTTTGCTCTCTTTGACCATCCTTCCTCTCGTTTCGCTCTCTTTCACCCTCCTTCCAGTCGTTTCGCTCTCTTTCACCGTTCTTCATCTTGTTTCGCTTTCTTTCACCCTCCTTCATCTCGTTTCGCTCTCTTTCACCCTCCTTCATCTCGTTTCGCTCTCTTTCACCCTCCTTCATCTCGTTTCGCTCTCTTTCACCCTCCTTCGACTCGTTTTGCTCTCTTTCATCCTCCTTCGTCTCATTTCGCTCTCTTTCACCCCCCTTCATCTCGTTTCGCTCTCTTTCACCCTCCTTCGTCTCGTTTCGCTCACTTTCACCCTCCTTCGTCTTGCTTCGCTATCTTTCACCCTCTTTCATCTCATGTCGCTCTCTTTCACCCTCCTTCGTCTTGTTTCGCTCTCTTTCACCCTCCTTCGTCTTGTTTCGCTCTCTTTCACCCTCCTTCGTCTCGTTTCGCTCCCTTACACCCTCCTTCGCCTCGCTTCGCTCTCTTTCACCCTCCTTCATCTCGTTTCGCTCGCTTTCACCCTTCTTCGTCTCGTTTCGCTCTCTTTCACCCTCCTTCATCTCGTTTTGCTCTCTTTCACCCTCCTTCCTCTCGTTTCGCTCTCTTTCACCCTCCTTCTACTCGTTTCGCTCTCTTTCACCCTCCTTCATCTTGTTTCGCTTTCTTTCACCCTCCTTCATCTCGTTTTGCTCTCTTTCACCCTCCTTCATCTCGTTTCGCACTCTTTCAACCTCCATCGTCTTCTTTCGCTCTCTTTCACGCTCCTTTGTCTCACTTCGCTCTCTTTCACCCTCCTTCGTCTCATTTCGCTCTCATTCACCCTGCTTCATCTCGTTTCGCGCTCTTTCACCCTCTTTCGTTTCGTTTCTCTCTCTTTCACACTCCTTCATCTCGGCTCGCTCTCTTTCACCCTCCTTCGTCTCGCTTTGCTCTCTTTCACCCTCCTTCGTCTCGTTTCGCTCTCTTTCACCCTCCCTTGTTTCGTTTCGCTCTCTTTCACCCTCCTTCATCTCGTTTCGCTCTCTTTCACCCTCCTTCGACTCGTTTTGCTCTCTTTCACCCTCCTTCATCTCGTGTCGCTGGCTTTCACCCTCCTTCAACTCGTTTCGCTATCTTTCACCCTCCTTCGTCTTGTTTCGCTCTCTTTCACCCTCCTTCGTCTCGTTACGCTCTCTTTCACCCTCCTTCATCTCGTTTCGCTCTCTTTCACCCTTCTTCATCTTGTTTCGCTTTCTTTCACCCTCCTTCATCTCGTTTCGCTCTCTTTCACCCTGCTTCATCGCGTTTCGCTCTCTTTCACCCTCCTTCATCTCGTTTCGCTCTCTTTCACCCTCCTTCGACTCGTTTTGCTCTCTTTCATCCTCATTCGTCTCATTTCGCTCTCTTTCACCCCCCTTCATCTCGTTTCGCTCTCTTTCACCCTCCTTCGTCTCGTTTCGCACACTTTCACCCTCCTTCGTCTTGCTTCGCTATCTTTCACCCTCTTTCATCTCATGTCGCTCTCTTTCACCCTCCTTCGTCTTGTTTCGCTCTCTTTCACCCTCCTTCGTCTTGTTTCGCTCTCTTTCACCCTCCTTCGTCTCGTTTTGTTCTCTTTCACCCTCCTTCATCTCGTATCGCTCTATTTCACCCTCCTTCGTCTCGTTTCACTCTGTTTCACCCTCCCACGTCTCGTTTCGCTCTCTTTCACCCTCTTTCGTCTCGTTACGCTCTCTTTCACCCTCCTTCGACTCGTTTCGCTCTCTTTCACCCTCCTTCATCTCGTTTCGCTCTCTTTCACCCTCCTTCATCTCGTTTCGCTCTCTTTCACCCTCCTTCGACTCGTTTTGCTCTCTTTCATCCTCCTTCGTCTCGTTTCGCTCTCTTTCACCTCCCTTCATCTCGTTTCGCTCTCTTTCAACCTCCTTCGTCTCGTTTCGCTCTCTTTCACCCTCCTTCGTCTTGTTTCGCTATCTTTCACCCTCTTTCATCTCGTGTCGCTCTCTTACACCCTCCTTCGTCTTGTTTCGCTCTCTTTCACCCTCCTTCGTCTTGTCTCGCTCTCTTTCACCCTCCTTCATCTCGTTTCGCTCTCTTACACCCTCCTTCGCCTCGCTTCGCTCTCTTTCACCCTCCTTCGTCTCGTTTCGCTCTCTTTCACCCTCCTTCATCTCGTTTTGCTCTCTTTGACCATCCTTCCTCTCGTTTCGCTCTCTTTCACCCTCCTTCCAGTCGTTTCGCTCTCTTTCACCCTTCTTCATCTTGTTTCGCTTTCTTTCACCCTCCTTCATCTCGTTTCGCTCTCTTTCACCCTCCTTCATCTCGTTTCGCTCTCTTTCACCCTCCTTCATCTCGTTTCGCTCTCTTTCACCCTCCTTCGACTCGTTTTGCTCTCTTTCATCCTCCTTCGTCTCATTTCGCTCTCTTTCACCCCCCTTCATCTCGTTTCGCTCTCTTTCACCCTCCTTCGTCTCGTTTCGCTCACTTTCACCCTCCTTCGTCTTGCTTCGCTATCTTTCACCCTCTTTCATCTCATGTCGCTCTCTTTCACCCTCCTTCGTCTTGTTTCGCTCTCTTTCACCCTCCTTCGACTTGTTTCGCTCTCTTTCACCCTCCTTCGTCTCGTTTCGCTCCCTTACACCCTCCTTCGCCTCGCTTCGCTCTCTTTAACCCTCCTTCATCTCGTTTCGCTCGCTTTCACCCTTCTTCGTCTCGTTTCGCTCTCTTTCACCCTCCTTCATCTCGCTTTGCTCTCTTTCACCCTCCTTCCTCTCGTTTCGCTCTCTTTCACCCTCCTTCTACTCGTTTCGCTCTCTTTCACCCTCCTTCATCTTGTTTCGCTTTTTTTCACCCTCCTTCATCTCGCTTTGCTCTCTTTCACCCTCCTTCGTCTCGTTTCGCTCTCTTTCACCCTCCCTTGTTTCGTTTCGCTCTCTTTCACCCTCCTTCATCTCGTTTCGCACTCTTTCACCCTCCTTCGACTCGTTTTGCTCTCTTTCACCCTCCTTCATCTCGTGTCGCTGGCTTTCACCCTCCTTCAACTCGTTTCGCTATCTTTCACCCTCCTTCGTCTTGTTTCGCTCTCTTTCACCCTCCTTCGTCTCGTTACGCTCTCTTTCACCCTCCTTCATCTCGTTTCGCTCTCTTTCACCCTTCTTCATCTTGTTTCGCTTTCTTTCACCCTCCTTCATCTCGTTTCGCTCTCTTTCACCCTGCTTCATCGCGTTTCGCTCTCTTTCACCCTCCTTCATCTCGTTTCGCTCTCTTTCACCCTCCTTCGACTCGTTTTGCTCTCTTTCATCCTCATTCGTCTCATTTCGCTCTCTTTCACCCCCCTTCATCTCGTTTCGCTCTCTTTCACCCTCCTTCGTCTCGTTTCGCACACTTTCACCCTCCTTCGTCTTGCTTCGCTATCTTTCACCCTCTTTCATCTCATGTCGCTCTCTTTCACCCTCCTTCGTCTTGTTTCGCTCTCTTTCACCCTCCTTCGTCTTGTTTCGCTCTCTTTCACCCTCCTTCGTCTCGTTTTGTTCTCTTTCACTCTCCTTCATCTCGTATCGCTCTATTTCACCCTCCTTCGTCTCGTTTCACTCTGTTTCACCCTCCCACGTCTCGTTTCGCTCTCTTTCACCCTCTTTCGTCTCGTTACGCTCTCTTTCACCCTCCTTCGACTCGTTTCGCTCTCTTTCACCCTCCTTCATCTCGTTTCGCTCTCTTTCACCCTCCTTCATCTCGTTTCGCTCTCTTTCACCCTCCTTCGACTCGTTTTGCTCTCTTTCATCCTCCTTCGTCTCGTTTCGCTCTCTTTCACCTCCCTTCATCTCGTTTCGCTCTCTTTCAACCTCCTTCGTCTCGTTTCGCTCTCTTTCACCCTCCTTCGTCTTGTTTCGCTATCTTTCACCCTCTTTCATCTCGTGTCGCTCTCTTACACCCTCCTTCGTCTTGTTTTGCTCTCTTTCACCCTCCTTCGTCTTGTCTCGCTCTCTTTCACCCTCCTTCATCTCGTTTCGCTCTCTTACACCCTCCTTCGCCTCGCTTCGCTCTCTTTCACCCTCCTTCATCTCGTTTCGCTCGCTTTCACCCTTCTTCGTCTCGTTTCGCTCTCTTTCACCCTCCTTCATCTCGTCTCGCTCTCTTTCACCCTCCTTCGACTCGTTTTGCTCTCTTTCATCCTCCTTCGTCTCGTTTCGCTCTCTTTCACCCCCCTTCATCTCGTTTCGCTCTCTTTCACCCTCCTTCATCTCGTTTCGCTCTCTTTCACCCTCCTTCATCTCGTTTCGCTCGCTTTCACCCTTCTTCGTCTCGTTTCGCTCTCTTTCACCCTCCTTCATCTCGTTTCGCTCTCTTTCACCCTCCTTCGACTCGTTTTGCTCTCTTTCATCCTCCTTCGTCTCGTTTCGCTCTCTTTCACCCCCCTTCATCTCGTTTCGCTCTCTTTCACCCTCCTTCATCTCGTTTCGCTCTCTTTCACCCTCCTTCGTCTTGTTTCGCTATCTTTCACCCTCATTCATCTCGTTTTGCTCTGTTTCACCCTCCCACGTCTCGTTTCGCTCTCTTTCACCCTCCTTCATCTCGTGTCGCTGGCTTTCACCCTCCTTCAACTCGTTTCGCTATCTTTCACCCTCCTTCGTCTTGTTTCGCTCTCTTTCACCCTCCTTCGTCTCGTTACGCTCTCTTTCACCCTCCTTCAACTCGTTTCGCTCTCTTTCACCCTTCTTCATCTTGTTTCGCTTTCTTTCACCCTCCTTCATCTCGTTTCGCTCTCTTTCACCCTCCTTCATCTCGTTTCGCTCTCTTTCACCCTCCTTCATCTCGTTTCGCTCTCTTTCACCCTCCTTCGACTCGTTTTGCTCTCTTTCATCCTCCTTCGTCTCATTTCGCTCTCTTTCACCCCCCTTCATCTCGTTTCGCTCTCTTTCACCCTCCTTCGTCTCGTTTCGCTCACTTTCACCCTCCTTCGTATTGCTTCGCTATCTTTCACCCTCTTTCATCTCATGTCGCTCTCTTTCACCCTCCTTCGTCTTGTTTCGCTCTCTTTCACCCTCCTTCGTCTCGTTTCACTCTGTTTCACCCTCCCACGTCTCGTTTCGCTCTCTTTCACCCTCCTTCGTCTCGTTACGCTCTCTTTCACCCTCCTTCGACTCGTTTCGCTCTCTTTCACCCTCCTTCATCTCGTTTCGCTCTCTTTCACCCTCCTTCATCTCGTTTCGCTCTCTTTCACCCTCCTTCGACTCGTTTTGCTCTCTTTCATCCTCCTTCGTCTCGTTTCGCTCTCTTTCACCTCCCTTCATCTCGTTTCGCTCTCTTTCACCCTCCTTCGTCTCGTTTCGCTCTCTTTCACCCTCCTTCGTCTTATTTCGCTATCTTTCACCCTCTTTCATCTCGTGTCGCTCTCTTTCACCCTCCTTCGTCTTGTTTCGCTCTCTTTCACCCTCCTTCGTCTTGTTTCGCTCTCTTTCACCCACCTTCATCTCGTTTCGCTCTCTTTCACCCTCCTTCGTCTTGTTTCGCTCTCTTTCACCCTCCTTCATCTCGTTTCGCTCGCTTTCACCCTTCTTCGTCTCGTTTCGCTCTCTTTCACCCTCCTTCATCTCGTTTCGCTCTCTTTCACCCTCCTTCGACTCGTTTTGCTCTCTTTCATCCTCCTTCGTCTAGTTTCGCTCTCTTTCACCCCCCTTCATCTCGTTTCGCTCTCTTTCACCCTCCTTCATCTCGTTTCGCTCTCTTTCACCCTCCTTCGTCTTGTTTCGCTATCTTTCACCCTCTTTCATCTCGTTTTGCTCTCTTTCACCCTCCTTCCTCTCGTTTCGCTCTCTTACACCCTCCTTCGCCTCGCTTCGCTCTCTTTCACCCTCCTTCTTCTCGTTTTGCTCGTTTTCACCCTCCTTCGTCTCGTTTCGCTCTCTTTCACCCTCCTTCAACTCGTTTCGCTCTCTTTCACCCTCCTTCATCTCGTTTCGCTCTCTTTCACCCTCCTTCATCTCGTTTCGCTCTCTTTCACCCTCCTTCGACTCGTTTTGCTCTCTTTCATCCTCCTTCGTCTCATTTCGCTCTCTTTCACCCCCCTTCATCTCGTTTCGCTCTCTTTCACCCTCCTTCGTCTCGTTTCGCTCACTTTCACCCTCCTTCGTATTGCTTCGCTATCTTTCACCCTCTTTCATCTCATGTCGCTCTCTTTCACCCTCCTTCGTCTTGTTTCGCTCTCTTTCACCCTCCTTCGTCTTGTTTCGCTCTCTTTCACCCTCCTTCGTCTCGTTTTGTTCTCTTTCACCCTCCTTCATCTCGTATCGCTCTATTTCACCCTCCTTCGTCTCGTTTCACTCTGTTTCACCCTCCCACGCCTCGTTTCGCTCTCTTTCACCCTCCTTCGTCTCGTTACGCTCTCTTTCACCCTCCTTCGACTCGTTTCGCTCTCTTTCACCCTCCTTCATCTCGTTTCGCTCTCTTTCACCCTCCTTCATCTCGTTTCGCTCTCTTTCACCCTCCTTCGACTCGTTTTGCTCTCTTTCATCCTCCTTCGTCTCGTTTCGCTCTCTTTCACCTCCCTTCATCTCGTTTCGCTCTTTCACCCTCCTTCGTCTCGTTTCGCTCTCTTTCACCCTCCTTCGTCTTGTTTCGCTATCTTTCACCCTCTTTCATCTCGTGTCGCTCTCTTTCACCCTCCTTCGTCTTGTTTCGCTCTCTTTCACCCTCCTTCGTCTTGTTTCGCTCTCTTTCACCCTCCTTCATCTCGTTTCGCTCTCTTTCACCCTCCTTCGTCTTGTTTCGCTCTCTTTCACCCTCCTTCATCTCGTTTCGCTCGCTTTCACCCTTCTTCGTCTCGTTTCGCTCTCTTTCACCCTCCTTCATCTCGTTTCGCTCTCTTTCACCCTCCTTCGACTCGTTTTGCTCTCTTTCATCCTCCTTCGTCTAGTTTCGCTCTCTTTCACCCCCCTTCATCTCGTTTCGCTCTCTTTCACCCTCCTTCATCTCGTTTCGCTCTCATTCACCCTCCTTCGTCTTGTTTCGCTATCTTTCACCCTCTTTCATCTCGTTTTGCTCTCTTTCACCCTCCTTCCTCTCGTTTCGCTCTCTTACACCCTCCTTCGCCTCGCTTCGCTCTCTTTCACCCTCCTTCTTCTCGTTTTGCTCGTTTTCACCCTCCTTCGTCTCGTTTCGCTCTCTTTCACCCTCCTTCATCTCGTTTTGCTCTCTTTGACCATCCTTCCTCTCGTTTCGCTCTCTTTCACCCTCCTTCCAGTCGTTTCGCTCTCTTTCACCCTTCTTCATCTTGTTTCGCTTTCTTTCACCCTCCTTCATCTCGTTTCGCTCTCTTTCACCCTCCTTCGTCTTGTTTCGCTCTCTTTCACCCTCCTTCGTCTCGTTTCGCTCCCTTACACCCTCCTTCGCCTCGCTTCGCTCTCTTTCACCTTCCTTCATCTCGTTTCGCTCGCTTTCACCCTTCTTCGTCTCGTTTCGCTCTCTTTCACCCTCCTTCATCTCGTTTTGCTCTCTTTCACCCTCCTTCCTCTCGTTTCGCTCTCTTTCACCCTCCTTCTACTCGTTTCGCTCTCTTTCACCCTCCTTCATCTTGTTTCGCTTTCTTTCACCCTCCTTCATCTCGTTTCGCTCTCTTTCACCCTCCTTCGACTCGTTTTGCTCTCTTTCATCCTCATTCGTCTCATTTCGCTCTCTTTCACCCTCCTTCGTCTTGTTTCGCTCTCTTTCACCCTCCTTCGTCTTGTTTCGCTCTCTTTCACCCTCCTTCGTCTCGTTTCGCTCCCTTACACCCTCCTTCGCCTCGTTTCGCTCTCTTTCACCCTCCTTCATCTCGTTTTGCTCTCTTTGACCATCCTTCCTCTCGTTTCGCTCTCTTTCACCCTCCTTCCAGTCGTTTCGCTCTCTTTCACCCTCTTTCGTCTCGTTACGCTCTCTTTCACCCTCCTTCGTCTCGTTTCGCACACTTTCACCCTCCTTCGTCTTGCTTCGCTATCTTTCACCCTCTTTCATCTCATGTCGCTCTCTTTCACCCTCCTTCGTCTTGTTTCGCTCTCTTTCACCCTCCTTCGTCTTGTTTTGCTCTCTTTCACCCTCCTTCGTCTCGTTTTGTTCTCTTTCACCCTCCTTCATCTCGTATCGCTCTATTTCACCCTCCTTCGTCTCGTTTCACTCTGTTTCACCCTCCCACGTCTCGTTTCGCTCTCTTTCACCCTCTTTCGTCTCGTTACGCTCTCTTTCACCCTCCTTCGACTCGTTTCGCTCTCTTTCACCCTCCTTCATCTCGTTTCGCTCTCTTTCACCCTCCTTCATCTCGTTTCGCTCTCTTTCACCCTCCTTCGACTCGTTTTGCTCTCTTTCATCCTCCTTCGTCTCGTTTCGCTCTCTTTCACCTCCCTTCATCTCGTTTCGCTCTCTTTCAACCTCCTTCGTCTCGTTTCGCTCTCTTTCACCCTCCTTCGTCTTGTTTCGCTATCTTTCACCCTCTTTCATCTCGTGTCGCTCTCTTTCACCCTCCTTCGTCTTGTTTCGCTCTCTTTCACCCTCCTTCGTCTTGTTTCGCTCTCTTTCACCCTCCTTCATCTCGTTTCGCTCTCTTACACCCTCCTTCGCCTCGCTTCGCTCTCTTTCACCCTCCTTCATCTCGTTTCGCTCGCTTTCACCCTTCTTCGTCTCGTTTCGCTCTCTTTCACCCTCCTTCATCTCGTTTCGCTCTCTTTCACCCTCCTTCGACTCGTTTTGCTCTCTTTCATCCTCCTTCGTCTCGTTTCGCTCTCTTTCACCCCCCTTCATCTCGTTTCGCTCTCTTTCACCCTCCTTCATCTCGTTTCGCTCTCTTTCACCCTCCTTCATCTCGTTTCGCTCGCTTTCACCCTTCTTCGTCTCGTTTCGCTCTCTTTCACCCTCCTTCATCTCGTTTCGCTCTCTTTCACCCTCCTTCGACTCGTTTTGCTCTCTTTCATCCTCCTTCGTCTCGTTTCGCTCTCTTTCACCCCCCTTCATCTCGTTTCGCTCTCTTTCACCCTCCTTCATCTCGTTTCGCTCTCTTTCACCCTCCTTCGTCTTGTTTCGCTATCTTTCACCCTCATTCATCTCGTTTTGCTCTGTTTCACCCTCCCACGTCTCGTTTCGCTCTCTTTCACCCTCCTTCATCTCGTGTCGCTGGCTTTCACCCTCCTTCAACTCGTTTCGCTATCTTTCACCCTCCTTCGTCTTGTTTCGCTCTCTTTCACCCTCCTTCATCTCGTTTCGCTCTCTTTCACCCTCCTTCGTCTTGTTTCGCTATCTTTCACCCTCATTCATCTCGTTTTGCTCTGTTTCACCCTCCCACGTCTCGTTTCGCTCTCTTTCACCCTCCTTCATCTCGTGTCGCTTGCTTTCACCCTCCTTCAACTCGTTTCGCTATCTTTCAACCTCCTTCGTCTTGTTTCGCTCTCTTTCACCCTCCTTCGTCTCGTTATGCTCTTTTTCACCCTCCTTCATCTCGTTTCGCTCTCTTTCACCCTTCTTCATCTTGTTTCGCTTTCTTTCACCCTCCTTCATCTCGTTTCGCTCTCTTTCACCCTCCTTCATCTCGTTTCGCTCTCTTTCACCCTCCTTCATCTCGTTTCGCTCTCTTTCACCCTCCTTCGACTCGTTTTGCTCTCTTTCATCCTCCTTCGTCTCATTTCGCTCTCTTTCACCCCCCTTCATCTCGTTTCGCTCTCTTTCACCCTCCTTCATCTCGTTTCGCTCTCTTTCACCCTCCTTCATCTCGTATTGCTCTCTTTGACCCTCCTTCCTCTCGTTTCGCTCTCTTTCTCCCTCCTTCCAGTCGTTTCGCTGTCTTTCACCCTTCTTCATCTTGTTTCGCTTTCTTTCACCCTCCTTCATCTCGTTTCGCTCTCTTTCACCCTCCTTCATCTCGTTTCGCTCTCATTCACCGTCCTTCATCTCGTTTCGCTCTCTTTCACCCTCCTTCGACTCGTTTTGCTCTCTTTCATCCTCCTTCGT
Organism: Scyliorhinus torazame; assembly: GCF_047496885.1. Classification (NCBI taxonomy): domain Eukaryota; kingdom Metazoa; phylum Chordata; class Chondrichthyes; order Carcharhiniformes; family Scyliorhinidae; genus Scyliorhinus; species Scyliorhinus torazame. Next base: position 140,724,789 of record NC_092722.1, on the reverse strand, counting down.
CTCGTTTCGCTCTCTTTCACCTCCCTTCATCTCGTTTCGCTCTCTTTCAACCTCCTTCGTCTCGTTTCGCTCTCTTTCACCCTCCTTCGTCTTGTTTCGCTATCTTTCACCCTCTTTCATCTCGTGTCGCTCTCTTTCACCCTCCTTCGTCTTGTTTCGCTCTCTTTCACCCTCCTTCGTCTTGTTTCGCTCTCTTTCACCCTCCTTCATCTCGTTTCGCTCTCTTACACCCTCCTTCGCCTCGCTTCGCTCTCTTTCACCCTCCTTCATCTCGTTTCGCTCGCTTTCACCCTTCTTCGTCTCGTTTCGCTCTCTTTCACCCTCCTTCATCTCGTTTCGCTCTCTTTCACCCTCCTTCGACTCGTTTTGCTCTCTTTCATCCTCCTTCGTCTCGTTTCGCTCTCTTTCACCCCCCTTCATCTCGTTTCGCTCTCTTTCACCCTCCTTCATCTCGTTTCGCTCTCTTTCACCCTCCTTCATCTCGTTTCGCTCGCTTTCACCCTTCTTCGTCTCGTTTCGCTCTCTTTCACCCTCCTTCATCTCGTTTCGCTCTCTTTCACCCTCCTTCGACTCGTTTTGCTCTCTTTCATCCTCCTTCGTCTCGTTTCGCTCTCTTTCACCCCCCTTCATCTCGTTTCGCTCTCTTTCACCCTCCTTCATCTCGTTTCGCTCTCTTTCACCCTCCTTCGTCTTGTTTCGCTATCTTTCACCCTCATTCATCTCGTTTTGCTCTGTTTCACCCTCCCACGTCTCGTTTCGCTCTCTTTCACCCTCCTTCATCTCGTGTCGCTGGCTTTCACCCTCCTTCAACTCGTTTCGCTATCTTTCACCCTCCTTCGTCTTGTTTCGCTCTCTTTCACCCTCCTTCGTCTCGTTACGCTCTCTTTCACCCTCCTTCATCTCGTTTCGCTCTCTTTCACCCTTCTTCATCTTGTTTCGCTTTCTTTCACCCTCCTTCATCTCGTTTCGCTCTCTTTCACCCTCCTTCATCTCGTTTCGCTCTCTTTCACCCTCCTTCATCTCGTTTCGCTCTCTTTCACCCTCCTTCGACTCGTTTTGCTCTCTTTCATCCTCCTTCGTCTCATTTCGCTCTCTTTCACCCCCCTTCATCTCGTTTCGCTCTCTTTCACCCTCCTTCGTCTCGTTTCGCTCACTTTCACCCTCCTTCGTCTTGCTTCGCTATCTTTCACCCTCTTTCATCTCATGTCGCTCTCGTTCACCCTCCTTCGTCTTGTTTCGCTCTCTTTCACCCTCCTTCGTCTCGTTTTGTTCTCTTTCACCCTCCTTCATCTCGTATCGCTCTATTTCACCCTCCTTCGTCTCGTTTCACTCTGTTTCACCCTCCCACGTCTCGTTTCGCTCTCTTTCACCCTCCTTCGTCTCGTTACGCTCTCTTTCACCCTCCTTCGACTCGTTTCGCTCTCTTTCACCCTCCTTCATCTCGTTTCGCTCTCTTTCACCCTCCTTCATCTCGTTTCGCTCTCTTTCACCCTCCTTCGACTCGTTTTGCTCTCTTTCATCCTCCTTCGTCTCGTTTCGCTCTCTTTCACCTCCCTTCATCTCGTTTCGCTCTCTTTCACCCTCCTTCGTCTCGTTTCGCTCTCTTTCACCCTCCTTCATCTTGTTTCGCTATCTTTCACCCTCTTTCATCTCGTGTCGCTCTCTTTCACCCTCCTTCGTCTTGTTTCGCTCTCTTTCACCCTCCTTCGTCTTGTTTCGCTCTCTTTCACCCTCCTTCATCTCGTTTCGCTCTCTTTCACCCTCCTTCGTCTTGTTTCGCTCTCTTTCACCCTCCTTCATCTCGTTTCGCTCGCTTTCACCCTTCTTCGTCTCGTTTCGCTCTCTTTCACCCTCCTTCATCTCGTTTCGCTCTCTTTCACCCTCCTTCGACTCGTTTTGCTCTCTTTCATCCTCCTTCGTCTCGTTTCGCTCTCTTTCACCCCCCTTCATCTCGTTTCGCTCTCTTTCACCCTCCTTCATCTCGTTTCGCTCTCTTTCACCCTCCTTCGTCTTGTTTCGCTATCTTTCACCCTCATTCATCTCGTTTTGCTCTGTTTCACCCTCCCACGTCTCGTTTCGCTCTTTTTCACCCTCCTTCATCTCGTGTCGCTGGCTTTCACCCTCCTTCAACTCGTTTCGCTATCTTTCACCCTCCTTCGTCTTGTTTCGCTCTCTTTCACCCTCCTTCGTCTCGTTACGCTCTCTTTCACCCTCCTTCATCTCGTTTCACTCTCTTTCACCCTTCTTCATCTTGTTTCGCTTTCTTTCACCCTCCTTCATCTCGTTTCGCTCCCTTTCACCCTCCTTCATCTCGTTTCGCTCTCTTTCACCCTCCTTCATCTCGTTTCGCTCTCTTTCACCCTCCTTCGACTCGTTTTGCTCTCTTTCATCCTCCTTCGTCTCATTTCGCTCTCTTTCACCCCCCTTCATCTCGTTTCGCTCTCTTTCACCCTCCTTCGTCTCGTTTCGCTCACTTTCACCCTCCTTCATCTTGCTTCGCTATCTTTCACCCTCTTTCATCTCATGTCGCTCTCTTTCACCCTCCTTCGTCTTGTTTCGCTCTCTTTCACCCTCCTTCGTCTTGTTTCGCTCTCTTTCACCCTCCTTCGTCTCGTTTTGTTCTCTTTCACCCTCCTTCATCTCGTATCGCTCTATTTCACCCTCCTTCGTCTCGTTTCACTCTGTTTCACCCTCCCACGTCTCGTTTCGCTCTCTTTCACCCTCCTTCGTCTCGTTACGCTCTCTTTCACCCTCCTTCGACTCGTTTCGCTCTCTTTCACCCTCCTTCATCTCGTTTCGCTCTCTTTCACCCTCCTTCATCTCGTTTCGCTCTCTTTCACCCTCCTTCGACTCGTTTTGCTCTCTTTCATCCTCCTTCGTCTCGTTTCGCTCTCTTTCACCTCCCTTCATCTCGTTTCGCTCTCTTTCACCCTCCTTCGTCTCGTTTCGCTCTCTTTCACCCTCCTTCGTCTTGTTTCGCTATCTTTCACCCTCTTTCATCTCGTGTCGCTCTCTTTCACCCTCCTTCGTCTTGTTTCGCTCTCTTTCACCCTCCTTCGTCTTGTTTCGCTCTCTTTCACCCTCCTTCATCTCGTTTCGCTCTCTTTCACCCTCCTTCGTCTTGTTTCGCTCTCTTTCACCCTCCTTCATCTCGTTTCGCTCGCTTTCACCCTTCTTCGTCTCGTTTCGCTCTCTTTCACCCTCCTTCATCTCGTTTCGCTCTCTTTCACCCTCCTTCGACTCGTTTTGCTCTCTTTCATCCTCCTTCGTCTAGTTTCGCTCTCTTTCACCCCCCTTCATCTCGTTTCGCTCTCTTTCACCCTCCTTCATCTCGTTTTGCTCTCTTTCACCCTCCTTCGTCTTGTTTCGCTATCTTTCACCCTCTTTCATCTCGTTTTGCTCTCTTTCACCCTCCTTCCTCTCGTTTCGCTCTCTTACACCCTCCTTCGCCTCGCTTCGCTCTCTTTCACCCTCCTTCTTCTCGCTTTGCTCGTTTTCACCCTCCTTCGTCTCGTTTCGCTCTCTTTCACCCTCCTTCATCTCGTTTTGCTCTCTTTGACCATCCTTCCTCTCGTTTCGCTCTCTTTCACCCTCCTTCCAGTCGTTTCGCTCTCTTTCACCCTTCTTCATCTTGTTTCGCTTTCTTTCACCCTCCTTCATCTCGTTTCGCTCTCTTTCACCCTCCTTCGTCTCGTTTCGCTCTCTTTCACCCTCCTTCATCTAGTTTCGCTCTCTTTCACCCTCCTTCGACTCGTTTTGCTCTCTTTCATCCTCCTTCGTCTCATTTCGCTCTCTTTCACCCCCCTTCATCTCGTTTCGCTCTCTTTCACCCTCCTTCGTCTCGTTTCGCTCACTTTCACCCTCCTTCGTCTTGCTTCGCTATCTTTCACCCTCTTTCATCTCATGTCGCTCTCTTTCACCCTCCTTCGTCTTGTTTCGCTCTCTTTCACCCTCCTTCGTCTCGTTTCGCTCCCTTACACCCTCCTTCGCCTCGCTTCGCTCTCTTTCACCCTCCTTCATCTCGTTTCGCTCGCTTTCACCCTTCTTCGTCTCGTTTCGCTCTCTTTCACCCTCCTTCATCTCGTTTTGCTCTCTTTCACCCTCCTTCCTCTCGTTTCGCTCTCTTTCACCCTCCTTCTACTCGTTTCGCTCTCTTTCACCCTCCTTCATCTTGTTTCGCTTTCTTTCACCCTCCTTCATCTCGTTTCGCTCTCTTTCACCCTCCTTCGACTCGTTTTGCTCTCTTTCATCCTCATTCGTCTCATTTCGCTCTCTTTCACCCCCCTTCATCTCGTTTCGCTCTCTTTCACCCTCCTTCGTCTCGTTTCGCACACTTTCACCCTCCTTCGTCTTGCTTCGCTATCTTTCACCCTCTTTCATCTCATGTCGCTCTCTTTCACCCTCCTTCGTCTTGTTTCGCTCTCTTTCACCCTCCTTCGTCTTGTTTCGCTCTCTTTCACCCTCCTTCGTCTCGTTTTGTTCTCTTTCACCCTCCTTCATCTCGTATCGCTCTATTTCACCCTCCTTCGTCTCGTTTCACTCTGTTTCACCCTCCCACGTCTCGTTTCGCTCTCTTTCACCCTCTTTCGTCTCGTTACGCTCTCTTTCACCCTCCTTCGACTCGTTTCGCTCTCTTTCACCCTCCTTCATCTCGTTTCGCTCTCTTTCACCCTCCTTCATCTCGTTTCGCTCTCTTTCACCCTCCTTCGACTCGTTTTGCTCTCTTTCATCCTCCTTCGTCTCGTTTCGCTCTCTTTCACCTCCCTTCATCTCGTTTCGCTCTCTTTCAACCTCCTTCGTCTCGTTTCGCTCTCTTTCACCCTCCTTCGTCTTGTTTCGCTATCTTTCACCCTCTTTCATCTCGTGTCGCTCTCTTTCACCCTCCTTCGTCTTGTTTCGCTCTCTTTCACCCTCCTTCGTCTTGTTTCGCTCTCTTTCACCCTCCTTCATCTCGTTTCGCTCTCTTACACCCTCCTTCGCCTCGCTTCGCTCTCTTTCACCCTCCTTCATCTCGTTTCGCTCGCTTTCACCCTTCTTCGTCTCGTTTCGCTCTCTTTCACCCTCCTTCATCTCGTTTCGCTCTCTTTCACCCTCCTTCGACTCGTTTTGCTCTCTTTCATTCTCCTTCGTCTCGTTTCGCTCTCTTTCACCCCCCTTCATCTCGTTTCGCTCTGTTTCACCCTCCTTCATCTCGTTTCGCTCTCTTTCACCCTCCTTCATCTCGTTTCGCTCGCTTTCACCCTTCTTCGTCTCGTTTCGCTCTCTTTCACCCTCCTTCATCTCGTTTCGCTCTCTTTCACCCTCCTTCGACTCGTTTTGCTCTCTTTCATCCTCCTTCGTCTCGTTTCGTTCTCTTTCACCCCCCTTCATCTCGTTTCGCTCTCTTTCACCCTCCTTCATCTCGTTTCGCTCTCTTTCACCCTCCTTCGTCTTGTTTCGCTATCTTTCACCCTCATTCATCTCGTTTTGCTCTGTTTCACCCTCCCACGTCTCGTTTCGCTCTCTTTCACCCTCCTTCATCTCGTGTCGCTGGCTTTCACCCTCCTTCAACTCGTTTCGCTATCTTTCACCCTCCTTCGTCTTGTTTCGCTCTCTTTCACCCTCCTTCGTCTCGTTACGCTCTCTTTCACCCTCCTTCATCTCGTTTCGCTCTCTTTCACCCTTCTTCATCTTGTTTCGCTTTCTTTCACCCTCCTTCATCTCGTTTCGCTCTCTTTCACCCTCCTTCATCTCGTTTCGCTCTTTTTCACCCTCCTTCATCTCGTTTCGCTCTCTTTCACCCTCCTTCGACTCGTTTTGCTCTCTTTCATCCTCCTTCGTCTCATTTCGCTCTCTTTCACCCCCCTTCATCTCGTTTCGCTCTCTTTCACCCTCCTTCGTCTCGTTTCGCTCACTTTCACCCTCCTTCGTCTTGCTTCGCTATCTTTCACCCTCTTTCATCTCATGTCGCTCTCTTTCACCCTCCTTCGTCTTGTTTCGCTCTCTTTCACCCTCCTTCTTCTCGTTTTGTTCTCTTTCACCCTCCTTCATCTCGTATCGCTCTATTTCACCCTCCTTCGTCTCGTTTCACTCTGTTTCACCCTCCCACGTCTCGTTTCGCTCTCTTTCACCCTCCTTCGTCTCGTTACGCTCTCTTTCACCCTCCTTCGACTCGTTTCGCTCTCTTTCACACTCCTTCATCTCGTTTCGCTCTCTTTCACCCTCCTTCATCTCGTTTCGCTCTCTTTCACCCTCCTTCGACTCGTTTTGCTCTCTTTCATCCTCCTTCGTCTCGTTTCGCTCTCTTTCACCTCCCTTCATCTCGTTTCGCTCTCTTTCACCCTCCTTCGTCTCGTTTCGCTCTCTTTCACCCTCCTTCGTCTTGTTTCGCTATCTTTCACCCTCTTTCATCTCGTGTCGCTCTCGTTCACCCTCCTTCGTCTTGTTTCGCTCTCTTTCACCCTCCTTCGTCTTGTTTCGCTCTCTTTCACCCTCCTTCATCTCGTTTCGCTCTCTTTCACCCTCCTTCGTCTTGTTTCGCTCTCTTTCACCCTCCTTCATCTCGTTTCGCTCGCTTTCACCCTTCTTCGTCTCGTTTCGCTCTCTTTCACCCTCCTTCATCTCGTTTCGCTCTCTTTCACCCTCCTTCGACTCGTTTTGCTCTCTTTCATCCTCCTTCGTCTCGTTTCGCTCTCTTTCACCCCCCTTCATCTCGTTTCGCTCTCTTTCACCCTCCTTCATCTCGTTTCGCTCTCTTTCACCCTCCTTCGTCTTGTTTCGCTATCTTTCACCCTCTTTCATCTCGTTTTGCTCTCTTTCACCCTCCTTCCTCTCGTTTCGCTCTCTTACACCCTCCTTCGCCTCGCTTCGCTCTCTTTCACCCTCCTTCTTCTCGTTTTGCTCGTTTTCACCCTCCTTCGTCTCGTTTCGCTCTCTTTCACCCTCCTTCATCTCGTTTTGCTCTCTTTGACCATCCTTCCTCTCGTTTCGCTCTCTTTCACCCTCCTTCCAGTCGTTTCGCTCTCTTTCACCATTCTTCATCTTGTTTCGCTTTCTTTCACCCTCCTTCATCTCGTTTCGCTCTCTTTCACCCTCCTTCATCTCGTTTCGCTCTCTTTCACCCTCCTTCATCTCGTTTCGCTCTCTTTCATCCTCCTTCGTCTCATTTCGCTCTCTTTCACCCCCCTTCATCTCGTTTCGCTCTCTTTCACCCTCCTTCGTCTCGTTTCGCTCACTTTCACCCTCCTTCGTCTTGCTTCGCTATCTTTCACCCTCTTTCATCTCATGTCGCTCTCTTTCACCCTCCTTCATCTTGTTTCGCTCTCTTTCACCCTCCTTCGTCTTGTTTCGCTCTCTTTCACCCTCCTTCGTCTCGTTTCGCTCCCTTACACCCTCCTTCGCCTCGCTTCGCTCTCTTTCCCCCTCCTTCATCTCGTTTCGCTCGCTTTCACCCTTCTTCGTCTCGTTTCGCTCTCTTTCACCCTCCTTCATCTCGTTTTGCTCTCTTTCACCCTCCTTCCTCTCGTTTCGCTCTCTTTCACCCTCCTTCTACTCGTTTCGCTCTCTTTCACCCTCCTTCATCTTGTTTCGCTTTCTTTCACCCTCCTTCATCTCGTTTTGCTCTCTTTCACCCTCCTTCATCTCGTTTCGCTCTCTTTCAACCTCCATCGTCTTCTTTCGCTCTCTTTCACGCTCCTTTGTCTCACTTCGCTCTCTTTCACCCTCCTTCGTCTCATTTCGCTCTCATTCACCCTGCTACATCTCGATTCGCGCTCTTTCACACTCTTTCATTTCGTTTCTCTCTCTTTCACACTCCTTCATCTCGGCTCGCTCTCTTTCACCCTCCTTCGTCTCGCTTTGCTCTCTTTCACCCTCCTTCGTCTCGTTTCGCTCTCTTTCACCCTCCCTTGTTTCGTTTCGCTCTCTTTCACCCTCCTTCATCTCGTTTCGCTCTCTTTCACCCTCCTTCGACTCGTTTTGCTCTCTTTCATCCTCCTTCGTCTCGTTTCGCTCTCTTTCACCCCACTTCATCTCGTTTCGCTCTCTTTCACCCTCCTTCGTCTCGTTTCGCTCTCTTTCACCCTCCTTCGTCTTGTTTCGCTATCTTTCACCCTCTTTCATCTCGTGTCGCTCTCTTTCACCCTCCTTCGTCTTGTTTCGCTCTCTTTCACCCTCCTTCGTCTCGTGGCGCTCTGTTTCACCCTCCCACGTCTCGTTTTGCTCTTTTCCACCCTCCTTCGTCTCGTGTCGCTCGTTTTCACCCTCCTTCATCTCGTTTCGCTCTCCTTCACCATCCTTCGTCTCGTTTCGATCTCTTTCACCCTTCTTCGTCTCGTTTCGCTCTCTTTCACCCTCCTTCATCTCGTTTTGCTCTCTTTCACCCTCCTTCCTCTCGTTTCGCTCTCTTTTACTCTCCTTCTAGTCGTTTCGCTCTTTTTCACCCTCCTTCTTCTTGGTTCGCTTTCTTTCTCCCTCCTTCATCTCGTTTCACTCTCTTTCACAATCCTTCATCTCGTTTCGCTCTCTTTCACCCTCCATCGTCTTGTTTCGCTCTCTTTCACGCTCCTTCATCTCACTTCTCTCTCTTTCACCCTCCTTCGTCTTATTTCACTCTCATTCACCCTGCTTCATCTCGTTTCGCGCTCTTTCACACTCTTTCGTCTCGTTTCTCTCTCTTTCACACTCCTTCATCTTGGCTCGCTCTCTGTCACCCTCCTTCGTCTCGCTTCACTCTCTTTCACCCTCCATCGTCTCGTTTCGCTCTCTTTCACCCTCATTCATCTCGTTTTGCTCTGTTTCACCCTCCCACGTCTCGTTTCGCTCTCTTTCACCCTCCTTCATCTCGTGTCGCTGGCTTTCACCCTCCTTCAACTCGTTTCGCTATCTTTCACCCTCCTTCGTCTTGTTTCGCTCTCTTTCACCCTCCCTCGTCTCGTTTCGCTCTCTTTCACCCTCCTTCTTCTCGTTACGCTCTCTTTCACCCTCCTTCATCTCGTTTCGCACTCTTTCACCCTCCTTCGACTCGTTTTGCTCTCTTTCATCCTCCTTCGTCTCGTTTCGCTCTCTTTCACCCCCCTTCATCTCGTTTCGCTCTCTTTCACCCTCCTTCGTCTCGTTTCGCTCTCTTTTACCCTCCTTCGTCTTGTTTTGCTATCTTTCACCCTCTTTCATCTCGTGTCGCTCTCTTTCACCCTCCTTCATCTCACTTCTCTCTCTTTCACCCTCCTTCATCTCATTTCACTCTCATTCACCCTGCTTCATCTCGTTTCGCGCTCTTTCACACTCTTTCGTCTCGTTTCGCTCTCTTTCACCCCCCTTCATCTCGTTTCGCTCATTTTCACCCTCCTTCATCTCGTTTCGCTCTCTTTCACCCTCCTTCGTCTTGTTTCGCTATCTTTCACCCTCTTTCATCTCGTTTTGCTCTCTTTCACCCTCCTTCCTCTCGTTTCGCTCTCTTACACCCTCCTTCGCCTCGCTTCGCTCTCTTTCACCCTCCTTCTTCTCGTTTTGCTCGTTTTCACCCTCCTTCGTCTCGTTTCGCTCTCTTTCACCCTCCTTCATCTCGTTTTGCTCTCTTTGACCATCCTTCCTCTCGTTTCGCTCTCTTTCACCCTCCTTCCAGTCGTTTCGCTCTCTTTCACCCTTCTTCATCTTGTTTCGCTTTCTTTCACCCTCCTTCATCTCGTTTCGCTCTCTTTCACCCTCCTTCATCTCGTTTCGCTCTCTTTCACCCTCCTTCATCTCGTTTCGCTCTCTTTCACCCTCCTTCGACTCGTTTTGCTCTCTTTCATCCTCCTTCGTCTCATTTCGCTCTCTTTCACCCCCCTTCATCTCGTTTCGCTCTCTTTCACCCTCCTTCGTCTCGTTTCGCTCACTTTCACCCTCCTTCGTCTTGCTTCGCTATCTTTCACCCTCTTTCATCTCATGTCACTCTCTTTCACCCTCCTTCGTCTTGTTTCGCTCTCTTTCACCCTCCTTCGTCTTGTTTCGCTCTCTTTCACCCTCCTTCGTCTCGTTTTGTTCTCTTCCACCCTCCTTCATCTCGTATCGCTCTATTTCACCCTCCTTCGTCTCGTTTCACTCTGTTTCACCCTCCCACGTCTCGTTTCGCTCTCTTTCACCCTCCTTCGTCTCGTTACGCTCTCTTTCACCCTCCTTCGACTCGTTTCGCTCTCTTTCACCCTCCTTCATCTCGTTTCGCTCTCTTTCACCCTCCTTCATCTCGTTTCGCTCTCTTTCACCCTCCTTCGACTCGTTTTGCTCTCTTTCATCCTCCTTCGTCTCGTTTCGCTCTCTTTCACCTCCCTTCATCTCGTTTCGCTCTCTTTCACCCTCCTTCGTCTCGTTTCGCTCTCTTTCACCCTCCTTCGTCTTGTTTCGCTATCTTTCACCCTCTTTCATCTCGTGTCGCTCTCTTTCACCCTCCTTCGTCTTGTTTCTCTCTCTTTCTCCCTCCTTCGTCTTGTTTCGCTCTCTTTCACCCTCCTTCATCTCGTTTCGCTCTCTTACACCCTCCTTCGCCTCGCTTCGCTCTCTTTCACCCTCCTTCATCTCGTTTCGCTCGCTTTCACCCTTCTTCGTCTCGTTTCGCTCTCTTTCACCCTCCTTCATCTCGTTTCGCTCTCTTTCACCCTCCTTCGACTCGTTTTGCTCTCTTTCATCCTCCTTCGTCTCGTTTCACTCTCTTTCACCCCCCTTCATCTCGTTTCGCTCTCTTTCACCCTCCTTCATCTCGTTTCGCTCTCTTTCACCCTCCTTCATCTCGTTTCGCTCGCTTTCACCCTTCTTCGTCTCGTTTCGCTCTCTTTCACCCTCCTTCATCTCGTTTCGCTCTCTTTCACCCTCCTTCGACTCGTTTTGCTCTCTTTCATCCTCCTTCGTCTCGTTTCGCTCTCTTTCACCCCCCTTCATCTCGTTTCGCTCTCTTTCACCCTCCTTCATCTCGTTTCGCTCTCTTTCACCCTCCTTCGTCTTGTTTCGCTATCTTTCACCCTCATTCATCTCGTTTTGCTCTGTTTCACCCTCCCACGTCTCGTTTCGCTCACTTTCACCCTCCTTCATCTCGTGTCGCTGGCTTTCACCCTCCTTCAACTCGTTTCGCTATCTTTCACCCTCCTTCGTTTTGTTTCGCTCTCTTTCACCCTCCCTCGTCTCGTTTCGCTCTCTTTCACCCTCCTTCGTCTCGTTACGCTCTCTTTCACCCTCCTTCATCTCGTTTCGCTCTCTTTCACCCTTCTTCATCTTGTTTCGCTTTCTTTCACCCTCCTTCATCTCGTTTCGCTCTCTTTCACCCTCCTTCATCTCGTTTCGCCCTCTTTCACCCTCCTTCATCTCGTTTCGCTCTCTTTCACCCTCCTTCGACTCGTTTTGCTCTCTTTCATCCTCCTTCGTCTCATTTCGCTCTCTTTCACCCCCCTTCATCTCGTTTCGCTCTCTTTCACCCTCCTTCGTCTCGTTTCGCTCACTTTCACCCTCCTTCGTCTTGCTTCGCTATCTTTCACCCTCTTTCATCTCATGTCGCTCTCTTTCACCCTCCTTCGTCTTGTTTCGCTCTCTTTCACCCTCCTTCGTCTTGTTTCGCTCTCTTTCACCCTCCTTCGTCTCGTTTTGTTCTCTTTCACCCTCCTTCATCTCGTATCGCTCTATTTCACCCTCCTTCGTCTCGTTTCACTCTGTTTCACCCTCCCACGTCTCGTTTCGCTCTCTTTCACCCTCCTTCGTCTCGTTACGCTCTCTTTCACCCTCCTTCGACTCGTTTCGCTCTCTTTCACCCTCCTTCATCTCGTTTCGCTCTCTTTCACCCTCCTTCATCTCGTTTCGCTCTCTTTCACCCTCCTTCGACTTGTTTTGCTCTCTTTCATCCTCCTTCGTCTCGTTTCGCTCTCTTTCACCTCCCTTCATCTCGTTTCGCTCTCTTTCACCCTCCTTCGTCTCGTTTCGCTCTCTTTCACCCTCCTTCGTCTTGTTTCGCTATCTTTCACCCTCTTTCATCTCGTGTCGCTCTCTTTCACCCTCCTTCGTCTTGTTTCGCTCTCTTTCACCCTCCTTCATCTTGTTTCGCTCTCTTTCACCCTCCTTCATCTCGTTTCGCTCTCTTACACCCTCCTTCGCCTCGCTTCGCTCTCTTTCACCCTCCTTCATCTCGTTTCGCTCGCTTTCACCCTTATTCGTCTCGTTTCGCTCTCTTTCACCCTCCTTCATCTCGTTTCGCTCTCTTTCACCCTCCTTCGACTCGTTTTGCTCTCTTTCATCCTCCTTCGTCTCGTTTCGCTCTCTTTCACCCCCCTTCATCTCGTTTCGCTCTCTTTCACCCTCCTTCATCTCGTTTCGCTCTCTTTCACCCTCCTTCGTCTTGTTTCGCTATCTTTCACCCTCTTTCATCTCGTTTTGCTCTCTTTCACCCTCCTTCCTCTCGTTTCGCTCTCTTACACCCTCCTTCGCCTCGCTTCGCTCTCTTTCACCCTCCTTCTTCTCGTTTTGCTCGTTTTCACCCTCCTTCGTCTCGTTTCGCTCTCTTTCACCCTCCTTCATCTCGTTTTGCTCTCTTTGACCATCCTTCCTCTCGTTTCGCTCTCTTTCACCCTCCTTCCAGTCGTTTCGCTCTCTTTCACCCTTCTTCATCTTGTTTCGCTTTCTTTCACCCTCCTTCATCTCGTTTCGCTCTCTTTCACCCTCCTTCGTCTTGTTTCGCTATCTTTCACCCTCTTTCATCTCGTGTCGCTCTCTTTCACCCTCCTTCGTCTTGTTTCGCTCTCTTTCACCCTCCTTCGTCTTGTTTCGCTCTCTTTCACCCTCCTTCATCTCGTTTCGCTCTCTTTCACCCTCCTTCGTCTTGTTTCGCTCTCTTTCACCCTCCTTCATCTCGTTTCGCTCGCTTTCACCCTTCTTCGTCTCGTTTCGCTCTCTTTCACCCTCCTTCATCTCGTTTCGCTCTCTTTCACCCTCCTTCGACTCGTTTTGCTCTCTTTCATCCTCCTTCGTCTCGTTTCGCTCTCTTTCACCCCCCTTCATCTCGTTTCGCTCTCTTTCACCCTCCTTCATCTCGTTTCGCTCTCTTTCACCCTCCTTCGTCTTGTTTCGCTATCTTTCACCCTCTTTCTTCTCGTTTTGCTCTCTTTCACCCTCCTTCCTCTCGTTTCGCTCTCTTACACCCTCCTTCGCCTCGCTTCGCTCTCTTTCACCCTCCTTCTTCTCGTTTTGCTCGTTTTCACCCTCCTTCGTCTCGTTTCGCTCTCTTTCACCCTCCTTCATCTCGTTTTGCTCTCTTTGACCATCCTTCCTCTCGTTTCGCTCTCCTTCACCCTCCTTCCAGTCGTTTCGCTCTCTTTCACCCTTCTTCATCTTGTTTCGCTTTCTTTCACCCTCCTTCATCTCGTTTCGCTCTCTTTCACCCTCCTTCATCTCGTTTCGCTCTCTTTCACCCTCCTTCATCTCGTGTCGCTCTCTTTCACCCTCCTTCGACTCGTTTTGCTCTCTTTCATCCTCCTTCGTCTCATTTCGCTCTCTTTCACCCCCCTTCATCTCGTTTCGCTCTCTTTCACCCTCCTTCGTCTCGTTTCGCTCACTTTCACCCTCCTTCGTCTTGCTTCGCTATCTTTCACCCTCTTTCATCTCATGTCGCTCTCTTTCACCCTCCTTCATCTTGTTTCGCTCTCTTTCACCCTCCTTCGTCTTGTTTCGCTCTCTTTCACCCTCCTTCGTCTCGTTTCGCTCCCTTACACCCTCCTTCGCCTCGCTTCGCTCTCTTTCACCCTCCTTCATCTCGTTTCGCTCGCTTTCACCCTTCTTCGTCTCGTTTCGCTCTCTTTCACCCTCCTTCATCTCGTTTTGCTCTCTTTCACCCTCCTTCCTCTCGTTTCGCTCTCTTTCACCCTCCTTCTACTCGTTTCGCTCTCTTTCACCCTCCTTCATCTTGTTTCGCTTTCTTTCACCCTCCTTCATCTCGTTTTGCTCTCTTTCACCCTCCTTCATCTCGTTTCGCTCTCTTTCAACCTCCATCGTCTTCTTTCGCTCTCTTTCACGCTCCTTTGTCTCACTTCGCTCTCTTTCACCCTCCTTCGTCTCATTTCGCTCTCATTCACCCTGCTTCATCTCGTTTCGCGCTCTTTCACCCTCTTTCGTTTCGTTTCTCTCTCTTTCACACTCCTTCATCTCGGCTCGCTCTCTTTCACCCTCCTTCGTCTCGCTTTGCTCTCTTTCACCCTCCTTCGTCTCGTTTCGCTCTCTTTCACCCTCCCTTGTTTCGTTTCGCTCTCTTTCACCCTCCTTCATCTCGTTTCGCTCTCTTTCACCCTCCTTCGACTCGTTTTGCTCTCTTTCATCCTCCTTCGTCTCGTTTCGCTCTCTTTCACCCCACTTCATCTCGTTTCGCTCTCTTTCACCCTCCTTCGTCTCGTTTCGCTCTCTTTCACCCTCCTTCGTCTTGTTTCGCTATCTTTCACCCTCTTTCATCTCGTGTCGCTCTCTTTCACCCTCCTTCGTCTTGTTTCGCTCTCTTTCACCCTCCTTCGTCTCGTGGCGCTCTGTTTCACCCTCCCACGTCTCGTTTTGCTCTCTTCCACCCTCCTTCGTCTCGTGTCGCTCGCTTTCACCCTCCTTCATCTCGTTTCGCTCTCCTTCACCATCCTTCGTCTCGTTTCGATCTCTTTCACCCTTCTTCGTCTCGTTTCGCTCTCTTTCACCCTCCTTCATCTCGTTTTGCTCTCTTTCACCCTCCTTCCTCTCGTTTCGCTCTCTTTTACTCTCCTTCTAGTCGTTTCGCTCTCTTTCACCCTCCTTCTTCTTGGTTCGCTTTCTTTCTCCCTCCTTCATCTCGTTTCACTCTCTTTCACAATCCTTCATCTCGTTTCGCTCTCTTTCACCCTCCATCGTCTTGTTTCGCTCTCTTTCACGCTCCTTCATCTCACTTCTCTCTCTTTCACCCTCCTTCGTCTCATTTCACTCTCATTCACCCTGCTTCATCTCGTTTCGCGCTCTTTCACACTCTTTCGTCTCGTTTCTCTCTCTTTCACACTCCTTCATCTCGGCTCGCTCTCTGTCACCCTCCTTCGTCTCGCTTCACTCTCTTTCACCCTCCATCGTCTCGTTTCGCTCTCTTTCACCCTCATTCATCTCGTTTTGCTCTGTTTCACCCTCCCACGTCTCGTTTCGCTCTCATTCACCCTCCTTCATCTCGTGTCGCTGGCTTTCACCCTCCTTCAACTCGTTTCGCTATCTTTCACCCTCCTTCGTCTTGTTTCGCTCTCTTTCACCCTCCCTCGTCTCGTTTCGCTCTCTTTCACCCTCCTTCGTCTCGTTACGCTCTCTTTCACCCTCCTTCATCTCGTTTCGCTCTCTTTCACCCTCCTTCGACTCGTTTTGCTCTCTTTCATCCTCCTTCGTCTCGTTTCGCTCTCTTTCACCCCCCTTCATCTCGTTTCGCTCTCTTTCACCCTCCTTCGTCTCGTTTCGCTCTCTTTCACCCTCCTTCGTCTTGTTTCGCTATCTTTCACCCTCTTTCATCTCGTGTCGCTCTCCTTCACCCTCCTTCATCTCACTTCTCTCTCTTTCACCCTCCTTCATCTCATTTCACTCTCATTCACCCTGCTTCATCTCGTTTCGCGCTCTTTCACACTCTTTCGTCTCGTTTCGCTCTCTTTCACCCCCCTTCATCTCGTTTCGCTCTCTTTCACCCTCCTTCATCTCGTTTCGCTCTCTTTCACCCTCCTTCGTCTTGTTTCGCTATCTTTCACCCTCTTTCATCTCGTTTTGCTCTCTTTCACCCTCCTTCCTCTCGTTTCGCTCTCTTACACCCTCCTTCGCCTCGCTTCGCTCTCTTTCACCCTCCTTCTTCTCGTTTTGCTCGTTTTCACCCTCCTTCGTCTCGTTTCGCTCTCTTTCACCCTCCTTCATCTCGTTTTGCTCTCTTTGACCATCCTTCCTCTCGTTTCGCTCTCTTTCACCCTCCTTCCAGTCGTTTCGCTCTCTTGCACCCTTCTTCATCTTGTTTCGCTTTCTTTCACCCTCCTTCATCTCGTTTCGCTCTCTTTCACCCTCCTTCATCTCGTTTCGCTCTCTTTCACCCTCCTTCATCTCGTTTCGCTCTCTTTCACCCTCCTTCGACTCGTTTTGCTCTCTTTCATCCTCCTTCGTCTCATTTCGCTCTCTTTCACCCCCCTTCATCTCGTTTCGCTCTCTTTCACCCTCCTTCGTCTCGTTTCGCTCACTTTCACCCTCCTTCGTCTTGCTTCGCTATCTTTCACCCTCTTTCATCTCATGTCACTCTCTTTCACCCTCCTTCGTCTTGTTTCGCTCTCTTTCACCCTCCTTCGTCTTGTTTCGCTCTCTTTCACCCTCCTTCGTCTCGTTTTGTTCTCTTTCACCCTCCTTCATCTCGTATCGCTCTATTTCACCCTCCTTCGTCTCGTTTCACTCTGTTTCACCCTCCCACGTCTCGTTTCGCTCTCTTTCACCCTCCTTCGTCTCGTTACGCTCTCTTTCACCCTCCTTCGACTCGTTTCGCACTCTTTCACCCTCCTTCATCTCGTTTCGCTCTCTTTCACCCTCCTTCATCTCGTTTTGCTCTCTTTCACCCTCCTTCATCTCGTTTCGCTGTCTTACACCCTCCTTCGCCTCGCTTCGCTCTCTTTCACCCTCCTTCTTCTCGTTTTGCTCGTTTTCACCCTCCTTCGTCTCGTTTCGCTCTCTTTCACCCTCCTTCATCTCGTTTTGCTCTCTTTGACCATCCTTCCTCTCGTTTCGCTCTCTTTCACCCTCCTTCCAGTCGTTTCGCTCTCTTTCACCCTTCTTCATCTTGTTTCGCTTTCTTTCACCCTCCTTCATCTCGTTTCGCTCTCTTTCACCCTCCTTCGTCTTGTTTCGCTATCTTTCACCCTCTTTCATCTCGTGTCGCTCTCTTTCACCCTCCTTCGTCTTGTTTCGCTCTCTTTCACCCTCCTTCGTCTTGTTTCGCTCTCTTTCACCCTCCTTCATCTCGTTTCGCTCTCTTTCACCCTCCTTCGTCTTGTTTCGCTCTCTTTCACCCTCCTTCATCTCGTTTCGCTCGCTTTCACCCTTCTTCGTCTCGTTTCGCTCTCTTTCACCCTCCTTCATCTCGTTTCGCTCTCTTTCACCCTCCTTCGACTCGTTTTGCTCTCTTTCATCCTCCTTCGTCTCGTTTCGCTCTCTTTCACCCCCCTTCATCTCGTTTCGCTCTCTTTCACCCTCCTTCATCTCGTTTCGCTCTCTTTCACCCTCCTTCGTCTTGTTTCGCTATCTTTCACCCTCTTTCTTCTCGTTTTGCTCTCTTTCACCCTCCTTCCTCTCGTTTCGCTCTCTTACACCCTCCTTCGCCTCGCTTCGCTCTCTTTCACCCTCCTTCTTCTCGTTTTGCTCGTTTTCACCCTCCTTCGTCTCGTTTCGCTCTCTTTCACCCTCCTTCATCTCGTTTTGCTCTCTTTGACCATCCTTCCTCTCGTTTCGCTCTCCTTCACCCTCCTTCCAGTCGTTTCGCTCTCTTTCACCCTTCTTCATCTTGTTTCGCTTTCTTTCACCCTCCTTCATCTCGTTTCGCTCTCTTTCACCCTCCTTCATCTCGTTTCGCTCTCTTTCACCCTCCTTCATCTCGTTTCGCTCTCTTTCACCCTCCTTCGACTCGTTTTGCTCTCTTTCATCCTCCTTCGTCTCATTTCGCTCTCTTTCACCCCCCTTCATCTCGTTTCGCTCTCTTTCACCCTCCTTCGTCTCGTTTCGCTCACTTTCACCCTCCTTCGTCTTGCTTCGCTATCTTTCACCCTCTTTCATCTCATGTCGCTCTCTTTCACCCTCCTTCATCTTGTTTCGCTCTCTTTCACCCACCTTCGTCTTGTTTCGCTCTCTTTCACCCTCCTTCGTCTCGTTTCGCTCCCTTACACCCTCCTTCGCCTCGCTTCGCTCTCTTTCACCCTCCTTCATCTCGTTTCGCTCGCTTTCACCCTTCTTCGTCTCGTTTCGCTCTCTTTCACCCTCCTTCATCTCGTTTTGCTCTCTTTCACCCTCCTTCCTCTCGTTTCGCTCTCTTTCACCCTCCTTCTACTCGTTTCGCTCTCTTTCACCCTCCTTCATCTTGTTTCGCTTTCTTTCACCCTCCTTCATCTCGTTTTGCTCTCTTTCACCCTCCTTCATCTCGTTTCGCTCTCTTTCAACCTCCATCGTCTTCTTTCGCTCTCTTTCACGCTCCTTTGTCTCACTTCGCTCTCTTTCACCCTCCTTCGTCTCATTTCGCTCTCATTCACCCTGCTTCATCTCGTTTCGCGCTCTTTCACCCTCTTTCGTTTCGTTTCTCTCTCTTTCACACTCCTTCATCTCGGCTCGCTCTCTTTCACCCTCCTTCGTCTCGCTTTGCTCTCTTTCACCCTCCTTCGTCTCGTTTCGCTCTCTTTCACCCTCCCTTGTTTCGTTTCGCTCTCTTTCACCCTCCTTCATCTCGTTTCGCTCTCTTTCACCCTCCTTCGACTCGTTTCGCTCTCTTTCACCCTCCTTCGACTCGTTTTGCTCTCTTTCATCCTCCTTCGTCTCGTTTCGCTCTCTTTCACCCCCCTTCATCTCGTTTCGCTCTCTTTCACCCTCCTTCATCTCGTTTCGCTCTCTTTCACCCTCCTTCGTCTTGTTTCGCTATCTTTCACCCTCTTTCTTCTCGTTTTGCTCTCTTTCACCCTCCTTCCTCTCGTTTCGCTCTCTTACACCCTCCTTCGCCTCGCTTCGCTCTCTTTCACCCTCCTTCTTCTCGTTTTGCTCGTTTTCACCCTCCTTCGTCTCGTTTCGCTCTCTTTCACCCTCCTTCATCTCGTTTTGCTCTCTTTGACCATCCTTCCTCTCGTTTCGCTCTCCTTCACCCTCCTTCCAGTCGTTTCGCTCTCTTTCACCCTTCTTCATCTTGTTTCGCTTTCTTTCACCCTCCTTCATCTCGTTTCGCTCTCTTTCACCCTCCTTCATCTCGTTTCGCTCTCTTTCACCCTCCTTCATCTCGTTTCGCTCTCTTTCACCCTCCTTCGACTCGTTTTGCTCTCTTTCATCCTCCTTCGTCTCATTTCGCTCTCTTTCACCCCCCTTCATCTCGTTTCGCTCTCTTTCACCCTCCTTCGTCTCGTTTCGCTCACTTTCACCCTCCTTCGTCTTGCTTCGCTATCTTTCACCCTCTTTCATCTCATGTCGCTCTCTTTCACCCTCCTTCATCTTGTTTCGCTCTCTTTCACCCTCCTTCGTCTTGTTTCGCTCTCTTTCACCCTCCTTCGTCTCGTTTCGCTCCCTTACACCCTCCTTCGCCTCGCTTCGCTCTCTTTCACCCTCCTTCATCTCGTTTCGCTCTCTTTCACCCTTCTTCGTCTCGTTTCGCTCTCTTTCACCCTCCTTCATCTCGTTTTGCTCTCTTTCACCCTCCTTCCTCTCGTTTCGCTCTCTTTCACCCTCCTTCTACTCGTTTCGCTCTCTTTCACCCTCCTTCATCTTGTTTCGCTTTCTTTCACCCTCCTTCATCTCGTTTTGCTCTCTTTCACCCTCCTTCATCTCGTTTCGCTCTCTTTCAACCTCCATCGTCTTCTTTCGCTCTCTTTCACGCTCCTTTGTCTCACTTCGCTCTCTTTCACCCTCCTTCGTCTCATTTCGCTCTCATTCACCCTGCTTCATCTCGTTTCGCGCTCTTTCACCCTCTTTCGTTTCGTTTCTCTCTCTTTCACACTCCTTCATCTCGGCTCGCTCTTTTTCACCCTCCTTCGTCTCGCTTTGCTCTCTTTCACCCTCCTTCGTCTCGTTTCGCTCTCTTTCACCCTCCCTTGTTTCGTTTCGCTCTCTTTCACCCTCCTTCATCTCGTTTCGCTCTCTTTCACCCTCCTTCGACTCGTTTTGCTCTCTTTCATCCTCCTTCGTCTCGTTTCGCTCTCTTTCACCCCACTTCATCTCGTTTCGCTCTCTTTCACCCTCCTTCGTCTCGTTTCGCTCTCTTTCACCCTCCTTCGTCTTGTTTCGCTATCTTTCACCCTCTTTCATCTCGTGTCGCTCTCTTTCACCCTCCTTCGTCTTGTTTCGCTCTCTTTCACCCTCCTTCGTCTCGTGGCACTCTGTTTCACCCTCCCACGTCTCGTTTTGCTCTCTTCCACCCTCCTTCGTCTCGTGTCGCTCGCTTTCACCCTCCTTCATCTCGTTTCGCTCTCCTTCACCATCCTTCGTCTCGTTTCGATCTCTTTCACCCTTCTTCGTCTCGTTTCGCTCTCTTTCACCCTCCTTCATCTCGTTTTGCTCTCTTTCACCCTCCTTCCTCTCGTTTCGCTCTCTTTTACTCTCCTTCTAGTCGTTTCGCTCTCTTTCACCCTCCTTCTTCTTGGTTCGCTTTCTTTCTCCCTCCTTCATCTCGTTTCACTCTCTTTCACAATCCTTCATCTCGTTTCGCTCTCTTTCACCCTCCATCGTCTTGTTTCGCTCTCTTTCACGCTCCTTCATCTCACTTCTCTCTCTTTCACCCTCCTTCGTCTCATTTCACTCTCATTCACCCTGCTTCATCTCGTTTCGCGCTCTTTCACACTCTTTCGTCTCGTTTCTCTCTCTTTCACACTCCTTCATCTCGGCTCGCTCTCTGTCACCCTCCTTCGTCTCGCTTCACTCTCTTTCACCCTCCATCGTCTCGTTTCGCTCTCTTTCACCCTCATTCATCTCGTTTTGCTCTGTTTCACCCTCCCACGTCTCGTTTCGCTCTCATTCACCCTCCTTCATCTCGTGTCGCTGGCTTTCACCCTCCTTCAACTCGTTTCGCTATCTTTCACCCTCCTTCGTCTTGTTTCGCTCTCTTTCACCCTCCCTCGTCTCGTTTCGCTCTCTTTCACCCTCCTTCGTCTCGTTACGCTCTCTTTCACCCTCCTTCATCTCGTTTCGCTCTCTTTCACCCTCCTTCGACTCGTTTTGCTCTCTTTCATCCTCCTTCGTCTCGTTTCGCTCTCTTTCACCCCCCTTCATCTCGTTTCGCTCTCTTTCACCCTCCTTCGTCTCGTTTCGCTCTCTTTCACCCTCCTTCGTCTTGTTTCGCTATCTTTCACCCTCTTTCATCTCGTGTCGCTCTCCTTCACCCTCCTTCATCTCACTTCTCTCTCTTTCACCCTCCTTCATCTCATTTCACTCTCATTCACCCTGCTTCATCTCGTTTCGCGCTCTTTCACACTCTTTCGTCTCGTTTCTCTCTCTTTCACCCCCCTTCATCTCGTTTCGCTCTCTTTCACCCTCCTTCATCTCGTTTCGCTCTCTTTCACCCTCCTTCGTCTTGTTTCGCTATCTTTCACCCTCTTTCATCTCGTTTTGCTCTCTTTCACCCTCCTTCCTCTCGTTTCGCTCTCTTACACCCTCCTTCGCCTCGCTTCGCTCTCTTTCACCCTCCTTCTTCTCGTTTTGCTCGTTTTCACCCTCCTTCGTCTCGTTTCGCTCTCTTTCACCCTCCTTCATCTCGTTTTGCTCTCTTTGACCATCCTTCCTCTCGTTTCGCTCTCTTTCACCCTCCTTCCAGTCGTTTCGCTCTCTTGCACCCTTCTTCATCTTGTTTCGCTTTCTTTCACCCTCCTTCATCTCGTTTCGCTCTCTTTCACCCTCCTTCATCTCGTTTCGCTCTCTTTCACCCTCCTTCATCTCGTTTCGCTCTCTTTCACCCTCCTTCGACTCGTTTTGCTCTCTTTCATCCTCCTTCGTCTCATTTCGCTCTCTTTCACCCCCCTTCATCTCGTTTCGCTCTCTTTCACCCTCCTTCGTCTCGTTTCGCTCACTTTCACCCTCCTTCGTCTTGCTTCGCTATCTTTCACCCTCTTTCATCTCATGTCACTCTCTTTCACCCTCCTTCGTCTTGTTTCGCTCTCTTTCACCCTCCTTCGTCTTGTTTCGCTCTCTTTCACCCTCCTTCGTCTCGTTTTGTTCTCTTTCACCCTCCTTCATCTCGTATCGCTCTATTTCACCCTCCTTCGTCTCGTTTCACTCTGTTTCACCCTCCCACGTCTCGTTTCGCTCTCTTTCACCCTCCTTCGTCTCGTTACGCTCTCTTTCACCCTCCTTCGACTCGTTTCGCACTCTTTCACCCTCCTTCATCTCGTTTCGCTCTCTTTCACCCTCCTTCATCTCGTTTCGCTCTCTTTCACCCTCCTTCGACTCGTTTTGCTCTCTTTCATCCTCCTTCGTCTCGTTTCGCTCTCTTTCACCTCCCTTCATCTCGTTTCGCTCTCTTTCACCCTCCTTCGTCTCGTTTCGCTCTCTTTCACCCTCCTTCGTCTTGTTTCGCTATCTTTCACCCTCTTTCATCTCGTGTCGCTCTCTTTCACCCTCCTTCGTCTTATTTCGCTCTCTTTCTCGCTCCTTCGTCTTGTTTCGCTCTCTTTCACCCTCCTTCATCTCGTTTCGCTCTCTTACACCCTCCTTCGCCTCGCTTCGCTCTCTTTCACCCTCCTTCATCTCGTTTCGCTCGCTTTCACCCTTCTTCGTCTCGTTTCGCTCTCTTTCACCCTCCTTCATCTCGTTTCGCTCTCTTTCACCCTCCTTCGACTCGTTTTGCTCTCTTTCATCCTCCTTCGTCTCGTTTCGCTCTCTTTCACCCCCTTCATCTCGTTTCGCTCTCTTTCACCCTCCTTCATCTCGTTTCGCTCTCTTTCACCCTCCTTCATCTCGTTTCGCTCGCTTTCACCCTTCTTCGTCTCGTTTCGCTCTCTTTCACCCTCCTTCGTCTTGTTTCGCTATCTTTCACCCTCATTCATCTCGTTTTGCTCTGTTTCACCCTCCCACGTCTCGTTTCGCTCACTTTCACCCTCCTTCATCTCGTGTCGCTGGCTTTCACCCTCCTTCAACTCGTTTCGCTATCTTTCAACCTCCTTCGTCTTGTTTCGCTCTCTTTCACCCTCCCTCGTCTCGTTTCGCTCTCTTTCACCCTCCTTCGCCTCGCTTCGCTCTCTTTCACCCTCCTTCTTCTCGTTTTGCTCGTTTTCACCCTCCTTCGTCTCGTTTCGCTCTCTTTCACCCTCCTTCATCTCGTTTTGCTCTCTTTGACCATCCTTCCTCTCGTTTCGCTCTCTTTCACCCTCCTTCGTCTTGTTTCGCTATCTTTCACCCTCTTTCATCTCGTGTCGCTCTCTTTCACCCTCCTTCGTCTTGTTTCGCTCTCTTTCACCCTCCTTCGTCTTGTTTCGCTCTCTTTCACCCTCCTTCATCTCGTTTCGCTCTCTTTCACCCTCCTTCGTCTTGTTTCGCTCTCTTTCACCCTCCTTCATCTCGTTTCGCTCGCTTTCACCCTTCTTCGTCTCGTTTCGCTCTCTTTCACCCTCCTTCATCTCGTTTCGCTCTCTTTCACCCTCCTTCGACTCGTTTTGCTCTCTTTCATCCTCCTTCGTCTCGTTTCGCTCTCTTTCACCCCCCTTCATCTCGTTTCGCTCTCTTTCACCCTCCTTCATCTCGTTTCGCTCTCTTTCACCCTCCTTCGTCTTGTTTCGCTATCTTTCACCCTCTTTCATCTCGTTTTGCTCTCTTTCACCCTCCTTCCTCTCGTTTCGCTCTCTTCAACCCTCCTTCGCCTCGCTTCGCTCTCTTTCACCCTCCTTCTTCTCGTTTTGCTCGTTTTCACCCTCCTTCGTCTCGTTTCGCTCTCTTTCACCCTCCTTCATCTCGTTTTGCTCTCTTTGACCATCCTTCCTCTCGTTTCGCTCTCTTTCACCCTCCTTCCAGTCGTTTCGCTCTCTTTCACCCTTCTTCATCTTGTTTCGCTTTCTTTCACCCTCCTTCATCTCGTTTCGCTCTCTTTCACCCTCCTTCATCTCGTTTCGCTCTCTTTCACCCTCCTTCATCTCGTTTCGCTCTCTTTCACCCTCCTTCGTCTTGTTTCGCTCTCTTTCACCCTCCTTCGTCTCGTTTCACTCCCTTACACCCTCCTTCGCCTCGCTTCGCTCTCTTTCACCCTCCTTCATCTCGTTTCGCTCGCTTTCACCCTTCTTCGTCTCGTTTCGCTCTCTTTCACCCTCCTTCATCTCGTTTTGCTCTCTTTCACCCTCCTTCCACTCGTTTCGCTCTCTTTCACCCTCCTTCTACTCGTTTTGCTCTCTTTCACCCTCCTTCATCTTGTTTCGCTTTCTTTCACCCTCCTTCATCTCGTTTTGCTCTCTTTCACCCTCCTTCATCTCGTTTCGCTCTCTTTCAACCTCCATCGTCTTCTTTCGCTCTCTTTCACGCTCCTTTGTCTCACTTCGCTCTCTTTCACCCTCCTTCGTCTCATTTCGCTCTCATTCACCCTGCTTCATCTCGTTTCGCGCTCTTTCACCCTCTTTCGTTTCGTTTCTCTCTCTTTCACACTCCTTCATCTCGGCTCGCTCTCTTTCACCCTCCTTCGTCTCGCTTTGCTCTCTTTCACCCTCCTTCGTCTCGTTTCGCTCTCTTTCACCCTCCCTTGTTTCGTTTCGCTCTCTTTCACCCTCCTTCATCTCGTTTCGCTCTCTTTCACCCTCCTTCGACTCGTTTTGCTCTCTTTCATCCTCCTTCGTCTCGTTTCACTCTCTTTCACCCTCTTCATCTCGTTTCGCTCTCTTTCACCCTCCTTCGTCTCGTTTCGCTCTCTTTCACCCTCCTTCATCTTGTTTCGCTATCTTTCACCCTCTTTCATCTCGTGTCGCTCTCTTTCACCCTCCTTCGTCTTGTTTCGCTCTCTTTCACCCTCCTTCATCTTGTTTCGCTCTCTTTCACCGTCCTTCGTCTCGTTTCGCTCTCTTACACCCTCCTTCGCCTCGCTTCGCTCTCTTTCACCCTCCTTCATCTCGTTTCGCTCGCTTTCACCCTTCTTCGTCTCGTTTCGCTCTCTTTCACCCTCCTTCATCTCGTTTTGATCTCTTTCACCTTCCTTCCTCTCGTTTCGCTCTCTTTCACCCTCATTCTACTCGTTTCGCCCTCTTTCACCCTCCTTCATCTTGTTTCGCTTTCTTTCACCCTCCTTCATCTCGTTTCGCACTCTTTCACCCTCCTTCATCTCGTTTCGCTCTCTTTGTACCTCCATCGTCTTGTTTCGCTATCTTTCACCCTCTTTCATCTCGTGTCGCTCTCTTTCACCCTTCTTCGTCTTGTTTCGCTCTCTTTCACCCTCCTTCGTCTCGTGGCGCTCTGTTTCACCCTCCCACGTCTCGTTTTGCTCTCTTCCACCCTCCTTCGTCTCGTGACGCTCGCTTTCACCCTCCTTCATCTCGTTTCGCTCTCCTTCACCATCCTTCGTCTCGTTTCGATCTCTTTCACCCTTCTTCGTCTCGTTTCGCTCTCTTTCACCCCCCTTCATCTCGTTTTGCTCTCTTTCACCCTCCTTCCTCTCGTTTCGCTCTCTTTTACTCTCCTTCTAGTCGTTTCGCTCTCTTTCACCCTCCTTCTTCTTGGTTCGCTTTCTTTCTCCCTCCTTCATCTCGTTTCACTCTCTTTCACAATCCTTCATCTCGTTTCGCTCTCTTTCACCCTCCATCGTCTTGTTTCGCTCTCTTTCACGCTCCTTCATCTCACTTCTCTCTCTTTCACCCTCCTTCGTCTCATTTCACTCTCATTCACCCTGCTTCATCTCGTTTCGCGCTCTTTCACACTCTTTCGTCTCGTTTCTCTCTCTTTCACACTCCTTCATCTCGGCTCGCTCTCTGTCACCCTCCTTCGTCTCGCTTCACTCTCTTTCACCCTCCATCGTCTCGTTTCGCTCTCTTTCACCCTCATTCATCTCGTTTTGCTCTGTTTCACCCTCCCACGTCTCGTTTCGCTCTCATTCACCCTCCTTCATCTCGTGTCGCTGGCTTTCACCCTCCTTCAACTCGTTTCGCTATCTTTCACCCTCCTTCGTCTTGTTTCGCTCTCTTTCACCCTCCCTCGTCTCGTTTCGCTCTCTTTCACCCTCCTTCGTCTCGTTACGCTCTCTTTCACCCTCCTTCATCTCGTTTCGCTCTCTTTCACCCTCCTTCGACTCGTTTTGCTCTCTTTCATCCTCCTTCGTCTCGTTTCGCTCTCTTTCACCCCCCTTCATCTCGTTTCGCTCTCTTTCACCCTCCTTCGTCTCGTTTCGCTCTCTTTCACCCTCCTTCGTCTTGTTTCGCTATCTTTCACCCTCTTTCATCTCGTGTCGCTCTCTTTCACCCTCCTTCATCTCACTTCTCTCTCTTTCACCCTCCTTCATCTCATTTCACTCTCATTCACCCTGCTTCATCTCGTTTCGCGCTCTTTCACACTCTTTCGTCTCGTTTCGCTCTCTTTCACCCCACTTCATCTCGTTTCGCTCTCTTTCACCCTCCTTCATCTCGTTTCGCTCTCTTTCACCCTCCTTCGTCTTGTTTCGCTATCTTTCACCCTCTTTCATCTCGTTTTGCTCTCTTTCACCCTCCTTCCTCTCGTTTCGCTCTCTTACACCCTCCTTCGCCTCGCTTCGCTCTCTTTCACCCTCCTTCTTCTCGTTTTGCTCGTTTTCACCCTCCTTCGTCTCGTTTCGCTCTCTTTCACCCTCCTTCATCTCGTTTTGCTCTCTTTGACCATCCTTCCTCTCGTTTCGCTCTCTTTCACCCTCCTTCCAGTCGTTTCGCTCTCTTTCACCCTTCTTCATCTCGTTTCGCTCTCTTTCACCCTCCTTCATCTCGTTTCGCTCTCTTTCACCCTCCTTCATCTCGTTTCGCTCTCTTTCACCCTCCTTCGACTCGTTTTGCTCTCTTTCATCCTCCTTCGTCTCATTTCGCTCTCTTTCACCCCCCTTCATCTCGTATCGCTCTCTTTCACCCTCCTTCGTCTCGTTTCGCTCACTTTCACCCTCCTTCGTCTTGCTTCGCTATCTTTCACCCTCTTTCATCTCATGTCACTCTCTTTCACCCTCCTTCGTCTTGTTTCGCTCTCTTTCACCCTCCTTCGTCTTGTTTCGCTCTCTTTCACCCTCCTTCGTCTCGTTTTGTTCTCTTTCACCCTCCTTCATCTCGTATCGCTCTATTTCACCCTCCTTCGTCTCGTTTCACTCTGTTTCACCCTCCCACGTCTCGTTTCGCTCTCTTTCACCCTCCTTCGTCTCGTTACGCTCTCTTTCACCCTCCTTCGACTCGTTTCGCTCTCTTTCACCCTCCTTCATCTCGTTTCGCTCTCTTTCACCCTCCTTCATCTCGTTTCGCTCTCTTTCACCCTCCTTCGACTCGTTTTGCTCTCTTTCATCCTCCTTCGTCTCGTTTCGCTCTCTTTCACCTCCCTTCATCTCGTTTCGCTCTCTTTCACCCTCCTTCGTCTCGTTTCGCTCTCTTTCACCCTCCTTCGTCTTGTTTCGCTATCTTTCACCCTCTTTCATCTCGTGTCGCTCTCTTTCACCCTCCTTCGTCTTGTTTCGCTCTCTTTCTCCCTCCTTCGTCTTGTTTCGCTCTCTTTCACCCTCCTTCATCTCGTTTCGCTCTCTTACACCCTCCTTCGCCTCGCTTCGCTCTCTTTCACCCTCCTTCATCTCGTTTCGCTCGCTTTCACCCTTCTTCGTCTCGTTTCGCTCTCTTTCACCCTCCTTCATCTCGTTTCGCTCTCTTTCACCCTCCTTCGACTCGTTTTGCTCTCTTTCATCCTCCTTCGTCTCGTTTCGCTCTCTTTCACCCCCCTTCATCTCGTTTCGCTCTCTTTCACCCTCCTTCATCTCGTTTCGCTCTCTTTCACCCTCCTTCATCTCGTTTCGCTCGCTTTCACCCTTCTTCGTCTCGTTTCGCTCTCTTTCACCCTCCTTCATCTCGTTTCGCTCTCTTTCACCCTCCTTCGACTCGTTTTGCTCTCTTTCATCCTCCTTCGTCTCGTTTCGCTCTCTTTCACCCCCCTTCATCTCGTTTCGCTCTCTTTCACCCTCCTTCATCTCGTTTCGCTCTCTTTCACCCTCCTTCGTCTTGTTTCGCTATCTTTCACCCTCATTCATCTCGTTTTGCTCTGTTTCACCCTCCCACGTCTCGTTTCGCTCACTTTCACCCTCCTTCATCTCGTGTCGCTGGCTTTCACCCTCCTTCAACTCGTTTCGCTATCTTTCACCCTCCTTCGTCTTGTTTCGCTCTCTTTCACCCTCCCTCGTCTCGTTTCGCTCTCTTTCACCCTCCTTCGTCTCGTTACGCTCTCTTTCACCCTCCTTCATCTCGTTTCGCTCTCTTTCACCCTTCTTCATCTTGTTTCGCTTTCTTTCACCCTCCTTCATCTCGTTTCGCTCTCTTTCACCCTCCTTCATCTCGTTTCGCTCTCTTTCACCCTCCTTCATCTCGTTTCGCTCTCTTTCACCCTCCTTCGACTCGTTTTGCTCTCTTTCATCCTCCTTCGTCTCATTTCGCTCTCTTTCACCCCCCTTCATCTCGTTTCGCTCTCTTTCACCCTCCTTCGTCTCGTTTCGCTCACTTTCACCCTCCTTCGTCTTGCTTCGCTATCTTTCACCCTCTTTCATCTCATGTCGCTCTCTTTCACCCTCCTTCGTCTTGTTTCGCTCTCTTTCACCCTCCTTCGTCTTGTTTCGCTCTCTTTCACCCTCCTTCGTCTCGTTTTGTTCTCTTTCACCCTCCTTCATCTCGTATCGCTCTATTTCACCCTCCTTCGTCTCGTTTCACTCTGTTTCACCCTCCCACGTCTCGTTTCGCTCTCTTTCACCCTCCTTCGTCTCGTTACGCTCTCTTTCACCCTCCTTCGACTCGTTTCGCTCTCTTTCACCCTCCTTCATCTCGTTTCGCTCTCTTTCACCCTCCTTCATCTCGTTTCGCTCTCTTTCACCCTCCTTCGACTCGTTTTGCTCTCTTTCATCCTCCTTCGTCTCGTTTCGCTCTCTTTCACCTCCCTTCATCTCGTTTCGCTCTCTTTGACCCTCCTTCGTCTCGTTTCGCTCTCTTTCACCCTCCTTCGTCTTGTTTCGCTATCTTTCACCCTCTTTCATCTCGTGTCGCTCTCTTTCACCCTCCTTCGTCTTGTTTCGCTCTCTTTCACCCTCCTTCATCTTGTTTCGCTCTCTTTCACCCTCCTTCATCTCGTTTTGCTCTCTTACACCCTCCTTCGCCTCGCTTCGCTCTCTTTCACCCTCCTTCATCTCGTTTCGCTCGCTTTCACCCTTATTCGTCTCGTTTCGCTCTCTTTCACCCTCCTTCATCTCGTTTCGCTCTCTTTCACCCTCCTTCTACTCGTTTTGCTCTCTTTCATCCTCCTTCGTCTCGTTTCGCTCTCTTTCACCCCCCTTCATCTCGTTTCGCTCTCTTTCACCCTCCTTCATCTCGTTTCGCTCTCTTTCACCCTCCTTCGCCTCGCTTCGCTCTCTTTCACCCTCCTTCTTCTCGTTTTGCTCGTTTTCACCCTCCTTCGTCTCGTTTCGCTCTCTTTCACCCTCCTTCGTCTCGTTTCGCTCTCTTTCACCCTCCCTTGTTTCGTTTCGCTCTCTTTCACCCTCCTTCATCTCGTTTCGCTCTCTTTCACCCTCCTTCGACTCGTTTTGCTCTCTTTCATCCTCCTTCGTCTCGTTTCGCTCTCTTTCACCCCACTTCATCTCGTTTCGCTCTCTGTCATCCTCCTTCGTCTCGCTTCACTCTCTTTCACCCTCCTTCGTCTCGTTTCGCTATGTTTCACCCTCCCACGTCTCGTGTCGCTCTCTTTCACCCTCCTTCGTCTTGTTTCGCTCTCTTTCACCCTCCTTCGTCTTGTTTCGCTCTCTTTCACCCTCCTTCGTCTCGTGGCGCTCTGTTTCACCCTCCCACGTCTCGTTTCGCTCTCTTCCACCCTCCTTCGTCTCGTGTCGCTCGCTTTCACCCTCCTTCATCTCGTTTCGCTCTCCTTCACCATCCTTCGTCTCGTTTCGATCTCTTTCACCCTTCTTCGTCTCGTTTCGCTCTCTTTCACCCTCCTTCATCTCGTTTTGCTCTCTTTCACCCTCCTTCCTCTCGTTTCGCTCTCTTTTACTCTCCTTCTAGTCGTTTCGCTCTCTTTCACCCTCCTTCTTCTTGGTTCGCTTTCTTTCTCCCTCCTTCATCTCGTTTCACTCTCTTTCACAATCCTTCATCTCGTTTCGCTCTCTTTCACCCTCCATCGTCTTGTTTCGCTCTCTTTCACGCTCCTTCATCTCACTTCTCTCTCTTTCACCCTCCTTCGTCTCATTTCACTCTCATTCACCCTGCTTCATCTCGTTTCGCGCTCTTTCACACTCTTTCGTCTCGTTTCTCTCTCTTTCACACTCCTTCATCTCGGCTCGCTCTCTGTCACCCTCCTTCGTCTCGCTTCACTCTCTTTCACCCTCCATCGTCTCGTTTCGCTCTCTTTCACCCTCATTCATCTCGTTTTGCTCTGTTTCACCCTCCCACGTTTCGTTTCGCTCTCTTTCACCCTCCTTCATCTCGTGTCGCTGGCTTTCACCCTCCTTCAACTCGTTTCGCTATCTTTCACCCTCCTTCGTCTTGTTTCGCTCTCTTTCACCCTCCCTCGTCTCGTTTCGCTCTCTTTCACCCTCCTTCGTCTCGTTACGCTCTCTTTCACCCTCCTTCATCTCGTTTCGCACTCTTTCACCCTCCTTCGACTCGTTTTGCTCTCTTTAATCCTCCTTCGTCTCGTTTCGCTCTCTTTCACCCCCCTTCATCTCGTTTCGCTCTCTTTCACCCTCCTTCGTCTCGTTTCGCTCTCTTTCACCCTCCTTCGTCTTGTTTCGCTATCTTTCACCCTCTTTCATCTCGTGTCGCTCTCTTTCACCCTCCTTCATCTCACTTCTCTCTCTTTCACCCTCCTTCATCTCATTTCACTCTCATTCACCCTGCTTCATCTCGTTTCACGCTCTTTCACACTCTTTCGTCTCGTTTCTCTCTCTTTCACACTCCTTCATCTCGGCTCGCTCTCTGTCATCCTCCTTCGTCTCGCTTCACTCTCTTTCACCCTCCTTCGTCTCGTTTCGCTATGTTTCACCCTCCCACGTCTCGTTTCGCTCTCTTTCACCCTTCTTCCTCTCGTTTCGCTCTCTTTTACTCTCCTTCTAGTCGTTTCGCTCTCTTTCACCCTCCTTCTTCTTGGTTCGCTTTCTTTCTCCCTCCTTCATCTCGTTTCACTCTCTTTCACAATCCTTTATCTCGTTTCGCTCTCTTTCACCCTCCATCGTCTTGTTTCGCTCTCTTTCACGCTCCTTCATCTCACTTCTCTCTCTTTCACCCTCCTTCGTCTCATTTCACTCTCATTCACCCTGCTTCATCTCGTTTCGCTCTCTTTCACCCTCCTTCGTCTCGTTTCGCTCTCTTTCACCCTCCTTCGTCTTGTTTCTCTATCTTTCACCCTCTTTCATCTCGTGTCGCTCTCTTTCACCCTCCTTCGTCTTGTTTCGCTCTCTTTCACCCTCCTTCGTCTCGTGGCGCTCTGTTTCACCCTCCCACGTCTCGTTTCGCTCTCTTCCACCCTCCTTCGTCTCGTGTCGCTCGCTTTCACCCTCCTTCATCTCGTTTCGCTCTCCTTCACCATCCTTCGTCTCGTTTCGATCTCTTTCACCCTTCTTCGTCTCGTTTCGCTCTCTTTCACCCTCCTTCATCTCGTTTTGCTCTCTTTCACCCTCCTTCCTCTCGTTTCGCTCTCTTTTACTCTCCTTCTAGTCGTTTCGCTCTCTTTCACCCTCCTTCTTCTTGGTTCGCTTTCTTTCTCCCTCCTTCATCTCGTTTCACTCTCTTTCACAATCCTTCATCTCGTTTCGCTCTCTTTCACCCTCCATCATCTTGTTTCGCTCTCTTTCACGCTCCTTCATCTCACTTCTCTCTCTTTCACCCTCCTTCGTCTCATTTCACTCTCATTCACCCTGCTTCATCTCGTTTCGCGCTCTTTCACACTCTTTCGTCTCGTTTCTCTCTCTTTCACACTCCTTCATCTCGGCTCGCTCTCTGTCACCCTCCTTCGTCTCGCTTCACTCTCTTTCACCCTCCATCGTCTCGTTTCGCTCTCTTTCACCCTCATTCATCTCGTTTTGCTCTGTTTCACCCTCCCACGTCTCGTTTCGCTCTCTTTCACCCTCCTTCATCTCGTGTCGCTGGCTTTCACCCTCCTTCAACTCGTTTCGCTATCTTTCACCCTCCTTCGTCTTGTTTCGCTCTCTTTCACCCTCCCTCGTCTCGTTTCGCTCTCTTTCACCCTCCTTCGTCTCGTTACGCTCTCTTTCACCCTCCTTCATCTCGTTTCGCACTCTTTCACCCTCCTTCGACTCGTTTTGCTCTCTTTCATCCTCCTTCGTCTCGTTTCGCTCTCTTTCAATCCCCTTCATCTCGTTTCACTCTCTTTCACCCTCCTTCGTCTCGTTTCGCTCTCTTTCACCCTCCTTCGTCTTGTTTCGCTATCTTTCACCCTCTTTCATCTCGTGTCGCTCTCTTTCACCCTCCTTCATCTCACTTCTCTCTCTTTCACCCTCCTTCATCTCATTTCACTCTCATTCACCCTGCTTCATCTCGTTTCGCGCTCTTTCACACTCTTTCGTCTCGTTTCTCTCTCTTTCACACTCCTTCATCTCGGCTCGCTCTCTGTCATCCTCCTTCGTCTCGCTTCACTCTCTTTCACCCTCCTTCGTCTCGTTTCGCTATGTTTCACCCTCCCACGTCTCGTTTCGCTCTCTTTCACCCTTCTTCCTCTCGTTTCGCTCTCTTTTACTCTCCTTCTAGTCGTTTCGCTCTCTTTCACCCTCCTTCTTCTTGGTTCGCTTTCTTTCTCCCTCCTTCATCTCGTTTCACTCTCTTTCACAATCCTTCATCTCGTTTCGCTCTCTTTCACCCTCCATCGTCTTGTTTCGCTCTCTTTCACGCTCCTTCATCTCACTTCTCTCTCTTTCACCCTCCTTCGTCTCATTTCACTCTCATTCACCCTGCTTCATCTCGTTTCGCGCTCTTTCACACTCTTTCGTCTCGTTTCTCTCTCTTTCACACTCCTTCATCTCGGCTCGCTCTCTGTCACCCTCCTTCGTCTCGCTTCACTCTCTTTCACGCTCCATCGTCTCGTTTCGCTCTCTTTCACCCTCATTCATCTCGTTTTGCTCTGTTTCACCCTCCCACGTCTCGTTTCGCTCTCTTTCACCCTCCTTCATCTCGTGTCGCTGGCTTTCACCCTCCTTCAACTCGTTTCGCTATCTTTCACCCTCCTTCGTCTTGTTTCGCTCTCTTTCACCCTCCCTCGACTCGTTTCGCTCTCTTTCACCCTCCTTCGTCTCGTTACGCTCTCTTTCACCCTCCTTCATCTCGTTTCGCACTCTTTCACCCTCCTTCGACTCGTTTTGCTCTCTTTCATCCTCCTTCGTCTCATTTCGCTCTCTTTCACCCCCCTTCATCTCGTTTCGCTCTCTTTCACCCTCCTTCGTCTCGTTTCGCTCTCTTTCACCCTCCTTCGTCTTGTTTCGCTATCTTTCACCCTCTTTCATCTCGTGTCGCTCTCTTTCACCCTCCTTCATCTCACTTCTCTCTCTTTCACCCTCCGTCATCTCATTTCACTCTCATTCACCCTGCTTCATCTCGTTTCGCGCTCTTTCACACTCTTTCGTCTCGTTTCTCTCTCTTTCACACTCCTTCATCTCGGCTCGCTCTCTGTCATCCTCCTTCGTCTCGCTTCACTCTCTTTCACCCTCCTTCGTCTCGTTTCGCTTTGTTTCACCCTCCCACGTCTCGTGTCGCTCTCTTTCACCCTACTTCGTCTTGTTTCGCTCTCTTTCACCCTCCTTCGTCTTGTTTCGCTCTCTTTCACCCTCCTTCATCTCGTTTCGCTCTCTTTCACCCTCCTTCGTCTTGTTTCGCTCTCTTTCACCCTCCTTCATCTCATTTCACTCTCATTCACCCTGCTTCATCTCGTTTCGCGCTCTTTCACACTCTTTCGTCTCGTTTCTCTCTCTTTCACACTCCTTCATCTCGGCTCGCTCTCTGTCATCCTCCTTCGTCTCGCTTCACTCTCTTTCACCCTCCTTCGTCTCGTTTCGCTATGTTTCACCCTCCCACGTCTCGTTTCGCTCTCTTTCACCCTTCTTCCTCTCGTTTCGCTCTCTTTTACTCTCCTTCTAGTCGTTTCGCTCTCTTTCACCCTCCTTCTTCTTGGTTCGCTTTCTTTCTCCCTCCTTCATCTCGTTTCACTCTCTTTCACAATCCTTCATCTCGTTTCGCTCTCTTTCACCCTCCATCGTCTTGTTTCGCTCTCTTTCACGCTCCTTCATCTCACTTCTCTCTCTTTCACCCTCCTTCGTCTCATTTCACTCTCATTCACCCTGCTTCATCTCGTTTCGCGCTCTTTCACACTCTTTCGTCTCGTTTCTCTCTCTTTCACACTCCTTCATCTCGGCTCGCTCTCTGTCACCCTCCTTCGTCTCGCTTCACTCTCTTTCACGCTCCATCGTCTCGTTTCGCTCTCTTTCACCCTCATTCATCTCGTTTTGCTCTGTTTCACCCTCCCACGTCTCGTTTCGCTCTCTTTCACCCTCCTTCATCTCGTGTCGCTGGCTTTCACCCTCCTTCAACTCGTTTCGCTATCTTTCACCCTCCTTCGTCTTGTTTCGCTCTCTTTCACCCTCCCTCGACTCGTTTCGCTCTCTTTCACCCTCCTTCGTCTCGTTACGCTCTCTTTCACCCTCCTTCATCTCGTTTCGCACTCTTTCACCCTCCTTCGACTCGTTTTGCTCTCTTTCATCCTCCTTCGTCTCATTTCGCTCTCTTTCACCCCCCTTCATCTCGTTTCGCTCTCTTTCACCCTCCTTCGTCTCGTTTCGCTCTCTTTCACCCTCCTTCGTCTTGTTTCGCTATCTTTCACCCTCTTTCATCTCGTGTCGCTCTCTTTCACCCTCCTTCATCTCACTTCTCTCTCTTTCACCCTCCGTCATCTCATTTCACTCTCATTCACCCTGCTTCATCTCGTTTCGCGCTCTTTCACACTCTTTCGTCTCGTTTCTCTCTCTTTCACACTCCTTCATCTCGGCTCGCTCTCTGTCATCCTCCTTCGTCTCGCTTCACTCTCTTTCACCCTCCTTCGTCTCGTTTCGCTTTGTTTCACCCTCCCACGTCTCGTGTCGCTCTCTTTCACCCTACTTCGTCTTGTTTCGCTCTCTTTCACCCTCCTTCGTCTTGTTTCGCTCTCTTTCACCCTCCTTCATCTCGTTTCGCTCTCTTTCACCCTCCTTCGTCTTGTTTCGCTCTCTTTCACCCTCCTTCATCTCGTTTCGCTCGCTTTCACCCTTCTTCGTCTCGTTTCGCTCTCTTTCACCCTCCTTCATCTCGTTTCGCTCTCTTTCACCCTCCTTCGACTCGTTTTGCTCTCTTTCATCCTCCTTCGTCTCGTTTCGCTCTCTTTCACCCCCCTTCATCTCGTTTCGCTCTCTTTCACCCTCCTTCATCTCGTTTCGCTCTCTTTCACCCTCCTTCGTCTTGTTTCGCTATCTTTCACCCTCTTTCATCTCGTTTTGCTCTCTTTCACCCTCCTTCCTCTCGTTTCGCTCTCTTACACCCTCCTTCGCCTCGCTTCGCTCTCTTTCACCCTCCTTCTTCTCGTTTTGCTCGTTTTCACCCTCCTTCGTCTCGTTTCGCTCTCTTTCACCCTCCTTCATCTCGTTTTGCTCTCTTTGACCATCCTTCCTCTCGTTTCGCTCTCTTTCACCCTCCTTCCAGTCGTTTCGCTCTCTTTCACCCTTCTTCATCTTGTTTCGCTTTCTTTCACCCTCCTTCATCTCGTTTCGCTCTCTTTCACCCTCCTTCATCTCGTTTCGCTCTCTTTCACCCTCCTTCATCTCGTTTCGCTCTCTTTCATCCTCCTTCGTCTCATTTCGCTCTCTTTCACCCCCCTTCATCTCGTTTCGCTCTCTTTCACCCTCCTTCGACTCGTTTCGCTCACTTTCACCCTCCTTCGTCTTGCTTCGCTATCTTTCACCCTCTTTCATCTCATGTCGCTCTCTTTCACCCTCCTTCATCTTGTTTCGCTCTCTTTCACCCTCCTTCGTCTTGTTTCGCTCTCTTTCACCCTCCTTCGTCTCGTTTCGCTCCCTTACACCCTCCTTCGCCTCGCTTCGCTCTCTTTCACCCTCCTTCATCTCGTTTCGCTCGCTTTCACCCTTCTTCGTCTCGTTTCGCTCTCTTTCACCCTCCTTCATCTCGTTTTGCTCTCTTTCACCCTCCTTCCTCTCGTTTCGCTCTCTTTCACCCTCCTTCTACTCGTTTCGCTCTCTTTCACCCTCCTTCATCTTGTTTCGCTTTCTTTCACCCTCCTTCATCTCGTTTTGCTCTCTTTCACCCTCCTTCATCTCGTTTCGCTCTCTTTCAACCTCCATCGTCTTCTTTCGCTCTCTTTCACGCTCCTTTGTCTCACTTCGCTCTCTTTCACCCTCCTTCGTCTCATTTCGCTCTCATTCACCCTGCTACATCTCGATTCGCGCTCTTTCACACTCTTTCATTTCGTTTCTCTCTCTTTCACACTCCTTCATCTCGGCTCGCTCTCTTTCACCCTCCTTCATCTCACTTCTCTCTCTTTCACCCTCCTTCATCTCATTTCACTCTCATTCACCCTGCTTCATCTCGTTTCGCGCTCTTTCACACTCTTTCGTCTCGTTTCTCTCTCTTTCACACTCCTTCATCTCGGCTCGCTCTCTGTCATCCTCCTTCGTCTCGCTTCACTCTCTTTCACCCTCCTTCGTCTCGTTTCGCTATGTTTCACCCTCCCACGTCTCGTTTCGCTCTCTTTCACCCTTCTTCCTCTCGTTTCGCTCTCTTTTACTCTCCTTCTAGTCGTTTCGCTCTCTTTCACCCTCCTTCTTCTTGGTTCGCTTTCTTTCTCCCTCCTTCATCTCGTTTCACTCTCTTTCACAATCCTTCATCTCGTTTCGCTCTCTTTCACCCTCCATCGTCTTGTTTCGCTCTCTTTCACGCTCCTTCATCTCACTTCTCTCTCTTTCACCCTCCTTCGTCTCATTTCACTCTCATTCACCCTGCTTCATCTCGTTTCGCGCTCTTTCACACTCTTTCGTCTCGTTTCTCTCTCTTTCACACTCCTTCATCTCGGCTCGCTCTCTGTCACCCTCCTTCGTCTCGCTTCACTCTCTTTCACGCTCCATCGTCTCGTTTCGCTCTCTTTCACCCTCATTCATCTCGTTTTGCTCTGTTTCACCCTCCCACGTCTCGTTTCGCTCTCTTTCACCCTCCTTCATCTCGTGTCGCTGGCTTTCACCCTCCTTCAACTCGTTTCGCTATCTTTCACCCTCCTTCGTCTTGTTTCGCTCTCTTTCACCCTCCCTCGACTCGTTTCGCTCTCTTTCACCCTCCTTCGTCTCGTTACGCTCTCTTTCACCCTCCTTCATCTCGTTTCGCACTCTTTCACCCTCCTTCGACTCGTTTTGCTCTCTTTCATCCTCCTTCGTCTCATTTCGCTCTCTTTCACCCCCCTTCATCTCGTTTCGCTCTCTTTCACCCTCCTTCGTCTCGTTTCGCTCTCTTTCACCCTCCTTCGTCTTGTTTCGCTATCTTTCACCCTCTTTCATCTCGTGTCGCTCTCTTTCACCCTCCTTCATCTCACTTCTCTCTCTTTCACCCTCCGTCATCTCATTTCACTCTCATTCACCCTGCTTCATCTCGTTTCGCGCTCTTTCACACTCTTTCGTCTCATTTCTCTCTCTTTCACACTCCTTCATCTCGGCTCGCTCTCTGTCATCCTCCTTCGTCTCGCTTCACTCTCTTTCACCCTCCTTCGTCTCGTTTCGCTATGTTTCACCCTCCCACGTCTCGTGTCGCTCTCTTTCACCCTCCTTCGTCTTGTTTCGCTCTCTTTCACCCTCCTTCGTCTTGTTTCGCTCTCTTTCACCCTCCTTCATCTCGTTTCGCTCTCTTTCACCCTCCTTCGTCTTGTTTCGCTCTCTTTCACCCTCCTTCATCTCGTTTCGCTCGCTTTCACCCTTCTTCGTCTCGTTTCGCTCGCTTTCACCCTCCTTCATCTCGTTTCGCTCTCTTTCACCCTCCTTCGACTCGTTTTGCTCTCTTTCATCCTCCTTCGTCTCGTTTCGCTCTCTTTCACCCCCCTTCATCTCGTTTCGCTCTCTTTCACCCTCCTTCATCTCGTTTCGCTCTCTTTCACCCTCCTTCGTCTTGTTTCGCTATCTTTCACCCTCTTTCATCTCGTTTTGCTCTCTTTCACCCTCCTTCCTCTCGTTTCGCTCTCTTACACCCTCCTTCGCCTCGCTTCGCTCTCTTTCACCCTCCTTCTTCTCGTTTTGCTCGTTTTCACCCTCCTTCGTCTCGTTTCGCTCTCTTTCACCCTCCTTCATCTCGTTTTGCTCTCTTTGACCATCCTTCCTCTCGTTTCGCTCTCTTTCACCCTCCTTCCAGTCGTTTCGCTCTCTTTCACCCTTCTTCATCTTGTTTCGCTTTCTTTCACCCTCCTTCATCTCGTTTCGCTCTCTTTCACCCTCCTTCATCTCGTTTCGCTCTCTTTCACCCTCCTTCATCTCGTTTCGCTCTCTTTCATCCTCCTTCGTCTCATTTCGCTCTCTTTCACCCCCCTTCATCTCGTTTCGCTCTCTTTCACCCTCCTTCGTCTCGTTTCGCTCACTTTCACCCTCCTTCGTCTTGCTTCGCTATCTTTCACCCTCTTTCATCTCATGTCGCTCTCTTTCACCCTCCTTCATCTTGTTTCGCTCTCTTTCACCCTCCTTCGTCTTGTTTCGCTCTCTTTCACCCTCCTTCGTCTCGTTTCGCTCCCTTACACCCTCCTTCGCCTCGCTTCGCTCTCTTTCACCCTCCTTCATCTCGTTTCGCTCGCTTTCACCCTTCTTCGTCTCGTTTCGCTCTCTTTCACCCTCCTTCATCTCGTTTTGCTCTCTTTCACCCTCCTTCCTCTCGTTTCGCTCTCTTTCACCCTCCTTCTACTCGTTTCGCTCTCTTTCACCCTCCTTCATCTTGTTTCGCTTTCTTTCACCCTCCTTCATCTCGTTTTGCTCTCTTTCACCCTCCTTCATCTCGTTTCGCTCTCTTTCAACCTCCATCGTCTTCTTTCGCTCTCTTTCACGCTCCTTTGTCTCACTTCGCTCTCTTTCACCCTCCTTCGTCTCATTTCGCTCTCATTCACCCTGCTACATCTCGATTCGCGCTCTTTCACACTCTTTCATTTCGTTTCTCTCTCTTTCACACTCCTTCATCTCGGCTCGCTCTCTTTCACCCTCCTTCGTCTCGCTTTGCTCTCTTTCACCCTCCTTCGTC
The DNA here is from genome assembly GCF_047496885.1 of Scyliorhinus torazame. Taxonomy (NCBI): domain Eukaryota; kingdom Metazoa; phylum Chordata; class Chondrichthyes; order Carcharhiniformes; family Scyliorhinidae; genus Scyliorhinus; species Scyliorhinus torazame. Next base: position 140,685,670 of record NC_092722.1, on the reverse strand, counting down.
TCGTTTCGCTCTCTTTCACCCTCCCTTGTTTCGTTTCGCTCTCTTTCACCCTCCTTCATCTCGTTTCGCTCTCTTTCACCCTCCTTCGACTCGTTTTGCTCTCTTTCATCCTCCTTCGTCTCGTTTCGCTCTCTTTCACCCCACTTCATCTCGTTTCGCTCTCTTTCACCCTCCTTCGTCTCGTTTCGCTCTCTTTCACCCTCCTTCGTCTTGTTTCGCTATCTTTCACCCTCTTTCATCTCGTGTCGCTCTCTTTCACCCTCCTTCGTCTTGTTTCGCTCTCTTTCACCCTCCTTCGTCTCGTGGCGCTCTGTTTCACCCTCCCACGTCTCGTTTTGCTCTTTTCCACCCTCCTTCGTCTCGTGTCGCTCGTTTTCACCCTCCTTCATCTCGTTTCGCTCTCCTTCACCATCCTTCGTCTCGTTTCGATCTCTTTCACCCTTCTTCGTCTCGTTTCGCTCTCTTTCACCCTCCTTCATCTCGTTTTGCTCTCTTTCACCCTCCTTCCTCTCGTTTCGCTCTCTTTTACTCTCCTTCTAGTCGTTTCGCTCTTTTTCACCCTCCTTCTTCTTGGTTCGCTTTCTTTCTCCCTCCTTCATCTCGTTTCACTCTCTTTCACAATCCTTCATCTCGTTTCGCTCTCTTTCACCCTCCATCGTCTTGTTTCGCTCTCTTTCACGCTCCTTCATCTCACTTCTCTCTCTTTCACCCTCCTTCGTCTCATTTCACTCTCATTCACCCTGCTTCATCTCGTTTCGCGCTCTTTCACACTCTTTCGTCTCGTTTCTCTCTCTTTCACACTCCTTCATCTTGGCTCGCTCTCTGTCACCCTCCTTCGTCTCGCTTCACTCTCTTTCACCCTCCATCGTCTCGTTTCGCTCTCTTTCACCCTCATTCATCTCGTTTTGCTCTGTTTCACCCTCCCACGTCTCGTTTCGCTCTCTTTCACCCTCCTTCATCTCGTGTCGCTGGCTTTCACCCTCCTTCAACTCGTTTCGCTATCTTTCACCCTCCTTCGTCTTGTTTCGCTCTCTTTCACCCTCCCTCGTCTCGTTTCGCTCTCTTTCACCCTCCTTCTTCTCGTTACGCTCTCTTTCACCCTCCTTCATCTCGTTTCGCACTCTTTCACCCTCCTTCGACTCGTTTTGCTCTCTTTCATCCTCCTTCGTCTCGTTTCGCTCTCTTTCACCCCCCTTCATCTCGTTTCGCTCTCTTTCACCCTCCTTCGTCTCGTTTCGCTCTCTTTTACCCTCCTTCGTCTTGTTTCGCTATCTTTCACCCTCTTTCATCTCGTGTCGCTCTCTTTCACCCTCCTTCATCTCACTTCTCTCTCTTTCACCCTCCTTCATCTCATTTCACTCTCATTCACCCTGCTTCATCTCGTTTCGCGCTCTTTCACACTCTTTCGTCTCGTTTCGCTCTCTTTCACCCCCCTTCATCTCGTTTCGCTCATTTTCACCCTCCTTCATCTCGTTTCGCTCTCTTTCACCCTCCTTCGTCTTGTTTCGCTATCTTTCACCCTCTTTCATCTCGTTTTGCTCTCTTTCACCCTCCTTCCTCTCGTTTCGCTCTCTTACACCCTCCTTCGCCTCGCTTCGCTCTCTTTCACCCTCCTTCTTCTCGTTTTGCTCGTTTTCACCCTCCTTCGTCTCGTTTCGCTCTCTTTCACCCTCCTTCATCTCGTTTTGCTCTCTTTGACCATCCTTCCTCTCGTTTCGCTCTCTTTCACCCTCCTTCCAGTCGTTTCGCTCTCTTTCACCCTTCTTCATCTTGTTTCGCTTTCTTTCACCCTCCTTCATCTCGTTTCGCTCTCTTTCACCCTCCTTCATCTCGTTTCGCTCTCTTTCACCCTCCTTCATCTCGTTTCGCTCTCTTTCACCCTCCTTCGACTCGTTTTGCTCTCTTTCATCCTCCTTCGTCTCATTTCGCTCTCTTTCACCCCCCTTCATCTCGTTTCGCTCTCTTTCACCCTCCTTCGTCTCGTTTCGCTCACTTTCACCCTCCTTCGTCTTGCTTCGCTATCTTTCACCCTCTTTCATCTCATGTCACTCTCTTTCACCCTCCTTCGTCTTGTTTCGCTCTCTTTCACCCTCCTTCGTCTTGTTTCGCTCTCTTTCACCCTCCTTCGTCTCGTTTTGTTCTCTTCCACCCTCCTTCATCTCGTATCGCTCTATTTCACCCTCCTTCGTCTCGTTTCACTCTGTTTCACCCTCCCACGTCTCGTTTCGCTCTCTTTCACCCTCCTTCGTCTCGTTACGCTCTCTTTCACCCTCCTTCGACTCGTTTCGCTCTCTTTCACCCTCCTTCATCTCGTTTCGCTCTCTTTCACCCTCCTTCATCTCGTTTCGCTCTCTTTCACCCTCCTTCGACTCGTTTTGCTCTCTTTCATCCTCCTTCGTCTCGTTTCGCTCTCTTTCACCTCCCTTCATCTCGTTTCGCTCTCTTTCACCCTCCTTCGTCTCGTTTCGCTCTCTTTCACCCTCCTTCGTCTTGTTTCGCTATCTTTCACCCTCTTTCATCTCGTGTCGCTCTCTTTCACCCTCCTTCGTCTTGTTTCTCTCTCTTTCTCCCTCCTTCGTCTTGTTTCGCTCTCTTTCACCCTCCTTCATCTCGTTTCGCTCTCTTACACCCTCCTTCGCCTCGCTTCGCTCTCTTTCACCCTCCTTCATCTCGTTTCGCTCGCTTTCACCCTTCTTCGTCTCGTTTCGCTCTCTTTCACCCTCCTTCATCTCGTTTCGCTCTCTTTCACCCTCCTTCGACTCGTTTTGCTCTCTTTCATCCTCCTTCGTCTCGTTTCACTCTCTTTCACCCCCCTTCATCTCGTTTCGCTCTCTTTCACCCTCCTTCATCTCGTTTCGCTCTCTTTCACCCTCCTTCATCTCGTTTCGCTCGCTTTCACCCTTCTTCGTCTCGTTTCGCTCTCTTTCACCCTCCTTCATCTCGTTTCGCTCTCTTTCACCCTCCTTCGACTCGTTTTGCTCTCTTTCATCCTCCTTCGTCTCGTTTCGCTCTCTTTCACCCCCCTTCATCTCGTTTCGCTCTCTTTCACCCTCCTTCATCTCGTTTCGCTCTCTTTCACCCTCCTTCGTCTTGTTTCGCTATCTTTCACCCTCATTCATCTCGTTTTGCTCTGTTTCACCCTCCCACGTCTCGTTTCGCTCACTTTCACCCTCCTTCATCTCGTGTCGCTGGCTTTCACCCTCCTTCAACTCGTTTCGCTATCTTTCACCCTCCTTCGTTTTGTTTCGCTCTCTTTCACCCTCCCTCGTCTCGTTTCGCTCTCTTTCACCCTCCTTCGTCTCGTTACGCTCTCTTTCACCCTCCTTCATCTCGTTTCGCTCTCTTTCACCCTTCTTCATCTTGTTTCGCTTTCTTTCACCCTCCTTCATCTCGTTTCGCTCTCTTTCACCCTCCTTCATCTCGTTTCGCTCTCTTTCACCCTCCTTCATCTCGTTTCGCTCTCTTTCACCCTCCTTCGACTCGTTTTGCTCTCTTTCATCCTCCTTCGTCTCATTTCGCTCTCTTTCACCCCCCTTCATCTCGTTTCGCTCTCTTTCACCCTCCTTCGTCTCGTTTCGCTCACTTTCACCCTCCTTCGTCTTGCTTCGCTATCTTTCACCCTCTTTCATCTCATGTCGCTCTCTTTCACCCTCCTTCGTCTTGTTTCGCTCTCTTTCACCCTCCTTCGTCTTGTTTCGCTCTCTTTCACCCTCCTTCGTCTCGTTTTGTTCTCTTTCACCCTCCTTCATCTCGTATCGCTCTATTTCACCCTCCTTCGTCTCGTTTCACTCTGTTTCACCCTCCCACGTCTCGTTTCGCTCTCTTTCACCCTCCTTCGTCTCGTTACGCTCTCTTTCACCCTCCTTCGACTCGTTTCGCTCTCTTTCACCCTCCTTCATCTCGTTTCGCTCTCTTTCACCCTCCTTCATCTCGTTTCGCTCTCTTTCACCCTCCTTCAACTTGTTTTGCTCTCTTTCATCCTCCTTCGTCTCGTTTCGCTCTCTTTCACCTCCCTTCATCTCGTTTCGCTCTCTTTCACCCTCCTTCGTCTCGTTTCGCTCTCTTTCACCCTCCTTCGTCTTGTTTCGCTATCTTTCACCCTCTTTCATCTCGTGTCGCTCTCTTTCACCCTCCTTCGTCTTGTTTCGCTCTCTTTCACCCTCCTTCATCTTGTTTCGCTCTCTTTCACCCTCCTTCATCTCGTTTCGCTCTCTTACACCCTCCTTCGCCTCGCTTCGCTCTCTTTCACCCTCCTTCATCTCGTTTCGCTCGCTTTCACCCTTATTCGTCTCGTTTCGCTCTCTTTCACCCTCCTTCATCTCGTTTCGCTCTCTTTCACCCTCCTTCGACTCGTTTTGCTCTCTTTCATCCTCCTTCGTCTCGTTTCGCTCTCTTTCACCCCCCTTCATCTCGTTTCGCTCTCTTTCACCCTCCTTCATCTCGTTTCGCTCTCTTTCACCCTCCTTCGTCTTGTTTCGCTATCTTTCACCCTCTTTCATCTCGTTTTGCTCTCTTTCACCCTCCTTCCTCTCGTTTCGCTCTCTTACACCCTCCTTCGCCTCGCTTCGCTCTCTTTCACCCTCCTTCTTCTCGTTTTGCTCGTTTTCACCCTCCTGCGTCTCGTTTCGCTCTCTTTCACCCTCCTTCATCTCGTTTTGCTCTCTTTGACCATCCTTCCTCTCGTTTCGCTCTCTTTCACCCTCCTTCCAGTCGTTTCGCTCTCTTTCACCCTTCTTCATCTTGTTTCGCTTTCTTTCACCCTCCTTCATCTCGTTTCGCTCTCTTTCACCCTCCTTCGTCTTGTTTCGCTATCTTTCACCCTCTTTCATCTCGTGTCGCTCTCTTTCACCCTCCTTCGTCTTGTTTCGCTCTCTTTCACCCTCCTTCGTCTTGTTTCGCTCTCTTTCACCCTCCTTCATCTCGTTTCGCTCTCTTTCACCCTCCTTCGTCTTGTTTCGCTCTCTTTCACCCTCCTTCATCTCGTTTCGCTCGCTTTCACCCTTCTTCGTCTCGTTTCGCTCTCTTTCACCCTCCTTCATCTCGTTTCGCTCTCTTTCACCCTCCTTCGACTCGTTTTGCTCTCTTTCATCCTCCTTCGTCTCGTTTCGCTCTCTTTCACCCCCCTTCATCTCGTTTCGCTCTCTTTCACCCTCCTTCATCTCGTTTCGCTCTCTTTCACCCTCCTTCGTCTTGTTTCGCTATCTTTCACCCTCTTTCTTCTCGTTTTGCTCTCTTTCACCCTCCTTCCTCTCGTTTCGCTCTCTTACACCCTCCTTCGCCTCGCTTCGCTCTCTTTCACCCTCCTTCTTCTCGTTTTGCTCGTTTTCACCCTCCTTCGTCTCGTTTCGCTCTCTTTCACCCTCCTTCATCTCGTTTTGCTCTCTTTGACCATCCTTCCTCTCGTTTCGCTCTCCTTCACCCTCCTTCCAGTCGTTTCGCTCTCTTTCACCCTTCTTCATCTTGTTTCGCTTTCTTTCACCCTCCTTCATCTCGTTTCGCTCTCTTTCACCCTCCTTCATCTCGTTTCGCTCTCTTTCACCCTCCTTCATCTCGTTTCGCTCTCTTTCACCCTCCTTCGACTCGTTTTGCTCTCTTTCATCCTCCTTCGTCTCATTTCGCTCTCTTTCACCCCCCTTCATCTCGTTTCGCTCTCTTTCACCCTCCTTCGTCTCGTTTCGCTCACTTTCACCCTCCTTCGTCTTGCTTCGCTATCTTTCACCCTCTTTCATCTCATGTCGCTCTCTTTCACCCTCCTTCATCTTGTTTCGCTCTCTTTCACCCTCCTTCGTCTTGTTTCGCTCTCTTTCACCCTCCTTCGTCTCGTTTCGCTCCCTTACACCCTCCTTCGCCTCGCTTCGCTCTCTTTCACCCTCCTTCATCTCGTTTCGCTCGCTTTCACCCTTCTTCGTCTCGTTTCGCTCTCTTTCACCCTCCTTCATCTCGTTTTGCTCTCTTTCACCCTCCTTCCTCTCGTTTCGCTCTCTTTCACCCTCCTTCTACTCGTTTCGCTCTCTTTCACCCTCCTTCATCTTGTTTCGCTTTCTTTCACCCTCCTTCATCTCGTTTTGCTCTCTTTCACCCTCCTTCATCTCGTTTCGCTCTCTTTCAACCTCCATCGTCTTCTTTCGCTCTCTTTCACGCTCCTTTGTCTCACTTCGCTCTCTTTCACCCTCCTTCGTCTCATTTCGCTCTCATTCACCCTGCTTCATCTCGTTTCGCGCTCTTTCACCCTCTTTCGTTTCGTTTCTCTCTCTTTCACACTCCTTCATCTCGGCTCGCTCTCTTTCACCCTCCTTCGTCTCGCTTTGCTCTCTTTCACCCTCCTTCGTCTCGTTTCGCTCTCTTTCACCCTCCCTTGTTTCGTTTCGCTCTCTTTCACCCTCCTTCATCTCGTTTCGCTCTCTTTCACCCTCCTTCGACTCGTTTTGCTCTCTTTCATCCTCCTTCGTCTCGTTTCGCTCTCTTTCACCCCACTTCATCTCGTTTCGCTCTCTTTCACCCTCCTTCGTCTCGTTTCGCTCTCTTTCACCCTCCTTCGTCTTGTTTCGCTATCTTTCACCCTCTTTCATCTCGTGTCGCTCTCTTTCACCCTCCTTCGTCTTGTTTCGCTCTCTTTCACCCTCCTTCGTCTCGTGGCGCTCTGTTTCACCCTCCCACGTCTCGTTTTGCTCTCTTCCACCCTCCTTCGTCTCGTGTCGCTCGCTTTCACCCTCCTTCATCTCGTTTCGCTCTCCTTCACCATCCTTCGTCTCGTTTCGATCTCTTTCACCCTTCTTCGTCTCGTTTCGCTCTCTTTCACCCTCCTTCATCTCGTTTTGCTCTCTTTCACCCTCCTTCCTCTCGTTTCGCTCTCTTTTACTCTCCTTCTAGTCGTTTCGCTCTCTTTCACCCTCCTTCTTCTTGGTTCGCTTTCTTTCTCCCTCCTTCATCTCGTTTCACTCTCTTTCACAATCCTTCATCTCGTTTCGCTCTCTTTCACCCTCCATCGTCTTGTTTCGCTCTCTTTCACGCTCCTTCATCTCACTTCTCTCTCTTTCACCCTCCTTCGTCTCATTTCACTCTCATTCACCCTGCTTCATCTCGTTTCGCGCTCTTTCACACTCTTTCGTCTCGTTTCTCTCTCTTTCACACTCCTTCATCTCGGCTCGCTCTCTGTCACCCTCCTTCGTCTCGCTTCACTCTCTTTCACCCTCCATCGTCTCGTTTCGCTCTCTTTCACCCTCATTCATCTCGTTTTGCTCTGTTTCACCCTCCCACGTCTCGTTTCGCTCTCATTCACCCTCCTTCATCTCGTGTCGCTGGCTTTCACCCTCCTTCAACTCGTTTCGCTATCTTTCACCCTCCTTCGTCTTGTTTCGCTCTCTTTCACCCTCCCTCGTCTCGTTTCGCTCTCTTTCACCCTCCTTCGTCTCGTTACGCTCTCTTTCACCCTCCTTCATCTCGTTTCGCTCTCTTTCACCCTCCTTCGACTCGTTTTGCTCTCTTTCATCCTCCTTCGTCTCGTTTCGCTCTCTTTCACCCCCCTTCATCTCGTTTCGCTCTCTTTCACCCTCCTTCGTCTCGTTTCGCTCTCTTTCACCCTCCTTCGTCTTGTTTCGCTATCTTTCACCCTCTTTCATCTCGTGTCGCTCTCTTTCACCCTCCTTCATCTCACTTCTCTCTCTTTCACCCTCCTTCATCTCATTTCACTCTCATTCACCCTCCTTCCTCTCGTTTCGCTCTCTTACACCCTCCTTCGCCTCGCTTCGCTCTCTTTCACCCTCCTTCTTCTCGTTTTGCTCGTTTTCACCCTCCTTCGTCTCGTTTCGCTCTCTTTCACCCTCCTTCATCTCGTTTTGCTCTCTTTGACCATCCTTCCTCTCGTTTCGCTCTCTTTCACCCTCCTTCCAGTCGTTTCGCTCTCTTGCACCCTTCTTCATCTTGTTTCGCTTTCTTTCACCCTCCTTCATCTCGTTTCGCTCTCTTTCACCCTCCTTCATCTCGTTTCGCTCTCTTTCACCCTCCTTCATCTCGTTTCGCTCTCTTTCACCCTCCTTCGACTCGTTTTGCTCTCTTTCATCCTCCTTCGTCTCATTTCGCTCTCTTTCACCCCCCTTCATCTCGTTTCGCTCTCTTTCACCCTCCTTCGTCTCGTTTCGCTCACTTTCACCCTCCTTCGTCTTGCTTCGCTATCTTTCACCCTCTTTCATCTCATGTCACTCTCTTTCACCCTCCTTCGTCTTGTTTCGCTCTCTTTCACCCTCCTTCGTCTTGTTTCGCTCTCTTTCACCCTCCTTCGTCTCGTTTTGTTCTCTTTCACCCTCCTTCATCTCGTATCGCTCTATTTCACCCTCCTTCGTCTCGTTTCACTCTGTTTCACCCTCCCACGTCTCGTTTCGCTCTCTTTCACCCTCCTTCGTCTCGTTACGCTCTCTTTCACCCTCCTTCGACTCGTTTCGCACTCTTTCACCCTCCTTCATCTCGTTTCGCTCTCTTTCACCCTCCTTCATCTCGTTTCGCTCTCTTTCACCCTCCTTCGACTCGTTTTGCTCTCTTTCATCCTCCTTCGTCTCGTTTCGCTCTCTTTCACCTCCCTTCATCTCGTTTCGCTCTCTTTCACCCTCCTTCGTCTCGTTTCGCTCTCTTTCACCCTCCTTCGTCTTGTTTCGCTATCTTTCACCCTCTTTCATCTCGTGTCGCTCTCTTTCACCCTCCTTCGTCTTATTTCGCTCTCTTTCTCGCTCCTTCGTCTTGTTTCGCTCTCTTTCACCCTCCTTCATCTCGTTTCGCTCTCTTACACCCTCCTTCGCCTCGCTTCGCTCTCTTTCACCCTCCTTCATCTCGTTTCGCTCGCTTTCACCCTTCTTCGTCTCGTTTCGCTCTCTTTCACCCTCCTTCATCTCGTTTCGCTCTCTTTCACCCTCCTTCGACTCGTTTTGCTCTCTTTCATCCTCCTTCGTCTCGTTTCGCTCTCTTTCACCCCCTTCATCTCGTTTCGCTCTCTTTCACCCTCCTTCATCTCGTTTCGCTCTCTTTCACCCTCCTTCATCTCGTTTCGCTCGCTTTCACCCTTCTTCGTCTCGTTTCGCTCTCTTTCACCCTCCTTCATCTCGTTTCGCTCTCTTTCACCCTCCTTCGACTCGTTTTGCTCTCTTTCATCCTCCTTCGTCTCGTTTCGCTCTCTTTCACCCCCCTTCATCTCGTTTCGCTCTCTTTCACCCTCCTTCATCTCGTTTCGCTCTCTTTCACCCTCCTTCGTCTTGTTTCGCTATCTTTCACCCTCATTCATCTCGTTTTGCTCTGTTTCACCCTCCCACGTCTCGTTTCGCTCACTTTCACCCTCCTTCATCTCGTGTCGCTGGCTTTCACCCTCCTTCAACTCGTTTCGCTATCTTTCACCCTCCTTCGTCTTGTTTCGCTCTCTTTCACCCTCCCTCGTCTCGTTTCGCTCTCTTTCACCCTCCTTCGCCTCGCTTCGCTCTCTTTCACCCTCCTTCTTCTCGTTTTGCTCGTTTTCACCCTCCTTCGTCTCGTTTCGCTCTCTTTCACCCTCCTTCATCTCGTTTTGCTCTCTTTGACCATCCTTCCTCTCGTTTCGCTCTCTTTCACCCTCCTTCCAGTCGTTTCGCTCTCTTTCACCCTTCTTCATCTTGTTTCGCTTTCTTTCACCCTCCTTCATCTCGTTTCGCTCTCTTTCACCCTCCTTCGTCTTGTTTCGCTATCTTTCACCCTCTTTCATCTCGTGTCGCTCTCTTTCACCCTCCTTCGTCTTGTTTCGCTCTCTTTCACCCTCCTTCGTCTTGTTTCGCTCTCTTTCACCCTCCTTCATCTCGTTTCGCTCTCTTTCACCCTCCTTCGTCTTGTTTCGCTCTCTTTCACCCTCCTTCATCTCGTTTCGCTCGCTTTCACCCTTCTTCGTCTCGTTTCGCTCTCTTTCACCCTCCTTCATCTCGTTTCGCTCTCTTTCACCCTCCTTCGACTCGTTTTGCTCTCTTTCATCCTCCTTCGTCTCGTTTCGCTCTCTTTCACCCCCCTTCATCTCGTTTCGCTCTCTTTCACCCTCCTTCATCTCGTTTCGCTCTCTTTCACCCTCCTTCGTCTTGTTTCGCTATCTTTCACCCTCTTTCATCTCGTTTTGCTCTCTTTCACCCTCCTTCCTCTCGTTTCGCTCTCTTCAACCCTCCTTCGCCTCGCTTCGCTCTCTTTCACCCTCCTTCTTCTCGTTTTGCTCGTTTTCACCCTCCTTCGTCTCGTTTCGCTCTCTTTCACCCTCCTTCATCTCGTTTTGCTCTCTTTGACCATCCTTCCTCTCGTTTCGCTCTCTTTCACCCTCCTTCCAGTCGTTTCGCTCTCTTTCACCCTTCTTCATCTTGTTTCGCTTTCTTTCACCCTCCTTCATCTCGTTTCGCTCTCTTTCACCCTCCTTCATCTCGTTTCGCTCTCTTTCACCCTCCTTCATCTCGTTTCGCTCTCTTTCACCCTCCTTCGACTCGTTTTGCTCTCTTTCATCCTCCTTCGTCTCATTTCGCTCTCTTTCACCCCCCTTCATCTCGTTTCGCTCTCTTTCACCCTCCTTCGTCTCGTTTCGCTCACTTTCACCCTCCTTCGTCTTGCTTCGCTATCTTTCACCCTCTTTCATCTCATGTCGCTCTCTTTCACCCTCCTTCATCTTGTTTCGCTCTCTTTCACCCTCCTTCGTCTTGTTTCGCTCTCTTTCACCCTCCTTCGTCTCGTTTCGCTCCCTTACACCCTCCTTCGCCTCGCTTCGCTCTCTTTCACCCTCCTTCATCTCGTTTCGCTCGCTTTCACCCTTCTTCGTCTCGTTTCGCTCTCTTTCACCCTCCTTCATCTCGTTTTGCTCTCTTTCACCCTCCTTCCACTCGTTTCGCTCTCTTTCACCCTCCTTCTACTCGTTTTGCTCTCTTTCACCCTCCTTCATCTTGTTTCGCTTTCTTTCACCCTGCTTCATCTCGTTTCGCGCTCTTTCACCCTCTTTCGTTTCGTTTCTCTCTCTTTCACACTCCTTCATCTCGGCTCGCTCTCTTTCACCCTCCTTCGTCTCGCTTTGCTCTCTTTCACCCTCCTTCGTCTCGTTTCGCTCTCTTTCACCCTCCCTTGTTTCGTTTCGCTCTCTTTCACCCTCCTTCATCTCGTTTCGCTCTCTTTCACCCTCCTTCGACTCGTTTTGCTCTCTTTCATCCTCCTTCGTCTCGTTTCGCTCTCTTTCACCCCACTTCATCTCGTTTCGCTCTCTTTCACCCTCCTTCGTCTCGTTTCGCTCTCTTTCACCCTCCTTCGTCTTGTTTCGCTATCTTTCACCCTCTTTCATCTCGTGTCGCTCTCTTTCACCCTTCTTCGTCTTGTTTCGCTCTCTTTCACCCTCCTTCGTCTCGTGGCGCTCTGTTTCACCCTCCCACGTCTCGTTTTGCTCTCTTCCACCCTCCTTCGTCTCGTGACGCTCGCTTTCACCCTCCTTCATCTCGTTTCGCTCTCCTTCACCATCCTTCGTCTCGTTTCGATCTCTTTCACCCTTCTTCGTCTCGTTTCGCTCTCTTTCACCCTCCTTCATCTCGTTTTGCTCTCTTTCACCCTCCTTCCTCTCGTTTCGCTCTCTTTTACTCTCCTTCTAGTCGTTTCGCTCTCTTTCACCCTCCTTCTTCTTGGTTCGCTTTCTTTCTCCCTCCTTCATCTCGTTTCACTCTCTTTCACAATCCTTCATCTCGTTTCGCTCTCTTTCACCCTCCATCGTCTTGTTTCGCTCTCTTTCACGCTCCTTCATCTCACTTCTCTCTCTTTCACCCTCCTTCGTCTCATTTCACTCTCATTCACCCTGCTTCATCTCGTTTCGCGCTCTTTCACACTCTTTCGTCTCGTTTCTCTCTCTTTCACACTCCTTCATCTCGGCTCGCTCTCTGTCACCCTCCTTCGTCTCGCTTCACTCTCTTTCACCCTCCATCGTCTCGTTTCGCTCTCTTTCACCCTCATTCATCTCGTTTTGCTCTGTTTCACCCTCCCACGTCTCGTTTCGCTCTCATTCACCCTCCTTCATCTCGTGTCGCTGGCTTTCACCCTCCTTCAACTCGTTTCGCTATCTTTCACCCTCCTTCGTCTTGTTTCGCTCTCTTTCACCCTCCCTCGTCTCGTTTCGCTCTCTTTCACCCTCCTTCGTCTCGTTACGCTCTCTTTCACCCTCCTTCATCTCGTTTCGCTCTCTTTCACCCTCCTTCGACTCGTTTTGCTCTCTTTCATCCTCCTTCGTCTCGTTTCGCTCTCTTTCACCCCCCTTCATCTCGTTTCGCTCTCTTTCACCCTCCTTCGTCTCGTTTCGCTCTCTTTCACCCTCCTTCGTCTTGTTTCGCTATCTTTCACCCTCTTTCATCTCGTGTCGCTCTCTTTCACCCTCCTTCATCTCACTTCTCTCTCTTTCACCCTCCTTCATCTCATTTCACTCTCATTCACCCTGCTTCATCTCGTTTCGCGCTCTTTCACACTCTTTCGTCTCGTTTCGCTCTCTTTCACCCCCCTTCATCTCGTTTCGCTCTCTTTCACCCTCCTTCATCTCGTTTCGCTCTCTTTCACCCTCCTTCGTCTTGTTTCGCTATCTTTCACCCTCTTTCATCTCGTTTTGCTCTCTTTCACCCTCCTTCCTCTCGTTTCGCTCTCTTACACCCTCCTTCGCCTCGCTTCGCTCTCTTTCACCCTCCTTCTTCTCGTTTTGCTCGTTTTCACCCTCCTTCGTCTCGTTTCGCTCTCTTTCACCCTCCTTCATCTCGTTTTGCTCTCTTTGACCATCCTTCCTCTCGTTTCGCTCTCTTTCACCCTCCTTTCAGTCGTTTCGCTCTCTTTCACCCTTCTTCATCTTGTTTCGCTTTCTTTCACCCTCCTTCATCTCGTTTCGCTCTCTTTCACCCTCCTTCATCTCGTTTCGCTCTCTTTCACCCTCCTTCATCTCGTTTCGCTCTCTTTCACCCTCCTTCGACTCGTTTTGCTCTCTTTCATCCTCCTTCGTCTCATTTCGCTCTCTTTCACCCCCCTTCATCTCGTATCGCTCTCTTTCACCCTCCTTCGTCTCGTTTCGCTCACTTTCACCCTCCTTCGTCTTGCTTCGCTATCTTTCACCCTCTTTCATCTCATGTCACTCTCTTTCACCCTCCTTCGTCTTGTTTCGCTCTCTTTCACCCTCCTTCGTCTTGTTTCGCTCTCTTTCACCCTCCTTCGTCTCGTTTTGTTCTCTTTCACCCTCCTTCATCTCGTATCGCTCTATTTCACCCTCCTTCGTCTCGTTTCACTCTGTTTCACCCTCCCACGTCTCGTTTCGCTCTCTTTCACCCTCCTTCGTCTCGTTACGCTCTCTTTCACCCTCCTTCGACTCGTTTCGCTCTCTTTCACCCTCCTTCATCTCGTTTCGCTCTCTTTCACCCTCCTTCATCTCGTTTCGCTCTCTTTCACCCTCCTTCGACTCGTTTTTTCTCTCTTTCATCCTCCTTCGTCTCGTTTCGCTCTCTTTCACCTCCCTTCATCTCGTTTCGCTCTCTTTCACCCTCCTTCGTCTCGTTTCGCTCTCTTTCACCCTCCTTCGTCTTGTTTCGCTATCTTTCACCCTCTTTCATCTCGTGTCGCTCTCTTTCACCCTCCTTCGTCTCGTTTCGCTCTCTTTCACCCCCCTTCATCTCGTTTCGCTCTCTTTCACCCTCCTTCGTCTCGTTTCGCTCTCTTTCACCCTCCTTCGTCTTGTTTCGCTATCTTTCACCCTCTTTCATCTCGTGTCGCTCTCTTTCACCCTCCTTCATCTCACTTCTCTCTCTTTCACCCTCCTTCATCTCATTTCACTCTCATTCACCCTGCTTCATCTCGTTTCGCGCTCTTTCACACTCTTTCGTCTCGTTTCGCTCTCTTTCACCCCCCTTCATCTCGTTTCGCTCTCTTTCACCCTCCTTCATCTCGTTTCGCTCTCTTTCACCCTCCTTCGTCTTGTTTCGCTATCTTTCACCCTCTTTCATCTCGTTTTGCTCTCTTTCACCCTCCTTCCTCTCGTTTCGCTCTCTTACACCCTCCTTCGCCTCGCTTCGCTCTCTTTCACCCTCCTTCTTCTCGTTTTGCTCGTTTTCACCCTCCTTCGTCTCGTTTCGCTCTCTTTCACCCTCCTTCATCTCGTTTTGCTCTCTTTGACCATCCTTCCTCTCGTTTCGCTCTCTTTCACCCTCCTTTCAGTCGTTTCGCTCTCTTTCACCCTTCTTCATCTTGTTTCGCTTTCTTTCACCCTCCTTCATCTCGTTTCGCTCTCTTTCACCCTCCTTCATCTCGTTTCGCTCTCTTTCACCCTCCTTCATCTCGTTTCGCTCTCTTTCACCCTCCTTCGACTCGTTTTGCTCTCTTTCATCCTCCTTCGTCTCATTTCGCTCTCTTTCACCCCCCTTCATCTCGTATCGCTCTCTTTCACCCTCCTTCGTCTCGTTTCGCTCACTTTCACCCTCCTTCGTCTTGCTTCGCTATCTTTCACCCTCTTTCATCTCATGTCACTCTCTTTCACCCTCCTTCGTCTTGTTTCGCTCTCTTTCACCCTCCTTCGTCTTGTTTCGCTCTCTTTCACCCTCCTTCGTCTCGTTTTGTTCTCTTTCACCCTCCTTCATCTCGTATCGCTCTATTTCACCCTCCTTCGTCTCGTTTCACTCTGTTTCACCCTCCCACGTCTCGTTTCGCTCTCTTTCACCCTCCTTCGTCTCGTTACGCTCTCTTTCACCCTCCTTCGACTCGTTTCGCTCTCTTTCACCCTCCTTCATCTCGTTTCGCTCTCTTTCACCCTCCTTCATCTCGTTTCGCTCTCTTTCACCCTCCTTCGACTCGTTTTTTCTCTCTTTCATCCTCCTTCGTCTCGTTTCGCTCTCTTTCACCTCCCTTCATCTCGTTTCGCTCTCTTTCACCCTCCTTCGTCTCGTTTCGCTCTCTTTCACCCTCCTTCGTCTTGTTTCGCTATCTTTCACCCTCTTTCATCTCGTGTCGCTCTCTTTCACCCTCCTTCGTCTTGTTTCGCTCTCTTTCTCCCTCCTTCGTCTTGTTTCGCTCTCTTTCACCCTCCTTCATCTCGTTTCGCTCTCTTACACCCTCCTTCGCCTCGCTTCGCTCTCTTTCACCCTCCTTCATCTCGTTTCGCTCGCTTTCACCCTCCTTCATCTCGTTTCGCTCTCTTTCACCCTCCTTCGACTCGTTTTGCTCTTTTTAATCCTCCTTCGTCTTGTTTCGCTCTCTTTCACCCCCCTTCATCTCGTTTCGCTCTCTTTCACCCTCCTTCATCTCGTTTCGCTCTCTTTCACCCTCCTTCATCTCGTTTCGCTCGCTTTCACCCTTCTTCGTCTCGTTTCGCTCTCTTTCACCCTCCTTCATCTCGTTTCGCTCTCTTTCACCCTCCTTCGACTCGTTTTGCTCTCTTTCATCCTCCTTCGTCTCGTTTCGCTCTCTTTCACCCCCCTTCATCTCGTTTCGCTCTCTTTCACCCTCCTTCATCTCGTTTCGCTCTCTTTCACCCTCCTTCGTCTTGTTTCGCTATCTTTCACCCTCATTCATCTCGTTTTGCTCTGTTTCACCCTCCCACGTCTCGTTTCGCTCACTTTCACCCTCCTTCATCTCGTGTCGCTGGCTTTCACCCTCCTTCAACTCGTTTCGCTATCTTTCACCCTCCTTCGTCTTGTTTCGCTCTCTTTCACCCTCCCTCGTCTCGTTTCGCTCTCTTTCACCCTCCTTCGTCTCGTTACGCTCTCTTTCACCCTCCTTCATCTCGTTTCGCTCTCTTTCACCCTTCTTCATCTTGTTTCGCTTTCTTTCACCCTCCTTCATCTCGTTTCGCTCTCTTTCACCCTCCTTCATCTCGTTTCGCTCTCTTTCACCCTCCTTCATCTCGTTTCGCTCTCTTTCACCCTCCTTCGACTCGTTTTGCTCTCTTTCATCCTCCTTCGTCTCATTTCGCTCTCTTTCACCCCCCTTCATCTCGTTTCGCTCTCTTTCACCCTCCTTCGTCTCGTTTCGCTCACTTTCACCCTCCTTCGTCTTGCTTCGCTATCTTTCACCCTCTTTCATCTCATGTCGCTCTCTTTCACCCTCCTTCGTCTTGTTTCGCTCTCTTTCACCCTCCTTCGTCTTGTTTCGCTCTCTTTCACCCTCCTTCGTCTCGTTTTGTTCTCTTTCACCCTCCTTCATCTCGTATCGCTCTATTTCACCCTCCTTCGTCTCGTTTCACTCTGTTTCACCCTCCCACGTCTCGTTTCGCTCTCTTTCACCCTCCTTCGTCTCGTTACGCTCTCTTTCACCCTCCTTCGACTCGTTTCGCTCTCTTTCACCCTCCTTCATCTCGTTTCGCTCTCTTTCACCCTCCTTCATCTCGTTTCGCACTCTTTCACCCTCCTTCATCTCGTTTCGCTCTCTTTCACCCTCCTTCGTCTTGTTTCGCTATCTTTCACCCTCTTTCATCTCGTTTTGCTCTCTTTCACCCTCCTTCCTCTCGTTTCGCTCTCTTACACCCTCCTTCGCCTCGCTTCGCTCTCTTTCACCCTCCTTCTTCTCGTTTTGCTCGTTTTCACCCTCCTTCGTCTCGTTTCGCTCTCTTTCACCCTCCTTCATCTCGTTTTGCTCTCTTTGACCATCCTTCCTCTCGTTTCGCTCTCTTTCACCCTCCTTCCAGTCGTTTCGCTCTCTTTCACCCTTCTTCATCTTGTTTCGCTTTCTTTCACCCTCCTTCATCTCGTTTCGCTCTCTTTCACCCTCCTTCATCTCGTTTCGCTCTCTTTCACCCTCCTTCATCTCGTTTCGCTCTCTTTCACCCTCCTTCGACTCGTTTTGCTCTCTTTCATCCTCCTTCGTCTCATTTCGCTCTCTTTCACCCCCCTTCATCTCGTATCGCTCTCTTTCACCCTCCTTCGTCTCGTTTCGCTCACTTTCACCCTCCTTCGTCTTGCTTCGCTATCTTTCACCCTCTTTCATCTCATGTCACTCTCTTTCACCCTCCTTCGTCTTGTTTCGCTCTCTTTCACCCTCCTTCGTCTTGTTTCGCTCTCTTTCACCCTCCTTCGTCTCGTTTTGTTCTCTTTCACCCTCCTTCATCTCGTATCGCTCTATTTCACCCTCCTTCGTCTCGTTTCACTCTGTTTCACCCTCCCACGTCTCGTTTCGCTCTCTTTCACCCTCCTTCGTCTCGTTACGCTCTCTTTCACCCTCCTTCGACTCGTTTCGCTCTCTTTCACCCTCCTTCATCTCGTTTCGCTCTCTTTCACCCTCCTTCATCTCGTTTCGCTCTCTTTCACCCTCCTTCGACTCGTTTTTTCTCTCTTTCATCCTCCTTCGTCTCGTTTCGCTCTCTTTCACCTCCCTTCATCTCGTTTCGCTCTCTTTCACCCTCCTTCGTCTCGTTTCGCTCTCTTTCACCCTCCTTCGTCTTGTTTCGCTATCTTTCACCCTCTTTCATCTCGTGTCGCTCTCTTTCACCCTCCTTCGTCTTGTTTCGCTCTCTTTCTCCCTCCTTCGTCTTGTTTCGCTCTCTTTCACCCTCCTTCATCTCGTTTCGCTCTCTTACACCCTCCTTCGCCTCGCTTCGCTCTCTTTCACCCTCCTTCATCTCGTTTCGCTCGCTTTCACCCTCCTTCATCTCGTTTCGCTCTCTTTCACCCTCCTTCGACTCGTTTTGCTCTCTTTCATCCTCCTTCGTCTCGTTTCGCTCTCTTTCACCCCCCTTCATCTCGTTTCGCTCTCTTTCACCCTCCTTCATCTCGTTTCGCTCTCTTTCACCCTCCTTCATCTCGTTTCGCTCGCTTTCACCCTTCTTCGTCTCGTTTCGCTCTCTTTCACCCTCCTTCATCTCGTTTCGCTCTCTTTCACCCTCCTTCGACTCGTTTTGCTCTCTTTCATCCTCCTTCGTCTCGTTTCGCTCTCTTTCACCCCCCTTCATCTCGTTTCGCTCTCTTTCACCCTCCTTCATCTCGTTTCGCTCTCTTTCACCCTCCTTCGTCTTGTTTCGCTATCTTTCACCCTCATTCATCTCGTTTTGCTCTGTTTCACCCTCCCACGTCTCGTTTCGCTCACTTTCACCCTCCTTCATCTCGTGTCGCTGGCTTTCACCCTCCTTCAACTCGTTTCGCTATCTTTCACCCTCCTTCGTCTTGTTTCGCTCTCTTTCACCCTCCCTCGTCTCGTTTCGCTCTCTTTCACCCTCCTTCGTCTCGTTACGCTCTCTTTCACCCTCCTTCATCTCGTTTCGCTCTCTTTCACCCTTCTTCATCTTGTTTCGCTTTCTTTCACCCTCCTTCATCTCGTTTCGCTCTCTTTCACCCTCCTTCATCTCGTTTCGCTCTCTTTCACCCTCCTTCATCTCGTTTCGCTCTCTTTCACCCTCCTTCGACTCGTTTTGCTCTCTTTCATCCTCCTTCGTCTCATTTCGCTCTCTTTCACCCCCCTTCATCTCGTTTCGCTCTCTTTCACCCTCCTTCGTCTCGTTTCGCTCACTTTCACCCTCCTTCGTCTTGCTTCGCTATCTTTCACCCTCTTTCATCTCATGTCGCTCTCTTTCACCCTCCTTCGTCTTGTTTCGCTCTCTTTCACCCTCCTTCGTCTTGTTTCGCTCTCTTTCACCCTCCTTCGTCTCGTTTTGTTCTCTTTCACCCTCCTTCATCTCGTATCGCTCTATTTCACCCTCCTTCGTCTCGTTTCACTCTGTTTCACCCTCCCACGTCTCGTTTCGCTCTCTTTCACCCTCCTTCGTCTCGTTACGCTCTCTTTCACCCTCCTTCGACTCGTTTCGCTCTCTTTCACCCTCCTTCATCTCGTTTCGCTCTCTTTCACCCTCCTTCATCTCGTTTCGCTCTCTTTCACCCTCCTTCGACTCGTTTTGCTCTCTTTCATCCTCCTTCGTCTCGTTTCGCTCTCTTTCACCTCCCTTCATCTCGTTTCGCTCTCTTTCACCCTCCTTCGTCTCGTTTCGCTCTCTTTCACCCTCCTTCGTCTTGTTTCGCTATCTTTCACCCTCTTTCATCTCGTGTCGCTCTCTTTCACCCTCCTTCGTCTTGTTTCGCTCTCTTTCACCCTCCTTCGTCTTGTTTCGCTCTCTTTCACCCTCCTTCATCTCGTTTTGCTCTCTTACACCCTCCTTCGCCTCGCTTCGCTCTCTTTCACCCTCCTTCATCTCGTTTCGCTCGCTTTCACCCTTATTCGTCTCGTTTCGCTCTCTTTCACCCTCCTTCATCTCGTTTCGCTCTCTTTCACCCTCCTTCTACTCGTTTTGCTCTCTTTCATCCTCCTTCGTCTCGTTTCGCTCTCTTTCACCCCCCTTCATCTCGTTTCGCTCTCTTTCACCCTCCTTCATCTCGTTTCGCTCTCTTTCACCCTCCTTCGCCTCGCTTCGCTCTCTTTCACCCTCCTTCTTCTCGTTTTGCTCGTTTTCACCCTCCTTCGTCTCGTTTCGCTCTCTTTCACCCTCCTTCATCTCGTTTTGCTCTCTTTAACCATCCTTCCTCTCGTTTCGCTCTCTTTCACCCTCCTTCCAGTCGTTTCGCTCTCTTTCACCCTTCTTCATCTTGTTTCGCTTTCTTTCACCCTCCTTCATCTCGTTTCGCTCTCTTTCACCCTCCTTCATCTCGTTTCGCTCTCTTTCACCCTCCTTCATCTCGTTTCGCTCTCTTTCACCCTCCTTCGACTCGTTTTGCTCTCTTTCATCCTCCTTCGTCTCATTTCGCTCTCTTTCACCCCCCTTCATCTCGTTTCGCTCTCTTTCACCCTCCTTCGTCTCGTTTCGCTCACTTTCACCCTCTTTCGTCTTCCTTCGCTATCTTTCACCCTCTTTCATCTCATGTCGCTCTCTTTCACCCTCCTTCGTCTTGTTTCGCTCTCTTTCACCCTCCTTCGTCTTGTTTCGCTCTCTTTCACCCTCCTTCGTCTCGTTTCGCTCCCTTACACCTTCCTTCGCCTCGCTTCGCTCTCTTTCACCCTCCTTCATCTCTTTCGCTCGCTTTCACCCTTCTTCGTCTCGTTTCGCTCTCTTTCACCCTCCTTCATCTCGTTTTGCTCTCTTTCACCCTCCTTCCTCTCGTTTCGCTCTCTTTCACCCTCCTTCTACTCGTTTCGCTCTCTTTCACCCTCCTTCATCTTGTTTCGCTTTCTTTCACCCTCCTTCATCTCGTTTTGCTCTCTTTCACCCTCCTTCATCTCGTTTCGCTCTCTTTCAACCTCCATCGTCTTCTTTCGCTCTCTTTCACGCTCCTTTGTCTCACTTCGCTCTCTTTCACCCTCCTTCGTCTCATTTCGCTCTCATTCACCCTGCTTCATCTCGTTTCGCGCTCTTTCACCCTCTTTCGTTTCGTTTCTCTCTCTTTCACACTCCTTCATCTCGGCTCGCTCTCTTTCACCCTCCTTCGTCTCGCTTTGCTCTCTTTCACCCTCCTTCGTCTCGTTTCGCTCTCTTTCACCCTCCCTTGTTTCGTTTCGCTCTCTTTCACCCTCCTTCATCTCGTTTCGCTCTCTTTCACCCTCCTTCGACTCGTTTTGCTCTCTTTCATCCTCCTTCGTCTCGTTTCGCTCTCTTTCACCCCACTTCATCTCGTTTCGCTCTCTTTCACCCTCCTTCGTCTCGTTTCGCTCTCTTTCACCCTCCTTCGTCTTGTTTCGCTATCTTTCACCCTCTTTCATCTCGTGTCGCTCTCTTTCACCCTCCTTCGTCTTGTTTCGCTCTCTTTCACCCTCCTTCGTCTCGTGGCGCTCTGTTTCACCCTCCCACGTCTCGTTTCGCTCTCTTCCACCCTCCTTCGTCTCGTGTCGCTCGCTTTCACCCTCCTTCATCTCGTTTCGCTCTCCTTCGCCATCCTTCGTCTCGTTTCGATCTCTTTCACCCTTCTTCGTCTCGTTTCGCTCTCTTTCACCCTCCTTCATCTCGTTTTGCTCTCTTTCACCCTCCTTCCTCTCGTTTCGCTCTCTTTTACTCTCCTTCTAGTCGTTTCGCTCTCTTTCACCCTCCTTCTTCTTGGTTCGCTTTCTTTCTCCCTCCTTCATCTCGTTTCACTCTCTTTCACAATCCTTCATCTCGTTTCGCTCTCTTTCACCCTCCATCGTCTTGTTTCGCTCTCTTTCACGCTCCTTCATCTCACTTCTCTCTCTTTCACCCTCCTTCGTCTCATTTCACTCTCATTCACCCTGCTTCATCTCGTTTCGCGCTCTTTCACACTCTTTCGTCTCGTTTCTCTCTCTTTCACACTCCTTCATCTCGGCTCGCTCTCTGTCACCCTCCTTCGTCTCGCTTCACTCTCTTTCACCCTCCATCGTCTCGTTTCGCTCTCTTTCACCCTCATTCATCTCGTTTTGCTCTGTTTCACCCTCCCACGTTTCGTTTCGCTCTCTTTCACCCTCCTTCATCTCGTGTCGCTGGCTTTCACCCTCCTTCAACTCGTTTCGCTATCTTTCACCCTCCTTCGTCTTGTTTCGCTCTCTTTCACCCTCCCTCGTCTCGTTTCGCTCTCTTTCACCCTCCTTCGTCTCGTTACGCTCTCTTTCACCCTCCTTCATCTCGTTTCGCACTCTTTCACCCTCCTTCGACTCGTTTTGCTCTCTTTCATCCTCCTTCGTCTCGTTTCGCTCTCTTTCACCCCCCTTCATCTCGTTTCGCTCTCTTTCACCCTCCTTCGTCTCGTTTCGCTCTCTTTCACCCTCCTTCGTCTTGTTTCGCTATCTTTCACCCTCTTTCATCTCGTGTCGCTCTCTTTCACCCTCCTTCATCTCACTTCTCTCTCTTTCACCCTCCTTCATCTCATTTCACTCTCATTCACCCTGCTTCATCTCGTTTCGCGCTCTTTCACACTCTTTCGTCTCGTTTCTCTCTCTTTCACACTCCTTCATCTCGGCTCGCTCTCTGTCATCCTCCTTCGTCTCGCTTCACTCTCTTTCACCCTCCTTCGTCTCGTTTCGCTATGTTTCACCCTCCCACGTCTCGTTTCGCTCTCTTTCACCCTTCTTCCTCTCGTTTCGCTCTCTTTTACTCTCCTTCTAGTCGTTTCGCTCTCTTTCACCCTCCTTCTTCTTGGTTCGCTTTCTTTCTCCCTCCTTCATCTCGTTTCACTCTCTTTCACAATCCTTTATCTCGTTTCGCTCTCTTTCACCCTCCATCGTCTTGTTTCGCTCTCTTTCACGCTCCTTCATCTCACTTCTCTCTCTTTCACCCTCCTTCGTCTCATTTCACTCTCATTCACCCTGCTTCATCTCGTTTCGCTCTCTTTCACCCTCCTTCGTCTCGTTTCGCTCTCTTTCACCCTCCTTCGTCTTGTTTCTCTATCTTTCACCCTCTTTCATCTCGTGTCGCTCTCTTTCACCCTCCTTCGTCTTGTTTCGCTCTCTTTCACCCTCCTTCGTCTCGTGGCGCTCTGTTTCACCCTCCCACGTCTCGTTTCGCTCTCTTCCACCCTCCTTCGTCTCGTGTCGCTCGCTTTCACCCTCCTTCATCTCGTTTCGCTCTCCTTCACCATCCTTCGTCTCGTTTCGATCTCTTTCACCCTTCTTCGTCTCGTTTCGCTCTCTTTCACCCTCCTTCATCTCGTTTTGCTCTCTTTCACCCTCCTTCCTCTCGTTTCGCTCTCTTTTACTCTCCTTCTAGTCGTTTCGCTCTCTTTCACCCTCCTTCTTCTTGGTTCGCTTTCTTTCTCCCTCCTTCATCTCGTTTCACTCTCTTTCACAATCCTTCATCTCGTTTCGCTCTCTTTCACCCTCCATCATCTTGTTTCGCTCTCTTTCACGCTCCTTCATCTCACTTCTCTCTCTTTCACCCTCCTTCGTCTCATTTCACTCTCATTCACCCTGCTTCATCTCGTTTCGCGCTCTTTCACACTCTTTCGTCTCGTTTCTCTCTCTTTCACACTCCTTCATCTCGGCTCGCTCTCTGTCACCCTCCTTCGTCTCGCTTCACTCTCTTTCACCCTCCATCGTCTCGTTTCGCTCTCTTTCACCCTCATTCATCTCGTTTTGCTCTGTTTCACCCTCCCACGTCTCGTTTCGCTCTCTTTCACCCTCCTTCATCTCGTGTCGCTGGCTTTCACCCTCCTTCAACTCGTTTCGCTATCTTTCACCCTCCTTCGTCTTGTTTCGCTCTCTTTCACCCTCCCTCGTCTCGTTTCGCTCTCTTTCACCCTCCTTCGTCTCGTTACGCTCTCTTTCACCCTCCTTCATCTCGTTTCGCACTCTTTCACCCTCCTTCGACTCGTTTTGCTCTCTTTCATCCTCCTTCGTCTCGTTTCGCTCTCTTTCAATCCCCTTCATCTCGTTTCGCTCTCTTTCACCCTCCTTCGTCTCGTTTCGCTCTCTTTCACCCTCCTTCGTCTTGTTTCGCTATCTTTCACCCTCTTTCATCTCGTGTCGCTCTCTTTCACCCTCCTTCATCTCACTTCTCTCTCTTTCACCCTCCTTCATCTCATTTCACTCTCATTCACCCTGCTTCATCTCGTTTCGCGCTCTTTCACACTCTTTCGTCTCGTTTCTCTCTCTTTCACACTCCTTCATCTCGGCTCGCTCTCTGTCATCCTCCTTCGTCTCGCTTCACTCTCTTTCACCCTCCTTCGTCTCGTTTCGCTATGTTTCACCCTCCCACGTCTCGTTTCGCTCTCTTTCACCCTTCTTCCTCTCGTTTCGCTCTCTTTTACTCTCCTTCTAGTCGTTTCGCTCTCTTTCACCCTCCTTCTTCTTGGTTCGCTTTCTTTCTCCCTCCTTCATCTCGTTTCACTCTCTTTCACAATCCTTCATCTCGTTTCGCTCTCTTTCACCCTCCATCGTCTTGTTTCGCTCTCTTTCACGCTCCTTCATCTCACTTCTCTCTCTTTCACCCTCCTTCGTCTCATTTCACTCTCATTCACCCTGCTTCATCTCGTTTCGCGCTCTTTCACACTCTTTCGTCTCGTTTCTCTCTCTTTCACACTCCTTCATCTCGGCTCGCTCTCTGTCACCCTCCTTCGTCTCGCTTCACTCTCTTTCACGCTCCATCGTCTCGTTTCGCTCTCTTTCACCCTCATTCATCTCGTTTTGCTCTGTTTCACCCTCCCACGTCTCGTTTCGCTCTCTTTCACCCTCCTTCATCTCGTGTCGCTGGCTTTCACCCTCCTTCAACTCGTTTCGCTATCTTTCACCCTCCTTCGTCTTGTTTCGCTCTCTTTCACCCTCCCTCGACTCGTTTCGCTCTCTTTCACCCTCCTTCGTCTCGTTACGCTCTCTTTCACCCTCCTTCATCTCGTTTCGCACTCTTTCACCCTCCTTCGACTCGTTTTGCTCTCTTTCATCCTCCTTCGTCTCATTTCGCTCTCTTTCACCCCCCTTCATCTCGTTTCGCTCTCTTTCACCCTCCTTCGTCTCGTTTCGCTCTCTTTCACCCTCCTTCGTCTTGTTTCGCTATCTTTCACCCTCTTTCATCTCGTGTCGCTCTCTTTCACCCTCCTTCATCTCACTTCTCTCTCTTTCACCCTCCGTCATCTCATTTCACTCTCATTCACCCTGCTTCATCTCGTTTCGCGCTCTTTCACACTCTTTCGTCTCGTTTCTCTCTCTTTCACACTCCTTCATCTCGGCTCGCTCTCTGTCATCCTCCTTCGTCTCGCTTCACTCTCTTTCACCCTCCTTCGTCTCGTTTCGCTATGTTTCACCCTCCCACGTCTCGTTTCGCTCTCTTTCACCCTCCTTCATCTTGTGTCGCTGGCTTTCACCCTCCTTCAACTCGTTTCGCTCTCTTTCACCCTCCTTCGTCTTGTTTCGCTCTCTTTCACCCTCCCTCGTCTCGTTTCGCTCTCTTTCACCCTCCTTCGTCTCGTTACGCTCTCATTCACCCTCCTTCGTCTCGTTTCGCTCTGTTTCACCCTCCCACGTCTCGTTTCGCTCTCTTTTACCCTCCTTCGTCTCGTGTCGCTCGCTTTCACCCTCCTTCATCTCGTTTCGCTCTCTTTCACCATCCTTCGTCTTGTTTCGCTCTCTTTCACCCTTCTTCATCTCGTTTCGCTCTCTTTCACCCTCCTTCATCTCGTTTTGCTCTCTTTCACCCTCCTTCCTCTCGTTTCGCTCTCTTACACCCTCCTTCGCCTCGCTTCGCTCTCTTTCACCCCCCTTCATCTCGTTTCGCTCTCTTTCACCCTCCTTCGTCTCGTTTCGCTCACTTTCACCCTCCTTCGTCTTGCTTCGCTATCTTTCACCCTCTTTCATCTCATGTCGCTCTCTTTCACCCTCCTTCGTCTTGTTTCGCTCTCTTTCACCCTCCTTCGTCTTGTTTCGCTCTCTTTCACCCTCCTTCGTCTCGTTTCGCTCCCTTACACCCTCCTTCGCCTCGCTTCGCTCTCTTTCACCCTCCTTCATCTCGTTTCGCTCGCTTTCACCCTTCTTCGTCTCGTTTCGCTCTCTTTCACCCTCCTTCATCTCGTTTTGCTCTCTTTCACCCTCCTTCCTCTCGTTTCTCTCTCTTTCACCCTCCTTCTACTCGTTTCGCTCTCTTTCACCCTCCTTCATCTTCTTTCGCTTTCTTTTACCCTCCTTCATCTCGTTTTGCTCTCTTTCACCCTCCTTCATCTCGTTTCGCTCTCTTTCAACCTCCATCGTCTTCTTTCGCTCTCTTTCACGCTCCTTTGTCTCACTTCGCTCTCTTTCACCCTCCTTCTACTCGTTTCGCTCTCTTTCACACTCCTTCATCTCGGCTCGCTCTCTTTCACCCTCCTTCGTCTCGCTTTGCTCTCTTTCACCCTCCTTCGTCTCGTTTCGCTCTCTTTCACCCTCCCTTGTTTCGTTTCGCTCTCTTTCACCCTCCTTCATCTCGTTTCGCTCTCTTTCACCCTCCTTCGACTCGTTTTGCTCTCTTTCATCCTCCTTTGTCTCGTTTTGCTCTCTTTCACCCCCCTTCATCTCGTTTCGCTCTCTTTCACCCTCCTTCCTCTCGTTTCGCTCTCTTTCACCCTCCTTCGTCTTGTTTCGCTATCTTTCACCCTCTTTCATCTCGTGTCGCTCTCTTTCACCCTCCTTCGTCTTGTTTCGCTCTCTTTCACCCTCCTTCATCTTGTTTCGCTCTCTTTCACCCTCCTTCGTCTCGCTTCGCTCTCTTACACCCTCCTTCACCTCGCTTCCCTCTCTTTCACCCTCCTTCATCTCGTTTCGCTCGCTTTCACCCTTCTTCGTCTCGTTTCGCTCTCTTTCACCCTCCTTCATCTCGTTTTGCTCTCTTTCACCCTCCTTCCTCTCGTTTCGTTCTCTTTCACCCTCCTTCTACTCGTTTCGCTCTCTTTCACCCTCCTTCATCTTGTTTCGCTTTCTTTCACCCTCCTTCATCTCGTTTCGCACTCTTTCACCCTCCTTCATCTCGTTTCGCTCTCTTTCAACCTCCATCGTCTTCTTTCGCTCTCTTTCACGCTCCTTCGTCTCACTTCGCTCTCTTTCACCCTCATTCGTCTCATTTCGCTCTCATTCACCCTGCTTCATCTCGTTTCGCGCTCTTTCACCCTCTTTCGTTTGGTTTCTCTCTCTTTCACACTCATTCATCTCGGCTCGCTCTCTTTCACCCTCCTTCTTCTCGCTTTGCTCTCTTTCACCCTCCTTCGTCTCGTTTCGCTCTCTTTCACCCTCCCTTGTCTCGTTTCGCTCACTTTCACCCTCCTTCGTCTCGTTATGCTCTCCTTCACCCTCCTTCGTCTCGTTTCGCTCTCTTTCACCCTCCTTCGTCTCGTGGCGCTCTCTATCACCCTCCTTTGACTCGTTTTGTTCTCTTTCACTCTCCTTCGACGTGTTTCGCTTTCTTTCACCCTCCTTCATCTCGTTTCGCTCTCTTTCACCCTCCTTCATCTCGTTTCGCTCTCTTTCACCCTCCTTCATCTCGTTTCGCTCTCTTTCACCATCCTTCGTCTCGTGGCGCTCTCATTCACCCTCCTTCATCTCGTTTCGCTCTCTTTCACCCTCCTTCGTCTCGTTTTGCTCTCTTTCAGTCTCCTTCATCTCGTTTCGCTCTCTTTCACCCTCCTTCATCTCATTTCGCTCTCTTTCACCCTCCTTCATCTTGTTTCCCTTTTTTTCACCCTCCTTCATCTCGTTTTGCGCTCTTTCACTCTCCTTCGTCTCGTTTCTCTCCCTTTCACTCTCCTTCGTCTCAAGGCGCTCTCTTTCAACCTCCTTCGTCTCGTTTCGCTCTCTTTCACCCCCCTTCGTCTTGTTTCGCTCTCCTTCACGCTCCTTAATCTCGTTTCGCTCTCTTTCACCCTCCTTCGTCTCGCTTTGCTCTCTTTCACCCTCCTTCGACTCGTTTTGCTCTCATTTACACTGCTTCATCTCGTTTCGTGCTGTTTCACTCTCCTTCGTCTCGTTTCTCTCTCCATCACCCTCCTTCGTCTCGTGGCGCTCTCTTTCACCCTCCTTCGTCTCGTTTTGTTCTCTTTCACCCTCCTTCATCTCGTATCGCTCTATTTCACCCTCCTTCGTCTCGTTTCACTCTGTTTCACCCTCCCACGTCTCGTTTCGCTCTCTTTCACCCTCCTTCGTCTCGTTACGCTCTCTTTCACCCTCCTTCGACTCGTTTCGCTCTCTTTCACCCTCCTTCATCTCGTTTCGCTATCTTTCACCCTCTTTCATCTCGTGTCGCTCTCTTTCACCCTCCTTCATCTCACTTCTCTCTCTTTCACCCTCCGTCATCTCATTTCACTCTCATTCACCCTGCTTCATCTCGTTTCGCGCTCTTTCACACTCTTTCGTCTCGTTTCTCTCTCTTTCACACTCCTTCATCTCGGCTCGCTCTCTGTCATCCTCCTTCGTCTCGCTTCACTCTCTTTCACCCTCCTTCGTCTCGTTTCGCTATGTTTCACCCTCCCACGTCTCGTTTCGCTCTCTTTCACCCTCCTTCATCTTGTGTCGCTGGCTTTCACCCTCCTTCAACTCGTTTCGCTCTCTTTCACCCTCCTTCGTCTTGTTTCGCTCTCTTTCACCCTCCCTCGTCTCGTTTCGCTCTCTTTCACCCTCCTTCGTCTCGTTACGCTCTCATTCACCCTCCTTCGTCTCGTTTCGCTCTGTTTCACCCTCCCACGTCTCGTTTCGCTCTCTTTCACCCTCCTTCGTCTCGTGTCGCTCGCTTTCACCCTCCTTCATCTCGTTTCGCTCTCTTTCACCATCCTTCGTCTTGTTTCGCTCTCTTTCACCCTTCTTCATCTCGTTTCGCTCTCTTTCACCCTCCTTCATCTCGTTTTGCTCTCTTTCACCCTCCTTCCTCTCGTTTCGCTCTCTTACACCCTCCTTCGCCTCGCTTCGCTCTCTTTCACCCCCCTTCATCTCGTTTCGCTCTCTTTCACCCTCCTTCGTCTCGTTTCGCTCACTTTCACCCTCCTTCGTCTTGCTTCGCTATCTTTCACCCTCTTTCATCTCATGTCGCTCTCTTTCACCCTCCTTCGTCTTGTTTCGCTCTCTTTCACCCTCCTTCGTCTTGTTTCGCTCTCTTTCACCCTCCTTCGTCTCGGTTCGCTCCCTTACACCCTCCTTCGCCTCGCTTCGCTCTCTTTCACCCTCCTTCATCTCGTTTCGCTCGCTTTCACCCTTCTTCGTCTCGTTTCGCTCTCTTTCACCCTCCTTCATCTCGTTTTGCTCTCTTTCACCCTCCTTCCTCTCGTTTCTCTCTCTTTCACCCTCCTTCTACTCGTTTCGCTCTCTTTCACCCTCCTTCATCTTCTTTCGCTTTCTTTTACCCTCCTTCATCTCGTTTTGCTCTCTTTCACCCTCCTTCATCTCGTTTCGCTCTCTTTCAACCTCCATCGTCTTCTTTCGCTCTCTTTCACGCTCCTTTGTCTCACTTCGCTCTCTTTCACCCTCCTTCTACTCGTTTCGCTCTCTTTCACACTCCTTCATCTCGGCTCGCTCTCTTTCACCCTCCTTCGTCTCGCTTTGCTCTCTTTCACCCTCCTTCGTCTCGTTTCGCTCTCTTTCACCCTCCCTTGTTTCGTTTCGCTCTCTTTCACCCTCCTTCATCTCGTTTCGCTCTCTTTCACCCTCCTTCGACTCGTTTTGCTCTCTTTCATCCTCCTTTGTCTCGTTTTGCTCTCTTTCACCCCCCTTCATCTCGTTTCGCTCTCTTTCACCCTCCTTCCTCTCGTTTCGCTCTCTTTCACCCTCCTTCGTCTTGTTTCGCTATCTTTCACCCTCTTTCATCTCGTGTCGCTCTCTTTCACCCTCCTTCGTCTTGTTTCGCTCTCTTTCACCCTCCTT
Organism: Scyliorhinus torazame; assembly: GCF_047496885.1. Taxonomy (NCBI): domain Eukaryota; kingdom Metazoa; phylum Chordata; class Chondrichthyes; order Carcharhiniformes; family Scyliorhinidae; genus Scyliorhinus; species Scyliorhinus torazame. Next base: position 140,656,483 of record NC_092722.1, on the reverse strand, counting down.
CATCTTGTTTCGCTCTCTTTCACCCTCCTTCGTCTCGCTTCGCTCTCTTACACTCTCCTTCACCTCGCTTCCCTCTCTTTCACCCTCCTTCATCTCGTTTCGCTCGCTTTCACCCTTCTTCGTCTCGTTTCGCTCTCTTTCACCCTCCTTCATCTCGTTTTGCTCTCTTTCACCCTCCTTCCTCTCGTTTCGTTCTCTTTCACCCTCCTTCTACTCGTTTCGCTCTCTTTCACCCTCCTTCATCTTGTTTCGCTTTCTTTCACCCTCCTTCATCTCGTTTCGCACTCTTTCACCCTCCTTCATCTCGTTTCGCTCTCTTTCAACCTCCATCGTCTTCTTTCGCTCTCTTTCACGCTCCTTCGTCTCACTTCGCTCTCTTTCACCCTCATTCGTCTCATTTCGCTCTCATTCACCCTGCTTCATCTCGTTTCGCGCTCTTTCACCCTCTTTCGTTTCGTTTCTCTCTCTTTCACACTCCTTCATCTCGGCTCGCTCTCTTTCACCCTCCTTCGTCTCGCTTTGCTCTCTTTCACCCTCCTTCGTCTCGTTTCGCTCTCTTTCACCCTCCCTTGTTTCGTTTCGCTCTCTTTCACCCTCCTTCATCTCGTTTCGCTCTCTTTCACCCTCCTTCGACTCGTTTTGCTCTCTTTCATCCTCCTTCGTCTCGTTTCGCTCTCTTTCACCCCACTTCATCTCGTTTCGCTCTCTTTCACCCTCCTTCGTCTCGTTTCGCTCTCTTTCACCCTCCTTCGTCTTGTTTCGCTATCTTTCACCCTCTTTCATCTCGTGTCGCTCTCTTTCACCCTCCTTCGTCTTGTTTCGCTCTCTTTCACCCTCCTTCGTCTCGTGGCGCTCTGTTTCACCCTCCCACGTCTCGTTTCGCTCTCTTCCACCCTCCTTCGTCTCGTGTCGCTCGCTTTCACCCTCCTTCATCTCGTTTCGCTCTCCTTCACCATCCTTCGTCTCGTTTCGATCTCTTTCACCCTTCTTCGTCTCGTTTCGCTCTCTTTCACCCTCCTTCATCTCGTTTTGCTCTCTTTCACCCTCCTTCCTCTCGTTTCGCTCTCTTTTACTCTCCTTCTAGTCGTTTCGCTCTCTTTCACCCTCCTTCTTCTTGGTTCGCTTTCTTTCTCCCTCCTTCATCTCGTTTCACTCTCTTTCACAATCCTTCATCTCGTTTCGCTCTCTTTCACCCTCCATCGTCTTGTTTCGCTCTCTTTCACGCTCCTTCATCTCACTTCTCTCTCTTTCACCCTCCTTCGTCTCATTTCACTGTCATTCACCCTGCTTCATCTCGTTTCGCGCTCTTTCACACTCTTTCGTCTCGTTTCTCTCTCTTTCACACTCCTTCATCTCGGCTCGCTCTCTGTCACCCTCCTTCGTCTCGCTTCACTCTCTTTCACCCTCCATCGTCTCGTTTCGCTCTCTTTCACCCTCATTCATCTCGTTTTGCTCTGTTTCACCCTCCCACGTTTCGTTTCGCTCTCTTTCACCCTCCTTCATCTCGTGTCGCTGGCTTTCACCCTCCTTCAACTCGTTTCGCTATCTTTCACCCTCCTTCGTCTTGTTTCGCTCTCTTTCACCCTCCCTCGTCTCGTTTCGCTCTCTTTCACCCTCCTTCGTCTCGTTACGCTCTCTTTCACCCTCCTTCATCTCGTTTCGCACTCTTTCACCCTCCTTCGACTCGTTTTGCTCTCTTTCATCCTCCTTCGTCTCGTTTCGCTCTCTTTCACCCCCCTTCATCTCGTTTCGCTCTCTTTCACCCTCCTTCGTCTCGTTTCGCTCTCTTTCACCCTCCTTCGTCTTGTTTCGCTATCTTTCACCCTCTTTCATCTCGTGTCGCTCTCTTTCACCCTCCTTCATCTCACTTCTCTCTCTTTCACCCTCCTTCATCTCATTTCACTCTCATTCACCCTGCTTCATCTCGTTTCGCGCTCTTTCACACTCTTTCGTCTCGTTTCTCTCTCTTTCACACTCCTTCATCTCGGCTCGCTCTCTGTCATCCTCCTTCGTCTCGCTTCACTCTCTTTCACCCTCCTTCGTCTCGTTTCGCTATGTTTCACCCTCCCACGTCTCGTTTCGCTCTCTTTCACCCTTCTTCCTCTCGTTTCGCTCTCTTTTACTCTCCTTCTAGTCGTTTCGCTCTCTTTCACCCTCCTTCTTCTTGGTTCGCTTTCTTTCTCCCTCCTTCATCTCGTTTCACTCTCTTTCACAATCCTTTATCTCGTTTCGCTCTCTTTCACCCTCCATCGTCTTGTTTCGCTCTCTTTCACGCTCCTTCATCTCACTTCTCTCTCTTTCACCCTCCTTCGTCTCATTTCACTCTCATTCACCCTGCTTCATCTCGTTTCGCTCTCTTTCACCCTCCTTCGTCTCGTTTCGCTCTCTTTCACCCTCCTTCGTCTTGTTTCTCTATCTTTCACCCTCTTTCATCTCGTGTCGCTCTCTTTCACCCTCCTTCGTCTTGTTTCGCTCTCTTTCACCCTCCTTCGTCTCGTGGCGCTCTGTTTCACCCTCCCACGTCTCGTTTCGCTCTCTTCCACCCTCCTTCGTCTCGTGTCGCTCGCTTTCACCCTCCTTCATCTCGTTTCGCTCTCCTTCACCATCCTTCGTCTCGTTTCGATCTCTTTCACCCTTCTTCGTCTCGTTTCGCTCTCTTTCACCCTCCTTCATCTCGTTTTGCTCTCTTTCACCCTCCTTCCTCTCGTTTCGCTCTCTTTTACTCTCCTTCTAGTCGTTTCGCTCTCTTTCACCCTCCTTCTTCTTGGTTCGCTTTCTTTCTCCCTCCTTCATCTCGTTTCACTCTCTTTCACAATCCTTCATCTCGTTTCGCTCTCTTTCACCCTCCATCATCTTGTTTCGCTCTCTTTCACGCTCCTTCATCTCACTTCTCTCTCTTTCACCCTCCTTCGTCTCATTTCACTCTCATTCACCCTGCTTCATCTCGTTTCGCGCTCTTTCACACTCTTTCGTCTCGTTTCTCTCTCTTTCACACTCCTTCATCTCGGCTCGCTCTCTGTCACCCTCCTTCATCTCGCTTCACTCTCTTTCACCCTCCATCGTCTCGTTTCGCTCTCTTTCACCCTCATTCATCTCGTTTTGCTCTGTTTCACCCTCCCACGTCTCGTTTCGCTCTCTTTCACCCTCCTTCATCTCGTGTCGCTGGCTTTCACCCTCCTTCAACTCGTTTCGCTATCTTTCACCCTCCTTCGTCTTGTTTCGCTCTCTTTCACCCTCCCTCGTCTCGTTTCGCTCTCTTTCACCCTCCTTCGTCTCGTTACGCTCTCTTTCACCCTCCTTCATCTCGTTTCGCACTCTTTCACCCTCCTTCGACTCGTTTTGCTCTCTTTCATCCTCCTTCGTCTCGTTTCGCTCTCTTTCAATCCCCTTCATCTCGTTTCGCTCTCTTTCACCCTCCTTCGTCTCGTTTCGCTCTCTTTCACCCTCCTTCGTCTTGTTTCGCTATCTTTCACCCTCTTTCATCTCGTGTCGCTCTCTTTCACCCTCCTTCATCTCACTTCTCTCTCTTTCACCCTCCTTCATCTCATTTCACTCTCATTCACCCTGCTTCATCTCGTTTCGCGCTCTTTCACACTCTTTCGTCTCGTTTCTCTCTCTTTCACACTCCTTCATCTCGGCTCGCTCTCTGTCATCCTCCTTCGTCTCGCTTCACTCTCTTTCACCCTCCTTCGTCTCGTTTCGCTATGTTTCACCCTCCCACGTCTCGTTTCGCTCTCTTTCACCCTTCTTCCTCTCGTTTCGCTCTCTTTTACTCTCCTTCTAGTCGTTTCGCTCTCTTTCACCCTCCTTCTTCTTGGTTCGCTTTCTTTCTCCCTCCTTCATCTCGTTTCACTCTCTTTCACAATCTTTCATCTCGTTTCGCTCTCTTTCACCCTCCATCGTCTTGTTTCGCTCTCTTTCACGCTCCTTCATCTCACTTCTCTCTCTTTCACCCTCCTTCGTCTCATTTCACTCTCATTCACCCTGCTTCATCTCGTTTCGCGCTCTTTCACACTCTTTCGTCTCGTTTCTCTCTCTTTCACACTCCTTCATCTCGGCTCGCTCTCTGTCACCCTCCTTCGTCTCGCTTCACTCTCTTTCACGCTCCATCGTCTCGTTTCGCTCTCTTTCACCCTCATTCATCTCGTTTTGCTCTGTTTCACCCTCCCACGTCTCGTTTCGCTCTCTTTCACCCTCCTTCATCTCGTGTCGCTGGCTTTCACCCTCCTTCAACTCGTTTCGCTATCTTTCACCCTCCTTCGTCTTGTTTCGCTCTCTTTCACCCTCCCTCGACTCGTTTCGCTCTCTTTCACCCTCCTTCGTCTCGTTACGCTCTCTTTCACCCTCCTTCATCTCGTTTCGCACTCTTTCACCCTCCTTCGACTCGTTTTGCTCTCTTTCATCCTCCTTCGTCTCATTTCGCTCTCTTTCACCCCCCTTCATCTCGTTTCGCTCTCTTTCACCCTCCTTCGTCTCGTTTCGCTCTCTTTCACCCTCCTTCGTCTTGTTTCGCTATCTTTCACCCTCTTTCATCTCGTGTCGCTCTCTTTCACCCTCCTTCATCTCACTTCTCTCTCTTTCACCCTCCGTCATCTCATTTCACTCTCATTCACCCTGCTTCATCTCGTTTCGCGCTCTTTCACACTCTTTCGTCTCGTTTCTCTCTCTTTCACACTCCTTCATCTCGGCTCGCTCTCTGTCATCCTCCTTCGTCTCGCTTCACTCTCTTTCACCCTCCTTCGTCTCGTTTCGCTATGTTTCACCCTCCCACGTCTCGTTTCGCTCTCTTTCACCCTCCTTCATCTTGTGTCGCTGGCTTTCACCCTCCTTCAACTCGTTTCGCTCTCTTTCACCCTCCTTCGTCTTGTTTCGCTCTCTTTCACCCTCCCTCGTCTCGTTTCGCTCTCTTTCACCCTCCTTCGTCTCGTTACGCTCTCATTCACCCTCCTTCGTCTCGTTTCGCTCTGTTTCACCCTCCCACGTCTCGTTTCGCTCTCTTTCACCCTCCTTCGTCTCGTGTCGCTCGCTTTCACCCTCCTTCATCTCGTTTCGCTCTCTTTCACCATCCTTCGTCTTGTTTCGCTCTCTTTCACCCTTCTTCATCTCGTTTCGCTCTCTTTCACCCTCCTTCATCTCGTTTTGCTCTCTTTCACCCTCCTTCCTCTCGTTTCGCTCTCTTACACCCTCCTTCGCCTCGCTTCGCTCTCTTTCACCCCCCTTCATCTCGTTTCGCTCTCTTTCACCCTCCTTCGTCTCGTTTCGCTCACTTTCACCCTCCTTCGTCTTGCTTCGCTATCTTTCACCCTCTTTCATCTCATGTCGCTCTCTTTCACCCTCCTTCGTCTTGTTTCGCTCTCTTTCACCCTCCTTCGTCTTGTTTCGCTCTCTTTCACCCTCCTTCGTCTCGTTTCGCTCCCTTACACCCTCCTTCGCCTCGCTTCGCTCTCTTTCACCCTCCTTCATCTCGTTTCGCTCGCTTTCACCCTTCTTCGTCTCGTTTCGCTCTCTTTCACCCTCCTTCATCTCGTTTTGCTCTCTTTCACCCTCCTTCCTCTCGTTTCTCTCTCTTTCACCCTCCTTCTACTCGTTTCGCTCTCTTTCACCCTCCTTCATCTTCTTTCGCTTTCTTTTACCCTCCTTCATCTCGTTTTGCTCTCTTTCACCCTCCTTCATCTCGTTTCGCTCTCTTTCAACCTCCATCGTCTTCTTTCGCTCTCTTTCACGCTCCTTTGTCTCACTTCGCTCTCTTTCACCCTCCTTCTACTCGTTTCGCTCTCTTTCACACTCCTTCATCTCGGCTCGCTCTCTTTCACCCTCCTTCGTCTCGCTTTGCTCTCTTTCACCCTCCTTCGTCTCGTTTCGCTCTCTTTCACCCTCCCTTGTTTCGTTTCGCTCTCTTTCACCCTCCTTCATCTCGTTTCGCTCTCTTTCACCCTCCTTCGACTCGTTTTGCTCTCTTTCATCCTCCTTTGTCTCGTTTTGCTCTCTTTCACCCCCCTTCATCTCGTTTCGCTCTCTTTCACCCTCCTTCCTCTCGTTTCGCTCTCTTTCACCCTCCTTCGTCTTGTTTCGCTATCTTTCACCCTCTTTCATCTCGTGTCGCTCTCTTTCACCCTCCTTCGTCTTGTTTCGCTCTCTTTCACCCTCCTTCATCTTGTTTCGCTCTCTTTCACCCTCCTTCGTCTCGCTTCGCTCTCTTACACCCTCCTTCACCTCGCTTCCCTCTCTTTCACCCTCCTTCATCTCGTTTCGCTCGCTTTCACCCTTCTTCGTCTCGTTTCGCTCTCTTTCACCCTCCTTCATCTCGTTTTGCTCTCTTTCACCCTCCTTCCTCTCGTTTCGTTCTCTTTCACCCTCCTTCTACTCGTTTCGCTCTCTTTCACCCTCCTTCATCTTGTTTCGCTTTCTTTCACCCTCCTTCATCTCGTTTCGCACTCTTTCACCCTCCTTCATCTCGTTTCGCTCTCTTTCAACCTCCATCGTCTTCTTTCGCTCTCTTTCACGCTCCTTCGTCTCACTTCGCTCTCTTTCACCCTCATTCGTCTCATTTCGCTCTCATTCACCCTGCTTCATCTCGTTTCGCGCTCTTTCACCCTCTTTCGTTTGGTTTCTCTCTCTTTCACACTCATTCATCTCGGCTCGCTCTCTTTCACCCTCCTTCTTCTCGCTTTGCTCTCTTTCACCCTCCTTCGTCTCGTTTCGCTCTCTTTCACCCTCCCTTGTCTCGTTTCGCTCACTTTCACCCTCCTTCGTCTCGTTATGCTCTCCTTCACCCTCCTTCGTCTCGTTTCGCTCTCTTTCACCCTCCTTCGTCTCGTGGCGCTCTCTATCACCCTCCTTTGACTCGTTTTGTTCTCTTTCACTCTCCTTCGACGTGTTTCGCTTTCTTTCACCCTCCTTCATCTCGTTTCGCTCTCTTTCACCCTCCTTCATCTCGTTTCGCTCTCTTTCACCCTCCTTCATCTCGTTTCGCTCTCTTTCACCATCCTTCGTCTCGTGGCGCTCTCATTCACCCTCCTTCATCTCGTTTCGCTCTCTTTCACCCTCCTTCGTCTCGTTTTGCTCTCTTTCAGTCTCCTTCATCTCGTTTCGCTCTCTTTCACCCTCCTTCATCTCATTTCGCTCTCTTTCACCCTCCTTCATCTTGTTTCCCTTTTTTTCACCCTCCTTCATCTCGTTTTGCGCTCTTTCACTCTCCTTCGTCTCGTTTCTCTCCCTTTCACTCTCCTTCGTCTCAAGGCGCTCTCTTTCAACCTCCTTCGTCTCGTTTCGCTCTCTTTCACCCCCCTTCGTCTTGTTTCGCTCTCCTTCACGCTCCTTAATCTCGTTTCGCTCTCTTTCACCCTCCTTCGTCTCGCTTTGCTCTCTTTCACCCTCCTTCGACTCGTTTTGCTCTCATTTACACTGCTTCATCTCGTTTCGTGCTGTTTCACTCTCCTTCGTCTCGTTTCTCTCTCCATCACCCTCCTTCGTCTCGTGGCGCTCTCTTTCACCCTCCTTCGTCTCGTTTTGTTCTCTTTCACCCTCCTTCATCTCGTATCGCTCTATTTCACCCTCCTTCGTCTCGTTTCACTCTGTTTCACCCTCCCACGTCTCGTTTCGCTCTCTTTCACCCTCCTTCGTCTCGTTACGCTCTCTTTCACCCTCCTTCGACTCGTTTCGCTCTCTTTCACCCTCCTTCATCTCGTTTCGCTATCTTTCACCCTCTTTCATCTCGTGTCGCTCTCTTTCACCCTCCTTCATCTCACTTCTCTCTCTTTCACCCTCCGTCATCTCATTTCACTCTCATTCACCCTGCTTCATCTCGTTTCGCGCTCTTTCACACTCTTTCGTCTCGTTTCTCTCTCTTTCACACTCCTTCATCTCGGCTCGCTCTCTGTCATCCTCCTTCGTCTCGCTTCACTCTCTTTCACCCTCCTTCGTCTCGTTTCGCTATGTTTCACCCTCCCACGTCTCGTTTCGCTCTCTTTCACCCTCCTTCATCTTGTGTCGCTGGCTTTCACCCTCCTTCAACTCGTTTCGCTCTCTTTCACCCTCCTTCGTCTTGTTTCGCTCTCTTTCACCCTCCCTCGTCTCGTTTCGCTCTCTTTCACCCTCCTTCGTCTCGTTACGCTCTCATTCACCCTCCTTCGTCTCGTTTCGCTCTGTTTCACCCTCCCACGTCTCGTTTCGCTCTCTTTCACCCTCCTTCGTCTCGTGTCGCTCGCTTTCACCCTCCTTCATCTCGTTTCGCTCTCTTTCACCATCCTTCGTCTTGTTTCGCTCTCTTTCACCCTTCTTCATCTCGTTTCGCTCTCTTTCACCCTCCTTCATCTCGTTTTGCTCTCTTTCACCCTCCTTCCTCTCGTTTCGCTCTCTTACACCCTCCTTCGCCTCGCTTCGCTCTCTTTCACCCCCCTTCATCTCGTTTCGCTCTCTTTCACCCTCCTTCATCTCGTTTCGCTCACTTTCACCCTCCTTCGTCTTGCTTCGCTATCTTTCACCCTCTTTCATCTCATGTCGCTCTCTTTCACCCTCCTTCGTCTTGTTTCGCTCTCTTTCACCCTCCTTCGTCTTGTTTCGCTCTCTTTCACCCTCCTTCGTCTCGTTTCGCTCCCTTACACCCTCCTTCGCCTCGCTTCGCTCTCTTTCACCCTCCTTCATCTCGTTTCGCTCGCTTTCACCCTTCTTCGTCTCGTTTCGCTCTCTTTCACCCTCCTTCATCTCGTTTTGCTCTCTTTCACCCTCCTTCCTCTCGTTTCTCTCTCTTTCACCCTCCTTCTACTCGTTTCGCTCTCTTTCACCCTCCTTCATCTTCTTTCGCTTTCTTTTACCCTCCTTCATCTCGTTTTGCTCTCTTTCACCCTCCTTCATCTCGTTTCGCTCTCTTTCAACCTCCATCGTCTTCTTTCGCTCTCTTTCACGCTCCTTTGTCTCACTTCGCTCTCTTTCACCCTCCTTCTACTCGTTTCGCTCTCTTTCACACTCCTTCATCTCGGCTCGCTCTCTTTCACCCTCCTTCGTCTCGCTTTGCTCTCTTTCACCCTCCTTCGTCTCGTTTCGCTCTCTTTCACCCTCCCTTGTTTCGTTTCGCTCTCTTTCACCCTCCTTCATCTCGTTTCGCTCTCTTTCACCCTCCTTCGACTCGTTTTGCTCTCTTTCATCCTCCTTTGTCTCGTTTTGCTCTCTTTCACCCCCCTTCATCTCGTTTCGCTCTCTTTCACCCTCCTTCCTCTCGTTTCGCTCTCTTTCACCCTCCTTCGTCTTGTTTCGCTATCTTTCACCCTCTTTCATCTCGTGTCGCTCTCTTTCACCCTCCTTCGTCTTGTTTCGCTCTCTTTCACCCTCCTTCATCTTGTTTCGCTCTCTTTCACCCTCCTTCGTCTCGCTTCGCTCTCTTACACCCTCCTTCACCTCGCTTCCCTCTCTTTCACCCTCCTTCATCTCGTTTCGCTCGCTTTCACCCTTCTTCGTCTCGTTTCGCTCTCTTTCACCCTCCTTCATCTCGTTTTGCTCTCTTTCACCCTCCTTCCTCTCGTTTCGTTCTCTTTCACCCTCCTTCTACTCGTTTCGCTCTCTTTCACCCTCCTTCATCTTGTTTCGCTTTCTTTCACCCTCCTTCATCTCGTTTCGCACTCTTTCACCCTCCTTCATCTCGTTTCGCTCTCTTTCAACCTCCATCGTCTTCTTTCGCTCTCTTTCACGCTCCTTCGTCTCACTTCGCTCTCTTTCACCCTCATTCGTCTCATTTCGCTCTCATTCACCCTGCTTCATCTCGTTTCGCGCTCTTTCACCCTCTTTCGTTTGGTTTCTCTCTCTTTCACACTCATTCATCTCGGCTCGCTCTCTTTCACCCTCCTTCTTCTCGCTTTGCTCTCTTTCACCCTCCTTCGTCTCGTTTCGCTCTCTTTCACCCTCCCTTGTCTCGTTTCGCTCACTTTCACCCTCCTTCGTCTCGTTATGCTCTCCTTCACCCTCCTTCGTCTCGTTTCGCTCTCTTTCACCCTCCTTCGTCTCGTGGCGCTCTCTATCACCCTCCTTTGACTCGTTTTGTTCTCTTTCACTCTCCTTCGACGTGTTTCGCTTTCTTTCACCCTCCTTCATCTCGTTTCGCTCTCTTTCACCCTCCTTCATCTCGTTTCGCTCTCTTTCACCCTCCTTCATCTCGTTTCGCTCTCTTTCACCATCCTTCGTCTCGTGGCGCTCTCATTCACCCTCCTTCATCTCGTTTCGCTCTCTTTCACCCTCCTTCGTCTCGTTTTGCTCTCTTTCAGTCTCCTTCATCTCGTTTCGCTCTCTTTCACCCTCCTTCATCTCATTTCGCTCTCTTTCACCCTCCTTCATCTTGTTTCCCTTTTTTTCACCCTCCTTCATCTCGTTTTGCGCTCTTTCACTCTCCTTCGTCTCGTTTCTCTCCCTTTCACTCTCCTTCGTCTCAAGGCGCTCTCTTTCAACCTCCTTCGTCTCGTTTCGCTCTCTTTCACCCCCCTTCGTCTTGTTTCGCTCTCCTTCACGCTCCTTAATCTCGTTTCGCTCTCTTTCACCCTCCTTCGTCTCGCTTTGCTCTCTTTCACCCTCCTTCGACTCGTTTTGCTCTCATTTACACTGCTTCATCTCGTTTCGTGCTGTTTCACTCTCCTTCGTCTCGTTTCTCTCTCCATCACCCTCCTTCGTCTCGTGGCGCTCTCTTTCACCCTCCTTCGTCTCGTTTTGTTCTCTTTCACCCTCCTTCATCTCGTATCGCTCTATTTCACCCTCCTTCGTCTCGTTTCACTCTGTTTCACCCTCCCACGTCTCGTTTCGCTCTCTTTCACCCTCCTTCGTCTCGTTACGCTCTCTTTCACCCTCCTTCGACTCGTTTCGCTCTCTTTCACCCTCCTTCATCTCGTTTCGCTCTCTTTCACCCTCCTTCATCTCGTTTCGCTCTCTTTCACCCTCCTTCGACTCGTTTTGCTCTCTTTCATCCTCCTTCGTCTCGTTTCGCTCTCTTTCACCTCCCTTCATCTCGTTTCGCTCTCTTTCACCCTCCTTCGTCTCGTTTCGCTCTCTTTCAACCTCCTTCGTCTTGTTTCGCTATCTTTCACCCTCTTTCATCTCGTGTCGCTCTCTTTCACCCTCCTTCGTCTTGTTTCGCTCTCTTTCACCCTCCTTCGTCTTGTTTCGCTCTCTTTCACCCTCCTTCGTCTTGTTTCGCTCTCTTTCACCCTCCTTCATCTCGTTTCGCTCTCTTACACCCTCCTTCGCCTCGCTTCGCTCTCTTTCACCCTCCTTCATCTCGTTTCGCTCGCTTTCACCCTTCTTCGTCTCGTTTCGCTCTCTTTCACCCTCCTTCATCTCGTTTTGCTCTCTTTCACCCTCCTTCTTCTCGTTTCGCTCTCTTTCACCCTCCTTCTACTCGTTTCGCTCTCTTTCACCCTCCTTCATCTTGTTTCGCATTCTTTCACCCTCCTTCATCTCGTTTCGCACTCTTTCACCCTCCTTCATCTCGTTTCGCTCTCTTTCAACCTCCGTCGTCTTCTTTCGCTCTCTTTCACGCTCCTTCGTCTCACTTCGCTCTCTTTCACCCTCCTTCGTCTCATTTCGCTCTCATTCACCCTGCTACATCTCGTTTCGCGCTCTTTCACCCTCTTTCATTTCGTTTCTCTCTCTTTCACACTCATTCATCTCGGCTCGCTCTCTTTCACCCTCCTTCGGCTCGCTTTGCTCTCTTTCACCCTCCTTCATCTCGTTTCGCTCTCTTTCACCCTCCCTTGTCTCGTTTCGCTCTCTTTCACCCTCCTTCGTCTCGTTATGCTCTCCTTCACCCTCCTTCATCTCGTTTCGCTCGCTTTCACCCTTCTTCGTCTCGTTTCGCTCTCTTTCACCCTCCTTCATCTCGGCTCGCTCTCTTTCACCCTCCTTCGGCTCGCTTTGCTCTCTTTCACCCTCCTTCGTCTCGTTTCGCTCTCTTTCACCCTCCCTTATCTCGTTTCGCTCTCTTTCACCCTCCTTCGTCTCGTTATGCTCTCCTTCACCCTCCTTCGTCTCGTTTCGCTCTCTTTCACCCTCCTTCGTCTCGTTTCACTCTCTTTCACCCTCCTTCATCTCGTTTCGCTCTCCTTCACCATCCTTCGTCTCGTGGCGCTCTCTTTCACCCTCCTTCATCTCGTTTCGCTCTCTTTCACCCTCCTTCGTCTCGTTTTGCTCTCTTTCATTCTCCTTCGTCTCGTTTCGCTCTCTTTCACCCTCCTTCGTCTCGTTATGCTCTCCTTCACCCTCCTTCATCTCGTTTCGCTCGCTTTCACCCTTCTTCGTCTCGTTTCGCTCTCTTTCACCCTCCTTCATCTCGGCTCGCTCTCTTTCACCCTCCTTCGGCTCGCTTTGCTCTCTTTCACCCTCCTTCGTCTCGTTTCGCTCTCTTTCACCCTCCCTTATCTCGTTTCGCTCTCTTTCACCCTCCTTCGTCTCGTTATGCTCTCCTTCACCCTCCTTCGTCTCGTTTCGCTCTCTTTCACCCTCCTTCGTCTCGTTTCACTCTCTTTCACCCTCCTTCATCTCGTTTCGCTCTCTTTCACCATCCTTCGTCTCGTGGCGCTCTCTTTCACCCTCCTTCATCTCGTTTCGCTCTCTTTCACCCTCCTTCGACTCGTTTTGCTCTCTTTCATCCTCCTTCGTCTCGTTTCGCTCTCTTTCACCTCCCTTCATCTCGTTTCGCTCTCTTTCACCCTCCTTCGTCTCGTTTCGCTCTCTTTCAACCTCCTTCGTCTTGTTTCGCTATCTTTCACCCTCTTTCATCTCGTGTCGCTCTCTTTCACCCTCCTTCGTCTTGTTTCGCTCTCTTTCACCCTCCTTCGTCTTGTTTCGCTCTCTTTCACCCTCCTTCATCTCGTTTCGCTCTCTTACACCCTCCTTCGCCTCGCTTCGCTCTCTTTCACCCTCCTTCATCTCGTTTCGCTCGCTTTCACCCTTCTTCGTCTCGTTTCGCTCTCTTTCACCCTCCTTCATCTCGTTTTGCTCTCTTTCACCCTCCTTCTTCTCGTTTCGCTCTCTTTCACCCTCCTTCTACTCGTTTCGCTCTCTTTCACCCTCCTTCATCTTGTTTCGCATTCTTTCACCCTCCTTCATCTCGTTTCGCACTCTTTCACCCTCCTTCATCTCGTTTCGCTCTCTTTCAACCTCCGTCGTCTTCTTTCGCTCTCTTTCACGCTCCTTCGTCTCACTTCGCTCTCTTTCACCCTCCTTCGTCTCATTTCGCTCTCATTCACCCTGCTACATCTCGTTTCGCGCTCTTTCACCCTCTTTCATTTCGTTTCTCTCTCTTTCACACTCATTCATCTCGGCTCGCTCTCTTTCACCCTCCTTCGGCTCGCTTTGCTCTCTTTCACCCTCCTTCATCTCGTTTCGCTCTCTTTCACCCTCCCTTGTCTCGTTTCGCTCTCTTTCACCCTCCTTCGTCTCGTTATGCTCTCCTTCACCCTCCTTCATCTCGTTTCGCTCGCTTTCACCCTTCTTCGTCTCGTTTCGCTCTCTTTCACCCTCCTTCGTCTCGTTTCGCTCTCTTTCAACCTCCTTCGTCTTGTTTCGCTATCTTTCACCCTCTTTCATCTCGTGTCGCTCTCTGTCACCCTCCTTCGTCTTGTTTCGCTCTCTTTCACCCTCCTTCGTCTTGTTTCGCTCTCTTTCACCCTCCTTCGTCTTGTTTCGCTCTCTTTCACCCTCCTTCATCTCGTTTCGCTCTCTTACACCCTCCTTCGCCTCGCTTCGCTCTCTTTCACCCTCCTTCATCTCGTTTCGCTCGCTTTCACCCTTCTTCGTCTCGTTTCGCTCTCTTTCACCCTCCTTCATCTCGTTTTGCTCTCTTTCACCCTCCTTCTTCTCGTTTCGCTCTCTTTCACCCTCCTTTTACTCGTTTCGCTCTCTTTCACCCTCCTTCATCTTGTTTCGCATTCTTTCACCCTCCTTCATCTCGTTTCGCACTCTTTCACCCTCCTTCATCTCGTTTCGCTCTCTTTCAACCTCCGTCGTCTTCTTTCGCTCTCTTTCACGCTCCTTCGTCTCACTTCGCTCTCTTTCACCCTCCTTCGTCTCATTTCGCTCTCATTCACCCTGCTACATCTCGTTTCGCGCTCTTTCACCCTCTTTCATTTCGTTTCTCTCTCTTTCACACTCATTCATCTCGGCTCGCTCTCTTTCACCCTCCTTCGGCTCGCTTTGCTCTCTTTCACCCTCCTTCATCTCGTTTCGCTCTCTTTCACCCTCCCTTGTCTCGTTTCGCTCTCTTTCACCCTCCTTCGTCTCGTTATGCTCTCCTTCACCCTCCTTCATCTCGTTTCGCTCGCTTTCACCCTTCTTCGTCTCGTTTCGCTCTCTTTCACCCTCCTTCATCTCGGCTCGCTCTCTTTCACCCTCCTTCGGCTCGCTTTGCTCTCTTTCACCCTCCTTCGTCTCGTTTCGCTCTCTTTCACCCTCCCTTATCTCGTTTCGCTCTCTTTCACCCTCCTTCGTCTCGTTATGCTCTCCTTCACCCTCCTTCGTCTCGTTTCGCTCTCTTTCACCCTCCTTCGTCTCGTTTCACTCTCTTTCACCCTCCTTCATCTCGTTTCGCTCTCTTTCACCATCCTTCGTCTCGTGGCGCTCTCTTTCACCCTCCTTCATCTCGTTTCGCTCTCTTTCACCCTCCTTCGTCTCGTTTTGCTCTCTTTCATTCTCCTTCGTCTCGTTTCGCTCTCTTTCACCCTCCTTCGTCTCGTTATGCTCTCCTTCACCCTCCTTCATCTCGTTTCGCTCGCTTTCACCCTTCTTCGTCTCGTTTCGCTCTCTTTCACCCTCCTTCATCTCGGCTCGCTCTCTTTCACCCTCCTTCGGCTCGCTTTGCTCTCTTTCACCCTCCTTCGTCTCGTTTCGCTCTCTTTCACCCTCCCTTATCTCGTTTCGCTCTCTTTCACCCTCCTTCGTCTCGTTATGCTCTCCTTCACCCTCCTTCGTCTCGTTTCGCTCTCTTTCACCCTCCTTCGTCTCGTTTCACTCTCTTTCACCCTCCTTCATCTCGTTTCGCTCTCTTTCACCATCCTTCGTCTCGTGGCGCTCTCTTTCACCCTCCTTCATCTCGTTTCGCTCTCTTTCACCCTCCTTCGACTCGTTTTGCTCTCTTTCATCCTCCTTCGTCTCGTTTCGCTCTCTTTCACCTCCCTTCATCTCGTTTCGCTCTCTTTCACCCTCCTTCGTCTCGTTTCGCTCTCTTTCAACCTCCTTCGTCTTGTTTCGCTATCTTTCACCCTCTTTCATCTCGTGTCGCTCTCTTTCACCCTCCTTCGTCTTGTTTCGCTCTCTTTCACCCTCCTTCGTCTTGTTTCGCTCTCTTTCACCCTCCTTCATCTCGTTTCGCTCTCTTACACCCTCCTTCGCCTCGCTTCGCTCTCTTTCACCCTCCTTCATCTCGTTTCGCTCGCTTTCACCCTTCTTCGTCTCGTTTCGCTCTCTTTCACCCTCCTTCATCTCGTTTTGCTCTCTTTCACCCTCCTTCTTCTCGTTTCGCTCTCTTTCACCCTCCTTCTACTCGTTTCGCTCTCTTTCACCCTCCTTCATCTTGTTTCGCATTCTTTCACCCTCCTTCATCTCGTTTCGCACTCTTTCACCCTCCTTCATCTCGTTTCGCTCTCTTTCAACCTCCGTCGTCTTCTTTCGCTCTCTTTCACGCTCCTTCGTCTCACTTCGCTCTCTTTCACCCTCCTTCATCTCATTTCGCTCTCATTCACCCTGCTACATCTCGTTTCGCGCTCTTTCACCCTCTTTCATTTCGTTTCTCTCTCTTTCACACTCATTCATCTCGGCTCGCTCTCTTTCACCCTCCTTCGGCTCGCTTTGCTCTCTTTCACCCTCCTTCATCTCGTTTCGCTCTCTTTCACCCTCCCTTGTCTCGTTTCGCTCTCTTTCACCCTCCTTCGTCTCGTTATGCTCTCCTTCACCCTCCTTCATCTCGTTTCGCTCGCTTTCACCCTTCTTCGTCTCGTTTCGCTCTCTTTCACCCTCCTTCATCTCGGCTCGCTCTCTTTCACCCTCCTTCGGCTCGCTTTGCTCTCTTTCACCCTCCTTCGTCTCGTTTCGCTCTCTTTCACCCTCCCTTATCTCGTTTCGCTCTCTTTCACCCTCCTTCGTCTCGTTATGCTCTCCTTCACCCTCCTTCGTCTCGTTTCGCTCTCTTTCACCCTCCTTCGTCTCGTTTCACTCTCTTTCACCCTCCTTCATCTCGTTTCGCTCTCTTTCACCATCCTTCGTCTCGTGGCGCTCTCTTTCACCCTCCTTCATCTCGTTTCGCTCTCTTTCACCCTCCTTCGTCTCGTTTTGCTCTCTTTCATTCTCCTTCGTCTCGTTTCGCTCTCTTTCACCCTCCTTCATCTCATTTCGCTCTCTTTCACCCTCCTTCATCTTGTTTCCCTTTTTTTCACCCACCTTCATCTTGTTTTGCGCTCTTTCACTCTCCTTCGTCTCGTTTCTCTCCCTTTCACTCTCCTTCGTCTCAAGGCGCTCTCTTTCAACCTCCTTCGTCTCGTTTCGCTCTCTTTCACCCCCCTTCGTCTTGTTTCGCTCTCCTTCACGCTACTTCATCTCGTTTCGCTCTCTTTCACCCTCCTTCGTCTCGCTTTGCTCTCTTTCACCCTCCTTCGACTCGTTTCGCTCTCATTTACACTGCTTCATCTCGTTTCGTGCTGTTTCACGCTCCTTCGTCTCGTTTCTCTCTCATTCACCCTCCTTCGTCTCGTGGCGCTCTCTTTCACCCTCCTTCGTCTCGTTTTGTTCTCTTTCACCCTCCTTCATCTCGTATCGCTCTATTTCACCCTCCTTCGTCTCGTTTCACTCTGTTTCACCCTCCCACGTCTCGTTTCGCTCTCTTTCACCCTCCTTCGTCTCATTACGCTCTCTTTCACCCTCCTTCGACTCGTTTCGCTCTCTTCCACCCTCCTTCATCTCGTTTCGCTCTCTTTCACCCTCCTTCATCTCGTTTCGCTCTCTTTCACCCTCCTTCGACTCGTTTTGCTCTCTTTCATCCTCCTTCGTCTCGTTTCGCTCTCTTTCACCCCCCTTCATCTCGTTTCGCTCTCTTTCACCCTCCTTCGTCTCGTTTCGCTCTCTGTCACCCTCCTTCGTCTTGTTTCGCTATCTTTCACCCTCTTTCATCTCGTGTCGCTCTCTTTCACCCTCCTTCGTCTTGTTTCGCTCTCTTTCACCCTCCTTCGTCTTGTTTCGCTCTCTTTCACCCTCCTTCATCTCGTTTCGCTCTCTTACACCCTCCTTCGCCTCGCTTCGCTCTCTTTCACCCTCCTTCATCTCGTTTCGCTCGCTTTCACCCTTCTTCGTCTCGTTTCGCTCTCTTTCACCCTCCTTCATCTCGTTTCGCTCTCTTTCACCCTCCTTCGACTCGTTTTGCTCTCTTTCATCCTCCTTCGTCTCGTTTCGCTCTCTTTCACCCCCCTTCATCTCGTTTCGCTCTCTTTCACCCTCCTTCATCTCGTTTCGCTCTCTTTCACCCTCCTTCGTCTTGTTTCGCTATCTTTCACCCTCTTTCATCTCGTGTCGCTCTCTTTCACCCTCCTTCGTCTTGTTTCGCTCTCTTTCACCCTCCTTCATCTTGTTTTGCTCTCTTTCACCCTCCTTCGTCTCGTTTCGCTCTCTTACACCCTCCTTCGCCTCGCTTCCCTCTCTTTCACCCTCCTTCATCTCGTTTTGCTCGCTTTCACCCTTCTTCGTCTCGTTTCGCTCTCTTTCACCCTCCTTCATCTCGTTTTGCTCTCTTTCACCCTCCTTCCTCTCGTTTCGCTCTCTTTCACCCTCCTCCTACTCGTTTCGCTCTCTTTCACCCTCCTTCATCTTGTTTCGCTTTCTTTCACCCTCCTTCATCTCGTTTCGCACTCTTTCACCCTCCTTCATCTCGTTTCGCTCTCTTTCAACCTGCATCGTCTTCTTTCGCTCTCTTTCACGCTCCTTCGTCTCACTTCGCTCTCTTTCACCCTCCTTCGTCTCATTTCGCTCTCATTCACCCTGCTTCATCTCATTTCGCGCTCTTTCACCCTCTTTCATTTTGTTTCTCTCTCTTTCACACTCATTCATCTCGGCTCGCTCTCTTTCACCCTCCTTCGGCTCGCTTTGCTCTCTTTCACCCTCCTTCATCTCGTTTCGCTCTCTTTCACCCTCCCTTGTCTCGTTTCGCTCTCTTTCACCCTCCTTCGTCTCGTTATGCTCTCCTTCACCCTCCTTCGTCTCGTTTCGCTCTCTTTCAACCTCCTTCGTCTCGTAGCGCTCTGTTTCACCCTCCCACGTCTCGTTTCGCTCTCTTTCACCCTTCTTCGTCTCGTGTCGCTCGCTTTCACCCTCCTTCATCTCGTTTCGCTCTCTTTCAACATCCTTCGTCTCGTTTCGATCTCTTTCACCCTTCTTCGTCTCGTTTCGCTCTCTTTCACCCTCCTTCATCTCGTTTTGCTCTCTTTCACCCTCCTTCCTCTCGTTTCGCTCTCTTTTACTCTCCTTCTAGTCGTTTCGCTCTCTTTCACCCTCCTTCTTCTTGGTTCGCTTTCTTTCTCCCTCCTTCATCTCGTTTCACTCTCTTTCACAATCCTTCATCTCGTTTCGCTCTCTTTCACCCTCCATCGTCTTGTTTCGCTCTCTTTCACGCTCCTTCATCTCACTTCTCTCTCTTTCACCCTCCTTCGTCTCATTTCACTCTCATTCACCCTGCTTCATCTCGTTTCGCGCTCTTTCACACTCTTTCGTCTCGTTTTGCTCTCTTTCACCCTCCTTCCTCTCGTTTCGTTCTCTTTCACCCTCCTTCTACTCGTTTCGCTCTCTTTCACCCTCCTTCATCTTGTTTCGCTTTCTTTCACCCTCCTTCATCTCGTTTCGCACTCTTTCACCCTCCTTCATCTCGTTTCGCTCTCTTTCAACCTCCATCGTCTTCTTTCGCTCTCTTTCACGCTCCTTCGTCTCACTTCGCTCTCTTTCACCCTCATTCGTCTCATTTCGCTCTCATTCACCCTGCTTCATCTCGTTTCGCGCTCTTTCACCCTCTTTCGTTTGGTTTCTCTCTCTTTCACACTCATTCATCTCGGCTCGCTCTCTTTCACCCTCCTTCTTGTCGCTTTGCTCTCTTTCACCCTCCTTCGTCTCGTTTCGCTCTCTTTCACCCTCCCTTGTCTCGTTTCGCTCACTTTCACCCTCCTTCGTCTCGTTATGCTCTCCTTCACCCTCCTTCGTCTCGTTTCGCTCTCTTTCACCCTCCTTCGTCTCGTGGCGCTCTCTATCACCCTCCTTTGACTCGTTTTGTTCTCTTTCACTCTCCTTCGACGTGTTTCGCTTTCTTTCACCCTCCTTCATCTCGTTTCGCTCTCTTTCACCCTCCTTCATCTCGTTTCGCTCTCTTTCACCCTCCTTCATCTCGTTTCGCTCTCTTTCACCATCCTTCGTCTCGTGGCGCTCTCATTCACCCTCCTTCATCTCGTTTCGCTCTCTTTCACCCTCCTTCGTCTCGTTTTGCTCTCTTTCAGTCTCCTTCATCTCGTTTCGCTCTCTTTCACCCTCCTTCATCTCATTTCGCTCTCTTTCACCCTCCTTCATCTTGTTTCCCTTTTTTTCACCCTCCTTCATCTCGTTTTGCGCTCTTTCACTCTCCTTCGTCTCGTTTCTCTCCCTTTCACTCTCCTTCGTCTCAAGGCGCTCTCTTTCAACCTCCTTCGTCTCGTTTCGCTCTCTTTCACCCCCCTTCGTCTTGTTTCGCTCTCCTTCACGCTCCTTAATCTCGTTTCGCTCTCTTTCACCCTCCTTCGTCTCGCTTTGCTCTCTTTCACCCTCCTTCGACTCGTTTTGCTCTCATTTACACTGCTTCATCTCGTTTCGTGCTGTTTCACTCTCCTTCGTCTCGTTTCTCTCTCCATCACCCTCCTTCGTCTCGTGGCGCTCTCTTTCACCCTCCTTCGTCTCGTTTTGTTCTCTTTCACCCTCCTTCATCTCGTATCGCTCTATTTCACCCTCCTTCGTCTCGTTTCACTCTGTTTCACCCTCCCACGTCTCGTTTCGCTCTCTTTCACCCTCCTTCGTCTCGTTACGCTCTCTTTCACCCTCCTTCGACTCGTTTCGCTCTCTTTCACCCTCCTTCATCTCGTTTCGCTCTCTTTCACCCTCCTTCATCTCGTTTCGCTCTCTTTCACCCTCCTTCGACTCGTTTTGCTCTCTTTCATCCTCCTTCGTCTCGTTTCGCTCTCTTTCACCTCCCTTCATCTCGTTTCGCTCTCTTTCACCCTCCTTCGTCTCGTTTCGCTCTCTTTCAACCTCCTTCGTCTTGTTTCGCTATCTTTCACCCTCTTTCATCTCGTGTCGCTCTCTTTCACCCTCCTTCGTCTTGTTTCGCTCTCTTTCACCCTCCTTCGTCTTGTTTCGCTCTCTTTCACCCTCCTTCGTCTTGTTTCGCTCTCTTTCACCCTCCTTCATCTCGTTTCGCTCTCTTACACCCTCCTTCGCCTCGCTTCGCTCTCTTTCACCCTCCTTCATCTCGTTTCGCTCGCTTTCACCCTTCTTCGTCTCGTTTCGCTCTCTTTCACCCTCCTTCATCTCGTTTTGCTCTCTTTCACCCTCCTTCTTCTCGTTTCGCTCTCTTTCACCCTCCTTCTACTCGTTTCGCTCTCTTTCACCCTCCTTCATCTTGTTTCGCATTCTTTCACCCTCCTTCATCTCGTTTCGCACTCTTTCACCCTCCTTCATCTCGTTTCGCTCTCTTTCAACCTCCGTCGTCTTCTTTCGCTCTCTTTCACGCTCCTTCGTCTCACTTCGCTCTCTTTCACCCTCCTTCGTCTCATTTCGCTCTCATTCACCCTGCTACATCTCGTTTCGCGCTCTTTCACCCTCTTTCATTTCGTTTCTCTCTCTTTCACACTCATTCATCTCGGCTCGCTCTCTTTCACCCTCCTTCGGCTCGCTTTGCTCTCTTTCACCCTCCTTCATCTCGTTTCGCTCTCTTTCACCCTCCCTTGTCTCGTTTCGCTCTCTTTCACCCTCCTTCGTCTCGTTATGCTCTCCTTCACCCTCCTTCATCTCGTTTCGCTCGCTTTCACCCTTCTTCGTCTCGTTTCGCTCTCTTTCACCCTCCTTCATCTCGGCTCGCTCTCTTTCACCCTCCTTCGGATCGCTTTGCTCTCTTTCACACTCCTTCGTCTCGTTTCGCTCTCTTTCACCCTCCCTTATCTCGGTTCGCTCTCTTTCACCCTCCTTCGTCTCGTTATGCTCTCCTTCACCCTCCTTCGTCTCGTTTCGCTCTCTTTCACCCTCCTTCGTCTCGTTTCACTCTCTTTCACCCTCCTTCATCTCGTTTCGCTCTCTTTCACCATCCTTCGTCTCGTGGCGCTCTCTTTCACCCTCCTTCATCTCGTTTCGCTCTCTTTCACCCTCCTTCGTCTCGTTTTGCTCTCTTTCATTCTCCTTCGTCTCGTTTCGCTCTCTTTCACCCTCCTTCGTCTCATTATGCTCTCCTTCACCCTCCTTCATCTCGTTTCGCTCGCTTTCACCCTTCTTCGTCTCGTTTCGCTCTCTTTCACCCTCCTTCATCTCGGCTCGCTCTCTTTCACCCTCCTTCGGCTCGCTTTGCTCTCTTTCACCCTCCTTCGTCTCGTTTCGCTCTCTTTCACCCTCCCTTATCTCGTTTCGCTCTCTTTCACCCTCCTTCGTCTCGTTATGCTCTCCTTCACCCTCCTTCGTCTCGTTTCGCTCTCTTTCACCCTCCTTCGTCTCGTTTCACTCTCTTTCACCCTCCTTCATCTCGTTTCGCTCTCTTTCACCATCCTTCGTCTCGTGGCGCTCTCTTTCACCCTCCTTCATCTCGTTTCGCTCTCTTTCACCCTCCTTTGACTCGTTTTGCTCTCTTTCATCCTCCTTCGTCTCGTTTCGCTCTCTTTCACCTCCCTTCATCTCGTTTCGCTCTCTTTCACCCTCCTTCGTCTCGTTTCGCTCTCTTTCAACCTCCTTCGTCTTGTTTCGCTATCTTTCACCCTCTTTCATCTCGTGTCGCTCTCTTTCACCCTCCTTCGTCTTGTTTCGCTCTCTTTCACCCTCCTTCGTCTTGTTTCGCTCTCTTTCACCCTCCTTCATCTCGTTTCGCTCTCTTACACCCTCCTTCGCCTCGCTTCGCTCTCTTTCACCCTCCTTCATCTCGTTTCGCTCGCTTTCACCCTTCTTCGTCTCGTTTCGCTCTCTTTCACCCTCCTTCATCTCGTTTTGCTCTCTTTCACCCTCCTTCTTCTCGTTTCGCTCTCTTTCACCCTCCTTCTACTCGTTTCGCTCTCTTTCACCCTCCTTCATCTTGTTTCGCATTCTTTCACCCTCCTTCATCTCGTTTCGCACTCTTTCACCCTCCTTCATCTCGTTTCGCTCTCTTTCAACCTCCGTCGTCTTCTTTCGCTCTCTTTCACGCTCCTTCGTCTCACTTCGCTCTCTTTCACCCTCCTTCGTCTCATTTCGCTCTCATTCACCCTGCTACATCTCGTTTCGCGCTCTTTCACCCTCTTTCATTTCGTTTCTCTCTCTTTCACACTCATTCATCTCGGCTCGCTCTCTTTCACCCTCCTTCGGCTCGCTTTGCTCTCTTTCACCCTCCTTCATCTCGTTTCGCTCTCTTTCACCCTCCCTTGTCTCGTTTCGCTCTCTTTCACCCTCCTTCGTCTCGTTATGCTCTCCTTCACCCTCCTTCATCTCGTTTCGCTCGCTTTCACCCTTCTTCGTCTCGTTTCGCTCTCTTTCACCCTCCTTCATCTCGGCTCGCTCTCTTTCACCCTCCTTCGGCTCGCTTTGCTCTCTTTCACCCTCCTTCGTCTCGTTTCGCTCTCTTTCACCCTCCCTTATCTCGTTTCGCTCTCTTTCACCCTCCTTCGTCTCGTTTTGCTCTCTTTCATCCTCCTTCGTCTCGTTTCGCTCTCTTTCACCCCCCTTCATCTCGTTTCGCTCTCTTTCACCCTCCTTCGTCTCGTTTCGCTCTCTTTCACCCTCCTTCGTCTTGTTTCGCTATCTTTCACCCTCTTTCATCTCGTGTCGCTCTCTTTCACCCTCCTTCGTCTTGTTTCGCTCTCTTTCACCCTCCTTCGTCTTGTTTCGCTCTCTTTCACCCTCCTTCATCTCGTTTCGCTCTCTTACACCCTCCTTCGCCTCGCTTCGCTCTCTTTCACCCTCCTTCATCTCGTTTCGCTCGCTTTCACCCTTCTTCGTCTCGTTTCGCTCTCTTTCACCCTCCTTCATCTCGTTTCGCTCTCTTTCACCCTCCTTCGACTCGTTTTGCTCTCTTTCATCCTCCTTCGTCTCGTTTCGCTCTCTTTCACCCCCCTTCATCTCGTTTCGCTCTCTTTCACCCTCCTTCATCTCGTTTCGCTCTCTTTCACCCTCCTTCGTCTTGTTTTGCTCTTTTTCACCCTCCTTCGTCTCGTTTCGCTCTCTTACACCCTCCTTCGCCTCGCTTCCCTCTCTTTCACCCTCCTTCATCTCGTTTTGCTCGCTTTCACCCTTCTTCGTCTCGTTTCGCTCTCTTTCACCCTCCTTCATCTCGTTTTGCTCTCTTTCACCCTCCTTCCTCTCGTTTCGCTCTCTTTCACCCTCCTCCTACTCGTTTCGCTCTCTTTCACCCTCCTTCATCTTGTTTCGCTTTCTTTCACCCTCCTTCATCTCGTTTCGCACTCTTTCACCCTCCTTCATCTCGTTTCGCTCTCTTTCAACCTGCATCGTCTTCTTTCGCTCTCTTTCACGCTCCTTCGTCTCACTTCGCTCTCTTTCACCCTCCTTCGTCTCATTTCGCTCTCATTCACCCTGCTTCATCTCATTTCGCGCTCTTTCACCCTCTTTCATTTCGTTTCTCTCTCTTTCACACTCATTCATCTCGGCTCGCTCTCTTTCACCCTCCTTCGGCTCGCTTTGCTCTCTTTCACCCTCCTTCATCTCGTTTCGCTCTCTTTCACCCTCCCTTGTCTCGTTTCGCTCTCTTTCACCCTCCTTCGTCTCGTTATGCTCTCCTTCACCCTCCTTCGTCTCGTTTCGCTCTCTTTCAACCTCCTTCGTCTCGTGGCGCTCTGTTTCACCCTCCCACGTCTCGTTTCGCTCTCTTTCACCCTTCTTCGTCTCGTGTCGCTCGCTTTCACCCTCCTTCATCTCGTTTCGCTCTCTTTCAACATCCTTCGTCTCGTTTCGAACTCTTTCACCCTTCTTCGTCTCGTTTCGCTCTCTTTCACCCTCCTTCATCTCGTTTTGCTCTCTTTCACCCTCCTTCCTCTCGTTTCGCTCTCTTTTACTCTCCTTCTAGTCGTTTCGCTCTCTTTCACCCTCCTTCTTCTTGGTTCGCTTTCTTTCTCCCTCCTTCATCTCGTTTCACTCTCTTTCACAATCCTTCATCTCGTTTCGCTCTCTTTCACCCTCCATCGTCTTGTTTCGCTCTCTTTCACGCTCCTTCATCTCACTTCTCTCTCTTTCACCCTCCTTCGTCTCATTTCACTCTCATTCACCCTGCTTCATCTCGTTTCGCGCTCTTTCACACTCTTTCGTCTCGTTTCTCTCTCTTTCACACTCCTTCATCTCGGCTCGCTCTCTGTCACCCTCCTTCGTCTCGCTTCACTCTCTTTCACCCTCCATCGTCTCGTTTCGCTCTCTTTCACCCTCATTCATCTCGTTTTGCTCTGTTTCACCCTCCCACGTCTCGTTTCGCTCTCTTTCACCCTCCTTCATCTCGTGTCGCTGGCTTTCACCCTCCTTCAACTCGTTTCGCTATCTTTCACCCTCCTTCGTCTTGTTTCGCTCTCTTTCACCCTCCCTCGTCTCGTTTCGCTCTCTTTCACCCTCCTTCGTCTCGTTACGCTCTCTTTCACCCTCCTTCATCTCGTTTCGCTCTCTTTCACCCTCCTTCGACTCGTTTTGCTCTCTTTCATCCTCCTTCGTCTCGTTTCGCTCTCTTTCACCCCCCTTCATCTCGTTTCGCTCTCTTTCACCCTCCTTCGTCTCGTTTCGCTCTCTTTCACCCTCCTTCGTCTTGTTTCGCTATCTTTCACCCTCTTTCATCTCGTGTCGCTCTCTTTCACCCTCCTTCATCTCACTTCTCTCTCTTTCACCCTCCTTCGTCTCATTTCACTCTCATTCACCCTGCTTCATCTCGTTTCGCGCTCTTTCACACTCTTTCGTCTCGTTTCTCTCTCTTTCACACTCCTTCATCTCGGCTCGCTCTCTGTCATCCTCCTTCGTCTCGCTTCACTCTCTTTCACCCTCCTTCGTCTCGTTTCGCTCTGTTTCACCCTCCCACGTCTCGTTTCGCTCTCTTTCACCCTCCTTCATCTCGTGTCGCTGGCTTTCACCCTCCTTCAACTCGTTTCGCTCTCTTTCACCCTCCTTCGTCTTGTTTCGCTCTCTTTCACCCTCCCTCGTCTCGTTTCGCTCTCTTTCACCCTCCTTCGTCTCGTTACGCTCTCTTTCACCCTCCTTCGTCTCGTTTCGCTCTGTTTCACCCTCCCACGTCTCGTTTCGCTCTCTTTCACCCTCCTTCGTCTCGTGTCGCTCGCTTTCACCCTCCTTCATCTCGTTTCGCTCTCTTTCACCATCCTTCGTCTCGTTTCGCTCTCTTTCACCCTTCTTCATCTCGTTTCGCTCTCTTTCACCCTCCTTCATCTCGTTTTGCTCTCTTTCACCCTCCTTCCTCTCGTTTCGCTCTCTTACACCCTCCTTCGCCTCGCTTCGCTCTCTTTCACCCTCCTTCTTCTCGTTTTGCTCGTTTTCACCCTCCTTCGTCTCGTTTCGCTCTCTTTCACCCTCCTTCATCTCGTTTTGCTCTCTTTGACCATCCTTCCTCTCGTTTCGCTCTCTTTCACCCTCCTTCCAGTCGTTTCGCTCTCTTTCACCCTTCTTCATCTTGTTTCGCTTTCTTTCACCCTCCTTCATCTCGTTTCGCTCTCTTTCACCCTCCTTCATCTCGTTTCGCTCTCTTTCACCCTCCTTCATCTCGTTTCGCTCTCTTTCACCCTCCTTCGACTCGTTTTGCTCTCTTTCATCCTCCTTCGTCTTGTTTCGCTTTCTTTCACCCCCCTTCATCTCGTTTCGCTCTCTTTCACCCTCCTTCGTCTCGTTTCGCTCACTTTCACCCTCCTTTGTCTTGCTTCGCTATCTTTCACCCTCTTTCATCTCGTGTCGCTCTCTTTCACCCTCCTTCGTCTTGTTTCGCTCTCTTTCACCCTCCTTCGTCTTGTTTCGCTCTCTTTCACCCTCCTTCGTCTCGTTTCGCTCCCTTACACCCTCCTTCGCCTCGCTTCGCTCTCTTTCACCCTCCTTCATCTCGTTTCGCTCGCTTTCACCCTTCTTCGTCTCGTTTTGCTCTCTTTCACCCTCCTTCATCTCGTTTTGCTCTCTTTCACCCTCCTTCCTCTCGTTTCGCTCTCTTTCACCCTCCTTCTACTCGTTTCGCTCTCTTTCACCCTCCTTCATCTTGTTTCGCTTTCTTTCACCCTCCTTCATCTCGTTTTGCTCTCTTTCACCCTCCTTCATCTCGTTTCGCTCACTTTCAACCTCCATCGTCTTCTTTCGCTCTCTTTCACGCTCCTTTGTCTCACTTCTCTCTCTTTCACCCTCCTTCGTCTCATTTCGCTCTCATTCACCCTGCTTCATCTCGTTTCGCGCTCTTTCACCCTCTTTCGTTTCGTTTCTCTCTCTTTCACACTCCTTCATCTCGGCTCGCTCTCTTTCACCCTCCTTCGTCTCGTTTCGCTCTCTTTCACTCTCCTTCGTCTCGTGGCGCTCTCTATCACCCTCCTTTGACTCGTTTTGTTCTCTTTCACTCTCCTTCCTCTCCTTTCGCTCTCTTTCACCCTCCTTCGTCTCGCTTTGATCTCTTTCACCCTCCTTCGTCTCGTTTCGCTCTCTTTCACCCTCCCTTGTCTCGTTTCGCTCTCTTTCACCCTCCTTCAACTCGTTATGCTCTCCTTCACCCTCCTTCGTCTCGTTTCGCTCTCTTACACCCTCCTTCGCCTCGTGGCGCTCTCTATCACCCGCCTTTGACTCGTTTTGTTCACTTTCACTCTTCTTTCGCTCACTTTCACCCTCCTTCGACTTGTTTCGCTTTCTTTCACCCTCCTTCATCTCGTTTCGCTCTCTTTCACCCTCCTTCATCTCGTTTCGCTCTCTTTCACCCTCCTTCGTCTCGTTTCGCTCTCTTTCACCATCCTTTGTCTCGTGGCGCTCTCTTTCACCCTCCTTCATCTCGTTTTGCTCTCTTTCAACCTCCTTCATCTCGTATTGCTCTCTTTCATTCTCCTTCGTCTCGTTTCGCTCTCTTTCACCCTCCTTCATCTCATTTCGCTCTCTTTCACCCTCCTTCATCTTGTTTCCCTTTTTTTCACCCTCCTTCATCTCGTTTTGCTCACTTTCACCCCCCTTCGTCTTGTTTCCCTCTCCTTCACGCTCCTTCATCTCGTTTCGCTCTCTTTCACCCTCCTTCGTCTCGTTTTGCTCTCTTTCACCCTCCTTCGACTCGTTTCGCTCTCATTTACACTGCTTCATCTCGTTTCGCGCTCTTTCACGCTCCTTCGTCTCGTTTCTCTCTCATTCACCCTCCTTCGTCTCGTGGCGCTCTCTTTCACCCTCCTTCGTCTCGTTTTGTTCTCTTTCACCCTCCTTCGTCTCGTATCGCTCTCTTTCACCCTCCTTCGTCTCGTTTCACTCTGTTTCACCCTCCCACGTCTCGTTTCGCTCTCTTCACCATCCTTCGTCTCGTAGCGCTCTCTTTCACCCTCCTTCATCTCGTTTCGCTCTCTTTCACCCTCCGTCGAATCGTTTTGCTCTCTTTCATTCTCCTTCGTCTCGTTTCGCTCTCTTTCACCCTCCTTCATCTCATTTCGCTTTCTTTCACCCTCCTTCATCTTGCTTCCCTTTTTTTCACCCTCCTTCATCTCGTTTTGCTCTCTTTCACCCCCCTTCGTCTTGTTTCCCTCTCCTTCACGCTCCTTCATCTCGTTTCGCTCTCTTTCACCCTCCTTCGTCACGCTTTGCTCTCTTTCACCCTCCTTCGACTCGTTTCGCTCTCATTTACACTGCTTCATCTCGTTTCGCGCTCTTTCACGCTCCTTCGTCTCGTTTCTCTCTCATTCACCCTCCTTCGTCTCGTGGCGCTCTCTTTCACCCTCCTTCGTCTCGTTTTGTTCTCTTTCACCCTCCTTCGTCTCGTATCGCTCTCTTTCACCCTCCTTCATCTCGTTTCACTCTGTTTCACCCTCCCACGTCTCGTTTCGCGCTCTTTCACCCTCCTTCGTCTCGTGTCGCTCGCTTTCACCCTCCTTCATCTCGTTTCGCTCTCTTTCACCATCCTTCGTCTCGTTTCGCTCTGTTTCACCCTCCTTCATCTCGTTTCGCTCTCTTTCACCCTCCTTCATCTCGTTTTGCTCTCTTTCACCCTTCTTCATCTTGTTTCACTTTCATTCACCCTCCTTCATCTCGCTTCGCTCTCTTTCACCCTCCTTCATCTCGTTTTGCTCGCTTTCACCCTCCTTCGTCTCGTTTCGCTCTCTTTCACCCTCCTTCATCTCGTTTTG
Source organism: Scyliorhinus torazame (assembly GCF_047496885.1). Taxonomy (NCBI): domain Eukaryota; kingdom Metazoa; phylum Chordata; class Chondrichthyes; order Carcharhiniformes; family Scyliorhinidae; genus Scyliorhinus; species Scyliorhinus torazame. Next base: position 140,627,951 of record NC_092722.1, on the reverse strand, counting down.
CTCTCTTTCACCCTCTTTCCTCTCGTTTCGCTCTCTTTCACCCTCCTTCTGCTCGTTTCGCTCTCTTTCACCCTTCTTCGTCTTGTTTCGCTTTCTTTCACCCTCCTTCATCTCGTTTCGCTCGCTTTCACCCTCCTTCCTCTCGTTTCGCACTCTTTCACCCTCCATCGTCTTGTTTCGCTCTCTTTCACGCTCCTTCGTCTCACTTCGCTCTCTTTCACCCTCCTTCCTCTCTTTTCGCTCTCTTTCACTCTCCTTCTAGTTTTTCGCTCTCTTTCACCATCCTTCATCTTGCTTCACTTTCTTTCTCCCTCCTTCATCTCGTTTCACTCTCTTTCACAATCCTTCATCTCGTTTTGCTCTCTTTCACCCTCCATCGTCTTGTTTCGCTCTCTTTCACGCTCCTTCGTCTCACTTCTCTCTCTTTCACCCTCCTTCGTCTCATTTCACTCTCATTCACCCTGCTTCATCTCGTTTCGCGCTCTTTCACACTCTTTCGTCTCGTTTCTCTCTCTTTCACACTCCTTCATCTCGGCTCGCTCTCTTTCCCCTCCTTCATCTCACTTGGCTCTCTTTCACCCTCCTTTGTCTCGTTTCGCTCTGTTTCACCCTCCCACGCCTCGTTTCGCTCTCTTTCACCCTCCTTCGTCTCGTGTCGCTCGCTTTCACCCTCCTTCACCTCGTTTCGCTCTCGTTCACCATCCTTCGTCTCGTTTCGATCTCCTTCACCCTTCTTCGTCTCGTTTCGCTCTCTTTCACCCTCCTTCATCTCGTTTTGCTCTCTTTCACCCTCCTTCCTCTCGTTTCGCTCTGTTTCACTCTCCTTCTAGTCGTTTCGCTCTCTTTCACCCTCCTTCTTCTTGGTTCGCTTTCTTTCTCCCTCCTTCATCTCGTTTCACTCTCTTTCACAATCCTTCATCTCGTTTCGCTCTCTTTCACCCTCCATCGTCTTGTTTCGCTCTCTTTCACGCTCCATCAACTGACTTCTCTCTCTTTCACCCTCCTTCGTCTCATTTCACTCTCATTCACCCTGCTTCATCTCGTTTCGCGCTCTTTCACTCTCCTTCGTCTCGTTTCTCTCTCTTTCACCCTCCTTCATCTCATGGCGCTCTCTTTCAACCTCCTTCGTCTCGTTTCGCTCTCTTTCACCCCACTTCGTCTTGTTTCGCTCTCCTTCACGCTCCTTCATCTCGTTTCGCTCTCTTTCACCCTCCTTCGTCTCGCTTTGCTCTCTTTCACCCTCCTTCGTCTCGTTTCGCTCTCATTTACACTGCTTCATCTTGTTTCGCGCTCTTTCACGCTCCCTCGTCTCGTTTCTCTCTCATTCACCCTCCTTCGTCTCGTGGCGCTCTCTTTCACCCTCCTTCGTCTCGTTTTGCTCTGTTTCACCCTCCCACGTCTCGTTTCGCTCTCTTTCACCCTCCTTCGTCTCGTGTCGCTCGCTTTCACCCTCCTTCATCTCGTTTCGCTCTCTTTCACCATCCTTCGTCTCGTTTCGCTCTCTTTCACCCTTCTTCATCTCGTTTCACTCTCTTTCACCCTCCTTCATCTCGTTTTGCTCTCTTTCACCCTCCTTCCTCTCGTTTCGCTCTCTTTTACTCTCCTTCTAGTCGTTTCGCTCTCTTTCACCCTCCTTCTTCTTGGTTCGCTTTCTTTCTCCCTCCTTCATCTCGTTTCACTCTCTTTCACAATCCTTCATCTCGTTTCGCTCTCTTTCACCCTCCTTCGTCTCGTGTCGCTCGCTTTCACCCTCCTTCACCTCGTTTCGCTCTCGTTCACCATCCTTCGTCTCGTTTCGATCTCCTTCACCCTTCTTCGTCTCGTTTCGCTCTCTTTCACCCTCCTTCATCTCGTTTTGCTCTCTTTCACCCTCCTTCCTCTCGTTTCGCTCTGTTTCACTCTCCTTCTAGTCGTTTCGCTCTCTTTCACCCTCCTTCTTCTTGGTTCGCTTTCTTTCTCCCTCCTTCATCTCGTTTCACTCTCTTTCACAATCCTTCATCTCGTTTCGCTCTCTTTCACCCTCCATCGTCTTGTTTCGCTCTCTTTCACGCTCCATCAACTGACTTCTCTCTCTTTCACCCTCCTTCGTCTCATTTCACTCTCATTCACCCTGCTTCATCTCGTTTCGCGCTCTTTCACTCTCCTTCGTCTCGTTTCTCTCTCTTTCACCCTCCTTCATCTCATGGCGCTCTCTTTCAACCTCCTTCGTCTCGTTTCGCTCTCTTTCACCCCACTTCGTCTTGTTTCGCTCTCCTTCACGCTCCTTCATCTCGTTTCGCTCTCTTTCACCCTCCTTCGTCTCGCTTTGCTCTCTTTCACCCTCCTTCGTCTCGTTTCGCTCTCATTTACACTGCTTCATCTTGTTTCGCGCTCTTTCACGCTCCCTCGTCTCGTTTCTCTCTCATTCACCCTCCTTCGTCTCGTGGCGCTCTCTTTCACCCTCCTTCGTCTCGTTTTGCTCTGTTTCACCCTCCCACGTCTCGTTTCGCTCTCTTTCACCCTCCTTCGTCTCGTGTCGCTCGCTTTCACCCTCCTTCATCTCGTTTCGCTCTCTTTCACCATCCTTCGTCTCGTTTCGCTCTCTTTCACCCTTCTTCATCTCGTTTCACTCTCTTTCACCCTCCTTCATCTCGTTTTGCTCTCTTTCACCCTCCTTCCTCTCGTTTCGCTCTCTTTTACTCTCCTTCTAGTCGTTTCGCTCTCTTTCACCCTCCTTCTTCTTGGTTCGCTTTCTTTCTCCCTCCTTCATCTCGTTTCACTCTCTTTCACAATCCTTCATCTCGTTTCGCTCTCTTTCACCCTCCATCGTCTTGTTTCGCTCTCTTTCACGCTCCTTCATCTCACTTCTCTCTCTTTCACCCTCCTTCGTCTCATTTCACTCTCATTCACCCTGCTTCATCTCGTTTCGCGCTCTTTCACACTCTTTCGTCTCGTTTCTCTCTCTTTCACACTCCTTCATCTCGGCTCGCTCTCTGTCACCCTCCTTCGTCTCGCTTCACTCTCTTTCACCCTCCATCGTCTCGTTTCGCTCTCTTTCACCCTCATTCATCTCGTTTTGCTCTGTTTCACCCTCCCACGTCTCGTTTCGCTCTCTTTCACCCTCCTTCATCTCGTGTCGCTGGCTTTCACCCTCCTTCAACTCGTTTCGCTATCTTTCACCCTCCTTCGTCTTGTTTCGCTCTCTTTCACCCTCCCTCGTCTCGTTTCGCTCTCTTTCACCCTCCTTCGTCTCGTTACGCTCTCTTTCACCCTCCTTCATCTCGTTTCGCTCTCTTTCACCCTCCTTCGACTCGTTTTGCTCTCTTTCATCCTCCTTCGTCTCGTTTCGCTCTCTTTCACCCCCCTTCATCTCGTTTCGCTCTCTTTCACCCTCCTTCGTCTCATTTCGCTCTCTTTCACCCTCCTTCGTCTTGTTTCGCTATCTTTCACCCTCTTTCATCTCGTGTCGCTCTCTTTCACCCTCCTTCATCTCACTTCTCTCTCTTTCACCCTCCTTCGTCTCATTTCACTCTCATTCACCCTGCTTCATCTCGTTTCGCGCTCTTTCACACTCTTTCGTCTCGTTTCTCTCTCTTTCACACTCCTTCATCTCGGCTCGCTCTCTGTCATCCTCCTTCGTCTCGCTTCACTCTCTTTCACCCTCCTTCGTCTCGTTTCGCTCTGTTTCACCCTCCCACGTCTCGTTTCGCTCTCTTTCACCCTCCTTCATCTCGTGTCGCTGGCTTTCACCCTCCTTCAACTCGTTTCGCTCTCTTTCACCCTCCTTCGTCTTGTTTCGCTCTCTTTCACCCTCCCTCGTCTCGTTTCGCTCTCTTTCACCCTCCTTCGTCTCGTTACGCTCTCTTTCACCCTCCTTCGTCTCGTTTCGCTCTGTTTCACCCTCCCACGTCTCGTTTCGCACTCTTTCACCCTCCTTCGTCTCGTGTCGCTCGCTTTCACCCTCCTTCATCTCGTTTCGCTCTCTTTCACCATCCTTCGTCTCGTTTCGCTCTCTTTCACCCTTCTTCATCTCGTTTCGCTCTCTTTCACCCTCCTTCATCTCGTTTTGCTCTCTTTCACCCTCCTTCCTCTCGTTTCGCTCTCTTACACCCTCCTTCGCCTCGCTTCGCTCTCTTTCACCCTCCTTCTTCTCGTTTTGCTCGTTTTCACCCTCCTTCGTCTCGTTTCGCTCTCTTTCACCCTCCTTCATCTCGTTTTGCTCTCTTTGACCATCCTTCCTCTCGTTTCGCTCTCTTTCACCCTCCTTCCAGTCGTTTCGCTCTCTTTCACCCTTCTTCATCTTGTTTCGCTTTCTTTCACCCTCCTTCATCTCGTTTCGCTCTCTTTCACCCTCCTTCATCTCGTTTCGCTCTCTTTCACCCTCCTTCATCTCGTTTCGCTCTCTTTCACCCTCCTTCGACTCGTTTTGCTCTCTTTCATCCTCCTTCGTCTCGTTTCGCTCTCTTTCACCCCCCTTCATCTCGTTTCGCTCTCTTTCACCCTCCTTCGTCTCGTTTCGCTCACTTTCACCCTCCTTTGTCTTGCTTCGCTATCTTTCACCCTCTTTCATCTCGTGTCGCTCTCTTTCACCCTCCTTCGTCTTGTTTCGCTCTCTTTCACCCTCCTTCGTCTTGTTTCGCTCTCTTTCACCCTCCTTCGTCTCGTTTCGCTCCCTTACACCCTCCTTCGCCTCGCTTCGCTCTCTTTCACCCTCCTTCATCTCGTTTCGCTCGCTTTCACCCTTCTTCGTCTCGTTTTGCTCTCTTTCACCCTCCTTCATCTCGTTTTGCTCTCTTTCACCCTCCTTCCTCTCGTTTCGCTCTCTTTCACCCTCCTTCTACTCGTTTCGCTCTCTTTCACCCTCCTTCATCTTGTTTCGCTTTCTTTCACCCTCCTTCATCTCGTTTTGCTCTCTTTCACCCTCCTTCATCTCGTTTCGCTCACTTTCAACCTCCATCGTCTTCTTTCGCTCTCTTTCACGCTCCTTTGTCTCACTTCTCTCTCTTTCACCCTCCTTCGTCTCATTTCGCTCTCATTCACCCTGCTTCATCTCGTTTCGCGCTCTTTCACCCTCTTTCATTTCGTTTCTCTCTCTTTCACACTCCTTCATCTCGGCTCGCTCTCTTTCACCCTCCTTCGTCTCGTTTCGCTCTCTTTCACTCTCCTTCGTCTCGTGGCGCTCTCTATCACCCTCCTTTGACTCGTTTTGTTCTCTTTCACTCTCCTTCCTCTCCTTTCGCTCTCTTTCACCCTCCTTCGTCTCGCTTTGATCTCTTTCACCCTCCTTCGTCTCGTTTCGCTCTCTTTCACCCTCCCTTGTCTCGTTTCGCTCTCTTTCACCCTCCTTCATCTCGTTATGCTCTCCTTCACCCTCCTTCGTCTCGTTTCGCTCTCTTACACCCTCCTTCGTCTCGTGGCGCTCTCTATCACCCGCCTTTGACTCGTTTTGTTCACTTTCACTCTTCTTTCGCTCACTTTCACCCTCCTTCGACTTGTTTCGCTTTCTTTCACCCTCCTTCATCTCGTTTCGCTCTCTTTCACCCTCCTTCATCTCGTTTCGCTCTCTTTCACCCTCCTTCGTCTCGTTTCGCTCTCTTTCACCATCCTTTGTCTCGTGGCGCTCTCTTTCACCCTCCTTCATCTCGTTTTGCTCTCTTTCACCCTCCTTCATCTCGTATTGCTCTCTTTCATTCTCCTTCGTCTCGTTTCGCTCTCTTTCACCCTCCTTCATCTCATTTCGCTCTCTTTCACCCTCCTTCATCTTGTTTCCCTTTTTTTCACCCTCCTTCATCTCGTTTTGCTCTCTTTCACCCCCCTTCGTCTTGTTTCCCTCTCCTTCACGCTCCTTCGTCTCGTTTCGCTCTCTTTCACCCTCCTTCGTCTCGTTTTGCTCTCTTTCACCCTCCTTCGACTCGTTTCGCTCTCATTTACACTGCTTCATCTCGTTTCGCGCTCTTTCACGCTCCTTCGTCTCGTTTCTCTCTCATTCACCCTCCTTCGTCTCGTGGCGCTCTCTTTCACCCTCCTTCGTCTCGTTTTGTTCTCTTTCACCCTCCTTCGTCTCGTATCGCTCTCTTTCACCCTCCTTCGTCTCGTTTCACTCTGTTTCACCCTCCCACGTCTCGTTTCGCTCTCTTTCACCATCCTTCGTCTCGTAGCGCTCTCTTTCACCCTCCTTCATCTCGTTTCGCTCTCTTTCACCCTCCGTCGAATCGTTTTGCTCTCTTTCATTCTCCTTCGTCTCGTTTCGCTCTCTTTCACCCTCCTTCATCTCATTTCGCTTTCTTTCACCCTCCTTCATCTTGCTTCCCTTTTTTTCACCCTCCTTCATCTCGTTTTGCTCTCTTTCACCCCCCTTCGTCTTGTTTCCCTCTCCTTCACGCTCCTTCATCTCGTTTCGCTCTCTTTCACCCTCCTTCGTCACGCTTTGCTCTCTTTCACCCTCCTTCGACTCGTTTCGCTCTCATTTACACTGCTTCATCTCGTTTCGCGCTCTTTCACGCTCCTTCGTCTCGTTTCTCTCTCATTCACCCTCCTTCGTCTCGTGGCGCTCTCTTTCACCCTCCTTCGTCTCGTTTTGTTCTCTTTCACCCTCCTTCGTCTCGTATCGCTCTCTTTCACCCTCCTTCATCTCGTTTCACTCTGTTTCACCCTCCCACGTCTCGTTTCGCGCTCTTTCACCCTCCTTCGTCTCGTGTCGCTCGCTTTCACCCTCCTTCATCTCGTTTCGCTCTCTTTCACCATCCTTCGTCTCGTTTCGCTCTGTTTCACCCTCCTTCATCTCGTTTCGCTCTCTTTCACCCTCCTTCATCTCGTTTTGCTCTCTTTCACCCTTCTTCATCTTGTTTCACTTTCATTCACCCTCCTTCATCTCGCTTCGCTCTCTTTCACCCTCCTTCATCTCGTTTCGCTCGCTTTCACCCTCCTTCGTCTCGTTTCGCTCTCTTTCACCCTCCTTCATCTCGTTTTGCTCTCTTTCACCCTCTTTCCTCTCGTTTCGCTCTCTTTCACCCTCCTTCTGCTCGTTTCGCTCTCTTTCACCCTTCTTCGTCTTGTTTCGCTTTCTTTCACCCTCCTTCATCTCGTTTCGCTCGCTTTCACCCTCCTTCCTCTCGTTTCGCACTCTTTCACCCTCCATCGTCTTGTTTCACTCTCTTTCACGCTCCTTCGTCTCACTTCGCTCTCTTTCACCCTCCTTCCTCTCTTTTCGCTCTCTTTCACTCTCCTTCTAGTTTTTCGCTCTCTTTCACCCTCCTTCATCTTGCTTCACTTTCTTTCTCCCTCCTTCATCTCGTTTCACTCTCTTTCACAATCCTTCATCTCGTTTTGCTCTCTTTCACCCTCCATCGTCTTGTTTCGCTCTCTTTCACGCTCCTTCGTCTCACTTCTCTCTCTTTCACCCTCCTTCGTCTCATTTCACTCTCATTCACCCTGCTTCATCTCGTTTCGCGCTCTTTCACACTCTTTCGTCTCGTTTCTCTCTCTTTCACACTCCTTCATCTCGGCTCGCTCTCTTTCCCCTCCTTCGTCTCACTTGGCTCTCTTTCACCCTCCTTTGTCTCGTTTCGCTCTGTTTCACCCTCCCACGCCTCGTTTCGCTCTCTTTCACCCTCCTTCGTCTCGTGTCGCTCGCTTTCACCCTCCTTCACCTCGTTTCGCTCTCGTTCACCATCCTTCGTCTCGTTTCGATCTCTTTCACCCTTCTTCGTCTCGTTTCGCTCTCTTTCACCCTCCTTCATCTCGTTTTGCTCTCTTTCACCCTCCTTCCTCTCGTTTCGCTCTGTTTCACTCTCCTTCTAGTCGTTTCGCTCTCTTTCACCCTCCTTCTTCTTGGTTCGCTTTCTTTCTCCCTCCTTCATCTCGTTTCACTCTCTTTCACAATCCTTCATCTCGTTTCGCTCTCTTTCACCCTCCATCGTCTTGTTTCGCTCTCTTTCACGCTCCATCAACTGACTTCTCTCTCTTTCACCCTCCTTCGTCTCATTTCACTCTCATTCACCCTGCTTCATCTCGTTTCGCGCTCTTTCACTCTCCTTCGTCTCGTTTCTCTCTCTTTCACCCTCCTTCATCTCATGGCGCTCTCTTTCAACCTCCTTCGTCTCGTTTCGCTCTCTTTCACCCCACTTCGTCTTGTTTCGCTCTCCTTCACGCTCCTTCATCTCGTTTCGCTCTCTTTCACCCTCCTTCGTCTCGCTTTGCTCTCTTTCACCCTCCTTCGTCTCGTTTCGCTCTCATTTACACTGCTTCATCTTGTTTCGCGCTCTTTCACGCTCCCTCGTCTCGTTTCTCTCTCATTCACCCTCCTTCGTCTCGTGGCGCTCTCTTTCACCCTCCTTCGTCTCGTTTCGCTCTGTTTCACCCTCCCACGTCTCGTTTCGCTCTCTTTCACCCTCCTTCGTCTCGTGTCGCTCGCTTTCACCCTCCTTCATCTCGTTTCGCTCTCTTTCACCATCCTTCGTCTCGTTTCGCTCTCTTTCACCCTTCTTCATCTCGTTTCACTCTCTTTCACCCTCCTTCATCTCGTTTTGCTCTCTTTCACCCTCCTTCCTCTCGTTTCGCTCTCTTACACCCTCCTTCGCCTCGCTTCGCTCTCTTTCACCCTCCTTCATCTCGTTTTGCTCGCTTTCACCCTCCTTCGTCTCGTTTCGCTCTCTTTCACCCTCCTTCATCTCGTATTGCTCTCTTTGACCCTCCTTCCTCTCGTTTCGCTCTCTTTCACCCTCCTTCCAGTCGTTTCGCTCCCTTTCACCCTTCTTCATCTTGTTTCGCTTTCTTTCACCCTCCTTCATCTCGTTTCGCTCTCTTTCACCCTCCTTCATCTCGTTTCGCTCTCTTTCACCCTCCTTCATCTCGTTTCGCTCTCTTTCACCCTCCTTCGACTCGTTTTGCTCTCTTTCATCCTCCTTCGTCTCGTTTCGCTCACTTTCACCCCCTTCAACTCGTTTCGCTCTCTTTCACCCTCCTTCGTCTTGTTTCGCTCTCTTTCACCCTCCTTCGTCTTGTTTCGCTATCTTTCACCCTCTTTCATCTCGTGTCGCTCTCTTTCACCCTCCTTCGTCTCGTTTTGATCTCTTTCACCCTCCTTCGTCTCGTATCGCTCTCTTTCACCCTCCTTCGTCTCGTTTCGCTTTGTTTCACCCTCCCACGTCTCGTTTCGCTCTCTTTCACCCTCCTTCGTCTCGGGTCGCTCGCTTTCACCCTCCTTCATCTCGTTCCGCTCTCTTTCACCATCCTTCGTCTCGTTTCGCTCTCTTTCACCCTTCTTCATCTCGTTTCGCTCTCTTTCACCCTCCTTCATCTCGTTTTGCTCTCTTTCACCCTCCTTCCTCTCGTTTCGCTCTCTTACACCCTCCTTCGCCTCGCTTTGCTCTCTTTCACCCTCCTTCATCTCGTTTTGCTCGCTTTCACCCTCCTTCATCTCGTTTCGCTCTCTTTCACCCTCCTTCATCTCGTATTGCTCTCTTTGACCCTCCTTCCTCTCGTTTCGCTCTCTTTCTCCCTCCTTCCAGTCGTTTCGCTCTCTTTCACCCTTCTTCATCTTGTTTCGCTTTCTTTCACCCTCCTTCATCTCGTTTCGCTCTCTTTCACCCTCCTTCATCTCGTTTCGCTCTCATTCACCGTCCTTCATCTCGTTTCGCTCTCTTTCACCCTCCTTCGACTCGTTTTGCTCTCTTTCATCCTCCTTCGTCTCGTTTCACTCTCTTTCACCCCCTTCATCTCGTTTCGCTCTCTTTCACCCTCCTTCGTCTCGTTTCGCTCTCTTTCACCCTCCTTCATCTTGTTTCCCTATCTTTCACCCTCTTTCATCTCGTGTCGCTCTCTTTCACCCTCCGTCGTCTTGTTTCGCTCTCTTTCACCCTCCTTCATCTTGTTTCGCTCTCTTTCACCGTCCTTCGTCTCGTTTCGCTCTCTTACACCCTCCTTCGCCTCGCTTCGCTCTCTTTCACCCTCCTTCATCTCGTTTCGCTCGCTTTCACCCTTCTTCGTCTCGTTTCGCTCTCTTTCACCCTCCTTCATCTCGTTTTGCTCTCTTTCACCTTCCTTCCTCTCGTTTCGCTCTCTTTCACCCTCCTTCTACTCGTTTCGCCCTCTTTCACCCTCCTTCATCTTGTTTCGCTTTCTTTCACCCTCCTTCATCTCGTTTCGCACTCTTTCACCCTCCTTCATCTCGTTTCGCTCTCTTTGTACCTCCATCGTCTTCTTTCGCTCTCTTTCACGCTCCTTCGTCTCACTTCGCTCTCTTTCACCCTCCTTCGTCTCCTTTCGCTCTCATTCACCCTGCTTCATCTCGTTTCGCGTTCTTTCACCCTCTTTCGTTTCGTTTCTCTCTCTTTCACACTCCTTCATCTCGGCTCGCTCTCTTTCACCCTCCTTCGTCTCGCTTTGCTCTCTTTCACCCTCCTTCGTCTCGTTTCGCTCTCTTTCACTCTCCCTTGTCTCGTTTCGCTCTCTTTCACCCTCCTTCGTCTCGTTATGCTCTCCTTCACCCTCCTTCGTCTCGTTTCGCTCTCTTTCACCCTCCTTCGTCTCGTGGCGCTCTCTATCACCCTCCTTTGACTCGTTTTGTTCTCTTTCACTCTGCTTCCTCTCCTTTCGCTCACTTTCACCCTCCTTCGTCTCGTTTCGCTCTCTTTCACCCTCCTTCGACTTGTTTCGCTATCTTTCACCCTCCTTCATCTCGTTTCGCTCTCTTTCACCCTCCTTCATCTCGTTTCGCTCTCTTTCACCCTCCTTCGTCTAGTTTTGCCCTCTTTCATTCTCCTTCGTCTCGTTTCGCTCTCTTTCACCCTCCTTCATCTCATTTCGCTCTCTTTCACCCTCCTTCATCTTGTTTCCCTTTTTTTCACCCTCCTTCATCTCGTTTTGCGCTCTTTCACTCTCCTTCGTCTTGTTTCTCTCCCTTTCACTCTCCTTCGTCTCAAGGCGCTCTCTTTCAACCTCCTTCGTCTCGTTTCGCTCTCTTTCACCCCCCTTCGTCTTGTTTCGCTCTCCTTCACGCTCCTTCATCTCCTTTCGCTCTCTTTCACCCTCCTTCGTCTCGCTTTGCTCTCTTTCACCCTCCTTCGACTCGTTTCGCTCTCATTTACACTGCTTCATCTCGTTTCGCGCTCTTTCACGCTCCTTCGTCTCGTTTCTCTCTCATTCACCCTCCTTCGTCTCGTGGCGCTCTCTATCTCCCTCCTTCGTCTCGTTTTGTTCTCTTTCACCCTCGTTCGTCTCGTATCGCTCTCTTTCGCCCTCCTTCGTCTCGTTTCGCTCTCTTTCACCCTCCTTCATCTCGTTTTGCTCTCTTTCACCCTTCTTCATCTTGTTTCACATTCATTCACCCTCCTTCATCTCGCTTCGCTCTCTTTCACCCTCCTTCATCTCGTTTCGCACGCTTTCACCCTCCTTCGTCTCGTTTCGCTCTCTTTCACCCTCCTTCATCTCGTTTTGCTCTCTTTCACCCTCCTTCCTCTCGTTTCGCTCTCTTTCACCCTCCTTCTACTCGTTTCGCTCTCTTTCACCCTTCTTCATCTTGTTTCGCTTTCTTTCACCCTCCTTCATCTCGTTTCGCTCTCTTTCACCCTCCTTCCTCTCGTTTCGCACTCTTTCACACTCCATCGTCTTGTTTCGCTCACTTTCACGCTCCTTCGTCTCACTTCGCTCTCTTTCACACTCCTTCCTCTCGTTTCGCTCTCTTTCACTCTCCTTCTAGTTGTTTCGCTCTCTTTCACCCTCCTTCATCTTGCTTCGCTTTCTTTCTCCCTCCTTCATCTCGTTTCACTCTCTTTCACAATCATTCATCTCGTTTTGCTCTCTTTCACCCTCCATCGTCTTGTTTCGCTCTCTTTCACGCTCCTTCGTCTCACTTCTCTCTCTTTCACCCTTCTTCGTCTCATTTCACTCTCATTCACCCTGCTTCATCTCGTTTCGCGCTCTTTCACACTCTTTCGTCTCGTTTCTCTCTCTTTCACACTCCTTCATCTCGGCTCGCTCTCTTTCACCCTCCTTCCTCTCGTTTCGCTCTCTTACACCCTCCTTCGCCTCGCTTTGCTCTCTTTCACCCTCCTTCATCTCGTTTTGCTCGCTTTCACCCTCCTTCATCTCGTTTCGCTCTCTTTCACCCTCCTTCATCTCGTATTGCTCTCTTTGACCCTCCTTCCTCTCGTTTCGCTCTCTTTCTCCCTCCTTCCAGTCGTTTCGCTCTCTTTCACCCTTCTTCATCTTGTTTCGCTTTCTTTCACCCTCCTTCATCTCGTTTCGCTCTCTTTCACCCTCCTTCATCTCGTTTCGCTCTCATTCACCGTCCTTCATCTCGTTTCGCTCTCTTTCACCCTCCTTCGACTCGTTTTGCTCTCTTTCATCCTCCTTCGTCTCGTTTCACTCTCTTTCACCCCCTTCATCTCGTTTCGCTCTCTTTCACCCTCCTTCGTCTCGTTTCGCTCTCTTTCACCCTCCTTCATCTTGTTTCCCTATCTTTCACCCTCTTTCATCTCGTGTCGCTCTCTTTCACCCTCCGTCGTCTTGTTTCGCTCTCTTTCACCCTCCTTCATCTTGTTTCGCTCTCTTTCACCGTCCTTCGTCTCGTTTCGCTCTCTTACACCCTCCTTCGCCTCGCTTCGCTCTCTTTCACCCTCCTTCATCTCGTTTCGCTCGCTTTCACCCTTCTTCGTCTCGTTTCGCTCTCTTTCACCCTCCTTCATCTCGTTTTGCTCTCTTTCACCTTCCTTCCTCTCGTTTCGCTCTCTTTCACCCTCCTTCTACTCGTTTCGCCCTCTTTCACCCTCCTTCATCTTGTTTCGCTTTCTTTCACCCTCCTTCATCTCGTTTCGCACTCTTTCACCCTCCTTCATCTCGTTTCGCTCTCTTTGTACCTCCATCGTCTTCTTTCGCTCTCTTTCACGCTCCTTCGTCTCACTTCGCTCTCTTTCACCCTCCTTCGTCTCCTTTCGCTCTCATTCACCCTGCTTCATCTCGTTTCGCGTTCTTTCACCCTCTTTCGTTTCGTTTCTCTCTCTTTCACACTCCTTCATCTCGGCTCGCTCTCTTTCACCCTCCTTCGTCTCGCTTTGCTCTCTTTCACCCTCCTTCGTCTCGTTTCGCTCTCTTTCACTCTCCCTTGTCTCGTTTCGCTCTCTTTCACCCTCCTTCGTCTCGTTATGCTCTCCTTCACCCTCCTTCGTCTCGTTTCGCTCTCTTTCACCCTCCTTCGTCTCGTGGCGCTCTCTATCACCCTCCTTTGACTCGTTTTGTTCTCTTTCACTCTGCTTCCTCTCCTTTCGCTCACTTTCACCCTCCTTCGTCTCGTTTCGCTCTCTTTCACCCTCCTTCGACTTGTTTCGCTATCTTTCACCCTCCTTCATCTCGTTTCGCTCTCTTTCACCCTCCTTCATCTCGTTTCGCTCTCTTTCACCCTCCTTCGTCTAGTTTTGCCCTCTTTCATTCTCCTTCGTCTCGTTTCGCTCTCTTTCACCCTCCTTCATCTCATTTCGCTCTCTTTCACCCTCCTTCATCTTGTTTCCCTTTTTTTCACCCTCCTTCATCTCGTTTTGCGCTCTTTCACTCTCCTTCGTCTTGTTTCTCTCCCTTTCACTCTCCTTCGTCTCAAGGCGCTCTCTTTCAACCTCCTTCGTCTCGTTTCGCTCTCTTTCACCCCCCTTCGTCTTGTTTCGCTCTCCTTCACGCTCCTTCATCTCCTTTCGCTCTCTTTCACCCTCCTTCGTCTCGCTTTGCTCTCTTTCACCCTCCTTCGACTCGTTTCGCTCTCATTTACACTGCTTCATCTCGTTTCGCGCTCTTTCACGCTCCTTCGTCTCGTTTCTCTCTCATTCACCCTCCTTCGTCTCGTGGCGCTCTCTATCTCCCTCCTTCGTCTCGTTTTGTTCTCTTTCACCCTCGTTCGTCTCGTATCGCTCTCTTTCGCCCTCCTTCGTCTCGTTTCGCTCTCTTTCACCCTCCTTCATCTCGTTTTGCTCTCTTTCACCCTTCTTCATCTTGTTTCACATTCATTCACCCTCCTTCATCTCGCTTCGCTCTCTTTCACCCTCCTTCATCTCGTTTCGCACGCTTTCACCCTCCTTCGTCTCGTTTCGCTCTCTTTCACCCTCCTTCATCTCGTTTTGCTCTCTTTCACCCTCCTTCCTCTCGTTTCGCTCTCTTTCACCCTCCTTCTACTCGTTTCGCTCTCTTTCACCCTTCTTCATCTTGTTTCGCTTTCTTTCACCCTCCTTCATCTCGTTTCGCTCTCTTTCACCCTCCTTCCTCTCGTTTCGCACTCTTTCACACTCCATCGTCTTGTTTCGCTCACTTTCACGCTCCTTCGTCTCACTTCGCTCTCTTTCACACTCCTTCCTCTCGTTTCGCTCTCTTTCACTCTCCTTCTAGTTGTTTCGCTCTCTTTCACCCTCCTTCATCTTGCTTCGCTTTCTTTCTCCCTCCTTCATCTCGTTTCACTCTCTTTCACAATCATTCATCTCGTTTTGCTCTCTTTCACCCTCCATCGTCTTGTTTCGCTCTCTTTCACGCTCCTTCGTCTCACTTCTCTCTCTTTCACCCTTCTTCGTCTCATTTCACTCTCATTCACCCTGCTTCATCTCGTTTCGCGCTCTTTCACACTCTTTCGTCTCGTTTCTCTCTCTTTCACACTCCTTCATCTCGGCTCGCTCTCTTTCACCCTCCTTCGACTCACTTCGCTCTCTTTCACCCTCCTTCGTCTCGTTTCGCTCTGTTTCACCCTCCCACGTCTCGTTTCGCTCTCTTTCACCCTCCTTCGTCTCGTGTCGCTCGCTTTCACCCTCCTTCATCTCGTTTCGCTCTCTTTCACCATCCTTCGTCTCGTTTCGATCTCTTTCACCCTTCTTTGTCTCGTTTCGCTCTCTTTCACCCTCCTTCATCTCGTTTTGCTCTCTTTCACCCTCCTTCTTCTTGGCTCGCTTTCTTTCTCCCTCCTTCATCTCGTTTCACTCTCTTTCACAATCCTTCATCTCGTTTCGCTCTCTTTCACCCTCCATCGTCTTGTTTCGCTCTCTTTCACGCTCCTTCATCTCACTTCTCTCTCTTTCACCCTTCTTCGTCTCATTTCACTCTCATTCACCCTGCTTCATCTCGTTTTGCGCTCTTTCACACTCTTTCGTCTCGCTTCGCTCTCTTTCACCCTCCATCGTCTCGTTTCGCTCTCTTTCACCCTCATTCATCTCGTTTTGCTCTGTTTCACCCTCCCACGTCTCGTTTCGCTCTCTTTCACCCTCCTTCATCTCGTGTCGCTGGCTTTCACCCTCCTTCAACTCGTTTCGCTCTCTTTCACCCTCCTTCGTCTCGTTTCGCTCTCTTTCACCCTCCTTCATCTCGTTTTGCTCTCTTTCACCCTTCTTCATCTTGTTTCACATTCATTCACCCTCCTTCATCTCGCTTCGCTCTCTTTCACCCTCCTTCATCTCGTTTCGCACGCTTTCACCCTCCTTCGTCTCGTTTCGCTCTCTTTCACCCTCCTTCATCTCGTTTTGCTCTCTTTCACCCTCCTTCCTCTCGTTTCGCTCTCTTTCACCCTCCTTCTACTCGTTTCGCTCTCTTTCACCCTTCTTCATCTTGTTTCGCTTTCTTTCACCCTCCTTCATCTCGTTTCGCTCTCTTTCACCCTCCTTCCTCTCGTTTCGCACTCTTTCACACTCCATCGTCTTGTTTCGCTCTCTTTCACCCTCCTTCATCTTGCTTCGCTTTCTTTCTCCCTCCTTCATCTCGTTTCACTCTCTTTCACAATCATTCATCTCGTTTTGCTCTCTTTCACCCTCCATCGTCTTGTTTCGCTCTCTTTCACGCTCCTTCGTCTCACTTCTCTCTCTTTCACCCTTCTTCGTCTCATTTCACTCTCATTCACCCTGCTTCATCTCGTTTCGCGCTCTTTCACACTCTTTCGTCTCGTTTCTCTCTCTTTCACACTCCTTCATCTCGGCTCGCTCTCTTTCACCCTCCTTCGACTCACTTCGCTCTCTTTCACCCTCCTTCGTCTCGTTTCGCTCTGTTTCACCCTCCCACGTCTCGTTTCGCTCTCTTTCACCCTCCTTCGTCTCGTGTCGCTCGCTTTCACCCTCCTTCATCTCGTTTCGCTCTCTTTCACCATCCTTCGTCTCGTTTCGATCTCTTTCACCCTTCTTCGTCTCGTTTCGCTCTCTTTCACCCTCCTTCATCTCGTTTTGCTCTCTTTCACCCTCCTTCTTCTTGGCTCGCTTTCTTTCTCCCTCCTTCATCTCGTTTCACTCTCTTTCACAATCCTTCATCTCGTTTCGCTCTCTTTCACCCTCCATCGTCTTGTTTCGCTCTCTTTCACGCTCCTTCATCTCACTTCTCTCTCTTTCACCCTTCTTCGTCTCATTTCACTCTCATTCACCCTGCTTCATCTCGTTTTGCGCTCTTTCACACTCTTTCGTCTCGCTTCACTCTCTTTCACCCTCCATCGTCTCGTTTCGCTCTCTTTCACCCTCATTCATCTCGTTTTGCTCTGTTTCACCCTCCCACGTCTCGTTTCGCTCTCTTTCACCCTCCTTCATCTCGTGTCGCTGGCTTTCACCCTCCTTCAACTCGTTTCGCTCTCTTTCACCCTCCTTCGTCTTGTTTCGCTCTCTTTCACCCTCCCTCGTCTCGTTTCGCTCTCTTTCACCCTCCTTCGTCTCGTTACGCTCTATTTCACCCTCCTTCGACTCGTTTCGCTCTCTTTCACCCTCCTTCATCTCGTTTCGCTCTCTTTCACCCTCCTTCGACTCGTTTTGCTCTCTTTCATCCTCCTTCGTCTCGTTTCGCTCTCTTTCACCCCCCTTCATCTCGTTTCGCTCTCTTTCACCCTCCTTCGTCTCGTTTCGCTCTCTTTCACCCTCCTTCGTCTTGTTTCGCTATCTTTCACCCTCTTTCATCTCGTGTCGCTCTCTTTCACCCTCCTTCGTCTTGTTTCGCTCTCTTTCACCCTCCTTCATCTTGTTTCGCTCTCTTTCACCCTCCTTCGTCTCGTTTCGCTCTCTTACACCCTCCTTCGCCTCGCTTCGCTCTCTTTCAACCTCCTTCATCTCGTTTCGCTCGCTTTCACCCTTCTTCGTCTCGTTTCGCTCTCTTTCACCCTCCTTCATCTCGTTTTGCTCTCTTTCACCCTCCTTCCTCTCGTTTCGCTCTCTTTCACCCTCCTTCTACTCGTTTCGCTCTCTTTCACCCTCCTTCATCTTGTTTCGCTTT
This sequence comes from Scyliorhinus torazame, assembly GCF_047496885.1. Taxonomy (NCBI): domain Eukaryota; kingdom Metazoa; phylum Chordata; class Chondrichthyes; order Carcharhiniformes; family Scyliorhinidae; genus Scyliorhinus; species Scyliorhinus torazame. Next base: position 140,610,773 of record NC_092722.1, on the reverse strand, counting down.
CTTTCACCCTCCTTCATCTCGTTTCGCACTCTTTCACCCTCCTTCATCTCGTTTCGCTCTCTTTCAACCTCCATCGTCTTCTTTCGCTCTCTTTCACGCTCCTTCGTCTCACTTCGCTCTCTTTCACCCTCCTTCGTCTCATTTCGCTCTCATTCACCCTGCTTCATCTCGTTTCGCGCTCTTTCACCCTCTTTCGTTTCGTTTCTCTCTCTTTCACACTCCTTCATCTCGGCTCGCTCTCTTTCACCCTCCTTCGTCTCGCTTTGCTCTCTTTCACCCTCCTTCGTCTCGTTTCGCTCTCTTTCACCCTCCCTTGTCTCGTTTCGCTCTCTTTCACCCTCCTTCGTCTCGTTATGCTCTCCTTCACCCTCCTTCGTCTCGTTTCGCTCTCTTTCACCCTCCTTCGTCTCGTGGCGCTCTCTATCACCCTCCTTTCACTCGTTTTGTTCTCTTTCACTCTCCTTCCTCTCCTTTCGCTCACTTTCACCCTCCTTCGTCTCGTTTCGCTCTCTTTCACCCTCCTTCGACTTGTTTCGCTTTCTTTCACCCTCCTTCATCTCGTTTCGCTCTCTTTCACCCTCCTTCATCTCGTTTCGCTCTCTTTCACCCTCCTTCGTCTCGTTTCGCTCTCTTTCACCATCCTTCGTCTCGTGGCGCTCTCTTTCACCCTCCTTCATCTCGTTTCGCTCTCTTTCACCCTCCTTCGTCTCGTTTTGCTCTCTTTCATTCTCCTTCGTCTCGTTTCGCTCTCTTTCACCCTCCTTCATCTCATTTCGCTCTCTTTCACCCTCCTTCATCTTGTTTCCCTTTTTTTCACTCTCCTTCATCTCGTTTTGCGCTCTTTCACTCTCCTTCGTCTCGTTTCTCTCCCTTTCACTCTCCTTCGTCTCAAGGCGCTCTCTTTCAACCTCCTTCGTCTCGTTTCGCTCTCTTTCACCCCCCTTCGTCTTGTTTCGCACTCCTTCACGCTCCTTCATCTCGTTTCGCTCTCTTTCACCCTCCTTCGTCTCGCTTTGCTCTCTTTCACCCTCCTTCGACTCGTTTCGCTCTCATTTACACTGCTTCATCTCGTTTCGTGCTCTTTCACGCTCCTTCGTCTCGTTTCTCTCTCATTCACCCTCCTTCGTCTCGTGGCGCTCTCTTTCACCCTCCTTCGTCTCGTTTTGTTCTCTTTCACCCTCCTTCGTCTTGTATCGCTCTCTTTCACCCTCCTTCGTCTCGTTTCGCTCTCTTTCACCCTCCTTCGTCTCGTTATGCTCTCCTTCACCCTCCTTCGTCTCGTTTCGCTCTCTTTCACCCTCCTTCGTCTCGTGGCGCTCTCTATCACCCTCCTTTCACTCGTTTTGTTCTCTTTCACTCTCCTTCCTCTCCTTTCGCTCACTTTCACCCTCCTTCGTCTCGTTTCGCTCTCTTTCACCCTCCTTCAACTTGTTTCGCTTTCTTTCACCCTCCTTCATCTCGTTTCGCTCTCTTTCACCCTCCTTCATCTCGTTTCGCTCTCTTTCACCCTCCTTCGTCTCGTTTCGCTCTCTTTCACCATCCTTCGTCTCGTGGCGCTCTCTTTCACCCTCCTTCATCTCGTTTCGCTCTCTTTCACCCTCCTTCGTCTCGTTTTGCTCTCTTTCATTCTCCTTCGTCTCGTTTCGCTCTCTTTCACCCTCCTTCATCTCATTTCGCTCTCTTTCACCCTCCTTCATCTTGTTTCCCTTTTTTTCACTCTCCTTCATCTCGTTTTGCGCTCTTTCACTCTCCTTCGTCTCGTTTCTCTCCCTTTCACTCTCCTTCGTCTCAAGGCGCTCTCTTTCAACCTCCTTCGTCTCGTTTCGCTCTCTTTCACCCCCCTTCGTCTTGTTTCGCACTCCTTCACGCTCCTTCATCTCGTTTCGCTCTCATTTACACTGCTTCATCTCGTTTCGTGCTCTTTCACGCTCCTTCGTCTCGTTTCTCTCTCATTCACCCTCCTTCGTCTCGTGGCGCTCTCTTTCACCCTCCTTCGTCTCGTTTTGTTCTCTTTCACCCTCCTTCGTCTCGTATCGCTCTCTTTCACCCTCCTTCGTCTCGTTTCACTCTGTTTCACCCTCCCACGTCTCGTTTCGCTCTCTTTCACCCTCCTTCGTCTCGTGTCGCTCGCTTTCACCCTCCTTCATCTCGTTTCGCTCTCTTTCACCATCCTTCGTCTCGTTTCGCTCTCTTTCACCCTCCTTCATCTCGTTTCGCTCTCTTTCACCCTCCTTCATCTCGTTTTGCTCTCTTTCACCCTTCATCATCTTGTTTCACTTTCATTCACCCTCCTTCATCTCGCTTCGCTCTCTTTCATCCTCCTTCATCTCGTTTCGCTCGCTTTCACCCTCCTTCGTCTCGTTTCGCTCTCTTTCACCCTCCTTCATCTCGTTTTGCTCTCTTTCACCCTCCTTCCTCTCGTTTCGCTCTCTTTCACCCTCCTTCTACTCGTTTCACTCTCTTTCACCCTTCTTCATCTTGTTTCGCTTTCTTTCACCCTCCTTCATCTCGTTTCGCTCTCTTTCACCCTCCTTCCTCTCGTTTCGCACTCTTTCACCCTCCATCGTCTTGTTTCGCTCTCTTTCACGCTCCTTCGTCTCACTTCGCTCTCCTTCTAGTTGTTTCGCTCTCTTTCACCCTCCGTCATCTTGCTTCGCTTTCTTTCTCCCTCCTTCATCTCGTTTCACTCTCTTTCACAATCCTTCATCTTGTTTCGCTCTCTTTCACCCTCCATCGTCTTGTTTCGCTCTCTTTCACGCTCCTTCGTCTCACTTCTCTCTCTTTCACCCTCCTTCGTCTCATTTCACTCTCATTCACCCTGCTTCATCTCGTTTCGCGCTCTTTCACACTCTTTCGTCTCGTTTCTCTCTCTTTCACACTCCTTCACCTCGGCTCGCTCTCTTTCACCCTCCTTTGTCTCACTTCGCTCTCTTTCACCCTCCTTCGCCTCGTTTCGCTCTGTTTCACCCTCCCACGTCTCGTTTCGCTCTCTTTCACCCTCCTTCGTCTCGTGTCGCTCGCTTTTACCCTCCTTCATCTCGTTTCGCTCTCTTTCACCATCCTTCGTCTCGTTTCGATCTCTTTCACCCTTCTTCGTCTCGTTTCGCTCTCTTTCACCCTCCTTCATCTCGTTTTGCTCTCTTTCACCCTCCTTCCTCTCGTTTCGCTCTCTTTTACTCTCCTTCTAGTCATTTCGCTCTCTTTCACCCTCCTTCTTCTTGGTTCGCTTTCTTTCTCCCTCCTTCATCTCGTTTCACTCTCTTTCACAATCCTTCATCTCGTTTCGCTCTCTTTCACCCTCCATCGTCTTGTTTCGCTCTCTTTCACGCTCCTTCATCTCACTTCTCTCTCTTTCACCCTCCTTCGTCTCATTTCACTCTCATTCACCCTGCTTCATCTCGTTTCGCGCTCTTTCACACTCTTTCGTCTCGTTTCTCTCTCTTTCACACTCCTTCATCTCGGCTCGCTCTCTGTCACCCTCCTTCGTTTCGCTTCACTCTCTTTCACCCTCTATCGTCTCGTTTCGCTCTCTTTCACCCTCATTCATCTCGTTTTGCTCTGTTTCACCCTCCCACGTCTCGTTTCGTACTCTTTCACCCTCCTTCATCTCGTGTCGCTGGCTTTCACCCTCCTTCAACTCGTTTCGCTCTCTTTCACCCTCCTTCGTCTCGCTTTGCTCTCTTTCACCCTCCTTCGACTCGTTTCGCTCTCATTTACACTGCTTCATCTCGTTTCGCGCTCTTTCACGCTCCTTCATCTCGTTTCTCTCTCATTCACCCTCCTTCGTCTCGTGGCGCTCTCTTTCACCCTCCTTCGTCTCGTTTTGTTCTCTTTCACCCTCCTTCGTCTCGTATCGCTCTCTTTCACCCTCCTTCGTCTCGTTTCACTCTGTTTCACCCTCCCACGGCTCGTTTCGCTCTCTTTCACCCTCCTACGTCTCACTTCTCTCTCTTTCACCCTCCTTCGTCTCATTTCACTCTCATTCACCCTGCTTCGTCTCGTTTCGCTCTCTTTCACCCTCCTTCGACTTGTTTCGCTTTCTTTCACCCTCCTTCATCTCGTTTCACTCTCTTTCACCCTCCTTCATCTCGTTTCGCTCTCTTTCACCCTCCTTCGTCTCGTTTCGCTCTCTTTCACCATCCTTCGACTCGTGGCGCTCTCTTTCACCCTCCTTCATCTCGTTTCGCTCTCTTTCACCCTCCTTCGTCTCGTTTTGCTCTCTTTCATTCTCCTTCGTCTCGTTTCGCTCTCTTTCACCCTCCTTCATCTCATTTCGCTCTCTTTCACCCTCCTTCATCTTGTTTCCCTTTTTTTCACACTCCTTCATCTCGTTTTGCGCTCTTTCTCTCTCCTTCGTCTCGTTTCTCTCCCTTTCACTCTCCTTCGTCTCAAGGCGCTCTCTTTCAACCTCCTTCGTCTCGTTTCGCTCTCTTTCACCCCCCTTCGTCTTGTTTCGCTCTGCTTCACGCTCCTTCATCTCGTTTCGCTCTCTTTCACCCTCCTTCGTCTCGCTTTGCTCTCTTTCACCCTCCTTCGACTCGTTTCGCTCTCATTTACACTGCTTCATCTCGTTTCGCGCTCTTTCACGCTCCTTCATCTCGTTTCTCTCTCATTCACCCTCCTTCGTCTCGTGGCGCTCTCTTTCACCCTCCTTCGTCTCGTTTTGTTCTCTTTCACCCTCCTTCGTCTCGTATCGCTCTCTTTCACCCTCCTTCGTCTCGTTTCACTCTGTTTCACCCTCCCACGTCTCGTTTCGCTCTCTTTCACCCTCCTTCGTCTCGTGTCGCTCGCTTTCACCCTCCTTCATCTTGTTTCGCTCTCTTTCACCATCCTTCGTCTCGTTTCGCTCTCTTTCACCCTCCTTCATCTCGTTTCGCTCTCTTTCACCCTCCTTCATCTCGTTTTGCTCTCTTTCACCCTTCTTCATCTTGTTTCACTTTCATTCACCCTCCTTCATCTCGCTTCGCTCTCTTTCACCCTCCTTCATCTCGTTTCGCTCGCTTTCACCCTCCTTCGTCTCGTTTCGCTCTCTTTCACCCTCCTTCATCTCGTTTTGCTCTCTTTCACCCTCCTTCCTCTCGTTTCGCTCTCTTTCACCCTCCTTCTACTCGTTTCGCTCTCTTTCACCCTTCTTCATCTTGTTTCGCTTTCTTTCACCCTCCTTCATCTCGTTTCGCTCTCTTTCACCCTCCTTCCTCTCGTTTCTCACTCTTTCACCCTCCATCGTCTTGTTTCGCTCTCTTTCACGCTCCTTCGTCTCACTTCGCTCTCCTTCTAGTTGTTTCGCTCTCTTTCACCCTCCTTCATCTTGCTTCGCTTTCTTTCTCCCTCCTTCATCTCGTTTCACTCTCTTTCACAATCCTTCATCTCGTTTTGCTCTCTTTCACCCTCCATCGTCTTGTTTCGCTCTCTTTCACGCTCCTTCGTCTCACTTCTCTCTCTTTCACCCTCCTTCGACTCATTTCACTCTCATTCACCCTGCTTCATCTCGTTTCGCGCTCTTTCACACTCTTTCGTCTCGTTTCTCTCTCTTTCACACTCCTTCATCTCGGCTCGCTCTCTTTCACCCTCCTTCGTCTCACTTCGCTCTCTTTCACCCTCCTTGGTCTCGTTTCGCTCTGTTTCACCCTCCCACGTCTCGTTTCGCTCTCTTTCACCCTCCTTCGTCTCGTGTCGCTCGCTTTTACCCTCCTTCATCTCGTTTCGCTCTCTTTCACCATCCTTCGTCTCGTTTCGATCTCTTTCACCCTTCTTCGTCTCGTTTCGCTCTCTTTCACCCTCCTTCATCTCGTTTTGCTCTCTTTCACCCTCCTTCCTCTCGTTTCGCTATCTTTTACTCTCCTTCTAGTCATTAGGCTCTCTTTCACCCTCCTTGTTCTTGGTTCGCTTTCTTTCTCCCTCCTTCATCTCGTTTCACTCTCTTTCACAATCCTTCATCTCGTTTCGCTCTCTTTCACCCTCCATCGTCTTGTTTCGCTCTCTTTCACGCTCCTTCATCTCACTTCTCTCTCTTTCACCCTCCTTCGTCTCATTTCACTCTCATTCACCCTGCTTCATCTCGTTTCGCGCTCTTTCACACTCTTTCGTCTCGTTTCTCTCTCTTTCACCCTCCTTCCTCTCGTTTCTCACTCTTTCACCCTCCATCGTCTTGTTTCGCTCTCTTTCACGCTCCTTCGTCTCACTTCGCTCTCCTTCTAGTTGTTTCGCTCTCTTTCACCCTCCTTCACCTTGCTTCGCTTTCTTTCTCCCTCCTTCATCTCGTTTCACTCTCTTTCACAATCCTTCATCTCGTTTTGCTCTCTTTCACCCTCCATCGTCTTGTTTCGCTCTCTTTCACGCTCCTTCGTCTCACTTCTCTCTCTTTCACCCTCCTTCGTCTCATTTCACTCTCATTCACCCTGCTTCATCTCGTTTCGCGCTCTTTCACACTCTTTCGTCTCGTTTCTCTCTCTTTCACACTCCTTCATCTCGGCTCGCTCTCTTTCACCCTCCTTCGTCTCACTTCGCTCTCTTTCACCCTCCTTCGTCTCGTTTCGCTCTGTTTCACCCTCCCACGTCTCGTTTCGCTCTCTTTCACCCTCCTTCGTCTCGTGTCGCTCGCTTTTACCCTCCTTCATCTCGTTTCGCTCTCTTTCACCATCCTTCGTCTCGTTTCGATCTCTTTCACCCTTCTTCGTCTCGTTTCGCTCTCTTTCACCCTCCTTCATCTCGTTTTGCTCTCTTTCACCCTCCTTCCTCTCGTTTCGCTCTCTTTTACTCTCCTTCTAGTCATTAGGCTCTCTTTCACCCTCCTTGTTCTTGGTTCGCTTTATTTCTCCCTCCTTCATCTCGTTTCACTCTCTTTCACAATCCTTCATCTCGTTTCGCTCTCTTTCACCCTCCATCGTCTTGTTTCGCTCTCTTTCACGCTCCTTCATCTCACTTCTCTCTCTTTCACCCTTCTTCGTCTCATTTCACTCTCATTCACCCTGCTTCATCTCGTTTCGCGCTCTTTCACACTCTTTCGTCTCGTTTCTCTCTCTTTCACACTCCTTCATCTCGGCTCGCTCTCTGTCACCCTCCTTCGTCTCGCTTCACTCTCTTTCACCCTCCATCGTCTCGTTTCGCTCTCTTTCACCCTCATTCATCTCGTTTTGCTCTGTTTCACCCTCCCACGTCTCGTTTCGCTCTCTTTCACCCTCCTTCATCTCGTGTCGCTGGCTTTCACCCTCCTTCAAATCGTTTCGCTCTCTTTCACCCTCCTTCGTCTCGCTTTGCTCTCTTTCACCCTCCTTCGACTCGTTTCGCTCTCATTTACACTGCTTCATCTCGTTTCGCGCTCTTTCACGCTCCTTCATCTCGTTTCTCTCTCATTCACCCTCCTTCATCTCGTTTCGCTCTCCTTCTAGTTGTTTCGCTCTCTTTCACCCTCCTTCATCTTGCTTCGCTTTCTTTCTCCCTCCTTCATCTCGTTTCACTCTCTTTCACAATCCTTCATCTCGTTTTGCTCTCTTTCACCCTCCATCGTCTTGTTTCGCTCTCTTTCACGCTCCTTCGTCTCACTTCTCTCTCTTTCACCCTCCTTCGACTCATTTCACTCTCATTCACCCTGCTTCATCTCGTTTCGCGCTCTTTCACACTCTTTCGTCTCGTTTCTCTCTCTTTCACACTCCTTCATCTCGGCTCGCTCTCTTTCACCCTCCTTCGTCTCACTTCGCTCTCTTTCACCCTCCTTGGTCTCGTTTCGCTCTGTTTCACCCTCCCACGTCTCGTTTCGCTCTCTTTCACCCTCCTTCGTCTCGTGTCGCTCGCTTTTACCCTCCTTCATCTCGTTTCGCTCTCTTTCACCATCCTTCGTCTCGTTTCGATCTCTTTCACCCTTCTTCGTCTCGTTTCGCTCTCTTTCACCCTCCTTCATCTCGTTTTGCTCTCTTTCACCCTCCTTCCTCTCGTTTCGCTATCTTTTACTCTCCTTCTAGTCATTAGGCTCTCTTTCACCCTCCTTGTTCTTGGTTCGCTTTCTTTCTCCCTCCTTCATCTCGTTTCACTCTCTTTCACAATCCTTCATCTCGTTTCGCTCTCTTTCACCCTCCATCGTCTTGTTTCGCTCTCTTTCACGCTCCTTCATCTCACTTCTCTCTCTTTCACCCTCCTTCGTCTCATTTCACTCTCATTCACCCTGCTTCATCTCGTTTCGCGCTCTTTCACACTCTTTCGTCTCGTTTCTCTCTCTTTCACCCTCCTTCCTCTCGTTTCTCACTCTTTCACCCTCCATCGTCTTGTTTCGCTCTCTTTCACGCTCCTTCGTCTCACTTCGCTCTCCTTCTAGTTGTTTCGCTCTCTTTCACCCTCCTTCACCTTGCTTCGCTTTCTTTCTCCCTCCTTCATCTCGTTTCACTCTCTTTCACAATCCTTCATCTCGTTTTGCTCTCTTTCACCCTCCATCGTCTTGTTTCGCTCTCTTTCACGCTCCTTCGTCTCACTTCTCTCTCTTTCACCCTCCTTCGTCTCATTTCACTCTCATTCACCCTGCTTCATCTCGTTTCGCGCTCTTTCACACTCTTTCGTCTCGTTTCTCTCTCTTTCACACTCCTTCATCTCGGCTCGCTCTCTTTCACCCTCCTTCGTCTCACTTCGCTCTCTTTCACCCTCCTTCGTCTCGTTTCGCTCTGTTTCACCCTCCCACGTCTCGTTTCGCTCTCTTTCACCCTCCTTCGTCTCGTGTCGCTCGCTTTTACCCTCCTTCATCTCGTTTCGCTCTCTTTCACCATCCTTCGTCTCGTTTCGATCTCTTTCACCCTTCTTCGTCTCGTTTCGCTCTCTTTCACCCTCCTTCATCTCGTTTTGCTCTCTTTCACCCTCCTTCCTCTCGTTTCGCTCTCTTTTACTCTCCTTCTAGTCATTAGGCTCTCTTTCACCCTCCTTGTTCTTGGTTCGCTTTATTTCTCCCTCCTTCATCTCGTTTCACTCTCTTTCACAATCCTTCATCTCGTTTCGCTCTCTTTCACCCTCCATCGTCTTGTTTCGCTCTCTTTCACGCTCCTTCATCTCACTTCTCTCTCTTTCACCCTTCTTCGTCTCATTTCACTCTCATTCACCCTGCTTCATCTCGTTTCGCGCTCTTTCACACTCTTTCGTCTCGTTTCTCTCTCTTTCACACTCCTTCATCTCGGCTCGCTCTCTGTCACCCTCCTTCGTCTCGCTTCACTCTCTTTCACCCTCCATCGTCTCGTTTCGCTCTCTTTCACCCTCATTCATCTCGTTTTGCTCTGTTTCACCCTCCCACGTCTCGTTTCGCTCTCTTTCACCCTCCTTCATCTCGTGTCGCTGGCTTTCACCCTCCTTCAAATCGTTTCGCTCTCTTTCAACCTCCTTCGTCTCGCTTTGCTCTCTTTCACCCTCCTTCGACTCGTTTCGCTCTCATTTACACTGCTTCATCTCGTTTCGCGCTCTTTCACGCTCCTTCATCTCGTTTCGCTCTCTTTCACCCTCCATCGTCTTGTTTCGCTCTCTTTCACGCTCCTTCATCTCACTTCTCTCTCTTTCACCCTCCTTCGTCTCATTTCACTCTCATTCACCCTGCTTCATCTCGTTTCGCGCTCTTTCACACTCTTTCGTCTCGTTTCTCTCTCTTTCACACTCCTTCATCTCGGCTCGCTCTCTGTCACCCTCCTTCGTCTCGCTTCACTCTCTTTCACCCTCCATCGTCTCGTTTCGCTCTCTTTCACCCTCATTCATCTCGTTTTGCTCTGTTTCACCCTCCCACGTCTCGTTTCGCTCTCTTTCACCCTCCTTCATCTCGTGTCGCTGGCTTTCACCCTCCTTGGTCTCGTTTCGCTCTCTTTCACCCTCCTTCGTCTCGCTTTGCTCTCTTTCACCCTCCTTCGACTCGTTTCGCTCTCATTTACACTGCTTCATCTCGTTTCGCGCTCTTTCACGCTCCTTCATCTCGTTTCTCTCTCATTCACCCTCCTTCATCTCGTTTCGCTCTCCTTCTAGTTGTTTCGCTCTCTTTCACCCTCCTTCATCTTGCTTCGCTTTCTTTCTCCCTCCTTCATCTCGTTTCACTCTCTTTCACAATCCTTCATCTCGTTTTGCTCTCTTTCACCCTCCATCGTCTTGTTTCGCTCTCTTTCACGCTCCTTCGTCTCACTTCTCTCTCTTTCACCCTCCTTCGTCTCATTTCACTCTCATTCACCCTGCTTCATCTCGTTTCGCGCTCTTTCACACTCTTTCGTCTCGTTTCTCTCTCTTTCACACTCCTTCATCTCGGCTCGCTCTCTTTCACCCTCCTTCGTCTCACTTCGCTCTCTTTCACCCTCCTTCGTCTCGTTTCGCTCTGTTTCACCCTCCCACGTCTCGTTTCGCTCTCTTTCACCCTCCTTCGTCTCGTGTCGCTCGCTTTTACCCTCCTTCATCTCGTTTCGCTCTCTTTCACCATCCTTCGTCTCGTTTCGATCTCTTTCACCCTTCTTCGTCTCGTTTCGCTCTCTTTCACCCTCCTTCATCTCGTTTTGCTCTCTTTCACCCTCCTTCCTCTCGTTTCGCTCTCTTTTACTCTCCTTCTAGTCATTAGGCTCTCTTTCACCCTCCTTGTTCTTGGTTCGCTTTATTTCTCCCTCCTTCATCTCGTTTCACTCTCTTTCACAATCCTTCATCTCGTTTCGCTCTCTTTCACCCTCCATCGTCTTGTTTCGCTCTCTTTCACGCTCCTTCATCTCACTTCTCTCTCTTTCACCCTTCTTCGTCTCATTTCACTCTCATTCACCCTGCTTCATCTCGTTTCGCGCTCTTTCACACTCTTTCGTCTCGTTTCTCTCTCTTTCACACTCCTTCATCTCGGCTCGCTCTCTGTCACCCTCCTTCGTCTCGCTTCACTCTCTTTCACCCTCCATCGTCTCGTTTCGCTCTCTTTCACCCTCATTCATCTCGTTTTGCTCTGTTTCACCCTCCCACGTCTCGTTTCGCTCTCTTTCACCCTCCTTCATCTCGTGTCGCTGGCTTTCACCCTCCTTCAAATCGTTTCGCTCTCTTTCACCCTCCTTCGTCTCGCTTTGCTCTCTTTCACCCTCCTTCGACTCGTTTCGCTCTCATTTACACTGCTTCATCTCGTTTCGCGCTCTTTCACGCTCCTTCATCTCGTTTCTCTCTCATTCACCCTCCTTCATCTCGTTTCGCTCTCCTTCTAGTTGTTTCGCTCTCTTTCACCCTCCTTCATCTTGCTTCGCTTTCTTTCTCCCTCCTTCATCTCGTTTCACTCTCTTTCACAATCCTTCATCTCGTTTTGCTCTCTTTCACCCTCCATCGTCTTGTTTCGCTCTCTTTCACGCTCCTTCGTCTCACTTCTCTCTCTTTCACCCTCCTTCGACTCATTTCACTCTCATTCACCCTGCTTCATCTCGTTTCGCGCTCTTTCACACTCTTTCGTCTCGTTTCTCTCTCTTTCACACTCCTTCATCTCGGCTCGCTCTCTTTCACCCTCCTTCGTCTCACTTCGCTCTCTTTCACCCTCCTTGGTCTCGTTTCGCTCTGTTTCACCCTCCCACGTCTCGTTTCGCTCTCTTTCATCCTCCTTCGTCTCGTGTCGCTCGCTTTTACCCTCCTTCATCTCGTTTCGCTCTCTTTCACCATCCTTCGTCTCGTTTCGATCTCTTTCACCCTTCTTCGTCTCGTTTCGCTCTCTTTCACCCTCCTTCATCTCGTTTTGCTCTCTTTCACCCTCCTTCCTCTCGTTTCGCTATCTTTTACTCTCCTTCTAGTCATTAGGCTCTCTTTCACCCTCCTTGTTCTTGGTTCGCTTTCTTTCTCCCTCCTTCATCTCGTTTCACTCTCTTTCACAATCCTTCATCTCGTTTCGCTCTCTTTCACCCTCCATCGTCTTGTTTCGCTCTCTTTCACGCTCCTTCATCTCACTTCTCTCTCTTTCACCCTCCTTCGTCTCATTTCACTCTCATTCACCCTGCTTCATCTCGTTTCGCGCTCTTTCACACTCTTTCGTCTCGTTTCTCTCTCTTTCACCCTCCTTCCTCTCGTTTCTCACTCTTTCACCCTCCATCGTCTTGTTTCGCTCTCTTTCACGCTCCTTCGTCTCACTTCGCTCTCCTTCTAGTTGTTTCGCTCTCTTTCACCCTCCTTCACCTTGCTTCGCTTTCTTTCTCCCTCCTTCATCTCGTTTCACTCTCTTTCACAATCCTTCATCTCGTTTTGCTCTCTTTCACCCTCCATCGTCTTGTTTCGCTCTCTTTCACGCTCCTTCGTCTCACTTCTCTCTCTTTCACCCTCCTTCGTCTCATTTCACTCTCATTCACCCTGCTTCATCTCGTTTCGCGCTCTTTCACACTCTTTCGTCTCGTTTCTCTCTCTTTCACACTCCTTCATCTCGGCTCGCTCTCTTTCACCCTCCTTCGTCTCACTTCGCTCTCTTTCACCCTCCTTCGTCTCGTTTCGCTCTGTTTCACCCTCCCACGTCTCGTTTCGCTCTCTTTCACCCTCCTTCGTCTCGTGTCGCTCGCTTTTACCCTCCTTCATCTCGTTTCGCTCTCTTTCACCATCCTTCGTCTCGTTTCGATCTCTTTCACCCTTCTTCGTCTCGTTTCGCTCTCTTTCACCCTCCTTCATCTCGTTTTGCTCTCTTTCACCCTCCTTCCTCTCGTTTCGCTCTCTTTTACTCTCCTTCTAGTCATTAGGCTCTCTTTCACCCTCCTTGTTCTTGGTTCGCTTTATTTCTCCCTCCTTCATCTCGTTTCACTCTCTTTCACAATCCTTCATCTCGTTTCGCTCTCTTTCACCCTCCATCGTCTTGTTTCGCTATCTTTCACGCTCCTTCATCTCACTTCTCTCTCTTTCACCCTTCTTCGTCTCATTTCACTCTCATTCACCCTGCTTCATCTCGTTTCGCGCTCTTTCACACTCTTTCGTCTCGTTTCTCTCTCTTTCACACTCCTTCATCTCGGCTCGCTCTCTGTCACCCTCCTTCGTCTCGCTTCACTCTCTTTCACCCTCCATCGTCTCGTTTCGCTCTCTTTCACCCTCATTCATCTCGTTTTGCTCTGTTTCACCCTCCCACGTCTCGTTTCGCTCTCTTTCACCCTCCTTCATCTCGTGTCGCTGGCTTTCACCCTCCTTCAAATCGTTTCGCTCTCTTTCACCCTCCTTCGTCTCGCTTTGCTCTCTTTCACCCTCCTTCGACTCGTTTCGCTCTCATTTACACTGCTTCATCTCGTTTCGCGCTCTTTCACGCTCCTTCATCTCGTTTCTCTCTCATTCACCCTCCTTCATCTCGTTTCGCTCTCTTTCACCCTCCTTCGTCTCGTTTTGTTCTCTTTCACCCTCCTTCGTCTCGTATCGCTCTCTTTCACCCTCCTTCGTCTCGTTTCACTCTGTTTCACCCTCCCACGTCTCGTTTCGCTCTCTTTCACCCTCCTTCGTCTCGTGTCGCTCGCTTTCACCCTCCTTCATCTCGTTTCGCTCTCTTTCACCCTCCTTCATCTCGTTTCGCTCGCTTTCACCCTCCTTCGTCTCATTTCGCTCTCTTTCACCCTCCTTCATCTCGTTTTGCTCTCTTTCACCCTCCTTCCTCTCGTTTCGCTCTCTTTCACCCTCCTTCTACTCGTTTCGCTCTCTTTCACCCTTCTTCATCTTGTTTCGCTTTCTTTCACCCTCCTTCATCTCGTTTCGCTCTCTTTCACCCTCCTTCCTCTCGTTTCGCACTCTTTCACCCTCCATCGTCTTGTTTCACTCTCTTTCATGCTCCTTCGTCTCACTTCGCTCTCCTTCTAGTTGTTTCGCTCTCTTTCACCCTCCTTCATCTTGCTTCGCTTTCTTTCTCCCTCCTTCATCTCGTTTCACTCTCTTTCACAATCCTTCATCTCGTTTTGCTCTCTTTCACCCTCCATCGTCTTGTTTCGCTCTCTTTCACGCTCCTTCGTCTCACTTCTCTCTCTTTCACCCTCCTTCGTCTCATTTCACTCTCATTCACCCTGCTTCATCTCGTTTCGCGCTCTTTCACACTCTTTCGTCTCGTTTCTCTCTCTTTCACACTCCTTCATCTCGGCTCGCTCTCTTTCACCCTCCTTCGTCTCACTTCGCTCTCTTTCACCCTCCTTCGTCTCGTTTCGCTCTGTTTCACCCTCCCACGTCTCGTTTCGCTCTCTTTCACCCTCCTTCGTCTCGTGTCGCTCGCTTTTACCCTCCTTCATCTCGTTTCGCTCTCTTTCACCATCCTTCGTCTCGTTTCGATCTCTTTCACCCTTCTTCGTCTCGTTTCGCTCTCTTTCACCCTCCTTCATCTCGTTTTGCTCTCTTTCACCCTCCTTCGTCTCGTTTCGCTCTCTTTTACTCTCCTTCATCTCGTTTCGCTCTCTTTCACCCTCCTTTGTCTCGTTTTGCACTCTTTCACCCTCCTTCGTCTCGTTTCGCTCTCTTTCACCCTCCTTCATCTCGTTTTGCTCTCTTTCACCCTCCTTCCTCTCGCTTCGCTCTCTTTTACTCTCCTTCTAGTCATTTCGCTCTCTTTCACCCTCCTTCTTCTTGGTTCGCTTTCTTTCTCCCTCCTTCATCTCGTTTCACTCTCTTTCACAATCCTTCATCTCGTTTCGCTCTCTTTCACCCTCCATCGTCTTGTTTCGCTCTCTTTCACGCTCCTTCATCTCACTTCTCTCTCTTTCACCCTCCTTCGTCTCATTTCACTCTCATTCACCCTGCTTCATCTCGTTTCGCGCTCTTTCACACTCTTTCGTCTCGTTTCTCTCTCTTTCACACTCCTTCATCTCGGCTCGCTCTCTGTCACCCTCCTTCGTCTCGCTTCAATCTCTTTCACCCTCCATCGTCTCGTTTCGCTCTCTTTCATCCTCATTCATCTCGTTTTGCTCTGTTTCACCCTGCCACGTCTCGTTTCGCTCTCTTTCACCCTCCCTCATCTCGTGTCGCTGGCTTTCACCCTCCTTCAACTCGTTTCGCTCTCTTTCACCCTCCTTCGTCTTGTTTCGCTCTCTTTCACCCTCCCTCGTCTCGTTTCGCTCTCTTTCACCCTCCTTCGTCTCGTTACGCTCTCCTTCACCCTCCTTCGACTCGTTTCGCTCTCTTTCACCCTCCTTCATCTCGTTTCGCTCTCTTTCACCCTCCTTCATCTCGTTTCGCTCTCTTTCACCCTCCTTCGACTCGTTTTGCTCTCTTTCATCCTCCTTCGTCTCGTTTCGCTCTCTTTCACCCCCCTTCATCTCGTTTCACTCTCTTTCACCCTCCTTCGTCTCGTTTCGCACTTTTTCACCCTCCTTCGTCTTGTTTCGCTATCTTTCACCCTCTTTCATCTCGTGTCGCTCTCTTTCACCCCCCTTCGTCTTGTTTCCCTCTCCTTCACGCTCCTTCATCTCGATTCGCTCTCTTTCACCCTCCTTCGTCTCGTTTTGCTCTCTTTCACCCTCCTTCGACTCGTTTCGCTCTCATTTACACTGCTTCATCTCGTTTCGCGCTCTTTCACGCTCCTTCGTCTCGTTTCTCTCTCATTCACCCTCCTTCGTCTCGTGGCGCTCTCTTTCACCCTCCTTCGTCTCGTTTTGTTCTCTTTCACCCTCCTTCGTCTCGTATCGCTCTCTTTCACCCTCCTTCGTCTCGTTTCACTCTGTTTCACCCTCCCACGTCTCGTTTCGCTCTCTTTCACCATCCTTCGTCTCGTAGCGCTCTCTTTCACCCTCCTTCATCTCGTTTCGCTCTCTTTCACCCTCCGTCGTCTCGTTTTGCTCTCTTTCATTCTCCTTCGTCTCGTTTCGCTCTCTTTCACCCTCCTTCATCTCATTTCGCTTTCTTTCACCCTCCTTCATCTTGCTTCCCTTTTTTTCACCCTCCTTCATCTCGTTTTGCTCTCTTTCACCCCCCTTCGTCTTGTTTCCCTCTCCTTCACGCTCCTTCATCTCGTTTCGCTCTCTTTCACCCTCCTTCGTCACGCTTTGCTCTCTTTCACCCTCCTTCGACTCGTTTCGCTCTCATTTACACTGCTTCATCTCGTTTCGCGCTCTTTCACGCTCCTTCGTCTCGTTTCTCTCTCATTCACCCTCCTTCGTCTCGTGGCGCTCTCTTTCACCCTCCTTCGTCTCGTTTTGTTCTCTTTCACCCTCCTTCGTCTCGTATCGCTCTCTTTCACCCTCCTTCGTCTCGTTTCACTCTGTTTCACCCTCCCACGTCTCGTTTCGCGCTTTTTCACCCTCCTTCGTCTCGTGTCGCTCGCTTTCACCCTCCTTCATCTCGTTTCGCTCTCTTTCACCATCCTTCGTCTCGTTTCGCTCTGTTTCACCCTCCTTCATCTCGTTTCGCTCTCTTTCACCCTCCTTCATCTCGTTTTGCTCTCTTTCACCCTTCTTCATCTTGTTTCACTTTCATTCACCCTCCTTCATCTCGCTTCGCTCTCTTTCACCCTCCTTCATCTCGTTTCGCTCGCTTTCACCCTCCTTCGACTCGTTTCGCTCTCTTTCACCCTCCTTCATCTCGTTTTGCTCTCTTTCACCCTCTTTCCTCTCGTTTCGCTCTCTTTCACCCTCCTTCAGCTCGTTTCGCTCTCTTTCACCCTTCTTCGTCTTGTTTCGCTTTCTTTCACCCTCCTTCATCTCGTTTCGCTCGCTTTCACCCTCCTTCCTCTCGTTTCGCACTCTTTCACCCTCCATCGTCTTGTTTCGCTCTCTTTCACGCTCCTTCGTCTCACTTCGCTCTCTTTCACCCTCCTTCCTCTCTTTTCGCTCTCTTTCACTCTCCTTCTAGTTTTTCGCTCTCTTTCACCCTCCTTCATCTTGCTTCGCTTTCTTTCTCCCTCCTTCATCTCGTTTCACTCTCTTTCACAATCCTTCATCTCGTTTTGCTCTCTTTCACCCTCCATCGTCTTGTTTCGCTCTCTTTCACGCTCCTTCGTCTCACTTCTCTCTCTTTCACCCTCCTTCGTCTCATTTCACTCTCATTCACCCTGCTTCATCTCGTTTCGCGCTCTTTCACACTCTTTCGTCTCGTTTCTCTCTCTTTCACACTCCTTCATCTCGGCTCGCTCTCTTTCCCCTCCTTCGTCTCACTTGGCTCTCTTTCACCCTCCTTTGTCTCGTTTCGCTCTGTTTCACCCTCCCACGCCTCGTTTCGCTCTCTTTCACCCTCCTTCGTCTCGTGTCGCTCGCTTTCACCCTCCTTCACCTCGTTTCGCTCTCGTTCACCATCCTTCGTCTCGTTTCGATCTCTTTCACCCTTCTTCGTCTCGTTTCGCTCTCTTTCACCCTCCTTCATCTCGTTTTGCTCTCTTTCACCCTCCTTCCTCTCGTTTCGCTCTGTTTCACTCTCCTTCTAGTCGTTTCGCTCTCTTTCACCCTCCTTCTTCTTGGTTCGCTTTCTTTCTCCCTCCTTCATCTCGTTTCACTCTCTTTCACAATCCTTCATCTCGTTTCGCTCTCTTTCACCCTCCATCGTCTTGTTTCCCTCTCTTTCACGCTCCATCAACTCACTTCTCTCTCTTTCACCCTCCTTCGTCTCATTTCACTCTCATTCACCCTGCTTCATCTCGTTTCGCGCTCTTTCACTCTCCTTCGTCTCGTTTCTCTCTCTTTCACCCTCCTTCATCTCATGGCGCTCTCTTTCAACCTCCTTCGTCTCGTTTCGCTCTCTTTCACCCCACTTCGTCTTGTTTCGCTCTCCTTCACGCTCCTTCATCTCGTTTCGCTCTCTTTCACCCTCCTTCGTCTCGCTTTGCTCTCTTTCACCCTCCTTCGTCTCGTTTCGCTCTCATTTACACTGCTTCATCTTGTTTCGCGCTCTTTCACGCTCCCTCGTCTCGTTTCTCTCTCATTCACCCTCCTTCGTCTCGTGGCGCTCTCTTTCACCCTCCTTCGTCTCGTTTCGCTCTGTTTCACCCTCCCACGTCTCGTTTCGCTCTCTTTCACCCTCCTTCGTCTCGTGTCGCTCACTTTCACCCTCCTTCATCTCGTTTCGCTCTCTTTCACCATCCTTCGTCTCGTTTCGCTCTCTTTCACCCTTCTTCCTCTCGTTTCACTCTCTTTCACCCTCCTTCATCTCGTTTTGCTCTCTTTCACCCTCCTTCCTCTCGTTTCGCTCTCTTACACCCTCCTTCGCCTCGCTTCGCTCTCTTTCACCCTCCTTCATCTCGTTTTGCTCGCTTTCACCCTCCTTCGACTCGTTTCGCTCTCTTTCACCCTCCTTCATCTCGTATTGCTCTCTTTGACCCTCCTTCCTCTCGTTTCGCTCTCTTTCACCCTCCTTCCAGTCGTTTCGCTCTCTTTCACCCTTCTTCATCTTGTTTCGCTTTCTTTCACCCTCCTTCATCTCGTTTCGCTCTCTTTCACCCTCCTTCATCTCGTTTCGCTCTCTTTCACCCTCCTTCATCTCGTTTCGCTCTCTTTCACCCTCCTTCGACTCGTTTTGCTCTCTTTCATCCTCCTTCGTCTCGTTTCGCTCACTTTCACCCCCTTCATCTCGTTTCGCTCTCTTTCACCCTCCTTCGTCTTGTTTCGCTCTCTTTCACCCTCCTTCGTCTTGTTTCGCTATCTTTCACCTTCTTTCATCTCGTGTCGCTCTCTTTCACCCTCCTTCGTCTCGTTTTGATCTCTTTCACCCTCCTTCGTCTCGTATCGCTCTCTTTCACCCTCCTTCGTCTCGTTTCGCTTTGTTTCACCCTCCCACGTCTCGTTTCACTCTCTTTCACCCTCCTTCGTCTCGTGTCGCTCGCTTTCACCCTCCTTCATCTCGTTTCGCTCTCTTTCACCATCCTTCGTCTCGTTTCGCTCTCTTTCACCCTTCTTCATCTCGTTTCGCTCTCTTTCACACTCCTTCATCTCGTTTTGCTCTCTTTCACCCTCCTTCCTCTCGTTTCGCTCTCTTACACCCTCCTTCGCCTCGCTTTGCTCTCTTTCACCCTCCTTCATCTCGTTTTGCTCGCTTTCACCCTCCTTCGTCTCGTTTCGCTCTCTTTCACCCTCCTTCATCTCGTATTGCTCTCTTTGACCCTCCTTCCTCTCGTTTCGCTCTCTTTCTCCCTCCTTCCAGTCGTTTCGCTGTCTTTCACCCTTCTTCATCTTGTTTCGCTTTCTTTCACCCTCCTTCATCTCGTTTCGCTCTCTTTCACCCTCCTTCATCTCGTTTCGCTCTCATTCACCGTCCTTCATCTCGTTTCGCTCTCTTTCACCCTCCTTCGACTCGTTTTGCTCTCTTTCATCCTCCTTCGTCTCGTTTCACTCTCTTTCACCCTCTTCATCTCGTTTCGCTCTCTTTCACCCTCCTTCGTCTCGTTTCGCTCTCTTTCACCCTCCTTCATCTTGTTTCGCTATCTTTCACCCTCTTTCATCTCGTGTCGCTCTCTTTCACCCTCCTTCGTCTTGTTTCGCTCTCTTTCACCCTCCTTCATCTTGTTTCGCTCTCTTTCACCGTCCTTCGTCTCGTTTCGCTCTCTTACACCCTCCTTCGCCTCGCTTCGCTCTCTTTCACCCTCCTTCATCTCGTTTCGCTCGCTTTCACCCTTCTTCGTCTCGTTTCGCTCTCTTTCACCCTCCTTCATCTCGTTTTGATCTCTTTCACCTTCCTTCCTCTCGTTTCGCTCTCTTTCACCCTCATTCTACTCGTTTCGCCCTCTTTCACCCTCCTTCATCTTGTTTCGCTTTCTTTCACCCTCCTTCATCTCGTTTCGCACTCTTTCACCCTCCTTCATCTCGTTTCGCTCTCTTTGTACCTCCATCGTCTTCTTTCGCTCTCTTTCACGCTCCTTCGTCTCACTTCGCTCTCTTTCACCCTCCTTCGTCTCCTTTCGTTCTCATTCACCCTGCTTCATCTCGTTTCGCGCTCTTTCACCCTCTTTCGTTTCGTTTCTCTCTCTTTCACACTCCTTCATCTCGGCTCGCTCTCTTTCACCCTCCTTCGTCTCGCTTTGCTCTCTTACACCCTCCTTCGTCTCGTTTCGCTCTCTTTCACCCTCCCTTGTCTCGTTTCGCTCTCTTTCACCCTCCTTCGTCTCGTTATGCTCTCCTTCACCCTCCTTCGTCTCGTTTCGCTCTCTTTCACCCTCCTTCGTCTCGTGGCGCTCTCTATCACCCTCCTTTGACTCGTTTTGTTCTCTTTCACTCTGCTTCCTCTCCTTTCGCTCACTTTCACCCTCCTTCGTCTCGTTTCGCTCTCTTTCACCCTCCTTCGACTTGTTTCGCTATCTTTCACCCTCCTTCATCTCGTTTCGCTCTCTTTCACCCTCCTTCATCTCGTTTCGCTCTCTTTCACCCTCCTTCGTCTCGTTTTGCTCTCTTTCATTCTCCTTCGTCTCGTTTCGCTCTCTTTCACCCTCCTTCATCTCATTTCGCTCTCTTTCACCCTCCTTCATCTTGTTTCCCTTTTTTTCACCCTCCTTCATCTCGTTTTGCGCTCTTTCACTCTCCTTCGTCTTGTTTCTCTCCCTTTCACTCTCCTTCGTCTCAAGGCGCTCTCTTTCAACCTCCTTCGTCTCGTTTCGCTCTCTTTCACCCCCCTTCGTCTTGTTTCGCTCTCCTTCACGCTCCTTCATCTCGTTTCGCTCTCTTTCACCCTCCTTCGTCTCGCTTTGCTCTCTTTCACCCTCCTTCGACTCGTTTCGCTCTCATTTACACTGCTTCATCTCGTTTCGCGCTCTTTCACGCTCCTTCGTCTCGTTTCTCTCTCATTCACCCTCCTTCGTCTCGTGGCGCTCTCTATCTCCCTCCTTCGTCTCGTTTTGTTCTCTTTCACCCTCGTTCGTCTCGTATCGCTCTCTTTCACCCTCCTTCGTCTCGTTTCGCTCTCTTTCACCCTCCTTCATCTCGTTTTGCTCTCTTTCACCCTTCTTCATCTTGTTTCACTTTCATTCACCCTCCTTCATCTCGCTTCGCTCTCTTTCACCCTCCTTCATCTCGTTTCGCACGCTTTCACCCTCCTTCGTCTCGTTTCGCTCTCTTTCACCCTCCTTCATCTCGTTTTGCTCTCTTTCACCCTCCTTCCTCTCGTTTCGCTCTCTCTCACCCTCCTTCTACTCGTTTCGCTCTCTTTCACCCTTCTTCATCTTGTTTCGCTTTCTTTCACCCTCCTTCATCTCGTTTCGCTCTCTTTCACCCTCCTTCCTCTCGTTTCGCACTCTTTCACACTCCATCGTCTTGTTTCGCTCTCTTTCACGCTCCTTCGTCTCACTTCGCTCTCTTTCACCCTCCTTCCTCTCGTTTCGCTCTCTTTCACTCTCCTTCTAGTTGTTTCGCTCTCTTTCACCCTCCTTAATCTTGCTTCGCTTTCTTTCTCCCTCCTTCATCTCGTTTCACTCTCTTTCACGATCATTCATCTCGTTTTGCTCTCTTTCACCCTCCATCGTCTTGTTTCGCTCTCTTTCACGCTCCTTCGTCTCACTTCTCTCTCTTTCACCCTTCTTCGTCTCATTTCACTCTCATTCACCCTGCTTCATCTCGTTTCGCGCTCTTTCACACTCTTTCGTCTCGTTTCTCTCTCTTTCACACTCCTTCATCTCGGCTCGCTCTCTTTCACCCTCCTTCGACTCACTTCGCTCTCTTTCACCCTCCTTCGTCTCGTTTCGCTCTGTTTCACGCTCCCACGTCTCGTTTCGCTCTCTTTCACCCTCCTTCGTCTCGTGTCGCTCGCTTTCACCCTCCTTCATCTCGTTTCGCTCTCTTTCACCATCCTTCGTCTCGTTTTGATCTCTTTCACCCTTCTTCGTCTCGTTTCGCTCTCTTTCACCCTCCTTCATCTCGTTTTGCTCTCTTTCACCCTCCTTCTTCTTGGCTCGCTTTCTTTCTCCCTCCTTCATCTCGTTTCACTCTCTTTCACAATCCTTCATCTCATTTCGCTCTCTTTCACCCTCCATCGTCTTGTTTCGCTCTCTTTCACGCTCCTTCATCTCACTTCTCTCTCTTTCACCCTTCTTCGTCTCATTTCACTCTCATTCACCCTGCTTCATCTCGTTTCGCGCTCTTTCACACTCTTTCGTCTCGCTTCACTCTCTTTCACCCTCCATCGTCTCGTTTCGCTCTCTTTCACCCTCATTCATCTCGTTTTGCTCTGTTTCACCCTCCCACGTCTCGTTTCGCTCTCTTTCACCCTCCTTCATCTCGTGTCGCTGGCTTTCACCCTCCTTCAACTCGTTTCGCTCTCTTTCACCCTCCTTCGTCTTGTTTCGCTCTCTTTCACCCTCCCTCGTCTAGTTTCGCTCTCTTTCACCCTCCTTCGTCTCGTTACGCTCTATTTCACACTCCTTCGACTCGTTTCGCTCTCTTTCACCCTCCTTCATCTCGTTTCGCTCTCTTTCACCCTCCTTCGACTCGTTTTGCTCTCTTTCATCCTCCTTCGTCTCGTTTCGCTCTCTTTCACCCCCCTTCATCTCGTTTCGCTCTCTTTCACCCTCCTTCGTCTCGTTTCTCTCTCTTTCACCCTCCTTCGTCTTGTTTCACTATCTTTCACCCTCTTTCATCTCGTGTCGCTCTCTTTCACCCTCCTTCGTCTTGTTTCGCTCTCTTTCACCCTCCTTCATCTTGTTTCGCTCTCTTTCACCCTCCTTCGTCTCGTTTCGCTCTCTTACACCCTCCTTCGCCTCGCTTCGCTCTCTTTCACCCTCCTTCATCTCGTTTCGCTCGCTTTCACCCTTCTTCGTCTCGTTTCGCTCTCTTTCACCCTCCTTCATCTCGTTTTGCTCTCTTTCACCCTCCTTCCTCTCGTTTCGCTCTCTTTCACCCTCCTTCTACTCGTTTCGCTCTCTTTCACCCTCCTTCATCTTGTTTCGCTTTCTTTCACCCTCCTTCATCTATTTTCGCACTCTTTCACCCTCCTTCATCTCGTTTCGCTCTCTTTCAACCTCCATCGTCTTCTTTCGCTCTCTTTCACGCTCCTTCGTCTCACTTCGCTCTCTTTCACCCTCCTTCGTCTCATTTCGCTCTCATTCACCCTGCTTCATCTCGTTTCGCGCTCTTTCACCCTCTTTCGTTTCGTTTCTCTCTCTTTCACACTCCTTCATCTCGGCTCGCTCTCTTTCACCCTCCTTCGTCTCGCTTTGCTCTCTTTCACCCCCCTTCGTCTCGTTTCGCTCTCTTTCACCCTCCCTTGTCTCGTTTCGCTCTCTTTCACCCTCCTTCGTCTCGTTATGCTCTCCTTCACCCTCCTTCGTCTCGTTTCGCTCTCTTTCACCCTCCTTCGTCTCGTGGCGCTCTCTATCACCCTCCTTTCACTCGTTTTGTTCTCTTTCACTCTCCTTCCTCTCCTTTCGCTCACTTTCACCCTCCTTCGTCTCGTTTCGCTCTCTTTCACCCTCCTTCGACTTGTTTCGCTTTCTTTCACCCTCCTTCATCTCGTTTCGCTCTCTTTCACCCTCCTTCATCTCGTTTCGCTCTCTTTCACCCTCCTTCGTCTCGTTTCGCTCTCTTTCACCATCCTTCGTCTCGTGGCGCTCTCTTTCACCCTCCTTCATCTCGTTTCGCTCTCTTTCACCCTCCTTCGTCTCGTTTTGCTCTCTTTCATTCTCCTTCGTCTCGTTTCGCTCTCTTTCATCCTCCTTCATCTCATTTCGCTCTCTTTCACCCTCCTTCATCTTGTTTCCCTTTTTTTCACCCTCCTTCATCTCGTTTTGCGCTCTTTCACTCTCCTTCGTCTCGTTTCGCTCTCTTTCACCCCCCTTCGTCTTGTTTCGCACTCCTTCACGTTCCTTCATCTCGTTTCGCTCTCTTTCACCCTCCTTCGTCTCGCTTTGCTCTCTTTCACCCTCCTTCGACTCGTTTCGCTCTCATTTACACTGCTTCATCTCGTTTCGTGCTCTTTCACGCTCCTTCGTCTCGTTTCTCTCTCATTCACCCTCCTTCGTCTCGTGGCGCTCTCTTTCACCCTCCTTCGTCTCGTTTTGTTCTCTTTCACCCTCCTTCGTCTCGTATCGCTCTCTTTCACCCTCCTTCGTCTCGTTTCACTCTGTTTCACCCTCCCACGTCTCGTTTCGCTCTCTTTCACCCTCCCTCGTCTCGTGTCGCTCGCTTTCACCCTCCTTCATCTCGTTTCGCTCTCTTTCACCATCCTTCGTCTCGTTTCGCTCTCTTTCACCCTCCTTCATCTCGTTTCGCTCTCTTTCACCCTCCTTCATCTCGTTTTGCTCTCTTTCACCCTTCTTCATCTTGTTTCACTTTCATTCACCCTCCTTCATCTCGCTTCGCTCTCTTTCACCCTCCTTCATCTCGTTTCGCTCGCTTTCACCCTCCTTCGTCTCGTTTCGCTCTCTTTCACCCTCCTTCATCTCGTTTTGCTCTCTTTCACCCTCCTTCCTCTCGTTTCGCTCTCTTTCACCCTCCTTCTACTCGTTTCGCTCTCTTTCACCCTTCTTCATCTTGTTTTGCTTTCTTTCACCCTCCTTCATCTCGTTTCGCTCTCTTTCACGCTCCTTCCTCTCGTTTCGCACTCTTTCACCCTCCATCGTCTTGTTTCGCTCTCTTTCACGCTCCTTCGTCTCACTTCGCTCTCCTTCTAGTTGTTTCGCTCTCTTTCACCCTCCTTCATCTTGCTTCGCTTTCTTTCTCCCTCCTTCATCTCGTTTCACTCTCTTTCACAATCCTTCATCTCGTTTTGCTCTCTTTCACCCTCCATCGTCTTGTTTCGCTCTCTTTCACGCTCCTTCGTCTCACTTCTCTCTCTTTCACCCTCCTTCGTCTCATTTCACTCTCATTCACCCTGCTTCATCTCGTTTCGCGCTCTTTCACACTCTTTCGTCTCGTTTCTCTCTCTTTCACACTCCTTCACCTCGGCTCGCTCTCTTTCACCCTCCTTCGTCTCACTTCGCTCTCTTTCACCCTCCTTCGCCTCGTTTCGCTCTGTTTCACCCTCCCACGTCTCGTTTCGCTCTCTTTCACCCTCCTTCGCCTCGTTTCGCTCTGTTTCACCCTCCCACGTCTCGTTTCGCTCTCTTTCACCCTCCTTCGTCTCGTGTCGCTCGCTTTTACCCTCCTTCATCTCGTTTCGCTCTCTTTCACCCTTCTTCGTCTCGTTTCGCTCTCTTTCACCCTCCTTCATCTCGTTTTGCTCTCTTTCACCCTCCTTCCTCTCGTTTCGCTCTCTTTTACTCTCCTTCTAGTCATTTCGCTCTCTTTCACCCTCCTTCTTCTTGGTTCGCTTTCTTTCTCCCTCCTTCATCTCGTTTCACTCTCTTTCACAATCCTTCATCTCGTTTCGCTCTCTTTCACCCTCCATCGTCTTGTTTCGCTCTCTTTCACGCTCCTTCATCTCACTTCTCTCTCTTTCACCCTCCTTCGTCTCATTTCACTCTCATTCACCCTGCTTCATCTCGTTTCGCGCTCTTTCACACTCTTTCGTCTCGTTTCTCTCTCTTTCACACTCCTTCATCTCGGCTCGCTCTCTGTCACCCTCCTTCGTCTCGCTTCACTCTCTTTCACCCTCTATCGTCTCGTTTCGCTCTCTTTCACCCTCATTCATCTCGTTTTGCTCTGTTTCACCCTCCCACGTCTCGTTTCGCTCTCTTTCACCCTCCTTCATCTCGTGTCGCTGGCTTTCACCCTCCTTCAACTCGTTTCGCTCTCTTTCACCCTCCTTCGTCTCGCTTTGCTCTCTTTCACCCTCCTTCGACTCGTTTCGCTCTCATTTACACTGCTTCATCTCGTTTCGCGCTCTTTCACGCTCCTTCTTCTCGTTTCTCTCTCATTCACCCTCCTTCGTCTCGTGGCGCTCTCTTTCACCCTCCTTCGTCTCGTTTTGTTCTCTTTCACCCTCCTTCGTCTCGTATCGCTCTCTTTCACCCTCCTTCGTCTCGTTTCACTCTGTTTCACCCGCCCACGGCTCGTTTCGCTCTCTTTCACCCTCCTACGTCTCGTGTCGCTCGCTTTCACCCTCCTTCATCTCGTTTCGCTCTCTTTCACCATCCTTCGTCTCGTTTGCTCTCTTTCACCCTCCTTCATCTCGTTTCGCTCTCTTTCACCCTCCTTCATCTCGTTTTGCTCTCTTTCACCCTTCTTCATCTTGTTTCACTTTCATTCACCCTCCTTCACCTCGCTTCGCTCTCTTTCACCCTCCTTCATCTCGTTTCGCTCGCTTTCACCCTCCTTCGTCTCGTTTCGCTCTCTTTCACCCTCCTTCATCTCGTTTTGCTCTCTTACACCCTCCTTCCTCTCGTTTCGCTCTCTTTCACCCTCCTTCTACTCGTTTCGCTCTCTTTCACCCTTCTTCATCTTGTTTCGCTTTCTTTCACCCTCCTTCATCTCGTTTCGCTCTCTTTCACCCTTCTTCATCTTGTTTCGCTTTCTTTCACCCTCCTTCATCTCGTTTCGCTCTCTTTCACCCTCCTTCCTCTCGTTTCGCACTCTTTCACCCTCCATCATCTTGTTTCACTCTCTTTCATGCTCCTTCATCTCACTTCGCTCTCCTTCTAGTTGTTTCGCTCTCTTTCACCCTCCTTCATCTTGCTTCGCTTTCTTTCTCCCTCCTTCATCTCGTTTCACTCTCTTTCACAATCCTTCATCTCGTTTTGCTCTCTTTCACCCTCCATCGTCTTGTTTCGCTCTCTTTCACACTCCTTCGTCTCACTTCTCTCTCTTTCACCCTCCTTCGTCTCATTTCACTCTCATTCACCCTGCTTCGTCTCGTTTCGCTCTCTTTCACCCTCCTTCGACTTGTTTCGCTTTCTTTCACCCTCCTTCATCTCGTTTCGCTCTCTTTCACCCTCCTTCATCTCGTTTCGCTCTCTTTCACCCTCCTTCGTCTCGTTTCGCTCTCTTTCACCATCCTTCGTCTCGTGGCGCTCTCTTTCACCCTCCTTCATCTCGTTTCGCTCTCTTTCACCCTCCTTCGTCTCGTTTTGCTCTCTTTCATTCTCCTTCGTCTCGGTTCGCTCTCTTTCATTCTCCTTCATCTCATTTCGCTCTCTTTCACCCTCCTTCATCTTGTTTCCCTTTTTTTCACCCTCCTTCATCTCGTTTTGCGCTCTTTCTCTCTCCTTCGTCTCGTTTCTCTCCCTTTCACTCTCCTTCGTCTCAAGGCGCTCTCTTTCAACCTCCTTCGTCTCGTTTCGCTCTCTTTCACCCCCCTTCGTCTTGTTTCGCTCTACTTCACGCTCCTTCATCTCGTTTCGCTCTCTTTCACCCTCCTTCGTCACGCTTTGCTCTCTTTCACCCTCCTTCGACTCGTTTCGCTCTCATTTACACTGCTTCATCTCGTTTCGCGCTCTTTCACGCTCCTTCGTCTCGTTTCTCTCTCAGTCACCCTCCTTCGTCTCGTGGCGCTCTCTTTCACCCTCCTTCGTCTCGTTTTGTTCTCTTTCACCCTCCTTCGTCTCGTATCGCTCTCTTTCACCCTCCTTCGTCTCGTTTCACTCTGTTTCACCCTCCCACGTCTCGTTTCGCTCTCTTTCACCCTCCTTCGTCTCGTGTCGCTCGCTTTCACCCTTCTTCATCTTGTTTCACTTTCATTCACCCTCCTTCATCTCGCTTCGCTCTCTTTCACCCTCCTTCATCTCGTTTCGCTCGCTTTCACCCTCCTTCGTCTCGTTTCGCTCTCTTTCACCCTCCTTCATCTCGTTTTGCTCTCTTTCACCCTCCTTCCTCTCGTTTCGC
This sequence comes from Scyliorhinus torazame, assembly GCF_047496885.1. NCBI lineage: Eukaryota > Metazoa > Chordata > Chondrichthyes > Carcharhiniformes > Scyliorhinidae > Scyliorhinus > Scyliorhinus torazame. The sequence goes on along the minus strand of NC_092722.1, from coordinate 140,583,231 downwards.
TCTCTTTCACCCTCCTTCTACTCGTTTCGCTCTCTTTCACCCTTCTTCATCTTGTTTCGCTTTCTTTCACCCTCCTTCATCTCGTTTCGCTCTCTTTCACCCTCCTTCCTCTCGTTTCTCACTCTTTCACCCTCCATCGTCTTGTTTCGCTCTCTTTCACGCTCCTTCGTCTCACTTCGCTCTCCTTCTAGTTGTTTCGCTCTCTTTCACCCTCCTTCATCTTGCTTCACTTTCTTTCTCCCTCCTTCATCTCGTTTCACTCTCTTTCACAATCCTTCATCTCGTTTTGCTCTCTTTCACCCTCCATCGTCTTGTTTCGCTCTCTTTCACGCTCCTTCGTCTCACTTCTCTCTCTTTCACCCTCCTTCGTCTCATTTCACTCTCATTCACCCTGCTTCATCTCGTTTCGCGCTCTTTCACACTCTTTCGTCTCGTTTCTCTCTCTTTCACACTCCTTCATCTCGGCTCGCTCTCTTTCACCCTCCTTCGTCTCACTTCGCTCTCTTTCACCCTCCTTGGTCTCGTTTCGCTCTGTTTCACCCTCCCACGTCTCGTTTCGCTCTCTTTCACCCTCCTTCGTCTCGTGTCGCTCGCTTTTACCCTCCTTCATCTCGTTTCGCTCTCTTTCACCATCCTTCGTCTCGTTTCGATCTCTTTCACCCTTCTTCGTCTCGTTTCGCTCTCTTTCACCCTCCTTCATCTCGTTTTGCTCTCTTTCACCCTCCTTCCTCTCGTTTCGCTATCTTTTACTCTCCTTCTAGTCATTAGGCTCTCTTTCACCCTCCTTGTTCTTGGTTCGCTTTCTTTCTCCCTCCTTCATCTCGTTTCACTCTCTTTCACAATCCTTCATCTCGTTTCGCTCTCTTTCACCCTCCATCGTCTTGTTTCGCTCTCTTTCACGCTCCTTCATCTCGGCTCGCTCTCTGTCACCCTCCTTCGTCTCGCTTCACTCTCTTTCACCCTCTATCGTCTCGTTTCGCTCTCTTTCACCCTCATTCATCTCGTTTTGCTCTGTTTCACCCTCCCACGTCTCGTTTCGCTCTCTTTCACCCTCCTTCATCTCGTGTCGCTGGCTTTCACCCTCCTTCAACTCGTTTCGCTCTCTTTTACCCTCCTTCGTCTCGCTTTGCTCTCTTTCACCCTCCTTCGACTCGTTTCGCTCTCATTTACACTGCTTCATCTCGTTTCGCGCTCTTTCACGCTCCTTCTTCTCGTTTCTCTCTCATTCACCCTCCTTCGTCTCGTGGCGCTCTCTTTCACCCTCCTTCGTCTCGTTTTGTTCTCTTTCACCCTCCTTCGTCTCGTATCGCTCTCTTTCACCCTCCTTCGTCTCGTTTCACTCTGTTTCACCCTCCCACGGCTCGTTTCGCTCTCTTTCACCCTCCTACGTCTCGTGTCGCTCGCTTTCACCCTCCTTCATCTCGTTTCGCTCTCTTTCACCATCCTTCGTCTGGTTTGCTCTCTTTCACCCTCCTTCATCTCGTTTCGCTCTCTTTCACCCTCCTTCATCTCGTTTTGCTCTCTTTCACCCTTCTTCATCTTGTTTCACTTTCATTCACCCTCCTTCATCTCGCTTCGCTCTCTTTCACCCTCCTTCATCTCGTTTAGCTCGCTTTCACCCTCCTTCGTCTCGTTTCGCTCTCTTTCAATCTCCTTCATCTCGTTTTGCTCTCTTTCACCCTCCTTCCTCTCGTTTCGCTCTCTTTCACCCTCCTTCTACTCGTTTCGCTCTCTTTCACCCTTCTTCATCTTGTTTCGCTTTCTTTCACCCTCCTTCATCTCGTTTCGCTCTCTTTCACCCTTCTTCATCTTGTTTCGCTTTCTTTCACCCTCCTTCATCTCGTTTCGCTCTCTTTCACCCTCCTTCCTCTCGTTTCGCACTCTTTCACCCTCCATCGTCTTGTTTCACTCTCTTTCACGCTCCTTCATCTCACTTCGCTCTCCTTCTAGTTGTTTCGCTCTCTTTCACCCTCCTTCATCTTGCTTCGCTTTCTTTCTCCCTCCTTCATCTCGTTTCACTCTCTTTCACAATCCTTCATCTCGTTTTGCTCTCTTTCACCCTCCATCGTCTTGTTTCGCTCTCTTTCACGCTCCTTCGTCTCACTTCTCTCTCTTTCACCCTCCTTCGTCTCATTTCACTCTCATTCACCCTGCTTCGTCTCGTTTCGCTCTCTTTCACCCTCCTTCGACTTGTTTCGCTTTCTTTCACCCTCCTTCATCTCGTTTCGCTCTCTTTCACCCTCCTTCATCTCGTTTCGCTCTCTTTCACCCTCCTTCATCTCGTTTCGCTCTCTTTCACCATCCTTCGTCTCGTGGCGCTCTCTTTCACCCTCCTTCATCTCGTTTCGCTCTCTTTCACCCTCCTTCGACTTGTTTCGCTTTCTTTCACCCTCCTTCATCTCGTTTCGCTCTCTTTCATTCTCCTTCGTCTCGGTTCGCTCTCTTTCACCCTCCTTCATCTCATTTCGCTCTCTTTCACCCTCCTTCATCTTGTTTCCCTTTTTTTCACCCTCCTTCATCTCGTTTTGCGCTCTTTCTCTCTCCTTCGTCTCGTTTCTCTCCCTTTCACTCCCCTTCGTCTCAAGGCGCTCTCTTTCAACCTCCTTCGTCTCGTTTCGCTCTCTTTCACCCCCCTTCGTCTTGTTTCGCTCTGCTTCACGCTCCTTCATCTCGTTTCGCTCTCTTTCACCCTCCTTCGTCTCGCTTTGCTCTCTTTCACCCTCCTTCGACTCGTTTCGCTCTCATTTACACTGCTTCATCTCGTTTCGCGCTCTTTCACGCTCCTTCGTCTCGTTTCTCTCTCAGTCACCCTCCTTCGTCTCGTGGCGCTCTCTTTCACCCTCCTTCGTCTCGTTTTGTTCTCTTTCACCCTCCTTCGTCTCGTATCGCTCTCTTTCACCCTCCTTCGTCTCGTTTCACTCTGTTTCACCCTCCCACGTCTCGTTTCGCTCTCTTTCACCCTCCTTCGTCTCGTGTCGCTCGCTTTCACCCTCGTTCATCTTGTTTCGCTCTCTTTCACCATCCTTCGTCTCGTTTCGCTCTCTTTCACCCTCCTTCATCTCGTTTCGCTCTCTTTCACCCTCCTTCTTCTCGTTTTGCTCTCTTTCACCCTTCTTCATCTTGTTTCACTTTCATTCACTCTCCTTCATCTCGCTTCGCTCTCTTTCACCCTCCTTCATCTCGTTTCGCTCGCTTTCACCCTCCTTCGTCTCGTTTCGCTCTCTTTCACCCTCCTTCATCTCGTTTTGCTCTCTTTCACCCTCCTTCCTCTCGTTTCGCTCTCTTTCACCCTCCTTCTACTCGTTTCTCTCTCTTTCACCCTTCTTCATCTTGTTTTGCTTTCTTTCACCCTCCTTCATCTCGTTTCGCTCTCTTTCACCCTCCTTCCTCTCGTTTCTCACTCTTTCACCCTCCATCGTCTTGTTTCGCTCTGTTTCACGCTCCTTCGTCTCACTTCGCTCTCCTTCTAGTTGTTTCGCTCTCTTTCACCCTCCTTCATCTTGCTTCACTTTCTTTCTCCCTCCTTCATCTCGTTTCACTCTCTTTCACAATCCTTCATCTCGTTTTGCTCTCTTTCACCCTCCATCGTCTTGTTTCGCTCTCTTTCACGCTCCTTCGTCTCACTTCTCTCTCTTTCACCCTCCTTCGTCTCATTTCACTCTCATTCACCCTGCTTCATCTCGTTTCGCGCTCTTTCACACTCTTTCGTCTCGTTTCTCTCTCTTTCACACTCCTTCATCTCGGCTCGCTCTCTTTCACCCTCCTTCGTCTCACTTCGCTCTCTTTCACCCTCCTTGGTCTCGTTTCGCTCTGTTTCACCCTCCCACGTCTCGTTTCGCTCTCTTTCACCCTCCTTCGTCTCGTGTCGCTCGCTTTTACCCTCCTTCATCTCGTTTCGCTCTCTTTCACCCTCCTTCGTCTCGTTTCGATCTCTTTCACCCTTCTTCGTCTCGTTTCGCTCTCTTTCACCCTCCTTCATCTCGTTTTGCTCTCTTTCACCCTCCTTCCTCTCGTTTCGCTATCTTTTACTCTCCTTCTAGTCATTAGGCTCTCTTTCACCCTCCTTGTTCTTGGTTCGCTTTCTTTCTCCCTCCTTCATCTCGTTTCACTCTCTTTCACAATCCTTCATCTCGTTTCGCTCTCTTTCACCCTCCATCGTCTTGTTTCGCTTTCTTTCACGCTCCTTCATCTCGGCTCGCTCTCTGTCACCCTCCTTCGTCTCGCCTCACACTCTTTCACCCTCTATCGTCTCGTTTCGCTCTCTTTCACCCTCATTCATCTCGTTTTGCTCTGTTTCACCCTCCCACGTCTCGTTTCGCTCTCTTTCACCCTCCTTCATCTCGTGTCGCTGGCTTTCACCCTCCTTCAACTCGTTTCGCTCTCTTTCACCCTCCTTCGTCTCGCTTTGCTCTCTTTCACCCTCCTTCGACTCGTTTCGCTCTCATTTACACTGCTTCATCTCGTTTCGCGCTCTTTCACGCTCCTTCTTCTCGTTTCTCTCTCATTCACCCTCCTTCGTCTCGTGGCGCTCTCTTTCACCCTCCTTCGTCTCGTTTTGTTCTCTTTCACCCTCCTTCGTCTCGTATCGCTCTCTTTCACCCTCCTTCGTCTCGTTTCACTCTGTTTCACCCTCCCACGGCTCGTTTCGCTCTCTTTCACCCTCCTACGTCTCGTGTCGCTCGCTTTCACCCTCCTTCATCTCGTTTCGCTCTCTTTCACCATCCTTCGTCTCGTTTGCTCTCTTTCACCCTCCTTCATCTCGTTTCGCTCTCTTTCACCCTCCTTCATCTCGTTTTGCTCTCTTTCACCCTTCTTCATCTTGTTTCACTTTCATTCACCCTCCTTCATCTCGCTTCGCTCTCTTTCACCCTCCTTCATCTCGTTTCGCTCGCTTTCTCCCTCCTTCGTCTCGTTTCGCTCTCTTTCACCCTCCTTCATCTCGTTTTGCTCTCTTTCACCCTCCTTCCTCTCGTTTCGCTCTCTTTCACCCTCCTTCTACTCGTTTCGCTCTCTTTCACCCTTCTTCATCTTGTTTCGCTTTCTTTCACCCTCCTTCATCTCGTTTCGCTCTCTTTCACCCTTCTTCATCTTGTTTCGCTTTCTTTCACCCTCCTTCATCTCGTTTCGCTCTCTTTCACCCTCCTTCCTCTCGTTTCGCACTCTTTCACCCTCCATCGTCTTGTTTCACTCTCTTTCACGCTCCTTCATCTCACTTCGCTCTCCTTCTAGTTGTTTCGCTCTCTTTCACCCTCCTTCATCTTGCTTCGCTTTCTTTCTCCCTCCTTCATCTCGTTTCACTCTCTTTCACAATCCTTCATCTCGTTTTGCTCTCTTTCACCCTCCATCGTCTTGTTTCGCTCTCTTTCACGCTCCTTCGTCTCACTTCTCTCTCTTTCACCCTCCTTCGTCTCATTTCACTCTCATTCACCCTGCTTCGTCTCGTTTCGCTCTCTTTCACCCTCCTTCATCTCGTTTCGCTCTCTTTCACCCTCCTTCGTCTCGTTTCGCTCTCTTTCACCATCCTTCGTCTCGTGGCGCTCTCTTTCACCCTCCTTCATCTCGTTTCGCTCTCTTTCACCCTCCTTCGTCTCGTTTTGCTCTCTTTCATTCTCCTTCGTCTCGGTTCGCTCTCTTTCACCCTCCTTCATCTCATTTCGCTCTCTTTCACCCTCCTTCATCTTGTTTCCCTTTTTTTCACCCTCCTTCATCTCGTTTTGCGCTCTTTCTCTCTCCTTCGTCTCGTTTCTCTCCCTTTCACTCTCCTTCGTCTCAAGGCGCTCTCTTTCAACCTCCTTCGTCTCGTTTCGCTCTCTTTCACCCCCCTTCATCTTGTTTCGCTCTGCTTCACGCTCCTTCATCTCGTTTCGCTCTCTTTCACCCTCCTTCGTCTCGCTTTGCTCTCTTTCACCCTCCTTAGACTCGTTTCGCTCTCATTTACACTGCTTCATCTCGTTTCGCGCTCTTTCACGCTCCTTCGTCTCGTTTCTCTCTCAGTCACCCTCCTTCGTCTCGTGGCGCTCTCTTTCACCCTCCTTCGTCTCGTTTTGTTCTCTTTCACCCTCCTTCGTCTCGTATCGCTCTCTTTCACCCTCCTTCGTCTCGTTTCACTCTGTTTCACCCTCCCACGTCTCGTTTTGCTCTCTTTCACCCTCCTTCGTCTCGTGTCGCTCGCTTTCACCCTCGTTCATCTTGTTTCGCTCTCTTTCACCATCCTTCGTCTCGTTTCGCTCTCTTTCACCCTCCTTCATCTCGTTTCGCTCTCTTTCACCCTCCTTCATCTCGTTTTGCTCTCTTTCACCCTTCTTCATCTTGTTTCACTTTCATTCACCCTCCTTCATCTCGCTTCGCTCTCTTTCACCCTCCTTCATCTCGTTTCGCTCGCTTTCACCCTCCTTCGTCTCGTTTCGCTCTCTTTCACCCTCCTTCATCTCGTTTTGCTCTCTTTCACCCTCCTTCCTCTCGTTTCGCTCTCTTTCACCCTCCTTCTACTCGTTTCTCTCTCTTTCACCCTTCTTCATCTTGTTTCGCTTTCTTTCACCCTCCTTCATCTCGTTTCGCTCTCTTTCACCCTCCTTCCTCTCGTTTCTCACTCTTTCACCCTCCATCGTCTTGTTTCGCTCTCTTTCACGCTCCTTCGTCTCACTTCGCTCTCCTTCTAGTTGTTTCGCTCTCTTTCACCCTCCTTCATCTTGCTTCACTTTCTTTCTCCCTCCTTCATCTCGTTTCACTCTCTTTCACAATCCTTCATCTCGTTTTGCTCTCTTTCACCCTCCATCGTCTTGTTTCGCTCTCTTTCACGCTCCTTCGTCTCACTTCTCTCTCTTTCACCCTCCTTCGTCTCATTTCACTCTCATTCACCCTGCTTCATCTCGTTTTGCGCTCTTTCACACTCTTTCGTCTCGTTTCTCTCTCTTTCACACTCCTTCATCTCGGCTCGCTCTCTTTCACCCTCCTTCGTCTCACTTCGCTCTCTTTCACCCTCCTTGGTCTCGTTTCGCTCTGTTTCACCCTCCCACGTCTCGTTTCGCTCTCTTTCACCCTCCTTCGTCTCGTGTCGCTCGCTTTTACCCTCCTTCATCTCGTTTCGCTCTCTTTCACCATCCTTCGTCTCGTTTCGATCTCTTTCACCCTTCTTCGTCTCGTTTCGCTCTCTTTCACCCTCCTTCATCTCGTTTTGCTCTCTTTCACCCTCCTTCCTCTCGTTTCGCTATCTTTTACTCTCCTTCTAGTCATTAGGCTCTCTTTCACCCTCCTTGTTCTTGGTTCGCTTTCTTTCTCCCTCCTTCATCTCGTTTCACTCTCTTTCACAATCCTTCATCTCGTTTCGCTCTCTTTCACCCTCCATCGTCTTGTTTCGCTCTCTTTCACGCTCCTTCATCTCACTTCTCTCTCTTTCACCCTCCTTCGTCTCATTTCACTCTCATTCACCCTGCTTCATCTCGTTTCGCGCTCTTTCACACTCTTTCGTCTCGTTTCTCTCTCTTTCACACTCCTTCCTCTCGTTTCTCACTCTTTCACCCTCCATCGTCTTGTTTCGCTCTCTTTCACGCTCCTTCGTCTCACTTCGCTCTCCTTCTAGTTGTTTCGCTCTCTTTCACCCTCCTTCATCTTGCTTCGCTTTCTTTCTCCCTCCTTCATCTCGTTTCACTCTCTTTCACAATCCTTCATCTCGTTTTGCTCTCTTTCACCCTCCATCGTCTTGTTTCGCTCTGTTTCACGCTCCTTCGTCTCACTTCTCTCTCTTTCACCCTCCTTCGTCTCATTTCACTCTCATTCACCCTGCTTCATCTCGTTTCGCGCTCTTTCACACTCTTTCGTCTCGTTTCTCTCTCTTTCACACTCCTTCATCTCGGCTCGCTCTCTTTCACCCTCCTTCGTCTCACTTCGCTCTCTTTCACCCTCCTTCGTCTCGTTTCGCTCTGTTTCACCCTCCCATGTCTCGTTTCGCTCTCTTTCACCCTCCTTCGTCTCGTGTCGCTCGCTTTTACCCTCCTTCATCTCGTTTCGCTCTCTTTCACCATCCTTCGTCTCGTTTCGATCTCTTTCACCCTTCTTCGTCTCGTTTCGCTCTCTTTCACCCTCCTTCATCTCGTTTTGCTCTCTTTCACCCTCCTTCCTCTCGTTTCGCTCTCTTTTACTCTCCTTCTAGTCATTAGGCTCTCTTTCACCCTCCTTGTTCTTGGTTCGCTTTCTTTCTCCCTCCTTCATCTCGTTTCACTCTCTTTCACAATCCTTCATCTCGTTTCGCTCTCTTTCACCCTCCATCGTCTTGTTTCGCTCTCTTTCACGCTCCTTCATCTCACTTCTCTCTCTTTCACCCTTCTTCGTCTCATTTCACTCTCATTCACCCTGCTTCATTTCGTTTCGCGCTCTTTCACACTCTTTCGTCTCGTTTCTCTCTCTTTCACACTCCTTCATCTCGGCTCGCTCTCTGTCACCCTCCTTCGTCTCGCTTCACTCTCTTTCACCCTCCATCGTCTCGTTTCGCTCTCTTTCACCCTCATTCATCTCGTTTTGCTCTGTTTCACCCTCCCACGTCTCGTTTCGCTCTCTTTCACCCTCCTTCATCTCGTGTCGCTGGCTTTCACCCTCCTTCAACTCGTTTCTCTCTCTTTCACCCTCCTTCGTCTCGCTTTGCTCTCTTTCACCCTCCTTCGACTCGTTTCGCTCTCATTTACACTGCTTCATCTCGTTTCGCTCTCTTTCACCCTCCTTCGTCTCGTTTCACTCTGTTTCACCCTCCCACGTCTCGTTTTGCTCTCTTTCACCCTCCTTCGTCTCGTGTCGCTCGCTTTCACCCTCGTTCATCTTGTTTCGCTCTCTTTCACCATCCTTCGTCTCGTTTCGCTCTCTTTCACCCTCCTTCATCTCGTTTCGCTCTCTTTCACCCTCCTTCGTCTCGTTTCGCTCTCTTTCACCCTCCTTCGTCTCGTATCGCTCTCTTTCACCCTCCTTCGTCTCGTTTCACTCTGTTTCACCCTCCCACGTCTCGTTTCGCTCTCTTTCACCCTCCTTCGTCTCGTGTCGCTCGCTTTCACCCTCCTTCATCTCGTTTCGCTCTCTTTCACCCTCCTTCATCTCGTTTCGCTCGCTTTCACCCTCCTTCGTCTCGTTTCGCTCTCTTTCACCCTCCTTCATCTCGTTTTGCTCTCTTTCACCCTCCTTCCTCTCGTTTCGCTCTCTTTCACCCTCCTTCTACTCGTTTCGCTCTCTTTCACCCTTCTTCATCTTGTTTCGCTTTCTTTCACCCTCCTTCATCTCGTTTCGCTCTCTTTCACCCTCCTTCCTCTCGTTTCGCACTCTTTCACCCTCCATCGTCTTGTTTCGCTCTCTTTCATGCTCCTTCGTCTCACTTCGCACTCCTTCTAGTTGTTTCGCTCTCTTTCACCCTCCTTCATCTTGCTTCGCTTTCTTTCTCCCTCCTTCATCTCGTTTCACTCTCTTTCACAATCCTTCATCTCGTTTTGCTCTCTTTCACCCTCCATCGTCTTGTTTCGCTCTCTTTCACGCTCCTTCGTCTCACTTCTCTCTCTTTCACCCTCCTTCGTCTCATTTCACTCTCATTCACCCTGCTTCATCTCGTTTCGCGCTCTTTCACACTCTTTCGTCTCGTTTCTCTCTCTTTCACACTCCTTCATCTCGGCTCGCTCTCTTTCACCCTCCTTCGTCTCACTTCGCTCTCTTTCACCCTCCTTCGTCTCGTTTCGCTCTGTTTCACCCTCCCACGTCTCGTTTCGCTCTCTTTCACCCTCCTTCGTCTCGTTTCGCTCTCTTTTACTCTCCTTCATCTCGTTTCGCTCTCTTTCACCCTCCTTCGTCTCGTTTTGCACTCTTTCACCCTCCTTCGTCTCGTTTCGCTCTCTTTCACCCTCCTTCATCTCGTTTTGCTCTCTTTCACCCTCCTTCCTCTCGTTTCGCTCTCTTTTACTCTCCTTCTAGTCATTTCGCTCTCTTTCACCCTCCTTCTTCTTGGTTCGCTTTCTTTCTCCCTCCTTCATCTCGTTTCACTCTCTTTCACAATCCTTCATCTCGTTTCGCTCTCTTTCACCCTCCATCGTCTTGTTTCGCTCTCTTTCACGCTCCTTCATCTCACTTCTCTCTCTTTCACCCTCCTTCGTCTCATTTCACTCTCATTCACCCTGCTTCATCTCGTTTCGCGCTCTTTCACACTCTTTCGTCTCGTTTCTCTCTCTTTCACACTCCTTCATCTCGGCTCGCTCTCTGTCACCCTCCTTCGTCTCGCTTCACTCTCTTTCACCCTCCATCGTCTCGTTTCGCTCTCTTTCACCCTCATTCATCTCGTTTTGCTCTGTTTCACCCTCCCACGTCTCGTTTCGCTCTCTTTCACCCTCCCTCATCTCGTGTTGCTGGCTTTCACCCTCCTTCAACTCGTTTCGCTCTCTTTCACCCTCCTTCGTCTTGTTTCGCTCTCTTTCACCCTCCCTCGTCTCGTTTCGCTCTCTTTCACCCTCCTTCGTCTCGTTACGCTCTCCTTCACCCTCCTTCGACTCGTTTCGCTCTCTTTCACCCTCCTTCATCTCGTTTCGCTCTCTTTCCCCCTCCTTCATCTCGTTTCGCTCTCTTTCACCCTCCTTCGACTCGTTTTGCTCTCTTTCATCCTCCTTCGTCTCGTTTCGCTCTCTTTCACCCCCCTTCATCTCGTTTCACTCTCTTTCACCCTCCTTCGTCTCGTTTCGCTCTCTTTCACCCTCCTTCGTCTTGTTTCGCTATCTTTCACCCTCTTTCATCTCGTGTCGCTCTCTTTCACCCTCCTTCGTCTTGTTTCGCTCTCTTTCACCCTCCTTCTTCTTGTTTCGCTCTCTTTCACCCTCCTTCATCTCGTTTCGCTCTCTTTCACCCTCCTTCGTCTTGTTTCGCTCTCTTTCACGCTCCTTCGTCTCACTTCGCTCTCCTTCTAGTTGTTTCGCTCTCTTTCACCCTCCTTCATCTTGCTTCGCTTTCTTTCTCCCTCCTTCATCTCGTTTCACTCTCTTTCACAATCCTTCATCTCGTTTTGCTCTCTTTCACCCTCCATCGTCTTGTTTCGCTCTGTTTCACGCTCCTTCGTCTCACTTCTCTCTCTTTCACCCTCCTTCGTCTCATTTCACTCTCATTCACCCTGCTTCATCTCGTTTCGCGCTCTTTCACACTCTTTCGTCTCGTTTCTCTCTCTTTCACACTCCTTCATCTCGGCTCGCTCTCTTTCACCCTCCTTCGTCTCACTTCGCTCTCTTTCACCCTCCTTCGTCTCGTTTCGCTCTGTTTCACCCTCCCACGTCTCGTTTCGCTCTCTTTCACCCTCCTTCGTCTCGTGTCGCTCGCTTTTACCCTCCTTCATCTCGTTTCGCTCTCTTTCACCATCCTTCGTCTCGTTTCGATCTCTTTCACCCTTCTTCGTCTCGTTTCGCTCTCTTTCACCCTCCTTCATCTCGTTTTGCTCTCTTTCACCCTCCTTCCTCTCGTTTCGCTCTCTTTTACTCTCCTTCTAGTCATTAGGCTCTCTTTCACCCTCCTTGTTCTTGGTTCGCTTTCTTTCTCCCTCCTTCATCTCGTTTCACTCTCTTTCACAATCCTTCATCTCGTTTCGCTCTCTTTCACCCTCCATCGTCTTGTTTCGCTCTCTTTCACGCTCCTTCATCTCACTTCTCTCTCTTTCACCCTTCTTCGTCTCATTTCACTCTCATTCACCCTGCTTCATTTCGTTTCGCGCTCTTTCACACTCTTTCGTCTCGTTTCTCTCTCTTTCACACTCCTTCATCTCGGCTCGCTCTCTGTCACCCTCCTTCGTCTCGCTTCACTCTCTTTCACCCTCCATCGTCTCGTTTCGCTCTCTTTCACCCTCATTCATCTCGTTTTGCTCTGTTTCACCCTCCCACGTCTCGTTTCGCTCTCTTTCACCCTCCTTCATCTCGTGTCGCTGGCTTTCACCCTCCTTCAACTCGTTTCTCTCTCTTTCACCCTCCTTCGTCTCGCTTTGCTCTCTTTCACCCTCCTTCGACTCGTTTCGCTCTCATTTACACTGCTTCATCTCGTTTCGCGCTCTTTCACGCTCCTTCATCTCGTTTCTCTCTCATTCACCCTCCTTCGTCTCGTTTTGCTCTCTTTCACCCTCCTTCGTCTCGTATCGCTCTCTTTCACCCTCCTTCGTCTCGTTTCACTCTGTTTCACCCTCCCACGTCTCGTTTCGCTCTCTTTCACCCTCCTTCGTCTCGTGTCGCTCGCTTTCACCCTCCTTCATCTCGTTTCGCTCTCTTTCACCCTCCTTCATCTCGTTTCGCTCGCTTTCACCCTCCTTCGTCTCGTTTCGCTCTCTTTCACCCTCCTTCATCTCGTTTTGCTCTCTTTCACCCTCCTTCCTCTCGTTTCGCTCTCTTTCACCCTCCTTCTACTCGTTTCGCTCTCTTTCACCCTTCTTCATCTTGTTTCGCTTTCTTTCACCCTCCTTCATCTCGTTTCGCTCTCTTTCACCCTCCTTCCTCTCGTTTCGCACTCTTTCACCCTCCATCGTCTTGTTTCGCTCTCTTTCATGCTCCTTCGTCTCACTTCGCACTCCTTCTAGTTGTTTCGCTCTCTTTCACCCTCCTTCATCTTGCTTCGCTTTCTTTCTCCCTCCTTCATCTCGTTTCACTCTCTTTCACAATCCTTCATCTCGTTTTGCTCTCTTTCACCCTCCATCGTCTTGTTTCGCTCTCTTTCACGCTCCTTCGTCTCACTTCTCTCTCTTTCACCCTCCTTCGTCTCATTTCACTCTCATTCACCCTGCTTCATCTCGTTTCGCGCTCTTTCACACTCTTTCGTCTCGTTTCTCTCTCTTTCACACTCCTTCATCTCGGCTCGCTCTCTTTCACCCTCCTTCGTCTCACTTCGCTCTCTTTCACCATCCTTCGTCTCGTTTCACTCTGTTTCACCCTCCCACGTCTCGTTTCGTTCTCTTTCACCCTCCTTCGTCTCGTTTCGCTCTCTTTTACTCTCCTTCATCTCGTTTCGCTCTCTTTCACCCTCCTTCGTCTCGTTTTGCACTCTTTCACCCTCCTTCGTCTCGTTTCGCTCTCTTTCACCCTCCTTCATCTCGTTTTGCTCTCTTTCACCCTCCTTCCTCTCGTTTCGCTCTCTTTTACTCTCCTTCTAGTCATTTCGCTCTCATTCACCCTCCTTCTTCTTGGTTCGCTTTCTTTCTCCCTCCTTCATCTCGTTTCACTCTCTTTCACAATCCTTCATCTCGTTTCGCTCTCTTTCACCCTCCATCGTCTTGTTTCGCTCTCTTTCACGCTCCTTCATCTCACTTCTCTCTCTTTCACCCTCCTTCGTCTCATTTCACTCTCATTCACCCTGCTTCATCTCGTTTCGCGCTCTTTCACACTCTTTCGTCTCGTTTCTCTCTCTTTCACACTCCTTCATCTCGGCTCGCTCTCTGTCACCCTCCTTCGTCTCGCTTCACTCTCTTTCACCCTCCATCATCTCGTTTCGCTCTCTTTCACCCTCATTCATCTCGTTTTGCTCTGTTTCACCCTCCCACGTCTCGTTTCGCTCTCTTTCACCCTCCCTCATCTCGTGTTGCTGGCTTTCACCCTCCTTCAACTCGTTTCGCTCTCTTTCACGCTCCTTCGTCTTGTTTCGCTCTCTTTCACCCTCCCTCGTCTCGTTTCGCTCTCTTTCACCCTCCTTCGTCTCGTTACGCTCTCCTTCACCCTCCTTCGACTCGTTTCGCTCTCTTTCACCCTCCTTCATCTCGTTTCGCTCTCTTTCCCCCTCCTTCATCTCGTTTCGCTCTCTTTCACCCTCCTTCGACTCGTTTTGCTCTCTTTCATCCTCCTTCGTCTCGTTTCGCTCTCTTTCACCCCCCTTCATCTCGTTTCACTCTCTTTCACCCTCCTTCGTCTCGTTTCGCTCTCTTTCACCCTCCTTCGTCTTGTTTCGCTATCTTTCACCCTCTTTCATCTCGTGTCGCTCTCTTTCACCCTCCTTCGTCTTGTTTCGCTCTCTTTCACCCTCCTTCGTCTTGTTTCGCTCTCTTTCACCCTCCTTCATCTCGTTTCGCTCTCTTACACCCTCCTTCGCCTCGCTTCGCTCTCTTTCACCCTCCTTCATCTCGTTTCGCTCGCTTTCACCCTTCTTCGTCTCGTTTCGCTCTCTTTCACCCTCCTTCATCTCGTTTCGCTCTCTTTCACCCTCCTTCGACTCGTTTTGCTCTCTTTCATCCTCCTTCGTCTCGTTTCGCTCTCTTTCACCCCCCTTCATCTCGTTTCGCTCTCTTTCACCCTCCTTCATCTCGTTTCGCTCTCTTTCACCCTCCTTCATCTTGTTTCGCTATCTTTCACCCTCTTTCATCTCGTGTCGCTCTCATTCACCCTCCTTCGTCTTGTTTCGCTCTCTTTCACCCTCCTTCATCTTGTTTCGCTCTCTTTCACCCTCCTTCGTCTCGTTTCGCTCTCTTACACCCTCCTTCGCCTCGCTTCGCTCTCTTTCACCCTCCTTCATCTCATTTCGCTCGCTTTCACCCTTCGTCGTCTCGTTTCGCTCTCTTTCCCCCTCCTTCATCTCGTTTTGCTCTCTTTCACCCTCCTTCCTCTCGTTTCGCTCTCTTTCACCCTCCTTCTACTCGTTTCGCTCTCTTTCACCCTCCTTCATCTTGTTTCGCTTTCTTTCACCCTCCTTCATCTCGTTTCGCTCTCTTTCAACCTCCATCGTCTTCTTTCGCTCTCTTTCACGCTCCTTCGTCTCACTTCGCTCTCTTTCACCCTCCTTCGTCTCATTTCGCTCTCATTCACCCTGCTTCATCTCATTTCGCGCTCTTTCACCCTCTTTCGTTTCATTTCTCTCTCTTTCACACTCATTCATCTCGGCTCGCTCTCTTTCACCCTCCTTCGTCTCGCTTTGCTCTCTTTCACCCTCCTTCGTCTCGTTTCGCTCTCTTTCACCCTCCCTTGTCTCGTTTCGCTCTCTTTCACCCTCCTTCGTCTCGTTATGCTCTCCTTCACCCTCCTTCGTCTCGTTTCGCTCTCTTTCACCCTCCTTCGTCTCGTGGCGCTCTGTTTCACCCTCCCACCTCTCGTTTCGCTCTCTTTCACCCTCCTTCGTCTCGTGTCGCTCGCTTTCACCCTCCTTCATCTCGTTTCGCTCTCTTTCACCATCCTTCGTCTCGTTTCTATCTCTTTCACCCTTCTTCGTCTCGTTTCGCTCTCTTTCACCCTCCTTCATCTCGTTTTGCTCTCTTTCACCCTCCTTCCTCTCGTTTCGCTCTCTTTTACTCTCCTTCTAGTCGTTTCGCTCTCTTTCACCCTCCTTCTTCTTGGTTCGCTTTCTTTCTTCCTCCTTCATCTCGTTTCACTCTCTTTCACAATCCTTCATCTCGTTTCGCTCTCTTTCACCCTCCATCGTCTTGTTTCGATCTCTTTCACGCTCCTTCATCTCACTTCTCTCTCTTTCACCCTCCTTCGTCTCATTTCACTCTCATTCACCCTCCTTCATCTCGTTTCGCGCTCTTTCACACTCTTTCGTCTCGTTTCTCTCTCTTTCACACTCCTTCATCTCGGCTCGCTCTCTGTCACCCTCCTTCGTCTCGCTTCACTCTCTTTCACCCTCCATCGTCTCGTTTCGCTCTCTTTCACCCTCATTCATCTCGTTTTGCTCTGTTTCACCCTCCCACGTCTCGTTTCGCTCTCTTTCACCCTCCTTCATCTCGTGTCGCTGGCTTTCACCCTCCTTCAACTCGTTTCGCTCTCTTTCACCCTCCTTCGTCTTGTTTCGCTCTCTTTCACCCTCCCTCGTCTCGTTTCGCTCTCTTTCACCCTCCTTCGTCTCGTTACGCTCTCTTTCACCCTCCTTCATCTCGTTTCGCTCTCTTTCACCCTCCTTCGACTCGTTTTGCTCTCTTTCATCCTCCTTCGTCTCGTTTCGCTCTCTTTCACACTCCTTCATCTCGGCTCGCTCTCTTTCACCCTCCTTCGTCTCACTTCGCTCTCTTTCACCCTCCTTCGTCTCGTTTCGCTCTGTTTCACCCTCCCACGTCTCGTTTCGCTCTCTTTCACCCTCCTTCGTCTCGTGTCGCTCGCTTTTACCCTCCTTCATCTCGTTTCGCTCTCTTTCACCATCCTTCGTCTCGTTTCGATCTCTTTCACCCTTCTTCGTCTCGTTTCGCTCTCTTTCACCCTCCTTCATCTCGTTTTGCTCTCTTTCACCCTCCTTCCTCTCGTTTCGCTCTCTTTTACTCTCCTTCTAGTCATTAGGCTCTCTTTCACCCTCCTTGTTCTTGGTTCGCTTTCTTTCTCCCTCCTTCATCTCGTTTCACTCTCTTTCACAATCCTTCATCTCGTTTCGCTCTCTTTCACCCTCCATCGTCTTGTTTCGCTCTCTTTCACGCTCCTTCATCTCACTTCTCTCTCTTTCACCCTTCTTCGTCTCATTTCACTCTCATTCACCCTGCTTCATCTCGTTTCGCGCTCTTTCACACTCTTTCGTCTCGTTTCTCTCTCTTTCACACTCCTTCATCTCGGCTCGCTCTCTGTCACCCTCCTTCGTCTCGCTTCACTCTCTTTCACCCTCCATCGTCTCGTTTCGCTCTCTTTCACCCTCATTCATCTCGTTTTGCTCTGTTTCACCCTCCCACGTCTCGTTTCGCTCTCTTTCACCCTCCTTCATCTCGTGTCGCTGGCTTTCACCCTCCTTCAACTCGTTTCGCTCTCTTTCACCCTCCTTCGTCTCGCTTTGCTCTCTTTCACCCTCCTTCGACTCGTTTCGCTCTCATTTACACTGCTTCATCTCGTTTCGCGCTCTTTCATGCTCCTTCATCTCGTTTCTCTCTCATTCACCCTCCTTCGTCTCGTTTCGCTCTCTTTCACCCTCCTTCGTCTCGTATCGCTCTCTTTCACCCTCCTTCGTCTCGTTTCACTCTGTTTCACCCTCCCACGTCTCGTTTCGCTCTCTTTCACCCTCCTTCGTCTCGTGTCGCTCGCTTTCACCCTCCTTCATCTCGTTTCGCTCTCTTTCACCCTCCTTCATCTCGTTTCGCTCGCTTTCACCCTCCTTCGTCTCGTTTCACTCTCTTTCACCCTCCTTCATCTCGTTTTGCTCTCTTTCACCCTCCTTCCTCTCGTTTCGCTCTCTTTCACCCTCCTTCTACTCGTTTCGCTCTCTTTCACCCTTCTTCATCTTGTTTCGCTTTCTTTCACCCTCCTTCATCTCGTTTCGCTCTCTTTCACCCTCCTTCCTCTCGTTTCGCACTCTTTCACCCTCCATCGTCTTGTTTCGCTCTCTTTCATGCTCCTTCGTCTCACTTCGCACTCCTTCTAGTTGTTTCGCTCTCTTTCACCCTCCTTCATCTTGCTTCGCTTTCTTTCTCCCTCCTTCATCTCGTTTCACTCTCTTTCACAATCCTTCATCTCGTTTTGCTCTCTTTCACCCTCCATCGTCTTGTTTCGCTCTCTTTCCCGCTCCTTCGTCTCACTTCTCTCTCTTTCACCCTCCTTCGTCTCATTTCACTCTCATTCACCCTGCTTCATCTCGTTTCGCGCTCTTTCACACTCTTTCGTCTCGTTTCTCTCTCTTTCACACTCCTTCATCTCGGCTCGCTCTCTTTCACCCTCCTTCGTCTCACTTCGCTCTCTTTCACCCTCCTTCGTCTCGTTTCGCTCTGTTTCACCCTCCCACGTCTCATTTCGCTCTCTTTCACCCTCCTTCGTCTCGTTTCGCTCTCTTTTACTCTCCTTCATCTCGTTTCGCTCTCTTTCACCCCCCTTCGTCTCGTTTTGCACTCTTTCACCCTCCTTCGTCTCGTTTCGCTCTCTTTCACCCTCCTTCATCTCGTTTTGCTCTCTTTCACCCTCCTTCCTCTCGTTTCGCTCTCTTTTACTCTCCTTCTAGTCATTTCGCTCTCTTTCACAATCCTTCATCTCGTTTCGCTCTCTTTCACCCTCCATCGTCTTGTTTCGCTCTCTTTCACGCTCCTTCATCTCACTTCTCTCTCTTTCACCCTCCTTCGTCTCATTTCACTCTCATTCACCCTGCTTCATCTCGTTTCGCGCTCTTTCACACTCTTTCGTCTCGTTTCTCTCTCTTTCACACTGCTTCATCTCGGCTCGCTCTCTGTCACCCTCCTTCGTCTCGCTTCACTCTCTTTCACCCTCCATCGTCTCGTTTCGCTCTCTTTCACCCTCATTCATCTAGTTTTGCTCTGTTTCACCCTCCCACGTCTCGTTTCGCTCTCTTTCACCCTCCCTCATCTCGTGTTGCTGGCTTTCACCCTCCTTCAACTCGTTTCGCTCTCTTTCACCCTCCTTCGTCTTGTTTCGCTCTCTTTCACCCTCCCTCATCTCGTTTCGCTCTCTTTCACCCTCCTTCGTCTCGTTACGCTCTCCTTCACCCTCCTTCGACTCGTTTCGCTCTCTTTCAGCCTCCTTCATCTCGTTTCGCTCTCTTTCACCCTCCTTCATCTCGTTTCGCTCTCTTTCACCCTCCTTCGACTCGTTTTGCTCTCTTTCATCCTCCTTCATCTCGTTTCGCTCTCTTTCACCCCCCTTCATCTCGTTTCACTCTCTTTCACCCTCCTTCGTCTCGTTTCGCTCTCTTTCACCCTCCTTCGTCTTGTTTCGCTATCTTTCACCCTCTTTCATCTCGTGTCGCTCTCTTTCACCCTCCTTCGTCTTGTTTCGCTCTCTTTCACCCTCCTTCGTCTTGTTTCGCTCTCTTTCACCCTCCTTCATCTCGTTTCGCTCTCTTACACCCTCCTTCGCCTCGCTTCGCTCTCTTTCACCCTCCTTCATCTCGTTTCGCTCGCTTTCACCCTTCTTCGTCTCGTTTCGCTCTCTTTCACCCTCCTTCATCTCGTTTCGCTCTCTTTCACCCTCCTTCGACTCGTTTTGCTCTCTTTCATCCTCCTTCGTCTCGTTTCGCTCTCTTTCACCCCCCTTCATCTCGTTTCGCTCTCTTTCACCCTCCTTCATCTCGTTTCGCTCTCTTTCACCCTCCTTCGTCTTGTTTCGCTATCTTTCACCCTCTTTCATCTCGTGTCGCTCTCTTTCACCCTCCTTCGTCTTGTTTCGCTCTCTTTCACCCTCCTTCATCTTGTTTCGCTCTCTTTCACCCTCCTTCGTCTCGTTTCGCTCTCTTACACCCTCCTTCGCCTCGCTTCGCTCTCTTTCACCCTCCTTCATCTCATTTCGCTCGCTTTCACCCTTCGTCATCTCGTTTCGCTCTCTTTCACCCTCCTTCATCTCGTTTTGCTCTCTTTCACCCTCCTTCCTCTCGTTTCGCTCTCTTTCACCCTCCTTCTACTCGTTTCGCTCTCTTTCACCCTCCTTCATCTTGTTTCGCTTTCTTTCACCCTCCTTCATCTCGTTTCGCTCTCTTTCAACCTCCATCGTCTTCTTTCGCTCTCTTTCACGCTCCTTCGTCTCACTTCGCTCTCTTTCACCCTCCTTCGTCTCATTTCGCTCTCATTCACCCTGGTTCATCTCATTTCGCGCTCTTTCACCCTCTTTCGTTTCATTTCTCTCTCTTTCACACTCATTCATCTCGGCTCGCTCTCTTTCACCCTCCTTCGTCTCGCTTTGCTCTCTTTCACCCTCCTTCGTCTCGTTTCGCTCTCTTTCACCCTCCCTTGTCTCGTTTCGCTCTCTTTCACCCTCCTTCCTCTCGTTATGCTCTCCTTCACCCTCCTTCGTCTCGTTTCGCTCTCTTTCACCCTCCTTCGTCTCGTGGCGCTCTGTTTCACCCTCCCACCTCTCGTTTCGCTCTCTTTCACCCTCCTTCGTCTCGTGTCGCTCGCTTTCACCCTCCTTCATCTCGTTTCGCTCTCTTTCACCATCCTTCGTCTCGTTTCTATCTCTTTCACCCTTCTTCGTCTCGTTTCGCTCTCTTTCACCCTCCTTCATCTTGTTTTGCTCTCTTTCACCCTCCTTCCTCTCGTTTCGCTCTCTTTTACTCTCCTTCTAGTCGTTTCGCTCTCTTTCACCCTCCTTCTTCTTGGTTCGCTTTCTTTCTTCCTCCTTCATCTCGTTTCACTCTCTTTCACAATCCTTCATCTCGTTTCGCTCTCTTTCACCCTCCATCGTCTTGTTTCGATCTCTTTCACGCTCCTTCATCTCACTTCTCTCTCTTTCACCCTCCTTCGTCTCATTTCACTCTCATTCACCCTCCTTCATCTCGTTTCGCGCTCTTTCACACTCTTTCGTCTCGTTTCTCTCTCTTTCACACTCCTTCATCTCGGCTCGCTCTCTGTCACCCTCCTTCGTCTCGCTTCACTCTCTTTCACCCTCCATCGTCTCGTTTCGCTCTCTTTCACCCTCATTCATCTCGTTTTGCTCTGTTTCACCCTCCCACGTCTCGTTTCGCTCTCTTTCACCCTCCTTCATCTCGTGTCGCTGGCTTTCACCCTCCTTCAACTCGTTTCGCTCTCTTTCACCCTCCTTCGTCTTGTTTCGCTTTCTTTCACCCTCCCTCGTCTCGTTTCGCTCTCTTTCACCCTCCTTCGTCTCGTTACGCTCTCTTTCACCCTCCTTCATCTCGTTTCGCTCTCTTTCACCCTCCTTCGACTCGTTTTGCTCTCTTTCATCCTCCTTCGTCTCGTTTCGCTCTCTTTCACCCCCCTTCATCTCGTTTCGCTCTCTTTCACCCTCCATCGTCTCGTTTCGCTCTCTTTCACCCTCCTTCGTCTTGTTTCGCTCTCTTTCACCCTCTTTCATCTCGTGTAGCTCTCTTTCACCCTCCTTCATCTCACTTCTCTCTCTTTCACCCTCCTTCGTCTCATTTCACTCTCATTCACCCTGCTTCATCTCGTTTCGCGCTCTTTCACACTCTTTTGTCTCGTTTCTCTCTCTTTCACACTCCTTCATCTCAGCTCGCTCTCTGTCATCCTCCTTCGTCTCGCTTCACTCTCTTTCACCCTCCTTCATCTCGTTTCGCTCTGTTTCACCCTCCCACGTCTCGTTTCGCTCTCTTCCACCCTCCTTCGTCTCGTATCGCTCGCTTTCACCCTCCTTCATCTCGTTTCGCTCTCTTTCACCCTCCTTCCTCTCGTTTCAATCTCTTTCACCCTTCTTCTAGTCGTTTTGCTCTCTTTCACCCTCCTTCTTCTTGGTTCGCTTTCTTTCTCCCTCCTTCATCTCGTTTCACTCTCTTTCACAATCCTTCATCTCACTTCTCTCTCTTTCACCCTCCTTCGTCTCATTTCACTCTCATTCACCCTGCTTCATCTCGTTTCGCGCTCTTTCACACTCTTTCGTCTCGTTTCTCTCTCTTTCACACTCCTTCATCTCGGCTCGCTCTCTGTCACGCTCCTTCGTCTCGCTTCACTCTCTTTCACCCTCCATCGTCTCGTTTCGCTCTCTTTCACCCTCATTCATCTCGTTTTGCTCTGTTTCACCCTCCCACGTCTCGTTTCGCTCTCTTTCACCCTCCTTCATCTCGTGTCGCTGGCTTTCACCCTCCTTCAACTCGTTTCGCTATC
Source organism: Scyliorhinus torazame (assembly GCF_047496885.1). NCBI lineage: Eukaryota > Metazoa > Chordata > Chondrichthyes > Carcharhiniformes > Scyliorhinidae > Scyliorhinus > Scyliorhinus torazame. The sequence continues at coordinate 140,561,789 of NC_092722.1, read as the reverse complement.
TTTCACCCTCCTTCGTCTTGTTTCGCTCTCTTTCACCCTCCCTCGTCTCGTTTCGCTCTCTTTCACCCTCCTTCGTCTCGTTACGCTATCTTTCACCCTCCTTCGACTCGTTTCGCTCTCTTTCACCCTCCTTCATCTCGTTTCGCTCTCTTTCACCCTCCTTCATCTCGTTTCGCTCTCTTTCACCCTCCTTCGACTCGTTTTGCTCTCTTTCATCCTCCTTCGTCTCGTTACGCTCTCTTTCACCCCCCTTCATCTCGTTTCGCTCTCTTTCACCCTCCTTCGTCTCGTTTCGCTCTCTTTCACCCTCCTTCGTCTTGTTTTGCTATCTTTCACCCTCTTTCATCTCGTGTCGCTCTCTTTCACCCTCCTTCGTCTTGTTTCGCTCTCTTTCACCCTCCTTCGTCTTGTTTCGCTCTCTTTCACCCTCCTTCATCTTGTTTCACTCTCTTACACCCTCCTTCGCCTCGCTTCGCTCTCTTTCACCCTCCTTCATCTCGTTTCGCTCGCTTTCACCCTTCTTCGTCTCGTTTCGCTTTCTTTCACCCTCCTTCATCTCGTTTCGCTCTCTTTCACCCTCCTTCGACTCGTTTTGCTCTCTTTCATCCTCCTTCGTCTCGTTTCGCTCTCTTTCACCCCCTTCATCTCGCTTCGCTCTCTTTCACCCTCCTTCATCTCGTTTCGCTCGCTTTCACCCTTCTTCGTCTCGTTTCGCTCTCTTTCACCCTCCTTCATCTCGTTTCGCTCTCTTTCACCCTCCTTCGACTCGTTTTGCTCTCTTTCACCCTCCTTCGTCTCGTTTCGCTCTCTTTCACCCCCCTTCATCTCGTTTCGCTCTCTTTCACCCTCCTTCGTCTCGTTTCGCTCTCTTTCACCCTCCTTCATCTTGTTTCGCTATCTTTCACCCTCTTTCATCTCGTGTAGCTCTCTTTCACCCTCCTTCGTCTTGTTTCGCTCTCTTTCACCCTCCTTCATCTTGTTTCGCTCTCTTTCACCCTCCTTCGTCTCGTGTCGCTCTCTTTCACCCTCCTTCGTCTTGTTTCGCTCTCTTTCACCCTCCTTCATCTTGTTTCGCTCTCTTTCACCCTCCTTCGTCTTGTTTCGCTCTCTTACACCCTCCTTCGCCTCGCTTCGCTCTCTTTCACCCTCCTTCATCTCGTTTCGCTCGCTTTCACCCTTCTTCGTCTCGTTTCGCTCTCTTTCACCCTCCTTCATCTCGTTTTGCTCTCTTTCACCCTCCTTCCTCTCGTTTCGCTCTCTTTCACCCTCCTTCTACTCGTTTCGCTCTCTTTCACCCTCCTTCATCTTGTTTCGCTTTCTTTCACCATCCTTCATCTCGTTTCGCACTCTTTCACCCTCCTTCATCTCGTTTCGCTCTCTTTCAACCTCCATCGTCTTCTTTCGCTCTCTTTCATGCTCCTTCGTCTCACTTCGCTCTCTTTCACCCTCCTTCGTCTCATTTCGCTCTCATTCACCCTGCTTCATCTCGTTTCGCGCTCTTTCACCCTCTTTCGTTTCGTTTCTCTCTCTTTCACACTCATTCATCTCGGCTCGCTCGCTTTCACCCTCCTTCATCTCGTTTCGCTCTCTTTCACCCTCCTTCCTCTCGTTTCAATCTCTTTCACCCTTCTTCTAGTCGTTTTGCTCTCTTTCACCCTCCTTCTTCTTGGTTCGCTTTCTTTCTCCCTCCTTCATCTCGTTTCACTCTCTTTCACAATCCTTCATCTCACTTCTCTCTCTTTCACCCTCCTTCGTCTCATTTCACTCTCATTCACCCTGCTTCATCTCGTTTCGCGCTCTTTCACACTCTTTCGTCTCGTTTCTCTCTCTTTCACACTCCTTCATCTCGGCTCGCTCTCTGTCACGCTCCTTCGTCTCGCTTCACTCTCTTTCACCCTCCATCGTCTCGTTTCGCTCTCTTTCACCCTCATTCATCTCGTTTTGCTCTGTTTCACCCTCCCACGTCTCGTTTCGCTCTCTTTCACCCTCCTTCATCTCGTGTCGCTGGCTTTCACCCTCCTTCAACTCGTTTCGCTATCTTTCACCCTCCTTCGTCTTGTTTCGCTCTCTTTCACCCTCCCTCGTCTCGTTTCGCTCTCTTTCACCCTCCTTCGTCTCGTTACGCTATCTTTCACCCTCCTTCGACTCGTTTCGCTCTCTTTCACCCTCCTTCATCTCGTTTCGCTCTCTTTCACCCTCCTTCATCTCGTTTCGCTCTCTTTCACCCTCCTTCGACTCGTTTTGCTCTCTTTCATCCTCCTTCGTCTCGTTACGCTCTCTTTCACCCCCCTTCATCTCGTTTCGCTCTCTTTCACCCTCCTTCGTCTCGTTTCGCTCTCTTTCACCCTCCTTCGTCTTGTTTTGCTATCTTTCACCCTCTTTCATCTCGTGTCGCTCTCTTTCACCCTCCTTCGTCTTGTTTCGCTCTCTTTCACCCTCCTTCGTCTTGTTTCGCTCTCTTTCACCCTCCTTCATCTTGTTTCACTCTCTTACACCCTCCTTCGCCTCGTTTCGCTCGCTTTCACCCTTCTTCGTCTCGTTTCGCTTTCTTTCACCCTCCTTCAACTCGTTTCGCTCTCTTTCACCCTCCTTCGACTCGTTTTGCTCTCTTTCATCCTCCTTCGTCTCGTTTCGCTCTCTTTCACCCCCTTCATCTCGCTTCGCTCTCTTTCACCCTCCTTCATCTCGTTTCGCTCGCTTTCACCCTTCTTCGTCTCGTTTCGCTCTCTTTCACCCTCCTTCATCTCGTTTCGCTCTCTTTCACCCTCCTTCGACTCGTTTTGCTCTCTTTCATCCTCCTTCGTCTCGTTTCGCTCTCTTTCACCCCCCTTCATCTCGTTTCGCTCTCTTTCACCCTCCTTCGTCTCGTTTCGCTCTCTTTCACCCTCCTTCATCTTGTTTCGCTCTCTTTCACCCTCCTTCGTCTTGTTTCGCTCTCTTACACCCTCCTTCGCCTCGCTTCGCTCTCTTTCACCCTCCTTCATCTCGTTTCGCTCGCTTTCACCATTCTTCGTCTCGTTTCGCTCTCTTTCACCCTCCTTCATCTCGTTTTGCTCTCTTTCACCCTCCTTCCTCTCGTTTCGCTCTCTTTCACCCTCCTTCTACTCGTTTCGCTCTCTTTCACCCTCCTTCATCTTGTTTCACTTTCTTTCACCATCCTTCATCTCGTTTCGCACTCTTTCACCCTCCTTCATCTCGTTTCGCTCTCTTTCAACCTCCATCGTCTTCTTTCGCTCTCTTTCACGCTCCTTCGTCTCACTTCGCTCTCTTTCACCCTCCTTCGTCTCATTTCGCTCTCATTCACCCTGCTTCATCTCGTTTCGCGCTCTTTCACCCTCTTTCGTTTCGTTTCTCTCTCTTTCACACTCATTCATCTCGGCTCGCTCTCTTTCACCCTCCTTCTTCTCGCTTTGCTCTCTTTCACCCTCCTTCGTCTCGTTTCGCTCTCTTTCACCCTCCCTTGTCTCGTTTCGCTCACTTTCACCCTCCTTCGTCTCGTTATGCTCTCCTTCACCCTCCTTCGTCTCGTTTCGCTCTCTTTCACCCTCCTTCGTCTCGTGGCGCTCTCTATCACCCTCCTTTGACTCGTTTTGTTCTCTTTCACTCTCCTTCCTCTCCTTTCGCTCACTTTCACCCTCCTTCGTCTCGTTTCAGTCTCTTTCACCCTCCTTCGACGTGTTTCGCTTTCTTTCACCCTCCTTCATCTCGTTTCGCTCTCTTTCACCCTCCTTCATCTCGTTTCGCTCTCTTTCACCCTCCTTCATCTCGTTTTGCTCTCTTTCACCATCCTTCGTCTCGTGGCGCTCTCTTTCACCCTCCTTCATCTCGTTTCGCTCTCTTTCACCCTCCTTCGTCTCGTTTTGCTCTCTTTCATTCTCCTTCGTCTCGTTTCGCTCTCTTTCACCCTCCTTCATCTCATTTCGCTCTCTTTCACCCTCCTTCATCTTGTTTCCCTTTTTTTCACCCTCCTTCATCTCGTTTTGCGCTCTTTCACTCTCCTTCGTCTCGTTTCTCTCCCTTTCACTCTCCTTCGTCTCAAGGCGCTCTCTTTCACCCTCCTTCGTCTCGTTTTGTTCTCTTTCACCCTCCTTCGACTCGTTTCACTCTCATTTACTCTCCTTCTAGTCGTTTCGCTCTCTTTCACCCTCCTTCTTCTTGGTTCGCTTTCTTTCTCCCTCCTTCATCTCGTTTCACTCTCTTTCACAATCCTTCATCTCGTTTCGCTCTCTTTCACCCTCCATCGTCTTGTTTCGCTCTCTTTCACGCTCCTTCATCTCACTTCTCTCTCTTTCACCCTCCTTCGTCTCATTTCACTCTCATTCACCCTGCTTCATCTCGTTTCGCGCTCTTTCACACTCTTTCGTCTCGTTTCTCTCTCTTTCACACTCCTTCATCTCGGCTCGCTCTCTGTCACCCTCCTTCGTCTCGCTTCACTCTCTTTCACCCTCCATCGTCTCGTTTCGCTCTCTTTCACCCTCATTCATCTCGTTTTGCTCTGTTTCACCCTCCCACGTCTCGTTTCGCTCTCTTTCACCCTCCTTCATCTCGTGTCGCTGGCTTTCACCCTCCTTCAACTCGTTTCGCTATCTTTCACCCTCCTTCGTCTTGTTTCGCTCTCTTTCACCCTCCCTCGTCTCGTTTCGCTCTCTTTCACCCTCATTCGTCTCGTTACGCTCTCTTTCACCCTCCTTCATCTCGTTTCGCTCTCTTTCACCCTCCTTCGACTCGTTTTGCTCTCTTTCATCCTCCTTCGTCTCGTTTCGCTCTCTTTCACCCCCCTTCATCTCGTTTCGCTCTCTTTCACCCTCCTTCGTCTCGTTTCGCTCTCTTTCACCCTCCTTCGTCTTGTTTCGCTATCTTTCACCCTCTTTCATCTCGTGTCGCTCTCTTTCACCCTCCTTCATCTCACTTCTCTCTCTTTCACCCTCCTTCGTCTCATTTCACTCTCATTCACCCTGCTTCATCTCGTTTCGCGCTCTTTCACACTCTTTCGTCTCGTTTCTCTCTCTTTCACACTCCTTCATCTCGGCTCGCTCTCTGTCATCCTCCTTCGTCTCGCTTCACTCTCTTTCACCCTCCTTCGTCTCGTTTCGCTCTGTTTCACCCTCCCACGTCTCGTTTCGCTCTCTTTCACCCTCCTTCATCTCGTGTCGCTGGCTTTCACCCTCCTTCAACTCGTTTCGCTCTCTTTCACCCTCCTTCGTCTTGTTTCGCTCTCTTTCACCCTCCCTCGTCTCGTTTCGCTCTCTTTCACCCTCCTTCATCTCGTTACGCTCTCTTTCACCCTCCTTCATCTCGTTTCGCTCTCTTTCACCCTCCTTCGACTCGTTTTGCTCTCTTTCATCCTCCTTCGTCTCGTTTCGCTCTCTTTCACCCCCCTTCATCTCGTTTCGCTCTCTTTCACCCTCCTTCGTCTCGTTTCGCTCTCTTTCACCCTCCTTCGTCTTGTTTCGCTATCTTTCACCCTCTTTCATCTCGTGTCGCTCTCTTTCACTCTCCTTCATCTCGCTTCGCTCTCTTTCACCCTCCTTCATCTCGTTTCGCTCGCTTTCACCCTCCTTCGTCTCGTTTCGCTCTCTTTCACCCTCCTTCATCTCGTTTTGCTCTCTTTCACCCTCCTTCCTCTCGTTTCGCTCTCTTTCACCCTCCTTCTACTCGTTGCACTCTCTTTCACCCTTCTTCATCTTATTTCGCTTTCTTTCACCCTCCTTCATCTCGTTTCGCTCTCTTTCACCCTCCTTCCTCTCGTTTCGCACTCTTTCACCCTCCATCGTCTTGTTTCGCTCTCTTTCACGCTCCTTCGTCTCACTTCGCTCTCTTTCACCCTCCTTCCTCTCGTTTCGCTCTCTTTCACTCTCCTTCTAGTTGTTTCGCTCTCTTTCACCCTACTTCATCTTGCTTCGCTTTCTTTCTCCCTCCTTCATCTCGGTTCACTCTCTTTCACAATCCTTCATCTCGTTTTGCTCTCTTTCACCCTCCATCGTCTTGTTTCGCTCTCTTTCACGCTCCTCGTCTCGTTTCTCTCTCTTTCACACTCCTTCATCTCGGCTCGCTCTCTGTCATCCTCCTTCGTCTCGCTTCACTCTCTTTCACCCTCCTTCGTCTCGTTTCGCTCTGTTTCACCCTCCCACGTCTCGTTTCGCTCTCTTTCACCCTCCTTCATCTCGTGTCGCTGGCTTTCACCCTCCTTCAACTCGTTTCGCTCTCTTTCACCCTCCTTCGTCTTGTTTCGCTCTCTTTCACCCTCCCTCGTCTCGTTTCGCTCTCTTTCACCCTCCTTCGTCTCGTTACGCTCTCTTTCACCCTCCTTCATCTCGTTTCGCTCTCTTTCACCCTCCTTCGACTCGTTTTGCTCTCTTTCATCCTCCTTCGTCTCGTTTCGCTCTCTTTCACCCCCCTTCATCTCGTTTCGCTCTCTTTCACCCTCCTTCGTCTCGTTTCGCTCTCTTTCACCCTCCTTCGTCTTGTTTCGCTATCTTTCACCCTCTTTCATCTCGTGTCGCTCTCTTTCACTCTCCTTCATCTCGCTTCGCTCTCTTTCACCCTCCTTCATCTCGTTTCGCTCGCTTTCACCCTCCTTCGTCTCGTTTCGCTCTCTTTCACCCTCCTTCATCTCGTTTTGCTCTCTTTCACCCTCCTTCCTCTCGTTTCGCTCTCTTTCACCCTCCTTCTACTCGTTGCACTCTCTTTCACCCTTCTTCATCTTATTTCGCTTTCTTTCACCCTCCTTCATCTCGTTTCGCTCTCTTTCACCCTCCTTCCTCTCGTTTCGCACTCTTTCACCCTCCATCGTCTTGTTTCGCTCTCTTTCACGCTCCTTCGTCTCACTTCGCTCTCTTTCACCCTCCTTCCTCTCGTTTCGCTCTCTTTCACTCTCCTTCTAGTTGTTTCGCTCTCTTTCACCCTACTTCATCTTGCTTCGCTTTCTTTCTCCCTCCTTCATCTCGGTTCACTCTCTTTCACAATCCTTCATCTCGTTTTGCTCTCTTTCACCCTCCATCGTCTTGTTTCGCTCTCTTTCACGCTCCTCGTCTCACTTCTCTCTCTTTCACCCTCCTTCGTCTCATTTCACTCTCATTCATCCTGCTTCATCTTGTTTCGCGCTCTTTCACACTCTTTCGTCTCGTTTCTCTCTCTTTCACACTCCTTCATCTCGCCTCGCTCTCTTTCACCCTCCTTCGTCTCACTTCGCTCTCTTTCACCCTCCTTCGTCTCGTTTCGCTCTGTTTCACCCTCCCACGTCTCGTTTCGCTCTCTTTCACCCTCCTTCGTCTCGTGTCGCTCGCTTTCACCCTCCTTCATCTCGTTTCGCTCTCTTTCACCATCCTTCATCTCGTTTCGATCTCTTTCACCCTTCTTCGTCTCGTTTCGCTCTCTTTCACCCTCCTTCATCTCGTTTTGCTCTCTTTCACCCTCCTTCCTCTCGTTTCGCTCTCTTTTACTCTCCTTCTAGTCGTTTCGCTCTCTTTCACCCTCCTTCTTCTTGGTTCGCTTTCTTTCTCCCTCCTTCATCTCGTTTCACTCTCTTTCACAATCCTTCATCTCGTTTCGCTCTCTTTCACCCTCCATCGTCTTGTTTCACTCTCTTTCACGCTCCTTCATCTCACTTCTCTCTCTTTCACCCTCCTTCGTCTCATTTCACTCTCATTCACCCTGCTTCATCTCGTTTCGCGCTCTTTCACACTCTTCCGTCTCGTTTCTCTCTCTTTCACACTCCTTCATCTCGGCTCGCTCTCTGTCACCCTCCTTCGTCTCGCTTCACTCTCTTTCTCCCTCCATCGTCTCGTTTCGCTCTCTTTCACCCTCATTCATATCGTTACCTCTGTTTCACCCTCCCAAGTCTCGTTTCACTCTCTTTCACCCTCCTTCATCTCGTGTCGCTGGCTTTCACCCTCCTTCAACTCGTTTCGCTATCTTTCACCCTCCTTCGTCTTGTTTCGCTCTCTTTCACCCTCCCTCGTCTCGTTTCGCTCTCTTTCACCCTCCTTCGTCTCGTTACGCTCTCTTTCACCCTCCTTCGACTCGTTTCGCTCTCTTTCACCCTCCTTCATCTCGTTTCGCTCTCTTTCACCCTCCTTAATCTCGTTTCGCTCTCTTTCACCCTCCTTCGACTCGTTTTGCTCTCTTTCATCCTGCTTCGTCTCGTTTCGCTCTCTTTCACAACCCTTCATCTCGGCTCGCTCTCTGTCATCCTCCTTCGTCTCGCTTCACTCTCTTTCACCCTCCTTCGTCTCGTTTCGCTCTGTTTCACCCTCCCACGTCTCGTTTCGCTCTCTTTCACCCTCCTTCATCTCGTGTCGCTGGCTTTCACCCTCCTTCAACTCGTTTCGCTCTCTTTCACCCTCCTTCGTCTTGTTTCGCTCTCTTTCACCCTCCCTCGTCTCGTTTCGCTCTCTTTCACCCTCCTTCGTCTCGTTACGCTCTCTTTCACCCTCCTTCATCTCGTTTCGCTCTCTTTCACCCTCCTTCGACTCGTTTTGCTCTCTTTCATCCTCCTTCGTCTCGTTTCGCTCTCTTTCACCCCCCTTCATCTCGTTTCGCTCTCTTTCACCCTCCTTCGTCTCGTTTCGCTCTCTTTCACCCTCCTTCGTCTTGTTTCGCTATCTTTCACCCTCCTTCCTCTCGTTTCGCACTCTTTCACCCTCCATCGTCTTGTTTCGCTCTCTTTCACGCTCCTTCGTCTCACTTCGCTCTCTTTCACCCTCCTTCCTCTCGTTTCGCTCTCTTTCACTCTCCTTCTAGTTGTTTCGCTCTCTTTCACCCTACTTCATCTTGCTTCGCTTTCTTTCTCCCTCCTTCATCTCGGTTCACTCTCTTTCACAATCCTTCATCTCGTTTTGCTCTCTTTCACCCTCCATCGTCTTGTTTCGCTCTCTTTCACGCTCCTCGTCTCACTTCTCTCTCTTTCACCCTCCTTCGTCTCATTTCACTCTCATTCATCCTGCTTCATCTTGTTTCGCGCTCTTTCACACTCTTTCGTCTCGTTTCTCTCTCTTTCACACTCCTTCGTCTCGTTTCGCTCTCTTTCACCCTCCTTCGTCTCGTGGCGCTCTCTATCACCCTCCTTTGACTCGTTTTGTTCTCTTTCACTCTCCTTCCTCTCCTTTCGCTCACTTTCACCCTCCTTCGTCTCGTTTCAGTCTCTTTCACCCTCCTTCGACGTGTTTCGCTTTCTTTCACCCTCCTTCATCTCGTTTCGCTCTCTTTCACCCTCCTTCATCTCGTTTCGCTCTCTTTCACCCTCCTTCATCTCGTTTCGCTCTCTTTCACCATCCTTCGTCTCGTGGCGCTCTCTTTCACCCTCCTTCATCTCGTTTCGCTCTCTTTCACCCTCCTTCGTCTCGTTTTGCTCTCTTTCATTCTCCTTCGTCTCGTTTCGCTCTCTTTCACCCTCCTTCATCTCATTTCGCTCTCTTTCACCCTCCTTCATCTTGTTTCCCTTTTTTTCACCCTCCTTCATCTCGTTTTGCGCTCTTTCACTCTCCTTCGTCTCGTTTCTCTCCCTTTCACTCTCCTTCGTCTCAAGGCGCTCTCTTTCACCCTCCTTCGTCTCGTTTTGTTCTCTTTCACCCTCCTTCGACTCGTTTCACTCTCATTTACTCTCCTTCTAGTCGTTTCGCTCTCTTTCACCCTCCTTCTTCTTGGTTCGCTTTCTTTCTCCCTCCTTCATCTCGTTTCACTCTCTTTCACAATCCTTCATCTCGTTTCGCTCTCTTTCACCCTCCATCGTCTTGTTTCGCTCTCTTTCACGCTCCTTCATCTCACTTCTCTCTCTTTCACCCTCCTTCGTCTCATTTCACTCTCATTCACCCTGCTTCATCTCGTTTCGCGCTCTTTCACACTCTTTCGTCTCGTTTCTCTCTCTTTCACACTCCTTCATCTCGGCTCGCTCTCTGTCACCCTCCTTCGTCTCGCTTCACTCTCTTTCACCCTCCATCGTCTCGTTTCGCTCTCTTTCACCCTCATTCATCTCGTTTTGCTCTGTTTCACCCTCCCACGTCTCGTTTCGCTCTCTTTCACCCTCCTTCATCTCGTGTCGCTGGCTTTCACCCTCCTTCAACTCGTTTCGCTATCTTTCACCCTCCTTCGTCTTGTTTCGCTCTCTTTCACCCTCCCTCGTCTCGTTTCGCTCTCTTTCACCCTCCTTCGTCTCGTTACGCTCTCTTTCACCCTCCTTCATCTCGTTTCGCTCTCTTTCACCCTCCTTCGACTCGTTTTGCTCTCTTTCATCCTCCTTCGTCTCGTTTCGCTCTCTTTCACCCCCCTTCATCTCGTTTCGCTCTCTTTCACCCTCCTTCGTCTCGTTTCGCTCTCTTTCACCCTCCTTCGTCTTGTTTTGCTATCTTTCACCCTCTTTCATCTCGTGTCGCTCTCTTTCACCCTCCTTCATCTCACTTCTCTCTCTTTCACCCTCCTTCGTCTCATTTCACTCTCATTCACCCTGCTTCATCTCGTTTCGCGCTCTTTCACACTCTTTCGTCTCGTTTCTCTCTCTTTCACACTCCTTCATCTCGGCTCGCTCTCTGTCATCCTCCTTCGTCTCGCTTCACTCTCTTTCACCCTCCTTCGTCTCGTTTCGCTCTGTTTCACCCTCCCACGTCTCGTTTCGCTCTCTTTCACCCTCCTTCATCTCGTGTCGCTGGCTTTCACCCTCCTTCAACTCGTTTCGCTCTCTTTCACCCTCCTTCGTCTTGTTTCGCTCTCTTTCACCCTCCCTCGTCTCGTTTCGCTCTCTTTCACCCTCCTTCATCTCGTTACGCTCTCTTTCACCCTCCTTCATCTCGTTTCGCTCTCTTTCACCCTCCTTCGACTCGTTTTGCTCTCTTTCATCCTCCTTCGTCTCGTTTCGCTCTCTTTCACCCCCCTTCATCTCGTTTCGCTCTCTTTCACCCTCCTTCGTCTCGTTTCGCTCTCTTTCACCCTCCTTCGTCTTGTTTCGCTATCTTTCACCCTCTTTCATCTCGTGTCGCTCTCTTTCACTCTCCTTCATCTCGCTTCGCTCTCTTTCACCCTCCTTCATCTCGTTTCGCTCGCTTTCACCCTCCTTCGTCTCGTTTCGCTCTCTTTCACCCTCCTTCATCTCGTTTTGCTCTCTTTCACCCTCCTTCCTCTCGTTTCGCTCTCTTTCACCCTCCTTCTACTCGTTGCACTCTCTTTCACCCTTCTTCATCTTATTTCGCTTTCTTTCACCCTCCTTCATCTCGTTTCGCTCTCTTTCACCCTCCTTCCTCTCGTTTCGCACTCTTTCACCCTCCATCGTCTTGTTTCGCTCTCTTTCACGCTCCTTCGTCTCACTTCGCTCTCTTTCACCCTCCTTCCTCTCGTTTCGCTCTCTTTCACTCTCCTTCTAGTTGTTTCGCTCTCTTTCACCCTACTTCATCTTGCTTCGCTTTCTTTCTCCCTCCTTCATCTCGGTTCACTCTCTTTCACAATCCTTCATCTCGTTTTGCTCTCTTTCACCCTCCATCGTCTTGTTTCGCTCTCTTTCACGCTCCTCGTCTCGTTTCTCTCTCTTTCACACTCCTTCATCTCGGCTCGCTCTCTGTCATCCTCCTTCGTCTCGCTTCACTCTCTTTCACCCTCCTTCGTCTCGTTTCGCTCTGTTTCACCCTCCCACGTCTCGTTTCGCTCTCTTTCACCCTCCTTCATCTCGTGTCGCTGGCTTTCACCCTCCTTCAACTCGTTTCGCTCTCTTTCACCCTCCTTCGTCTTGTTTCGCTCTCTTTCACCCTCCCTCGTCTCGTTTCGCTCTCTTTCACCCTCCTTCGTCTCGTTACGCTCTCTTTCACCCTCCTTCATCTCGTTTCGCTCTCTTTCACCCTCCTTCGACTCGTTTTGCTCTCTTTCATCCTCCTTCGTCTCGTTTCGCTCTCTTTCACCCCCCTTCATCTCGTTTCGCTCTCTTTCACCCTCCTTCGTCTCGTTTCGCTCTCTTTCACCCTCCTTCGTCTTGTTTCGCTATCTTTCACCCTCTTTCATCTCGTGTCGCTCTCTTTCACTCTCCTTCATCTCGCTTCGCTCTCTTTCACCCTCCTTCATCTCGTTTCGCTCGCTTTCACCCTCCTTCGTCTCGTTTCGCTCTCTTTCACCCTCCTTCATCTCGTTTTGCTCTCTTTCACCCTCCTTCCTCTCGTTTCGCTCTCGTTCACCCTCCTTCTACTCGTTGCACTCTCTTTCACCCTTCTTCATCTTATTTCGCTTTCTTTCACCCTCCTTCATCTCGTTTCGCTCTCTTTCACCCTCCTTCCTCTCGTTTCGCACTCTTTCACCCTCCATCGTCTTGTTTCGCTCTCTTTCACGCTCCTTCGTCTCACTTCGCTCTCTTTCACCCTCCTTCCTCTCGTTTCGCTCTCTTTCACTCTCCTTCTAGTTGTTTCGCTCTCTTTCACCCTACTTCATCTTGCTTCGCTTTCTTTCTCCCTCCTTCATCTCGGTTCACTCTCTTTCACAATCCTTCATCTCGTTTTGCTCTCTTTCACCCTCCATCGTCTTGTTTCGCTCTCTTTCACGCTCCTCGTCTCACTTCTCTCTCTTTCACCCTCCTTCGTCTCATTTCACTCTCATTCATCCTGCTTCATCTTGTTTCGCGCTCTTTCACACTCTTTCGTCTCGTTTCTCTCTCTTTCACACTCCTTCATCTCGCCTCGCTCTCTTTCACCCTCCTTCGTCTCACTTCGCTCTCTTTCACCCTCCTTCGTCTCGTTTCGCTCTGTTTCACCCTCCCACGTCTCGTTTCGCTCTCTTTCACCCTCCTTCGTCTCGTGTCGCTCGCTTTCACCCTCCTTCATCTCGTTTCGCTCTCTTTCACCATCCTTCATCTCGTTTCGATCTCTTTCACCCTTCTTCGTCTCGTTTCGCTCTCTTTCACCCTCCTTCATCTCGTTTTGCTCTCTTTCACCCTCCTTCCTCTCGTTTCGCTCTCTTTTACTCTCCTTCTAGTCGTTTCGCTCTCTTTCACCCTCCTTCTTCTTGGTTCGCTTTCTTTCTCCCTCCTTCATCTCGTTTCACTCTCTTTCACAATCCTTCATCTCGTTTCGCTCTCTTTCACCCTCCATCGTCTTGTTTCACTCTCTTTCACGCTCCTTCATCTCACTTCTCTCTCTTTCACCCTCCTTCGTCTCATTTCACTCTCATTCACCCTGCTTCATCTCGTTTCGCGCTCTTTCACACTCTTCCGTCTCGTTTCTCTCTCTTTCACACTCCTTCATCTCGGCTCGCTCTCTGTCACCCTCCTTCGTCTCGCTTCACTCTCTTTCTCCCTCCATCGTCTCGTTTCGCTCTCTTTCACCCTCATTCATATCGTTTTGCTCTGTTTCACCCTCCCAAGTCTCGTTTCACTCTCTTTCACCCTCCTTCATCTCGTGTCGCTGGCTTTCACCCTCCTTCAACTCGTTTCGCTATCTTTCACCCTCCTTCGTCTTGTTTCGCTCTCTTTCACCCTCCCTCGTCTCGTTTCGCTCTCTTTCACCCTCCTTCGTCTCGTTACGCTCTCTTTCACCCTCCTTCGACTCGTTTCGCTCTCTTTCACCCTCCTTCATCTCGTTTCGCTCTCTTTCACCCTCCTTAATCTCGTTTCGCTCTCTTTCACCCTCCTTCGACTCGTTTTGCTCTCTTTCATCCTGCTTCGTCTCGTTTCGCTCTCTTTCACAACCCTTCATCTCGGCTCGCTCTCTGTCATCCTCCTTCGTCTCGCTTCACTCTCTTTCACCCTCCTTCGTCTCGTTTCGCTCTGTTTCACCCTCCCACGTCTCGTTTCGCTCTCTTTCACCCTCCTTCATCTCGTGTCGCTGGCTTTCACCCTCCTTCAACTCGTTTCGCTCTCTTTCACCCTCCTTCGTCTTGTTTCGCTCTCTTTCACCCTCCCTCGTCTCGTTTCGCTCTCTTTCACCCTCCTTCGTCTCGTTACGCTCTCTTTCACCCTCCTTCATCTCGTTTCGCTCTCTTTCACCCTCCTTCGACTCGTTTTGCTCTCTTTCATCCTCCTTCGTCTCGTTTCGCTCTCTTTCACCCCCCTTCATCTCGTTTCGCTCTCTTTCACCCTCCTTCGTCTCGTTTCGCTCTCTTTCACCCTCCTTCGTCTTGTTTCGCTATCTTTCACCCTCCTTCCTCTCGTTTCGCACTCTTTCACCCTCCATCGTCTTGTTTCGCTCTCTTTCACGCTCCTTCGTCTCACTTCGCTCTCTTTCACCCTCCTTCCTCTCGTTTCGCTCTCTTTCACTCTCCTTCTAGTTGTTTCGCTCTCTTTCACCCTACTTCATCTTGCTTCGCTTTCTTTCTCCCTCCTTCATCTCGGTTCACTCTCTTTCACAATCCTTCATCTCGTTTTGCTCTCTTTCACCCTCCATCGTCTTGTTTCGCTCTCTTTCACGCTCCTCGTCTCACTTCTCTCTCTTTCACCCTCCTTCGTCTCATTTCACTCTCATTCATCCTGCTTCATCTTGTTTCGCGCTCTTTCACACTCTTTCGTCTCGTTTCTCTCTCTTTCACACTCCTTCATCTCGCCTCGCTCTCTTTCACCCTCCTTCGTCTCACTTCGCTCTCTTTCACCCTCCTTCGTCTCGTTTCGCTCTGTTTCACCCTCCCACGTCTCGTTTCGCTCTCTTTCACCCTCCTTCGTCTCGTGTCGCTCGCTTTCACCCTCCTTCATCTCGTTTCGCTCTCTTTCACCATCCTTCATCTCGTTTCGATCTCTTTCACCCTTCTTCGTCTCGTTTCGCTCTCTTTCACCCTCCTTCATCTCGTTTTGCTCTCTTTCACCCTCCTTCCTCTCGTTTCGCTCTCTTTTACTCTCCTTCTAGTCGTTTCGCTCTCTTTCACCCTCCTTCTTCTTGGTTCGCTTTCTTTCTCCCTCCTTCATCTCGTTTCACTCTCTTTCACAATCCTTCATCTCGTTTCGCTCTCTTTCACCCTCCATCGTCTTGTTTCACTCTCTTTCACGCTCCTTCATCTCACTTCTCTCTCTTTCACCCTCCTTCGTCTCATTTCACTCTCATTCACCCTGCTTCATCTCGTTTCGCGCTCTTTCACACTCTTCCGTCTCGTTTCTCTCTCTTTCACACTCCTTCATCTCGGCTCGCTCTCTGTCACCCTCCTTCGTCTCGCTTCACTCTCTTTCTCCCTCCATCGTCTCGTTTCGCTCTCTTTCACCCTCATTCATATCGTTTTGCTCTGTTTCACCCTCCCAAGTCTCGTTTCACTCTCTTTCACCCTCCTTCATCTCGTGTCGCTGGCTTTCACCCTCCTTCAACTCGTTTCGCTATCTTTCACCCTCCTTCGTCTTGTTTCGCTCTCTTTCACCCTCCCTCGTCTCGTTTCGCTCTCTTTCACCCTCCTTCGTCTCGTTACGCTCTCTTTCACCCTCCTTCGACTCGTTTCGCTCTCTTTCACCCTCCTTCATCTCGTTTCGCTCTCTTTCACCCTCCTTAATCTCGTTTCGCTCTCTTTCACCCTCCTTCGACTCGTTTTGCTCTCTTTCATCCTGCTTCGTCTCGTTTCGCTCTCTTTCACAACCCTTCATCTCGGCTCGCTCTCTGTCATCCTCCTTCGTCTCGCTTCACTCTCTTTCACCCTCCTTCGTCTCGTTTCGCTCTGTTTCACCCTCCCACGTCTCGTTTCGCTCTCTTTCACCCTCCTTCGTCTCGTTACGCTCTCTTTCACCCTCCTTCATCTCGTTTCGCTCTCTTTCACTCTCCTTCTAGTTGTTTCGCTCTCTTTCACCCTACTTCATCTTGCTTCGCTTTCTTTCTCCCTCCTTCATCTCGGTTCACTCTCTTTCACAATCCTTCATCTCGTTTTGCTCTCTTTCACCCTCCATCGTCTTGTTTCGCTCTCTTTCACGCTCCTCGTCTCGTTTCTCTCTCTTTCACACTCCTTCATCTCGGCTCGCTCTCTGTCATCCTCCTTCGTCTCGCTTCACTCTCTTTCACCCTCCTTCGTCTCGTTTCGCTCTGTTTCACCCTCCCACGTCTCGTTTCGCTCTCTTTCACCCTCCTTCATCTCGTGTCGCTGGCTTTCACCCTCCTTCAACTCGTTTCGCTCTCTTTCACCCTCCTTCGTCTTGTTTCGCTCTCTTTCACCCTCCCTCGTCTCGTTTCGCTCTCTTTCACCCTCCTTCGTCTCGTTACGCTCTCTTTCACCCTCCTTCATCTCGTTTCGCTCTCTTTCACCCTCCTTCGACTCGTTTTGCTCTCTTTCATCCTCCTTCGTCTCGTTTCGCTCTCTTTCACCCCCCTTCATCTCGTTTCGCTCTCTTTCACCCTCCTTCGTCTCGTTTCGCTCTCTTTCACCCTCCTTCGTCTTGTTTCGCTATCTTTCACCCTCTTTCATCTCATGTCGCTCTCTTTCACTCTCCTTCATCTCGCTTCGCTCTCTTTCACCCTCCTTCATCTCGTTTCGCTCGCTTTCACCCTCCTTCGTCTCGTTTCGCTCTCTTTCACCCTCCTTCATCTCGTTTTGCTCTCTTTCACCCTCCTTCCTCTCGTTTCGCTCTCTTTCACCCTCCTTCTACTCGTTGCACTCTCTTTCACCCTTCTTCATCTTATTTCGCTTTCTTTCACCCTCCTTCATCTCGTTTCGCTCTCTTTCACCCTCCTTCCTCTCGTTTCG
The DNA here is from genome assembly GCF_047496885.1 of Scyliorhinus torazame. Taxonomy (NCBI): domain Eukaryota; kingdom Metazoa; phylum Chordata; class Chondrichthyes; order Carcharhiniformes; family Scyliorhinidae; genus Scyliorhinus; species Scyliorhinus torazame. The sequence continues at coordinate 140,545,184 of NC_092722.1, read as the reverse complement.
CACTCTTTCACCCTCCATCGTCTTGTTTCGCTCTCTTTCACGCTCCTTCGTCTCACTTCGCTCTCTTTCACCCTCCTTCCTCTCGTTTCGCTCTCTTTCACTCTCCTTCTAGTTGTTTCGCTCTCTTTCACCCTACTTCATCTTGCTTCGCTTTCTTTCTCCCTCCTTCATCTCGGTTCACTCTCTTTCACAATCCTTCATCTCGTTTTGCTCTCTTTCACCCTCCATCGTCTTGTTTCGCTCTCTTTCACGCTCCTCATCTCACTTCTCTCTCTTTCACCCTCCTTCGTCTCATTTCACTCTCATTCATCCTGCTTCATCTTGTTTCGCGCTCTTTCACACTCTTTCGTCTCGTTTCTCTCTCTTTCACACTCCTTCATCTCGCCTCGCTCTCTTTCACCCTCCTTCGTCTCACTTCGCTCTCTTTCACCCTCCTTCGTCTCGTTTCGCTCTGTTTCACCCTCCCACGTCTCGTTTCGCTCTCTTTCACCCTCCTTCGTCTCGTGTCGCTCGCTTTCACCCTCCTTCATCTCGTTTCGCTCTCTTTCACCATCCTTCATCTCGTTTCGATCTCTTTCACCCTTCTTCGTCTCGTTTCGCTCTCTTTCACCCTCCTTCATCTCGTTTTGCTCTCTTTCACCCTCCTTCCTCTCGTTTCGCTCTCTTTTACTCTCCTTCTAGTCGTTTCGCTCTCTTTCACCCTCCTTCTTCTTGGTTCGCTTTCTTTCTCCCTCCTTCATCTCGTTTCACTCTCTTTCACAATCCTTCATCTCGTTTCGCTCTCTTTCACCCTCCATCGTCTTGTTTCACTCTCTTTCACGCTCCTTCATCTCACTTCTCTCTCTTTCACCCTCCTTCGTCTCATTTCACTCTCATTCACCCTGCTTCATCTCGTTTCGCGCTCTTTCACACTCTTCCGTCTCGTTTCTCTCTCTTTCACACTCCTTCATCTCGGCTCGCTCTCTGTCACCCTCCTTCGTCTCGCTTCACTCTCTTTCTCCCTCCATCGTCTCGTTTCGCTCTCTTTCACCCTCATTCATATCGTTTTGCTCTGTTTCACCCTCCCAAGTCTCGTTTCACTCTCTTTCACCCTCCTTCATCTCGTGTCGCTGGCTTTCACCCTCCTTCAACTCGTTTCGCTATCTTTCACCCTCCTTCGTCTTGTTTCGCTCTCTTTCACCCTCCCTCGTCTCGTTTCGCTCTCTTTCACCCTCCTTCGTCTCGTTACGCTCTCTTTCACCCTCCTTCGACTCGTTTCGCTCTCTTTCACCCTCCTTCATCTCGTTTCGCTCTCTTTCACCCTCCTTAATCTCGTTTCGCTCTCTTTCACCCTCCTTCGACTCGTTTTGCTCTCTTTCATCCTGCTTCGTCTCGTTTCGCTCTCTTTCACAACCCTTCATCTCGTTTCGCTCTCTTTCACCCTCCTTCGTCTCGTTTCGCTCTCTTTCACCCTCCTTCATCTTGTTTCGCTATCTTTCACCCTCTTTCATCTCGTGTCGCTCTCTTTCACCCTCCTTCATCTTGTTTCGCTCTCTTTCACCCTCCTTCTTCTTGTTTCGCTCTCTTTCACCCTCCTTCATCTCGTTTCGCTCTCTTACACCCTCCTTCGCCTCGCTTCGCTCTCTTTCACCCTCCTTCATCTCGTTTCGCTCGCTTTCACCCTTCTTCGTCTCGTTTCGCTCTCTTTCACCCTCCTTCATCTCGTTTTGCTCTCTTTCACCCTCCTTCCTCTCGTTTCGCTCTCTTTCACCCTCCTTCTACTCGTTTCGCTCTCTTTCACCCTCCTTCATCTTGTTTCGCTTTCTTTCACCCTCCTTCATCTCGTTTCGCTCTCTTTCACCCTCCTTCATCTCGTTTCGCTCTCTTTCAACCTCCATCGTCTTCTTTCGCTCTCTTTCACGCTCCTTCGTCTCACTTCGCTCTCTTTCACCCTCCTTCGTCTCATTTCGTTCTCATTCACCCTGCTTCATCTCGTTTCGCGCTCTTTCACCCTCTTTCGTTTCGTTTCTCTCTCTTTCACACTCCTTCATCTCGGCTCGCTCTCTTTCACCCTCGTTTGTCTCGCTTTGCTCTCTTTCACCCTCCTTCGTCTCGTTTCGCTCTCTTTCACCCTCCCTTGTCTCGTTTCGCTCTCTTTCACCCTCCTTCGTCTCGTTATGCTCTCCTTCACCCTCCTTCGTCTCGTTTCGCTCTCTTTCACCCTCCTTCGTCTCGTGGCGCTCTCTATCACCCTCCTTTGACTCGTTTTGTTCTCTTTCACTCTCCTTCCTCTCCTTTCGCTCACTTTCACCCTCCTTCGTCTCGTTTCGCTCTCAATCACCCTCCTTCGTCTCGCTTCACTCTCTTTCTCCCTCCATCGTCTCGTTTCGCTCTCTTTCACCCTCATTCATATCGTTTTGCTCTGTTTCACCCTCCCAAGTCTCGTTTCACTCTCTTTCACCCTCCTTCATCTCGTGTCGCTGGCTTTCACCCTCCTTCAACTCGTTTCGCTATCTTTCACCCTCCTTCGTCTTGTTTCGCTCTCTTTCACCCTCCCTCGTCTCGTTTCGCTCTCTTTCACCCTCCTTCGTCTCGTTACGCTCTCTTTCACCCTCCTTCGACTCGTTTCGCTCTCTTTCACCCTCCTTCATCTCGTTTCGCTCTCTTTCACCCTCCTTAATCTCGTTTCGCTCTCTTTCACCCTCCTTCGACTCGTTTTGCTCTCTTTCATCCTGCTTCGTCTCGTTTCGCTCTCTTTCACAACCCTTCATCTCGTTTCGCTCTCTTTCACCCTCCTTCGTCTCGTTTCGCTCTCTTTCACCCTCCTTCATCTTGTTTCGCTATCTTTCACCCTCTTTCATCTCGTGTCGCTCTCTTTCACCCTCCTTCATCTTGTTTCGCTCTCTTTCACCCTCCTTCATCTCGTTTCGCTCTCTTACACCCTCCTTCGCCTCGCTTCGCTCTCTTTCACCCTCCTTCATCTCGTTTCGCTCGCTTTCACCCTTCTTCGTCTCGTTTCGCTCTCTTTCACCCTCCTTCATCTCGTTTTGCTCTCTTTCACCCTCCTTCCTCTCGTTTCGCTCTCTTTCACCCTCCTTCTACTCGTTTCGCTCTCTTTCACCCTCCTTCATCTTGTTTCGCTTTCTTTCACCCTCCTTCATCTCGTTTCGCTCTCTTTCACCCTCCTTCATCTCGTTTCGCTCTCTTTCAACCTCCATCGTCTTCTTTCGCTCTCTTTCACGCTCCTTCGTCTCACTTCGCTCTCTTTCACCCTCCTTCGTCTCATTTCGTTCTCATTCACCCTGCTTCATCTCGTTTCGCGCTCTTTCACCCTCTTTCGTTTCGTTTCTCTCTCTTTCACACTCCTTCATCTCGGCTCGCTCTCTTTCACCCTCGTTTGTCTCGCTTTGCTCTCTTTCACCCTCCTTCGTCTCGTTTCGCTCTCTTTCACCCTCCCTTGTCTCGTTTCGCTCTCTTTCACCCTCCTTCGTCTCGTTATGCTCTCCTTCACCCTCCTTCGTCTCGTTTCGCTCTCTTTCACCCTCCTTCGTCTCGTGGCGCTCTCTATCACCCTCCTTTGACTCGTTTTGTTCTCTTTCACTCTCCTTCCTCTCCTTTCGCTCACTTTCACCCTCCTTCGTCTCGTTTCGCTCTCAATCACCCTCCTTCGTCTCGCTTCACTCTCTTTCTCCCTCCATCGTCTCGTTTCGCTCTCTTTCACCCTCATTCATATCGTTTTGCTCTGTTTCACCCTCCCAAGTCTCGTTTCACTCTCTTTCACCCTCCTTCATCTCGTGTCGCTGGCTTTCACCCTCCTTCAACTCGTTTCGCTATCTTTCACCCTCCTTCGTCTTGTTTCGCTCTCTTTCACCCTCCCTCGTCTCGTTTCGCTCTCTTTCACCCTCCTTCGTCTCGTTACGCTCTCTTTCACCCTCCTTCGACTCGTTTCGCTCTCTTTCACCCTCCTTCATCTCGTTTCGCTCTCTTTCACCCTCCTTAATCTCGTTTCGCTCTCTTTCACCCTCCTTCGACTCGTTTTGCTCTCTTTCATCCTGCTTCGTCTCGTTTCGCTCTCTTTCACAACCCTTCATCTCGTTTCGCTCTCTTTCACCCTCCTTCGTCTCGTTTCGCTCTCTTTCACCCTCCTTCATCTTGTTTCGCTATCTTTCACCCTCTTTCATCTCGTGTCGCTCTCTTTCACCCTCCTTCATCTTGTTTCGCTCTCTTTCACCCTCCTTCTTCTTGTTTCGCTCTCTTTCACCCTCCTTCATCTCGTTTCGCTCTCTTACACCCTCCTTCGCCTCGCTTCGCTCTCTTTCACCCTCCTTCATCTCGTTTCGCTCGCTTTCACCCTTCTTCGTCTCGTTTCGCTCTCTTTCACCCTCCTTCATCTCGTTTTGCTCTCTTTCACCCTCCTTCCTCTCGTTTCGCTCTCTTTCACCCTCCTTCTACTCGTTTCGCTCTCTTTCACCCTCCTTCATCTTGTTTCGCTTTCTTTCACCCTCCTTCATCTCGTTTCGCTCTCTTTCACCCTCCTTCATCTCGTTTCGCTCTCTTTCAACCTCCATCGTCTTCTTTCGCTCTCTTTCACGCTCCTTCGTCTCACTTCGCTCTCTTTCACCCTCCTTCGTCTCATTTCGTTCTCATTCACCCTGCTTCATCTCGTTTCGCGCTCTTTCACCCTCTTTCGTTTCGTTTCTCTCTCTTTCACACTCCTTCATCTCGGCTCGCTCTCTTTCACCCTCGTTTGTCTCGCTTTGCTCTCTTTCACCCTCCTTCGTCTCGTTTCGCTCTCTTTCACCCTCCCTTGTCTCGTTTCGCTCTCTTTCACCCTCCTTCGTCTCGTTATGCTCTCCTTCACCCTCCTTCGTCTCGTTTCGCTCTCTTTCACCCTCCTTCGTCTCGTGGCGCTCTCTATCACCCTCCTTTGACTCGTTTTGTTCTCTTTCACTCTCCTTCCTCTCCTTTCGCTCACTTTCACCCTCCTTCGTCTCGTTTCGCTCTCTTTCACCCTCCTTCGACTTGTTTCGCTTTCTTTCACCCTCCTTCATCTCGTTTTGCTCTCTTTCACCCTCCTTCATCTCGTTTCGCTCTCTTTCACCCTCCTTCGTCTCGTTTCGCTCTCAATCACCATCCTTCGTCTCGTGGCGCTCTCTTTCACCCTCCTTCATCTCGTTTCGCTCTCTTTCACCCTCCTTCATCTCGTTTCGCTCTCTTTCACCCTCCTTCGTCTTGTTTTGCTCTCTTTAACCCTCCTTCATCTTGTTTCACTCTCTTTAACCCTCCTTCATCTTGTTTCACTCTCTTTAACGCTCCTTCATCTTGTTTCACTCTCTTTAACCCTCCTTCATCTTGTTTCACTCTCTTTAACCCTCCTTCATCTTGTTTCACTCTCTTTAACCCTCATTCATCTTGGTTCACTCACTTTAACCCTCCTTCAACTTGCTTCACTCTCTTTAACCCTCCTTCATCTTGTTTCACTCTCTTTAACCCTCATTCGTCTTCTTTCACTCTCTTCAACCCTCATTCATCTTGTTTCACTCTCTTTAACCTCTCATTCATCTTGTTTCACTCTCTTTCGCCCTCATTCATCTTGTTTCACACTCTTTAACACCCATTCATCTTGTTTCACTCTCTTTAACCCTCCTTCATCTTGTTTCACTCTCTTTAACGCTCTTTCATCTTGTTTCACTCTCTTTAACCGTCCATTATCTTGTTTCAATCTCTTTAACCCTCCGTCATCTTGTTCACTCTCTTTAACCGTCAGTCATCTTGTTTCACTCTCTTTAACCCTTATTCGTCTTGTTTCACTCACTTTAACCCTCATTCATCTTGTTTCACTCTCTTTACCCCTCATTCATCTTGTTTCCCTCTCTTTAACACTCATTCATCTTGGTTCGCCCTACTTTTACCCTTATTCATCGCGTTTCCCTCTCTTTAACCCTCCTTCATCTCGTTTCTCTCTCATTAACCATCCTTCATCTCGTTCCACTCTCTTTAACCCTCATTCATCTTGTTTCACTCTCTTTAACCTTCATTCATCTTGTTTCACTCTCTTTAACCCTCATTCATCTTGTTTCACTCTCTTTAACCCTCATTCATCTTGTTTCAATCTCTTTAACCCTAATCAATCTCGTTTCACTCTCTTTCACCCTCCTTCACATCGTTGCACTCACTTTAACCCTCCTTCATATTGTTTCACTATCTCTAACCCTCCTTCAACTTGCTTCACTCTCTTTAACCCTCCTTCATCTTGTATCACTCTCTTTAACCCTCCTTCATCTTGTTTCACTCTCTTTAACGCTCCTTCATCTTGTTTCACTCTCTTTAACCCTCCTTTATCTGGTTTCACTCTCTTTAACCCTCCTTCATCTTGTTTCACTCTCTTTAACCCTCATTCATCTTTTTTCGTCCTCTTTAACCCTCCTTCATCTTGTTTCACTCTCTTTAACCCTCCGTCGTCTTGATTCACTCTCTTCAACCCACATTCATCTTGTTTCACTCTCTTTAACCCTCGTTCATCTTGTTTCACTCTCTTTATCCGTCATTCATCTTGTTTCACTCCCTTTAACCCTTAGTCACCTTGTTTCACTCTCTTTAACCCTCATTCATCTTGGTTCACTCACTTTCACCCTCCTTCAACTTGCTTCACTCTCTTTAACCCCCCTTCATCTTTTTTCACTGTCTTTAACACTCCTTCATCGTGTTTCACTCTCTTTAACCCACATTCATCTCGTTTCACTCTCTTTAACACTCCTTCATCTTGTTTTACTCTCTTTAACCCTCGTTCATCGCGTGTCTCTCTCATTAACCCTCCTTCATCTCGTTTCACTCACTTTAACCCTCGTTCATCTTGTTTCACTCTCTTTATCCGTCATTCATCTTGTTTCACTCCCTTTAACCCTTAGTCACCTTGTTTCACTCTCTTTAACCCTCATTCATCTTGGTTCACTCACTTTCACCCTCCTTCAACTTGCTTCACTCTCTTTAACCCCCTTCATCTTGTTTCACTGTCTTTAACACTCCTTCATCGTGTTTCACTCTCTTTAACCCACATTCATCTCGTTTCACTCTCTTTAACACTCCTTCATCTTGTTTCACTCTCTTTAACCCTCGTTCAACGCGTTTCTCTCTCATTAACCCTCCTTCATCTCGTTTCACTCACTTTAACCCTCATTCATCTTGTTTCACTCTCTTTACCCCTCATTCATCTTGTTTAACTCTCTTTAACCCTCGTTCATCTCGTTTCTCTCTCATTAACCCTCCTTCATCTCGTTTCACTCACTTTAACCCTCATTCATCTTGTTTCACTCTCTTTAACCTTCATTCATCTTGTTTCACTCTCTTTAACGCGCATTCATCTTGTTTCACTCTCTTTAACCCTCATTCATCTTGTTGCCATCTCGTTAACCCTAATTCATCTCGTTTCGTTCTCTTTGACCCTCGTTCATCTCGTTTCACTCTCTTTAACCCTCCTTCATCTCGATTCACTCTCGTTAACCAACCTTCACCTTGTTTCACTCTCGCTAACCCTCCTTCATCTTGTTTCACTCTCTTTAACCCTCCTTCATCGTGTTTCGTTCTCTTTCACCCTCCGTCATCTTGTTTCACTCTCTTTAACCCTCATTCGCCTTGTTTCACTCTCTTTAACCCTCCTTAATCTTGTTTCACTCCCTTTACCGCTCCTTCATCTCGTTTCAATCTCTTTAACCCTCCTTCATCTCGTTTCACACTCTTTAACCCTCCTTAATCACGTTTCACTCTCTTTAACCATCATTCATCTTGTCTGATTCTCTTTGACCCTCATTCATCGTGTTTCACTCTCTTTAACACTCATTCATCTTGCTTCACTCTCTTTAACCCTCATTCATCTTGATTCACTCTCTTTACCCCTCATTCATCTTGGTTCATTCTCTTTCACCCTCATTCATCTTGTTTCGCTCTCTTTATTCCTCTTTCATCTTGTTTCACTCTCTTTAACCCTTATCCATCTTGTTTCACTCTCTTTAACCCTCATTCATCTTGTTTCACTCTCTTTAACCCTCCTTCATCGCGTTTCTCTCTCATTAACCCTCCTTCATCGCGTTTCACTCTCTTTAACCCTCCTTCATCTTGTTTAACTCTCTTTAACCCTGATTCATCTTGTTTCACTTTCTTTAACCCTCATTCATCTTTGTTCACTCAGTTTAACCCTCCATCAACTTGCTTCACTCTCTTTAACCCTCCTTCATCATGTTTCATTCTCTTTAGACCTCCTTCATCTTGTTTCACTCTCTTTAACGCTCCTTCATCTTGTTTCACTCTCTTTAACCCTGATTCATCTTGTTTCACTCTCTTTAACCCTCATTCATCTTTGTTCACTCAGTTTAACCCTCCATCAACTTGCTTCACTCTCTTTAACCCTCCTTCATCGTGTTTCATTCTCTTTAGACCTCCTTCATCTTGTTTCACTCTCTTTAACGCTCCTTCATCTTGTTTCACTCTCTTTAACCCTCCTTCATCTTGTTTCACTCTCTTTAAGCCTCCTTCATCTTGTGTCTCACTCTTTAACCCTCATTCATCTTGGTTCACTCTCTTTAACCCTCCTTCAACTTGCTTCACTCTCTTTAACCCTCCTTCATCTTGTTTCACTCTCTTTAACCCTCATTCGTCTTCTTTCACTCTCTTCCACCCTCATTCATCTTGTTTCACTCTGTTTAACATCTCATTCATCTTGTTTCACTCTCTTTAGCCCTCATTCATCTTGTTTCACTCTCTTTAACACTCATTCATCTTGTTTCACTCTCTTTAACGCTCTTTCATCTTGTTTCACTCTCTTTAACCGCCCATCATCTTGTTTCAATCTCTTTAACCCTCATTCATCTTGTTTCACTCTCTTAAACCCTCGTTTATCTTGTTTCCCTCTCTTTAACCGTCATTCATCTTGTTTCACTCTCTTTAACCCTTATTCATCTTGTTTCACTCACTTTAACCCTCATTCATCTTGTTTCACTCTCTTTAACCCCCATTCATCTTGTTTCACTCTCTTTAACCTTCATTCATCTTGTTTCACTCTCTTTAACACTCATTCATCTTGTTTCACTCTCTTTAACCCTCATTCATCTTGTTTCAATCTCTTTAACCCTAATCAATCTCGTTTCACTCTCTTTCACCCTCCTTCATCGCGTTTACCTCTCTTTAATCCTCCTTCATCTCGTTTCACACTCTTTGACCCTCATTCACCTCGTTGCAAACTCTTTAACCCTCCTTCATCTTGTTTCACTCACTTTAACCCTCATTCATCTTGTTTCACTCTCTTTAACCCTCATTCATCTTGTTTAACTCTCTTTAACCCTCATCCATCTTGTTTCACTCTCTTTAACCCTCATTCATCATGGTTCACTCACTTTAACCCTCCTTCAACTTGCTTCACTCTCGTTAACCCTCCTTTATCTTGTTTTACTCTCTTTAACCCTCCTTCATCATGTTTCACTCTCTTTATCGCTCATTCATCTTGTTTCACTCTATTTAACCCTCATTCGTCTACTTTCACTCTCTTCAACCCTCATTCATCTTGTTTCACTCTCTTCAACCTCTCATTCATCTTGTTTCACTCTCTTTAACCCCCCTTCATCTTGTTTCCCTCTCTTTAACCATCCTTCATCTCGTTCCACTCTCTTTCACCCACATTCAACTTGTTTCACTCTCTTTAACCTTCATTCATCTTCTTTCACTCTCTTTAACACTCATTCATCTTGTTTCACTCTCTTTAACCCTCATTCATCTTGTTTCAATCTCTTTAACCTTAATCAATTTCGTTTCATTCTCTTTCACCCTCCTTCATCTAGTTTCACTCTCTTTAACCCTCATTCATCTTGTTTCACTCTCTGTAACCCTCATTCATCGTGTTGCACTCTCTTTAACCATCATTCATCTTGTTTCACTCTCGTTAATCCTTATTCATTTTGTTTCATTCACTTTAACCCTCATTCATCTTGTTTCACTCTCTTTACCCCTCATTCATCTTGTTTCACTCTCTTTAACCCTCATTCATCTTGTTTAACTCTCTTTAACCCTCATTCATCTTTTTTCACTCTCTTTCACCCTCATTCATCTTGGTTCACCCTACTTTAACCCTCATTCATCTTGTTTCTCTCTCTTTAACCATCTTTCATCCTGTTTCACTCTCTTTAACCCACCTTCCTCTCGTTTCAATCACTTTAACCCTCCTTCATCAGGTTTCACTCTCTTTAACCCTCCTTCATCTTGTTTCACTCTCTTTAACCCTTATTCATCTTGTTTCACTCACTTTAACCCTCATTCATCTTGTTTCACTCTCTTTATCCCTCATTCATCTTGTTTAACTCTCTTTAACACTCATTCGTCTCCTTTCTCTCTCTTCAACACTCATTCATCTTGTTTCACTCTCTTTAACCCTCATTCATCTTGTTTCACTCTCTTTAACCCTCATTCATCTTGTTTCAATCTCTTTAACCCTAATCAATCTCGTTTCACTCTCTTTCACCCTCCTTCATCGCGTTTAACTCTCTTTAATCCTCCTTCATCTCGTTTCACACTCTTTGACCCTCTTTCACCTCGTTGCATTCTCTTTAACCCTCCTTCATCTTGTTTCACTATCTCTAACCCTCCTTCAACTTGCTTCACTCTCTTTAACCCTCCTTCATCTTGTTTCACTCTCTTTAACCCTCCTTCATCGTGTTTCACTCTCTTTAACGCTCCTTCATCTTGTTTCACGCTCTTTAACCCTCCTTTATCTTGTTTCACTCTCTTTAACCCTCCTTCATCTTGTTTCACTCTCTTTAGCCCTCATTCATCTTGTTTCGTCCTTTTAACCTTCCTTCATCTTGTTTCGCTCTCTTTAACCCTCATTCACCTTGTTTCACTCTCTTTAACCCTCCTTCATCTTGTTTCACTCTCTTTAACCGTCCATCATCTTGTTTCAATCTCTTTAACTCTCCGTCACCTTGTTTCACTCTCTTCAACCCTCATTCATCTTGTTTCACTCTCTTTATCCCTCGATCATCTTGTTTCACTCTCTTTAACCGTCATTCATCTGGTTTCACTCCCTTCAACCCTTAGTCATCTTGTTTCACTCTCTTTAACCCTCATTCATATTGGTTCACTCTCTTTAAACCTCCTTCATCTTCTTTCACTCCCTTTAACCGTCCTTCATCTTTTTTCACTCCCTTTAATCGTCCTTCATCTTGTTTCGCTCTCTTTAACCCTCTTTCATTTTGTTTCACTCTCTTTACCCCTCATTCATCTTGTTTCACTCTCTTTCACCCTCAATCATCTAGTTTCGCTCTCTTTAATCCTCTTTCATCTTGTTTCACTCTCTTTAACCCTTATCCATCTTGTTTCACTCTCTTTACCCCTCATTCATCTTGTTTCACTCTCTTTAACCCTCCTTCATCGCGTTTCTCTCTCATTAACCCTCCTTTATCGCGTTTCACTCTCTTTAACCCTCCTTCATCTTATTTAACTCTCTTTAACCTTGATTCATCTTGTTTCACTCTCTTTAACCCTCATTCATCTTTGTTCACTCAGTTTAACCCTCCTTCAACTTGCTTCACACTCTTTGACCCTCCTTCATCGTGTTTCACTCTCTTTAGCCCTCCTTCATCTTGTTTCACTCTCTTTAACGCTCTTTCATCTTGTTTCACTCTCTTTAAACCTCCTTCATCTTGTTTCACTCTCTTTAACCCTCCTTCATCTTGTTTCTCTCTCTTTAACCCTCATTCATCTTGGTTCACTCACTTTAACCCTCCTTCACCTTGCTTCACTCTCTTTAACCCTCATTCGTCTTCTTTCACTCTCTTCAACCCTCATTCATCTTCTTTCACTCTGTTTAACATCTCATTCATCTTGTTTCACTCTCTTTAGCCCTCATTCATCTTGTTTCATTCTCTTTAACACTCATTCATCTTGTTTCACTCTCTTTAACGCTCTTTCATGTTGTTTCACTCTCTTTAACCGTCCATCATCTTGTTTCAATCTCTTTAACCCTCCGTCATCTTGTTTCACTCTCTTTAACCCTCGTTCATCTTGTTTCACTCTCTTAAATCCTCGTTTATCTTGTTTCCCTCTCTTTAACCGTCATTCATCTTGTTTCACTCTCTTTAACCGTTATTCATCTTGTTTCACTCACTTTAACCCTCATTCATCTTGTTTCACTCTCTTTAACCCTCATTCATCTTGTTTCACTCTCTTAAATCCTCGTTTATCTTGTTTCCCTCTCTTTAACCGTCATTCATCTTGTTTCACTCTCTTTAACCCTTATTCATCTTGTTTCACTCACTTTAACCCTCATTCATCTTGTTTCACTCTCTTTAACCCTCATTCATCTTGTTTCACTCTCTTTAACCTTCATTCATCTTGTTTCACTCTCTTTAACACTCATTCATCTTGTTTCACTCTCTTCAACCCTCATTCATCTAGTTTCAATCTCTTTAACCCTAATCAATCTCGTTTCACTCTCTTTCACCCACCTTCATCGCGTTTAACTCTCTTTAATCCTCCTTCATCTCGTTTCGCACTCTTTGACCCTGTTTCACCTCGTTGCAATCTCTTTAACCCTCCTTCATCATGTTTCACTCACTTTAACCCTCATTCATCTTGTTTCACTCTCTTTAACCCTCATTCATCTTGTTTAACTCTCTTTAACACTCATCCATCTGGTTTCACTCTCTATAACCCTCATTCATCTTGGTTCACTCACTTTAACCCTCCTTCAACTTGCTTCACTCTCTTTAACCCTCCTTCATCTTGTTTCACTCTCTTTAACCCTCATTCATCTTGTTTCAATCTCTTTAACCCTAATCAATCTCGTTTCACTCTCTTTCACCCTCCTTCATCGCGTTTACCTCTCTTTAATCCTCCTTCATCTCGTTTCACACTCTTTGACCCTCATTCACCTCGTTGCAAACTCTTTAACCCTCCTTCATCTTGTTTCACTCACTTTAACCCTCATTCATCTTGTTTCACTCTCTTTAACCCTCATTCATCTTGTTTAACTCTCTTTAACCCTCATCCATCTTGTTTCACTCTCTTTAACCCTCATTCATCATGGTTCACTCACTTTAACCCTCCTTCAACTTGCTTCACTCTCGTTAACCCTCCTTTATCTTGTTTTACTCTCTTTAACCCTCCTTCATCATGTTTCACTCTCTTTATCGCTCATTCATCTTGTTTCACTCTATTTAACCCTCATTCGTCTACTTTCACTCTCTTCAACCCTCATTCATCTTGTTTCACTCTCTTCAACCTCTCATTCATCTTGTTTCACTCTCTTTTACCCCCCTTCATCTTGTTTCCCTCTCTTTAACCATCCTTCATCTCGTTCCACTCTCTTTCACCCACATTCAACTTGTTTCACTCTCTTTAACCTTCATTCATCTTCTTTCACTCTCTTTAACACTCATTCATCTTGTTTCACTCTCTTTAACCCTCATTCATCTTGTTTCAATCTCTTTAACCTTAATCAATTTCGTTTCATTCTCTTTCACCCTCCTTCATCTAGTTTCACTCTCTTTAACCCTCATTCATCTTGTTTCACTCTCTGTAACCCTCATTCATCGTGTTGCACTCTCTTTAACCCTCATTCATCTTGTTTCACTCTCGTTAATCCTTATTCATTTTGTTTCATTCACTTTAACCCTCATTCATCTTGTTTCACTCTCTTTACCCCTCATTCATCTTGTTTCACTCTCTTTAACCCTCATTCATCTTGTTTAACTCTCTTTAACCCTCATTCATCTTTTTTCACTCTCTTTCACCCTCATTCATCTTGGTTCACCCTACTTTAACCCTCATTCATCTTGTTTCTCTCTCTTTAACCATCTTTCATCCTGTTTCACTCTCTTTAACCCACCTTCATCTCGTTTCAATCACTTTAACCCTCCTTCATCGGGTTTCACTCTCTTTAACCCTCCTTCATCTTGTTTCACTCTCTTTAACCCTTATTCATCTTGTTTCACTCACTTTAACCCTCATTCATCTTGTTTCACTCTCTTTATCCCTCATTCATCTTGTTTAACTCTCTTTAACACTCATTCGTCTCCTTTCTCTCTCTTCAACACTCATTCATCTTGTTTCACTCTCTTTAACCCTCATTCATCTTGTTTCAATCTCTTTAACCCTAATCAATCTCGTTTCACTCTCTTTCACCCTCCTTCATCGCGTTTAACTCTCTTTAATCCTCCTTCATCTCGTTTCACACTCTTTGACCCTCTTTCACCTCGTTGCATTCTCTTTAACCCTCCTTCATCTTGTTTCACTATCTCTAACCCTCCTTCAACTTGCTTCACTCTCTTTAACCCTCCTTCATCTTGTTTCACTCTCTTTAACCCTCCTTCATCGTGTTTCACTCTCTTTAACGCTCCTTCATCTTGTTTCACGCTCTTTAACCCTCCTTTATCTTGTTTCACTCTCTTTAACCCTCCTTCATCTTGTTTCACTCTCTTTAGCCCTCATTCATCTTGTTTCGTCCTTTTAACCTTCCTTCATCTTGTTTCACTCTCTTTTACCCTCATTCACCTTGTTTCACTCTCTTTAACCCTCCTTCATCTTGTTTCACTCTCTTTAACCGTCCATCATCTTGTTTCAATCTCTTTAACTCTCCGTCACCTTGTTTCACTCTCTTCAACCCTCATTCATCTTGTTTCACTCTCTTTATCCCTCGATCATCTTGTTTCACTCTCTTTAACCGTCATTCATCTGGTTTCACTCCCTTCAACCCTTAGTCATCTTGTTTCACTCTCTTTAACCCTCATTCATATTGGTTCACTCTCTTTAAACCTCCTTCATCTTCTTTCACTCCCTTTAACCGTCCTTCATCTTTTTTCACTCCCTTTAATCGTCCTTCATCTTGTTTCGCTCTCTTTAACCCTCTTTCATTTTGTTTCACTCTCTTTACCCCTCATTCATCTTGTTTCACTCTCTTTCACCCTCAATCATCTAGTTTCGCTCTCTTTAATCCTCTTTCATCTTGTTTCACTCTCTTTAACCCTTATCCATCTTGTTTCACTCTCTTTACCCCTCATTCATCTTGTTTCACTCTCTTTAACCCTCCTTCATCGCGTTTCTCTCTCATTAACCCTCCTTTATCGCGTTTCACTCTCTTTAACCCTCCTTCATCTTATTTAACTCTCTTTAACCTTGATTCATCTTGTTTCACTCTCTTTAACCCTCATTCATCTTTGTTCACTCAGTTTAACCCTCCTTCAACTTGCTTCACACTCTTTAACCCTCCTTCATCGTGTTTCACTCTCTTTAGCCCTCCTTCATCTTGTTTCACTCTCTTTAACGCTCTTTCATCTTGTTTCACTCTCTTTAAACCTCCTTCATCTTGTTTCACTCTCTTTAACCCTCCTTCATCTTGTTTCTCTCTCTTTAACCCTCATTCATCTTGGTTCACTCACTTTAACCCTCCTTCACCTTGCTTCACTCTCTTTAACCCTCATTCGTCTTCTTTCACTCTCTTCAACCCTCATTCATCTTCTTTCACTCTGTTTAACATCTCATTCATCTTGTTTCACTCTCTTTAGCCCTCATTCATCTTGTTTCATTCTCTTTAACACTCATTCATCTTGTTTCACTCTCTTTAACGCTCTTTCATGTTGTTTCACTCTCTTTAACCGTCCATCATCTTGTTTCAATCTCTTTAACCCTCCGTCATCTTGTTTCACTCTCTTTAACCCTCGTTCATCTTGTTTCACTCTCTTAAATCCTCGTTTATCTTGTTTCCCTCTCTTTAACCGTCATTCATCTTGTTTCACTCTCTTTAACCGTTATTCATCTTGTTTCACTCACTTTAACCCTCATTCATCTTGTTTCACTCTCTTTAACCCTCATTCATCTTGTTTCACTCTCTTAAATCCTCGTTTATCTTGTTTCCCTCTCTTTAACCGTCATTCATCTTGTTTCACTCTCTTTAACCCTTATTCATCTTGTTTCACTCACTTTAACCCTCATTCATCTTGTTTCACTCTCTTTAACCCTCATTCATCTTGTTTCACTCTCTTTAACCTTCATTCATCTTGTTTCACTCTCTTTAACACTCATTCATCTTGTTTCACTCTCTTCAACCCTCATTCATCTAGTTTCAATCTCTTTAACCCTAATCAATCTCGTTTCACTCTCTTTCACCCACCTTCATCGCGTTTAACTCTCTTTAATCCTCCTTCATCTCGTTTCACACTCTTTGACCCTGTTTCACCTCGTTGCAATCTCTTTAACCCTCCTTCATCATGTTTCACTCACTTTAACCCTCATTCATCTTGTTTCACTCTCTTTAACCCTCATTCATCTTGTTTAACTCTCTTTAACACTCATCCATCTGGTTTCACTCTCTATAACCCTCATTCATCTTGGTTCACTCACTTTAACCCTCCTTCAACTTGCTTCACTCTCTTTAACCCTCCTTCATCTTGTTTCACTCTCTTTAACGCTCCTCCATCTTGTTTCACTCTCTTTAACCCTCCTTCATCTTGTTTCACTCTCTTTAACCCTCCTTCATCTTGTTTCTCTCTCTCTAACCCTCATTCATCTTGCTTCACTCTCTTTAACCCTCATTCGTCTTCTTTCACTCACTTTAACCCTCATTCATCTTGTTTCACTCTCTTTAACCCTCATTCATCTTGTTTAACTCTCTTTAACACTCATCCATCTGGTTTCACTCTCTATAACCCTCATTCATCTTGGTTCACTCACTTTAACCCTCCTTCAACTTGCTTCACTCTCTTTAACCCTCCTTCATCTTGTTTCACTCTCTTTAACGCTCCTCCATCTTGTTTCACTCTCCTTAACCCTCCTTCATCTTGTTTCACTCTCTTTAACCCTCCTTCATCTTGTTTCTCTCTCTCTAACCCTCATTCATCTTGGTTCACTCACTTTAACGCTCCTTCAACTTGCTTCACTCTCTTTAACCCTCATTCGTCTTCTTTCACTCTCTTCAACCCTCATTCATCTTCTTTCACTCTGTTTAACATCTCATTCATCTTGTTTCACTCTCTTTAGCCCTCATTCAACTTGTTTCATTCTCTTTTACACTCATTCATCTTGTTTCACTCTCTTTAACGCTCTTTCATGTTGTTTCACTCTCTTTAACCGTCCATCATCTTGTTTCAATCTCTTTAACCCTCCGTCATCTTGTTTCACTCTCTTTAACCCTCATTCATCTTGTTTCACTCTCTTAAACCCTCGTTTATCTTGTTTCCCTCTCTTTAACCGTCATTCATCTTGTTTCACTCACTTTAACCCTCATTCATCTTGTTTCACTCTCTTTAACCCTCATTCATCTTGTTTCACTCTCTTTAACCTTCATTCATCTTGTTTCACTCTCTTTAACACTCATTCATCTTGTTTCACTCTCTTTAACCCTCATTCATCTAGTTTCAATCTCTTTAACCCTAATCAATCTCGTTTCACTCTCTTTCACCCACCTTCATCGCGTTTAACTCTCTTTAATCCTCCTTCATCTCGTTTCACACTCTTTGACCCTCTTTCACCTCGTTGCAATCTCTTTAACCCTCCTTCATCACGTTTCACTCACTTTAACCCTCATTCATCTTGTTTCACTCTCTTTAACCCTCATTCATCTTGTTTAACTCTCTTTATCCCTCATCCATCTGGTTTCACTCTCTTTAACCGTCATTCATCTTGGTTCACTCACTTCAACCCTCCTTCAACTTGCTTCACTCTCTTTAACCCTCCTTCATCTTGTTTTACTCTCTTTAACCCTCCTTCATCATGTTTCACTCTCTTTATCCCTCATTCATCTTGTTTCACTCTATTTAACCCTCATTCGTCTACTTTCACTCTCTTCAACCCTCATTCATCTTGTTTCACTGTCTTCAACCTCTCATTCATCTTGTTTCACTCTCTTTAACCCCCCCCCCTTCATCTTGTTTCACTCTCTTTAACCATCCTTCATCTCGTTCCACTCTCTTTAACCCACACTCAACTTGTTTCACTCTCTTTAACCTTCATTCATCTTGTTTCACACTCTTTAACACTCATTCATCTTGTTTCACTCTCTTTAACCCTCATTCATCTTGTTTCCATCTCTTTAACCTTAATCAATCTCGTTTCAATCTCTTTCACGCTCCTTCATCTTGTTTCACTCTCTGTAACCCTCATTCATCTTGTTTCACTCTCTGTAACCCTCATTCATCGTGTTGCACTCTCTTTAACCATCATTCATCTTGTTTCACTCTCGTTAATCCTTATTCATTTTGTTTCATTCACTTTAACCCTCATTCATCTTGTTTCACTCTCTTTACCCCTCATTCATCTTGTTTCACTCACTTTAACCCTCATTCATCTTGTTTCACTCTCTTTAACACTCATTCATCTTTTTTCACTCTCTTTTACCCTCATTCATCTTGGTTCACCCTACTTTAACCCTCATTCATCTTGTTTCACTCTCTTTAACCATCTTTCATCCTGTTTCACTCTCTTTAACCCTCCTTCATCTCGTTTCAATCATTTTAACCCTCCTTCATCGGGTTTCACTCTCTTTAACCCTCCTTCATCTTGTTTCACTCTCTTTAACACTTATTCATCTTGTTTCACCCACTTTAACCCTCATTCATCTTGTTTCACTCTCTTTATCCCTCATTCATCTTGTTTAACTCTCTTTAACACTCATTCGTCTCCTTTCTCTCTCTTCAACACTGATTCATCTTGTTTCACTCTCTTTAACCCTCATTCATCGTGTTTCACTCTCTTTAACGCTCCTTCATCTTGTTTCACTCTCTTTAACCCTCCTTTATCTTGTTTCACTCTCTTTAACCCTCCTTCATCTTGTTTCACTCTCTTTAGCCCTCATTCATCTTGTTTCGTCCTCTTTAAACTTCCTTCATCTTGTTTCACTCTCTTTAACCCTCATTCACCTTGTTTCACTCTCTTTAACCCTCCTTCATCTTGTTTCACTCTCTTTAACCGTCCATCATCTTGTTTCAATCTCTTCAACCCTCATTCATCTTGGTTCACTCTCTTTAACCCTCGTTCATCTTGTTTCACTCTCTTTAACCGTAATTCATCTGGTTTCACTCCCTTCAACCCTTAGTCATCTTGTTTCACTCTCTTTAACCCTCATTCATCTTGGTTCACTCTCTTTAACCCTACTTCATCTTCTTTCCCTCCCTTTAACCCTCCTTCGTCTTTTTTCTCTCCCTTTGATCGTCTTTCATCTTGTTTCACTCTCTTTAACCCTCCTTCATTTTGTTTCACTCTCTTTACCCCTCATTCATCTTGTTTCATTCTCTTTCACCCTCATTCATCTTGTTTCGCTCTCTTTACTCTTCTTTCATCTTGTTTCACTCTCTTTAACGCTTATCCATCTTGTTTTACTCTCTTTAACCCTCATTCATCTTGTTTCACTCTCTTTAACCCTCCTTCATCGCGTTTCTCTCTCATTAACCCTCCTTCATCGCGTTTCACTCTCTTTAACCCTCCTTCATCTTGTTTAACTCTCTTTAACCCTGATTCATCTTGTTTCACTCTCTTTAACCCTCATTCATCTTTGTTCACTCAGTTTAACCCTCCTTCAACTTGCTTCACTCTCTTTAACCCTCCTTCATCGTGTTTCACTCTCTTTAACCCTCATTCATCTTGGTTCACTCACTTTAACCCTCCTTCATCTTGCTTCACTCTCTTTAACCCTCCTTCATCTTGTTTCACTCTCTTTAACCCTCATTCGTCTTCTTTCACTCTCTTCAACCCTCATTCATCTGTTTCACTCTGTTTAACATCTCATTCATCTTGTTTCACTCTCTTTAACCCTCATTCATCTTGGTTCACTCTCTTTAACCCTACTTCGTCTTCTTTCCCTCCCTTTAACCCTCCTTCATCTTTTTTCTCTCCCTTTGATCGTCTTTCATCTTGTTTCACTCTCTTTAACCCTCCTTCATTTTGTTTCACTCTCTTTACCCCTCATTCATCTTGTTTCATTCTCTTTCACCCTCATTCATCTTGTTTCGCTCTCTTTAATCTTCTTTCATCTTGTTTCACTCTCTTTAACGCTTATCCATCTTGTTTTACTCTCTTTAACCCTCATTCATCTTGCTTCACTCTCTTTAACCCTCCTTCATCTTGTTTCACTCTCTTTAACCCTCATTCGTCTTCTTTCACTCTCTTCAACCCTCATTCATCTGTTTCACTCTGTTTAACATCTCATTCATCTTGTTTCACTCTCTTTAGCCCTCATTCATCTTGTTTCACTCTCTTTAACACTCATTCATCTTGTTTCACTCTCTTTAACGCTCTTTCATGTTGTTTCACTCTCTTTAACCGTCCATCATCTTGTTTCAATCTCTTTAACCCTTCGTCATCTTGTTTCACTCTCTTTAACCGTCATTCATCTTGTTTCACTCTCTTAAACCCTCGTTTATCTTGTTTCCCTCTCATTAACCGTCATTCATCTTGTTTCACTCTCTTTAACCCTTATTCATCTTGTTTTACTCGCTTTAACCCTCAGTCATCTTGTTTCACTCTCTTTAACCCTCATTCATCTTGTTTCACTCTCTTTAACCTTCATTCATCTTGTTTCACACTCTTTAACACTCATTCATCTTGTTTCACTCCCTTTAACCCTCATGCATCTAATTTAAATCTCTTTAACCCTAATCAATCTCGTTTCACTCTCTTTCACACTCCTTCATCGCGTTTAACTCTCTTTAATCCTCCGTCATCTCGTTTCACACTCTTTGACCCTCTTTCACCTCGTTGCAATCTCTTTAACCCTCCTTCATCTCGTTTCACTCACTTTAACCCTCATTCATCTTGTTTCACTCTCATTAACCCTCATTCATCTTGTTTAACTCTCTTTAACCCTCATCCATCTTGTTTCACTCTCTTTAACCCTCATTCATCTTGGTTCACTCACTTTAACCCTCCTTCAACTTGCTTCACTCTCTTTAACCCTCCTTCATCTTGTTTTTCTCTCTTTAACCCTCCTTCAACATGTTTCACTCTCTTTATCCCTCATTCATCTTGTTTCACTCTATTTAACCCTCATTCGTCTACTTTCGCTCTCTTCAACCCTCATTCATCTTGTTTCACTCTCTTCAACCTCTCATTCATCTTGTTTCACTCTCTTTAATCCCCCTTCATCTTGTTTCACTCTCTTTAACCATCCTTCATCTCGTTCCACACACTTTAACCCACATTCAACTTGTTTCACTCTCTTTAACCTTCATTCATCTTGTTTCACTCTCTTTAACACTCATTCATCTTGTTTCACTCTCTTTAACCCTCATTCATCTTGTTTCAACCTCTTTAAACTTAATCAATCTCGTTTCAATCTCTTTCACCCTCCTTCATCTTGTTTCACTCTCTTTAACTCTCATTCATCTTGTTTCACTCTCTGTAACCGTCAGTCATCGTGTTGCACTCTCTTTAACCATCATTCATCTTGTTTCACTCTCGTTAATCCTTATTCATTTTGTTTCATTCACTTTAACCCTCATTCATCTTGTTTCACTCTCTTTACCCCTCATTCATCTTGTTTCACTCTCTTTAACCCTCATTCATCTTGTTTAACTCTCTTTAACCCTCATTCATCTTTTTTCACTCTCTTTTACCCTCATTCATCTTGGTTCACCCTACTTTAACCCTCATTCATCTTGTTTCACTCTCTTTAACCATCTTTCGTCCTGTTTCACTCTCTTTAACCCTCCTTCATCTCGTTTCAATCACTTTAACCCTCCTTCATCGGGTTTCACTCTCTTTAACCCTCCTTCATCTTGCTTCACTCTCTTTAACCCTTATTCATCTTGTTTCACTCACTTTAACCCTCATTCATCTTGTTTCACTCTCTTTATCCCTCATTCATCTTGTTTAACTCTCTTTAACACTCATTCGTCTCCTTTCTCTCTCTTCAACACTCATTCATCTTGTTTCACTCTCTTTAACCCTCATTCATCTTGTTTCAATCTCTTTAACCCTAATCAATCTCGTTTCACTCTCTTTCACCCTCCTTCATCGCGTTTAACTCTCTTTAATCCTCCTTCATCTCGTTTCACACTCTTTGACCCTCTTTCACCTCGTTGCACTCTCTTTAACCCTCCTTCATCTTGTTTCACTATCTCTAACCCTCCTTCAACTTGCTTCACTCTCTTTAACCCTCCATCTTGTTTCACTCTCTTTAACCCACCTTCATCGTGTTTCACTCTCTTTAACGCTCTTTCATCTTGTTTCACTATCTTTAACCCTCCTTTATCTTGCTTCACTCTCTTTAACCCTCCTTCATCATGTTTCACTCTATTTAGCCTTCATTCAACTTGTTTCGTCCTCTTTAACCTTCCTTCATCTTGTTTTACTCTCTTTAACCCTCCTTCATCCTGTTTCACTCTCTTTAACCGTCCATCATCTTGTTTTAATCTCTTTAACCCTCCGTCATCTTGTTTCACTCTCTTTAACCCTCATTCACCTTGTTTCACTCTCTTTAACCCTCCTTCATCTTGTTTCACTCTCTTTAACCGTCCATCATCTTGTTTTAATCTCTTTAACCCTCCGTCATCTTGTTTCACTATCTCTAACCCTCCTTCAACTTGCTTCACTCTCTTTAACCCTCCTTCATCTTGTTTCACTCTCTTTAACCCACCTTCATCGTGTTTCACTCTCTTTAACGCTCTTTCATCTTGTTTCACTCTCTTTAACCCTCCTTTATCTTGTTTCACTCTCTTTAACCCTCATTCGTCTTCTTTCACTCTCTTCAACCCTCATTCATCTGTTTCACTCTGTTTAACATCTCATTCATCTTGTTTCACTCTCTTTAACCCTCATTCATCTTGGTTCACTCTCTTTAACCCTACTTCGTCTTCTTTCCCTCCCTTTAACCCTCCTTCATCTTTTTTCTCTCCCTTTGATCGTCTTTCATCTTGTTTCACTCTCTTTAACCCTCCTTCATTTTGTTTCACTCTCTTTACCCCTCATTCATCTTGTTTCATTCTCTTTCACCCTCATTCATCTTGTTTCGCTCTCTTTAATCTTCTTTCATCTTGTTTCACTCTCTTTAACGCTTATCCATCTTGTTTTACTCTCTTTAACCCTCATTCATCTTGCTTCACTCTCTTTAACCCTCCTTCATCTTGTTTCACTCTCTTTAACCCTCATTCGTCTTCTTTCACTCTCTTCAACCCTCATTCATCTGTTTCACTCTGTTTAACATCTCATTCATCTTGTTTCACTCTCTTTAGCCCTCATTCATCTTGTTTCACTCTCTTTAACACTCATTCATCTTGTTTCACTCTCTTTAACGCTCTTTCATGTTGTTTCACTCTCTTTAACCGTCCATCATCTTGTTTCAATCTCTTTAACCCTTCGTCATCTTGTTTCACTCTCTTTAACCGTCATTCATCTTGTTTCACTCTCTTAAACCCTCGTTTATCTTGTTTCCCTCTCATTAACCGTCATTCATCTTGTTTCACTCTCTTTAACCCTTATTCATCTTGTTTTACTCGCTTTAACCCTCATTCATCTTGTTTCACTCTCTTTAACCCTCATTCATCTTGTTTCACTCTCTTTAACCTTCATTCATCTTGTTTCACACTCTTTAACACTCATTCATCTTGTTTCACTCCCTTTAACCCTCATGCATCTAATTTAAATCTCTTTAACCCTAATCAATCTCGTTTCACTCTCTTTCACACTCCTTCATCGCGTTTAACTCTCTTTAATCCTCCGTCATCTCGTTTCACACTCTTTGACCCTCTTTCACCTCGTTGCAATCTCTTTAACCCTCCTTCATCTCGTTTCACTCACTTTAACCCTCATTCATCTTGTTTCACTCTCATTAACCCTCATTCATCTTGTTTAACTCTCTTTAACCCTCATCCATCTTGTTTCACTCTCTTTAACCCTCATTCATCTTGGTTCACTCACTTTAACCCTCCTTCAACTTGCTTCACTCTCTTTAACCCTCCTTCATCTTGTTTTACTCTCTTTAACCCTCCTTCAACATGTTTCACTCTCTTTATCCCTCATTCATCTTGTTTCACTCTATTTAACCCTCATTCGTCTACTTTCGCTCTCTTCAACCCTCATTCATCTTGTTTCACTCTCTTCAACCTCTCATTCATCTTGTTTCACTCTCTTTAATCCCCCTTCATCTTGTTTCACTCTCTTTAACCATCCTTCATCTCGTTCCACACTCTTTAACCCACATTCAACTTGTTTCACTCTCTTTAACCTTCATTCATCTTGTTTCACTCTCTTTAACACTCATTCATCTTGTTTCACTCTCTTTAACCCTCATTCATCTTGTTTCAATCTCTTTAACCTTAATCAATCTCGTTTCAATCTCTTTCACCCTCCTTCATCTTGTTTCACTCTCTTTAACTCTCATTCATCTTGTTTCACTCTCTGTAACCCTCAGTCATCGTGTTGCACTCTCTTTAACCATCATTCATCTTGTTTCACTCTCGTTAATCCTTATTCATTTTGTTTCATTCACTTTAACCCTCATTCATCTTGTTTCACTCTCTTTACCCCTCATTCATCTTGTTTCACTCTCTTTAACCCTCATTCATCTTGTTTAACTCTCTTTAACCCTCATTCATCTTTTTTCACTCTCTTTTACCCTCATTCATCTTGGTTCACCCTACTTTAACCCTCATTCATCTTGTTTCACTCTCTTTAACCATCTTTCGTCCTGTTTCACTCTCTTTAACCCTCCTTCATCTCGTTTCAATCACTTTAACCCTCCTTCATCGGGTTTCACTCTCTTTAACCCTCCTTCATCTTGCTTCACTCTCTTTAACCCTTATTCATCTTGTTTCACTCACTTTAACCCTCATTCATCTTGTTTCACTCTCTTTATCCCTCATTCATCTTGTTTAACTCTCTTTAACACTTATTCGTCTCCTTTCTCTCTCTTCAACACTCATTCATCTTGTTTCACTCTCTTTAACCCTCATTCATCTTGTTTCAATCTCTTTAACCCTAATCAATCTCGTTTCACTCTCTTTCACCCTCCTTCTTCGCGTTTAACTCTCTTTAATCCTCCTTCATCTCGTTTCACACTCTTTGACCCTCTTTCACCTCGTTGCACTCTCTTTAACCCTCCTTCATCTTGTTTCACTATCTCTAACCCTCCTTCAACTTGCTTCACTCTCTTTAACCCTCCATCTTGTTTCACTCTCTTTAACCCACCTTCATCGTGTTTCACTCTCTTTAACGCTCTTTCATCTTGTTTCACTATCTTTAACCCTCCTTTATCTTGCTTCACTCTCTTTAACCCTCCTTCATCATGTTTCACTCTATTTAGCCTTCATTCAACTTGTTTCGTCCTCTTTAACCTTCCTTCATCTTGTTTTACTCTCTTTAACCCTCCTTCATCTTGTTTCACTCTCTTTAACCGTCCATCATCTTGTTTTAATCTCTTTAACCCTCCGTCATCTTGTTTCACTCTCTTTAACCCTCATTCACCTTGTTTCACTCTCTTTAACCCTCCTTCATCTTGTTTCACTCTCTTTAACCGTCCATCATCTTGTTTTAATCTCTTTAACCCTCCGTCATCTTGTTTCACTATCTCTAACCCTCCTTCAACTTGCTTCACTCTCTTTAACCCTCCTTCATCTTGTTTCACTCTCTTTAACCCACCTTCATCGTGTTTCACTCTCTTTAACGCTCTTTCATCTTGTTTCACTCTCTTTAACCCTCCTTCATCATGTTTTACTCTCTTTAGCCTTCATTCATCTTGTTTCGTCCTCTTTAACCTTCCTTCATCTTGTTTTACTCTGTTTAACCCTCATTCACCTTGTTTCACTCTCTTTAACCCTCCTTCATCTTGTTTCACTCTCTTTAACCGTCCATCATCTTGTTTTAATCTCTTTAACTCTCCGTCATCTTGTTTCACTCTCTTTAACCCTCATTCATCTTGTTTCACTCTCTTTAACCCTCGTTCATCTTGTTTCACTCTCTTTAACCGTCATTCATCTGGTTTCACTCCCTTCAACCCTTAGTCATCTTGTTTCACTCTCTTGAACCCTCATTCATCTTGGTTCACTCACTTTCACCCTCCTTCAACTTGCTTCACTCTCTTTAACCGTCCATCATCTTGTTTCAATCTCTTTAACCCTCCGTCATCTTGTTTCACTCTCTTTAACCCTCATTCATCTTGTTTCACCCTCTTAAACCCTCGTTTATCTTTTTACCCTCTTTTTAACCGTCATTCATCTTGTTTCACTCTCTTTAACCCTTATTCATCTTGTTTCACTCACTTTAACCCTCATTCATCTTGTTTCACTCTCTTTAACCCTCATTCATCTTGTTTCACTCTCTTTAACCCTCATTCATCTTGTTTCACTCTCTTTAACCTTCATTCATCTTGTTTCACTCTCTTTAACACTCATTCATCTTGTTTCACTCTCTTTAACCCTTATTCATCTTGTTTCACTCACTTTAACCCTCATTCATCTTGTTTCACTCTCTTTAACCCTCATTCATCTTGTTTCACTCTCTTTAACCCTCATTCATCTTGTTTCACTCTCTTTAACCTTCATTCATCTTGTTTCACTCTCTTTAACACTCATTCATCTTGTTTCACTCTCTTTAACCCTCATTCATCATGTTGCAATCTCTTTAACCCTAATCAATCTCGTTTCACTCTCTTTCACCCTCCTTCATCGCGTTTAACTCTCTTTAATCCTCCTTCATCTCGTTTCACACTCTTTGACCCTCTTTCACCTCGTTGCAATCTCTTTAACACTCCTTCATCTCGTTTCACTCACTTTAACCTTCATTCATCTTGTTTCACTCACTTTAACCCCCATTCATCTTGTTTAACTCTCTTTAACCCTCATCCATCTTGTTTCACTCTCTTTAACCCTCATTCATCTTGGTTCACTCACTTTAACCCTCCTTCAACTTGCTTCACTCTCTTTAACCCTCCTTCATCTTGTTTCACTCTCTTTAACCCTCCTTCATCATGTTTCACTCTCTTCAACCCTCATTCATCTTGTTTCACTCTCTTCAACGTCTCATTCATCTTGTTTCACTCTCTTCAACCCCCCTTCATCTTGTTTCACTCTCTTTAAGCATCCTTCATCTCGTTCCACTCTCTTTAACCCACATTCAACTTGTATCACTCTCTTTCACCTTCATTCATCTTGTTTCACTCTCTTTAACACTCATTCATCTTGTTTCACTCTCTTTAACCCTCATTCATCTTGTTTCAATCTCTTTAACCTTAATCAATCTCGTTTCACTCTCTTTCATCCTCCTTCATCTTCTTTCACTCTCTTTAACCCTCATTCATCTTGTTTCACTCTCTGTAACCCTCATTCATCGTGTTGCACTCTCTTTAACCATCATTCATCTTGTTTCACTCTCGTTAATCCTTATTCATTTTGTTTCATTCACTTTAACCCTCATTCATCTTGTTTCACTCTCTTTACCCTTCATTCATCTTGTTTCACTCTCTTTAACCCTCATTCGTCTTGTTTAACTCTCTTTAACCCTCATTCATCTTTTTTCACTCTCTTTGACCCTCATTCATCTTGGTTCACCCTACTTTAACCCTCATTCATCTTGTTTCACTCTCTTTAACCATCTTTCATCCTGTTTCACTCTCTTTAACCCTCCTTCATCTCGTTTCAATCACTTTAACCCTCCTTCATCGGGTTTCACTCTCTTTAACCCTCCTTCATCTTGCTTCACTCTCTTTAACCCTTATTCATCTTGTTTCACTCACTTTAACCCTCATTCATCTTGTTTCACTCTCTTTATCCCTCATTCATCTTGTTTAACTCTCTTTAACACTCATTCGTCTCCTTTCTCTCTCTTCAACACTCATTCATTATGTTTCACTCTCTTTAACCCTCATTCATCTTGTTTCAATCTCTTTAACCCTAATCAATCTCGTTTCACTCTCTTTCACCCTCCTTCATCGCGTTTAACTCTCTTTAATCCTCCTTCATCTCGTTTCACACTCTTTGACCCTCTTTCACCTCGTTGCACTCTCTTTAAACCTCCTTCATCTTGTTTCACTATCTCTAACCCTCCTTCAACTTACTTCACTCTCTTTAACCCTCCTTCATCTTGTTTCACCCTCTTTAACCCTCCTTCATCGTGTTTCACTCTCTTTAACGCTCTTTCATCTTGTTTCACTCTCTTTAACCCTCATTTAACTTGTTTCACTCTCTTTAACCCTCCTTCATCTTGTTTCACTCTCTTTAGCCCTCATTCATCTTGTTTCGTCCTCTTTAACCTTCCTTCATCTTGTTTTACTCTCTTTAACCCTCATTCACCTTGTTTCACTCTCTTTAACCCTCCTTCATCTTGTTTCACTCTCTTTAACCGTCCATCATCTTATTTCAATCTCTTTAACCCTCCGTCATCTTGTTTCACTCTCTTTAACCCTCATTCATCTTGTTTCACTCTCTTTAACCCTTAGTCATCTTGTTTCACTCTCTTTAACCCTCATTCATCTTGGTTCACTCACTTTCACCCTCCTTCAACTTGCTTCACTCTCTTTAAACCTCCTTCATCTTGTTTCACTCTCTTTAACACTCCTTCATCGTGTTTCACTCTCTTTAACCCACCTTCATCTCGTTTCACTCTCTTTAACACTCCTTCATCTTGTTTCACTCTCTTTAACCGTCCATCATCTTGTTTCAATCTCTTTAACCCTCCGTCATCTTGTTTCACTCTCTTTAACCCTCGTTTATCTTGTTACCCTCTTTTTAACCGTCATTCATCTTGTTTCACTCTCTTTAAACCTTATTCATCTTGTTTCACTCACATTAACCCTCATTCATCTTGTTTCTCTCTCTTTAACCCTCATTCATCTTGTTTCACTCTCTTTAACCTTCATTCATCTTGTTTCACTCTCTTTAACACTCATTCATCTTGTTTCACTCTCTTTAACCCTCATTCATCTTGTTTCAATCTCTTTAACCCTAATCAATCTCGTTTCACTCTCTTTCACCCTCCTTCATCGCGTTTAACTCTCTTTAATCCTCCTTCATCTCGTTTCACACTCTTTGACCCTCTTTCACCTCGTTGCAATCTCTTTAACCCTCCTTCATCTCGTTTCACTCACTTTAACCTTCATTCATCTTGTTTCACTCTCTTTAACCCTCATTCATCTTGTTTAACTCTCGTTAACCCTCATCCATCTTGTTTCACTCTCTTTAACCCTCATTCGTCTACTTTCACTCTCATCAACCCTCATTCATTTTGTTTCACTCTCTTCAACGTCTCATTCATCTCGTTTCACTCTCTTCAACCGCCCTTCATCTTGTTTCACTCTCTTTAACCATCCTTCATCTCGTTCCACTCTCTTTAACCCACATTCAACTTGTATCACTCTCTTTCACCTTCATTCATCTTGTTTCACTCTCTTTAACACTCATTCATCTTGTTTCACTCTCTTTAACCCTCATTCATCTTGTTTCAATCTCTTTAACCTTAATCAATCTCGTTTCACTCTCTTTCATCCTCCTTCATCTTCTTTCACTCTCTTTAACCCTCATTCATCTTGTTTCACTCTCTGTAACCCGCATTCATCGTGTTGCACTCTCTTTAACCATCATTCATCTTGGTTCACTCTCGTTAATCCTTATTCATTTTGTTTCATTCACTTTAACCCTCATTCATCTTGTTTCACTCTCTTTACCCCTCATTCATCTTGTTTCACTCTCTTTAACCCTCATTCATCTTGTTTAACTCTCTTTAACCCTCATTCATCTTTTTTCACTCTCTTTGACCCTCATTCATCTTGGTTCACCCTACTTTAACCCTCATTCATCTTGTTTCACTCTCTTTAACCATCTTTCATCCTGTTTCACTCTCTTTTACCCTCCTTCATCTCGTTTCAATCACTTTAACCCTCCTTCATCGGGTTTCAGTCTCTTTAACCCTCCTTCATCTTGTTTCACTCTCTTTAACCGTCCATCATCT
This sequence comes from Scyliorhinus torazame, assembly GCF_047496885.1. Classification (NCBI taxonomy): domain Eukaryota; kingdom Metazoa; phylum Chordata; class Chondrichthyes; order Carcharhiniformes; family Scyliorhinidae; genus Scyliorhinus; species Scyliorhinus torazame. The sequence continues at coordinate 140,515,298 of NC_092722.1, read as the reverse complement.
TATTTCAATCTCTTTAACCCTCCGTCATCTTGTTTCACTCTCTTTAACCCTCATTCATCTTGTTTCACTCTCGTTAATCCTTATTCATTTTGTTTCATTCACTTTAACCCTCATTCATCTTGTTTCACTCTCTTTACCCTTCATTCATCTTATTTCACTCTCTTTAACCCTCATTCGTCTTGTTTAACTCTCTTTAACCCTCATTCATCTTTTTTCACTCTCTTTGACCCTCATTCATCTTGGTTCACCCTACTTTAACCCTCATTCATCTTGTTTCACTCTCTTTAACCATCTTTCATCCTGTTTCACTCTCTTTAACCCTCCTTCATCTCGTTTCAATCACTTTAACCCTCCTTCATCGGGTTTCACTCTCTTTAACCCTCCTTCATCTTGCTTCACTCTCTTTAACCCTTATTCATCTTGTTTCACTCACTTTAACCCTCATTCATCTTGTTTCACTCTCTTTATCCCTCATTCATCTTGTTTAACTCTCTTTAACACTCATTCGTCTCCTTTCTCTCTCTTCAACACTCATTCATTATGTTTCACTCTCTTTAACCCTCATTCATCTTGTTTCAATCTCTTTAACCCTAATCAATCTCGTTTCACTCTCTTTCACCCTCCTTCATCGCGTTTAACTCTCTTTAATCCTCCTTCATCTCGTTTCACACTCTTTGACCCTCTTTCACCTCGTTGCACTCTCTTTAAACCTCCTTCATCTTGTTTCACTATCTATAACCCTCCTTCAACTTGCTTCACTCTCTTTAACCCTCCTTCATCTTGTTTCACCCTCTTTAACCCTCCTTCATCGTGTTTCACTCTCTTTAACGCTCTTTCATCTTGTTTCAATCTCTTTAACCCTCATTTAACTTGTTTCACTCTCTTTAACCCTCCTTCATCTTGTTTCACTCTCTTTAGCCCTCATTCATCTTGTTTCGTCCTCTTTAACCTTCCTTCATCTTGTTTTACTCTCTTTAACCCTCATTCACCTTGTTTCACTCTCTTTAACCCTCCTTCATCTTGTTTCACTCTCTTTAACCGTCCATCATCTTATTTCAATCTCTTTAACCCTCCGTCATCTTGTTTCACTCTCTTTAACCCTCATTCATCTTGTTTCACTCTCTTTAACCCTTAGTCATCTTGTTTCACTCTCTTTAACCCTCATTCATCTTGGTTCACTCACTTTCACCCTCCTTCAACTTGCTTCACTCTCTTTAAACCTCCTTCATCTTGTTTCACTCTCTTTAACACTCCTTCATCGTGTTTCACTCTCTTTAACCCACCTTCATCTCGTTTCACTCTCTTTAACACTCCTTCATCTTGTTTCACTCTCTTTAACCGTCCATCATCTTGTTTCAATCTCTTTAACCCTCCGTCATCTTGTTTCACTCTCTTTAACCCTCGTTTATCTTGTTACCCTCTTTTTAACCGTCATTCATCTTGTTTCACTCTCTTTAAACCTTATTCATCTTGTTTCACTCACATTAACCCTCATTCATCTTGTTTCTCTCTCTTTAACCCTCATTCATCTTGTTTCACTCTCTTTAACCTTCATTCATCTTGTTTCACTCTCTTTAACACTCATTCATCTTGTTTCACTCTCTTTAACCCTCATTCATCTTGTTTCAATCTCTTTAACCCTAATCAATCTCGTTTCACTCTCTTTCACCCTCCTTCATCGCGTTTAACTCTCTTTAATCCTCCTTCATCTCGTTTCACACTCTTTGACCCTCTTTCACCTCGTTGCAATCTCTTTAACCCTCCTTCATCTCGTTTCACTCACTTTAACCTTCATTCATCTTGTTTCACTCTCTTTAACCCTCATTCATCTTGTTTAACTCTCGTTAACCCTCATCCATCTTGTTTCACTCTCTTTAACCCTCATTCGTCTACTTTCACTCTCATCAACCCTCATTCATTTTGTTTCACTCTCTTCAACGTCTCATTCATCTCGTTTCACTCTCTTCAACCGCCCTTCATCTTGTTTCACTCTCTTTAACCATCCTTCATCTCGTTCCACTCTCTTTAACCCACATTCAACTTGTATCACTCTCTTTCACCTTCATTCATCTTGTTTCACTCTCTTTAACACTCATTCATCTTGTTTCACTCTCTTTAACCCTCATTCATCTTGTTTCAATCTCTTTAACCTTAATCAATCTCGTTTCACTCTCTTTCATCCTCCTTCATCTTCTTTCACTCTCTTTAACCCTCATTCATCTTGTTTCACTCTCTGTAACCCGCATTCATCGTGTTGCACTCTCTTTAACCATCATTCATCTTGGTTCACTCTCGTTAATCCTTATTCATTTTGTTTCATTCACTTTAACCCTCATTCATCTTGTTTCACTCTCTTTACCCCTCATTCATCTTGTTTCACTCTCTTTAACCCTCATTCATCTTGTTTAACTCTCTTTAACCCTCATTCATCTTTTTTCACTCTCTTTGACCCTCATTCATCTTGGTTCACCCTACTTTAACCCTCATTCATCTTGTTTCACTCTCTTTAACCATCTTTCATCCTGTTTCACTCTCTTTTACCCTCCTTCATCTCGTTTCAATCACTTTAACCCTCCTTCATCGGGTTTCAGTCTCTTTAACCCTCCTTCATCTTGTTTCACTCTCTTTAACCGTCCATCATCTTATTTCAATCTCTTTAACCCTCCGTCATCTTGTTTCACTCTCTTTAACCCTCATTCATCTTGTTTCACTCTCTTTAACCCTTAGTCATCTTGTTTCACTCTCTTTAACCCTCATTCATCTTGGTTCACTCACTTTCACCCTCCTTCAACTTGCTTCACTCTCTTTAAACCTCCTTCATCTTGTTTCACTCTCTTTAACACTCCTTCATCGTGTTTCACTCTCTTTAACCCACCTTCATCTCGTTTCACTCTCTTTAACACTCCTTCATCTTGTTTCACTCTCTTTAACCGTCCATCATCTTGTTTCAATCTCTTTAACCCTCCGTCATCTTGTTTCACTCTCTTTAACCCTCGTTTATCTTGTTACCCTCTTTTTAACCGTCATTCATCTTGTTTCACTCTCTTTAAACCTTATTCATCTTGTTTCACTCACTTTAACCCTCATTCATCTTGTTTCTCTCTCTTTAACCCTCATTCATCTTGTTTCACTCTCTTTAACCTTCATTCATCTTGTTTCACTCTCTTTAACACTCATTCATCTTGTTTCACTCTCTTTAACCCTCCTTCATCTTGTTTCACTCTCTTTAGCCCTCATTCATCTTGTTTCGTCCTCTTTAACCTTCCTTCATCTTGTTTTACTCTCTTTAACCCTCATTCACCTTGTTTCACTCTCTTTAACCCTCCTTCATCTTGTTTCACTCTCTTTAACCGTCCATCATCTTATTTCAATCTCTTTAACCCTCCGTCATCTTGTTTCACTCTCTTTAACCCTCATTCATCTTGTTTCACTCTCTTTAACCCTTAGTCATCTTGTTTCACTCTCTTTAACCCTCATTCATCTTGGTTCACTCACTTTCACCCTCCTTCAACTTGCTTCACTCTCTTTAAACCTCCTTCATCTTGTTTCACTCTCTTTAACACTCCTTCATCGTGTTTCACTCTCTTTAACCCACCTTCATCTCGTTTCACTCTCTTTAACACTCCTTCATCTTGTTTCACTCTCTTTAACCGTCCATCATCTTGTTTCAATCTCTTTAACCCTCCGTCATCTTGTTTCACTCTCTTTAACCCTCGTTTATCTTGTTACCCTCTTTTTAACCGTCATTCATCTTGTTTCACTCTCTTTAAACCTTATTCATCTTGTTTCACTCACTTTAACCCTCATTCATCTTGTTTCTCTCTCTTTAACCCTCATTCATCTTGTTTCACTCTCTTTAACCTTCATTCATCTTGTTTCACTCTCTTTAACACTCATTCATCTTGTTTCACTCTCTTTAACCCTCATTCATCTTGTTTCAATCTCTTTAACCCTAATCAATCTCGTTTCACTCTCTTTCACCCTCCTTCATCGCGTTTAACTCTCTTTAATCCTCCTTCATCTCGTTTCACACTCTTTGACCCTCTTTCACCTCGTTGCAATCTCTTTAACCCTCCTTCATCTCGTTTCACTCACTTTAACCTTCATTCATCTTGTTTCACTCTCTTTAACCCTCATTCATCTTGTTTAACTCTCGTTAACCCTCATCCATCTTGTTTCACTCTCTTTAACCCTCATTCGTCTACTTTCACTCTCATCAACCCTCATTCATTTTGTTTCACTCTCTTCAACGTCTCATTCATCTCGTTTCACTCTCTTCAACCGCCCTTCATCTTGTTTCACTCTCTTTAACCATCCTTCATCTCGTTCCACTCTCTTTAACCCACATTCAACTTGTATCACTCTCTTTCACCTTCATTCATCTTGTTTCACTCTCTTTAACACTCATTCATCTTGTTTCACTCTCTTTAACCCTCATTCATCTTGTTTCAATCTCTTTAACCTTAATCAATCTCGTTTCACTCTCTTTCATCCTCCTTCATCTTCTTTCACTCTCTTTAACCCTCATTCATCTTGTTTCACTCTCTGTAACCCGCATTCATCGTGTTGCACTCTCTTTAACCATCATTCATCTTGGTTCACTCTCGTTAATCCTTATTCATTTTGTTTCATTCACTTTAACCCTCATTCATCTTGTTTCACTCTCTTTACCCCTCATTCATCTTGTTTCACTCTCTTTAACCCTCAGTCATCTTGTTTAACTCTCTTTAACCCTCATTCATCTTTTTTCACTCTCTTTGACCCTCATTCATCTTGGTTCACCCTACTTTAACCCTCATTCATCTTGTTTCACTCTCTTTAACCATCTTTCATCCTGTTTCACTCTCTTTTACCCTCCTTCATCTCGTTTCAATCACTTTAACCCTCCTTCATCGGGTTTCAGTCTCTTTAACCCTCCTTCATCTTGTTTCACTCTCTTTAACCGTCCATCATCTTATTTCAATCTCTTTAACCCTCCGTCATCTTGTTTCACTCTCTTTAACCCTCATTCATCTTGTTTCACTCTCTTTAACCCTTAGTCATCTGGTTTCACTCTCTTTAACCCTCATTCATCTTGGTTCACTCACTTTCACCCTCCTTCAACTTGCTTCACTCTCTTTAAACCTCCTTCATCTTGTTTCACTCTCTTTAACACTCCTTCATCGTGTTTCACTCTCTTTAACCCACCTTCATCTCGTTTCACTCTCTTTAACACTCCTTCATCTTGTTTCACTCTCTTTAACCGTCCATCATCTTGTTTCAATCTCTTTAACCCTCCGTCATCTTGTTTCACTCTCTTTAACCCTCGTTTATCTTGTTACCCTCTTTTTAACCGTCATTCATCTTGTTTCACACTCTTTAAACCTTATTCATCTTGTTTCACTCACTTTAACCCTCATTCATCTTGTTTCTCTCTCTTTAACCCTCATTCATCTTGTTTCACTCTCTTTAACCTTCATTCATCTTGTTTCACTCTCTTTAACACTCATTCATCTTGTTTCACTCTCTTTAACCCTCATTCATCTTGTTTCAATCTCTTTAACCCTAATCAATCTCGTTTCACTCTCTTTCACCCTCCTTCATCGCGTTTAACTCTCTTTAATCCTCCTTCATCTCGTTTCACACTCTTTGACCCTCTTTCACCTCGTTGCAATCTCTTTAACCCTCCTTCATCTCGTTTCACTCACTTTAACCTTCATTCATCTTGTTTCACTCTCTTTAACCCTCATTCATCTTGTTTAACTCTCGTTAACCCTCATCCATCTTGTTTCACTCTCTTTAACCCTCATTCGTCTACTTTCACTCTCATCAACCCTCATTCATTTTGTTTCACTCTCTTCAACGTCTCATTCATCTCGTTTCACTCTCTTCAACCGCCCTTCATCTTGTTTCACTCTCTTTAACCATCCTTCATCTCGTTCCACTCTCTTTAACCCACATTCAACTTGTATCACTCTCTTTCACCTTCATTCATCTTGTTTCACTCTCTTTAACACTCATTCATCTTGTTTCACTCTCTTTAACCCTCATTCATCTTGTTTCAATCTCTTTAACCTTAATCAATCTCGTTTCACTCTCTTTCATCCTCCTTCATCTTCTTTCACTCTCTTTAACCCTCATTCATCTTGTTTCACTCTCTGTAACCCGCATTCATCGTGTTGCACTCTCTTTAACCATCATTCATCTTGGTTCACTCTCGTTAATCCTTATTCATTTTGTTTCATTCACTTTAACCCTCATTCATCTTGTTTCACTCTCTTTACCCCTCATTCATCTTGTTTCACTCTCTTTAACCCTCATTCATCTTGTTTAACTCTCTTTAACCCTCATTCATCTTTTTTCACTCTCTTTGACCCTCATTCATCTTGGTTCACCCTACTTTAACCCTCATTCATCTTGTTGCACTCTCTTTAACCATCTTTCATCCTGTTTCACTCTCTTTTACCCTCCTTCATCTCGTTTCAATCACTTTAACCCTCCTTCATCGGGTTTCAGTCTCTTTAACCCTCCTTCATCTTGTTTCACTCTCTTTAACCCTTATTCATCTTGTTTCACTCACTTTAACCCTCATTCATCTTGTTTCACTCTCTTTATCCCTCATTCATCTTGTTTAACTCTCTTTAACACTCATTCGTCTCCTTTCTCTCTCTTCAACACTCATTCATTATGTTTCACTCTCTTTAATCCTCATTCATCTTGTTTCAATCTCTTTAACACTAATCAATCTCGTTTCACTCTCTTTCACCCTCCTTCATCGCGTTTAACTCTCTTTAATCCTCGTTCATCTCGTTTCACACTCTTTGTCCCTCTTTCACCTCGTTGCACTCTCTTTAACCCTCCTTCAGCTTGTTTCACTATCTCTAACCCTCCTTCAACTTGCTTCACTCTCTTTAACCCTCCTTCATCTTGTTTCACTCTCTTTAACGCTCCTTCACCTTGTTTCACTCTCTTTAACCCTCCTTCATCGTGTTTCGCTCTCTTTAACGCTCCTTCATCTTGTTTCACTCTCTTTAACCCTCCTTTATCTTGTATCACTCTCTTTAACCCTCCTTCAACTTGTTTCACTCTCTTTAACCCTCATTCATCTTGTTTCAATCTCTTTAACCCTAATCAATCTCGTTTCACTCTCTTTCACCCTCCTTCATCGCGTTTAACTCTCTTTAATCCTCCTTCATCTCGTTTCACACTCTTTGACCCTCTTTCACCTCGTTGCAATCTCTTTAACCCTCCTTCATCTCGTTTCACTCACTTTAACCTTCATTCATCTTGTTTCACTCTCTTTAACCCTCATTCATCTTGTTTACTCTCGTTAACCCTCATCCATCTTGTTTCACTCTCTTTAACACTCATTCATCTTGGTTCACTCACTTTAACCCTCCTTCAACTTGCTTCACTCTCTTTAACCCTCCTTCATCTTGTTTCACTCTCTTTAACCCTCCTTCATCATGTTTCACTCTCTTTATCCCTCATTCATCTTGTTTCACTCTATTTAACCCTCATTCGTCTACTTTCACTCTCATCAACCCTCATTCATCTTGTTTCACTCTCTTCAACGTCTCATTCATCTTGTTTCACTCTCTTCAACCGCCCTTCATCTTGTTTCACTCTCTTTAACCATCCTTCATCTCGTTCCACTCTCTTTAACCCACATTCAACTTGTATCACTCTCTTTCACCTTCATTCATCTTGTTTCACTCTCTTTAACACTCATTCATCTTGTTTCACTCTCTTTAACCCTCATTCATCTTGTTTCAATCTCTTTAACCTTAATCAATCTCGTTTCACTCTCTTTCATCCTCCTTCATCTTCTTTCACTCTCTTTAACCCTCATTCATCTTGTTTCACTCTCTTTGACCCTCATTCATCTTGGTTCACCCTACTTTAACCCTCATTCATCTTGTTTCACTCTCTTTAACCCTCATTCACCTTGTATCACTCTCTTTCACCTTCATTCATCTTGTTTCACTCTCTTTAACACTCATTCATCTTGTTTCACTCTCTTCAACGTCTCATTCATCTTGTTTCACTCTCTTCAACCGCCCTTCATCTTGTTTCACTCTCTTTAACCATCCTTCATCTCGTTCCACTCTCTTTAACCCGCATTCATCGTGTTGCACTCTCTTTAACCATCATTCATCTTGTTTCACTCTCGTTAATCCTTATTCATTTTGTTTCATTCACTTTAACCCTCATTCATCTTGTTTCACTCTCTTTACCCCTCATTCATCTTGTTTCACTCTCTTTAACCCTCATTCATCTTGTTTAACTCTCTTTAACCCTCATTCATCTTTTTTCACTCTCTTTGACCCTCATTCATCTTGGTTCACCCTACTTTAACCCTTATTCATCTTGTTTCACTCTCTTTAACCAACTTTCATCCTGTTTCACTCTCTTTAACCCTCCTTCATCTCGTTTCAATCACTTTAACCCTCCTTCATCGGGTTTCACTCTCTTTAACCCTCCTTCATCTTGTTTCACTCTCTTTAACCCTTATTCATCTTGTTTCACTCACTTTAACCCTCATTCATCTTGTTTCACTCTCTTTATCCCTCTTTCATCTTGTTTAACTCTCTTTAACACTCATTCGTCTCCTTTCTCTCTCTTCAACACTCATTCATTATGTTTCACTCTCTTTAATCCTCATTCATCTTGCTTCAATCTCTTTAACACTAATCAATCTCGTTTCACTCTCTTCCACCCTCCTTCATCGCGTTTAACTCTCTTTAATCCTCCTTCATCTCGTTTCACACTCTTTGTCCCTCTTTCACCTCGTTGCACTCTCTTTAACCCTCCTTCACCTTGTTTCACTATCTCTAACACTCCTTCAACTTGCTTCACTCTCTTTAACCCTCCTTCATGTTGTTTCACTCTCTTTAACCCTCCTTCATCGTGTTTCACTCTCTTTAACGCTCCTTCATCTTGTTTCACTCTCTTTAACCCTCCTTTATCTTGTATCACTCTCTTTAACCCTCCTTCAACTTGTTTCACTCTCTTTAGCCCTCATTCATCTTGTTTCGTCCTCTTTAACCTTCTTTCATCTTGTTTCACTCTCTTTAACCCTCATTCACCTTGTTTCACTCTCTTTAACCCTCCATCAGCTTGTTTCACTCTCTTTAACCGTCCATCAGCTTGTTTCAATCTCTTTAACCCTCCGTCATCTTGTTTCACTATCTTTATCCCTCTTTCATCTTGTTTAACTCTCTTTAACACTCATTCGTCTTCTTTCTGTCTCTTCATCCCTCATTCATCTTGTTTCACTCTCTTTAACCTCTCATTCATCTTGTTTCACTCTCTTTAACCCTCATTCATCTTGTTTCGCTCTCTTTAACACTCATTCATCTTGTTTCACTCTCTTTAACCCCCCTTCATCTTGTTTCACTCTCTTTAACGCTCTTTCATCTTTTTTCACTCTCTTTAACCATCCTTCATCTTGTTTCACTCTCTTTAACCCTCACTCATCTTGTTTCACTCTCTTTAACCCTCGTTCATCTTGTTTCACTCTCTTCAACCCTCATTCATCTTGTTCAACTCTCTTTAACCCTCGTTCATCTTGTTTCACTCTCTTTAACCGTCATTCATCTGGTTTCACTCCCTTCAACCCTTAGTCATCTTGTTTCACTCTCTTTAACCCTCATTCATATTGGTTCACTCTCTTTAAACCTCCTTCATCTTCTTTCACTCCCTTTAACCCTCCTTCATCTTTTTGCACTCCCTTTAATCGTCCTTCATCTTGTTTCGCTCTCTTTAACCCTCCTTCATTTTGTTTCACTCTCTTTACCCCTCATTCATCTTGTTTCATTCTCTTTCACCCTCAATCATCTAGTTTCGCTCTCTTTAATCCTCTTTCATCTTGTTTCACTCTCTTTAACCCTTATCCATCTTGTTTCACTATCTTTAACCCTCATTCATCTTGGTTTCACTCTCTTTAACCGTCCTTCATCGCGTTTCTCTCTCATTAACCCTCCTTCATCGCGTTTCACTCTGTTTAACCCTCCTTCATCTTATTTAACTCTCTTTAACCCTGATTCATCTTGTTTCACTCTCTTTAACCATCATTCATCTTTGTTCACTCAGTTTAACCCTCCTTCAACTTGCTTCACTCTCTTTAACCCTCCTTCATCGTGTTTCACTCTCTTTAGCCCTCCTTCATCTTGTTTCACTCTCTTTAACCATCCTTCATCTTGTTTCACTCTCTTTAACCCTCACTCGTCTTGTTTCACTCCCTTTAACCCTCGTTCATCTTGTTTCACTCTCTTTAACCCTCATTCATCTTGTTTCACTCTTTTTACCCCTCATTCATCGTGTTTCACTCTCTTTAACCCTCATTCATCTTGTTTAACTCTCTTTAACCCTCATTCATCTTTTTTCACTCTCTTTAACCCTCATTCATCTTGGTTCACCCTACTTTAACCCTCATTCATCTTTTTTCACTCTCTTTAACCATCTTTCATCCTGTTTCGCTCTCTTTAACCCTCCTTCATCGTTTCAATCACGTTAACCCTCATTCATCTTGTTTCACTCTCTTTAACCCTCATTCATCTTGTTTAACTCTCTTTAACCCTCATCCATCTTGTTTCACTCTCTTCAACCCTCATTCATCTTGTTTCACTCTCTTCAACATCTCATTCATCTTGTTTCACTCTCTTTAACCCTCATTCATCTTGTTTCGCTCTCATCAACCCTCATTCATCTTGTTTCACTCTCTTTAACCCCCTTCATCTTGTTTCACTCTCTTTAACCATCCTTCATCTCGTTCCACTCTCTTTAACCCTCATTCAACTTGTTTCACTCTCTTTAACCTTCATTCATCTTGTTTCACTCTCTTTAACACTCATTCATCTTGTTTCACTCTCTTTAACCCTCATCCATCTTGTTTCAATCTCTTTAACCTTAATCAAACTCGTTTCACTCTCTTTCACCCTCCTTCATCTTGTTTCACTCTCTTTAACCCTCGTTCATCTTGTTTCACTCTCTTTAACCCTCATTCATCGTGTTTCACTCTCTTTAACCATCATTCATCTTGTTTCACTCTCGTTCATCCTTATTCATTTTGTTTCATTCACTTTAACCCTCATTCATCTTGTTTCACTCTCTTTACCCCTCATTCAACTTGTTTCACTCACTTTAACGCTCATTCATCTTGTTTAACTCTCTTTAACCCTCATTCATCTTGTTTAACTCTCTTTAACCATCTTTCATCCTGTTTCACTCTCTTTAACCCTCATTCATCTTGTTTCATTCTCTTTATCCCACAATCATCTTGTTTAACTCTCTTTAACACTCATTCGTCTTCTTTCTGTCTCTTCATCCCTCATTCATCTTGTTTCACTCTCTTTAACCTCTCATTCATCTTGTTTCACTCTCTTTAACCCTCATTCATCTTGTTTCGCTCTCTTTAACACTCATTCATCTTGTTTCACTCTCTTTAACCACCCTTCATCTTGTTTCACTCTCTTTAACACTCATTCATCTTGTTTCACTCTCTTTAACCACCCTTCATCTTGTTTCGCTCTCTTTAACACTCATTCATCTTGTTTCACTCTCTTTAACCACCCTTCATCTTGTTTCACTCTCTTTAACCCTCGTTCATCTTGTTTCACTCTCTTTAACCGTCATTCATCTTGTTTCACTCTCTTTAACCCTTATTCATCTTGTTTCACTCACTTTAACCCTCATTCATCTTGTTTCACTCTCTTTAACCGTCCATCATGTTGTTTCACTCTCTTTAACCCTCCTTCATCGTGTTTCACTCTCTTTAACGCTCCTTCATCTTGTTTCACTCTCTTTAACCCTCCTTTATCTTGTATCACTCTCTTTAACCCTCCTTCAACTTGTTTCACTCTCTTTACCCCTCATTCATCTTGTTTCACTCTCTTTAACCCACATTCATCTTGTTTAACTCTCTTTAACCCTCATTCATCTTTTTTCACTCTCTTTGACCCTCATTCATCTTGGTTCACCCTACTTTAACCCTCATTCATCTTGTTTCACTCTCTTTAACCATCTTTCATCCTGTTTCACTCTCTTTAACCCTCCTTCATCTCGTTTCAATCACTTTAACCCTCCTTCATCGGGTTTCACTCTCTTTAACCCTCCTTCATCTTGTTTCACTCTCTTTAACCCTTATTCATCTTGTTTCACTCACTTTAACCCTCATTCATCTTGTTTCACTCTCTTTATCCCTCTTTCATCTTGTTTAACTCTCTTTAACACTCATTCGTCTCCTTTCTCTCTCTTCAACACTCATTCATTATGTTTCACTCTCTTTAATCCTCATTCATCTTGCTTCAATCTCTTTAACACTAATCAATCTCGTTTCACTCTCTTCCACCCTCATTCATCGCGTTTAACTCTCTTTAATCCTCCTTCATCTCGTTTCACACTCTTTGTCCCTCTTTCACCTCGTTGCACTCTCTTTAACCCTCCTTCACCTTGTTTCACTATCTCTAACCCTCCTTCAACTTGCTTCACTCTCTTTAACCCTCCTTCATGTTGTTTCACTCTCTTTAACCCTCCTTCATCGTGTTTCACTCTCTTTAACGCTCCTTCATCTTGTTTCACTCTCTTTAACCCTCCTTTATCTTGTATCACTCTCTTTAACCCTCCTTCAACTTGTTTCACTCTCTTTAGCCCTCATTCATCTTGTTTCGTCCTCTTTAACCTTCTTTCATCTTGTTTCACTCTCTTTAACCCTCATTCACCTTGTTTCACTCTCTTTAACCCTCCATCATCTTGTTTCACTCTCTTTAACCGTCCATCAGCTTGTTTCAATCTCTTTAACCCTCCGTCATCTTGTTTCACTATCTTTATCCCTCTTTCATCTTGTTTAACTCTCTTTAACACTCATTCGTCTTCTTTCTGTCTCTTCATCCCTCATTCATCTTGTTTCACTCTCTTTAACCTCTCATTCATCTTGTTTCACTCTCTTTAACCCTCATTCGTCTTGTTTCGCTCTCTTTAACACTCATTCATCTTGTTTCACTCTCTTTAACCCCCCTTCATCTTGTTTCACTCTCTTTAACGCTCTTTCATCTTTTTTCACTCTCTTTAACCATCCTTCATCTTGTTTCACTCTCTTTAACCCTCACTCATCTTGTTTCACTCTCTTTAACCCTCGTTCATCTTGTTTCACTCTCTTCAACCCTCATTCATCTTGTTCAACTCTCTTTAACCCTCGTTCATCTTGTTTCACTCTCTTTAACCGTCATTCATCTGGTTTCACTCCCTTCAACCCTTAGTCATCTTGTTTCACTCTCTTTAACCCTCATTCATATTGGTTCACTCTCTTTAAACCTCCTTCATCTTCTTTCACTCCCTTTAACCCTCCTTCATCTTTTTGCACTCCCTTTAATCGTCCTTCATCTTGTTTCGCTCTCTTTAACCCTCCTTCATTTTGTTTCACTCTCTTTACCCCTCATTCATCTTGTTTCATTCTCTTTCACCCTCAATCATCTAGTTTCGCTCTCTTTAATCCTCTTTCATCTTGTTTCACTCTCTTTAACCCTTATCCATCTTGTTTCACTCTCTTTAACCCTCATTCATCTTGGTTTCACTCTCTTTAACCCTCCTTCATCGCGTTTATCTCTCATTAACCCTCCTTCATCGCGTTTCACTCTGTTTAACCCTCCTTCATCTTATTTAACTCTCTTTAACCCTGATTCATCTTGTTTCACTCTCTTTAACCATCATTCATCTTTGTTCACTCAGTTTAACCCTCCTTCAACTTGCTTCACTCTCTTTAACCCTCCTTCATCGTGTTTCACTCTCTTTAGCCCTCCTTCATCTTGTTTCACTCTCTTTAACCATCCTTCATCTTGTTTCACTCTCTTTAACCCTCACTCGTCTTGTTTCACTCCCTTTAACCCTCGTTCATCTTGTTTCACTCTCTTTAACCGTCATTCATCTTGTTTCACTCTCTTCAACCCTTATTCATCTTGTTTCACTCACTTTAACCCTCATTCATCTTGTTTCACTCTTTTTACCCCTCATTCATCGTGTTTCACTCTCTTTAACCCTCATTCATCTTGTTTAACTCTCTTTAACCCTCATTCATCTTTTTTCACTCTCTTTAACCCTCATTCATCTTGGTTCACCCTACTTTAACCCTCATTCATCTTTTTTCACTCTCTTTAACCATCTTTCATCCTGTTTCGCTCTCTTTAACCCTCCTTCATCGTTTCAATCACGTTAACCCTCATTCATCTTGTTTCACTCTCTTTAACCCTCATTCATCTTGTTTAACTCTCTTTAACCCTCATCCATCTTGTTTCACTCTCTTCAACCCTCATTCATCTTGTTTCACTCTCTTCAACATCTCATTCATCTTGTTTCACTCTCTTTAACCCTCATTCATCTTGTTTCGCTCTCATCAACCCTCATTCATCTTGTTTCACTCTCTTTAACCCCCTTCATCTTGTTTCACTCTCTTTAACCATCCTTCATCTCGTTCCACTCTCTTTAACCCTCATTCAACTTGTTTCACTCTCTTTAACCTTCATTCATCTTGTTTCACTCTCTTTAACACTCATTCATCTTGTTTCACTCTCTTTAACCCTCATCCATCTTGTTTCAATCTCTTTAACCTTAATCAAACTCGTTTCACTCTCTTTCACCCTCCTTCATCTTGTTTCACTCTCTTTAACCCTCGTTCATCTTGTTTCACTCTCTTTAACCCTCATTCATCGTGTTTCACTCTCTTTAACCATCATTCATCTTGTTTCACTCTCGTTCATCCTTATTCATTTTGTTTCATTCACTTTAACCCTCATTCATCTTGTTTCACTCTCTTTACCCCTCATTCAACTTGTTTCACTCACTTTAACGCTCATTCATCTTGTTTAACTCTCTTTAACCCTCATTCATCTTGTTTAACTCTCTTTAACCATCTTTCATCCTGTTTCACTCTCTTTAACCCTCATTCATCTTGTTTCATTCTCTTTATCCCACAATCATCTTGTTTAACTCTCTTTAACACTCATTCGTCTTCTTTCTGTCTCTTCATCCCTCATTCATCTTGTTTCACTCTCTTTAACCTCTCATTCATCTTGTTTCACTCTCTTTAACCCTCATTCATCTTGTTTCGCTCTCTTTAACACTCATTCATCTTGTTTCACTCTCTTTAACCACCCTTCATCTTGTTTCACTCTCTTTAACACTCATTCATCTTGTTTCACTCTCTTTAACCACCCTTCATCTTGTTTCGCTCTCTTTAACACTCATTCATCTTGTTTCACTCTCTTTAACCACCCTTCATCTTGTTTCACTCTCTTTAACCCTCGTTCATCTTGTTTCACTCTCTTTAACCGTCATTCATCTTGTTTCACTCTCTTTAACCCTTATTCATCTTGTTTCACTCACTTTAACCCTCATTCATCTTGTTTCACTCTCTTTAACCGTCCATCATCTTGTTTCAATCTCTTTAACCCTCCGTCATCTTGTTTCACTCTCTTCAACCCTCATTCATCTGGTTTCACTCCCTTCAACCCTTAGTCATCTTGTTTCACTCTCTTTAACCCTCATTCATATTGGTTCACTCTCTTTAAACCTCCTTCATCTTCTTTCACTCCCTTTAACCCTCCTTCATCTTTTTGCACTCCCTTTAATCGTCCTTCATCTTGTTTCGCTCTCTTTAACACACCTTCATTTTGTTTCACTCTCTTTACCCCTCATTCATCTTGTTTCATTCTCTTTCACCCTCAATCATCTAGTTTCGCTCTCTTTAATCCTCTTTCATCTTGTTTCACTCTCTTTAACCCTTATCCATCTTGTTTCACTCTCTTTAACCCTCATTCATCTTGTTTCACTCTCTTTAACCCTCCTTCATCGCTTTTCTCTCTCATTAACCCTCCTTCATCGCGTTTCACTCTCTTTAACACTCCTTCATCTTATTTAACTCTCTTTAACCCTGATTCATCTTGTTTCACTCTCTTTAACCCTCATTCATCTTTGTTCACTCAGTTTAACCCTTCTTCAACTTGCTTGACTCTCTTTAACCCTCCTTCATCGTGTTTCACTCTCTTTAGCCCTCCTTCATCTTGTTTCACTCTCTTTAACCCTCCTTCATCTTGTTTCACTCTCTTAAACCCTCCTTCATCTTGTTTCTCTCTCTTTAACCCTCATTCATCTTGGTTCACTCACTTTAACCCTCCTTCACCTTGCTTCGCTCTCTTTAACCCTCATTCGTCTTCTTTCACTCTCTTCAACCCTCATTCATCTTCTTTCACTCTCTTTAACCCTCATTCATCTTGTTTAACTCTCTTTAACCCTCATCCATCTTGTTTCATTCTCTTCAACCCTCATTCATCTTGTTTCACTCTCTTCAACATCTCATTCATCTTGTTTCACTCTCTTTAACCCTCATTCATCTTGTTTCGATCTCTTAAACCCTCATTCATCTTGTTTCACTCTCTTTAACCCCCCTTCATCTTGTTTCACTCTCTTTAACCATCCTTCATCTCGTTCCACTCTCTTTAACCCTCATTCAACTTGTTTCACTCTCTTTAACCTTCATTCATCTTGTTTCACTCTCTTTAACACTCATTCATCTTGTTTCACTCTCTTTAACCCTCATCCATCTTGTTTCAATCTCTTTAACCTTAATCAAACTCGTTTCACTCTCTTTCACCCTCCTTCATGTTGTTTCACTCTCTTTAACCCTCATTCATCTTGTTTCACTCTCTTTAACCCTCATTCATCGTGTTTCACTCTCTTTAACCCTCATTCATCTTGTTTCACTCTCTTTACCCCTCATTCATCTTGTTTCACTCTCTTTAACGCTCATTCATCTTGTTTAACTCTCTTTAACCCTCATTCATCTTGTTTAACTCTCTTTAACCATCTTTCATCCTGTTTCACTCTCTTTAACCCTCCTTCATCTCGTTTCAATCACTTTAACCCGCCTTCAGCGGGTTTCAATCTCTTTAACCCTCCTTCATCTTGTTTCACTCTCTTTAACCCTTATTCGTCTTTTTTCACTCACTTTAACCCTCATTCATCTTGTTTCATTCTCTTTATCCCACAATCATCTTGTTTAACTCTCTTTAACACTCATTCGTCTTCTTTCTGTCTCTTCATCCCTCATTCATCTTGTTTCACTCTCTTTAACACTCATTCATCTTGTTTCACTCTCTTTAACCCTCATCCATCTTGTTTCAATCTCTTTAACCTTAATCAAACTCGTTTCACTCTCTTTAACCCTCATTCATCGTGTTTCACTCTCTTTAACCATCATTCATCTTGTTTCACTCTCGTTCATCCTTATTCATTTTGTTTCATTCACTTTAACCCTCATTCATCTTGTTTCACTCTCTTTACCCCTCATTCATCTTGTTTCACTCTCTTTAACGCTCATTCATCTTGTTTAACTCTCTTTAACCCTCATTCATCTTGTTTAACTCTCTTTAACCATCTTTCATCCTGTTTCACTCTCTTTAACCCTCCTTCATCTCGTTTCAATCACTTTAACCCGCCTTCATCGGGTTTCAATCTCTTTAACCCTCCTTCATCTTGTTTCACTCTCTTTAACCCATATTCGTCTTGTTTCACTCACTTTAACCCTCATTCATCTTGTTTCATTCTCTTTATCCCACAATCATCTTGTTTAACTCTCTTTAACACTCATTCGTCTTCTTTCTGTCTCTTCATCCCTCATTCATCTTGTTTCACTCTCTTTAACCTCTCATTCATCTTGTTTCACTCTCTTTAACCCTCATTCATCGTGTTTCACTCTCTTTAACCATCATTCATCTTGTTTCACTCTCGTTCATCCTTATTCATTTTGTTTCATTCACTTTAACCCTCATTCATCTCGTTTCACTCTCTTTACCCCTCATTCATCTTGTTTCACTCTCTTTAACGCTCATTCATCTTGTTTAACTCACTTTAACCCTCATTCATCTTGTTTAACTCTCTTTAACCATCTTTCATCCTGTTTCACTCTCTTTAACCCTCCTTCATCTCGTTTCAATCACTTAAACCCTCCTTCATCGGGTTTCACTCTCTTTAACACTCCTTCATCTTGTTTCACTCTCTTTAACCCTTATTCATCTTGTTTCACTCACTTTAACCCTCATTCATCTTGTTTCATTCTCTTTATCCCACAATCATCTTGTTTAACTCTCTTTAACACTCATTCGTCTTCTTTCTGTCTCTTCATCCCTCATCCATCTCGTTTCACTCTCTTTACCCCTCATTCATCTTGTTTCACT
The DNA here is from genome assembly GCF_047496885.1 of Scyliorhinus torazame. Lineage (NCBI taxonomy): Eukaryota > Metazoa > Chordata > Chondrichthyes > Carcharhiniformes > Scyliorhinidae > Scyliorhinus > Scyliorhinus torazame. Next base: position 140,497,092 of record NC_092722.1, on the reverse strand, counting down.
CTCTTTAACGCTCATTCATCTTGTTTAACTCACTTTAACCCTCATTCATCTTGTTTAACTCTCTTTAACCATCTTTCATCCTGTTTCACTCTCTTTAACCCTCCTTCATCTCGTTTCAATCACTTTAACCCTCCTTCATCGGGTTTCACTCTCTTTAACCCTCCTTCATCTTGTTTCACTCTCTTTAACCCTTATTCATCTTGTTTCACTCACTTTAACCCTCATTCATCTTGTTTCATTCTCTTTATCCCACAATCATCTTGTTTAACTCTCTTTAACACTCATTCGTCTTCTTTCTGTCTCTTCATCCCTCATTCATCTTGTTTCACTCTCTTTAACCTCTCATTCATCTTGTTTCACTCTCTTTAACCCTCATTCATCTTGTTTCGCTCTCTTTAACACTCATTCATCTTGTTTCACTCTCTTTTACCCCCCTTCATCTTGTTTCACTCTCTTTAACGCTCTTTCATCTTGTTTCACTCTCTTTAACCATCCTTCATCTTGTTTCACTCTCTTTAACCCTCACTCATCTTGTTTCACTCTCTTTAACCCTCGTTCATCTTGTTTCACTCTCTTTAACCGTCATTCATCTTGTTTCACTCTCTTTAACCCTTATTCATCTTGTTTCACTCACTTTAACCCTCATTCATCTTGTTTCACTCTCTTTAACCGTCCATCATCTTGTTTCAATCTCTTTAACCCTCAGTCATCTTGTTTCACTCTCTTCAACCCTCATTCATCTTGTTTCACTCTCTTTAACCCTCGTTCATCTTGTTTCACTCTCTTTAACCGTCATTCATCTGGTTTCACTCCCTTCAACCCTTAGTCACCTTGTTTCACTCTCTTTAACCCTCATTCATATTGGTTCACTCTCTTTAAATCTCCTTCATCTTCTTTCACTCCCTTTAACCCTCCTTCATCTTTTTGCACTCCCTTTAATCGTCCTTCATCTTGTTTCGCTCTCTTTAACCCTCCTTCATTTTGTTTCACTCTCTTTACCCCTCATTCATCTAGTTTCGCTCTCTTTAATCCTCTTTCATCTTGTTTCACTCTCTTTAACCCTTATCCATCTTGTTTCACTCTCTTTAACCCTCATTCATCTTGTTTCACTCTCTTTAACCCTTATTCGTCTTGTTTCACTCACTTTAACCCTCATTCATCTTGTTTCATTCTCTTTATCCCACAATCATCTTGTTTAACTCTCTTTAACACTCATTCGTCTTCTTTCTGTCTCTTCATCCCTCATTCATCTTGTTTCACTCTCTTTAACACTCATTCATCTTGTTTCACTCTCTTTAACCCTCATCCATCTTGTTTCAATCTCTTTAACCTTAATCAAACTCGTTTCACTCTCTTTAACCCTCATTCATCGTGTTTCACTCTCTTTAACCATCATTCATCTTGTTTCACTCTCGTTCATCCTTATTCATTTTGTTTCATTCACTTTAACCCTCATTCATCTTGTTTCACTCTCTTTACCCCTCATTCATCTTGTTTCACTCTCTTTAACGCTCATTCATCTTGTTTAACTCTCTTTAACCCTCATTCATCTTGTTTAACTCTCTTTAACCATCTTTCATCCTGTTTCACTCTCTTTAACCCTCCTTCATCTCGTTTCAATCACTTTAACCCGCCTTCATCGGGTTTCAATCTCTTTAACCCTCCTTCATCTTGTTTCACTCTCTTTAACCCATATTCGTCTTGTTTCACTCACTTTAACCCTCATTCATCTTGTTTCATTCTCTTTATCCCACAATCATCTTGTTTAACTCTCTTTAACACTCATTCGTCTTCTTTCTGTCTCTTCATCCCTCATTCATCTTGTTTCACTCTCTTTAACCTCTCATTCATCTTGTTTCACTCTCTTTAACCCTCATTCATCGTGTTTCACTCTCTTTAACCATCATTCATCTTGTTTCACTCTCGTTCATCCTTATTCATTTTGTTTCATTCACTTTAACCCTCATTCATCTCGTTTCACTCTCTTTACCCCTCATTCATCTTGTTTCACTCTCTTTAACGCTCATTCATCTTGTTTAACTCACTTTAACCCTCATTCATCTTGTTTAACTCTCTTTAACCATCTTTCATCCTGTTTCACTCTCTTTAACCCTCCTTCATCTCGTTTCAATCACTTTAACCCTCCTTCATCGGGTTTCACTCTCTTTAACACTCCTTCATCTTGTTTCACTCTCTTTAACCCTTATTCATCTTGTTTCACTCACTTTAACCCTCATTCATCTTGTTTCATTCTCTTTATCCCACAATCATCTTGTTTAACTCTCTTTAACACTCATTCGTCTTCTTTCTGTCTCTTCATCCCTCATCCATCTCGTTTCACTCTCTTTACCCCTCATTCATCTTGTTTCACTCTCTTTAACGCTCATTCATCTTGTTTAACTCACTTTAACCCTCATTCATCTTGTTTAACTCTCTTTAACCATCTTTCATCCTGTTTCACTCTCTTTAACCCTCCTTCATCTCGTTTCAATCACTTTAACCCTCCTTCATCGGGTTTCACTCTCTTTAACCCTCCTTCATCTTGTTTCACTCTCTTTAACCCTTATTCATCTTGTTTCACTCACTTTAACCCTCATTCATCTTGTTTCATTCTCTTTATCCCACAATCATCTTGTTTAACTCTCTTTAACACTCATTCGTCTTCTTTCTGTCTCTTCATCCCTCATTCATCTTGTTTCACTCTCTTTAACCTCTCATTCATCTTGTTTCACTCTCTTTAACCCTCATTCATCTTGTTTCGCTCTCTTTAACACTCATTCATCTTGTTTCACTCTCTTTTACCCCCCTTCATCTTGTTTCACTCTCTTTAACGCTCTTTCATCTTGTTTCACTCTCTTTAACCATCCTTCATCTTGTTTCACTCTCTTTAACCCTCACTCATCTTGTTTCACTCTCTTTAACCCTCGTTCATCTTGTTTCACTCTCTTTAACCGTCATTCATCTTGTTTCACTCTCTTTAACCCTTATTCATCTTGTTTCACTCACTTTAACCCTCATTCATCTTGTTTCACTCTCTTTAACCGTCCATCATCTTGTTTCAATCTCTTTAACCCTCAGTCATCTTGTTTCACTCTCTTCAACCCTCATTCATCTTGTTTCACTCTCTTTAACCCTCGTTCATCTTGTTTCACTCTCTTTAACCGTCATTCATCTGGTTTCACTCCCTTCAACCCTTAGTCACCTTGTTTCACTCTCTTTAACCCTCATTCATATTGGTTCACTCTCTTTAAATCTCCTTCATCTTCTTTCACTCCCTTTAACCCTCCTTCATCTTTTTGCACTCCCTTTAATCGTCCTTCATCTTGTTTCGCTCTCTTTAACCCTCCTTCATTTTGTTTCACTCTCTTTACCCCTCATTCATCTAGTTTCGCTCTCTTTAATCCTCTTTCATCTTGTTTCACTCTCTTTAACCCTTATCCATCTTGTTTCACTCTCTTTAACCCTCATTCATCTTGTTTCACTCTCTTTAACCCTCCTTCATCCCGTTTCTCTCTCATTAACCCTCCTTCATCGCGTTTCACTCTCTTTAACCCTCCTTCATCTTATTTAACTCTCTTTAGCCCTGATTCATCTTGTTTCACTTTCTTTAACCCTCATTCATCTTTGTTCACTCAGTTTAACCCTCCTTCAACTTGCTTCACTCTCTTTAACCCTCCTTCATCGTGTTTCACTCTCTTTAGCCCTCCTTCATCTTGTTTCACTCTCTTTAACCCTCCTTCATCTTGTTTCTCTCTCTTTAACCCTCATTCATCTTGGTTCACTCACTTTAACCCTCCTTCACCTTGCTTCACTCTCTTTAACCCTCATTCGTCTTCTTTCACTCTCTTCAACCCTCATTCATCTTCTTTCACTCTGTTTAACATCTCATTCATCTTGTTTCACTCTCTTTAGCCCTCATTCCTCTTGTTTCATTCTCTTTAACACTCATTCATCTTGTTTCACTCTCTTTAACGCTCTTTCATGTTGTTTCAATCTCTTTAACCCTCCGTCATCTTGTTTCACTCTCTTTAACCCTCATTCATCTTGTTTCACTCTCTTAAATCCTCGTTTATCTTGTTTCCCTCTCTTTAACCGTCATTCATCTTGTTTCACTCTCTTTAACCCTTATTCATCTTGTTTCACTCACTTTAACCCTCATTCATCTTGTTTCACTCTCTTTAACCCTCATTCATCTTGTTTCACTCTCTTTAACCTTCATTCATCTTGTTTCACTCTCTTTAACACTCATTCATCTTGTTTCACTCTCTTTAACCCTCATTCATCTAGTTTCAATCTCTTTAACCCTAATCAATCTCGTTTCACTCTCTTTCACCCACCTTCATCGCGTTTAACTCTCTTTAATCCTCCTTCATCTCGTTTCACACTCTGTGACCCTCTTTCACCTCGTTGCAATCTCTTTAACCCTCCTTCATCACGTTTCACTCACTTTAACCCTCATTCATCTTGTTTCACTCTCTTTAACCCTCATTCATCTTGTTTAACTCTCTTTAACCCTCATCCATCTGGTTTCACTCTCTTTAACCCTCATTCATCTTGGTTCACTCACTTTAACCCTCCTTCAACTTGCTTCACTCTCTTTAACCCTCCTTCATCTTGTTTCACTCTCTTTAACGCTCCTTCACCTTGTTTCACTCTCTTTAACCCTCCTTCATCTTGTTTCACTCTCTTTAACCCTCCTTCATCTTGTTTCTCTCTCTTTAACCCTCATTCATCTTGGTTCACTCACTTTAACCCTCCTTCAACTTGCTTCACTCTCTTTAACCCTCATTCGTCTTCTTTAACTCTCTTCAACCCTCATTCATCTTCTTTCACTCTGTTTAACATCTCATTCATCTTGTTTCACTCTCTTTAGCCCTCATTCAACTTGTTTCATTCTCTTTTACACTCATTCATCTTGTTTCACTCTCTTTAACGCTCTTTCATGTTGTTTAACTCTCTTTAACACTCATTCGTCTTCTTTCTGTCTCTTCATCCCTCATTCATCTTGTTTCACTCTCTTTAACCTCTCATTCATCTTGTTTCACTCTCTTTAACCCTCATTCATCTTGTTTCGCTCTCTTTAACACTCATTCATCTTGTTTCACTCTCTTTAACCCCCCTTCATCTTGTTTCACTCTCTTTAACGCTCTTTCATCTTGTTTCACTCTCTTTAACCATCCTTCATCTTGTTTCACTCTCTTTAACCCTCACTCATCTTGTTTCACTCTCTTTAACCCTCGTTCATCTTGTTTCACTCTCTTTAACCGTCATTCATCTTGTTTCACTCTCTTTAACCCTTATTCATCTTGTTTCACTCACTTTAACCCTCATTCATCTTGTTTCACTCTCTTTAACCGTCCATCATCTTGTTTCAATCTCTTTAACCCTCAGTCATCTTGTTTCACTCTCTTCAACCCTCATTCATCTTGTTTCACTCTCTTTAACCCTCGTTCATCTTGTTTCACTCTCTTTAACCGTCATTCATCTGGTTTCACTCCCTTCAACCCTTAGTCATCTTGTTTCACTCTCTTTAACCCTCATTCATATTGGTTCACTCTCTTTAAACCTCCTTCATCTTCTTTCACTCCCTTTAACCCGCCTTCATCTTTTTGCACTCCCTTTAATCGTCCTGCATCTTGCTTCGCTCTCTTTAACCCTCCTTCATTTTGTTTCACTCTCTTTACCCCTCATTCATCTTGTTTCATTCTCTTTCACCCTCAATCATCTAGTTTCGCTCTCTTTAATCCTCTTTCATCTTGTTTCACTCTCTTTAACACTTATCCATCTTGTTTCACTCTCTTTAACCCTCATTCATCTTGTTTCACTCTCTTTAACCCTCCTTCATCGCGTTTCTCTCTCATTAACCCTCCTTCATCGCGTTTCACTCTCTTTAACCCTCCTTCATCTTATTTAACTCTCTTTAACCCTGTTTCATCTTGTTTCACTCTCTTTAACCCTCATTCATCTTTGTTCACTCAGTTTAACCCTCCTTCAACTTGCTTCACTCTCTTTAACCCTCCTTCATCGTGTTTCACTCTCTTTAGCCCTCCTTCATCTTGTTTCACTCTCTTTAACGCTCTTTCATCTTGTTTCACTCTCTTTTTCCCTCCTTCATCTTGTTTCACTCTCTTTAACCCTTCTTCATCTTGTTTCTCTCTCTTTAACCCTCATTCATCTTGGTTCACTCACTTTCACCCTCCTTCACCTTGCTTCACTCTCTTTAACCCTCATTCGTCTTCTTTCACTCTCTTCAACCCTCATTCATTTTCTTTCACTCTGTTTAACATCTCATTCATCTTGTTTCACTCTCTTTAGCCCTCATTCATCTTGTTTCATTCTCTTTAACACTCATTCATCTTGTTTCACTCTCTTTAACGCTCTTTCATGTTGTTTCACTCTCTTTAACCGTCCATCATCTTGTTTCAATCTCTTTAACCCTCCGTCATCTTGTTTCACTCTCTTTAACCCTCATTCATCTTGTTTCACTCTCTTAAATCCTCGTTTATCTTGTTTCCCTCTCTTTAACCGTCATTCATCTTGTTTCACTCTCTTTAACCGTTATTCATCTTGTTTCACTCACTTTAACCCTCATTCATCTTGTTTCACTCTCTTTAACCCTCATTCATCTTGTTTCACTCTCTTCAACCTTCATTCATCTTGTTTCACTCTCTTTAACACTCATTCATCTTGTTTCACTCTCTTTAACCCTCATTCATCTAGTTTCACTCTCTTTAACCATCCTTCAACTTGCTTCACTCTCTTTAACCCTCCTTCATCTTGTTTCACTCTCTTTAACGCTCCTTCACCTTGTTTCACTCTCTTTAACCCTCATTCATCTTGTTTCACTCTCTTTAACCCTCCTTCATCTTGTTTCTCTCTCTTTAACCCTCATTCATCTTGGTTCAATCACTTTAACCCTCCTTCAACTTGCTTCACTCTCTTTAACCCTCATTCGTCTTCTTTAACTCTCTTCAACCCTCATTCATCTTCTTTCACTCTGTTTAACATCTCATTCATCTTGTTTCACTCTCTTTAGCCCTCATTCAACTTGTTTCATTCTCTTTTACACTCATTCATCTTGTTTCACTCTCTTTAACGCTCTTTCATGTTGTTTAACTCTCTTTAACACTCATTCGTCTTCTTTCTGTCTCTTCATCCCTCATTCATCTTGTTTCACTCTCTTTAACCTCTCATTCATCTTGTTTCACTCTCTTTAACCCTCATTCATCTTGTTTCGCTCTCTTTAACACTCATTCATCTTGTTTCACTCTCTTTAACCCCCCTTCATCTTGTTTCACTCTCTTTAACGCTCTTTCATCTTGTTTCACTCTCTTTAACCATCCTTCATCTTGTTTCACTCTCTTTAACCCTCACTCATCTTGTTTCACTCTCTTTAACCCTCGTTCATCTTGTTTCACTCTCTTTAACCGTCATTCATCTTGTTTCACTCTCTTTAACCCTTATTCATCTTGTTTCACTCACTTTAACCCTCATTCATCTTGTTTCACTCTCTTTAACCGTCCATCATCTTGTTTCAATCTCTTTAACCCTCAGTCATCTTGTTTCACTCTCTTCAACCCTCATTCATCTTGTTTCACTCTCTTTAACCCTCGTTCATCTTGTTTCACTCTCTTTAACCGTCATTCATCTGGTTTCACTCCCTTCAACCCTTAGTCATCTTGTTTCACTCTCTTTAACCCTCATTCATATTGGTTCACTCTCTTTAAACCTCCTTCATCTTCTTTCACTCCCTTTAACCCGCCTTCATCTTTTTGCACTCCCTTTAATCGTCCTGCATCTTGCTTCGCTCTCTTTAACCCTCCTTCATTTTGTTTCACTCTCTTTACCCCTCATTCATCTTGTTTCATTCTCTTTCACCCTCAATCATCTAGTTTCGCTCTCTTTAATCCTCTTTCATCTTGTTTCACTCTCTTTAACACTTATCCATCTTGTTTCACTCTCTTTAACCCTCATTCATCTTGTTTCACTCTCTTTAACCCTCCTTCATCGCGTTTCTCTCTCATTAACCCTCCTTCATCGCGTTTCACTCTCTTTAACCCTCCTTCATCTTATTTAACTCTCTTTAACCCTGATTCATCTTGTTTCACTCTCTTTAACCCTCATTCATCTTTGTTCACTCAGTTTAACCCTCCTTCAACTTGCTTCACTCTCTTTAACCCTCCTTCATCGTGTTTCACTCTCTTTAGCCCTCCTTCATCTTGTTTCACTCTCTTTAACGCTCTTTCATCTTGTTTCACTCTCTTTTTCCCTCCTTCATCTTGTTTCACTCTCTTTAACCCTTCTTCATCTTGTTTCTCTCTCTTTAACCCTCATTCATCTTGGTTCACTCACTTTCACCCTCCTTCACCTTGCTTCACTCTCTTTAACCCTCATTCGTCTTCTTTCACTCTCTTCAACCCTCATTCATTTTCTTTCACTCTGTTTAACATCTCATTCATCTTGTTTCACTCTCTTTAGCCCTCATTCATCTTGTTTCATTCTCTTTAACACTCATTCATCTTGTTTCACTCTCTTTAACGCTCTTTCATGTTGTTTCACTCTCTTTAACCGTCCATCATCTTGTTTCAATCTCTTTAACCCTCCGTCATCTTGTTTCACTCTCTTTAACCCTCATTCATCTTGTTTCACTCTCTTAAATCCTCGTTTATCTTGTTTCCCTCTCTTTAACCGTCATTCATCTTGTTTCACTCTCTTTAACCGTTATTCATCTTGTTTCACTCACTTTAACCCTCATTCATCTTGTTTCACTCTCTTTAACCCTCATTCATCTTGTTTCACTCTCTTTAACCTTCATTCATCTTGTTTCACTCTCTTTAACACTCATTCATCTTGTTTCACTCTCTTTAACCCTCATTCATCTAGTTTCACTCTCTTTAACCATCCTTCATCTTGTTTCACTCTCTTTAACCCTCACTCATCTTGTTTCACTCTCTTTAACCCTCGTTCATCTTGTTTCACTCTCTTTAACCGTCATTTATCTTGTTTCACTCTCTTTAACCCTTATTCATCTTGTTTCACTCACTTTAACCCTCATTCATCTTGTTTCACTCTCTTTAACCGTCCATCATCTTGTTTCAATCTCTTTAACCCTCAGTCATCTTGTTTTACTCTCTTCAACCCTCATTCATCTTGTTTCACTCTCTTTAACCCTCGTTCATCTTGTTTCACTCTCTTTAACCGTCATTCATCTGGTTTCACTCCCTTCAACCCTTAGTCATCTTGTTTCACTCTCTTTAACCCTCATTCATATTGGTTCACTCTCTTTAAACCTCCTTCATCTTCTTTCACTCCCTTTAACCCACCTTCATCTTTTTGCACTCCCTTTAATCGTCCTTCATCTTGTTTCGCTCTCTTTAACCCTCCTTCATTTTGTTTCACTCTCTTTACCCCTCATTCATCTTGTTTCATTCTCTTTCACCCTCAATCATCTAGTTTCGCTCTCTTTAATCCTCTTTCATCTTGTTTCACTCTCTTTAACCCTTATCCATCTTGTTTCACTCTCTTTAACCCTCATTCATCTTGTTTCACTCTCTTTAACCCTCCTTCATCGCGTTTCTCTCTCATTAACCCTCCTTCATCGCGTTTCACTCTCTTTAACCCTCCTTCATCTTATTTAACTCTCTTTAGCCCTGATTCATCTTGTTTCACTCTCTTTAACCCTCATTCATCTTTGTTCACTCAGTTTAACCCTCCTTCAACTTGCTTCACTCTCTTTAACCCTCCTTCATCGTGTTTCACTCTCTTTAGCCCTCCTTCATCGTGTTTCACTCTCTTTAACCCTCCTTCATCTTGTTTCTCTCTCTTTAACCCTCCTTCATCTTGTTTCACTCTCTTTAACCCTCATTCATCTTGGTTCACTCACTTTAACCCTCCTTCACCTTGCTTCACTCTCTTTAACCCTCATTCGTCTTCTTTCACTCTCTTCAACCCTCATTCATCTTCTTTCACCCTGTTTAACATCTCATTCATCTTGTTTCACTCTCTTTAGCCCTCATTAATCTTGTTTCATTCTCTTTAACACTCATTCATCTTGTTTCACTCTCTTTAACGCTCTTTCATGTTGTTTCACTCTCTTTAACCGTCCGTCATCTTGTTTCAATCTCTTTAACCCTCCGTCATCTTGTTTCACTCTCTTTAACCCTCATTCATCTTGTTTCACTCTCTTAAATCCTCGTTTATCTTGTTTCCCTCTCTTTAACCGTCATTCATCTTGTTTCACTCTCTTTAACCCTTATTCATCTTGTTTCACTCACTTTAATGCTCATTCATCTTGTTTCACTCTTTTTAACCCTCATTCATCTTGTTTCACTCTCTTTAACCTTCATTCATCTTGTTTCACTCTCTTTAACACTCATTCATCTTGTTTCACTCTCTTTAACCCTCATTCATCTAGTTTTAATCTCTTTAACCCTAATCAATCTCGTTTCACTCTCTTTCACCCACCTTCATCGCGTTTAACTCTCTTTAATCCTCCTTCATCTCGTTTAACACTCTGTGACCCCCTTTCACCTCGTTGCAATCTCTTTAACCCTCCTTCATCACGTTTCACTCACTTTAACCCTCATTCATCTTGTTTCACTCTCTTTAACCCTCATTCATCTTGTTTAACTCTCTTTAACCCTCATCCATATGGTTTCACTCTCTTTAACCCTCATTCATCTTGGTTCACTCACTTTAACCCTCCTTCAACTTGCTTCACTCTCTTTAACCCTCCTTCATCTTGTTTCACTCTCTTTAACGCTCCTTCACCATGTTTCACTCTCTTTAACCCTCATTCATCTTGTTTCACTCTCTTTAACCCTCCTTCATCTTGTTTCTCTCTCTTTAACCCTCATTCATCTTGGTTCACTCACTTTAACCCTCCTTCAACTTGCTTCACTCTCTTTAACCCTCATTCGTCTTCTTTCACACTCTTCAACCCTCATTCATCTTCTTTCACTCTGTTTAACATCTCATTCCTCTTGTTTCACTCTCTTTAGCCCTCATTCAACTTGTTTCATTCTCTTTTACACTCATTCATCTTGTTTCACTCTCTTTAACGCTCTTTCATGTTGTTTAACTCTCTTTAACACTCATTCGTCTTCTTTCTGTCTCTTCATCCCTCATTCATCTTGTTTCACTCTCTTTAACCTCTCATTCATCTTGTTTCACACTCTTTAACCCTCATTCATCTTGTTTCGCTCTCTTTAACACTCATTCATCTTGTTTCACTCTCTTTAACCCCCCTTCATCTTGTTTCACTCTCTTTAACGCTCTTTCATCTTGTTTCACTCTCTTTAACCATCCTTCATCTTGTTTCACTCTCTTTAACCCTCACTCATCTTGTTTCACTCTCTTTAACCCTCGTTCATCTTGTTTCACTCTCTTTAACCGTCATTCATCTTGTTTCACTCTCTTTAACCCTTATTCATCTTGTTTCACTCACTTTAACCCTCATTCATCTTGTTTCACTCCCTTTAACCGTCCATCATCTTGTTTCAATCTCTTTAACCGTCATTCATCTGGTTTCACTCCCTTCCACCCTTAGTCATCTTGTTTCACTCTCTTTACCCCTCATTCATATTGGTTCACTCTCTTTAAACCTCCTTCATCTTCTTTCACTCCCTTTAACCCTCCTTCATCTTTTTGCACTCCCTTTAATCGTCCTTCATCTTGTTTCGCTCTCTTTAACCCTCCTTCATTTTGTTTCACTCTCTTTACCCCTCATTCATCTTGTTTCATTCTCTTTCACCCTCAATCATCTAGTTTCGCTCTCTTTAATCCTCTTTCATCTTGTTTCACTCTCTTTAACCCTTATCCATCTTGTTTCACTCTCTTTAACCCTCATTCATCTTGTTTCACTCTCTTTAACCCTCCTTCATCGCGTTTCTCTCTCATTAACCCTCCTTCATCGCGTTTCACTCTCTTTAAACCTCCTTCATCTTATTTAACTCTCTTTAACCCTGATTCATCTTGTTTCACTCTCTTTAACCCTCATTCATCTTTGTTCACTCAGTTTAACCCTCCTTCAACTTGCTTCACTCTCTTTAACCCTCCTTCATCGTGTTTCACTCTCTTTAGCCCTCCTTCATCTTCTTTCACTCTCTTTAACGCTCTTTCATCTTGTTTCACTCTCTTTATCCCTCCTTCATCTTGTTTCACTCTCTTTAACCCTTCTTCATCTTGTTTCTCTCTCTTTAACCCTCATTCATCTTGGTTCACTCACATTAACCCTCCTTCACCTTGCTTCACTCTCTTTAACCCTCATTCGTCTTTTTTCACTCTCTTCAAGCCTCATTCATCTTCTTTCACTCTGTTTAACATCTCATTCATCTTGTTTCACTCTCTTTAACACTCATTCATCTTGTTTCACTCTCTTTAACGCTCTTTCATGTTGTTTCACTCTCTTTAACCCTAATTCATCTTGTTTCACTCTCTTTAACCCTTATTCATCTTGTTTCACTCTCTTTAACCCTTATTCATCTTGTTTCACTCTCTTTAACCCTTATTCATCTTCTCTCACTCTCTTTAACCCTTATTCATCTTGTTTCACTCTCTTTAACCCTGATTCATCTTGTTTCACTCTCTTTAACCATCATTCATCTTTGTTCACTCAGTTTAACCCTCCTTCAACTTGCTTCACTCTCTTTAACCCTCCTTCATCGTGTTTCACTCTCTTTAACCCTCCTTCATCTTGTTTCACTCTATTTAACCATCCTTCATCTTGTTTCACTCTCTTTAACCCTCACTCGTCTTGTTTCACTCCCTTTAACCCTCGTTCATCTTGTTTCACTCTCTTTAACCGTCATTCATCTTGTTTCACTCTCTTTAACACTTATTCATCTTGTTTCACTCACTTTAACCCTCATTCATCTTGTTTCACTCTTTTTACCCCTCATTCATCGTGTTTCACTCTCTTTAACCCTCATTCATCTTGTTTAACTCTCTTTAACCCTCATTCATCTTTTTTCACTCTCTTTAACCCTCATTCGTCTTGATTCACCCTACTTTAACCCTCATTCATCTTTTTTCACTCTCTTTAACCATCTTTCATCCTGTTTCGCTCTCTTTAACCCTCCTTCATCGTTTCAATCACGTTAACCCTCATTCATCTTGTTTCACTCTCTTTAACCCTCATTCATCTTGTTTAACTCTCTTTAACCCTCATCCATCTTGTTTCACTCTCTTCAACCCTCATTCATCTTGTTTCACTCTCTTCAACATCTCATTCATCTTGTTTCACTCTCTTTAACCCTCATTCATCTTGTTTCGCTCTCATCAACCCTCATTCATCTTGTTTCACTCTCTTTAACCCCCTTCATCTTGTTTCACTCTCTTTAACCATCCTTCATCTCGTTCCACTCTCTTTAACCCTCATTCAACTTGTTTCACTCTCTTTAACCTTCATTCATCTTGTTTCACTCTCTTTAACACTCATTCATCTTGTTTCACTCTCTTTAACCCTCATCCATCTTGTTTCAATCTCTTTAACCTTAATCAAACTCGTTTCACTCTCTTTCACCCTCCTTCATCTTGTTTCACTCTCTTTAACCCTCGTTCATCTTGTTTCACTCTCTTTAACCCTCATTCATCGTGTTTCACTCTCTTTAACCATCATTCATCTTGTTTCACTCTCGTTCATCCTTATTCATTTTGTTTCATTCACTTTAACCCTCATTCACCTTGTTTCACTCTCTTTACCCCTCATTCAACTTGTTTCACTCACTTTAACGCTCATTCATCTTGTTTAACTCTCTTTAACCCTCATTCATCTTGTTTAACTCTCTTTAACCATCTTTCATCCTGTTTCACTCTCTTTAACCCTCATTCATCTTGTTTCATTCTCTTTATCCCACAATCATCTTGTTTAACTCTCTTTAACACTCATTCGTCTTCTTTCTGTCTCTTCATCCCTCATTCATTTTGTTTCACTCTCTTTAACCTCTCATTCATCTTGTTTCACTCTCTTTAACCCTCATTCATCTTGTTTCGCTCTCTTTAACACTCATTCATCTTGTTTCACTCTCTTTAACCACCCTTCATCTTGTTTCACTCTCTTTAACACTCATTCATCTTGTTTCACTCTCTTTAACCACCCTTCATCTTGTTTCGCTCTCTTTAACACTCATTCATCTTGTTTCACTCTCTTTAACCACCCTTCATCTTGTTTCACTCTCTTTAACCCTCGTTCATCTTGTTTCACTCTCTTTAACCGTCATTCATCTTGTTTCACTCTCTTTAACCCTTATTCATCTTGTTTCACTCACTTTAACCCTCATTCATCTTGTTTCACTCTCTTTAACCGTCCATCATCTTGTTTCAATCTCTTTAACCCTCCGTCATCTTGTTTCACTCTCTTCAACCCTCATTCATCTCGTTTCACTCTCTTTAACCCTCGTTCATCTTGTTTCACTCTCTTTAACCGTCATTCATCTGGTTTCACTCCCTTCAACCCTTAGTCATCTTGTTTCACTCTCTTTAACCCTCATTCATATTGGTTCACTCTCTTTAAACCTCCTTCATCTTCTTTCACTCCCTTTAACCCTCCTTCATCTTTTTGCACTCCCTTTAATCGTCCTTCATCTTGTTTCGCTCTCTTTAACCCTCCTTCATTTTGTTTCACTCTCTTTACCCCTCATTCATCTTGTTTCATTCTCTTTCACCCTCAATCATCTAGTTTCGCTCTCTTTAATCCTCTTTCATCTTGTTTCACTCTCTTTAACCCTTATCCATCTTGTTTCACTCTCTCTTTAACCCTCATTCATCTTGTTTCACTCTCTTTAACCCTCCTTCATCGCTTTTCTCTCTCATTAACCCTCCTTCATCGCGTTTCACTCTCTTTAACACTCCTTCATCTTATTTAACTCTCTTTAACCCTGATTCATCTTGTTTCACTCTCTTTAACCCTCATTCATCTTTGTTCACTCAGTTTAACCCTTCTTCAACTTGCTTGACTCTCTTTAACCCTCCTTCATATTGTTTCACTCTCTTTAGCCCTCCTTCATCTTGTTTCACTCTCTTTAACGCTCCTTCATCTTGTTTCACTCTCTTAAACCCTCCTTCTTCTTGTTTCTCTCTCTTTAACCCTCATTCATCTTGGTTCACTCACTTTAACCCTCCTTCACCTTGCTTCGCTCTCTTTAACCCTCATTCGTCTTCTTTCACTCTCTTCAACCCTCATTCATCTTCTTTCACTCTCTTTAACCCTCATTCATCTTGTTTAACTCTCTTTAACCCTCATCCATCTTGTTTCACTCTCTTCAACCCTCACTCATCTTGTTTCACTCTCTTCAACATCTCATTCATCTTGTTTCACTCTCTTTAACCCTCATTCATCTTGTTTCGCTCTCTTTAACCCTCATTCATCTTGTTTCACTCTCTTTAACCCCCCTTCATTTTGTTTCACTCTCTTTAACCATCCTTCATCTCGTTCCACTCTCTTAAACCCTCATTCAACTTGTTTCACTCTCTTTAACCTTCATTCATCTTGTTTCACTCTCTTTAACACTCATTCATCTTGTTTCACTCTCTTTAACCCTCATCCATCTTGTTTCAATCTCTTTAACCTTAATCAAACTCGTTTCACTCTCTTTCACCCTCCTTCATGTTGTTTCACTCTCTTTAACCCTCATTCATCTTGTTTCACTCTCTTTAACCCTCATTCATCGTGTTTCACTCTCTGTAACCATCATTCATCTTGTTTCACTCTCGTTCATCCTTATTCATTTTGTTTCATTCACTTTAACCCTCATTCATCTTGTTTCACTCTCTTTACCCCTCATTCATCTTGTTTCACTCTCTTTAACGCTCATTCATCTTGTTTAACTCTCTTTAACCCTCATTCATCTTGTTTAACTCTCTTTAACCATCTTTCATCCTGTTTCACTCTCTTTAACCCTCCTTCATCTCGTTTCAATCACTTTAACCCGCCTTCATCGGGTTTCACTCTATTTAACCCTCCTTCATCTTGTTTCACTCTCTTTAACCCTTATTCATCTTGTTTCACTCACTTTAACCCTCATTCATCTTGTTTCATTCTCTTTATCCCACAATCATCTTGTTTAACTCTCTTTAACACTCATTCGTCTTCTTTCTGTCTCTTCATCCCTCATTCATCTTGTTTCACTCTCTTTAACCTCTCATTCATCTTGTTTCACTCTCTTTAACACTCATTCATCTTGTTTCACTCTCTTTAACCCTCATCCATCTTGTTTCAATCTCTTTAACCTTAATCAAACTCGTTTCACTCTCTTTCACCCTCCTTCATCTTGTTTCACTCTCTTTAACCCTCATTCATCTTGTTTCACTCTCTTTAACCCTCATTCATCGTGTTTCACTCTCTTTAACCATCATTCATCTTGTTTCACTCTCGTTCATCCTTATTCATTTTGTTTCATTCACTTTAACCCTCATTCATCTCGTTTCACTCTCTTTACCCCTCATTCATCTTGTTTCACTCTCTTTAACGCTCATTCATCTTGTTTAACTCACTTTAACCCTCATTCATGTTGTTTAACTCTCTTTAGCCATCTTTCATCCTGTTTCACTCTCTTTAACCCTCCTTCATCTCGTTTCAATCACTTTAACCCTCCTTCATCGGGTTTCACTCTCTTTAACCCTCCTTCATCTTGTTTCACTCTCTTTAACCCTTATTCATCTTGTTTCACTCACTTTAACCCTCATTCATCTTGTTTCATTCTCTTTATCCCACAATCATCTTGTTTAACTCTCTTTAACACTCATTCGTCTTCTTTCTGTCTCTTCATCCCTCATTCATCTCGTTTCACTCTCTTTACCCCTCATTCATCTTGTTTCACTCTCTTTAACGCTCATTCATCTTGTTTAACTCACTTTAACCCTCATTCATCTTGTTTAACTCTCTTTAACCATCTTTCATCCTGTTTCACTCTCTTTAACCCTCCTTCATCTCGTTTCAGTCACTTTAACCCTCCTTCATCGGGTTTCACTCTCTTTAACCCTCCTTCATCTTGTTTCACTCTCTTTAACCCTTATTCATCTTGTTTCACTCACTTTAACCCTCATTCATCTTGTTTCATTCTCTTTATCCCTCATTCGTCTTCTTTCACTCTCTTCAACCCTCATTCATCTTCTTTCACTCTGTTTAACATCTCATTCATCTTGTTTCACTCTCTTTAGCCCTCATTCAACTTGTTTCATTCTCTTTTACACTCATTCATCTTGTTTCACTCTCTTTAACGCTCTTTCATGTTGTTTAACTCTCTTTAACACTCATTCGTCTTCTTTCTGTCTCTTCATCCCTCGTTCATCTTGTTTCACTCTCTTTAACCTCTCATTCATCTTGTTTCACTCTCTTTAACCCTCATTCATCTTGTTTCGCTCTCTTTAACACTCATTCATCTTGTTTCACTCTCTTTAACCCCCCTTCATCTTGTTTCACTCTCTTTAACGCTCTTTCATCTTGTTTCACTCTCTTTAACCATCCTTCATCTTGTTTCACTCTCTTTAACCCTCACTCATCTTGTTTCACTCTCTTTAACCCTCGTTCATCTTGATTCACTCTCTTTAACCGTCATTCATCTTGTTTCACTCTCTTTAACCCTTATTCATCTTGTTTCACTCACTTTAACCCTCATTCATCTTGTTTCACTCTCTTTAACCGTCCATCATCTTGTTTCAATCTCTTTAACCCTCAGTCATCTTGTTTCACTCTCTTCAACCCTCATTCATCTTGTTTCACTCTCTTTAACCCTCGTTCATCTTGTTTCACTCTCTTTAACCGTCATTCATCTGGTTTGACTCCCTTCAACCCTTAGTCATCTTGTTTCACTCTCTTTAACCCTCATTCATATTGGTTCACTCTCTTTAAACCTCCTTCATCTTCTTTCACTCCCTTTAACCCTCCTTCATCTTTTTGCACTCCCTTTAATCGTCCTTCATCTTGTTTCGCTCTCTTTAACCCTCCTTCATTTTGTTTCACTCTCTTTACCCCTCATTCATCTTGTTTCATTCTCTTTCACCCTCAATCATCTAGTTTCGCTCTCTTTAATCCTCTTTCATCTTGTTTCACTCTCTTTAACCCTTATCCATCTTGTTTCACTCTCTTTAACCCTCATTCATCTTGTTTCACTCTCTTTAACCCTCCTTCATCGCGTTTCTCTCTCATTAACCCTCCTTCATCGCGTTTCACTCTCTTTAACCCTCCTTCATCTTATTTAACTCTCTTTAGCCCTCATTCATCTTGTTTCACTCTCTTTAACCCTCATTCATCTTTGTTCACTCAGTTTAACCCTCCTTCAACTTGCTTCACTCTCTTTAACCCTCCTTCATCGTGTTTCACTCTCTTTAGCCCTCCTTCATCTTGTTTCACTCTCTTTAACCCTTCTTCATCTTGTTTCTCTCTCTTTAACCCTCATTCATCTTGGTTCACTCACTTTAACCCTCCTTCACCTTGCTTCACTCTCTTTAACCCTCATTCGTCTTCTTTCACTCTCTTCAACCCTCATTCATCTTCTTTCACTCTGTTTAACATCTCATTCATCTTGTTTCACTCTCTTTAGCCCTCATTCCTCTTGTTTCATTCTCTTTAACACTCAATCATCTTGTTTCACTCTCTTTAACGGTCTTTCATGTTGTTTCACTCTCTTTAACCGTCCGTCATCTTGTTTCAATCTCTTTAACCCTCCGTCATCTTGTTTCACTCTCTTTAACCCTCATTCATCTTGTTTCACTCTCTTAAATCCTCGTTTATCTTGTTTCCCTCTCTTTAACCGTCATTCATCTTGTTTCACTCTCTTAAATCCTCGTTTATCTTGTTTCCCTCTCTTTAACCGTCATTCATCTTGTTTCACTCGCATTAACCCTTATTCATCTTGTTTCACTCACTTTAACCCTCATTCATCTTGTTTCACTCTCTTTAACCCTCATTCATCTTGTTTCACTCTCTTTAACCTTCATTCATCTTGTTTCACTCTCTTTAACACTCATTCATCTTGTTTCACTCTCTTTAACCCTCATTCATCTAGTTTCAATCTCTTTAACCCTAATCAATCTCGTTTCACTCTCTTTCACCCACCTTCATCGCGTTTAACTCTCTTTAATCATCCTTCATCTCGTTTCACACTCTGTGACCCTCTTTCACCTCGTTGCAATCTCTTTAACCCTCCTTCATCACGTTTCACTCACTTTAACCCTCATTCATCTTGTTTCACTCTCTTTAACCCTCATTCATCTTGTTTAACTCTTTTTAACCCTCATCCATCTGGTTTCACTCTCTTTAACCCTCATTCATCTTGGTTCACTCACTTTAACCCTCCTTCAACTTGCTTCACTCTCTTTAACCCTCCTTCATCTTGTTTCACTCTCTTTAACGCTCCTTCACCTTGTTTCACTCTCTTTAACCCTCCTTCATCTTGTTTCACTCTCTTTAACCCTCCTTCATCTTGTTTCATTCTCTTTTACACTCATTCATCTTGTTTCACTCTCTTTAACGCTCTTTCATGTTGTTTAACTCTCTTTAACACTCATTCGTCTTCTTTCTGTCTCTTCATCCCTCGTTCATCTTGTTTCACTCTCTTTAACCTCTCATTCATCTTGTTTCACTCTCTTTAACCCTCATTCATCTTGTTTCGCTCTCTTTAACACTCATTCATCTTGTTTCACTCTCTTTAACCCCCCTTCATCTTGTTTCACTCTCTTTAACGCTCTTTCATCTTGTTTCACTCTCTTTAACCATCCTTCATCTTGTTTCACTCTCTTTAACCCTCACTCATCTTGTTTCACTCTCTTTAACCCTCGTTCATCTTGTTTCACTCTCTTTAACCGTCATTCATCTTGTTTCACTCTCTTTAACCCTTATTCATCTTGTTTCACTCACTTTTACCCTCATTCATCTTGTTTCACTCTCTTTAACCGTCCATCATCTTGTTTCAATCTCTTTAACCCTCAGTCATCTTGTTTCACTCTCTTCAACCCTCATTCATCTTGTTTCACTCTCATTAACCCTCGTTCATCTTGTTTCACTCTCTTTAACCGTCATTCATCTGGTTTCACTCCCTTCCACCCTTAGTCATCTTGTTTCACTCTCTTTAACCCTCATTCATATTGGTTCACTCTCTTTAAACCTCCTTCATCTTCTTTCACTCCCTTTAACCCTCCTTCATCTTTTTGCACTCCCTTTAATCGTCCTTCATCTTGTTTCGCTCTCTTTAACCCTCCTTCATTTAGTTTCACTCTCTTTACCCCTCATTCATCTTGTTTCATTCTCTTTCACCCTCAATCATCTAGTTTCGCTCTCTTTAATCCTCTTTCATCTTGTTTCACTCTCTTTAACCCTTATCCATCTTGTTTCACTCTCTTTAACCCTCATTCATCTTGTTTCACTCTCTTTAACCCTCCTTCATCGCGTTTCTCTCTCATTAACCCTCCTTCATCGCGTTTCACTCTCTTTAACCCTCCTTCATCTTATTTAACTCTCTTTAACCCTGATTCATCTTGTTTCACTCTCTTTAACCCTCATTCATCTTTGTTCACTCAGTTTAACCCTCCTTCAACTTGCTTCACTCTCTTTAACCCTCCTTCATCGTGTTTCACTCTCTTTAGCCCTCCTTCATCTTGTTTCACTCTCTTTAACGCTCTTTCATCTTGTTTCACTCTCTTTATCCCTCCTTCATCTTGTTTCTCTCTCTTTAACCCTCATTCATCTTGTTTCACTCACTTTCACCCTCCTTCACCTTGCTTCACTCTCTTTAACCCTCATTCGTCTTCTTTCACTCTCTTCAACCCTCATTCATCTTGTTTCACTCTCATTAACCCTCGTTCATCTTGTTTCACTCTCTTTAACCGTCATTCATCTGGTTTCACTCCCTTCCACCCTTAGTCATCTTGTTTCACTCTCT
The DNA here is from genome assembly GCF_047496885.1 of Scyliorhinus torazame. Lineage (NCBI taxonomy): Eukaryota > Metazoa > Chordata > Chondrichthyes > Carcharhiniformes > Scyliorhinidae > Scyliorhinus > Scyliorhinus torazame. The sequence goes on along the minus strand of NC_092722.1, from coordinate 140,476,216 downwards.
TTAACCCTCATTCATATTGGTTCACTCTCTTTAAACCTCCTTCATCTTCTTTCACTCCCTTTAACCCTCCTTCATCTTTTTGCACTCCCTTTAATCGTCCTTCATCTTGTTTCGCTCTCTTTAACCCTCCTTCATTTAGTTTCACTCTCTTTACCCCTCATTCATCTTGTTTCATTCTCTTTCACCCTCAATCATCTAGTTTCGCTCTCTTTAATCCTCTTTCATCTTGTTTCACTCTCTTTAACCCTTATCCATCTTGTTTCACTCTCTTTAACCCTCATTCATCTTGTTTCACTCTCTTTAACCCTCCTTCATCGCGTTTCTCTCTCATTAACCCTCCTTCATCGCGTTTCACTCTCTTTAACCCTCCTTCATCTTATTTAACTCTCTTTAACCCTGATTCATCTTGTTTCACTCTCTTTAACCCTCATTCATCTTTGTTCACTCAGTTTAACCCTCCTTCAACTTGCTTCACTCTCTTTAACCCTCCTTCATCGTGTTTCACTCTCTTTAGCCCTCCTTCATCTTGTTTCACTCTCTTTAACGCTCTTTCATCTTGTTTCACTCTCTTTATCCCTCCTTCATCTTGTTTCACTCTCTTTAACCCTTCTTCATCTTGTTTCTCTCTCTTTAACCCTCATTCATCTTGGTTCACTCACTTTCACCCTCCTTCACCTTGCTTCACTCTCTTTAACCCTCATTCGTCTTCTTTCACTCTCTTCAACCCTCATTCATCTTCTTTCACTCTGTTTAACATCTCATTCATCTTGTTTCACTCTCTTTAGCCCTCATTCATCTTGTTTCATTCTCTTTAACACTCATTCATCTTGTTTCACTCTCTTTAACGCTCTTTCATGTTGTTTCACTCTCTTTAACCGTCCATCATCTTGTTTCAATCTCTTTAACCCTCCGTCATCTTGTTTCACTCTCTTTAACCCTCATTCATCTTGTTTCACTCTCTTAAATCCTCGTTTATCTTGTTTCCCTCTCTTTAACCGTCATTCATCTTGTTTCACTCTCTTTAACCGTTATTCATCTTGTTTCACTCACTTTAAGCCTCATTCATCTTGTTTCACTCTCTTTAACCCTCATTCATCTTATTTAACTCTCTTTAACCCTGATTCATCTTGTTTCACTCTCTTTAACCCTCATTCATCTTTGTTCACTCAGTTTAACCCTCCTTCAACTTGCTTCACTCTCTTTAACCCTCCTTCATCGTGTTTCACTCTCTTTAGCCCTCCTTCATCTTGTTTCACTCTCTTTAACGCTCTTTCATCTTGTTTCACTCTCTTTATCCCTCCTTCATCTTGTTTCTCTCTCTTTAACCCTCATTCATCTTGTTTCACTCACTTTCACCCTCCTTCACCTTGCTTCACTCTCTTTAACCCTCATTCGTCTTCTTTCACTCTCTTCAACCCTCATTCATCTTGTTTCACTCTCATTAACCCTCGTTCATCTTGTTTCACTCTCTTTAACCGTCATTCATCTGGTTTCACTCCCTTCCACCCTTAGTCATCTTGTTTCACTCTCTTTAACCCTCATTCATATTGGTTCACTCTCTTTAAACCTCCTTCATCTTCTTTCACTCCCTTTAACCCTCCTTCATCTTTTTGCACTCCCTTTAATCGTCCTTCATCTTGTTTCGCTCTCTTTAACCCTCCTTCATTTAGTTTCACTCTCTTTACCCCTCATTCATCTTGTTTCATTCTCTTTCACCCTCAATCATCTAGTTTCGCTCTCTTTAATCCTCTTTCATCTTGTTTCACTCTCTTTAACCCTTATCCATCTTGTTTCACTCTCTTTAACCCTCATTCATCTTGTTTCACTCTCTTTAACCCTCCTTCATCGCGTTTCTCTCTCATTAACCCTCCTTCATCGCGTTTCACTCTCTTTAACCCTCCTTCATCTTATTTAACTCTCTTTAACCCTGATTCATCTTGTTTCACTCTCTTTAACCCTCATTCATCTTTGTTCACTCAGTTTAACCCTCCTTCAACTTGCTTCACTCTCTTTAACCCTCCTTCATCGTGTTTCACTCTCTTTAGCCCTCCTTCATCTTGTTTCACTCTCTTTAACGCTCTTTCATCTTGTTTCACTCTCTTTATCCCTCCTTCATCTTGTTTCACTCTCTTTAACCCTTCTTCATCTTGTTTCTCTCTCTTTAACCCTCATTCATCTTGGTTCACTCACTTTCACCCTCCTTCACCTTGCTTCACTCTCTTTAACCCTCATTCGTCTTCTTTCACTCTCTTCAACCCTCATTCATCTTCTTTCACTCTGTTTAACATCTCATTCATCTTGTTTCACTCTCTTTAGCCCTCATTCATCTTGTTTCATTCTCTTTAACACTCATTCATCTTGTTTCACTCTCTTTAACGCTCTTTCATGTTGTTTCACTCTCTTTAACCGTCCATCATCTTGTTTCAATCTCTTTAACCCTCCGTCATCTTGTTTCACTCTCTTTAACCCTCATTCATCTTGTTTCACTCTCTTAAATCCTCGTTTATCTTGTTTCCCTCTCTTTAACCGTCATTCATCTTGTTTCACTCTCTTTAACCGTTATTCATCTTGTTTCACTCACTTTAAGCCTCATTCATCTTGTTTCACTCTCTTTAACCCTCATTCATCTTGTTTCACTCTCTTTAACCTTCATTCATCTTGTTTCACTCTCTTTAACACTCATTCATCTTGTTTCACTCTCTTTAACCCTCATTCATCTAGTTTCACTCTCTTTAACCATCCTTCATCTTGTTTCACTCTCTTTAACCCTCACTCATCTTGTTTCACTCTCTTTAACCCTCGTTCATCTTGTTTCACTCTCTTTAACCGTCATTTATCTTGTTTCACTCTCTTTAACCCTTATTCATCTTGTTTCACTCACTTTAACCCTCATTCATCTTGTTTCACTCTCTTTAACCGTCCATCATCTTGTTTCAATCTCTTTAACCCTCAGTCATCTTGTTTCACTCTCTTCAACCCTCATTCATCTTGTTTCACTCTCTTTAACCCTCGTTCATCTTGTTTCACTCTCTTTAACCGTCATTCATCTGGTTTCACTCCCTTCAACCCTTAGTCATCTTGTTTCACTCTCTTTAACCCTCATTCATATTGGTTCACTCTCTTTAATCCTCCTTCATCTTCTTTCACTCCCTTTAACCCACCTTCATCTTTTTGCACTCCCTTTAATCGTCCTTCATCTTGTTTCGCTCTCTTTAACCCTCCTTCATTTTGTTTCACTCTCTTTACCCCTCATTCATCTTGTTTCATTCTCTTTCACCCTCAATCATCTAGTTTCGCTCTGTTTAATCCTCTTTCATCTTGTTTCACTCTCTTTAACCCTTATCCATCTTGTTTCACTCTCTTTAACCCTCCTTCATCGCGTTTCTCTCTCATTAACCCTCCTTCATCGCGTTTCACTCTCTTTAACCCTCCTTCATCTTATTTAACTCTCTTTAGCCCTGATTCATCTTGTTTCACTCTCTTTAACCCTCATTCATCTTTGTTCACTCAGTTTAACCCTCCTTCAACTTGCTTCACTCTCTTTAACCCTCCTTCATCGTGTTTCACTCTCTTTAGCCCTCCTTCATCTTGTTTCACTCTCTTTAACCCTCCTTCATCTTGTCTCTCTCTCTTTAACCCTCATTCATCTGGTTTACTCACTTTAACCCTCCTTCACCTTGCTTCACTCTCTTTAACCCTCATTCGTCTTCTTTCACTCTCTTCAACCCTCATTCATCTTCTTTCACCCTGTTTAACATCTCATTCATCTTGTTTCACTCTCTTTAGCCCTCATTCATCTTGTTTCATTCTCTTTAACACTCATTCATCTTGTTTCACTCTCTTTAACGCTCTTTCATGTTGTTTCACTCTCTTTAACCGTCCGTCATCTTGTTTCAATCTCTTTAACCCTCCGTCATCTTGTTTCACTCTCTTTAACCCTCATTCATCTTGTTTCACTCTCTTAAATCCTCGTTTATCTTGTTTCCCTCTCTTTAACCGTCATTCATCTTGTTTCACTCTCTTTAACCCTCCTTCATCTTATTTAACTCTCTTTAGCCCTGATTCATCTTGTTTCACACTCTTTAACCCTCATTCATCTTTGTTCACTCAGTTTAACCCTCCTTCAACTTGCTTCACTCTCTTTAACCCTCCTTCATCGTGTTTCACTCTCTTTAGCCCTCCTTCATCTTGTTTCACTCTCTTTAACCCTCCTTCATCTTGTTTCTCTCTCTTTAACCCTCATTCATCTTGGTTCACTCACTTTAACCCTCCTTCACCTTGCTTCACTCTCTTTAACCCTCATTCGTCTTCTTTCACTCTCTTCATCCCTCATTCATCTTCTTTCACTCTGTTTAGCATCTCATTCATCTTGTTTCACTCTCTTTAGCCCTCATTCATCTTGTTTCATTCTCTTTAACACTCATTCATCTTGTTTCACTCTCTCTTTAACGCTCTTTCATGTTGTTTCACTCTCTTTAACCGTCCATCATCTTGTTTCAATCTCTTTAACCCTCCGTCATCTTGTTTCACTCTCTTTAACCCTCATTCATCTTGTTTCACTCTCTTAAATCCTCGTTTATCTTGTTTCCCTCTCTTTAACCGTCATTCGTCTTGTTTCACTCTCTTTAACCCTTATTCATCTTGTTTCACTCACTTTAACCCTCATTCATCTTGTTTCACTCTCTTTAACCCTCATTCATCTTGTTTCACTCTCTTTAACCTTCATTCATCTTGTTTCACTCTCTTTAACACTCATTCATCTTGTTTCACTCTCTTTAAACCTCATTCATCTAGTTTCAATCTCTTTAACCCTCATCAATCTCGTTTCACTCTCTTTCACCCACCTTCATCGCGTTTAACTCTCTTTAATCCTCCTTCATCTCGTTTCACACTCTTTGACCCTCTTTCACCTCGTTGCAATCTCTTTAACCCTCCTTCATCACGTTTCACTCACTTTAACCCTCATTCATCTTGTTTCACTCTCTTTAACCCTCATTCATCTTGTTTAACTCTCTTTAACCCTCATCCATCTGGTTTCACTCTCTTTAACCCTCATTCATCTTGGTTGACTCACTTTAACCCTCCTTCAACTAGCTTCACTCTCTTTAACCCTCCTTCATCTTGTTTCACTCTCTTTAACGCTCCTTCATCTTGTTTCACTCTCTTTAACCCTCCTTCATCTTGTTTCACTCTCTTTAACCCTCCTTCATCTTGTTTCTCTCTCTTTAACCCTCATTCATTTTGGTTCACTCACTTTAACCCTCCTTCAACTTGCTTCACTCTCGTTAACCCTCATTCGTCTTCTTTCACTCACTTTAACCCTCATTCATCTTGTTTCACTCTCTTTAAACCTCATTCATCTTGTTTCACTCTCTTTAACCTTCATTCATCTTGTTTCACTCTGTTTAACATCTCATTCATCTTGTTTCACTCTCTTTAGCCCTCATTCAACTTGTTTCATTCTCTTTTACACTCATTCATCTTGTTTCACTCTCTTTAACGCTCTTTCATGTTGTTTCACTCTCTTTAACCGTCCATCGTCTTGTTTCAATCTCTTTAACCCTCCGTCATCTTGTTTCACTCTCTTAAACCCTCGTTTATCTTGTTTCCCTCTCTTTAACCGTCATTCATCTTGTTCCACTCTCTTTAAACCTTATTCATCTTGTTTCACTCACTTTAACCCTCATTCATCTTGTTTCACTCTCTTTAAACCTCATTCATCTTGTTTCACTCTCTTTAACCTTCATTCATCTTGTTTCACTCTCTTTAACACTCATTCATCTTCTTTCACTCTCTTTAACCCTCATTCATCTAGTTTCAATCTCTTTAACCCTAATCAATCTCGTTTCACTCTCTTTCACCCACCTTCATCGCGTTTAACTCTCTTTAATCCTCCTTCATCTCGTTTCACACTCTTTGACCCTCTTTCACCTCGTTGCAATCTCTTTAACCCTCCTTCATCACGTTTCACTCACTTTAACCCTCATTCATCTTGTTTCACTCTCTTTAACCTTCATTCATCTTGTTTAACTCTCTTTATCCCTCATCCATCTGGTTTCACTCTCTTTCACCGTCATTCATCTTGGTTCACTCACTTTAACCCTCCTTCAACTTGCTTCACTCTCTTTAACCCTCCTTCATCTTGTTTTACTCTCTATAACCCTCCTTCATCATGTTTCACTCTCTTTATCCCTCATTCATCTTGTTTCACTCTATTTAACCCTCATTCGTCTACTTTCACTCTGTTCAACCCTCATTCATCTTGTTTCACTGTCTTCAACCTCTCATTCATCTTGTTTCACTCTCTTTAACCCCCCTTCATCTTGTTTCACTCTCTTTAACCATCCTTCATCTCGTTCCACTCTCTTTAACCCACACTCAACTTGTTTCACTCTCTTTAACCTTCATTCATCTTGTTTCACTCTCTTTAACACTCATTCATCTTGTTTCACTCTCTTTAACCTTAATCAATCTCGTTTCAATCTCTTTCACACTCCTTCATCTTGTTTCACTCTCTGTAACCCTCATTCATCTTGTTTCACTCTCTGTAACCCTCATTCATCGTGTTGCACTCTATTTAACCATCATTCATCTTGTTTCACTCTCGTTAATCCTTATTCATTTTGTTTCATTCACTTTAACCCTCATTCATCTTGTTTCACTCTCTTTACCCCTCATTCATCTTGTTTCACTCTCTTTAACCCTCATTCATCTTTGTTCACTCAGTTTAACCCTCCTTCATCGCGTTTCTCTCTCATTAACCCTCCTTCATCGCGTTTCACTCTCTTTAACCCTCCTTCATCTTATTTAACTCTCTTTAGCCCTGATTCATCTTGTTTCACTCTCTTTAACCCTCATTCATCTTTGTTCACTCAGTTTAACCCTCCTTCAACTTGCTTCACTCTCTTTAACCCTCCTTCATCGTGTTTCACTCTCTTTAGCCCTCCTTCATCTTGTTTCACTCTCTTTAACCCTCCTTCGTCTTCTTTCTCTCTCTTTAACCCTCATTCATCTTGGTTCACTCACTTTAACCCTCCTTCACCTTGCTTCACTCTCTTTAACCCTCATTCGTCTTCTTTCACTCTCTTCAACCCTCATTCATCTTCTTTCACTTTGTTTAACATCTCATTCATCTTGTTTCACTCTCTTTAGCCCTCGTTCATCTTGTTTCATTCTCTTTAACACTCATTCATCTTGTTTCACTCTCTTTAACGCTCTTTCATGTTGTTTCACTCTCTTTAACCGTCCGTCATCTTGTTTCAATCTCTTTAACCCTCCGTCATCTTGTTTCACTCTCTTTAACCCTCATTCTTCTTGTTTCACTCTCTTAAATCCTCGTTTATCTTGTTTCCCTCTCTTTAACCGTCATTCAACTTGTTTCACTCTCTTTAACCCTTATTCATCTTGTTTCACTCACTTTAACCCTCATTCATCTTGTTTCACTCTCTTTAACCCTCATTCATCTTGTTTCACTCTCTTTAACCTTCATTCATCTTGTTTCACTCTCTTTAACACTCATTCATCTTCTTTCACTCTCTTTAACCCTCATTCATCTAGTTTCAATCTCTTTAACCCTAATCAATCTCGTTTCACTCTCTTTCACCCACCTTCATCGCGTTTAACTCTCTTTAATCCTCCTTCATCTCGTTTCACACTCTGTGACCCTCTTTCACCTCGTTGCAATCTCTTTAACCCTCCTTCATCACGTTTCACTCACTTTAACCCTCATTCATCTTGTTTCACTCTCTTTAACCCTCATTCATCTTGTTTAACTCTCTTTAACCCTCATCCATATGGTTTCGCTCTCTTTAACCCTCATTCATCTTGGTTCACTCACTTTAACCCTCCTTCAACTTGCTTCACTCTCTTTAACCCTCCTTCATCTTGTTTCACTCTCTTTAACGCTCCTTCACCTTGTTTCTCTCTCTTTAACCCTCATTCATCTTGGTTCACTCACTTTAACCCTCCTTCAACTTGCTTCACTCTCTTTAACCCTCATTCGTCTTCTTTCACTCTCTTCAACCCTCATTCATCTTCTTTCACTCTGTTTAACATCTCATTCATCTTGTTTCACTCTCTTTAGCCCTCATTCAACTTGTTTCATTCTCTTTTACACTCATTCATCTTGTTTCACTCTCTTTAACGCTCTTTCATGTTGTTTAACTCTCTTTAACACTCATTCGTCTTCTTTCTGTCTCTTCATCCCTCATTCATCTTGTTTCACTCTCTTTAACCTCTCATTCATCTTGTTTCACTCTCTTTAACCCTCATTCATCTTGTTTCGCTCTCTTTAACACTCATTCATCTTGTTTCACTCTCTTTAACCCCCCTTCATCTTGTTTCACTCTCTTTAACGCTCTTTCATCTTGTTTCACTCTCTTTAACCATCCTTCATCTTGTTTCACTCTCTTTAACCCTCACTCATCTTGTTTCACTCTCTTTAACCCTCGTTCATCTTGTTTCACTCTCTTTAACCGTCATTCATCTTGTTTCACTCTCTTTAACCCTTATTCATCTTGTTTCACTCACTTTAAACCTCATTCATCTTGTTTCACTCTCTTTAACCGTCCATCATCTTGTTTCAATCTCTTTAACCCTCAGTCATTTTGTTTCACTCTCTTCAACCCTCATTCATCTTGTTTCACTCTCTTTAACCCTCGTTCATCTTGTTTCACTCTCTTTAACCGTCATTCATCTGGTTTCACTCCCTTCCACCCTTAGTCATCTTGTTTCACTCTCTTTAACCCTCATTCATATTGGTTCACTCTCTTTAAACCTCCTTCATCTTCTTTCACTCCCTTTAACCCTCCTTCATCTTTTTGCACTCCCTTTAATCGTCCTTCATCTTGTTTCGCTCTCTTTAACGCTCCTTCATCTTGTTTCACTCTCTTTAACCCTTATCCATCTTGTTTCACTCTCTTTAACCCTCATTCATCTTGTTTCACTCTCTTTAACCCTCCTTCATCGCGTTTCTCTCTCATTAACCCTCCTTCATCGCGTTTCACTCTCTTTAAACCTCCTTCATCTTATTTAACTCTCTTTAACCCTGATTCATCTTGTTTCACTCTCTTTAACCCTCATTCATCTTTGTTCACTCAGTTTAACCCTCCTTCAACTTGCTTCACTCTCTTTAACCCTCCTTCATCGTGTTTCACTCTCTTTAGCCCTCCTTCATCTTGTTTCACTCTCTTTAACGCTCTTTCATCTTGTTTCACTCTCTTTATCCCTCCTTCATCTTGTTTCACTCTCTTTAACCCTTCTTCATCTTGTTTCTCTCTCTTTAACCCTCATTCATCTTGGTTCACTCAGTTTAACCCTCCTTCACCTTGCTTCACTCTCTTTAACCCTCATTCGTCTTCTTTCACTCTCTTCAACCCTCATTCATCTTCTATCACTCTGTTTAACATCTCATTCATCTTGTTTCACTCACTTTAGCCCTCATTCATCTTGTTTCATTCTCTTTAACACTCATTCATCTTGTTTCACTCTCTTTAACGCTCTTTCATGTTGTTTCACTCTCTTTAACCGTCCATCATCTTGTTTCAATCTCTTTAACCCTCCGTCATCTTGTTTCGCTCTCTTTAACCCTCATTCATCTTGTTTCACTCTCTTAAATCCTCGTTTATCTTGTTTCCCTCTCTTTAACCGTCATTCATCTTGTTTCACTCTCTTTAACCCTTATTCATCTTGTTTCACTCACTTTAACCCTCATTCATCTTGTTTCACTCTCTTTAACCCTCATTCATCTTGTTTCACTCTCTTTAACCTTCATTCATCTTGTTTCACTCTCTTTAACACTCATTCATCTTGTTTCACTCTCTTTAACCCTCATTCATCTAGTTTCAATCTCTTTAACCCTCATCAATCTCGTTTCACTCTCTTTCACCCACCTTCATCGCGTTTAACTCTCTTTAATCCTCCTTCATCTCGTTTCACACTCTTTGACCCTCTTTCACCTCGTTGCAATCTCTTTAACCCTCCTTCATCACGTTTCACTCACTTTAACCCTCATTCATCTTGTTTCACTCTCTTTAACCCGCATTCATCTTGTTTAACTCTCTTTAACCCTCATCCATCTGCTTTCACTCTCTTTAACCCTCATTCATCTTGGTTCACTCACTTTAACCCTCCTTCAACTTGCTTCACTCTCTTTAACCCTCCTTCATCTTGTTTCACTCTCTTTAACGCTCCTTCATCTTGTTTCACTCTCTTTAACCCTCCTTCATCTTGTTTCACTCTCTTTAACCCTCCTTCATCTTGTTTCTCTCTCTTTAACCCTCATTCATCTTGGTTCACTCACTTTAACCCTCCTTCAACTTGCTTCACTCTCTTTAACCCTCATTCGTCTTCTTTCACTCTCTTCAACCCTCATTCATCTTCTTTCACTCTGTTTAACATCTCATTCATCTTGTTTCACTCTCTTTAGCCCTCATTCAACTTGTTTCATTCTCTTTTACACTCATTCATCTTGTTTCACTCTCTTTCACGCTCTTTCATGTTGTTTCACTCTCTTTAACCGTCCATCATCTTGTTTCAATCTCTTTAACCCTCCGTCATCTTGTTTCACTCTCTTAAACCCTCGTTTATCTTGTTTCCCTCTCTTTAACCCTCATTCATCTTGTTTCACTCTCTTTAACCTTCATTCGTCTTGTTTCACTCTCTTTAACACTCATTCATCTTGTTTCACTCTCTTTAACCCTCATTCATCTAGTTTCAATCTCTTTAACCCTAATCAATCTCGTTTCACTCTCTTTCACCCACCTTCATCGCGTTTAACTCTCTTTAATCCTCCTTCATCTCGTTTCACACTCTTTGACCCTCTTTTACCTCGTTGCAATCTCTTTAACCCTCCTTCATCACGTTTCACTCACTTTAACCCTCATTCATCTTGTTTCACTCTCTTTAACCCTCATTCATCTTGTTTAACTCTCTTTATCCCTCATCCATCTGGTTTCACTCTCTTTAACCGTCATTCATCTTGGTTCACTCACTTTAACCCTCCTTCAACTTGCTTCACTCTCTTTAACCCTCCTTCATCTTGTTTCACTCTCTATAACCCTCCTTCATCATGTTTCACTCTCTTTATCCCTCATTCATCTTGTTTCACTCTATTTAACCCTCATTCGTCTACTTTCACTCTCTTCAACCCTCATTCATCTTGTTTCACTGTCTTCAACCTCTCATTCATCTTGTTTCACTCTCTTTAACCCCCCTTCATCTTGTTTCACTCTCTTTAACCATCCTTCATCTCGTTCCACTCTCTTTAACCCACACTCAACTTGTTTCACTCTCTTTAACCTTCATTCATCTTGTTTCACTCTCTTTAACACTCATTCATCTTGTTTCACTCTCTTTAACCCTCATTCATCTTGTTTCCATCTCTTTAACCTTAATCAATCTCGTTTCAATCTCTTTCACACTCCTTCATCTTGTTTCACTCTCTGTAACCCTCATTCATCTTGTTTCACTCTCTGTAACCCTCATTCATCGTGTTGCACTCTCTTTAACCATCATTCATCTTGTTTCACTCTCGTTAATCCTTATTCGTTTTGTTTCATTCACTTTAACCCTCATTCATCTTGTTTCACTCTCTTTACCCCTCATTCATCCTGTTTCACTCTCTTTAACCCTCATTCATCTTGTTTAACTCTCTTTAACCCTGATTCATTTGTTTCACTCTCTTTAACCCTCATTCATCTTTGTTCACTCAGTTTAACCCTCCTTCAACTTGCTTCACTCTCTTTAACCCTCCTTCATCGTGTTTCACTCTCTTTAGCCCTCCTTCATCTTGTTTCACTCTCTTTAGCGCTCTTTCATCTTGTTTCACTCTCTTTAACCCTTCTTCATCTTGTTTCTCTCTCTTTAACCCTCATTCATCTTGGTTCACTCACTTTAACCCTCCTTCACCTTGCTTCACTCTCTTTAACCCTCATTCGTCTTCTTTCACTCTCTTCAACCCTCATTCATCTTCTTTCACTCTGTTTAACATCTCATTCATCTTGTTTCACTCTCTTTAGCCCTCATTCATCTTGTTTCATTCTCTTTAACACTCATTCATCTTGTTTCACTCTCTTTAACGCTCTTTCATGTTGTTTCACTCTCTTTAACCGTCCATCATCTTGTTTCAATCTCTTTAACCCTCCGTCATCTTGTTTCACTCTCTTTAACCCTCATTCATCTTGTTTCACTCTCTTAAATCCTCGTTTATCTTGTTTCCCTCTCTTTAACCGTCATTCATCTTGTTTCACTCTCTTTAACCCTTATTCATCTTGTTTCACTCACTTTCACCCTCATTCATCTTGTTTCACTCTCTTTAACCCTCATTCATCTTGTTTCACTCTCTTTAACCTTCATTCATCTTGTTTCACTCTCTTTAACACTCATTCATCTTGTTTCACTCTCTTTAACCCTCATTCATCTAGTTTCAATCTCTTTAACCCTCATCAATCTCGTTTCACTCTCTTTCACCCACCTTCATCGCGTTTAACTCTCTTTAATCCTCCTTCATCTCGTTTCACACTCTTTGACCATCTTTCACCTCGTTGCAATCTCTTTAACCCTCCTTCATCACGTTTCACTCACTTTAACCCTCATTCATCTTGTTTCACTCTCTTTAACCCTCATTCATCTTGTTTAACTCTCTTTAACCCTCATCCATCTGGTTTCACTCTCTTTAACCCTCATTCATCTTGGTTCACTCACTTTAACCCTCCTTCAACTTGCTTCACTCTCTTTAACCCTCCTTCATCTTGTTTCACTCTCTTTAACGCTCCTTCATCTTGTTTCACTCTCTTTAACCCTCCTTCATCTTGTTTCACTCTCTTTAACCCTCCTTCATCTTGTTTCTCTCTCTTTAACCCTCATTCATCTTGGTTCACTCACTTTAACCCTCCTTCAACTTGCTTCACTCTCTTTAACCCTCATTCGTCTTCTTTCACTCTCTTCAACCCTCATTCATCTTCTTTCACTCTGTTTAACATCTCATTCATCTTGTTTCACTCTCTTTAGCCCTCATTCAACTTGTTTCATTCTCTTTTACACTCATTCATCTTGTTTCACTCTCTTTAACGCTCTTTCATGTTGTTTCACTCTCTTTAACCGTCCATCATCTTGTTTCAATCTCTTTAACCCTCCGTCATCTTGTTTCACTCTCTTAAACCCTCGTTTATCTTGTTTCCCTCTCTTTAACCGTCATTCATCTTGTTCCACTCTCTGTAAACCTTATTCATCTTGTTTCACTCACTTTAACCCTCATTCATCTTGTTTCACTCTCTTTAACCCTCATTCATCTTGTTTCACTCTCTTTAACCTTCATTCATCTTGTTTCACTCTCTTTAACACTCATTCATCTTGTTTCACTCTCTTTAACCCTCATTCATCTAGTTTCAATCTCTTTAACCCTAATCAATCTCGTTTCACTCTCTTTCACCCACCTTCATCGCGTTTAACTCTCTTTAATCCTCCTTCATCTCGTTTCACACTCTTTGACCCTCTTTCACCTCGTTGCAATCTCTTTAAACCTCCTTCATCACGTTTCACTCACTTTAACCCTCATTCATCTTGTTTCACTCTCTTTAACCCTCATTCATCTTGTTTAACTCTCTTTATCCCTCATCCATCTGGTTTCACTCTCTTTAACCGTCATTCATCTTGGTTCACTCACTTTAACCCTCCTTCAACTTGCTTCACTCTCTTTAACCCTCCTTCATCTTGTTTTACTCTCTATAACCCTCCTTCATCATGTTTCACTCTCTTTATCCCTCATTCATCTTGTTTCACTCTATTTAACCCTCATTCGTCTACTTTCACTCTCTTCAACCCTCATTCATCTTGTTTCACTGTCTTCAACCTCTCATTCATCTTGTTTCACTCTCTTTAACCCCCCTTCATCTTGTTTCACTCTCTTTAACCATCCTTCATCTCGTTCCACTCTCTTTAACCCACACTCAACTTGATTCACTCTCTTTAACCTTCATTCATCTTGTTTCACTCTCTTTAACACTCATTCATCTTGTTTCACTCTCTTTAACCCTCATTCATCTTGTTTCCATCTCTTTAACCTTAATCAATCTCGTTTCAATCTCTTTCACACTCCTTCATCTTGTTTCACTCTCTGTAACCCTCATTCATCTTGTTTCACTCTCTGTAACCCTCATTCATCGTGTTGCACTCTCTTTAACCATCATTCATCTTGTTTCACTCTCGTTAATCCTTATTCATTTTGTTTCATTTACTTTAACCCTCATTCATCTTGTTTCACTCTCTTTACCCCTCATTCATCTTGTTTCACTCTCTTTAACCCTCATTCATCTTGTTTAACTCTCTTTAACCCTCATTCATCTTTTTTCACTCTCTTTTACCCTCATTCATCTTGGTTCACCCTACTTTAACCCTCATTCATCTTGTTTCACTCTCTTTAACCATCTTTCATCCTGTTTCACTCTCTTTAACCCTCCTTCATCTCGTTTCAATCATTTTAACCCTCCTTCATCGGGTTTCACTCTCTTTAACCCTCCTTCATCTTGTTTCACTCTCTTTAAACCTTATTCATCTTGTTTCACCCACTTTAACCCTCATTCATCTTGTTTCACTCTCTTTATCCCTCATTCATCTTGTTTAACTCTCTTTAACACACATTCGTCTCCTTTCTCTCTCTTCAACACTCATTCATCTTCTTTCACTCTCTTTAACCCTCCTTTATCTTGTTTCACTCTCTTTAACCCTCCTTCATCTTGTTTCACTCTCTTTAGCCCTCATTCATCTTGTTTCGTCCTCTTTAACCTTCTTACATCTTGTTTCACTCTCTTTAACCCTCATTCACCTTGTTTCACTCTCTTTAACCCTCCTTCATCTTGTTTCACTCTCTTTAACCGTCCATCATCTTGTTTCAATCTCTTTAACCCTCCGTCATCTTGTTTCACTCTCTTCAACCCTCATTCATCTTGTTTCACTCTCTTTAACCCTCGTTCATCTTGTTTCAATCTCTTTAACCGTCATTCATCTGGTTTCACTCCCTTCAACCCTTAGTCATCTTGTTTCACTCTCTTTAACCCTCATTCATCTTGGTTCACTCTATTTAACCCTACTTCATCTTCTTTCCCTCCCTTTAACCCTCCTTCATCTTTTTTCACTCCCTTTGATCGTCTTTCATCTTGTTTCACTCTCTTTAACCCTCCTTCATTTTGTTTCACTCTCTTTACCCCTCATTCATCTTGTTTCATTCTCTTTCACCCTCATTCATCTTGTTTCGCTCTCTTTAATCTTTTTTCATCTTGTTTCACTCTCTTTAACGCTTATCCACCTTGTTTTACTCTCTTTAACCCTCATTCATCTTGTTTCACTCCCTTTAACCCTCCTTCATCGCGTTTCTCTCTCATTAACCCTCCTTCATCGCGTTTCACTCTCTTTAACCCTCATTCATCTTGTTTCACTCTCTTTAACCCTCCTTCATCGCGTTTCTCTCTCATTAACCCTCCTTCATCGCGTTTCACTCTCTTTAACCCTCCTTCATCTTGTTTAACTCTCTTTAACCCTGATTCATCTTGTTTCACTCTCTTTAACACTCATTCATCTTGGTTCACTCACTTTAATCCTCCTTCAACTTGCTTCACTCTCTTTAACCCTCCTTCATCTTGTTTTACTCTCTTTAACCCTCCTTCATCATGTTTCACTCTCTTTATCCCTCATTCGTCTTGTTTCACTCTATTTAACCCTCATTCGTCTACTTTCACTCTCTTCAACCCTCATTCATCTTGTTTCACTGTCTTCAACCTCTCATTCATCTTGTTTCACTCTCTTTAACCCCCCTTCATCTTGTTTCACTCTCTTTAACCATCCTTCATCTCGTTCCACTCTCTTTAACCCACACTCAACTTGTTTCACTCTCTTTAACCTTCATTCATCTTGTTTCACTCTCTTTAACACTCATTCATCTTGTTTCACTCTCTTTAACCCTCATTCATCTTGTTTCCATCTCTTTAACCTTAATCAATCTCGTTTCAATCTCTTTCACACTCCTTCATCTTGTTTCACTCTCTGTAACCCTCATTCATCTTGTTTCACTCTCTGTAACCCTCATTCATCGTGTTGCACTCTCTTTAACCATCATTCATCTTGTTTCACTCTCGTTAATCCTTATTCATTTTGTTTCATTCACTTTAACCCTCATTCATCTTGTTTCACTCTCTTTACCCCTCATTCATCTTGTTTCACTCTCTTTAACCATCATTCATCTTGTTTCACTCTCTTTAACCCTTATTCATCTTGTTTCACTCACTTTAACCCTCATTCATCTTGTTTCACTCTCTTTACCCCTCATTCATCGTGTTTAACTCTCTTTAACCCTCATTCATCTTTTTTCACTCTCTTTTACCCTCATTCATCTTGGTTCACCCTACTTTAACCCTCATTCATCTTGTTTCACTCTCTTTAACCATCTTTCATCCTGTTTCACTCTCTTTAACCCTCCTTCATCTCGTTTCAATCATTTTAACCCTCCTTCATCGGGTTTCAATCTCTTTAACCCTCCTTCATCTTGTTTCACTCTCTTTAAACCTTATTCATCTTGTTTCACCCACTTTAACACTCATTCATCTTGTTTCACTCTCTTTATCCCTCATTCATCTTGTTTAACTCTCTTTAACACTCATTCGTCTCCTTTCTCTCTCTTCAACACTCATTCATCTTGTTTCACTCTCTTTAACCCTCCTTTATCTTGTTTCACTCTCTTTAACCCTCCTTCATCTTGTTTCACTCTCTTTAGCCCTCATTCATCTTGTTTCGTCCTCTTTAACCTTCCTTCATCTTGTTTCACTCTCTTTAACCCTCATTCACCTTGTTTCACTCTCTTTAACCCTCCTTCATCTTGTTTCACTCTCTTTAACCGTCCATCATCTTGTTTCAATCTCTTTAACCCTCCGTCATCTTGTTTCACTCTCTTCAACCCTCATTCATCTTGTTTCACTCTCTTTAACCCTCGTTCATCTTGTTTCACTCTCTTTAACCGTCATTCATCTGGTTTCACTCCCTTCAACCATTAGTCATCTTGTTTCACTCTCTTTAACCCTCATTCATCTTGGTTCACTCTCTTTAACCCTACTTCATCTTCTTTCCCTCCCTTTAACCCTCCTTCATCTTTTTTCACTCCCTTTGATCGTCTTTCATCTTGTTTCACTCGCTTTAACCCTCCTTCATTTTGTTTCACTCTCTTTACCCCTCATTCATCTTGTTTCATTCTCTTTCACCCTCATTCATCTTGTTTCGCTCTCTTTAATCTTTTTTCATCTTGTTTCACTCTCTTTAACGTTTATCCATCTTGTTTTACTCTCTTTAACCCTCATTCATCTTGTTTCACTCTCTTTAACCCTCCTTCATCGCGTTTCACTCTCTTTAACCCTCCTTCATCTTGTTTAACTCTCTTTAACCCTGATTCATCTTGTTTCACTCTCTTTAACCCTCATTCATCTCGGTTCACTCACTTTAACCCTCCTTCAACTTGCTTCACTCTCTTTTACCCTCCTTCATCTTGTTTTACCCTCTTTAACCCTCCTTCATCATGTTTCACTCTCTTTATCCCTCATTCATCTTGTTTCACTCTATTTAACCCTCATTCGTCTACTTTCACTCTCTTCAACCCTCATTCATCTTGTTTCACTGTCTTCAACCTCTCATTCATCTTGTTTCACTCTCTTTAACCCCCCTTCATCTTGTTTCACTCTCTTTAACCATCCTTCATCTCGTTCCACTCTCTTTAACCCACACTCAACTTGTTTCACTCTCTTTAACCTTCATTCATCTTGTTTCACTCTCTTTAACACTCATTCATCTTGTTTCACTCTCTTTAACCCTCATTCATCTTGTTTCCATCTCTTTAACCTTAATCAATCTCGTTTCAATCTCTTTCACACTCCTTCATCTTGTTTCACTCTCTGTAACCCTCATTCATCTTGTTTCACTCTCTGTAACCCTCATTCATCGTGTTGCACTCTCTTTAACCATCATTCATCTTGTTTCACTCTCGTTAATCCTTATTCATTTTGTTTCATTCACTTTAACCCTCATTCATCTTGTTTCACTCTCTTTACCCCTCATTCATCTTGTTTCACTCTCTTTAACCCTCATTCATCTTGTTTAACTCTCTTTGACCCTCATTCATCTTTTTTCACTCTCTTTTACCCTCATTCATCTTGGTTCACCCTACTTTAACCCTCATTCATCTTGTTTCACTCTCTTTAACCATCTTTCATCCTGTTTCACTCTCTTTAACCCTCCTTCATCTCGTTTCAATCATTTTAACCCTCCTTCATCGGGTTTCACTCTCTTTAACCCTCCTTCATCTTGTTTCACTCTCTTTAAACCTTATTCATCTTGTTTCACCCACTTTAACCCTCATTCATCTTGTTTCACTCTCTTTATCCCTCATTCATCTTGTTTAACTCTCTTTAACACTCATTCGTCTCCTTTCTCTCTCTTCAACACTCATTCATCTTCTTTCCCTCCCTTTAACCCTCCTTCATCTTTTTTCACTCCCTTTGATCGTCTGTCATCTTCTTTCACTCTCTTTAACCCTCCTTCATTTTGTTTCACTCTCTTTACCCCTCATTCATCTTGTTTCATTCTCTTTCACCCTCATTCATCTTGTTTCGCTCTCTTTAATCTTTTTTCATCTTGTTTCACTCTCTTTAACGCTTATCCATCTTGTTTTACTCTCTTTAACCCTCATTCATCTTGTTTCACTCTCTTTAACCCTCCTTCATCGCGTTTCTCTCTCATTAACCCTCCTTCATCGCGTTTCAATCTCTTTAACTCTCCTTCATCTTGTTTAACTCTCTTTAACCCTGATTCATCTTGTTTCACTCTCTTTAACCCTCATTCATCTTTGTTCACTCAGTTCAACCCTCCTTCAACTTGCTTCACTCTCTTTAACCCTCCTTCATCGTGTTTCACTCTCTTTAACCCTCATTCATCTTGGTTCACTTACTTTAACCCTCCTTCAACTTGCTTCACTCTCTTTAACCCTCCTTCATCTTGTTTCACTCTCTTTAACCCTCATTCGTCTTCTTTCACTCTCTTCAACCCTCATTCATCTGTTTCACTCTGTTTAACATCTCATTCATCTTGTTTCACTCTCTTTAGCCCTCATTCATCTTGTTTCACTCTCTTTAACACTCATTCACCTTGTTTCACTCTCTTTAACGCTCTTTCATGTTGTTTCACTCTCTTTAACCGTCCATCATTTTGTTTCAATCTCTTTAACCCTCCGTCATCTTGTTTCACTCTCTTTAACCGTCATTCATCTTGTTTCACTCTCTTAAACCCTCGTTTATCTTGTTTCCCTCTCATTAACCGTCATTCATATTGTTTCACTCTCTTTAACCCTTATTCATCTTGTTTCACTCACTTTAACCCTCATTCATCTTGTTTCACTCTCTTTAACCCTCATTCATCTTGTTTCACTCTCTTTAACCTTCATTCATCTTGTTTCACTCTCTTTAACACTCATTCATCTTGTTTCACTCTCTTTAACTCTCATTCATCTAATTTCAATCTCTTTAACCCTAATCAATCTCGTTTCACTCTCTTTCACCCTCCTTCATCGCGTTTAACTCTCTTTAATCCTCCTTCATCTCGTTTCACACTCTTTGACCCTCTTTCACCTCGTTGCAATCTCTTTAACCCTCCTTCATCTCGTTTCTCTCACTTTAACCCTCATTCATCTTGTTTTACTCTCTTTAACCCTCCTTCATCATGTTTCACTCTCTTTAACCCTCATTCATCTTGTTTCACTCTATTTAACCCTCATTCGTCTACTTTCACTCTCTTCAACCCTCATTCATCTTGTTTCACTGTCTTCAACCTCTCATTCATCTTGTTTCACTCTCTTTATCCCCCCTTCATCTTGTTTCACTCTCTTTAACCATCCTTCATCTCGTTCCACTCTCTTTAACCCACACTCAACTTGTTTCACTCTCTTTAACCTTCATTCATCTTGTTTCACTCTCTTTAACACTCATTCATCTTGTTTCACTCTCTTTAACCCTCATTCATCTTGTTTCCATCTCTTTAACCTTAATCAATCTCGTTTCAATCTCTTTCACACTCCTTCATCTTGTTTCACTCTCTGTAACCCTCATTCATCTTGTTTCACTCTCTGTAACCCTCATTCATCGTGTTGCACTCTCTTTAACCATCATTCATCTTGTTTCACTCTCGTTAATCCTTATTCATTTTGTTTCATTCACTTTAACCCTCATTCATCTTGTTTCTCTCTCTTTACCCCTCATTCATCTTGTTTCACTCTCTTTAACCCTCATTCATCTTGTTTAACTCTCTTTGACCCTCATTCATCTTTTTTCACTCTCTTTTACCCTCATTCATCTTGGTTCACCCTACTTTAACCCTCATTCATCTTGTTTCACTCTCTTTAACCATCTTTCATCCTGTTTCACTCTCTTTAACCCTCCTTCATCTCGTTTCAATCATTTTAACCCTCCTTCATCGGGTTTCACTCTCTTTAACCCTCCTTCATCTTGTTTCACTCTCTTTAAACCTTATTCATCTTGTTTCACCCACTTTAACCCTCATTCATCTTGTTTCACTCTCTTTATCCCTCATTCATCTTGTTTAACTCTCTTTAACACTCATTCATCTCCTTTCTCTCTCTTCAACACTCATTCACCTTGTTTCACTCTCTTTAACCCTCCTTTATCTTGTTTCACTCTCTTTAACCCTCCTTCATCTTGTTTCACTCTCTTTAGCCCTCATTCATCTTGTTTCGTCCTCTTTAACCTCCCTTCATCTTGTTGCACTCTCTTTAACCCTCATTCACCTTGTTTCACTCTCTTTAACCCTCCTTCATCTTGTTTCACTCTCTTTAACCGTCCATCATCTTGTTTCAATCTCTTTAACCCTCCGTCATCTTGTTTCACTCTCTTCAACCCACATTCATCTTGTTTCACTCTCTTTAACCCTCGTTCATCTTGTTTCACTCTCTTTAACCGTCATTCATCTGGTTTCACTCCCTTCAACCCTTAGTCATCTTGTTTCACTCTCTTTAACCCTCATTCATCTTGGTTCACTCTCTTTAACCCTACTTCATCTTCTTTCCCTCCCTTTAACCCTCCTTCATCTTTTTTCACTCCCTTTGATCGTCTTTCATCTTGTTTCACTCTCTTTAACCCTCCTTCATTTTGTTTCACTCTCTTTACCCCTCATTCATCTTGTTTCATTCTCTTTCACCCTCATTCATCTTGTTTCGCTCTCTTTAATCTTTTTTCATCTTGTTTCACTCTCTTTAACGCTTATCCATCTTGTTTTACTCTCTTTAACCCTCATTCATCTTGTTTCACTCTCTTTAACCCTCCTTCATCGCGTTTCTCTCTCATTAACCCTCCATCATCGCGTTTCACTCTCTTTAACTCTCCTTCATCTTGTTTAACTCTCTTTAACCCTGATTCATCTTGTTTCACTCTCTTTAACCCTCATTCATCTTTGTTCACTCAGTTCAACCCTCCTTCAACTTGCTTCACTCTCTTTAACCCTCCTTCATCGTGTTTCAATCTCTTTAACCCTCATTCATCTTGGTTCACTTACTTTAACCCTCCTTCAACTTGCTTCACTCTCTTTAACCCTCCTTCATCTTGTTTCACTCTCTTTAACCCTCATTCGTCTTCTTTCACTCTCTTTAACCCTCATTCATCTGTTTCACTCTGTTTAACATCTCATTCATCTTGTTTCACTCTCTTTAGCCCTCATTCATCTTGTTTCACTCTCTTTAACACTCATTCACCTTGTTTCACTCTCTTTAACGCCCTTTCATGTTGTTTCACTCTCTTTAACCGTCCATCATCTTGTTTCAATCTCTTTAACCCTCCGTCATCTTGTTTCACTCTCTTTAACCGTCATTCATCTTGTTTCACTCTCTTAAACCCTCGTTTATCTTGTTTCCCTCTCATTAACCGTCATTCATCTTGTATCACTCTCTTTAACCCTTATTCATCTTGTTTCACTCACTTTAACCCTCATTCATCTTGTTTCACTCTCTTTAACCCTCATTCATCTTGTTTCACTCTCTTTAACCTTCATTCATCTTGTTTCACTCTCTTTAACACTCATTCATCTTGTTTCACTCTCTTTAACCCTCATTCATCTAATTTCAATCTCTTTAACCCTAATCAATCTCGTTTCACTCTCTTTCACCCTCCTTCATCGCGTTTAACTCTCTTTAATCCTCCTTCATCTCGTTTCACACTCTTTGACCCTCTTTCACCTCGTTGCAATCTCTTTAACCCTCCTTCAGCTCGTTTCTCTCACTTTAACCCTCATTCATCTTGTTTCACTCTCTTTAACCCTCATTCATCTTGTTTAACTCTCTTTAACCCTCATCCATCTTGTTTCACTCTCTTTAACCCTCATTCATCTTGGTTCACTCACTTTAACCCTCCTTCAACTTGCTTCACTCTCTTTAACCCTCCTTCATCTTGTTTTACTCTCTTTAACCCTCCTTCAACATGTTTCACTCTCTTTATCCCTCATTCATCTTGTTTCACTCTATTTAACCCTAATTCGTCTACTTTCACTCTCTTCAACCCTCATTCATCTTGTTTCACTCTCTTCAACCTCTCATTCATCTTGTTTCACTCTCTTTAATCCCCCTTCATCTTGTTTTACTCTCTTTAACCATCCTTCATCTCGTTCCACTCTCTTTAACCCAAATTCTAATTGTTTCACTCTCTTTAACCTTCATTCATCTTGTTTCACTCTCTTTTACACTCATTCATCTTGTTTCACTCTCTTTAACCCTCATTCATCTTGTTTCAATCTCTTTAACCTTAATCAATCTCGTTTCAATCTCTTTCACCCTCCTTCATCTTGTTTCACTCTCTTTAACTCTCATTCATCTTGTTTCACTCTCTATAACCCTCAGTCATCGTGTTGCACTCTCTTTAACCATCATTCATCTTGTTTCACTCTCGTTAATCCTTATTCATTTTGGTTCATTCACTTTAACCCTCATTCATCTTGTTTCACTCTCTTTACCACTCATTCATCTTGTTTCACTCTCTTTAACCCTCATTCATCTTGTTTAACTCTCTTTAACCCTCATTCATCTTTTTTCACTCTCTTTTACCCTCATTCATCTTGGTTCACCCTACTTTAACCCTCATTCATCTTGTTTCAATCTCTTTAACCCTAATCAATCTCGTTTCACTCTCTTTCACCCTCCTTCATCGCGTTTAACTCTCTTTAATCCTCCTTCATCTCGTTACACGCTCTTTGACCCTCTTTCACCTCGTTGCACTCTCTTTAACCCTCCTTCATCTTGTTTCACTATCTCTAACCCTCCTTCAACTTGCTTCACTCTCTTTAACCCTCCTTCATTTTGTTTCACTCACTTTAACCCTCATTCATCTTGTTTCACTCTCTTTATCCCTCATTCATCTTGTTTAACTCTCTTTAACACTCATTCGTCTCCTTTCTCTCTCTTCAACACTCATTCATCTCGTTTCACTCTCTTTAACCCTCATTCATCTTGTTTCAATCTCTTTAACCCTAATCAATCTCGTTTCACTCTCTTTCACCCTCCTTCATCGCGTTTAACTCTCTTTAATCCTCCTTCATCTCGTTTCACACTCTTTGACCCTCTTTCACCTCGTTGCACTCTCTTTAACCCTCCTTCATCTTGTTTCACTATCTCTAACCCTCCT
Organism: Scyliorhinus torazame; assembly: GCF_047496885.1. Classification (NCBI taxonomy): domain Eukaryota; kingdom Metazoa; phylum Chordata; class Chondrichthyes; order Carcharhiniformes; family Scyliorhinidae; genus Scyliorhinus; species Scyliorhinus torazame. The sequence goes on along the minus strand of NC_092722.1, from coordinate 140,452,511 downwards.
TCAACTTGCTTTACTCTCTTTAACCCTCCTTCATTTTGTTTCACACTCTTTAACACACCTTCATCGTGTTTCACACTCTTTAACGCACTTTCATCTTGTTTCACTCTCTTTAACCCTCCTTCATCATGTTTCACTCTCTTTACCCTTCATTCATCTTGTTTCGTCCTCTTTAACCTTCCTTCATCTTGTTTTACTCTCTTTAACCCTCATTCACCTTGTTTCACTCTCTTTAACCCTCCTTCATCTTGTTTCACTCTCTTTAACCGTCCATCATCTTGTTTTAATCTCTTTAACCCTCCGTCATCTTGTTTCACTCTCTTTAACCCTCATTCATCTTGTTTCACTCTCTTTAACCCTCGTTCATCTTGTTTCACTCTCTTTAACCGTCATTCATCTGGTTTCACTCCCTTCAACCCTTAGTCATCTTGTTTCACTCTCTTTAACCCTCATTCATCTTGGTTCACTCACTTTCACCCTCCTTCAACTGGCTTCACTCTCTTTAACACTCCTTCATCTTGTTTCACTCTCTTTAACCCACCTTCATCTCGTTTCACACTCTTTAACACTCCTTCATCTTGTTTCACTCTCTTTAACCGTCCATCATCTTGTTCAATCTCTTTAACCCTCCGTCATCTTGTTTCACTCTCTTTAACCCTCATTCATCTTGTTTCACCCTCTTAAACCCTCGTTTATCTTTTTACCCTCTTTTTAACCGTCATTCATCTTGTTTCACTCTCTTTAACCCTTATTCATCTTATTTCACTCACTTTAACCCACATTCATCTTGTTTCACTCTCTTTAACCCTCAATCATCTTGTTTCACTCTCTTTAACCTTCATTCATCTTGTTTCACTCTCTTTAACCCTCATTCATCTTGTTTCAATCTCTTTAACCCTAATCAATCTCGTTTCACTCTCTTTCACCCTCCTTCATCGCGTTTAACTCTCTTTAATCCTCCTTCATCTCGTTTCACACTCTTTGACCCTCTTTCACCTCGTTGCAATCTCTTTAACACTCCTTCATCTCGTTTCACTCACTTTAACCTTCATTCATCTTGTTTCACTCTCTTTAACCCTCATTCATCTTGTTTAACTCTCTTTAACCCTCATCCATCTTGTTTCACTCTCTTTAACCCTCATTCATCTTGGTTCACACACTTTAACCCTCCTTCAACTTGCTTCACTCTCTTTAACCCTCCTTCATCTTGTTTCACTCTCTTTAACCCTCCTTCATCATGTTTCACTCTCTTTATCCCTCATTCATCTTGTTTCACTCTATTTAACCCTCATTCGTCTACTTTCACTCTCTTCAACCCTCATTCATCTTGTTTCACTCTCTTCAACGTCTCATTCATCTTGTTTCACTCTCTTCAACCCCCCTTCATCTTGTTTCACTCTCTTTAACCATCCTTCATCTCGTTCCACTCTCTTTAACCCACATTCAACTTGTATCACTCTCTTTCACCGTCATTCATCTTGTTTCACTCTCTTTAACACTCATTCATCTTGTTTCACTCTCTTTAACCCTCATTCATCTTGTTTCAATCTCTTTAACCTTAATCAATCTCGTTTCACTCTCTTTCATCCTCCTTCATCTCGTTTCACTCTCTTTAACCCTCATTCATCTTGTTTCACTCTCTGTAACCCTCATTCATCGTGTTACACTCTCTTTAACCATCATTCATCGTGTTTCACTCTCGTTAATCCTTATTCATTTTGTTTCATTCACTTTAACCCTCATTCATCTTGTTTCACTCTCTTTACCCCTCATTCATCTTGTTTCACTCTCTTTAACCCTCATTCATCTTGTTTAACTCTCTTTAACCCTCATTTATCTTTTTTCACTCTCTTTGACCCTCATTCATCTTGGTTCACCCTACTTTAACCCTCATTCATCTTGTTTCACTCTCTTTAACCATCTTTCATCCTGTTTCACTCTCTTTAACCCTCCTTCATCTCGTTTCAATCACTTTAACCCTCCTTCATCGGGTTTCACTCTCTTTAACCCTCCTTCATCTTGTTTCACTCTCTTTAACCCTTATTCATCTTGTTTCACTCACTTTAACCCTCATTCATCTTGTTTCACTCTCTTTTTCCCTCATTCATCTTGTTTAACTCTCTTTAACACTCATTCGTCTCCTTTCTCTCTCTTCAACACTCATTCATTATGTTTCACTCTCTTTAACCCTCATTCATCTTGTTTCAATCTCTTTAACCCTAATCAATCTCGTTTCACTCACTTTCACCCTCCTTCATCGCGTTTATCTCTTTAATCCTCCTTCATCTCGTTTCACACTCTTTGACCCTCTTTCACCTCGTTGCACTCTCTTTAACCCTCCTTCATCTTGTTTCACTATCTCTAACCCTCCTTCAACTTGCTTCACTCTCTTTAACCCTCCTTCATCTTGTTTCACTCTCTTTGACCCTCCTTCATCGTGTTTCGCTCTCTTTAACGCTCTTTCATCTTGTTTCACTCTCTTTAACCCTCCTTTAACTTGTTTCACACGCTTTAACCCTCCTTCATCTTGTTTCACTCTCTTTAGCCCTCATTCATCTTGTTTCGTCCTCTTTAACCTTCCTTCATCTTGTTTCACTCTCTTTCACCCTCCTTCATCTTGTTTCACTCTCTTTAACCGTCCATCATCTTGTTTCAATCTCTTTTACCCTCCGTCATCTTGTTTCACTCTCTTTAACCCTCATTCATCTTGTTTCACTCTCTTTAACCCTCGTTCATCTTGTTTCACTCTCTTTAACCGTCATTCATCTGGTTTCACTCCCTTCAACCCTTAGTCATCGTGTTTCACTCTCTTTAACCCTCATTCATCTTGGTTCACTCACTTTCACCCTCCTTCAACTTGCTTCACTCTCTTTAAACCTCCTTCATCTTGTTTCACTCTCTTTAACACTCCTTCATCGTGTTTCACTCTCTTTAACCCACCGTCATCTTGTTTCACTCTCTTTAACACTCCTTCATCTTGTTTCACTCTCTTTAACCGTCCATCATCTTGTTTCAATCTCTTTAACCCTCCGTCATCTTGTTTCACTCTCTTTAACCCTCATTCATCTTGTTTCACTCTCTTAAACCCTCGTTTATCTTCTTACCCGCTTTTTAACCGTCATTCATCTTGTTTCACTCTCTTTAACCCTTATTCATCTTATTTCACTCACTTTAACCCTCATTCATCTTGTTTCACTCTCTTTAACCCTCAATCATCTTGTTTCACTCTCTTTAACCTTCATTCATCTTCTTTCACTCTCTTTAACACTCAATCATCTTGTTTCACTCTCTTTCACCCTCATTCATCTTGTTTCAATCTCTTTAACCCTAATCAATCTCGTTTCACTCTCTTTCACCCTCCTTCATCGCGTTTAACTCTCTTTAATCCTCCTTCATCTCGTTTCCCACTCTTTGACCCTCTTTCACCTCGTTGCAATCTCTTTAACCCTCCTTCATCTCGTTTCACTCACTTTAACCTTCATTCATCTTGTTTCACTCTCTTTAACCCTCATTCATCTTGTTTCAATCTCTTTAACCTTAATCAATCTCGTTTCACTCTCTTTCATCCTCCTTCATCTCGTTTCACTCTCTTTAACCCTCATTCATCTTGTTTCACTCTCTGTAACCCTCATTCATCGTGTTGCACTCTCTTTAACCATCATTCATCGTGTTTCACTCTCGTTAATCCTTATTCATTTTGTTTCATTCACTTTAACCCTCATTCATCTTGTTTCACTCTCTTTACCCCTCATTCATCTTGTTTCACTCTCTTTAACCCTCATTCATCTTGTTTAACTCTCTTTAACCCTCATTTATCTTTTTTCACTCTCTTTGACCCTCATTCATCTTGGTTCACCCTACTTTAACCCTCATTCATCTTGTTTCACTCTCTTTAACCATCTTTCATCCTGTTTCACTCTCTTTAACCCTCCTTCATCTCGTTTCAATCACTTTAACCCTCCTTCATCGGGTTTCACTCTCTTTAACCCTCCTTCATCTTGTTTCACTCTCTTTAACCCTTATTCATCTTGTTTCACTCACTTTAACCCTCATTCATCTTGTTTCACTCTCTTTTTCCCTCATTCATCTTGTTTAACTCTCTTTAACACTCATTCGTCTCCTTTCTCTCTCTTCAACACTCATTCATTATGTTTCACTCTCTTTAACCCACATTCATCTTGTTTCAATCTCTTTAACCCTAATCAATCTCGTTTCACTCTCTTTTACCCTCCTTCATCGCGTTTAACTCTTTAATCCTCCTTCATCTCGTTTCACACTCTTTGACCCTCTTTCACCTCGTTGCACTCTCTTTAACCCTCCTTCATCTTGTTTCACTATCTCTAACCCTCCTTCAACTTGCTTCACTCTCTTTAACCCTCCTTCATCTTGTTTCACTCTCTTTGACCCTCCTTCATCGTGTTTCGCTCTCTTTAACGCTCTTTCATCTTGTTTCACTCTCTTTAACCCTCCTTTAACTTGTTTCACTCGCTTTAACCCTCCTTCATCTTGTTTCACTCTCTTTAGCCCTCATTCATCTTGTTTCGTCCTCTTTAACCTTCCTTCATCTTGTTTCACTCTCTTTCACCCTCCTTCATCTTGTTTCACTCTCTTTAACCGTCCATCATCTTGTTTCAATCTCTTTTACCCTCCGTCATCTTGTTTCACTCTCTTTAACCCTCATTCATCTTGTTTCACTCTCTTTAACCCTCGTTCATCTTGTTTCACTCTCTTTAACCGTCATTCATCTGGTTTCACTCCCTTCAACCCTTAGTCATCGTGTTTCACTCTCTTTAACCCTCATTCATCTTGGTTCACTCACTTTCACCCTCCTTCAACTTGCTTCACTCTCTTTAAACCTCCTTCATCTTGTTTCACTCTCTTTAACACTCCTTCATCGTGTTTCACTCTCTTTAACCCACCTTCATCTCGTTTCACTCTCTTTAACACTCCTTCATCTTGTTTCACTCTCTTTAACCGTCCATCATCTTGTTTCAATCTCTTTAACCCTCCGTCATCTTGTTTCACTCTCTTTAACCCTCATTCATCTTGTTTCACTCTCTTAAACCCTCGTTTATCTTCTTACCCGCTTTTTAACCGTCATTCATCTTGTTTCACTCTCTTTAACCCTTATTCATCTTATTTCACTCACTTTAACCCTCATTCATCTTGGTTCACTCTCTTTAACCCTCCTTCATCTTGTTTCACTCTCTTTAATCCTCCTTCATCTCGTTTCCCACTCTTTGACCCTCTTTCACCTCGTTGCAATCTCTTTAACCCTCCTTCATCTCGTTTCACTCACTTTAACCTTCATTCATCTTGTTTCACTCTCTTTAACCCTCATTCATCTTGTTTAACTCTCGTTAACCCTCATCCATCTTGTTTCACTCTCTTTAACCCTCATTCATCTTGGTTCACTCACTTTAACCCTCCTTCAACTTGCTTCACTCTCTTTAACCCTACTTCATCTTGTTTCACTCTCTTTAACCCTCCTTCATCATGTTTCAATCTCTTTAACCCTCATTCATCTTGTTTCACTCTCTTTCACCCTCATTCGTCTACTTTCACTCTCTTGAACCCTCATTCATCTTGTTTCACTCTCTCCAACGTCTCATTCATCTTGTTTCACTCTCTTTCACCATCCTTCATCTCGTTCCACTCTCTTTAACCCACATTCAACTTGTATCACTCTCTATCACCTTCATTCATCTTGTTTCACTCTCTTTAACACTCATTCATCTTGTTTCACTCTCTTTAACCCTCATTCATCTTGTTTCTATCTCTTTAACATTAATCAATCTCGTTTCACTCTCTTTCATCCTCCTTCATCTTGTTTCACTCTCTTTAACCCTCATCCATCTTGTTTCACTCACTGTAACCAGCATTCATCGTGTTACACTCTCTTTAACCATCATTCATCTTGTTTCACTCTCGTTAATCCTTATTCATTTTGTTTCATTCGCTTTAACCCTCATTCATCTTGTTTCACTCTCTTTACCCCTCATTCATCTTGTTTCACTCTCTTTAACCCTCATTCATCTTGTTTAACTCTCTTTAACCCTCATTCATCTTTTTTCACTCTCTTTGACCCTCATTCATCTTGGTTCACCCTACTTTAACCCTCATTCATCTTGTTTCACTCTCTTTAACCATCTTTCATCCTATTTCACTCTCTTTAACCCTCCTTCATCTCGTTTCAATCACTTTAACCCTCCTTCATCGGGTTTCACTGTCTTTAACCCTCCTTCATCTTGTTTCACTCTCTTTAACCCTTATTCATCTTGTTTAACTCACTTTAACCCTCATTCATCTTGTTTCACTCTCTTTATCCCTCGTTCATCTTGTTTAACTCTCTTTAACACTCATTCGTCTCCTTTCTCTCTCTTCAAGACTCATTCATTATGTTTCACTCTCTTTAACCCTCATTCATCTTGTTTCAATCTCTTTAACCTTAATCAATCTCGTTTCACTCTCTTTCACCCTCCTTCATCGCGTTTAACTCTCTTTAATCCTCCTTCATCTCGTTTCACACTCTTTGTCCCTCTTTCACCTCGTTGCACTCTCTTTAACCCTCCTTCATCTTGTTTCACTATCTCTAACCCTCCTTCAACTTGCTTCACTCTCTTTAACCCTCCTTCATCTTGTTTCACTCTCTTTAACCCTCCTTCATCGTGTTTCACTCTCTTTAACGCTCCTTCATCTTGTTTCACTCTCTTTAACCCTCCTTTATCTTGTCTCACTCTCTTTAACCCTCCTTCAACTTGTTTCACTCTCTTTAGCCCTCATTCATCTTGTTTCGTCCTCTTTAACCTTCTTTCATCTTGTTTCACTCTCTTTAACCCTCATTCACCTTGTTTCACTCTCTTTAACCCTCCATCATCTTGTTTTACTCTCTTTAACCGTCCATCAGCTTGTTTCAATCTCTTTAACCCTCCGTCATCTTGTTTCACTCTCTTTAACCCTCATTCATCTTGTTTCATACTCTTTAACCCTCGTTCATCTTGTTTCACTCTCTTTAACCGTCATTCATCTGGTTTCACTCCCTTCAACCCTTAGTCATCTTGTTTCACTCTCTTTAACCCTCATCCATCTTGGTTCACTCGCTTTCACCCTCCTTCAACTTGCTTCACTCTCTTTAACACTCTTTCATCGTGTTTCACTCTCTTTAACCCACCTTCATCTCGTTTCACTCTCTTTAACACTCCTTCATCTTGTTTCACTCTCTTTAACCCTCGTTCATCGCGTTTTTCTCTCATTAATCCTCCTTCATCTCGTTTCACACACTTTAACCCACATTCATCTTGTTTCACTTTCTTTAACCCTCATTCATCTTGGTTCACTCACTTTAACCCTCCTTCAACTTACTTCACTCTTTTAACCCTCCTTCATCTTGTTTCACTCTCTTTAACCCTCATTCGTCTTCTTTCACTCTCTTCAACCCTCATTCATCTTGTTTCACTCTCTTTAACATCTCATTCTTCTTGTTTCACTCTCTTTAACCTTCATTCATCTTGTTTCACTCTCTTTAACCCTCCGTCATCTTGTTTCACTCTCTTTAACCCTCATTCATCTTGTTTCACTCTCTTTAACCCTCGTTTATCTTGTTTCCCTCTCTTTAACCGTCATTCATCTTGTTTCACTCTCTTTAACCATTATTCATCTTATTTCACTCACTTTAACCCTCATTCATCTTGTTTCACTCTCTTTAAAACTCATTCATCTTGTTTCACTCTCTTTAACCTTCATTCATCTTGTTTCACTCTCTTTAACACTCATTCATCCTGTTTCACTCTCTTTAACCCTCATTCATCTTGTTTCAATCTCTTTAATCCTAATCAATCTCGTTTCACTCTCTTTCACACTCCTTCATCGCGTTTAACTCTCTTTAATCCTCCTTCATCTCGTTTCACACTCTTTGACCCTCTTTCACCTCGTTGCACTCTCTTTAACCCTCCTTCATCTTGTTTCACTCACTTTAACCCTCATTCATCTTGTTTCACTCTCTTTAACCCTCATTCATTTTGTTTAACTCTCTTTAACCCTCATCCATCTTGTTTCACTCTCTTCAACCCTCATTCATCTTGTTTCACTCTCTTCAACATCTCATTCATCTTGTTTCACTCTCTTTAACCCTCATTCATCTCGTTTCGCTCTCTTTAACCCTCATTCATCTTGTTTCACTCTCTTTAACCCCCTTCATCTTGTTTCACTCTCTTTAACCATCCTTCATCTCGTTCCACTCTCTTTAACCCTCATTCAACTTGTTTCACTCTCTTTAACCTTCATTCATCTTGTTTCACTCTCTTTAACACTCATTCATCTTGTTTCACTCTCTTTAACCCTCATTCATCTTGTTTCAATCTCTTTACCCTTAATCAAACTCGTTTCACTCTCTTTCACCCTCCTTCATCTTGTTTCACTCTCTTTAACCCTCATTCGTCTTGTTTCACTCTCTTTAACCCTCATTCATCATGTTTCACTCTCTTTAACCATCATTCATCTTGTTTCACTCTCGTTCGTCCTTATTCATTTTGTTTCATTCACTTTAACCCTCATTCATCTTGTTTCACTCTCTTTACCCCTCATTCATCTTGTTTCACTCTCTTTAACGCTCATTCATCTTGTTTAACTCTCTTTAACCCTCATTCATCTTGTTTAACTCTCTTTAACCATCTTTCATTCTGTTTCACTCTCTTTAACCCTCCTTCATCTCGTTTCAATCACTTTAACCCGCCTTCATCGGGTTTCACTCTCTTTAACCCTCCTTCATCTTGTTTCACTCTCTTTAACCCTTATTCATCTTGTTTCACTCACTTTAACCCTCATTCATCTTGTTTCATTCTCTTTATCCCACAATCATCTTGTTTAACTCTCTTTAACACTCATTCGTCTTCTTTCTCTCTCTTCATCCCTCTTTCATCTTGTTTCTCTCTCTTTAACCTCTCATTCATCTTGTTTCGCTCTCTTTAACACTCATTCATCTTGTTTCACTCTCTTTAACCCCCCTTCATCTTGTTTCACTCTCTTTAACGCTCTTTCATCTTGTTTCACTCTCTTTAACCATCCTTCATCTTGTTTCACTCTCTTTAACCCTCACTCATCTTGTTTCACTCTCTTTAACCCTCGTTCATCTTGTTTCACTCTCTTTAACCGTCATTCATCTTTTTTCACTCTCTTTAAACCTTATTCATCTTGTTTCACTCACTTTAACCCTCATTCATCTTGTTTCACTCTCTTTACCCCTCATTCATCGTGTTTCACTCTCTTTAACCCTCATTCATCTTGTTTAACTCTCTTTAACCCTCATTCATCTTGGTTCACCCTACTTTAACCCTCATTCATCTTGTTTCACTCTCTTTAACCCTCATTCATCGTGTTTCACCCTCTTTAACCATCATTCATCTTGTTTCACTCTCGTTCATCCTTATTCATTTTGTTTCATTCACTTTAACCCTTCTTCATCTTGTTTCACTCACTTTAACCCTCATTCATCTTGTTTCACTCTCTTTAACCCTCATTCATCTTGTTTAACTCTCTTTAACCCTCATCCATCTTGTTCCACTCTCTTCAACCCTCATTCATCTTGTTTCACTCTCTTCAACATCTCATTCATCTTGTTTCACTCTCTTTAACCTTCATTCATCTTGTTTCGCTCTCTTTAACCCTCATTCATCTTGTTTCACTCTCTTTAACCCCCTTCATCTTGTTTCACTCTCTTTAACCATCCTTCATCTCGTTCCACTCTCTTTAACCCTCATTCAACTTGTTTCACTCTCTTTAACCTTCATTCATCTTGTTTCACTCTCTTTAACACTCATTCATCTTGTTTTACTCTCTTTAACCCTCATTCATCTTGTTTCAATCTCTTTAACCTTAATCAAACTCGTTTCACTCTCTTTCACCCTCCTTCATCTTGTTTCACTCTCTTTAACCCTCATTCATCTTGTTTCACTCTCTTTAACCCTCATTCATCGTGTTTCACTCTCTTTAACCATCATTCATCTTGTTTCACTCTCGTTCGTCCTTATTCATTTTGTTTCATTCACTTTAACCCTCATTCATCTTGTTTCACTCTCTTTACCCCTCATTCATCTTGTTTCACTCTCTTTAACGCTCATTCATCTTGTTTAACTCTCTTTAACCCTCATTCATCTTGTTTAACTCTCTTTAACCATCTTTCATCCTGTTTCACTCTCTGTAACCCTCCTTCATCTCGTTTCAATCACTTTAACCCTCCTTCATCGGGTTTCACTCTCTTTAACCGTCATTCATCTTTTTTCACTCTCTTTAAACCTTATTCATCTTGTTTCACTCACTTTAACCCTCATTCATCTTGTTTCACTCTCTTTACCCCTCATTCATCGTGTTTCACTCTCTTTAACCCTCATTCATCTTGTTTAACTCTCTTTAACCCTCATTCATCTTGGTTCACCCTACTTTAACCCTCATTCATCTTGTTTCACTCTCTTTAACCATCTTTCATCCTGTTTCACTCTCTTTAACCCTCCTTCATCTCTTTTCAATCACTTTAACCCTCATTCATCTTATTTCACTCTCTTTAACCCTCATTCATCTTATTTCACTCTCGTTAACCCTCATTCATCTTGTTTCACTCTCTTTAACCCTCATTCATCTTGTTTCGCTCTCTTTAACCCTAATTCATCTTGTTTCACTCTCTTTAACCCCCTTCATCTTGTTTCACTCTCTTTAACCATCCTTCATCTCGTTCCACTCTCTTTTACCCTCATTCAACTTGTTTCACTCTCTTTAACCTTCATTCATCTTGTTTCACTCTCTTTAACACTCATTCATCTTGTTTCACTCTCTTTAACCCTCATCCATCTTGTTTCAATCTCTTTAACCTTAATCAAACTCGTTTCACTCTCTTTCACCCTCCTTCATCTTGTTTCACTCTCTTTAACCCTCATTCATCTTGTTTCACTCTCTTTAACCCTCATTCATCGTGTTTCACCCTCTTTAACCATCATTCATCTTGTTTCACTCTCGTTCATCCTTATTCATTTTGTTTCATTCACTTTAACCCTTCTTCATCTTGTTTCACTCACTTTAACCCTCATTCATCTTGTTTCACTCTCTTTAACCCTCATTCATCTTGTTTAACTCTCTTTAACCCTCATCCATCTTGTTTCACTCTCTTCAACCCTCATTCATCTTGTTTCACTCTCTTCAACATCTCATTCATCTTGTTTCACTCTCTTTAACCTTCATTCATCTTGTTTCGCTCTCTTTAACCCTCATTCATCTTGTTTCACTCTCTTTAACCCCCTTCATCTTGTTTCACTCTCTTTAACCATCCTTCATCTCGTTCCACTCTCTTTAACCCTCATTCAACTTGTTTCACTCTCTTTAACCTTCATTCATCTTGTTTCACTCTCTTTAACACTCATTCATCTTGTTTTACTCTCTTTAACCCTCATTCATCTTGTTTCAATCTCTTTAACCTTAATCAAACTCGTTTCACTCTCTTTCACCCTCCTTCATCTTGTTTCACTCTCTTTAACCCTCATTCATCTTGTTTCACTCTCTTTAACCCTCATTCATCGTGTTTCACTCTCTTTAACCATCATTCATCTTGTTTCACTCTCGTTCGTCCTTATTCATTTTGTTTCATTCACTTTAACCCTCATTCATCTTGTTTCACTCTCTTTACCCCTCATTCATCTTGTTTCACTCTCTTTAACGCTCATTCATCTTGTTTAACTCTCTTTAACCCTCATTCATCTTGTTTAACTCTCTTTAACCATCTTTCATCCTGTTTCACTCTCTGTAACCCTCCTTCATCTCGTTTCAATCACTTTAACCCTCCTTCATCGGGTTTCACTCTCTTTAACCCTCCTTCATCTTGTTTCACTCTCTTTAACCCTTATTCATCTTGTTTCACTCACTTTAACCCTCATTCATCTTGTTTCAGTCTCTTTATCCCTCATTCATCTTGTTTAACTCTCTTTAACACTCATTCGTCTTCTTTCTCTCTCTTCATCCCTCATTCATCTTGTTTCACTCTCTTTAACCTCTCATTCATCTTGTTTCAATCTCTTTAACCCTCATTCATCTTGTTCCGCTCTCTTTAACACTCATTCATCTTGTTTCACTCTCTTTAACCCCCCTTCATCTTGTTTCACTCTCTTTAACGCTCTTTCATCTTGTTTCACTCTCTTTAACCATCCTTCATCTTGTTTCACTCTCTTTAACCCTCATTCATCTTGTTTAACTCTCTTTAACCCTCATCCATCTTGTTTCACTCTCTTTAACCCTCATTCATCTTGGTTCACACACTTTAACCCTCCTTCAACTTGCTTCACTCTCTTTAACCCTCCTTCATCTTGTTTCACTCTCTTTAACCCTCCTTCATCATGTTTCACTCTCTTTATCCCTCATTCATCTTGTTTCACTCTATTTAACCCTCATTCGTCTACTTTCACTCTCTTCAACCCTCATTCATCTTGTTTCACTCTCTTCAACGTCTCATTCATCTTGTTTCACTCTCTTCAACCCCCCTTCATCTTGTTTCACTCTCTTTAACCATCCTTCATCTCGTTCCACTCTCTTTAACCCACATTCAACTTGTATCACTCTCTTTCACCGTCATTCATCTTGTTTCACTCTCTTTAACACTCATTCATCTTGTTTCACTCTCTTTAACCCTCATTCATCTTGTTTCAATCTCTTTAACCTTAATAAATCTCGTTTCACTCTCTTTCATCCTCCTTCATCTCGTTTCACTCTCTTTAACCCTCATTCATCTTGTTTCACTCTCTGTAACCCTCATTCATCGTGTTACACTCTCTTTAACCATCATTCATCGTGTTTCACTCTCGTTAATCCTTATTCATTTTGTTTCATTCACTTTAACCCTCATTCATCTTGTTTCACTCTCTTTACCCCTCATTCATCTTGTTTCACTCTCTTTAACCCTCATTCATCTTGTTTAACTCTCTTTAACCCTCATTTATCTTTTTTCACTCTCTTTGACCCTCATTCATCTTGGTTCACCCTACTTTAACCCTCATTCATCTTGTTTCACTCTCTTTAACCATCTTTCATCCTGTTTCACTCTCTTTAACCCTCCTTCATCTCGTTTCAATCACTTTAACCCTCCTTCATCGGGTTTCACTCTCTTTAACCCTCCTTCATCTTGTTTCACTCTCTTTAACCCTTATTCATCTTGTTTCACTCACTTTAACCCTCATTCATCTTGTTTCACTCTCTTTTTCCCTCATTCATCTTGTTTAACTCTCTTTAACACTCATTCGTCTCCTTTCTCTCTCTTCAACACTCATTCATTATGTTTCACTCTCTTTAACCCTCATTCATCTTGTTTCAATCTCTTTAACCCTAATCAATCTCGTTTCACTCACTTTCACCCTCCTTCATCGCGTTTATCTCTTTAATCCTCCTTCATCTCGTTTCACACTCTTTGACCCTCTTTCACCTCGTTGCACTCTCTTTAACCCTCCTTCATCTTGTTTCACTATCTCTAACCCTCCTTCAACTTGCTTCACTCTCTTTAACCCTCCTTCATCTTGTTTCACTCTCTTTGACCCTCCTTCATCGTGTTTCGCTCTCTTTAACGCTCTTTCATCTTGTTTCACTCTCTTTAACCCTCCTTTAACTTGTTTCACACGCTTTAACCCTCCTTCATCTTGTTTCACTCTCTTTAGCCCTCATTCATCTTGTTTCGTCCTCTTTAACCTTCCTTCATCTTGTTTCACTCTCTTTCACCCTCCTTCATCTTGTTTCACTCTCTTTAACCGTCCATCATCTTGTTTCAATCTCTTTTACCCTCCGTCATCTTGTTTCACTCTCTTTAACCCTCATTCATCTTGTTTCACTCTCTTTAACCCTCGTTCATCTTGTTTCACTCTCTTTAACCGTCATTCATCTGGTTTCACTCCCTTCAACCCTTAGTCATCGTGTTTCACTCTCTTTAACCCTCATTCATCTTGGTTCACTCACTTTCACCCTCCTTCAACTTGCTTCACTCTCTTTAAACCTCCTTCATCTTGTTTCACTCTCTTTAACACTCCTTCATCGTGTTTCACTCTCTTTAACCCACCGTCATCTTGTTTCACTCTCTTTAACACTCCTTCATCTTGTTTCACTCTCTTTAACCGTCCATCATCTTGTTTCAATCTCTTTAACCCTCCGTCATCTTGTTTCACTCTCTTTAACCCTCATTCATCTTGTTTCACTCTCTTAAACCCTCGTTTATCTTCTTACCCGCTTTTTAACCGTCATTCATCTTGTTTCACTCTCTTTAACCCTTATTCATCTTATTTCACTCACTTTAACCCTCATTCATCTTGTTTCACTCTCTTTAACCCTCAATCATCTTGTTTCACTCTCTTTAACCTTCATTCATCTTCTTTCACTCTCTTTAACACTCAATCATCTTGTTTCACTCTCTTTCACCCTCATTCATCTTGTTTCAATCTCTTTAACCCTAATCAATCTCGTTTCACTCTCTTTCACCCTCCTTCATCGCGTTTAACTCTCTTTAATCCTCCTTCATCTCGTTTCCCACTCTTTGACCCTCTTTCACCTCGTTGCAATCTCTTTAACCCTCCTTCATCTCGTTTCACTCACTTTAACCTTCATTCATCTTGTTTCACTCTCTTTAACCCTCATTCATCTTGTTTCAATCTCTTTAACCTTAATCAATCTCGTTTCACTCTCTTTCATCCTCCTTCATCTCGTTTCACTCTCTTTAACCCTCATTCATCTTGTTTCACTCTCTGTAACCCTCATTCATCGTGTTGCACTCTCTTTAACCATCATTCATCGTGTTTCACTCTCGTTAATCCTTATTCATTTTGTTTCATTCACTTTAACCCTCATTCATCTTGTTTCACTCTCTTTACCCCTCATTCATCTTGTTTCACTCTCTTTAACCCTCATTCATCTTGTTTAACTCTCTTTAACCCTCATTTATCTTTTTTCACTCTCTTTGACCCTCATTCATCTTGGTTCACCCTACTTTAACCCTCATTCATCTTGTTTCACTCTCTTTAACCATCTTTCATCCTGTTTCACTCTCTTTAACCCTCCTTCATCTCGTTTCAATCACTTTAACCCTCCTTCATCGGGTTTCACTCTCTTTAACCCTCCTTCATCTTGTTTCACTCTCTTTAACCCTTATTCATCTTGTTTCACTCACTTTAACCCTCATTCATCTTGTTTCACTCTCTTTTTCCCTCATTCATCTTGTTTAACTCTCTTTAACACTCATTCGTCTCCTTTCTCTCTCTTCAACACTCATTCATTATGTTTCACTCTCTTTAACCCACATTCATCTTGTTTCAATCTCTTTAACCCTAATCAATCTCGTTTCACTCTCTTTTACCCTCCTTCATCGCGTTTAACTCTTTAATCCTCCTTCATCTCGTTTCACACTCTTTGACCCTCTTTCACCTCGTTGCACTCTCTTTAACCCTCCTTCATCTTGTTTCACTATCTCTAACCCTCCTTCAACTTGCTTCACTCTCTTTAACCCTCCTTCATCTTGTTTCACTCTCTTTGACCCTCCTTCATCGTGTTTCGCTCTCTTTAACGCTCTTTCATCTTGTTTCACTCTCTTTAACCCTCCTTTAACTTGTTTCACTCGCTTTAACCCTCCTTCATCTTGTTTCACTCTCTTTAGCCCTCATTCATCTTGTTTCGTCCTCTTTAACCTTCCTTCATCTTGTTTCACTCTCTTTCACCCTCCTTCATCTTGTTTCACTCTCTTTAACCGTCCATCATCTTGTTTCAATCTCTTTTACCCTCCGTCATCTTGTTTCACTCTCTTTAACCCTCATTCATCTTGTTTCACTCTCTTTAACCCTCGTTCATCTTGTTTCACTCTCTTTAACCGTCATTCATCTGGTTTCACTCCCTTCAACCCTTAGTCATCGTGTTTCACTCTCTTTAACCCTCATTCATCTTGGTTCACTCACTTTCACCCTCCTTCAACTTGCTTCACTCTCTTTAAACCTCCTTCATCTTGTTTCACTCTCTTTAACACTCCTTCATCGTGTTTCACTCTCTTTAACCCACCTTCATCTCGTTTCACTCTCTTTAACACTCCTTCATCTTGTTTCACTCTCTTTAACCGTCCATCATCTTGTTTCAATCTCTTTAACCCTCCGTCATCTTGTTTCACTCTCTTTAACCCTCATTCATCTTGTTTCACTCTCTTAAACCCTCGTTTATCTTCTTACCCGCT
Source organism: Scyliorhinus torazame (assembly GCF_047496885.1). Taxonomy (NCBI): domain Eukaryota; kingdom Metazoa; phylum Chordata; class Chondrichthyes; order Carcharhiniformes; family Scyliorhinidae; genus Scyliorhinus; species Scyliorhinus torazame. Next base: position 140,436,292 of record NC_092722.1, on the reverse strand, counting down.
TTTTAACCGTCATTCATCTTGTTTCACTCTCTTTAACCCTTATTCATCTTATTTCACTCACTTTAACCCTCATTCATCTTGGTTCACTCTCTTTAACCCTCCTTCATCTTGTTTCACTCTCTTTAATCCTCCTTCATCTCGTTTCCCACTCTTTGACCCTCTTTCACCTCGTTGCAATCTCTTTAACCCTCCTTCATCTCGTTTCACTCACTTTAACCTTCATTCATCTTGTTTCACTCTCTTTAACCCTCATTCATCTTGTTTAACTCTCGTTAACCCTCATCCATCTTGTTTCACTCTCTTTAACCCTCATTCATCTTGGTTCACTCACTTTAACCCTCCTTCAACTTGCTTCACTCTCTTTAACCCTACTTCATCTTGTTTCACTCTCTTTAACCCTCCTTCATCATGTTTCAATCTCTTTAACCCTCATTCATCTTGTTTCACTCTCTTTCACCCTCATTCGTCTACTTTCACTCTCTTGAACCCTCATTCATCTTGTTTCACTCTCTCCAACGTCTCATTCATCTTGTTTCACTCTCTTTCACCATCCTTCATCTCGTTCCACTCTCTTTAACCCACATTCAACTTGTATCACTCTCTATCACCTTCATTCATCTTGTTTCACTCTCTTTAACACTCATTCATCTTGTTTCACTCTCTTTAACCCTCATTCATCTTGTTTCTATCTCTTTAACATTAATCAATCTCGTTTCACTCTCTTTCATCCTCCTTCATCTTGTTTCACTCTCTTTAACCCTCATCCATCTTGTTTCACTCACTGTAACCAGCATTCATCGTGTTACACTCTCTTTAACCATCATTCATCTTGTTTCACTCTCGTTAATCCTTATTCATTTTGTTTCATTCGCTTTAACCCTCATTCATCTTGTTTCACTCTCTTTACCCCTCATTCATCTTGTTTCACTCTCTTTAACCCTCATTCATCTTGTTTAACTCTCTTTAACCCTCATTCATCTTTTTTCACTCTCTTTGACCCTCATTCATCTTGGTTCACCCTACTTTAACCCTCATTCATCTTGTTTCACTCTCTTTAACCATCTTTCATCCTATTTCACTCTCTTTAACCCTCCTTCATCTCGTTTCAATCACTTTAACCCTCCTTCATCGGGTTTCACTGTCTTTAACCCTCCTTCATCTTGTTTCACTCTCTTTAACCCTTATTCATCTTGTTTAACTCACTTTAACCCTCATTCATCTTGTTTCACTCTCTTTATCCCTCGTTCATCTTGTTTAACTCTCTTTAACACTCATTCGTCTCCTTTCTCTCTCTTCAAGACTCATTCATTATGTTTCACTCTCTTTAACCCTCATTCATCTTGTTTCAATCTCTTTAACCTTAATCAATCTCGTTTCACTCTCTTTCACCCTCCTTCATCGCGTTTAACTCTCTTTAATCCTCCTTCATCTCGTTTCACACTCTTTGTCCCTCTTTCACCTCGTTGCACTCTCTTTAACCCTCCTTCATCTTGTTTCACTATCTCTAACCCTCCTTCAACTTGCTTCACTCTCTTTAACCCTCCTTCATCTTGTTTCACTCTCTTTAACCCTCCTTCATCGTGTTTCACTCTCTTTAACGCTCCTTCATCTTGTTTCACTCTCTTTAACCCTCCTTTATCTTGTCTCACTCTCTTTAACCCTCCTTCAACTTGTTTCACTCTCTTTAGCCCTCATTCATCTTGTTTCGTCCTCTTTAACCTTCTTTCATCTTGTTTCACTCTCTTTAACCCTCATTCACCTTGTTTCACTCTCTTTAACCCTCCATCATCTTGTTTTACTCTCTTTAACCGTCCATCAGCTTGTTTCAATCTCTTTAACCCTCCGTCATCTTGTTTCACTCTCTTTAACCCTCATTCATCTTGTTTCATACTCTTTAACCCTCGTTCATCTTGTTTCACTCTCTTTAACCGTCATTCATCTGGTTTCACTCCCTTCAACCCTTAGTCATCTTGTTTCACTCTCTTTAACCCTCATCCATCTTGGTTCACTCGCTTTCACCCTCCTTCAACTTGCTTCACTCTCTTTAACACTCTTTCATCGTGTTTCACTCTCTTTAACCCACCTTCATCTCGTTTCACTCTCTTTAACACTCCTTCATCTTGTTTCACTCTCTTTAACCCTCGTTCATCGCGTTTTTCTCTCATTAATCCTCCTTCATCTCGTTTCACACACTTTAACCCACATTCATCTTGTTTCACTTTCTTTAACCCTCATTCATCTTGGTTCACTCACTTTAACCCTCCTTCAACTTACTTCACTCTTTTAACCCTCCTTCATCTTGTTTCACTCTCTTTAACCCTCATTCGTCTTCTTTCACTCTCTTCAACCCTCATTCATCTTGTTTCACTCTCTTTAACATCTCATTCTTCTTGTTTCACTCTCTTTAACCTTCATTCATCTTGTTTCACTCTCTTTAACCCTCCGTCATCTTGTTTCACTCTCTTTAACCCTCATTCATCTTGTTTCACTCTCTTTAACCCTCGTTTATCTTGTTTCCCTCTCTTTAACCGTCATTCATCTTGTTTCACTCTCTTTAACCATTATTCATCTTATTTCACTCACTTTAACCCTCATTCATCTTGTTTCACTCTCTTTAAAACTCATTCATCTTGTTTCACTCTCTTTAACCTTCATTCATCTTGTTTCACTCTCTTTAACACTCATTCATCCTGTTTCACTCTCTTTAACCCTCATTCATCTTGTTTCAATCTCTTTAATCCTAATCAATCTCGTTTCACTCTCTTTCACACTCCTTCATCGCGTTTAACTCTCTTTAATCCTCCTTCATCTCGTTTCACACTCTTTGACCCTCTTTCACCTCGTTGCACTCTCTTTAACCCTCCTTCATCTTGTTTCACTCACTTTAACCCTCATTCATCTTGTTTCACTCTCTTTAACCCTCATTCATTTTGTTTAACTCTCTTTAACCCTCATCCATCTTGTTTCACTCTCTTCAACCCTCATTCATCTTGTTTCACTCTCTTCAACATCTCATTCATCTTGTTTCACTCTCTTTAACCCTCATTCATCTCGTTTCGCTCTCTTTAACCCTCATTCATCTTGTTTCACTCTCTTTAACCCCCTTCATCTTGTTTCACTCTCTTTAACCATCCTTCATCTCGTTCCACTCTCTTTAACCCTCATTCAACTTGTTTCACTCTCTTTAACCTTCATTCATCTTGTTTCACTCTCTTTAACACTCATTCATCTTGTTTCACTCTCTTTAACCCTCATTCATCTTGTTTCAATCTCTTTACCCTTAATCAAACTCGTTTCACTCTCTTTCACCCTCCTTCATCTTGTTTCACTCTCTTTAACCCTCATTCGTCTTGTTTCACTCTCTTTAACCCTCATTCATCATGTTTCACTCTCTTTAACCATCATTCATCTTGTTTCACTCTCGTTCGTCCTTATTCATTTTGTTTCATTCACTTTAACCCTCATTCATCTTGTTTCACTCTCTTTACCCCTCATTCATCTTGTTTCACTCTCTTTAACGCTCATTCATCTTGTTTAACTCTCTTTAACCCTCATTCATCTTGTTTAACTCTCTTTAACCATCTTTCATTCTGTTTCACTCTCTTTAACCCTCCTTCATCTCGTTTCAATCACTTTAACCCGCCTTCATCGGGTTTCACTCTCTTTAACCCTCCTTCATCTTGTTTCACTCTCTTTAACCCTTATTCATCTTGTTTCACTCACTTTAACCCTCATTCATCTTGTTTCATTCTCTTTATCCCACAATCATCTTGTTTAACTCTCTTTAACACTCATTCGTCTTCTTTCTCTCTCTTCATCCCTCTTTCATCTTGTTTCTCTCTCTTTAACCTCTCATTCATCTTGTTTCGCTCTCTTTAACACTCATTCATCTTGTTTCACTCTCTTTAACCCCCCTTCATCTTGTTTCACTCTCTTTAACGCTCTTTCATCTTGTTTCACTCTCTTTAACCATCCTTCATCTTGTTTCACTCTCTTTAACCCTCACTCATCTTGTTTCACTCTCTTTAACCCTCGTTCATCTTGTTTCACTCTCTTTAACCGTCATTCATCTTTTTTCACTCTCTTTAAACCTTATTCATCTTGTTTCACTCACTTTAACCCTCATTCATCTTGTTTCACTCTCTTTACCCCTCATTCATCGTGTTTCACTCTCTTTAACCCTCATTCATCTTGTTTAACTCTCTTTAACCCTCATTCATCTTGGTTCACCCTACTTTAACCCTCATTCATCTTGTTTCACTCTCTTTAACCCTCATTCATCGTGTTTCACCCTCTTTAACCATCATTCATCTTGTTTCACTCTCGTTCATCCTTATTCATTTTGTTTCATTCACTTTAACCCTTCTTCATCTTGTTTCACTCACTTTAACCCTCATTCATCTTGTTTCACTCTCTTTAACCCTCATTCATCTTGTTTAACTCTCTTTAACCCTCATCCATCTTGTTCCACTCTCTTCAACCCTCATTCATCTTGTTTCACTCTCTTCAACATCTCATTCATCTTGTTTCACTCTCTTTAACCTTCATTCATCTTGTTTCGCTCTCTTTAACCCTCATTCATCTTGTTTCACTCTCTTTAACCCCCTTCATCTTGTTTCACTCTCTTTAACCATCCTTCATCTCGTTCCACTCTCTTTAACCCTCATTCAACTTGTTTCACTCTCTTTAACCTTCATTCATCTTGTTTCACTCTCTTTAACACTCATTCATCTTGTTTTACTCTCTTTAACCCTCATTCATCTTGTTTCAATCTCTTTAACCTTAATCAAACTCGTTTCACTCTCTTTCACCCTCCTTCATCTTGTTTCACTCTCTTTAACCCTCATTCATCTTGTTTCACTCTCTTTAACCCTCATTCATCGTGTTTCACTCTCTTTAACCATCATTCATCTTGTTTCACTCTCGTTCGTCCTTATTCATTTTGTTTCATTCACTTTAACCCTCATTCATCTTGTTTCACTCTCTTTACCCCTCATTCATCTTGTTTCACTCTCTTTAACGCTCATTCATCTTGTTTAACTCTCTTTAACCCTCATTCATCTTGTTTAACTCTCTTTAACCATCTTTCATCCTGTTTCACTCTCTGTAACCCTCCTTCATCTCGTTTCAATCACTTTAACCCTCCTTCATCGGGTTTCACTCTCTTTAACCGTCATTCATCTTTTTTCACTCTCTTGAAACCTTATTCATCTTGTTTCACTCACTTTAACCCTCATTCATCTTGTTTCACTCTCTTTACCCCTCATTCATCGTGTTTCACTCTCTTTAACCCTCATTCATCTTGTTTAACTCTCTTTAACCCTCATTCATCTTGGTTCACCCTACTTTAACCCTCATTCATCTTGTTTCACTCTCTTTAACCATCTTTCATCCTGTTTCACTCTCTTTAACCCTCCTTCATCTCTTTTCAATCACTTTAACCCTCATTCATCTTATTTCACTCTCTTTAACCCTCATTCATCTTATTTCACTCTCGTTAACCCTCATTCATCTTGTTTCACTCTCTTTAACCCTCATTCATCTTGTTTCGCTCTCTTTAACCCTAATTCATCTTGTTTCACTCTCTTTAACCCCCTTCATCTTGTTTCACTCTCTTTAACCATCCTTCATCTCGTTCCACTCTCTTTTACCCTCATTCAACTTGTTTCACTCTCTTTAACCTTCATTCATCTTGTTTCACTCTCTTTAACACTCATTCATCTTGTTTCACTCTCTTTAACCCTCATCCATCTTGTTTCAATCTCTTTAACCTTAATCAAACTCGTTTCACTCTCTTTCACCCTCCTTCATCTTGTTTCACTCTCTTTAACCCTCATTCATCTTGTTTCACTCTCTTTAACCCTCATTCATCGTGTTTCACCCTCTTTAACCATCATTCATCTTGTTTCACTCTCGTTCATCCTTATTCATTTTGTTTCATTCACTTTAACCCTTCTTCATCTTGTTTCACTCACTTTAACCCTCATTCATCTTGTTTCACTCTCTTTAACCCTCATTCATCTTGTTTAACTCTCTTTAACCCTCATCCATCTTGTTTCACTCTCTTCAACCCTCATTCATCTTGTTTCACTCTCTTCAACATCTCATTCATCTTGTTTCACTCTCTTTAACCTTCATTCATCTTGTTTCGCTCTCTTTAACCCTCATTCATCTTGTTTCACTCTCTTTAACCCCCTTCATCTTGTTTCACTCTCTTTAACCATCCTTCATCTCGTTCCACTCTCTTTAACCCTCATTCAACTTGTTTCACTCTCTTTAACCTTCATTCATCTTGTTTCACTCTCTTTAACACTCATTCATCTTGTTTTACTCTCTTTAACCCTCATTCATCTTGTTTCAATCTCTTTAACCTTAATCAAACTCGTTTCACTCTCTTTCACCCTCCTTCATCTTGTTTCACTCTCTTTAACCCTCATTCATCTTGTTTCACTCTCTTTAACCCTCATTCATCGTGTTTCACTCTCTTTAACCATCATTCATCTTGTTTCACTCTCGTTCGTCCTTATTCATTTTGTTTCATTCACTTTAACCCTCATTCATCTTGTTTCACTCTCTTTACCCCTCATTCATCTTGTTTCACTCTCTTTAACGCTCATTCATCTTGTTTAACTCTCTTTAACCCTCATTCATCTTGTTTAACTCTCTTTAACCATCTTTCATCCTGTTTCACTCTCTGTAACCCTCCTTCATCTCGTTTCAATCACTTTAACCCTCCTTCATCGGGTTTCACTCTCTTTAACCCTCCTTCATCTTGTTTCACTCTCTTTAACCCTTATTCATCTTGTTTCACTCACTTTAACCCTCATTCATCTTGTTTCAGTCTCTTTATCCCTCATTCATCTTGTTTAACTCTCTTTAACACTCATTCGTCTTCTTTCTCTCTCTTCATCCCTCATTCATCTTGTTTCACTCTCTTTAACCTCTCATTCATCTTGTTTCAATCTCTTTAACCCTCATTCATCTTGTTCCGCTCTCTTTAACACTCATTCATCTTGTTTCACTCTCTTTAACCCCCCTTCATCTTGTTTCACTCTCTTTAACGCTCTTTCATCTTGTTTCACTCTCTTTAACCATCCTTCATCTTGTTTCACTCTCTTTAACCCTCACTCATCTTGTTTCGCTCTCTTTAACCCTCGTTCATCTTGTTTCACTCTCTTTAACCCTTATTCATCTTGTTTCACTCACTTTAACCCTCATTCATCTTGTTTCACTCTCTTTACCCCTCATTCATCGTGTTTCACTCTCTTTAACCCTCATTCATCTTGTTTAACTCTCTTTAACCCTCATTCATCTTGGTTCACCCTACTTTAACCCTCATTCATCTTCTTTCACTCTCTTTAACCATCTTTCATCCTGTTTCACTCTCTTTAACCCTCCTTCATCTCGTTTCAATCACTTTAACCCTCATTCATCTTATTTCACTCTCTTTAACCCTCATTCATCTTGTTTAACTCTCTTTAACCCTCATCCATCTTGTTTCACTCTCTTCAACCCTCATTCATCTTGTTTCACTCTCTTCAACATCTCATTCATCTTGTTTCACTCTCTTTAACCCTCATTCATCTTGTTTCGCTCTCTTTAACCCTAATTCATCTTGTTTCACTCTCTTTAACCCCCTTCATCTTGTTTCACTCTCTTTAACCATCCTTCATCTCGTTCCACTCTCTTTTACCCTCATTCAACTTGTTTCACTCTCTTTAACCTTCATTCATCTTGTTTCACTCTCTTTAACACTCATTCATCTTGTTTCACTCTCTTTAACCCTCATGCATCTTGTTTCAATCTCTTTAACCTTAATCAAACTCGTTTCACTCTCTTTCACCCTCCTTCATCTTGTTTCACTCTCTTTAACCCTCATTCATCTTGTTTCACTCTCTTTAACCCTCATTTATCGTGTTTCACTCTCTTTAACCATCATTCATCTTGTTTCACTCTCGTTCATCCTTATTAATTTTGTTTCATTCACTTTAACCCTTCTTCATCTTGTTTCACTCACTTTAACCCTCATTCATCTTGTTTCACTCTCTTTAACCCTCATTCATCTTGTTTAACTCTCTTTAACCCTCATCCATCTTGTTTCACTCTCTTCAACCCTCATTCATCTTGTTTCACTCTCTTCAACATCTCATTCATCTTGTTTCACTCTCTTTAACCCTCATTCATCTTGTTTCGCTCTCTTTAACCCTCATTCATCTTGTTTCACTCTCTTTAACCCCCTTCATCTTGTTTCACTCTCTTTAACCATCCTTCATCTCGTTCCACTCTCTTTAACCCTCATTCAACTTGTTTCACTCTCTTTAACCTTCATTCATCTTGTTTCACTCTCTTTAACACTCATTCATCTTGTTTTACTCTCTTTAACCCTCATTCATCTTGTTTCAATCTCTTTAACCTTAATCAAACTCGTTTCACTCTCTTTCACCCTCCTTCATCTTGTTTCACTCTCTTTAACCCTCATTCATCTTGTTTCACTCTCTTTAACCCTCATTCATCGTGTTTCACTCTCTTTAACCATCATTCATCTTGTTTCACTCTCGTTCGTCCTTATTCATTTTGTTTCATTCACTTTAACCCTCATTCATCTTGTTTCACTCTCTTTACCCCTCATTCATCTTGTTTCACTCTCTTTAACGCTCATTCATCTTGTTTAACTCTCTTTAACCCTCATTAATCTTGTTTAACTCTCTTTAACCATCTTTCATCCTGTTTCACTCTCTTTAACCCTCCTTCATCTCGTTTCAATCACTTTAACCCTCCTTCATCGGGTTTCACTCTCTTTAACCCTCCTTCATCTTGTTTCACTCTCTTTAACCCTTATTCATCTTGTTTCACTCACTTTAACCCTCATTCATCTTGTTTCATTCTCATTATCCCTCATTCATCTTGTTTAACTCTCTTTAACACTCATTCGTCTTCTTTCTCTCTCTTCATCCCTCATTCATCTTGTTTCACTCTCTTTAACCACTCATTCATCTTGTTTCAATCTCTTTAACCCTCATTCATCTTGTTCCGCTCTCTTTAACACTCATTCATTTTGTTTCACTCTCTTTAACCCCCCTTCATCTTGTTTCACTCTCTTTAACGCTCTTTCATCTTGTTTCACTCTCTTTAACCATCCTTCATCTTGTTTCACTCTCTTTAACCCTCACTCATCTTGTTTCACTCTCTTTAACCCTCGTTCATCTTGTTTCACTCTCTTTAACCGTCATTCATCTTTTTTCACTCTCTTTAAACCTTATTCATCTTGTTTCACTCACTTTAACCCTCATTCATCTTGTTTCACTCTCTTTACCCCTCATTCATCGTGTTTCACTCTCTTTAACCCTCATTCATCTTGTTTAACTCTCTTTAACCCTCATCCATCTTGTTTCACTCTCTTCAACCCTCATTCATCTTGTTTCACTCTCTTCAACATCTCATTCATCTTGTTTCACTCTCTTTAACCCTCATTCATCTTGTTTCGCTCTCTTTAACCCTCATTCATCTTGTTTCACTCTCTTTAACCCCCTTCATCTTGTTTCACTCTCTTTAACCATCCTTCATCTCGTTCCACTCTCTTTAACCCTCATTCAACTTGTTTCACTCTCTTTAACCTTCATTCATCTTGTTTCACTCTCTTTAACACTCATTCATCTTGTTTTACTCTCTTTAACCCTCATTCATCTTGTTTCAATCTCTTTAACCTTAATCAAACTCGTTTCACTCTCTTTCACCCTCCTTCATCTTGTTTCACTCTCTTTAACCCTCATTCATCTTGTTTCACTCTCTTTAACCCTCATTCATCGTGTTTCACTCTCTTTAACCATCATTCATCTTGTTTCACTCTCGTTCGTCCTTATTCATTTTGTTTCATTCACTTTAACCCTCATTCATCTTGTTTCACTCTCTTTACCCCTCATTCATCTTGTTTCACTCTCTTTAACGCTCATTCATCTTGTTTAACTCTCTTTAACCCTCATTAATCTTGTTTAACTCTCTTTAACCATCTTTCATCCTGTTTCACTCTCTTTAACCCTCCTTCATCTCGTTTCAATCACTTTAACCCTCCTTCATCGGGTTTCACTCTCTTTAACCCTCCTTCATCTTGTTTCACTCTCTTTAACCCTTATTCATCTTGTTTCACTCACTTTAACCCTCATTCATCTTGTTTCATTCTCATTATCCCTCATTCATCTTGTTTAACTCTCTTTAACACTCATTCGTCTTCTTTCTCTCTCTTCATCCCTCATTCATCTTGTTTCACTCTCTTTAACCTCTCATTCATCTTGTTTCAATCTCTTTAACCCTCATTCATCTTGTTCCGCTCTCTTTAACACTCATTCATCTTGTTTCACTCTCTTTAACCCCCCTTCATCTTGTTTCACTCTCTTTAACGCTCTTTCATCTTGTTTCACTCTCTTTAACCCTCATCCATCTTGTTTCAATCTCTTTAACCTTAATCAAACTCGTTTCACTCTCTTTCACCCTCCTTCATCTTGTTTCACTCTCTTTAACCCTCATTCATCTTGTTTCACTCTCTTTAACCCTCATTTATCGTGTTTCACTCTCTTTAACCATCATTCATCTTGTTTCACTCTCGTTCATCCTTATTAATTTTGTTTCATTCACTTTAACCTTTCTTCATCTTGTTTCACTCACTTTAACCCTCATTCATCTTGTTTCACTCTCTTTAACCCTCATTCATCTTGTTTAACTCTCTTTAACCCTCATCCATCTTGTTTCACTCTCTTCAACCCTCATTCATCTTGTTTCACTCTCTTCAACATCTCATTCATCTTGTTTCAGTCTCTTTAACCCTCATTCATCTTGTTTCGCTCTCTTTAACCCTCATTCATCTTGTTTCACTCTCTTTAACCCCCTTCATCTTGTTTCACTCTCTTTAACCATCCTTCATCTCGTTCCACTCTCTTTAACCCTCATTCAACTTGTTTCACTCTCTTTAACCTTCATTCATCTTGTTTCACTCTCTTTAACACTCATTCATCTTGTTTTACTCTCTTTAACCCTCATTCATCTTGTTTCAATCTCTTTAACCTTAATCAAACTCGTTTCACTCTCTTTCACCCTCCTTCATCTTGTTTCACTCTCTTTAACCCTCATTCATCTTGTTTCACTCTCTTTAACCCTCATTCATCGTGTTTCACTCTCTTTAACCATCATTCATCTTGTTTCACTCTCGTTCGTCCTTATTCATTTTGTTTCATTCACTTTAACCCTCATTCATCTTGTTTCACTCTCTTTACCCCTCATTCATCTTGTTTCACTCTCTTTAACGCTCATTCATCTTGTTTAACTCTCTTTAACCCTCATTAATCTTGTTTAACTCTCTTTAACCATCTTTCATCCTGTTTCACTCTCTTTAACCCTCCTTCATCTCGTTTCAATCACTTTAACCCTCCTTCATCGGGTTTCACTCTCTTTAACCCTCCTTCATCTTGTTTCACTCTCTTTAACCCTTATTCATCTTGTTTCACTCACTTTAACCCTCATTCATCTTGTTTCATTCTCATTATCCCTCATTCATCTTGTTTAACTCTCTTTAACACTCATTCGTCTTCTTTCTCTCTCTTCATCCCTCATTCATCTTGTTTCACTCTCTTTAACCACTCATTCATCTTGTTTCAATCTCTTTAACCCTCATTCATCTTGTTCCGCTCTCTTTAACACTCATTCATTTTGTTTCACTCTCTTTAACCCCCCTTCATCTTGTTTCACTCTCTTTAACGCTCTTTCATCTTGTTTCACTCTCTTTAACCATCCTTCATCTTGTTTCACTCTCTTTAACCCTCACTCATCTTGTTTCACTCTCTTTAACCCTCGTTCATCTTGTTTCACTCTCTTTAACCGTCATTCATCTTTTTTCACTCTCTTTAAACCTTATTCATCTTGTTTCACTCACTTTAACCCTCATTCATCTTGTTTCACTCTCTTTACCCCTCATTCATCGTGTTTCACTCTCTTTAACCCTCATTCATCTTGTTTAACTCTCTTTAACCCTCATTCATCTTGGTTCACCCTACTTTAACCCTCATTCATCTTGTTTCACTCTCTTTAACCATCTTTCATCCTGTTTCACTCTCTTTAACCCTCCTTCATCTCGTTTCAATCACTTTAACCCTCATTCATCTTATTTCACTCTCTTTAACCCTCATTCATCTTATTTCACTCTCGTTAACCCTCATTCATCTTGTTTCACTCTCTTTAACCCTCATTCATCTTGTTTCGCTCTCTTTAACCCTAATTCATCTTGTTTCACTCTCTTTAACCCCCTTCATCTTGTTTCACTCTCTTTAACCATCCTTCATCTCGTTCCACTCTCTTTTACCCTCATTCAACTTGTTTCACTCTCTTTAACCTTCATTCATCTTGTTTCACTCTCTTTAACACTCATTCATCTTGTTTCACTCTCTTTAACCCTCATCCATCTTGTTTCAATCTCTTTAACCTTAATCAAACTCGTTTCACTCTCTTTCACCCTCCTTCATCTTGTTTCACTCTCTTTAACCCTCATTCATCTTGTTTCACTCTCTTTAACCCTCATTCATCGTGTTTCACTCTCTTTAACCATCATTCATCTTGTTTCACTCTCGTTCATCCTTATTCATTTTGTTTCATTCACTTTAACCCTTCTTCATCTTGTTTCACTCACTTTAACCCTCATTCATCTTGTTTCACTCTCTTTAACCCTCATTCATCTTGTTTAACTCTCTTTAACCCTCATCCATCTTGTTTCACTCTCTTCAACCCTCATTCATCTTGTTTCACTCTCTTCAACATCTCATTCATCTTGTTTCACTCTCTTTAACCCTCATTCATCTTGTTTCGCTCTCTTTAACCCTCATTCATCTTGTTTCACTCTCTTTAACCCCCTCCATCTTGTTTCACTCTCTTTAACCATCCTTCATCTCGTTCCACTCTCTTTAACCCTCATTCAACTTGTTTCACTCTCTTTAACCTTCATTCATCTTGTTTCACTCTCTTTAACACTCATTCATCTTGTTTTACTCTCTTTAACCCTCATTCATCTTGTTTCAATCTCTTTAACCTTAATCAAACTCGTTTCACTCTCTTTCACCCTCCTTCATCTTGTTTCACTCTCTTTAACCCTCATTCATCTTGTTTCACTCTCTTTAACCCTCATTCATCGTGTTTCACTCTCTTTAACCATCATTCATCTTGTTTCACTCTCGTTCGTCCTTATTCATTTTGTTTCATTCACTTTAACCCTCATTCATCTTGTTTCACTCTCTTTACCCCTCATTCATCTTGTTTCACTCTCTTTAACGCTCATTCATCTTGTTTAACTCTCTTTAACCCTCATTAATCTTGTTTAACTCTCTTTAACCATCTTTCATCCTGTTTCACTCTCTTTAACCCTCCTTCATCTCGTTTCAATCACTTTAACCCTCCTTCATCGGGTTTCACTCTCTTTAACCCTCCTTCATCTTGTTTCACTCTCTTTAACCCTTATTCATCTTGTTTCACTCACTTTAACCCTCATTCATCTTGTTTCATTCTCATTATCCCTCATTCATCTTGTTTAACTCTCTTTAACACTCATTCGTCTTCTTTCTCTCTCTTCATCCCTCATTCATCTTGTTTCACTCTCTTTAACCTCTCATTCATCTTGTTTCAATCTCTTTAACCCTCATTCATCTTGTTCCGCTCTCTTTAACACTCATTCATCTTGTTTCACTCTCTTTAACCCCCCTTCATCTTGTTTCACTCTCTTTAACGCTCTTTCATCTTGTTTCACTCTCTTTAACCATCCTTCATCTTGTTTCACTCTCTTTAACCCTCACTCATCTTGTTTCCCTCTCTTTAACCCTCGTTCATCTTGTTTCACTCTCTTTAACCGTCATTCATCTTTTTTCACTCTCTTTAAACCTTATTCATCTTGTTTCACTCACTTTAACCCTCATTCATCTTGTTTCACTCTCTTTACCCCTCATTCATCGTGTTTCACTCTCTTTAACCCTCATTCATCTTGTTTAACTCTCTTTAACCCTCATTCATCTTGGTTCACCCTACTTTAACCCTCATTCATCTTGTTTCACTCTCTTTAACCATCTTTCATCCTGTTTCACTCTCTTTAACCCTCCTTCATCTCGTTTCAATCACTTTAACCCTCATTCATCTTATTTCACTCTCTTTAACCCTCATTCATCTTATTTCACTCTCGTTAACCCTCATTCATCTTGTTTCACTCTCTTTAACCCTCATTCATCTTGTTTCGCTCTCTTTAACCCTAATTCATCTTGTTTCACTCTCTTTAACCCCCTTCATCTTGTTTCACTCTCTTTAACCATCCTTCATCTCGTTCCACTCTCTTTTACCCTCATTCAACTTGTTTCACTCTCTTTAACCTTCATTCATCTTGTTTAACTCTCTTTAACACTCATTCATCTTGTTTCACTCTCTTTAACCCTCATCCATCTTGTTTCAATCTCTTTAACCTTAATCAAACTCGTTTCACTCTCTTTCACCCTCCTTCATCTTGTTTCACTCTCTTTAACCCTCATTCATCTTGTTTCACTCTCTTTAACCCTCATTCATCGTGTTTCACCCTCTTTAACCATCATTCATCTTGTTTCACTCTCGTTCATCCTTATTCATTTTGTTTCATTCACTTTAATCCTTCTTCATCTTGTTTCACTCACTTTAACCCTCATTCATCTTGTTTCACTCTCTTTAACCCTCATTCATCTTGTTTAACTCTCTTTAACCCTCATCCATCTTGTTTCACTCTCTTCAACCCTCATTCATCTTGTTTCACTCTCTTCAACATCTCATTCATCTTGTTTCACTCTCTTTAACCTTCATTCATCTTGTTTCGCTCTCTTTAACCCTCATTCATCTTGTTTCACTCTCTTTAACCCCCTTCATCTTGTTTCACTCTCTTTAACCATCCTTCATCTCGTTCCACTCTCTTTAACCCTCATTCAACTTGTTTCACTCTCTTTAACCTTCATTCATCTTGTTTCACTCTCTTTAACACTCATTCATCTTGTTTTACTCTCTTTAACCCTCATTCATCTTGTTTCAATCTCTTTAACCTTAATCAAACTCGTTTCACTCTCTTTCACCCTCCTTCATCTTGTTTCACTCTCTTTAACCCTCATTCATCTTGTTTCACTCTCTTTAACTCTCATTCATCGTGTTTCACTCTCTTTAACCATCATTCATCTTGTTTCACTCTCGTTCGTCCTTATTCATTTTGTTTCATTCACTTTAACCCTCATTCATCTTGTTTCACTCTCTTTACCCCTCATTCATCTTGTTTCACTCTCTTTAACGCTCATTCATCTTGTTTAACTCTCTTTAACCCTCATTCATCTTGTTTAACTCTCTTTAACCATCTTTCATCCTGTTTCACTCTCTGTAACCCTCCTTCATCTCGTTTCAATCACTTTAACCCTCCTTCATCGGGTTTCACTCTCTTTAACCCTCCTTCATCTTGTTTCACTCTCTTTAACCCTTATTCATCTTGTTTCACTCACTTTAACCCTCATTCATCTTGTTTCAGTCTCTTTATCCCTCATTCATCTTGTTTAACTCTCTTTAACACTCATTCGTCTTCTTTCTCTCTCTTCATCCCTCATTCATCTTGTTTCACTCTCTTTAACCTCTCATTCATCTTGTTTCAATCTCTTTAACCCTCATTCATCTTGTTCCGCTCTCTTTAACACTCATTCATCTTGTTTCACTCTCTTTAACCCCCCTTCATCTTGTTTCACTCTCTTTAACGCTCTTTCATCTTGTTTCACTCTCTTTAACCATCCTTCATCTTGTTTCACTCTCTTTAACCCTCACTCATCTTGTTTCGCTCTCTTTAACCCTCGTTCATCTTGTTTCACTCTCTTTAACCCTTATTCATCTTGTTTCACTCACTTTAACCCTCATTCATCTTGTTTCACTCTCTTTACCCCTCATTCATCGTGTTTCACTCTCTTTAACCCTCATTCATCTTGTTTAACTCTCTTTAACCCTCATTCATCTTGGTTCACCCTACTTTAACCCTCATTCATCTTCTTTCACTCTCTTTAACCATCTTTCATCCTGTTTCACTCTCTTTAACCCTCCTTCATCTCGTTTCAATCACTTTAACCCTCATTCATCTTATTTCACTCTCTTTAACCCTCATTCATCTTGTTTAACTCTCTTTAACCCTCATCCATCTTGTTTCACTCTCTTCAACCCTCATTCATCTTGTTTCACTCTCTTCAACATCTCATTCATCTTGTTTCACTCTCTTTAACCCTCATTCATCTTGTTTCGCTCTCTTTAACCCTAATTCATCTTGTTTCACTCTCTTTAACCCCCTTCATCTTGTTTCACTCTCTTTAACCATCCTTCATCTCGTTCCACTCTCTTTTACCCTCATTCAACTTGTTTCACTCTCTTTAACCTTCATTCATCTTGTTTCACTCTCTTTAACACTCATTCATCTTGTTTCACTCTCTTTAACCCTCATCCATCTTGTTTCAATCTCTTTAACCTTAATCAAACTCGTTTCACTCTCTTTCACCCTCCTTCATCTTGTTTCACTCTCTTTAACCCTCATTCATCTTGTTTCACTCTCTTTAACCCTCATTTATCGTGTTTCACTCTCTTTAACCATCATTCATCTTGTTTCACTCTCGTTCATCCTTATTCATTTTGTTTCATTCACTTTAACCCTTCTTCATCTTGTTTCACTCACTTTAACCCTCATTCATCTTGTTTCACTCTCTTTAACCCTCATTCATCTTGTTTAACTCTCTTTAACCCTCATCCATCTTGTTTCACTCTCTTCAACCCTCATTCATCTTGTTTCACTCTCTTCAACATCTCATTCATCTTGTTTCACTCTCTTTAACCCTCATTCATCTTGTTTCGCTCTCTTTAACCCTCATTCATCTTGTTTCACTCTCTTTAACCCCCTTCATCTTGTTTCACTCTCTTTAACCATCCTTCATCTCGTTCCACTCTCTTTAACCCTCATTCAACTTGTTTCACTCTCTTTAACCTTCATTCATCTTGTTTCACTCTCTTTAACACTCATTCATCTTGTTTTACTCTCTTTAACCCTCATTCATCTTGTTTCAATCTCTTTAACCTTAATCAAACTCGTTTCACTCTCTTTCACCCTCCTTCATCTTGTTTCACTCTCTTTAACCCTCATTCATCTTGTTTCACTCTCTTTAACCCTCATTCATCGTGTTTCACTCTCTTTAACCATCATTCATCTTGTTTCACTCTCGTTCGTCCTTATTCATTTTGTTTCATTCACTTTAACCCTCATTCATCTTGTTTCACTCTCTTTACCCCTCATTCATCTTGTTTCACTCTCTTTAACGCTCATTCATCTTGTTTAACTCTCTTTAACCCTCATTAATCTTGTTTAACTCTCTTTAACCATCTTTCATCCTGTTTCACTCTCTTTAACCCTCCTTCATCTCGTTTCAATCACTTTAACCCTCCTTCATCGGGTTTCACTCTCTTTAACCCTCCTTCATCTTGTTTCACTCTCTTTAACCCTTATTTATCTTGTTTCACTCACTTTAACCCTCATTCATCTTGTTTCATTCTCATTATCCCTCATTCATCTTGTTTAACTCTCTTTAACACTCATTCGTCTTCTTTCTCTCTCTTCATCCCTCATTCATCTTGTTTCACTCTCTTTAACCTCTCATTCATCTTGTTTCAATCTCTTTAACCCTCATTCATCTTGTTCCGCTCTCTTTAACACTCATTCATCTTGTTTCACTCTCTTTAACCCCCCTTCATCTTGTTTCACTCTCTTTAACGCTCTTTCATCTTGTTTCACTCTCTTTAACCATCCTTCATCTTGTTTCACTCTCTTTAACCCTCACTCATCTTGTTTCACTCTCTTTAACCCTCGTTCATCTTGTTTCACTCTCTTTAACCGTCATTCATCTTGTTTCACTCTCTTTAACCCTTATTCATCTTGTTTCACTCACTTTAACCCTCATTCATCTTGTTTCACTCTCTTTACCCCTCATTCATCGTGTTTCACTCTCTTTAACCCTCATTCATCTTGTTTAACTCTCTTTAACCCTCATTCATCTTGGTTCACGCTACTTTAACCCTCATTCATCTTGTTTCACTCTCTTTAACCATCTTTCATCCTGTTTCACTCTCTTTAACCCTCCTTCATCTCGTTTCAATCACTTTAACCCTCCTTCATCGGGTTTCACTCTCTTTAACCCTCCTTCATCTAGTTTCACTCTCTTTAACCCTTATTCATCTTGTTTCACTCACTTTAACCCTCATTCATCTCGTTTCATTCTCTTTATCCCTCAATCATCTTGTTTAACTCTCTTTAACACTCATTCGTCTTCTTTCTGTCTCTTCATCCCTCATTCATCTTGTTTCACTCTCTTTAACCTCTCATTCATCTTGTTTCACTCTCTTTAACCCTCATTCATCTTGTTTCGCTCTCTTTAACACTCATTCATCTTGTTTCACTCTCTTTAACACTCATTCATCTTGTTTCACTCTCTTTAACCCTCATCCATCTTGTTTCAATCTCTTTAACCTTAATCAAACTCGTTTCACTCTCTTTCACCCTCCTTCATCTTGTTTCACTCTCTTTAACCCTCATTCATCTTGTTTCAATCTCTTTAACCCTCATTCATCGTGTTTCACTCTCTTTAACCATCATTCATCTTGTTTCACTCTCGTTCATCCTTATTCATTTTGTTTCCTTCACTTTAACCCTCATTCATCTTGTTTCACTCTCTTTACCCCTCATTCATCTTGTTTCACTCTCTTTAACGCTCATTCATCTTGTTTAACTCTCTTTAACCCTCATTCATCTCGTTTCAATCACTTTAACCCTCCTTCATCGGGTTTCACTCTCTTTAACCCTCCTTCATCTTGTTTCACTCTCTTTAACCCTTATTCATCTTGTTTCACTCACTTTAACCCTCATTCATCTTGTTTCATTCTCTTTATCCCTCATTCATCTTGTTTAACTCTCTTTAACACTCATTCGTCTTCTTTCTCTCTCTTCATCCCTCATTCATCTTGTTTCACTCTCTTTAACCCTCATTCATCTTGTTTCGCTCTCTTTAACACTCATTCATCTTGTTTCACTCTCTTTAACCCCCCTTCATCTTGTTTCACTCTCTTTAACGCTCTTTCATCTTGTTTCACTCTCTTTAACCCCCCTTCATCTTGTTTCACTCTCTTTAACGCTCTTTCATCTTGTTTCACTCTCTTTAAACATCCTTCATCTTGTTTCACTCTCTTTAACCCTCACTCATCTTGTTTCACTCTCTTTAACCCTCGTTCATCTTGTTTCACTCTCTTTAACCGTCATTCATCTTGTTTCACTCTCTTTAACCCTCATTCATCTTGTTTCACTCTCTTTACCCCTCATTCATCGTGTTTCACTCTCTTTAACCCTCATTCATCTTGTTTAACTCTCTTTAACCCTCATTCATATTTTTTCACTCTCTTTAACCCTCATTCATCTTGGTTCACCCTACTTTAACCCTCATTCATCGTGTTTCACTCTCTTTAACCATCTTTCATCCTGTTTCACTCTCTTTAACCCTTCTTCATCTCGTTTCAATCAGTTTAACCCTCCTTCATCGGGTTTCACTCTCTTTAACCCTCATTCATCTTGTTTCAATCTCTTTAACCCTAATCAATCTCGTTTCACTCTCTTTCACCCTCCTTCATCGCGTTTAACTCCCTTTAATCCTCCTTCATTTCGTTTCACACTCTTTCACCCTCTTTCACCTCGTTGCACTCTCTTCAACCCTCCTTCATCTCATTTCACTCACTTTAACCCTCATTCATCTTGTTTCACTCTCTTTAACCCTCATTCATCTTGGTTCACTCACTTTAACCTTCCTTTAACTTGCTTCTCTCTTTAACCCTCCTTCATCTTGTTTCACTCTCTTTAACCCTCCTTCATCTCGTTTCAATCACTTTAACCCTCCTTCATCGGGTTTCACTCTCTTTTACCGTCATTCATCTTGTTTCACTCTCTTTAACCCTTATTCATCTTGTTTCACTCACTTTAACCCTCATTCATCTTGTTTCACTCTCTTTACCCCTCATTCATCGTGTTTCACTCTGTTTAACCCTCATTCATCTTGTTTAACTCTCTTTAACCCTCATTCATCTTGGTTCACCCTACTTTAACCCTCATTCATCTTGTTTCACTCTCTTTAACCATCTTTCATCCTGTTTCACTCTCTTTAACCCTCCTTCATCTCGTTTCAATCACTTTAACCCTCATTCATCGTGTTTCACTCTCTTTAACCCTCATTCATCTTGTTTAACTCTCTTTAACCCTCATCCATCTTGTTTCACTCTCTTCAACCCTCATTCATCTTGTTTCACTCTCTTCAACATCTCATTCATCTTGTTTCACTCTCTTTAACCCTCATTCATCTTGTTTCGCTCTCTTTAACCCTCATTCATCTTGTTTCACTCTCTTTAACCCCCTTCATCTTGTTTCACTCTCTTTAACCATCCTTCATCTCGTTCCACTCTCTTTTACCCTCATTCAACTTGTTTCACTCTCTTTAACCTTCATTCATCTAGTTTCACTCTCTTTAACACTCATTCATCTTGTTTCACTCTCTTTAACCCTCATCCATCTTGTTTCAATCTCTTTAACCTTAATCAAACTCGTTTCACTCTCTTTCACCCTCCTTCATCTTGTTTCACTCTCTTTAACCCTCATTCATCTTGTTTCAATCTCTTTAACCCTCATTCATCGTGTTTCACTCTCTTTAACCATCATTCAACTTGTTTCACTCTCGTTCATCCTTATTCATTTTGTTTCATTCACTTTAACCCTCATTCATCTTGTTTCACTCTCTTTACCCCTCATTCATCTTGTTCCACTCTCTTTAACGCTCATTCATCTTGTTTAACTCTCTTTAACCCTCATTCATCTCGTTTCAATCACTTTAACCCTCCTTCATCGGGTTTCACTCTCTTTAACCCTCCTTCATCTTGTTTCACTCTCTTTAACCCTTATTCATCTTGTTTCACTCACTTTAACCCTCATTCATCTTGTTTCATTCTCTTTATCCCTCATTCATCTTGTTTAACTCTCTTTAACACTCATTCGTCTTCTTTCTCTCTCTTCATCCCTCATTCATCTTGTTTCACTCTCTTTAACCTCTCATTCATCTTGTTTCAATCTCTTTAACCCTCATTCATCTTGTTCCGCTCTCTTTAACACTCATTCATCTTGTTTCACTCTCTTTAACCCCCCTTCATCTTGTTTCACTCTCTTTAACGCTCTTTCATCTTGTTTCACTCTCTTTAACCATCCTTCATCTTGTTTCACTCTCTTTAACCCTCACTCATCTTGTTTCACTCTCTTTAACCCTCGTTCATCTTGTTTCACTCTCTTTAACCGTCATTCATCTTGTTTCACTCTCTTTAACCCTTATTCATCTTGTTTCACTCACTTTAACCCTCATTCATCTTGTTTCACTCTCTTTACCCCTCATTCATCGTGTTTCACTGTCTTTAACCCTCATTCATCTTGTTTAACTCTCTTTAACCCTCATTCATCTTGGTTCACGCTACTTTAACCCTCATTCATCTTGTTTCACTCTCTTTAACCATCTTTCATCCTGTTTCACTCTCTTTAACCCTCCTTCATCTCGTTTCAATCACTTTAACCCTCCTTCATCGGGTTTCACTCTCTTTAACCCTCCTTCATCTTGTTTCACTCTCTTTAACCCTTATTCATCTTGTTTCACTCACTTTAACCCTCATTCATCTCGTTTCATTCTCTTTATCCCTCAATCATCTTGTTTAACTCTCTTTAACACTCATTCGTCTTCTTTCTGTCTCTTCATCCCTCATTCATCTTGTTTCACTCTCTTTAACCTCTCATTCATCTTGTTTCACTCTCTTTAACCCTCATTCATCTTGTTTCGCTCTCTTTAACACTCATTCATCTTGTTTCACTCTCTTTAACCCCCCTTCATCTTGTTTCACTCTCTTTCACGCTCTTTCATCTTGTTTCACTCTCTTTAACCCCCCTTCATCTTGTTTCACTCTCTTTAACGCTCTTTCATCTTGTTTCACTCTCTTTAAACATCCTTCATCTTGTTTCACTCTCTTTAACCCTCACTCATCTTGTTTCACTCTCTTTAACCCTCGTTCATCTTGTTTCACTCTCTTTAACCGTCATTCATCTTGTTTCACTCTCTTTAACCCTCATTCATCTTGTTTCACTCTCTTTACCCCTCATTCATCGTGTTTCACTCTCTTTAACCCTCATTCATCTTGTTTAACTCTCTTTAACCCTCATTCATATTTTTTCACTCTCTTTAACCCTCATTCATCTTGGTTCACCCTACTTTAACCCTCATTCATCGTGTTTCACTCTCTTTAACCATCTTTCATCCTGTTTCACTCTCTTTAACCCTTCTTCATCTCGTTTCAATCAGTTTAACCCTCCTTCATCGGGTTTCACTCTCTTTAACCCTCATTCATCTTGTTTCAATCTCTTTAACCCTAATCAATCTCGTTTCACTCTCTTTCACCCTCCTTCATCGCGTTTAACTCCCTTTAATCCTCCTTCATCTCGTTTCACACTCTTTCACCCTCTTTCACCTCGTTGCACTCCCTTCAACCCTCCTTCATCTCATTTCACTCACTTTAACCCTCATTCATCTTGTTTCACTCTCTTTAACCCTCATTCATCTTGTTTCATTCTCTTTAACCATCTTTCATCCTGTTTCACTCTCTTTAACCCTCCTTCATCTCGTTTCAATCACTTTAACCCTCATTCATCGTGTTTCACTCTCTTTAACCCTCATTCATCTTGTTTAACTCTCTTTAACCCTCATCCATCTTGTTTCACTCTCTTCAACCCTCATTCATCTTGTTTCACTCTCTTCAACATCTCATTCATCTTGTTTCACTCTCTTTAACCCTCATTCATCTTGTTTCGCTCTCTTTAACCCTCATTCATCTTGTTTCACTCTCTTTAACCCCCTTCATCTTGTTTCACTCTCTTTAACCATCCTTCATCTCGTTCCACTCTCTTTTACCCTCATTCAACTTGTTTCACTCTCTTTAACCTTCATGCATCTTGTTTCACTCTCTTTAACACTCATTCATCTTGTTTCACTCTCTTTAACCCTCATCCATCTTGTTTCAATCTCTTTAACCTTAATCAAACTCGTTTCACTCTCTTTCACCCTCCTTCATCTTGTTTCACTCTCTTTAACCCTCATTCATCTTGTTTCAATCTCTTTAACCCTCATTCATCGTGTTTCACTCTCTTTAACCATCATTCATCTTGTTTCACTCTCGTTCATCCTTATTCATTTTGTTTCATTCACTTTAACCCTCATTCATCTTGTTTCACTCTCTTTACCCCTCATTCATCTTGTTTCACTCTCTTTAACGCTCATTCATCTTGTTTAACTCTCTTTAACCCTCATTCATCTTGTTTAACTCTCTTTAACCATCTTTCATCCTGTTTCACTCTCTTTAACCCTCCTTCATCTCGTTTCAATCACTTTAACCCTCCTTCATCGGGTTTCACTCTCTTTAACCCTCCTTCATCTTGTTTCACTCTCTTTAACCCTTATTCATCTTGTTTCACTCACTTTAACCCTCATTCATCTTGTTTCATTCTCTTTATCCCTCAATCATCTTGTTTAACTCTCTTTAACACTCATTCGTCTTCTTTCTGTCTCTTCATCCCCCATTCATCTTGTTTCACTCTCTTTAACCTCTCATTCATCTTGTTTCACTCTCTTTAACCCTCATTCATCTTGTTTCGCTCTCTTTAACACTCATTCATCTTGTTTCACTCTCTTTAACCCCCCTTCATCTTGTTTCACTCTCTTTAACGCTCTTCCATCTTGTTTCACTCTCTTTAACCCCCCTTCATCTTGTTTCACTCTCTTTAACGCTCTTTCATCTTGTTTCACTCTCTTTAAACGTCCTTCATCTTGTTTCACTCTCTTTAACCCTCACTCATCTTGTTTCACTCTCTTCAACCCTCCTTCATCTCATTTCACTCACTTTAACCCTCATTCATCTTGTTTCACTCTCTTTAACCCTCATTCATCTTGGTTCACTCACTTTAACCTTCCTTTAACTTGCTTCTCTCTTTAACCCTCCTTCATCTTGTTTCACTCTCTTTAACCCTCCTTCATCTCGTTTCAATCACTTTAACCCTCCTTCATCGGGTTTCACTCTCTTTTACCGTCATTCATCTTGTTTCACTCTCTTTAACCCTTATTCATCTTGTTTCACTCACTTTAACCCTCATTCATCTTGTTTCACTCTCTTTACCCCTCATTCATCGTGTTTCACTCTGTTTAACCCTCATTCATCTTGTTTAACTCTCTTTAACCCTCATTCATCTTGGTTCACCCTACTTTAACCCTCATTCATCTTGTTTCACTCTCTTTAACCATCTTTCATCCTGTTTCACTCTCTTTAACCCTCCTTCATCTCGTTTCAATCACTTTAACCCTCATTCATCGTGTTTCACTCTCTTTAACCCTCATTCATCTTGTTTAACTCTCTTTAACCCTCATCCATCTTGTTTCACTCTCTTCAACCCTCATTCATCTTGTTTCACTCTCTTCAACATCTCATTCATCTTGTTTCACTCTCTTTAACCCTCATTCATCTTGTTTCGCTCTCTTTAACCCTCATTCACCTTGTTTCACTCTCTTTAACCCCCTTCATCTTGTTTCACTCTCTTTAACCATCCTTCATCTCGTTCCACTCTCTTTTACCCTCATTCAACTTGTTTCACTCTCTTTAACCTTCATTCATCTTGTTTCACTCTCTTTAACACTCATTCATCTTGTTTCACTCTCTTTAACCCTCATCCATCTTGTTTCAATATCTTTAACCTTAATCAAACTCGTTTCACTCTCTTTCACCCTCCTTCATCTTGTTTCACTCTCTTTAACCCTCATTCATCTTGTTTCAATCTCTTTAACCCTCATTCATCGTGTTTCACTCTCTTTAACCATCATTCATCTTGTTTCACTCTCGTTCATCCTTATTCATTTTGTTTCATTCACTTTAACCCTCATTCATCTTGTTTCACTCTCTTTACCCCTCATTCATCTTGTTTCACTCTCTTTAACGCTCATTCATCTTGTTTAACTCTCTTTAACCCTCATTCATCTTGTTTAACTCTCTTTAACCATCTTTCATCCTGTTTCACTCTCTTTAACCCTCCTTCATCTCGTTTCAATCACTTTAACCCTCCTTCATCGGGTTTCACTCTCTTTAACCCTCCTTCATCTTGTTTCACTCTCTTTAACCCTTATTCATCTTGTTTCACTCACTTTAACCCTCATTCATCTTGTTTCATTCTCTTTATCCCTCAATCATCTTGTTTAACTCTCTTTAACACTCATTCGTCTTCTTTCTGTCTCTTCATCCCCCATTCATCTTGTTTCACTCTCTTTAACCTCTCATTCATCTTGTTTCACTCTCTTTAACCCTCATTCATCTTGTTTCGCTCTCTTTAACACTCATTCATCTTGTTTCACTCTCTTTAACCCCCCTTCATCTTGTTTCACTCTCTTTAACGCTCTTCCATCTTGTTTCACTCTCTTTAACCCCCCTTCATCTTGTTTCACTCTCTTTAACGCTCTTTCATCTTGTTTCACTCTCTTTAAACATCCTTCATCTTGTTTCACTCTCTTTAACCCTCACTCATCTTGTTTCACTCTCTTTAACCCTCGTTCATCTTGTTTCACTCTCTTTAACCGTCATTCATCTTGTTTCACTCTCTTTAACCCTCATTCATCTTGTTTCACTCTCTTTACCCCTCATTCATCGTGTTTCACTCTCTTTAACCCTCATTCATCTTGTTTAACTCTCTTTAACCCTCATTCATATTTTTTCACTCTCTTTAACCCTCATTCATCTTGGTTCACACTACTTTAACCCTCATTCATCCTGTTTCACTCTCTTTAACCATCTTTCATCCTGTTTCACTCTCTTTAACCCTCCTTCATCTCGTTTCAATCAGTTTAACCCTCCTTCATCGGGTTTCACTCTCTTTAACCCTCATTCATCTTGTTTCAATCTCTTTAACCCTAATCAATCTCGTTTCACTCTCTTTCACCCTCCTTCATCGCGTTTAACTCCCTTTAATCCTCCTTCATCTCGTTTCACACTCTTTCACCCTCTTTCACCTCGTTGCACTCTCTTTAACCCTCCTTCATCTCATTTCACTCACTTTAACCCTCATTCATCTTGTTTCACTCTCTTTAACCCTCATTCATCTTGGTTCACTCACTTTAACCTTCCTTTAACTTGCTTCTCTCTTTAACCCTACTTCATCTTGTTTCACTCTCTTTAACCCTCATTCATCTTGTTTCAATCTCTTTAACCCTCATTCATCGTGTTTCACTCTCTTTAACCATCATTCATCTTGTTTCACTCTCGTTCATCCTTATTCATTGTGTTTCATTCACTTTAACCCTCATTCATCTTGTTTCACTCTCTTTACCCCTCATTCATCGTGTTTCACTCTCTTTAACGCTCATTCATCTTGTTTAACTCTCTTTAACCCTCATTCATCTTGTTTAACTCTCTTTAACCATCTTTCATCCTGTTTCACTCCCTTTAACCCTCCTTCATCTCGTTTCAATCACTTTAACCCTCCTTCATCGGGTTTCACTCTCTTTAACCCTCCTTCATCTTGTTTCACTCTCTTTAACCCTTATTCATCTTGTTTCACTCACTTTAACCCTCATTCATCTTGTTTCATTCTCTTTATCCCTCAATCATCTTGTTTAACTCTCTTTAACACTCATTCGTCTTCTTTCTGTCACCTTCATCCCTCATTCATCTTGTTTCACTCTCTTTAACCTCTCATTCATCTTGTTTCACTCTCTTTAACCCTCATTCATCTTGTTTCGCTCTCTTTAACACTCATTCATCTTGTTTCACTCTCTTTAACCCCCCTTCATCTTGTTTCACTCTCTTTAACGCTCTTTCATCTTGTTTCACTCTCTTTAACCATCCTTCATCTTGTTTCACTCTAACCCTCACTCATTTTGTTTCACTCTCTTTAACCCTCGTTCATCTTGTTTCACTCTCTTTAACCGTCATTCATCTTGTTTCACTCACTTTAACCCTCATTCATCTTGTTTCATTCTCTTTATCCCTCAATCATCTTGTTTAACTCTCTTTAACACTCATTCGTCTTCTTTCTGTCTCTTCATCCCTCATTCATCTTGTTTCACTCTCTTTAACCTCTCATTCATCTTGTTTCACTCTCTTTAACCCTCATTCATCTTGTTTCGCTCTCTTTAACACTCATTCATCTTGTTTCACTCTCTTTAACCCCCCTTCATCTTGTTTCACTCTCTTTAACGCTCTTCCATCTTGTTTCACTCTCTTTAACCCCCCTTCATCTTGTTTCACTCTCTTTAACGCTCTTTCATCTTGTTTCACTCTCTTTAAACATCCTTCATCTTGTTTCACTCTCTTTAACCCTCACTCATCTTGTTTCACTCTCTTTAACCCTCGTTCATCTTGTTTCACTCTCTTTAACCGTCATTCATCTTGTTTCACTCTCTTTAACCCTCATTCATCTTGTTTCACTCTCTTTACCCCTCATTCATCGTGTTTCACTCTCTTTAACCCTCATTCATCTTGTTTAACTCTCTTTAACCCTCATTCATATTTTTTCACTCTCTTTAACCCTCATTCATCTTGGTTCACCCTACTTTAACCCTCATTCATCGTGTTTCACTCTCTTTAACCATCTTTCATCCTGTTTCACTCTCTTTAACCCTCCTTCATCTCGTTTCATTCAGTTTAACCCTCCTTCATCGGGTTTCCCTCTCTTTAACCCTCATTCATCTTGTTTCAATCTCTTTAACCCTAATCAATCTCGTTTCACTCTCTTTCACCCTCCTTCATCGCGTTTAACTCCCTTTAATCCTCCTTCATCTCGTTTCACACTCTTTCACCCTCTTTCACCTCGTTGCACTCTCTTTAACCCTCCTTCATCTCATTTCACTCACTTTAACCCTCATTCATCTTGTTTCACTCTCTTTAACCCTCATTCATCTTGGTTCACCCACTTTAACCTTCCTTTAACTTGCTTCTCTCTTTAACCCTCCTTCATCTTGTTTCACTCTCTTTAACCCTCATTCATCTTGTTTCAATCTCTTTAACCCTCATTCATCGTGTTTCACTCTCTTTAACCATCATTCATCTTGTTTCACTCTCGTTCATCCTTATTCATTTTGTTTCATTCACTTTAACCCTCATTCATCTTGTTTCACTCTCTTTACCCCTCATTCATCTTGTTTCACTCTCTTTAACGCTCATTCATCTTGTTTAACTCTCTTTAACCCTCATTCATCTTGTTTAACTCTCTTTAACCATCTTTCATCCTGTTTCACTCCCTTTAACCCTCCTTCATCTCGTTTCAATCTCTTTAACCCTCCTTCAACGGGTTTCACTCTCTTTAACCCTCCTTCATCTTGTTTCACTCTCTTTAACCCTTATTCATCTTGTTTCACTCACTTTAACCCTCATTCATCTTGTTTCATTCTCTTTATCCCTCAATCATCTTGTTTAACTCTCTTTAACACTCATTCGTCTTCTTTCTGTCATCTTCATCCCTCATTCATCTTGTTTCACTCTCTTTAACCTCTCATTCATCTTGTTTCACTCTCTTTAACCCTCATTCATCTTGTTTCGCTCTCTTTAACACTCATTCATCTTGTTTCACTCTCTTTAACCCCCCTTCATCTTGTTTCACTCTCTTTAACGCTCTTTCATCTTGTTTCACTCTCTTTAACCATCCTTCATCTTGTTTCACTCTCTTTAACCCTCACTCATCTTGTTTCACTCTCTTTAACCCTCGTTCATCTTGTTTCACTCTCTTTAACCGTCATTCATCTTGTTTCACTCTCTTTAACCCTTATTCATCTTGTTTCACTCACTTTAACCCTCATTCATCTTGTTTCACTCTCTTTACCCCTCATTCATCGTGTTTCACTCTCTTTAACCCTCATTCATCTTGTTTAACTCTCTTTAACCCTCATTCATCTTTTTTCACTCTCTTTAACCCTCATTCATCTTGGTTCACCCTACTTTAACCCTCATTCATCGTGTTTCACTCTCTTTAACCATCTTTCATCCTGTTTCACTCTCTTTAACCCTCCTTCATCTCGTTTCAATCATTTTAACCCTCCTTCATCGGGTTTCACTCTCTTTAACCCTCATTCATCTTGTTTCAATCTCTTTAACCCTAATCAATCTCGTTTCACTCTCTTTCACCCTCCTTCATCGCGTTTAACTCTCTTTAATCCTCCTTCATCTTGTTTCACACTCTTTCACCCTCTTTCACCTCGTTCCACTCTCTTTAACCCTCCTTCATCTCATTTCACTCACTTTAACCCTCATTCATCTTGTTTCACTCTCTTTAACCCTCATTCATCTTGGTTCACTCACTTTAACCTTCCTTTAACTTGCTTCTCTCTTTAACCCTCCTTCATCTTGTTTCACTCTCTTTAACCCTCCTTCATCGTGTTTCACTCTCTTTATCCCTCATTCATCTTGTTTCACTCTATTTATCACTCATTCGTCTACTTTCAGTCTCTTCAACCCTCGTTCATCTTGTTTCACTCTCTTTAACCTCTCATTCATCTTGTTTCACTCTTTTTAACCTTCATTCATCTTGTTTCGCTCTCTTTAACCCTCATTCATCTTGTTTGACTCTCTTTAATCCCCTTCATCTTGTTTCACTCTCTTTAACCCTCTCTCATCTTGTTTCACTCTCTTTAACCCTCGTTCACCTTGTTTCACTCTCTTTAACCGTCATTCATCTTGTTTCACTCTCTTTAACCCTTATTCATCTTGTTTCACTCACTTTAACCCTCATTCATCTTGTTTCACTCTCTTTACCCCTCATTCATCTTGTTTCACTCTCTTTAATCCTCATTCATCTTGTTTAACTCTCTTTAACCCTCATTCATCTTGCTTCACTCTCTTTAACCATCATTCATCTTGATTCACTCTCTTTAATCCACCTTCATCTCGTTTCACACTCTTTGACC
Organism: Scyliorhinus torazame; assembly: GCF_047496885.1. Lineage (NCBI taxonomy): Eukaryota > Metazoa > Chordata > Chondrichthyes > Carcharhiniformes > Scyliorhinidae > Scyliorhinus > Scyliorhinus torazame. The sequence goes on along the minus strand of NC_092722.1, from coordinate 140,406,206 downwards.
CTCTTTTACCTCGTTGCACTCTCTTTAACCCTCCTTCATCTTGTTTCACTATCTCACACCCTCCTTCACCTTGCTTCGCTCTCTTTAACGCTCCTTCATCTTGTTTCGCTCTCTTTAACCCTCCTTCATCTTGTTTCACTCTCCTTAACGCTCCTTCATCTTGTTTCACTCTCTTTAACCCTCATTCATCTTGTTTCACTTTCTTTAACCCTCGTTCATCTTGTTTCACTCTCTTTACCCCTCATTCATCTTGTTTCACTCTCTTTAACGCTCATTCATCTTGTTTAACTCTCTTTAACCCTCATTCATCTTGTTTAACTCTCTTTAACCATCTTTCATCCTGTTTCACTCTCTTTAACCCTCCTTCATCTCGTTTCAATCACTTTAACCCTCCTTCATCGGGTTTCACTCTCTTTAACCGTCATTCATCTTGTTTCACTCTCTTTAACCCTTATTCATCTTGTTTCACTCACTTTAACCCTCATTCATCTTGTTTCACTCTCTTTACCCCTCATTCATCGTGTTTCACTCTCTTTAACCCTCATTCATCTTGTTTAAATCTCTTTAACCCTCATTCAGCTTGGTTCACCCTACTTTAACCCTCATTCATCTTGTTACACTCTCTTTAACCATCTTTCATCCTGTTTCACTCTCTGTAACCATCCTTCATCTCGTTTCAATCACTTTAACCCTCATTCATCTTGTTTCACTCTCTTTAACCCTCATTCATTTTGTTTAACTCTCTTTAACCCTCATCCATCTTGTTTCACTCTCTTCAACCCTCATTCATCTTGTTTCACTCTCTTCAACATCTCATTCATCTTGTTTCACTCTCTTTAACCCTCATTCATCTTGTTTCGCTCTCTTTAACCCTCATTCATCTTGTTTCACTCTCTTTAACCCCCTTCATCTTGTTTCACTCTCTTTAACCATCCTTCATCTCGTTCCACTCTCTTTTACCCTCATTCAACTTGTTTCACTCTCTTTAACCTTCATTCATCTTGTTTCACTCTCTTTAACACTCATTCGTCTTGTTTCACTCTCTTTAACCCTCATCCATCTTGTTTCAATCTCTTTAACCTTAATCAAACTCGTTTCACTCTCTTTCACCCTCCTTCATCTTGTTTCACTATCTTTAACCCTCATTCATCTTGTTTCAATCTCTTTAACCCTCATTCATCGTGTTTCACTCTCTTTAACCATCATTCATCTTGTTTCACTCTCGTTCATCCTTATTCATTTTGTTTCATTCACTTTAAACCTCATTCATCTTGTTTCACTCCCTTTACCCCTCATTCATCTTGTTTCACTCTCTTTAACGCTCATTCATCTTGTTTAACTCTCTTTAACCCTCATTCATCTTGTTTAACTCTCTTTAACCATCTTTCATCCTCTTTCACTCTCTTTAACCCTCCTTCATCTCGTTTCAATCACCTTAACCCTCCTTCATCGGGTTTCACTCTCTTTAACCCTCCTTCATCTTGTTTCACTCTCTTTAACCCTTATTCATCTTGTTTCACTCACTTTAACCCTCATTCATCTTCTTTCATTCTCTTTATCCCTCAATCATCTTGTTTAACTCTCTTTAACCCTTATTCATCTTGGTTCACTCACTTTCACCCTCCTTCAACTTGCTTCACTCTCTTTAACCCTCCTTCATCTTGTTTCACTCTCTTTAACACTCCTGCATCGTGTTTCACTCTCTTTAACCCACCTTCATCTCGTTTAACTCTCTTTCACACTCCTTCATCTTGTTTCACTCTCTTTAACACTCGTTCATCGCGTTTCTCTCTCATTAACCCTCAGTCATCTTGTTTCGTCCTCTTTAACCTTCTTTCATCTTGTTTCACTCTCTTTAACCCACATTCACCTTGTTTCACTCTCTTTAACCCTCCTTCATCTTGTTTCACTCTCTTTAACCCTCCTTCATCTTGTTTCACTCTCTTTAACGCTCCTTCATCTTGTTTCATTCTCTTTAACACTCATTCATCTTGTTTCACTCTCTTTAACCCACATTCATCTTGTTTCAATCTCTTTAATCCTAATCAATCTCGTTTCACGCACTTTCACCCTCCTTCATCGCGTTTAACTCTCGTTAATCCTCCTTCATCTCGTTTCACACTCTTTGACCCTCTTTCACCTCGTTGCACTCTCTTTAACCCTCCTTCATCTCGTTTCACTCACTTTAACCCTCATTCATCTTGTTTCACTCTCTTTAACCCTCATTCATCTTGTTTAACTCTCTTTAACCCTCATCCATCTTGTTTCACTCTCTTTAACCCTCATTCATCTTGGTTCACTCACTTTAACCTTCCTTCAACTTGCTTCACTCTCTTTAACCCTCCTTCATCTTGTTTCACTCTCTTTAACCCTCACTCATCTTGTTTCACTCTCTTTAACCCTCGTTCACCTTGTTTCACTCTCTTTAACCGTCATTCATCTTGTTTCACTCTCTTTAACCCATATTCATCTTGTTTCACTCACTTTAACCCTCATTCATCTTGTTTCACTCTCTTTATCCCTCATTCATCTTGTTTCACTCTCTTTAATCCTCATTCATCTTGTTTAACACTCTTTAACCCTCATTCATCTTGCTTCACTCTCTTTAACCCTCATTCATCTTGATTCACTCTCTTTAATCCTCCTTCATCTCGTTTCACACTGTTTGACCCTCTTTTACCTCGTTGCACTCTATTTAACCCACCTTCATCTTGTTTCACTATCTCTAACCCTCCTTCAACTTTCTTCACTCTCTTTAACCCTCCTTCATCTTGTTTCACTCTCTTTAACCCTCCTTCATCTTGTTTCACTCTCTTTAACGCTCCTTCATCTTGTTTCACGCTCTTTAACCCTCCTTTATCTTGTTTCACTCTCTTTAACCCTCCTTCATCTTGTTTCACTCTCTTTAACCCTCATTCACCTTGTTTCACTTTCTTTAACCCTCCTTCATCTTGTTTCACTCTCTTTAACCCTCATTCATCTTGTTTCGCTCTCTTTAACCCTCATTCATCTTGTTTCACTCTCTTTAACCCCCTTCATCTTGTTTCACTCTCTTTAACCATCCTTCATCTCGTTCCACTCTCTTTTACCCTCATTCAACTTGTTTCACTCTCTTTAACCTTCATTCATCTTGTTTCACTCTCTTTAACACTCATTCATCTTGATTCACTCTCTTTAACCCTCATCCATCTTGTTTCAATCTCTTTAACCTTAATCAAACTCGTTTCACTCTCTTTCACCCTCCTTCATCTTGTTTCACTATCTTTAACCCTCATTCATCTTGTTTCAATCTCTTTAACCCTCATTCATCGTGTTTCACTCTCTTTAACTATCATTCATCTTGTTTCACTCTCGTTCATCCTTATTCATTTTGTGTCATTCACTTTAACCCTCATTCATCTTGTTTCACTCTCTTTACCCCTCATTCATCTTGTTTCACTCTCTTTAACGCTCATTCATCTTGTTTAACTCTCTTTAACCCTCATTCATCTTGTTTAACTCTCTTTAACCATCTTTCATCCTCTTTCACTCTCTTTAACCCTCCTTCATCTCGTTTCAATCACCTTAACCCTCCTTCATCGGGTTTCACTCTCTTTAACCCTCCTTCATCTTGTTTCACTCTCTTTAACCCTTATTCATCTTGTTTCACTCACTTTAACCCTCATTCATCTTCTTTCATTCTCTTTATCCCTCAATCATCTTGTTTAACTCTCTTTAACCCTTATTCATCTTGGTTCACTCACTTTCACCCTCCTTCAACTTGCTTCACTCTCTTTAACCCTCCTTCATCTTGTTTCACTCTCTTTAACACTCCTGCATCGTGTTTCACTCTCTTTAACCCACCTTCATCTCGTTTAACTCTCTTTCACACTCCTTCATCTTGTTTCACTCTCTTTAACACTCGTTCATCGCGTTTCTCTCTCATTAACCCTCAGTCATCTTGTTTCGTCCTCTTTAACCTGCTTTCCTCTTGTTTCACTCTCTTTAACCCACATTCACCTTGTTTCACTCTCTTTAACCCTCCTTCATCTTGTTTCACTCTCTTTAACCCTCCTTCATCTTGTTTCACTCTCTTTAACGCTCCTTCATCTTGTTTCATTCTCTTTAACACTCATTCATCTTGTTTCACTCTCTTTAACCCACATTCATCTTGTTTCAATCTCTTTAATCCTAATCAATCTCGTTTCACGCACTTTCACCCTCCTTCATCGCGTTTAACTCTCTTTAATCCTCCTTCATCTCGTTTCACACTCTTTGACCCTCTTTCACCTCGTTGCACTCTCTTTAACCCTCCTTCATCTCGTTTCACTCACTGTAACCCTCATTCATCTTGTTTCACTCTCTTTAACCCTCATTCATCTTGTTTAACTCTCTTTAACCCTCATCCATCTTGTTTCACTCTCTTTAACCCTCATTCATCTTGGTTCACTCACTTTCACCTTCCTTCAACTTGCTTCACTCTCTTTAACCCTCCTTCATCTTGTTTCACTCTCTTTAACCCTCCTTCATCTTGTTTCACTATCTCTAACCCTCCTTCAACTTGCTTCACTCTCTTTAACCCTCCTTCATCTTGTTTCACTCTCTTTAACCCTCACTCATCTTGTTTCACTCTCTTTAACCCTCGTTCACCTTGTTTCACTCTCTTTAACCGTCATTCATCTTGTTTCACTCTCTTTAACCCATATTCATCTTGTTTCACTCACTTTAACCCTCATTCATCTTGTTTCACTCTCTTTATCCCTCATTCATCTTGTTTCACTCTCTTTAATCCTCATTCATCTTGTTTAACTCTCTTTAACCCTCATTCATCTTGCTTCACTCTGTTTAACCCTCATTCATCTTGATTCACTCTCTTTAATCCTCCTTCATCTCGTTTCACACTGTTTGACCCTCTTTTACCTCGTTGCACTCTATTTAACCCACCTTCATGTTGTTTCACTATCTCTAACCCTCCTTCAACTTTCTTCACTCTCTTTAACCCTCCTTCATCTTGTTTCACTCTCTTTAACCCTCCTTCATCTTGTTTCACTCTCTTTAACGCTCCTTCATCTTGTTTCACTCTCTTTAACCCTCCTTTATCTTGTTTCACTCTCTTTAACCCTCCTTCATCTTGTTTCACTCTCTTTAACCCTCATTCACCTTGTTTCACTTTCTTTAACCCTCCTTTATCTTGTTTCACTCTCTTTAACCGTCCATCATCTTGTTTCAATCTCTTTAACCCTCCGTCATGTTGATTCACTCTCTTTAACTCTTATTCATCTTGTTTCACTCTCTTTAACCCTCGTTCATCTTGTTTCACTCTCTTTAACCGTCATTCATCTTGTTTCACTCCCTTTAACCCTTAGTCATCTTGTTTCACTCTCTTTAACCCTCATTCATCTTGGTTCACTCACTTTCACCCTCCTTCAACTTGCTTCACTCTCTTTAACCCTCCTTCATCATGTTTCACTCTCTTTAACACTCCTTCATCGTGTTTCACTCTCTTTAACCCACCTTCATCTCGTTTAACTCTCTTTAACACTCCTTCATCTTGTTTCACTCTCTTTAACACTCGTTCATCGCGTTTTTCTCTCATTAACCCACATTCACCTTGTTTCACTCTCTTTAACCCTCCTTCATCTTGTTTCACTCTCTTTAACCCTCCTTCATCTTGTTTCACTCTCTTTAACGCTCCTTCATCTTGTTTCATTCTCTTTAACACTCATTCATCTTGTTTCACTCTCTTTAACCCACATTCATCTTGTTTCAATCTCTTTAATCCTAATCAATCTCGTTTCACGCACTTTCACCCTCCTTCATCGCGTTTAACTCTCTTTAATCCTCCTTCATCTCGTTTCACACTCTTTGACCCTCTTTCACCTCGTTGCACTCTCTTTAACCCTCCTTCATCTCGTTTCACTCACTGTAACCCTCATTCATCTTGTTTCACTCTCTTTAACCCTCATTCATCTTGTTTAACTCTCTTTAACCCTCATCCATCTTGTTTCACTCTCTTTAACCCTCATTCATCTTGGTTCACTCACTTTAACCTTCCTTCAACTTGCTTCACTCTCTTTAACCCTCCTTCATCTTGTTTCACTCTCTTTAACCCTCCTTCATCTTGTTTCACTATCTCTAACCCTCCTTCAACTTGCTTCACTCTCTTTAACCCTCATTCATCTTGGTTCACTCACTTTCACCCTCCTTCAACTTGCTTCACTCTCTTTAACCCTCCTTCATCATGTTTCACTCTCTTTAACACTCCTTCATCGTGTTTCACTCTCTTTAACCCACCTTCATCTCGTTTAACTCTCTTTAACACTCCTTCATCTTGTTTCACTCTCTTTAACACTCGTTCATCGCGTTTTTCTCTCATTAACCCACATTCACCTTGTTTCACTCTCTTTAACCCTCCTTCATCTTGTTTCACTCTCTTTAACCCTCCTTCATCTTGTTTCACTCTCTTTAACGCTCCTTCATCTTGTTTCATTCTCTTTAACACTCATTCATCTTGTTTCACTCTCTTTAACCCACATTCATCTTGTTTCAATCTCTTTAATCCTAATCAATCTCGTTTCACGCACTTTCACCCTCCTTCATCGCGTTTAACTCTCTTTAATCCTCCTTCATCTCGTTTCACACTCTTTGACCCTCTTTCACCTCGTTGCACTCTCTTTAACCCTCCTTCATCTCGTTTCACTCACTGTAACCCTCATTCATCTTGTTTCACTCTCTTTAACCCTCATTCATCTTGTTTAACTCTCTTTAACCCTCATCCATCTTGTTTCACTCTCTTTAACCCTCATTCATCTTGGTTCACTCACTTTAACCTTCCTTCAACTTGCTTCACTCTCTTTAACCCTCCTTCATCTTGTTTCACTCTCTTTAACCCTCCTTCATCTTGTTTCACTATCTCTAACCCTCCTTCAACTTGCTTCACTCTCTTTAACCCTCCTTCATCTTGTTTCACTCTCTTTAACCCTCACTCATCTTGTTTCACTCTCTTTAACCCTCGTTCACCTTGTTTCACTCTCTTTAACCGTCATTCATCTTGTTTCACTCTCTTTAACCCATATTCATCTTGTTTCACTCACTTTAACCCTCATTCATCTTGTTTCACTCTCTTTATCCCTCATTCATCTTGTTTCACTCTCTTTAATCCTCATTCATCTTGTTTAACTCTCTTTAACCCTCATTCATCTTGCTTCACTCTGTTTAACCCTCATTCATCTTGATTCACTCTCTTTAATCCTCCTTCATCTCGTTTCACACTGTTTGACCCTCTTTTACCTCGTTGCACTCTATTTAACCCACCTTCATGTTGTTTCACTATCTCTAACCCTCCTTCAACTTTCTTCACTCTCTTTAACCCTCCTTCATCTTGTTTCTCTCTCTTTAACCCTCCTTCATCTTGTTTCACTCTCTTTAACGCTCCTTCATCTTGTTTCACTCTCTTTAACCCTCCTTTATCTTGTTTCACTCTCTTTAACCCTCCTTCATCTTGTTTCACTCTCTTTAACCCTCATTCACCTTGTTTCACTTTCTTTAACCCTCCTTTATCTTGTTTCACTCTCTTTAACCGTCCATCATCTTGTTTCAATCTCTTTAACCCTCCGTCATGTTGATTCACTCTCTTTAACTCTTATTCATCTTGTTTCACTCTCTTTAACCCTCGTTCATCTTGTTTCACTCTCTTTAACCGTCATTCATCTTGTTTCACTCCCTTTAACCCTTAGTCATCTTGTTTCACTCTCTTTAACCCTCATTCATCTTGGTTCACTCACTTTCACCCTCCTTCAACTTGCTTCACTCTCTTTAACCCTCCTTCATCATGTTTCACTCTCTTTAACACTCCTTCATCGTGTTTCACTCTCTTTAACCCACCTTCATCTCGTTTAACTCTCTTTAACACTCCTTCATCTTGTTTCACTCTCTTTAACACTCGTTCATCGCGTTTCTCTCTCATTAACCCTCATTCATCTTGTTTCGTCCTCTTTAACCTTCTTTCATCTTGTTTCACTCTCTTTAACCCTCATTCACCTTGTTTCACTCTCTTTAACCCTCCTTCATCTTGTTTCACTCTCTTTAACCCTCCTTCATCTTGTTTCACACTCTTTAACGCTCCTTCATCTTGTTTCACTCTCTTTAACCCTCCTTTATCTTGTTTCACTATCTTTAACCCTCCTTCATCTTGTTTCACTCTCTTTAACCCTCATTCACCTTGTTTCACTTTCTTTAACCCTCCTTCATCTTGTTTCACTCTCTTTAACCGTCCATCATCTTGTTTCAATCTCTTTAACCCTCCGTCATCTTGATTCACTCTCTTTAACCCTTATTCATCTTGTTTCACTCTCTTTAACCCTCGTTCATCTTGTTTCACTCTCTTTAACCGTCATTCATCTTGTTTCACTCCCTTTAACCCTTAGTCATCTTGTTTCACTCTCTTTAACCCTCATTCATCTTGGTTCACTCACTTTCACCCTCCTTCAACTTGCTTCACTCTCTTTAACCCTCCTTCATCTTGTTTCACTCTCTTTAACCCTTATTCATCTTGTTTCACTCACTTTAACCCTCATTCGTCTTCTTTCATTCTCTTTATCCCTCAATCATCTTGTTTAACTCTCTTTAACCCTTATTCATCTTGGTTCACTCACTTTCACCCTCCTTCAACTTGCTTCACTCTCTTTAACCCTCCTTCATCTTGTTTCACTCTCTTTAACACTCCTTCATCGTGTTTCACTCTCTTTAACCCACCTTCATCTCGTTTAACTCTCTTTAACACTCCTTCATCTTGTTTCACTCTCTTTAACTTTCGTTCATCGCGTTTCTCTCTCATTAACCCTCAGTCATCTTGTTTCGTCCTCTTTAACCTTCTTTCATCTTGTTTCACTCTCTTTAACCCTCATTCACCTTGTTTCACTCTCTTTAACCCTCCTTCATCTTGTTTCACTCTCTTTAACCCTCCTTCATCTTGTTTCACTCTCTTTAACGCTCCTTCATCTTGTTTCATTCTCTTTAACACTCATTCATCTTGTTTCACTCTCTTTAACCAACATTCATCTTGTTTCAATCTCTTTAATCCTAATCAATCTCGTTTCACTCTCTTTCACCCTCCTTCATCGCGTTTAACTCTCTTTAATCCTCCTTCATCTCGTTTCACACTCTTTGACCCTCTTTCACCTCGTTGCACTCTCTTTAACCCTCCTTCATCTCGTTTCACTCACTTTAACCCTCATTCATCTTGTTTCACTCTCTTTAACCCTCATTCATCTTGTTTAACTCTCTTTAACCCTCATCCATCTTGTTTCACTCTCTTTAACCCTCATTCATCTTGGTTCGCTCACTTTAACCTTCCTTCAACTTGCTTCACTCTCTTTAACCCTCCTTCATCTTGTTTCACTCTCTTTAACCCTCCTTCATCTTGTTTCACTATCTCTAACCCTCCTTCAACTTGCTTCACTCTCTTTAACCCTCCTTCATCTTGTTTCACTCTCTTTAACCCTCACTCATCTTGTTTCACTCTCTTTAACCCTCGTTCACCTTGTTTCACTCTCTTTAACCGTCATTCATCTTGTTTCACTCTCTTTAACCCATATTCATCTTGTTTCACTCACTTTAACCCTCATTCATCTTGTTTCACTCTCTTTATCCCTCATTCATCTTGTTTCACTCTTTTTAATCCTCATTCATCTTGTTTAACTCTCTTTAACCCTCATTCATCTTGCTTCACTCTCTTTAACCCTCATTCATCTTGATTCACTCTCTTTAATCCTCCTTCATCTCGTTTCACACTGTTTGACCCTCTTTTACCTCGTTGCACTCTATTTAACCCACCTTCATCTTGTTTCACTATCTCTAACCCTCCTTCAACTTTCTTCACTCTCTTTAACCCTCCTTCATCTTGTTTCACTCTCTTTAACCCTCCTTCATCTTGTATCACTCTCTTTAACGCTCCTTCATCTTGTTTCACTCTCTTTAACCCTCCTTTATCTTGTTTCACTCTCTTTAACCCTCCTTCATCTTGTTTCACTCTCTTTAACCCTTATTCATCTTGTTTCACTCACTTTAACCCTCATTCATCTTCTTTCATTCTCTTTATCCCTCAATCATCTTGTTTAACTCTCTTTAACCCTTATTCATCTTGGTTCACTCACTTTCACCCTCCTTCAACTTGCTTCACTCTCTTTAACCCTCCTTCATCTTGTTTCACTCTCTTTAACACTCCTTCGTCGTGTTTCACTCTCTTTAACCCACCTTCATCTCGTTTAACTCTCTTTAACACTCCTTCATCTTGTTTCACTCTCTTTAACACTCGTTCATCGCGTTTCTCTCTCATTAACCCTCAGTCATCTTGTTTCGTCCTCTTTAACCTTCTTTCATCTTGTTTCACTCTCTTTAACCCTCATTCACCTTGTTTCACTCTCTTTAACCCTCTTTCATCTTGTTTCACTCTCTTTAACCCTCCTTCATCTTGTTTCACTCTCTTTAACGCTCCTTCATCTTGTTTCATTCTCTTTAACACTCATTCATCTTGTTTCACTCTCTTTAACCAACATTCATCTTGTTTCAATCTCTTTAATCCTAATCAATCTCGTTTCACTCTCTTTCACCCTCCTTCATCGCGTTTAACACTCTTTAATCCTCCTTCATCTCGTTTCACACTCTTTGACCCTCTTTCACCTCGTTGCACTCTCTTTAACCCTCCTTCATCTCGTTTCACTCACTTTAACCCTCATTCATCTTGTTTCACTCTCTTTAACCCTCATTCATCTTGTTTAACTCTCTTTAACCCTCATCCATCTTGTTTCACTCTCTTTAACCCTCATTCATCTTGGTTCACTCACTTTAACCTTCCTTCAACTTGCTTCACTCTCTTGAACCCTCCTTCATCTTGTTTCACTCTCTTTAACCCTCCTTCATCTTGTTTCACTATCTCTAACCCTCCTTCAACTTGCTTCACTCTCTTTAACCCTCCTTCATCTTGTTTCACTCTCTTTAACCCTCACTCATCTTGTTTCACTCTCTTTAACCCTCGTTCACCTTGTTTCACTCTCTTTAACCGTCATTCATCTTGTTTCACTCTCTTTAACCCATATTCATCTTGTTTCACTCACTTTAACCCTCATGCATCTTGTTTCACTCTCTTTATCCCTCATTCATCTTGCTTCACTCTCTTTAATCCTCATTCATCTTGTTTAACTCTCTTTAACCCTCATTCATCTTGCTTCACTCTCTTTAACCCTCATTCATCTTGATTCACTCTCTTTAATCCTCCTTCATCTCGTTTCACACTGTTTGACCCTCTTTTACCTCGTTGCACTCTATTTAACCCACCTTCATCTTGTTTCACTATCTCTAACCCTCCTTCAACTTTCTTCACTCTCTTTAACCCTCCTTCATCTTGTTTCACTCTCTTTAACCCTCCTTCATCTTGTTTCACTCTCTTTAACGCTCCTTCATCTTGTTCCACTCTCTTTAACCCTCCTTTATCTTGTTTCACTCTCTTTAACCCTCCTTCATCTTGTTTCACTCTCTTTAACCCTCATTCACCTTGTTTCACTTTCTTTAACCCTCCTTCATCTTGTTTCACTCTCTTTAACCGTCCATCATCTTGTTTCAATCTCTTTAACCCTCGTTCATCTTGTTTCACTCTCTTTAACCGTCATTCATCTTGTTTCACTCCCTTTAACCCTTAGTCATCTTGTTTCACTCTCTTTAACCCTCATTCATCTTGGTTCACTCACTTTCACCCTCCTTCAACTTGCTTCACTCTCTTTAACCCTCCTTCATCATGTTTCACTCTCTTTAACACTCCTTCATCGTGTTTCACTCTCTTTAACCCACCTTCATCTCGTTTAACTCTCTTTAACACTCCTGCATCTTGTTTAACTCTCTTTAACACTCGTTCATCGCGTTTCTCTCTCATTAACCCTCATTCATCTTGTTTCGTCCTCTTTAACCTTCTTTCATCTTGTTTCACTCTCTTTAACCCTCATTCACCTTGTTTCACTCTCTTTAACCCTCCTTCATCTTGTTTCACTCTCTTTAACCCTCCTTCATCTTGTTTCACTCTCTTTAACGCTCCTTCATCTTGTTTCACTCTCTTTAACCCTCCTTTATCTTGTTTCACTCTCTTTAACCCCCCTTCATCTTGTTTCACTCTCTTTAACCCTCATTCACCTTGTTTCACTTTCTTTACCCCTCCTTCATCTTGTTTCACTCTCTTTAACCGTCCATCATCTTGTTTCAATCTCTTTAACCCTCCGTCATCTTGATTCACTCTCTTTAACCCTTATTCATCTTGTTTCACTCTCTTTAACCCTCGTTCATCTTGTTTCACTCTCTTTAACCGTCATTCATCTTGTTTCACTCCCTTTAACCCTTAGTCATCTTGTTTCACTCTCTTTAACCCTCATTCATCTTGGTTCACTCACTTTCACCCTCCTTCAACTTGCTTCACTCTCTTTAACCCTCCTTCATCATGTTTCACTCTCTTTAACACTCCTTCATCGTGTTTCACTCTCTTTAACCCACCTTCATCTCGTTTAACTCTCTTTAACACTCCTTCATCTTGTTTCACTCTCTTTAACACTCGTTCATCGCGTTTCTCTCTCATTAACCCTCATTCATCTTGTTTCGTCCTCTTTAACCTTCTTTCATCTTGTTTCACTCTCTTTATCCCTCATTCATCTTGTTTCACTCTCTTTAATCCTCATTCATCTTGTTTAACTCTCTTTAACCCTCATTCATCTTGCTTCACTCTGTTTAACCCTCATTCATCTTGATTCACTCTCTTTAATCCTCCTTCATCTCGTTTCACACTGTTTGACCCTCTTTTACCTCGTTGCACTCTATTTAACCCACCTTCATGTTGTTTCACTATCTCTAACCCTCCTTCAACTTTCTTCACTCTCTTTAACCCTCCTTCATCTTGTTTCACTCTCTTTAACCCTCCTTCATCTTGTTTCACTCTCTTTAACGCTCCTTCATCTTGTTTCACTCTCTTTAACCCTCCTTTATCTTGTTTCACTCTCTTTAACCCTCCTTCATCTTGTTTCACTCTCTTTAACCCTCATTCACCTTGTTTCACTTTCTTTAACCCTCCTTTATCTTGTTTCACTCTCTTTAACCGTCCATCATCTTGTTTCAATCTCTTTAACCCTCCGTCATGTTGATTCACTCTCTTTAACTCTTATTCATCTTGTTTCACTCTCTTTAACCCTCGTTCATCTTGTTTCACTCTCTTTAACCGTCATTCATCTTGTTTCACTCCCTTTAACCCTTAGTCATCTTGTTTCACTCTCTTTAACCCTCATTCATCTTGGTTCACTCACTTTCACCCTCCTTCAACTTGCTTCACTCTCTTTAACCCTCCTTCATCATGTTTCACTCTCTTTAACACTCCTTCATCGTGTTTCACTCTCTTTAACCCACCTTCATCTCGTTTAACTCTCTTTAACACTCCTTCATCTTGTTTCACTCTCTTTAACACTCGTTCATCGCGTTTCTCTCTCATTAACCCTCATTCATCTTGTTTCGTCCTCTTTAACCTTCTTTCATCTTGTTTCACTCTCTTTAACCCTCATTCACCTTGTTTCACTCTCTTTAACCCTCCTTCATCTTGTTTCACTCTCTTTAACCCTCCTTCATCTTGTTTCACACTCTTTAACGCTCCTTCATCTTGTTTCACTCTCTTTAACCCTCCTTTATCTTGTTTCACTATCTTTAACCCTCCTTCATCTTGTTTCACTCTCTTTAACCCTCATTCACCTTGTTTCACTTTCTTTAACCCTCCTTCATCTTGTTTCACTCTCTTTAACCGTCCATCATCTTGTTTCAATCTCTTTAACCCTCCGTCATCTTGATTCACTCTCTTTAACCCTTATTCATCTTGTTTCACTCTCTTTAACCCTCGTTCATCTTGTTTCACTCTCTTTAACCGTCATTCATCTTGTTTCACTCCCTTTAACCCTTAGTCATCTTGTTTCACTCTCTTTAACCCTCATTCATCTTGGTTCACTCACTTTCACCCTCCTTCAACTTGCTTCACTCTCTTTAACCCTCCTTCATCTTGTTTCACTCTCTTTAACCCTTATTCATCTTGTTTCACTCACTTTAACCCTCATTCGTCTTCTTTCATTCTCTTTATCCCTCAATCATCTTGTTTAACTCTCTTTAACCCTTATTCATCTTGGTTCACTCACTTTCACCCTCCTTCAACTTGCTTCACTCTCTTTAACCCTCCTTCATCTTGTTTCACTCTCTTTAACACTCCTTCATCGTGTTTCACTCTCTTTAACCCACCTTCATCTCGTTTAACTCTCTTTAACACTCCTTCATCTTGTTTCACTCTCTTTAACTTTCGTTCATCGCGTTTCTCTCTCATTAACCCTCAGTCATCTTGTTTCGTCCTCTTTAACCTTCTTTCATCTTGTTTCACTCTCTTTAACCCTCATTCACCTTGTTTCACTCTCTTTAACCCTCCTTCATCTTGTTTCACTCTCTTTAACCCTCCTTCATCTTGTTTCACTCTCTTTAACGCTCCTTCATCTTGTTTCATTCTCTTTAACACTCATTCATCTTGTTTCACTCTCTTTAACCAACATTCATCTTGTTTCAATCTCTTTAATCCTAATCAATCTCGTTTCACTCTCTTTCACCCTCCTTCATCGCGTTTAACTCTCTTTAATCCTCCTTCATCTCGTTTCACACTCTTTGACCCTCTTTCACCTCGTTGCACTCTCTTTAACCCTCCTTCATCTCGTTTCACTCACTTTAACCCTCATTCATCTTGTTTCACTCTCTTTAACCCTCATTCATCTTGTTTAACTCTCTTTAACCCTCATCCATCTTGTTTCACTCTCTTTAACCCTCATTCATCTTGGTTCGCTCACTTTAACCTTCCTTCAACTTGCTTCACTCTCTTTAACCCTCCTTCATCTTGTTTCACTCTCTTTAACCCTCCTTAATCTTGTTTCACTATCTCTAACCCTCCTTCAACTTGCTTCACTCTCTTTAACCCTCCTTCATCTTGTTTCACTCTCTTTAACCCTCACTCATCTTGTTTCACTCTCTTTAACCCTCGTTCACCTTGTTTCACTCTCTTTAACCGTCATTCATCTTGTTTCACTCTCTTTAACCCATATTCATCTTGTTTCACTCACTTTAACCCTCATTCATCTTGTTTCACTCTCTTTATCCCTCATTCATCTTGTTTCACTCTCTTTAATCCTCATTCATCTTGTTTAACTCTCTTTAACCCTCATTCATCTTGCTTCACTCTCTTTAACCCTCATTCATCTTGATTCACTCTCTTTAATCCTCCTTCATCTCGTTTCACACTGTTTGACCCTCTTTTACCTCGTTGCACTCTATTTAACCCACCTTCATCTTGTTTCACTATCTCTAACCCTCCTTCAACTTTCTTCACTCTCTTTAACCCTCCTTCATCTTGTTTCACTCTCTTTAACCCTCCTTCATCTTGTATCACTCTCTTTAACGCTCCTTCATCTTGTTTCACTCTCTTTAACCCTCCTTTATCTTGTTTCACTCTCTTTAACCCTCCTTCATCTTGTTTCACTCTCTTTAACCCTTATTCATCTTGTTTCACTCACTTTAACCCTCATTCATCTTCTTTCATTCTCTTTATCCCTCAATCATCTTGTTTAACTCTCTTTAACCCTTATTCATCTTGGTTCACTCACTTTCACCCTCCTTCAACTTGCTTCACTCTCTTTAACCCTCCTTCATCTTGTTTCACTCTCTTTAACACTCCTTCATCGTGTTTCACTCTCTTTAACCCACCTTCATCTCGTTTAACTCTCTTTAACACTCCTTCATCTTGTTTCACTCTCTTTAACACTCGTTCATCGCGTTTCTCTCTCATTAACCCTCAGTCATCTTGTTTCGTCCTCTTTAACCTTCTTTCATCTTGTTTCACTCTCTTTAACCCTCATTCACCTTGTTTCACTCTCTTTAACCCTCTTTCATCTTGTTTCACTCTCTTTAACCCTCCTTCATCTTGTTTCACTCTCTTTAACGCTCCTTCATCTTGTTTCATTCTCTTTAACACTCATTCATCTTGTTTCACTCTCTTTAACCAACATTCATCTTGTTTCAATCTCTTTAATCCTAATCAATCTCGTTTCACTCTCTTTCACCCTCCTTCATCGCGTTTAACACTCTTTAATCCTCCTTCATCTCGTTTCACACTCTTTGACCCTCTTTCACCTCGTTGCACTCTCTTTAACCCTCCTTCATCTCGTTTCACTCACTTTAACCCTCATTCATCTTGTTTCACTCTCTTTAACCCTCATTCATCTTGTTTAACTCTCTTTAACCCTCATCCATCTTGTTTCACTCTCTTTAACCCTCATTCATCTTGGTTCACTCACTTTAACCTTCCTTCAACTTGCTTCACTCTCTTGAACCCTCCTTCATCTTGTTTCACTCTCTTTAACCCTCCTTCATCTTGTTTCACTATCTCTAACCCTCCTTCAACTTGCTTCACTCTCTTTAACCCTCCTTCATCTTGTTTCACTCTCTTTAACCCTCACTCATCTTGTTTCACTCTCTTTAACCCTCGTTCACCTTGTTTCACTCTCTTTAACCGTCATTCATCTTGTTTCACTCTCTTTAACCCATATTCATCTTGTTTCACTCACTTTAACCCTCATGCATCTTGTTTCACTCTCTTTATCCCTCATTCATCTTGTTTCACTCTCTTTAATCCTCATTCATCTTGTTTAACTCTCTTTAACCCTCATTCATCTTGCTTCACTCTCTTTAACCCTCATTCATCTTGATTCACTCTCTTTAATCCTCCTTCATCTCGTTTCACACTGTTTGACCCTCTTTTACCTCGTTGCACTCTATTTAACCCACCTTCATCTTGTTTCACTATCTCTAACCCTCCTTCAACTTTCTTCACTCTCTTTAACCCTCCTTCATCTTGTTTCACTCTCTTTAACCCTCCTTCATCTTGTTTCACTCTCTTTAACGCTCCTTCATCTTGTTCCACTCTCTTTAACCCTCCTTTATCTTGTTTCACTCTCTTTAACCCTCCTTCATCTTGTTTCACTCTCTTTAACCCTCATTCACCTTGTTTCACTTTCTTTAACCCTCCTTCATCTTGTTTCACTCTCTTTAACCGTCCATCATCTTGTTTCAATCTCTTTAACCCTCGTTCATCTTGTTTCACTCTCTTTAACCGTCATTCATCTTGTTTCACTCCCTTTAACCCTTAGTCATCTTGTTTCACTCTCTTTAACCCTCATTCATCTTGGTTCACTCACTTTCACCCTCCTTCAACTTGCTTCACTCTCTTTAACCCTCCTTCATCATGTTTCACTCTCTTTAACACTCCTTCATCGTGTTTCACTCTCTTTAACCCACCTTCATCTCGTTTAACTCTCTTTAACACTCCTGCATCTTGTTTAACTCTCTTTAACACTCGTTCATCGCGTTTCTCTCTCATTAACCCTCATTCATCTTGTTTCGTCCTCTTTAACCTTCTTTCATCTTGTTTCACTCTCTTTAACCCTCATTCACCTTGTTTCACTCTCTTTAACCCTCCTTCATCTTGTTTCACTCTCTTTAACCCTCCTTCATCTTGTTTCACTCTCTTTAACGCTCCTTCATCTTGTTTCACTCTCTTTAACCCTCCTTTATCTTGTTTCACTCTCTTTAACCCCCCTTCATCTTGTTTCACTCTCTTTAACCCTCATTCACCTTGTTTCACTTTCTTTAACCCTCCTTCATCTTGTTTCACTCTCTTTAACCGTCCATCATCTTGTTTCAATCTCTTTAACCCTCCGTCATCTTGATTCACTCTCTTTAACCCTTATTCATCTTGTTTCACTCTCTTTAACCCTCGTTCATCTTGTTTCACTCTCTTTAACCGTCATTCATCTTGTTTCACTCCCTTTAACCCTTAGTCATCTTGTTTCACTCTCTTTAACCCTCATTCATCTTGGTTCACTCACTTTCACCCTCCTTCAACTTGCTTCACTCTCTTTAACCCTCCTGCATCTTGTTTCACTCTCTTTAACACTCCTTCATCGTGTTTCACTCTCTTTAACCCACCTTCATCTCGTTTAACTCTCTTTAACACTCCTTCATATTGTTTCACTCTCTTTAACACTCGTTCATCGCGTTTCTCTCTCATTAACCCTCATTCATCTTGTTTCACTCTCTTTAACCCTCCTTCATCTTGTTTCACTCTCTTTAACGCTCCTTCACCTTGTTTCACTCTCTTTAACCCTCCTTTATCTTGTTTCACTCTCTTTAACCCTCCTTCATCTTGTTTCACTCTCTTTAACCCTCATTCACCTTGTTTCACTTTCTTTAACCCTCCTTCATCTTGTTTCACTCTCTTTAACCGTCCATCATCTTGTTTCAATCTCTTTAACCCTCCGTCATCTTGATTCACTCTCTTTAACCCTTATTCATCTTGTTTCACTCTCTTTAACCCTCGTTCATCTTGTTTCACTCTCTTTAACCGTCATTCATCTTGTTTCACTCCCTTTAACCCTTAGTCATCTTGTTTCACTCTCTTTAACCCTCATTCATCTTGGTTCACTCACTTTCACCATTCTTCAACTTGCTTCACTCTCTTTAACCCTCCTTCATCTTGTTTCACTCTCTTTAACACTCCTTCATCGTGTTTCACTCTCTTTTACCCACCTTCATCTCGTTTAACTCTCTTTAACACTCCTTCATCTTGTTTCACTTTCTTTAACACTCGTTCATCGCGTTTCTCTCTCATTAACCCTCATTCATCTTGTTTCGTACTCTTTAACGTCCTTTCATCTTGTTTCACTCTCTTTCACCCTCATTCACCTTGTTTCACTCTCTTTAACCCTCCTTCATCTTGTTTCACTCTCTTTAACCCTCCTTCATCTTGTTTCACTCTCTTTAACCCTCCTTCATCTTGTTTCACTCTCTTTAACGCTCATTCATCTTGTTTCACTCTCTTTAATCGTCATTCATCTTGTTTCACTCACTTTAACCCTCCTTCATCTTGTTCCACTCCCTTTAACTCTCCTTCATCTTGTTTCACTCTTTTTAACCCTCCTTCATCGCGTTTCTCTCTCATTAATCCTCCTTCATCTCGTTTCACTCACTTTAACCCTCATTCATCTTGTTTCACTCTCTTTAACCCTCATTCATCTTGGTTCACTCACTTTAACCCTCCTTCAACTTACTTCACTCTTTTAACCCTCCTTCATCTTGTTTCACTCCCTTTAACCCTCATTCGTCTTCTTTCACTCTCTTCAACCCTCATTCATCTTGTTTCACTCTCTTTAACATCTCATTCTTCTTGTTTCACTCTCTTTAACCCTCCTTCATCTTGTTTCACTCTCTTTAACGCTCTTTCATCTTGTTTCGCTCTCTTTAACCGTCCATCATCTTGTTTCAATCTCTTTAACCCTCCGTCATCTTGATTCACTCTCTTTAACCCTTATTCATCTTGTTTCACTCTCTTTAACCCTCGTTCATCTTGTTTCACTCTCTTTAACGCTCTTTCATCTTGTTTCGCTCTCTTTAACCGTCCATCATCTTGTTTCAATCTCTTTAACCCTTATTCATCTTGTTTCACTCTCTTTAACGCTCTTTCATCTTGTTTCGCTCTCTTTAACCCTCCGTCATCTTGATTCACTCTCTTTAACCCTTATTCATCTTGTTTCACTCTCTTTAACCCTCGTTCATCTTGTTTCACTCTCTTTAACCGTCATTCATCTTGTTTCACTCCCTTTAACCCTTAGTCATCTTGTTTCACTCTCTTTAACCCTCATTCATCTTGGTTCACTCACTTTCACCCTCCTTCAACTTGCTTCACTCTCTTTAACCCTCCTTCATCTTGTTTCACTCTCTTTAACCCTTATTCATCTTGTTTCACTCACTTTAACCCTCATTCATCTTCTTTCATTCTCTTTATCCCTCAATCATCTTGTTTAACTCTCTTTAACCCTTATTCATCTTGGTTCACTCACTTTCACCCTCCTTCAACTTGCTTCACTCTCTTTAACCCTCCTTCATCTTGTTTCACTCTCTTTAACACTCCTTCATCGCGTTTCTCTCTCATTAACCCTCAGTCATCTTGTTTCGTCCTCTTTAACCTTCTTTCATCTTGTTTCACTCTCTTTAACCCTCATTCACCTTGTTTCACTCTCTTTAACCCTCCTTCATCTTGTTTCACTCTCTTTAACCCTCCTTCATCTTGTTTCACTCTCTTTAACGCTCCTTCATCTTGTTTCATTCTCTTTAACACTCATTCATCTTGTTTCACTCTCTTTAACCAACATTCATCTTGTTTCAATCTCTTTAATCCTAATCAATCTCGTTTCACTCTCTTTCACCCTCCTTCATCGCGTTTAACTCTCTTTAATCCTCCTTCATCTCGTTTCACACTCTTTGACCCTCTTTCACCTCGTTGCACTCTCTTTAACCCTCCTTCATCTCGTTTCACTCACTTTAACCCTCATTCATCTTGTTTCACTCTCTTTAACCCTCATTCATCTTGTTTAACTCTCTTTAACCCTCATCCATCTTGTTTCACTCTCTTTAACCCTCATTCATCTTGGTTCACTCACTTTAACCTTCCTTCAACTTGCTTCACTCTCTTTAACCCTCCTTCATCTTGTTTCACTCTCTTTAACCCTCCTTCATCTTGTTTCACTATCTCTAACCCTCCTTCAACTTGCTTCACTCTCTTTAACCCTCCTTCATCTTGTTTCACTCTCTTTAACCCTCACTCATCTTGTTTCACTCTCTTTAACCCTCATTCACCTTGTTTCACTCTCTTTAACCGTCATTCATCTTGTTTCACTCTCTTTAACCCATATTCATCTTGTTTCACTCACTTTAACCCTCATTCATCTTGTTTCACTCTCTTTATCCCTCATTCATCTTGTTTCACTCTCTTTAATCCTCATTCATCTTGTTTAACTCTCTTTAACCCTCATTCATCTTGCTTCACTCTCTTTATCCCTCATTCATCTTGATTCACTCTCTTTAATCCTCCTTCATCTCGTTTCACACTGTTTGACCCTCTTTTACCTCGTTGCACTCTATTTAACCCACCTTCATCTTGTTTCACTATCTCTAACCCTCCTTCAACTTTCTTCACTCTCTTTAACCCTCCTTCATCTTGTTTCACTCTCTTTAACCCTCCTTCATCTTGTTTCACTCTCTTTAACGCTCCTTCATCTTGTTTCACTCTCTTTAACCCTCCTTCATCTTGTTTCACTCTCTTTAACCCTCATTCACCTTGTTTCACTTTCTTTAACCCTCCTTCATCTTGTTTCACTCTCTTTAACCGTCCATCATCTTGTTTCAATCTCTTTAACCCTCCGTCATCTTGATTCACTCTCTTTAACTCTTATTCATCTTGTTTCACTCTCTTTAACCCTCGTTCATCTTGTTTCACTCTCTTTAAGCGTCATTCGTCTTGTTTCACTCCCTTTAACCCTTAGTCATCTTGTTTCACTCTCTTTAACCCTCATTCATCTTGGTTCACTCACTTTCACCCTCCTTCAACTTGCTTCACTCTCTTTAACCCTCCTTCATCTTGTTTCACTATCTCTAACCCTCCTTCAACTTGCTTCACTCTCTTTAACCCTCCTTCATCTTGTTTCACTCTCTTTAACCCTCACTCATCTTGTTTCACTCTCTTTAACCCTCATTCACCTTGTTTCACTCTCTTTAACCGTCATTCATCTTGTTTCACTCTCTTTAACCCATATTCATCTTGTTTCACTCACTTTAACCCTCATTCATCTTGTTTCACTCTCTTTATCCCTCATTCATCTTGTTTCACTCTCTTTAATCCTCATTCATCTTGTTTAACTCTCTTTAACCCTCATTCATCTTGCTTCACTCTCTTTATCCCTCATTCATCTTGATTCACTCTCTTTAATCCTCCTTCATCTCGTTTCACACTGTTTGACCCTCTTTTACCTCGTTGCACTCTATTTAACCCACCTTCATCTTGTTTCACTATCTCTAACCCTCCTTCAACTTTCTTCACTCTCTTTAACCCTCCTTCATCTTGTTTCACTCTCTTTAACCCTCCTTCATCTTGTTTCACTCTCTTTAACGCTCCTTCATCTTGTTTCACTCTCTTTAACCCTCCTTCATCTTGTTTCACTCTCTTTAACCCTCATTCACCTTGTTTCACTTTCTTTAACCCTCCTTCATCTTGTTTCACTCTCTTTAACCGTCCATCATCTTGTTTCAATCTCTTTAACCCTCCGTCATCTTGATTCACTCTCTTTAACTCTTATTCATCTTGTTTCACTCTCTTTAACCCTCGTTCATCTTGTTTCACTCTCTTTCAGCGTCATTCGTCTTGTTTCACTCCCTTTAACCCTTAGTCATCTTGTTTCACTCTCTTTAACCCTCATTCATCTTGGTTCACTCACTTTCACCCTCCTTCAACTTGCTTCACTCTCTTTAACCCTCCTTCATCATGTTTCACTCTCTTTAACACTCCTTCATCGTGTTTCACTCTCTTTAACCCACCTTCATCTCGTTTAACTCTCTTTAACACTCCTGCATCTTGTTTCACTCTCTTTAACACTCGTTCATCGCGTTTCTCTCTCATTAACCCTCATTCATCTTGTTTCGTCCTCTTTAACCTTCTTTCATCTTGTTTCACTCTCTTTAACCCTCATTCACCTTGTTTCACTCTCTTTAACCCTCCTTCATCTTGTTTCACTCTCTTTAACCCTCCTTCATCTTGTTTCACTCTCTTTAACGCTCCTTCATCTTGTTTCACTCTCTTTAACCCTCCTTTATCTTGTTTCACTCTCTTTAACCCCCCTTCATCTTGTTTCACTCTCTTTAACCCTCATTCACCTTGTTACACTTTCTTTAACCCTCCTTCATCTTGTTTCACTCTCTTTAACCGTCCATCATCTTGTTTCAATCTCTTTAACCCTCCGTCATCTTGATTCACTCTCTTTAACCCTTATTCATCTTGTTTCACTCTCTTTAACCCTCGTTCATCTTGTTTCACTCTCTTTAACCGTCATTCATCTTGTTTCACTCCCTTTAACCCGTGGTCATCTTGTTTCACTCTCTTTAACCCTCATTCATCTTGGTTCACTCACTTTCACCCTCCTTCAACTTGCTTCACTCTCTTTAACCCTCCTTCATCTTGTTTCACTCTCTTTAACACTCCTTCATCGTGTTTCACTCTCTTTAACCCACCTTCATCTCGTTTAACTCTCTTTAACACTCCTTCATATTGTTTCACTCTCTTTAACACTCGTTCATCGCGTTTCTCTCTCATTAACCCTCATTCATCTTGTTTCACTCTCTTTAACCCTCCTTCATCTTGTTTCACTCTCTTTAACGCTCCTTCATCTTGTTTCACTCTCTTTAACCCTCCTTTATCTTGTTTCACTCTCTTTAACCCTCCTTCATCTTGTTTCACTCTCTTTAACCCTCATTCACCTTGTTTCACTTTCTTTAACCCTCCTTCATCTTGTTTCACTCTCTTTAACCGTCCATCATCTTGTTTCAATCTCTTTAACCCTCCGTCATCTTGATTCACTCTCTTTAACCCTTATTCATCTTGTTTCACTCTCTTTAACCCTCGTTCATCTTGTTTCACTCTCTTTAACCGTCATTCATCTTGTTTCGCTCCCTTTAACCCTTAGTCATCTTGTTTCACTCTCTTTAACCCTCATTCATCTTGGTTCACTCACTTTCACCCTCCTTCAACTTGCTTCACTCTCTTTAACCCTCCTTCATCTTGTTTCACTCTCTTTAACACTCCTTCATCGTGTTTCACTCTCTTTAACTCACCTTCATCTCGTTTAACTCTCTTTAACACTCCTTCATCTTGTTTCACTCTCTTTAACACTCGTTCATCGCGTTTCTCTCTCATTAACCCTCATTCATCTTGTTTCGTCCTCTTTAACCTTCTTTCATCTTTTTTCACTCTCTTTAACCCTCATTCACCTTGTTTCACTCTCTTTAACACTCCTTCATCTTGTTTCACTCTCTTTAACACTCGTTCATCGCGTTTCTCTCTCATTAACCCTCATTCATCTTGTTTCGTCCTCTTTAACCTTCTTTCATCTTGTTTCACTCTCTTTAACCCTCATTCACCTTGTTTCACTCTCTTTAACCCTCCTTCATCTTGTTTCACTCTCTTTAACCCTCCTTCATCTTGTTTCACTCTCTTTAACCCTCCTTCATCTTGTTTCACTCTCTTTAACCCTCATTCATCTTGTTTCATTCTCTTTAATCGTCATTCATCTTGTTTCACTCACTTTAACCCTCCTTCATCTTGTTCCACTCCCTTTAACTCTCCTTCATCTTGTTTCACTCTCTTTAACCCTCCTTCATCGCGTTTCTCTCTCATTAACCCTCCTTCATCTCGTTTCACTCTCTTTAACCCTCATTCATCTTGTTTCACTCTCTTTAACCCTCATTCATCTTGGTTCACTCACTTTAACCCTCCTTCAACTTACTTCACTCTTTTAACCCTCCTTCATCTTGTTTCACTCCCTTTAACACTCATTCGTCTTCTTTCAGTCTCTTCAACCCTCATTCATCTTGTTTCACTCTCTTTAACATCTCATTCTTCTTGTTTCACTCTATTTAACCCTCCTTCATCTTGTTTCACTATCTCTAACCCTCCTTCAACTTGCTTCACTCTCTTTAACCCTCCTTCATCTTGTTTCACTCTCTTTAACCCTCACTCATCTTGTTTCACTCTCTTTAACCCTCATTCACCTTGTTTCACTCTCTTTAACCGTCATTCATCTTGTTTCACTCTCTTTAACCCATATTCATCTTGTTTCACTCACTTTAACCCTCATTCATCTTGTTTCACTCTCTTTATCCCTCATTCATCTTGTTTCACTCTCTTTAATCCTCATTCATCTTGTTTAACTCTCTTTAACCCTCATTCATCTTGCTTCACTCTCTTTAACCCCCATTCATCTTGATTCACTCTCTTTAATCCTCCTTCATCTCGTTTCACACTGTTTGACCCTCTTTTACCTCGTTGCACTCTATTTAACCCACCTTCATCTTGTTTCACTATCTCTAACCCTCCTTCAACTTTCTTCACTCTCTTTAACCCTCCTTCATCTTGTTTCACTCTCTTTAACCCTCCTTCATCTTGTTTCACTCTCTTTAACGCTCCTTCATCTTGTTTCACTCTCTTTAACCCTCCTTCATCTTGTTTCACTCTCTTTAACCCTCATTCACCTTGTTTCACTTTCTTTAACCCTCCTTCATCTTGTTTCACTCTCTTTAACCGTCCATCATCTTGTTTCAATCTCTTTAACCCTCCGTCATCTTGATTCACTCTCTTTAACTCTTATTCATCTTGTTTCACTCTCTTTAACCCTCGTTCATCTTGTTTCACTCTCTTTAAGCGTCATTCATCTTGTTTCACTCCCTTTAACCCTTAGTCATCTTGTTTCACTCTCTTTAACCCTCATTCATCTTGGTTCACTCACTTTCACCCTCCTTCAACTTGCTTCACTCTCTTTAACCCTCCTTCATCATGTTTCACTCTCTTTAACACTCCTTCATCGTGTTTCACTCTCTTTAACCCACCTTCATCTCGTTTAACTCTCTTTAACACTCCTGCATCTTGTTTCACTCTCTTTAACACTCGTTCATCGCGTTTCTCTCTCATTAACCCTCATTCATCTTGTTTCGTCCTCTTTAACCTTCTTTCATCTTGTTTCACTCTCTTTAACCCTCATTCACCTTGTTTCACTCTCTTTAACCCTCATTCATCTTGGTTCACTCACTTTCACCCTCCTTCAACTTTCTTCACTCTCTTTAACCCTCCTTCATCTTGTTTCACTCTCTTTAACCCTCCTTCATCTTGTTTCACTCTCTTTAACGCTCCTTCATCTTGTTTCACTCTCTTTAACCCTCCTTTATCTTGTTTCACTCTCTTTAACCCTCCTTCATCTTGTTTCACTCTCTTTAACCCTCATTCACCTTGTTTCACTTTCTTTAACCCTCCTTTATCTTGTTTCACTCTCTTTAACCGTCCATCATCTTGTTTCAATCTCTTTAACCCTCCGTCATGTTGATTCACTCTCTTTAACTCTTATTCATCTTGTTTCACTCTCTTTAACCCTCGTTCATCTTGTTTCACTCTCTTTAACCGTCATTCATCTTGTTTCACTCCCTTTAACCCTTAGTCATCTTGTTTCACTCTCTTTAACCCTCATTCATCTTGGTTCACTCACTTTCACCCTCCTTCAACTTGCTTCACTCTCTTTAACCCTCCTTCATCATGTTTCACTCTCTTTAACACTCCTTCATCGTGTTTCACTCTCTTTAACCCACCTTCATCTCGTTTAACTCTCTTTAACACTCCTTCATCTTGTTTCACTCTCTTTAACACTCGTTCATCGCGTTTTTCTCTCATTAACCCACATTCACCTTGTTTCACTCTCTTTAACCCTCCTTCATCTTGTTTCACTCTCTTTAACCCTCCTTCATCTTGTTTCACTCTCTTTAACGCTCCTTCATCTTGTTTCATTCTCTTTAACACTCATTCATCTTGTTTCACTCTCTTTAACCCACATTCATCTTGTTTCAATCTCTTTAATCCTAATCAATCTCGTTTCACGCACTTTCACCCTCCTTCATCGCGTTTAACTCTCTTTAATCCTCCTTCATCTCGTTTCACACTCTTTGACCCTCTTTCACCTCGTTGCACTCTCTTTAACCCTCCTTCATCTCGTTTCACTCACTGTAACCCTCATTCATCTTGTTTCACTCTCTTTAACCCTCATTCATCTTGTTTAACTCTCTTTAACCCTCATCCATCTTGTTTCACTCTCTTTAACCCTCATTCATCTTGGTTCACTCACTTTAACCTTCCTTCAACTTGCTTCACTCTCTTTAACCCTCCTTCATCTTGTTTCACTCTCTTTAACCCTCCTTCATCTTGTTTCACTATCTCTAACCCTCCTTCAACTTGCTTCACTCTCTTTAACCCTCCTTCATCTTGTTTCACTCTCTTTAACCCTCACTCATCTTGTTTCACTCTCTTTAACCCTCGTTCACCTTGTTTCACTCTCTTTAACCGTCATTCATCTTGTTTCACTCTCTTTAACCCATATTCATCTTGTTTCACTCACTTTAACCCTCATTCATCTTGTTTCACTCTCTTTATCCCTCATTCATCTTGTTTCACTCTCTTTAATCCTCATTCATCTTGTTTAACTCTCTTTAACCCTCATTCATCTTGCTTCACTCTGTTTAACCCTCATTCATCTTGATTCACTCTCTTTAATCCTCCTTCATCTCGTTTCACACTGTTTGACCCTCTTTTACCTCGTTGCACTCTATTTAACCCACCTTCATGTTGTTTCACTATCTCTAACCCTCCTTCAACTTTCTTCACTCTCTTTAACCCTCCTTCATCTTGTTTCACTCTCTTTAACCCTCCTTCATCTTGTTTCACTCTCTTTAACGCTCCTTCATCTTGTTTCACTCTCTTTAACCCTCCTTTATCTTGTTTCACTCTCTTTAACCCTCCTTCATCTTGTTTCACTCTCTTTAACCCTCATTCACCTTGTTTCACTTTCTTTAACCCTCCTTTATCTTGTTTCACTCTCTTTAACCGTCCATCATCTTGTTTCAATCTCTTTAACCCTCCGTCATGTTGATTCACTCTCTTTAACTCTTATTCATCTTGTTTCACTCTCTTTAACCCTCGTTCATCTTGTTTCACTCTCTTTAACCGTCATTCATCTTGTTTCACTCCCTTTAACCCTTAGTCATCTTGTTTCACTCTCTTTAACCCTCATTCATCTTGGTTCACTCACTTTCACCCTCCTTCAACTTGCTTCACTCTCTTTAACCCTCCTTCATCATGTTTCACTCTCTTTAACACTCCTTCATCGTGTTTCACTCTCTTTAACCCACCTTCATCTCGTTTAACTCTCTTTAACACTCCTTCATCTTGTTTCACTCTCTTTAACACTCGTTCATCGCGTTTCTCTCTCATTAACCCTCATTCATCTTGTTTCGTCCTCTTTAACCTTCTTTCATCTTGTTTCACTCTCTTTAACCCTCATTCACCTTGTTTCACTCTCTTTAACCCTCCTTCATCTTGTTTCACTCTCTTTAACCCTCCTTCATCTTGTTTCACACTCTTTAACGCTCCTTCATCTTGTTTCACTCTCTTTAACCCTCCTTTATCTTGTTTCACTATCTTTAACCCTCCTTCATCTTGTTTCACTCTCTTTAACCCTCATTCACCTTGTTTCACTTTCTTTAACCCTCCTTCATCTTGTTTCACTCTCTTTAACCGTCCATCATCTTGTTTCAATCTCTTTAACCCTCCGTCATCTTGATTCACTCTCTTTAACCCTTATTCATCTTGTTTCACTCTCTTTAACCCTCGTTCATCTTGTTTCACTCTCTTTAACCGTCATTCATCTTGTTTCACTCCCTTTAACCCTTAGTCATCTTGTTTCACTCTCTTTAACCCTCATTCATCTTGGTTCACTCACTTTCACCCTCCTTCAACTTGCTTCACTCTCTTTAACCCTCCTTCATCTTGTTTCACTCTCTTTAACCCTTATTCATCTTGTTTCACTCACTTTAACCCTCATTCGTCTTCTTTCATTCTCTTTATCCCTCAATCATCTTGTTTAACTCTCTTTAACCCTTATTCATCTTGGTTCACTCACTTTCACCCTCCTTCAACTTGCTTCACTCTCTTTAACCCTCCTTCATCTTGTTTCACTCTCTTTAACACTCCTTCATCGTGTTTCACTCTCTTTAACCCACCTTCATCTCGTTTAACTCTCTTTAACACTCCTTCATCTTGTTTCACTCTCTTTAACTTTCGTTCATCGCGTTTCTCTCTCATTAACCCTCAGTCATCTTGTTTCGTCCTCTTTAACCTTCTTTCATCTTGTTTCACTCTCTTTAACCCTCATTCACCTTGTTTCACTCTCTTTAACCCTCCTTCATCTTGTTTCACTCTCTTTAACCCTCCTTCATCTTGTTTCACTCTCTTTAACGCTCCTTCATCTTGTTTCATTCTCTTTAACACTCATTCATCTTGTTTCACTCTCTTTAACCAACATTCATCTTGTTTCAATCTCTTTAATCCTAATCAATCTCGTTTCACTCTCTTTCACCCTCCTTCATCGCGTTTAACTCTCTTTAATCCTCCTTCATCTCGTTTCACACTCTTTGACCCTCTTTCACCTCGTTGCACTCTCTTTAACCCTCCTTCATCTCGTTTCACTCACTTTAACCCTCATTCATCTTGTTTCACTCTCTTTAACCCTCATTCATCTTGTTTAACTCTCTTTAACCCTCATCCATCTTGTTTCACTCTCTTTAACCCTCATTCATCTTGGTTCGCTCACTTTAACCTTCCTTCAACTTGCTTCACTCTCTTTAACCCTCCTTCATCTTGTTTCACTCTCTTTAACCCTCCTTCATCTTGTTTCACTATCTCTAACCCTCCTTCAACTTGCTTCACTCTCTTTAACCCTCCTTCATCTTGTTTCACTCTCTTTAACCCTCACTCATCTTGTTTCACTCTCTTTAACCCTCGTTCACCTTGTTTCACTCTCTTTAACCGTCATTCATCTTGTTTCACTCTCTTTAACCCATATTCATCTTGTTTCACTCACTTTAACCCTCATTCATCTAGTTTCACTCTCTTTATCCCTCATTCATCTTGTTTCACTCTTTTTAATCCTCATTCATCTTGTTTAACTCTCTTTAACCCTCATTCATCTTGCTTCACTCTCTTTAACCCTCATTCATCTTGATTCACTCTCTTTAATCCTCCTTCATCTCGTTTCACACTGTTTGACCCTCTTTTACCTCGTTGCACTCTATTTAACCCACCTTCATCTTGTTTCACTATCTCTAACCCTCCTTCAACTTTCTTCACTCTCTTTAACCCTCCTTCATCTTGTTTCACTCTCTTTAACCCTCCTTCATCTTGTATCACTCTCTTTAACGCTCCTTCATCTTGTTTCACTCTCTTTAACCCTCCTTTATCTTGTTTCACTCTCTTTAACCCTCCTTCATCTTGTTTCACTCTCTTTAACCCTTATTCATCTTGTTTCACTCACTTTAACCCTCATTCATCTTCTTTCATTCTCTTTATCCCTCAATCATCTTGTTTAACTCTCTTTAACCCTTATTCATCTTGGTTCACTCACTTTCACCCTCCTTCAACTTGCTTCACTCTCTTTAACCCTCCTTCATCTTGTTTCACTCTCTTTAACACTCCTTCATCGTGTTTCACTCTCTTTAACCCACCTTCATCTCGTTTAACTCTCTTTAACACTCCTTCATCTTGTTTCACTCTCTTTAACACTCGTTCATCGCGTTTCTCTCTCATTAACCCTCAGTCATCTTGTTTCGTCCTCTTTAACCTTCTTTCATCTTGTTTCACTCTCTTTAACCCTCATTCACCTTGTTTCACTCTCTTTAACCCTCTTTCATCTTGTTTCACTCTCTTTAACCCTCCTTCATCTTGTTTCACTCTCTTTAACGCTCCTTCATCTTGTTTCATTCTCTTTAACACTCATTCATCTTGTTTCACTCTCTTTAACCAACATTCATCTTGTTTCAATCTCTTTTATCCTAATCAATCTCGTTTCACTCTCTTTCACCCTCCTTCATCGCGTTTAACACTCTTTAATCCTCCTTCATCTCGTTTCACACTCTTTGACCCTCTTTCACCTCGTTGCACTCTCTTTAACCCTCCTTCATCTCGTTTCACTCACTTTAACCCTCATTCATCTTGTTTCACTCTCTTTAACCCTCATTCATCTTGTTTAACTCTCTTTAACCCTCATCCATCTTGTTTCACTCTCTTTAACCCTCATTCATCTTGGTTCACTCACTTTAACCTTCCTTCAACTTGCTTCACTCTCTTGAACCCTCCTTCATCTTGTTTCACTCTCTTTAACCCTCCTTCATCTTGTTTCACTATCTCTAACCCTCCTTCAACTTGCTTCACTCTCTTTAACCCTCCTTCATCTTGTTTCACTCTCTTTAACCCTCACTCATCTTGTTTCACTCTCTTTAACCCTCGTTCACCTTGTTTCACTCTCTTTAACCGTCATTCATCTTGTTTCACTCTCTTTAACCCATATTCATCTTGTTTCACTCACTTTAACCCTCATGCATCTTGTTTCACTCTCTTTATCCCTCATTCATCTTGCTTCACTCTCTTTAATCCTCATTCATCTTGTTTAACTCTCTTTAACCCTCATTCATCTTGCTTCACTCTCTTTAACCCTCATTCATCTTGATTCACTCTCTTTAATCCTCCTTCATCTCGTTTCACACTGTTTGACCCTCTTTTACCTCGTTGCACTCTATTTAACCCACCTTCATCTTGTTTCACTATCTCTAACCCTCCTTCAACTTTCTTCACTCTCTTTAACCCTCCTTCATCTTGTTTCACTCTCTTTAACCCTCCTTCATCTTGTTTCACTCTCTTTAACGCTCCTTCATCTTGTTCCACTCTCTTTAACCCTCCTTTATCTTGTTTCACTCTCTTTAACCCTCCTTCATCTTGTTTCACTCTCTTTAACCCTCATTCACCTTGTTTCACTTTCTTTAACCCTCCTTCATCTTGTTTCACTCTCTTTAACCGTCCATCATCTTGTTTCAATCTCTTTAACCCTCGTTCATCTTGTTTCACTCTCTTTAACCGTCATTCATCTTGTTTCACTCCCTTTAACCCTTAGTCATCTTGTTTCACTCTCTTTAACCCTCATTCATCTTGGTTCACTCACTTTCACCCTCCTTCAACTTGCTTCACTCTCTTTAACCCTCCTTCATCATGTTTCACTCTCTTTAACACTCCTTCATCGTGTTTCACTCTCTTTAACCCACCTTCATCTCGTTTAACTCTCTTTAACACTCCTGCATCTTGTTTAACTCTCTTTAACACTCGTTCATCGCGTTTCTCTCTCATTAACCCTCATTCATCTTGTTTCGTCCTCTTTAACCTTCTTTCATCTTGTTTCACTCTCTTTAACCCTCATTCACCTTGTTTCACTCTCTTTAACCCTCCTTCATCTTGTTTCACTCTCTTTAACCCTCCTTCATCTTGTTTCACTCTCTTTAACGCTCCTTCATCTTGTTTCACTCTCTTTAACCCTCCTTTATCTTGTTTCACTCTCTTTAACCCCCCTTCATCTTGTTTCACTCTCTTTAACCCTCATTCACCTTGTTTCACTTTCTTTACCCCTCCTTCATCTTGTTTCACTCTCTTTAACCGTCCATCATCTTGTTTCAATCTCTTTAACCCTCCGTCATCTTGATTCACTCTCTTTAACCCTTATTCATCTTGTTTCACTCTGTTTAACCCTCGTTCATCGTGTTTCACTCTCTTTAACCGTCATTCATCTTGTTTCACTCCCTTTAACCCTTAGTCATCTTGTTTCACTCTCTTTAACCCTCATTCATCTTGGTTCACTCACTTTCACCCTCCTTCAACTTGCTTCACTCTCTTTAACCCTCCTTCATCATGTTTCACTCTCTTTAACACTCCTTCATCGTGTTTCACTCTCTTTAACCCACCTTCATCTCGTTTAACTCTCTTTAACACTCCTTCATCTTGTTTCACTCTCTTTAACACTCGTTCATCGCGTTTCTCTCTCATTAACCCTCATTCATCTTGTTTCGTCCTCTTTAACCTTCTTTCATCTTGTTTCACTCTCTTTATCCCTCATTCATCTTGTTTCACTCTCTTTAATCCTCATTCATCTTGTTTAACTCTCTTTAACCCTCATTCATCTTGCTTCACTCTGTTTAACCCTCATTCATCTTGATTCACTCTCTTTAATCCTCCTTCATCTCGTTTCACACTGTTTGACCCTCTTTTACCTCGTTGCACTCTATTTAACCCACCTTCATGTTGTTTCACTATCTCTAACCCTCCTTCAACTTTCTTCACTCTCTTTAACCCTCCTTCATCTTGTTTCACTCTCTTTAACCCTCCTTCATCTTGTTTCACTCTCTTTAACGCTCCTTCATCTTGTTTCACTCTCTTTAACCCTCCTTTATCTTGTTTCACTCTCTTTAACCCTCCTTCATCTTGTTTCACTCTCTTTAACCCTCATTCACCTTGTTTCACTTTCTTTAACCCTCCTTTATCTTGTTTCACTCTCTTTAACCGTCCATCATCTTGTTTCAATCTCTTTAACCCTCCGTCATGTTGATTCACTCTCTTTAACTCTTATTCATCTTGTTTCACTCTCTTTAACCCTCGTTCATCTTGTTTCACTCTCTTTAACCGTCATTCATCTTGTTTCACTCCCTTTAACCCTTAGTCATCTTGTTTCACTCTCTTTAACCCTCATTCATCTTGGTTCACTCACTTTCACCCTCCTTCAACTTGCTTCACTCTCTTTAACCCTCCTTCATCATGTTTCACTCTCTTTAACACTCCTTCATCGTGTTTCACTCTCTTTAACCCACCTTCATCTCGTTTAACTCTCTTTAACACTCCTTCATCTTGTTTCACTCTCTTTAACACTCGTTCATCGCGTTTCTCTCTCATTAACCCTCATTCATCTTGTTTCGTCCTCTTTAACCTTCTTTCATCTTGTTTCACTCTCTTTAACCCTCATTCACCTTGTTTCACTCTCTTTAACCCTCCTTCATCTTGTTTCACTCTCTTTAACCCTCCTTCATCTTGTTTCACACTCTTTAACGCTCCTTCATCTTGTTTCACTCTCTTTAACCCTCCTTTATCTTGTTTCACTATCTTTAACCCTCCTTCATCTTGTTTCACTCTCTTTAACCCTCATTCACCTTGTTTCACTTTCTTTAACCCTCCTTCATCTTGTTTCACTCTCTTTAACCGTCCATCATCTTGTTTCAATCTCTTTAACCCTCCGTCATCTTGATTCACTCTCTTTAACCCTTATTCATATTGTTTCACTCTCTTTAACCCTCGTTCATCTTGTTTCACTCTCTTTAACCGTCATTCATCTTGTTTCACTCCCTTTAACCCTTAGTCATCTTGTTTCACTCTCTTTAACCCTCATTCATCTTGGTTCACTCACTTTCACCCTCCTTCAACTTGCTTCACTCTCTTTAACCCTCTTTCATCTTGTTTCACTCTCTTTAACCCTTATTCATCTTGTTTCACTCACTTTAACCCTCATTCGTCTTCTTTCATTCTCTTTATCCCTCAATCATCTTGTTTAACTCTCTTTAACCCTTATTCATCTTGGTTCACTCACTTTCACCCTCCTTCAACTTGCTTCACTCTCTTTAACCCTCCTTCATCTTGTTTCACTCTCTTTAACACTCCTTCATCGTGTTTCACTCTCTTTAACCCACCTTCATCTCGTTTAACTCTCTTTAACACTCCTTCATCTTGTTTCACTCTCTTTAACTTTCGTTCATCGCGTTTCTCTCTCATTAACCCTCAGTCATCTTGTTTCGTCCTCTTTAACCTTCTTTCATCTTGTTTCACTCTCTTTAACCCTCATTCACCTTGTTTCACTCTCTTTAACCCTCCTTCATCTTGTTTCA
The DNA here is from genome assembly GCF_047496885.1 of Scyliorhinus torazame. NCBI lineage: Eukaryota > Metazoa > Chordata > Chondrichthyes > Carcharhiniformes > Scyliorhinidae > Scyliorhinus > Scyliorhinus torazame. The sequence continues at coordinate 140,371,688 of NC_092722.1, read as the reverse complement.
CTCTCTTTAACCCTCCTTCATCTTGTTTCACTCTCTTTAACGCTCCTTCATCTTGTTTCATTCTCTTTAACACTCATTCATCTTGTTTCACTCTCTTTAACCAACATTCATCTTGTTTCAATCTCTTTAATCCTAATCAATCTCGTTTCACTCTCTTTCACCCTCCTTCATCGCGTTTAACTCTCTTTAATCCTCCTTCATCTCGTTTCACACTCTTTGACCCTCTTTCACCTCGTTGCACTCTCTTTAACCCTCCTTCATCTCGTTTCACTCACTTTAACCCTCATTCATCTTGTTTCACTCTCTTTAACCCTCATTCATCTTGTTTAACTCTCTTTAACCCTCATCCATCTTGTTTCACTCTCTTTAACCCTCATTCATCTTGGTTCGCTCACTTTAACCTTCCTTCAACTTGCTTCACTCTCTTTAACCCTCCTTCATCTTGTTTCACTCTCTTTAACCCTCCTTCATCTTGTTTCACTATCTCTAACCCTCCTTCAACTTGCTTCACTCTCTTTAACCCTCCTTCATCTTGTTTCACTCTCTTTAACCCTCACTCATCTTGTTTCACTCTCTTTAACCCTCGTTCACCTTGTTTCACTCTCTTTAACCGTCATTCATCTTGTTTCACTCTCTTTAACCCATATTCATCTTGTTTCACTCACTTTAACCCTCATTCATCTTGTTTCACTCTCTTTATCCCTCATTCATCTTGTTTCACTCTCTTTAATCCTCATTCATCTTGTTTAACTCTCTTTAACCCTCATTCATCTTGCTTCACTCTCTTTAACCCTCATTCATCTTGATTCACTCTCTTTAATCCTCCTTCATCTCGTTTCACACTGTTTGACCCTCTTTTACCTCGTTGCACTCTATTTAACCCACCTTCATCTTGTTTCACTATCTCTAACCCTCCTTCAACTTTCTTCACTCTCTTTAACCCTCCTTCATCTTGTTTCACTCTCTTTAACCCTCCTTCATCTTGTATCACTCTCTTTAACGCTCCTTCATCTTGTTTCACTCTCTTTAACCCTCCTTTATCTTGTTTCACTCTCTTTAACCCTCCTTCATCTTGTTTCACTCTCTTTAACCCTTATTCATCTTGTTTCACTCACTTTAACCCTCATTCATCTTCTTTCATTCTCTTTATCCCTCAATCATCTTGTTTAACTCTCTTTAACCCTTATTCATCTTGGTTCACTCACTTTCACCCTCCTTCAACTTGCTTCACTCTCTTTAACCCTCCTTCATCTTGTTTCACTCTCTTTAACACTCCTTCATCGTGTTTCACTCTCTTTAACCCACCTTCATCTCGTTTAACTCTCTTTAACACTCCTTCATCTTGTTTCACTCTCTTTAACACTCGTTCATCGCGTTTCTCTCTCATTAACCCTCAGTCATCTTGTTTCGTCCTCTTTAACCTTCTTTCATCTTGTTTCACTCTCTTTAACCCTCATTCACCTTGTTTCACTCTCTTTAACCCTCTTTCATCTTGTTTCACTCTCTTTAACCCTCCTTCATCTTGTTTCACTCTCTTTAACGCTCCTTCATCTTGTTTCATTCTCTTTAACACTCATTCATCTTGTTTCACTCTCTTTAACCAACATTCATCTTGTTTCAATCTCTTTAATCCTAATCAATCTCGTTTCACTCTCTTTCACCCTCCTTCATCGCGTTTAACACTCTTTAATCCTCCTTCATCTCGTTTCACACTCTTTGACCCTCTTTCACCTCGTTGCACTCTCTTTAACCCTCCTTCATCTCGTTTCACTCACTTTAACCCTCATTCATCTTGTTTCACTCTCTTTAACCCTCATTCATCTTGTTTAACTCTCTTTAACCCTCATCCATCTTGTTTCACTCTCTTTAACCCTCATTCATCTTGGTTCACTCACTTTAACCTTCCTTCAACTTGCTTCACTCTCTTGAACCCTCCTTCATCTTGTTTCACTCTCTTTAACCCTCCTTCATCTTGTTTCACTATCTCTAACCCTCCTTCAACTTGCTTCACTCTCTTTAACCCTCCTTCATCTTGTTTCACTCTCTTTAACCCTCACTCATCTTGTTTCACTCTCTTTAACCCTCGTTCACCTTGTTTCACTCTCTTTAACCGTCATTCATCTTGTTTCACTCTCTTTAACCCATATTCATCTTGTTTCACTCACTTTAACCCTCATGCATCTTGTTTCACTCTCTTTATCCCTCATTCATCTTGTTTCACTCTCTTTAATCCTCATTCATCTTGTTTAACTCTCTTTAACCCTCATTCATCTTGCTTCACTCTCTTTAACCCTCATTCATCTTGATTCACTCTCTTTAATCCTCCTTCATCTCGTTTCACACTGTTTGACCCTCTTTTACCTCGTTGCACTCTATTTAACCCACCTTCATCTTGTTTCACTATCTCTAACCCTCCTTCAACTTTCTTCACTCTCTTTAACCCTCCTTCATCTTGTTTCACTCTCTTTAACCCTCCTTCATCTTGTTTCACTCTCTTTAACGCTCCTTCATCTTGTTCCACTCTCTTTAACCCTCCTTTATCTTGTTTCACTCTCTTTAACCCTCCTTCATCTTGTTTCACTCTCTTTAACCCTCATTCACCTTGTTTCACTTTCTTTAACCCTCCTTCATCTTGTTTCACTCTCTTTAACCGTCCATCATCTTGTTTCAATCTCTTTAACCCTCGTTCATCTTGTTTCACTCTCTTTAACCGTCATTCATCTTGTTTCACTCCCTTTAACCCTTAGTCATCTTGTTTCACTCTCTTTAACCCTCATTCATCTTGGTTCACTCACTTTCACCCTCCTTCAACTTGCTTCACTCTCTTTAACCCTCCTTCATCATGTTTCACTCTCTTTAACACTCCTTCATCGTGTTTCACTCTCTTTAACCCACCTTCATCTCGTTTAACTCTCTTTAACACTCCTGCATCTTGTTTAACTCTCTTTAACACTCGTTCATCGCGTTTCTCTCTCATTAACCCTCATTCATCTTGTTTCGTCCTCTTTAACCTTCTTTCATCTTGTTTCACTCTCTTTAACCCTCATTCACCTTGTTTCACTCTCTTTAACCCTCCTTCATCTTGTTTCACTCTCTTTAACCCTCCTTCATCTTGTTTCACTCTCTTTAACGCTCCTTCATCTTGTTTCACTCTCTTTAACCCTCCTTTATCTTGTTTCACTCTCTTTAACCCCCCTTCATCTTGTTTCACTCTCTTTAACCCTCATTCACCTTGTTTCACTTTCTTTAACCCTCCTTCATCTTGTTTCACTCTCTTTAACCGTCCATCATCTTGTTTCAATCTCTTTAACCCTCCGTCATCTTGATTCACTCTCTTTAACCCTTATTCATCTTGTTTCACTCTCTTTAACCCTCGTTCATCTTGTTTCACTCTCTTTAACCGTCATTCATCTTGTTTCACTCCCTTTAACCCTTAGTCATCTTGTTTCACTCTCTTTAACCCTCATTCATCTTGGTTCACTCACTTTCACCCTCCTTCAACTTGCTTCACTCTCTTTAACCCTCCTGCATCTTGTTTCACTCTCTTTAACACTCCTTCATCGTGTTTCACTCTCTTTAACCCACCTTCATCTCGTTTAACTCTCTTTAACACTCCTTCATATTGTTTCACTCTCTTTAACACTCGTTCATCGCGTTTCTCTCTCATTAACCCTCATTCATCTTGTTTCACTCTCTTTAACCCTCCTTCATCTTGTTTCACTCTCTTTAACGCTCCTTCACCTTGTTTCACTCTCTTTAACCCTCCTTTATCTTGTTTCACTCTCTTTAACCCTCCTTCATCTTGTTTCACTCTCTTTAACCCTCATTCACCTTGTTTCACTTTCTTTAACCCTCCTTCATCTTGTTTCACTCTCTTTAACCGTCCATCATCTTGTTTCAATCTCTTTAACCCTCCGTCATCTTGATTCACTCTCTTTAACCCTTATTCATCTTGTTTCACTCTCTTTAACCCTCGTTCATCTTGTTTCACTCTCTTTAACCGTCATTCATCTTGTTTCACTCCCTTTAACCCTTAGTCATCTTGTTTCACTCTCTTTAACCCTCATTCATCTTGGTTCACTCACTTTCACCATTCTTCAACTTGCTTCACTCTCTTTAACCCTCCTTCATCTTGTTTCACTCTCTTTAACACTCCTTCATCGTGTTTCACTCTCTTTTACCCACCTTCATCTCGTTTAACTCTCTTTAACACTCCTTCATCTTGTTTCACTTTCTTTAACACTCGTTCATCGCGTTTCTCTCTCATTAACCCTCATTCATCTTGTTTCGTTCTCTTTAACGTCCTTTCATCTTGTTTCACTCTCTTTCACCCTCATTCACCTTGTTTCACTCTCTTTAACCCTCCTTCATCTTGTTTCACTCTCTTTAACCCTCCTTCATCTTGTTTCACTCTCTTTAACCCTCCTTCATCTTGTTTCACTCTCTTTAACGCTCATTCATCTTGTTTCACTCTCTTTAATCGTCATTCATCTTGTTTCACTCACTTTAACCCTCCTTCATCTTGTTCCACTCCCTTTAACTCTCCTTCATCTTGTTTCACTCTTTTTAACCCTCCTTCATCGCGTTTCTCTCTCATTAATCCTCCTTCATCTCGTTTCACTCACTTTAACCCTCATTCATCTTGTTTCACTCTCTTTAACCCTCATTCATCTTGGTTCACTCACTTTAACCCTCCTTCAACTTACTTCACTCTTTTAACCCTCCTTCATCTTGTTTCACTCCCTTTAACCCTCATTCGTCTTCTTTCACTCTCTTCAACCCTCATTCATCTTGTTTCACTCTCTTTAACATCTCATTCTTCTTGTTTCACTCTCTTTAACCCTCCTTCATCTTGTTTCACTCTCTTTAACGCTCTTTCATCTTGTTTCGCTCTCTTTAACCGTCCATCATCTTGTTTCAATCTCTTTAACCCTCCGTCATCTTGATTCACTCTCTTTAACCCTTATTCATCTTGTTTCACTCTCTTTAACCCTCGTTCATCTTGTTTCACTCTCTTTAACGCTCTTTCATCTTGTTTCGCTCTCTTTAACCGTCCATCATCTTGTTTCAATCTCTTTAACCCTTATTCATCTTGTTTCACTCTCTTTAACGCTCTTTCATCTTGTTTCGCTCTCTTTAACCCTCCGTCATCTTGATTCACTCTCTTTAACCCTTATTCATCTTGTTTCACTCTCTTTAACCCTCGTTCATCTTGTTTCACTCTCTTTAACCGTCATTCATCTTGTTTCACTCCCTTTAACCCTTAGTCATCTTGTTTCACTCTCTTTAACCCTCATTCATCTTGGTTCACTCACTTTCACCCTCCTTCAACTTGCTTCACTCTCTTTAACCCTCCTTCATCTTGTTTCACTCTCTTTAACCCTTATTCATCTTGTTTCACTCACTTTAACCCTCATTCATCTTCTTTCATTCTCTTTATCCCTCAATCATCTTGTTTAACTCTCTTTAACCCTTATTCATCTTGGTTCACTCACTTTCACCCTCCTTCAACTTGCTTCACTCTCTTTAACCCTCCTTCATCTTGTTTCACTCTCTTTAACACTCCTTCATCGCGTTTCTCTCTCATTAACCCTCAGTCATCTTGTTTCGTCCTCTTTAACCTTCTTTCATCTTGTTTCACTCTCTTTAACCCTCATTCACCTTGTTTCACTCTCTTTAACCCTCCTTCATCTTGTTTCACTCTCTTTAACCCTCCTTCATCTTGTTTCACTCTCTTTAACGCTCCTTCATCTTGTTTCATTCTCTTTAACACTCATTCATCTTGTTTCACTCTCTTTAACCAACATTCATCTTGTTTCAATCTCTTTAATCCTAATCAATCTCGTTTCACTCTCTTTCACCCTCCTTCATCGCGTTTAACTCTCTTTAATCCTCCTTCATCTCGTTTCACACTCTTTGACCCTCTTTCACCTCGTTGCACTCTCTTTAACCCTCCTTCATCTCGTTTCACTCACTTTAACCCTCATTCATCTTGTTTCACTCTCTTTAACCCTCATTCATCTTGTTTAACTCTCTTTAACCCTCATCCATCTTGTTTCACTCTCTTTAACCCTCATTCATCTTGGTTCACTCACTTTAACCTTCCTTCAACTTGCTTCACTCTCTTTAACCCTCCTTCATCTTGTTTCACTCTCTTTAACCCTCCTTCATCTTGTTTCACTATCTCTAACCCTCCTTCAACTTGCTTCACTCTCTTTAACCCTCCTTCATCTTGTTTCACTCTCTTTAACCCTCACTCATCTTGTTTCACTCTCTTTAACCCTCATTCACCTTGTTTCACTCTCTTTAACCGTCATTCATCTTGTTTCACTCTCTTTAACCCATATTCATCTTGTTTCACTCACTTTAACCCTCATTCATCTTGTTTCACTCTCTTTATCCCTCATTCATCTTGTTTCACTCTCTTTAATCCTCATTCATCTTGTTTAACTCTCTTTAACCCTCATTCATCTTGCTTCACTCTCTTTATCCCTCATTCATCTTGATTCACTCTCTTTAATCCTCCTTCATCTCGTTTCACACTGTTTGACCCTCTTTTACCTCGTTGCACTCTATTTAACCCACCTTCATCTTGTTTCACTATCTCTAACCCTCCTTCAACTTTCTTCACTCTCTTTAACCCTCCTTCATCTTGTTTCACTCTCTTTAACCCTCCTTCATCTTGTTTCACTCTCTTTAACGCTCCTTCATCTTGTTTCACTCTCTTTAACCCTCCTTCATCTTGTTTCACTCTCTTTAACCCTCATTCACCTTGTTTCACTTTCTTTAACCCTCCTTCATCTTGTTTCACTCTCTTTAACCGTCCATCATCTTGTTTCAATCTCTTTAACCCTCCGTCATCTTGATTCACTCTCTTTAACTCTTATTCATCTTGTTTCACTCTCTTTAACCCTCGTTCATCTTGTTTCACTCTCTTTAAGCGTCATTCGTCTTGTTTCACTCCCTTTAACCCTTAGTCATCTTGTTTCACTCTCTTTAACCCTCATTCATCTTGGTTCACTCACTTTCACCCTCCTTCAACTTGCTTCACTCTCTTTAACCCTCCTTCATCTTGTTTCACTATCTCTAACCCTCCTTCAACTTGCTTCACTCTCTTTAACCCTCCTTCATCTTGTTTCACTCTCTTTAACCCTCACTCATCTTGTTTCACTCTCTTTAACCCTCATTCACCTTGTTTCACTCTCTTTAACCGTCATTCATCTTGTTTCACTCTCTTTAACCCATATTCATCTTGTTTCACTCACTTTAACCCTCATTCATCTTGTTTCACTCTCTTTATCCCTCATTCATCTTGTTTCACTCTCTTTAATCCTCATTCATCTTGTTTAACTCTCTTTAACCCTCATTCATCTTGCTTCACTCTCTTTATCCCTCATTCATCTTGATTCACTCTCTTTAATCCTCCTTCATCTCGTTTCACACTGTTTGACCCTCTTTTACCTCGTTGCACTCTATTTAACCCACCTTCATCTTGTTTCACTATCTCTAACCCTCCTTCAACTTTCTTCACTCTCTTTAACCCTCCTTCATCTTGTTTCACTCTCTTTAACCCTCCTTCATCTTGTTTCACTCTCTTTAACGCTCCTTCATCTTGTTTCACTCTCTTTAACCCTCCTTCATCTTGTTTCACTCTCTTTAACCCTCATTCACCTTGTTTCACTTTCTTTAACCCTCCTTCATCTTGTTTCACTCTCTTTAACCGTCCATCATCTTGTTTCAATCTCTTTAACCCTCCGTCATCTTGATTCACTCTCTTTAACTCTTATTCATCTTGTTTCACTCTCTTTAACCCTCGTTCATCTTGTTTCACTCTCTTTAAGCGTCATTCGTCTTGTTTCACTCCCTTTAACCCTTAGTCATCTTGTTTCACTCTCTTTAACCCTCATTCATCTTGGTTCACTCACTTTCACCCTCCTTCAACTTGCTTCACTCTCTTTAACCCTCCTTCATCATGTTTCACTCTCTTTAACACTCCTTCATCGTGTTTCACTCTCTTTAACCCACCTTCATCTCGTTTAACTCTCTTTAACACTCCTGCATCTTGTTTCACTCTCTTTAACACTCGTTCATCGCGTTTCTCTCTCATTAACCCTCATTCATCTTGTTTCGTCCTCTTTAACCTTCTTTCATCTTGTTTCACTCTCTTTAACCCTCATTCACCTTGTTTCACTCTCTTTAACCCTCCTTCATCTTGTTTCACTCTCTTTAACCCTCCTTCATCTTGTTTCACTCTCTTTAACGCTCCTTCATCTTGTTTCACTCTCTTTAACCCTCCTTTATCTTGTTTCACTCTCTTTAACCCCCCTTCATCTTGTTTCACTCTCTTTAACCCTCATTCACCTTGTTACACTTTCTTTAACCCTCCTTCATCTTGTTTCACTCTCTTTAACCGTCCATCATCTTGTTTCAATCTCTTTAACCCTCCGTCATCTTGATTCACTCTCTTTAACCCTTATTCATCTTGTTTCACTCTCTTTAACCCTCGTTCATCTTGTTTCACTCTCTTTAACCGTCATTCATCTTGTTTCACTCCCTTTAACCCGTGGTCATCTTGTTTCACTCTCTTTAACCCTCATTCATCTTGGTTCACTCACTTTCACCCTCCTTCAACTTGCTTCACTCTCTTTAACCCTCCTTCATCTTGTTTCACTCTCTTTAACACTCCTTCATCGTGTTTCACTCTCTTTAACCCACCTTCATCTCGTTTAACTCTCTTTAACACTCCTTCATATTGTTTCACTCTCTTTAACACTCGTTCATCGCGTTTCTCTCTCATTAACCCTCATTCATCTTGTTTCACTCTCTTTAACCCTCCTTCATCTTGTTTCACTCTCTTTAACGCTCCTTCATCTTGTTTCACTCTCTTTAACCCTCCTTTATCTTGTTTCACTCTCTTTAACCCTCCTTCATCTTGTTTCACTCTCTTTAACCCTCATTCACCTTGTTTCACTTTCTTTAACCCTCCTTCATCTTGTTTCACTCTCTTTAACCGTCCATCATCTTGTTTCAATCTCTTTAACCCTCCGTCATCTTGATTCACTCTCTTTAACCCTTATTCATCTTGTTTCACTCTCTTTAACCCTCGTTCATCTTGTTTCACTCTCTTTAACCGTCATTCATCTTGTTTCGCTCCCTTTAACCCTTAGTCATCTTGTTTCACTCTCTTTAACCCTCATTCATCTTGGTTCACTCACTTTCACCCTCCTTCAACTTGCTTCACTCTCTTTAACCCTCCTTCATCTTGTTTCACTCTCTTTAACACTCCTTCATCGTGTTTCACTCTCTTTAACTCACCTTCATCTCGTTTAACTCTCTTTAACACTCCTTCATCTTGTTTCACTCTCTTTAACACTCGTTCATCGCGTTTCTCTCTCATTAACCCTCATTCATCTTGTTTCGTCCTCTTTAACCTTCTTTCATCTTTTTTCACTCTCTTTAACCCTCATTCACCTTGTTTCACTCTCTTTAACACTCCTTCATCTTGTTTCACTCTCTTTAACACTCGTTCATCGCGTTTCTCTCTCATTAACCCTCATTCATCTTGTTTCGTCCTCTTTAACCTTCTTTCATCTTGTTTCACTCTCTTTAACCCTCATTCACCTTGTTTCACTCTCTTTAACCCTCCTTCATCTTGTTTCACTCTCTTTAACCCTCCTTCATCTTGTTTCACTCTCTTTAACCCTCCTTCATCTTGTTTCACTCTCTTTAACCCTCATTCATCTTGTTTCATTCTCTTTAATCGTCATTCATCTTGTTTCACTCACTTTAACCCTCCTTCATCTTGTTCCACTCCCTTTAACTCTCCTTCATCTTGTTTCACTCTCTTTAACCCTCCTTCATCGCGTTTCTCTCTCATTAACCCTCCTTCATCTCGTTTCACTCTCTTTAACCCTCATTCATCTTGTTTCACTCTCTTTAACCCTCATTCATCTTGGTTCACTCACTTTAACCCTCCTTCAACTTACTTCACTCTTTTAACCCTCCTTCATCTTGTTTCACTCCCTTTAACACTCATTCGTCTTCTTTCAGTCTCTTCAACCCTCATTCATCTTGTTTCACTCTCTTTAACATCTCATTCTTCTTGTTTCACTCTATTTAACCCTCCTTCATCTTGTTTCACTATCTCTAACCCTCCTTCAACTTGCTTCACTCTCTTTAACCCTCCTTCATCTTGTTTCACTCTCTTTAACCCTCACTCATCTTGTTTCACTCTCTTTAACCCTCATTCACCTTGTTTCACTCTCTTTAACCGTCATTCATCTTGTTTCACTCTCTTTAACCCATATTCATCTTGTTTCACTCACTTTAACCCTCATTCATCTTGTTTCACTCTCTTTATCCCTCATTCATCTTGTTTCACTCTCTTTAATCCTCATTCATCTTGTTTAACTCTCTTTAACCCTCATTCATCTTGCTTCACTCTCTTTAACCCCCATTCATCTTGATTCACTCTCTTTAATCCTCCTTCATCTCGTTTCACACTGTTTGACCCTCTTTTACCTCGTTGCACTCTATTTAACCCACCTTCATCTTGTTTCACTATCTCTAACCCTCCTTCAACTTTCTTCACTCTCTTTAACCCTCCTTCATCTTGTTTCACTCTCTTTAACCCTCCTTCATCTTGTTTCACTCTCTTTAACGCTCCTTCATCTTGTTTCACTCTCTTTAACCCTCCTTCATCTTGTTTCACTCTCTTTAACCCTCATTCACCTTGTTTCACTTTCTTTAACCCTCCTTCATCTTGTTTCACTCTCTTTAACCGTCCATCATCTTGTTTCAATCTCTTTAACCCTCCGTCATCTTGATTCACTCTCTTTAACTCTTATTCATCTTGTTTCACTCTCTTTAACCCTCGTTCATCTTGTTTCACTCTCTTTAAGCGTCATTCATCTTGTTTCACTCCCTTTAACCCTTAGTCATCTTGTTTCACTCTCTTTAACCCTCATTCATCTTGGTTCACTCACTTTCACCCTCCTTCAACTTGCTTCACTCTCTTTAACCCTCCTTCATCATGTTTCACTCTCTTTAACACTCCTTCATCGTGTTTCACTCTCTTTAACCCACCTTCATCTCGTTTAACTCTCTTTAACACTCCTGCATCTTGTTTCACTCTCTTTAACACTCGTTCATCGCGTTTCTCTCTCATTAACCCTCATTCATCTTGTTTCGTCCTCTTTAACCTTCTTTCATCTTGTTTCACTCTCTTTAACCCTCATTCACCTTGTTTCACTCTCTTTAACCCTCCTTCATCTTGTTTCACTCTCTTTAACCCTCCTTCATCTTGTTTCACTCTCTTTAACGCTCCTTCATCTTGTTTCACTCTCTTTAACCCTCCTTTATCTTGTTTCACTCTCTTTAACCCCCCTTCATCTTGTTTCACTCTCTTTAACCCTCATTCGCCTTGTTACACTTTCTTTAACCCTCCTTCATCTTGTTTCACTCTCTTTAACCGTCCATCATCTTGTTTCAATCTCTTTAACCCTCCGTCATCTTGATTCACTCTCTTTAACCCTTATTCATCTTGTTTCACTCTCTTTAACCCTCGTTCATCTTGTTTCACTCTCTTTAACCGTCATTCATCTTGTTTCACTCCCTTTAACCCTTAGTCATCTTGTTTCACTCTCTTTAACCCTCATTCATCTTGGTTCACTCACTTTCACCCTCCTTCAACTTGCTTCACTCTCTTTAACCCTCCTTCATCTTGTTTCACTCTCTTTAACACTCCTTCATCGTGTTTCACTCTCTTTAACCCACCTTCATCTCGTTTAACTCTCTTTAACACTCCTTCATATTGTTTCACTCTCTTTAACACTCGTTCATCGCGTTTCTCTCTCATTAACCCTCATTCATCTTGTTTCACTCTCTTTAACCCTCCTTCATCTTGTTTCACTCTCTTTAACGCTCCTTCATCTTGTTTCACTCTCTTTAACCCTCCTTTATCTTGTTTCACTCTCTTTAACCCTCCTTCATCTTGTTTCACTCTCTTTAACCCTCATTCACCTTGTTTCACTTTCTTTAACCCTCCTTCATCTTGTTTCACTCTCTTTAACCGTCCATCATCTTGTTTCAATCTCTTTAACCCTCCGTCATCTTGATTCACTCTCTTTAACCCTTATTCATCTTGTTTCACTCTCTTTAACCCTCGTTCATCTTGTTTCACTCTCTTTAACCGTCATTCATCTTGTTTCACTCCCTTTAACCCTTAGTCATCTTGTTTCACTCTCTTTAACCCTCATTCATCTTGGTTCACTCACTTTCACCCTCCTTCAACTTGCTTCACTCTCTTTAACCCTCCTTCATCTTGTTTCACTCTCTTTAACACTCCTTCATCGTGTTTCACTCTCTTTAACCCACCTTCATCTCGTTTAACTCTCTTTAACACTCCTTCATATTGTTTCACTCTCTTTAACACTCGTTCATCGCGTTTCTCTCTCATTAACCCTCCTTCATCTTGTTTCACTCTCTTTAACCGTCCATCATCTTGTTTCAATCTCTTTAACCCTCCGTCATCTTGATTCACTCTCTTTAACCCTTATTCATCTTGTTTCACTCTCTTTAACCCTCGTTCATCTTGTTTCACTCTCTTTAACCGTCATTCATCTTGTTTCGCTCCCTTTAACCCTTAGTCATCTTGTTTCACTCTCTTTAACCCTCATTCATCTTGGTTCACTCACTTTCACCCTCCTTCAACTTGCTTCACTCTCTTTAACCCTCCTTCATCTTGTTTCACTCACTTTAACCCTCCTTCAACTTACTTCACTCTTTTAACCCTCCTTCATCTTGTTTCACTCCCTTTAACACTCATTCGTCTTCTTTCAGTCTCTTCAACCCTCATTCATCTTGTTTCACTCTCTTTAACATCTCATTCTTCTTGTTTCACTCTCTTTAACCCTCCTTCATCTTGTTTCACTATCTCTAACCCTCCTTCAACTTGCTTCACTCTCTTTAACCCTCCTTCATATTGTTTCACTCTCTTTAACCCTCACTCATCTTGTTTCACTCTCTTTAACCCTCATTCACCTTGTTTCACTCTCTTTAACCGTCATTCATCTTGTTTCACTCTCTTTAACCCATATTCATCTTGTTTCACTCACTTTAACCCTCATTCATCTTGTTTCACTCTCTTTATCCCTCATTCATCTTGTTTCACTCTCTTTAATCCTCATTCATCTTGTTTAACTCTCTTTAACCCTCATTCATCTTGCTTCACTCTCTTTAACCCCCATTCATCTTGATTCACTCTCTTTAATCCTCCTTCATCTCGTTTCACACTGTTTGACCCTCTTTTACCTCGTTGCACTCTATTTAACCCACCTTCATCTTGTTTCAATATCTCTAACCCTCCTTCAACTTTCTTCACTCTCTTTAACCCTCCTTCATCTTGTTTCACTCTCTTTAACCCTCCTTCATCTTGTTTCACTCTCTTTAACGCTCCTTCATCTTGTTTCACTCTCTTTAACCCTCCTTCATCTTGTTTCACTCTCTTTAACCCTCATTCACCTTGTTTCACTTTCTTTAACCCTCCTTCATCTTGTTTCACTCTCTTTAACCGTCCATCATCTTGTTTCAATCTCTTTAACCCTCCGTCATCTTGATTCACTCTCTTTAACTCTTATTCATCTTGTTTCACTCTCTTTAACCCTCGTTCATCTTGTTTCACTCTCTTTAAGCGTCATTTATCTTGTTTCACTCCCTTTAACCCTTAGTCATCTTGTTTCACTCTCTTTAACCCTCATTCATCTTGGTTCACTCACTTTCACCCTCCTTCAACTTGCTTCACTCTCTTTAACCCTCCTTCATCATGTTTCACTCTCTTTAACACTCCTTCATCGTGTTTCACTCTCTTTAACCCACCTTCATCTCGTTTAACTCTCTTTAACACTCCTGCATCTTGTTTCACTCTCTTTAACACTCGTTCATCGCGTTTCTCTCTCATTAACCCTCATTCATCTTGTTTCGTCCTCTTTAACCTTCTTTCATCTTGTTTCACTCTCTTTAACCCTCATTCACCTTGTTTCACTCTCTTTAACCCTCCTTCATCTTGTTTCACTCTCTTTAACCCTCCTTCATCTTGTTTCACTCTCTTTAACGCTCCTTCATCTTGTTTCACTCTCTTTAACCCTCCTTTATCTTGTTTCACTCTCTTTAACCCCCCTTCATCTTGTTTCACTCTCTTTAACCCTCATTCGCCTTGTTACACTTTCTTTAACCCTCCTTCATCTTGTTTCACTCTCTTTAACCGTCCATCATCTTGTTTCAATCTCTTTAACCCTCCGTCATCTTGATTCACTCTCTTTAACCCTTATTCATCTTGTTTCACTCTCTTTAACCCTCGTTCATCTTGTTTCACTCTCTTTAACCGTCATTCATCTTGTTTCACTCCCTTTAACCCTTAGTCATCTTGTTTCACTCTCTTTAACCCTCATTCATCTTGGTTCACTCACTTTCACCCTCCTTCAACTTGCTTCACTCTCTTTAACCCTCCTTCATCTTGTTTCACTCTCTTTAACACTCCTTCATCGTGTTTCACTCTCTTTAACCCACCTTCATCTCGTTTAACTCTCTTTAACACTCCTTCATATTGTTTCACTCTCTTTAACACTCGTTCATCGCGTTTCTCTCTCATTAACCCTCATTCATCTTGTTTCACTCTCTTTAACCCTCCTTCATCTTGTTTCACTCTCTTTAACGCTCCTTCATCTTGTTTCACTCTCTTTAACCCTCCTTTATCTTGTTTCACTCTCTTTAACCCTCCTTCATCTTGTTTCACTCTCTTTAACCCTCATTCACCTTGTTTCACTTTCTTTAACCCTCCTTCATCTTGTTTCACTCTCTTTAACCGTCCATCATCTTGTTTCAATCTCTTTAACCCTCCGTCATCTTGATTCACTCTCTTTAACCCTTATTCATCTTGTTTCACTCTCTTTAACCCTCGTTCATCTTGTTTCACTCTCTTTAACCGTCATTCATCTTGTTTCACTCCCTTTAACCCTTAGTCATCTTGTTTCACTCTCTTTAACCCTCATTCATCTTGGTTCACTCACTTTCACCCTCCTTCAACTTGCTTCACTCTCTTTAACCCTCCTTCATCTTGTTTCACTCTCTTTAACACTCCTTCATCGTGTTTCACTCTCTTTAACCCACCTTCATCTCGTTTAACTCTCTTTAACACTCCTTCATATTGTTTCACTCTCTTTAACACTCGTTCATCGCGTTTCTCTCTCATTAACCCTCCTTCATCTTGTTTCACTCTCTTTAACCGTCCATCATCTTGTTTCAATCTCTTTAACCCTCCGTCATCTTGATTCACTCTCTTTAACCCTTATTCATCTTGTTTCACTCTCTTTAACCCTCGTTCATCTTGTTTCACTCTCTTTAACCGTCATTCATCTTGTTTCGCTCCCTTTAACCCTTAGTCATCTTGTTTCACTCTCTTTAACCCTCATTCATCTTGGTTCACTCACTTTCACCCTCCTTCAACTTGCTTCACTCTCTTTAACCCTCCTTCATCTTGTTTCACTCTCTTTAACACTCCTTCATCGTGTTTCACTCTCTTTAACCCACCTTCATCTCGTTTAACTCTCTTTAACACTCCTTCATCTTGTTTCACTCTCTTTAACACTCGTTCATCGCGTTTCTCTCTCATTAACCCTCATTCATCTTGTTTCGTCCTCTTTAACCTTCTTTCATCTTTTTTCACTCTCTTTAACCCTCATTCACCTTGTTTCACTCTCTTTAACACTCCTTCATCTTGTTTCACTCTCTTTAACACTCGTTCATCGCGTTTCTCTCTCATTAACCCTCATTCATCTTGTTTCGTCCTCTTTAACCTTCTTTCATCTTGTTTCACTCTCTTTAACCCTCATTCACCTTGTTTCACTCTCTTTAACCCTCCTTCATCTTGTTTCACTCTCTTTAACCCTCCTTCATCTTGTTTCACTCTCTTTAACCCTCCTTCATCTTGTTTCACTCTCTTTAACCCTCATTCATCTTGTTTCATTCTCTTTAATCGTCATTCATCTTGTTTCACTCACTTTAACCCTCCTTCATCTTGTTCCACTCCCTTTAACTCTCCTTCATCTTGTTTCACTCTCTTTAACCCTCCTTCATCGCGTTTCTCTCTCATTAACCCTCCTTCATCTCGTTTCAGTCTCTTTAACCCTCATTCATCTTGTTTCACTCTCTTTAACCCTCATTCATCTTGGTTCACTCACTTTAACCCTCCTTCAACTTACTTCACTCTTTTAACCCTCCTTCATCTTGTTTCACTCCCTTTAACCCTCATTCGTCTTCTTTCAGTCTCTTCAACCCTCATTCATCTTGTTTCACTCTCTTTAACATCTCATTCTTCTTGTTTCACTCTCTTTAACCCTCCTTCATCTTGTTTCACTATCTCTAACCCTCCTTCAACTTGCTTCACTCTCTTTAACCCTCCTTCATCTTGTTTCACTCTCTTTAACCCTCACTCATCTTGTTTCACTCTCTTTAACCCTCATTCACCTTGTTTCACTCTCTTTAACCGTCATTCATCTTGTTTCACTCTCTTTAACCCATATTCATCTTGTTTCACTCACTTTAACCCTCATTCATCTTGTTTCACTCTCTTTATCCCTCATTCATCTTGTTTCACTCTCTTTAATCCTCATTCATCTTGTTTAACTCTCTTTAACCCTCATTCATCTTGCTTCACTCTCTTTAACCCTCATTCATCTTGATTCACTCTCTTTAATCCTCCTTCATCTCGTTTCACACTGTTTGACCCTCTTTTACCTCGTTGCACTCTATTTAACCCACCTTCATCTTGTTTCACTATCTCTAACCCTCCTTCAACTTTCTTCACTCTCTTTAACCCTCCTTCATCTTGTTTCACTCTCTTTAACCCTCCTTCATCTTGTTTCACTCTCTTTAACGCTCCTTCATCTTGTTTCACTCTCTTTAACCCTCCTTCATCTTGTTTCACTCTCTTTAACCCTCATTCACCTTGTTTCACTTTCTTTAACCCTCCTTCATCTTGTTTCACTCTCTTTAACCGTCCATCATCTTGTTTCAATCTCTTTAACCCTCCGTCATCTTGATTCACTCTCTTTAACTCTTATTCATCTTGTTTCACTCTCTTTAACCCTCGTTCATCTTGTTTCACTCTCTTTAAGCGTCATTCATCTTGTTTCACTCCCTTTAACCCTTAGTCATCTTGTTTCACTCTCTTTAACCCTCATTCATCTTGGTTCACTCACTTTCACCCTCCTTCAACTTGCTTCACTCTCTTTAACCCTCCTTCATCATGTTTCACTCTCTTTAACACTCCTTCATCGTGTTTCACTCTCTTTAACCCACCTTCATCTCGTTTAACTCTCTTTAACACTCCTGCATCTTGTTTCACTCTCTTTAACACTCGTTCATCGCGTTTCTCTCTCATTAACCCTCATTCATCTTGTTTCGTCCTCTTTAACCTTCTTTCATCTTGTTTCACTCTCTTTAACCCTCATTCACCTTGTTTCACTCTCTTTAACCCTCCTTCATCTTGTTTCACTCTCTTTAACCCTCCTTCATCTTGTTTCACTCTCTTTAACGCTCCTTCATCTTGTTTCACTCTCTTTAACCCTCCTTTATCTTGTTTCACTCTGTTTAACCCCCCTTCATCTTGTTTCACTCTCTTTAACCCTCATTCACCTTGTTACACATTCTTTAACCCTCCTTCATCTTGTTTCACTCTCTTTAACCGTCCATCATCTTGTTTCAATCTCTTTAACCCTCCGTCATCTTGATTCACTCTCTTTAACCCTTATTCATCTTGTTTCACTCTCTTTAACCCTTGTTCATCTTGTTTCACTCTCTTTAACCGTCATTCATCTTGTTTCAATCTCTTTAACCCTCCGTCATCTTGATTCACTCTCTTTAACCCTTATTCATCTTGTTTCACTCTCTTTAACCCTTGTTCATCTTGTTTCACTCTCTTTAACCGTCATTCATCTTGTTTCACTCCCTTTAACCCTTAGTCATCTTGTTTCACTCTCTTTAACCCTCATTCATCTTGGTTCACTCACTTTCACCCCCCTTCATCTTGTTTCACTCTCTTTAACCCTCATTCATCTTGTTTCACTCTCTTTAACCCTCATTAATCTTGGTTCACTCACTTTAACCCTCCTTCAACTTACTTCACTCTTTTAACCCTCCTTCATCTTGTTTCACTCCCTTTAACCCTCATTCGTCTTCTTTCAGTCTCTTCAACCCTCATTCATCTTGTTTCACTCTCTTTAACATCTCATTCTTCTTGTTTCACTCTCTTTAACCCTCCTTCATCTTGTTTCACTATCTCTAACCCTCCTTCAACTTGCTTCACTCTCTTTAACCCTCCTTCATCTTGTTTCACTCTCTTTAACCCTCACTCATCTTGTTTCACTCTCTTTAACCCTCATTCACCTTGTTTCACTCTCTTTAACCGTCATTCATCTTGTTTCACTCTCTTTAACCCATATTCATCTTGTTTCACTCACTTTAACCCTCATTCATCTTGTTTCACTCTCTTTATCCCTCATTCATCTTGTTTCACTCTCTTTAATCCTCATTCATCTTGTTTAACTCTCTTTAACCCTCATTCATCTTGCTTCACTCTCTTTAACCCTCATTCATCTTGATTCACTCTCTTTAATCCTCCTTCATCTCGTTTCACACTGTTTGACCCTCTTTTACCTCGTTGCACTCTATTTAACCCACCTTCATCTTGTTTCACTATCTCTAACCCTCCTTCAACTTTCTTCACTCTCTTTAACCCTCCTTCATCTTGTTTCACTCTCTTTAACCCTCCTTCATCTTGTTTCACTCTCTTTAACGCTCCTTCATCTGGTTTCACTCTCTTTAACCCTCCTTCATCTTGTTTCACTCTCTTTAACCCTCATTCACCTTGTTTCACTTTCTTTAACCCTCCTTCATCTTGTTTCACTCTCTTTAACCGTCCATCATCTTGTTTCAATCTCTTTAACCCTCCGTCATCTTGATTCACTCTCTTTAACTCTTATTCATCTTGTTTCACTCTCTTTAACCCTCGTTCATCTTGTTTCACTCTCTTTAAGCGTCATTCATCTTGTTTCACTCCCTTTAACCCTTAGTCATCTTGTTTCACTCTCTTTAACCCTCATTCATCTTGGTTCACTCACTTTCACCCTCCTTCAACTTGCTTCACTCTCTTTAACCCTCCTTCATCATGTTTCACTCTCTTTAACACTCCTTCATCGTGTTTCACTCTCTTTAACCCACCTTCATCTCGTTTAACTCTCTTTAACACTCCTGCATCTTGTTTCACTCTCTTTAACACTCGTTCATCGCGTTTCTCTCTCATTAACCCTCATTCATCTTGTTTCGTCCTCTTTAACCTTCTTTCATCTTGTTTCACTCTCTTTAACCCTCATTCACCTTGTTTCACTCTCTTTAACCCTCCTTCATCTTGTTTCACTCTCTTTAACCCTCCTTCATCTTGTTTCACTCTCTTTAACGCTCCTTCATCTTGTTTCACTCTCTTTAACCCTCCTTTATCTTGTTTCACTCTGTTTAACCCCCCTTCATCTTGTTTCACTCTCTTTAACCCTCATTCACCTTGTTACACTTTCTTTAACCCTCCTTCATCTTGTTTCACTCTCTTTAACCGTCCATCATCTTGTTTCAATCTCTTTAACCCTCCGTCATCTTGATTCACTCTCTTTAACCCTTATTCATCTTGTTTCACTCTCTTTAACCCTTGTTCATCTTGTTTCACTCTCTTTAACCGTCATTCATCTTGTTTCACTCCCTTTAACCCTTAGTCATCTTGTTTCACTCTCTTTAACCCTCATTCATCTTGGTTCACTCACTTTCACCCTCCTTCAACTTGCTTCACTCTCTTTAACCCTCCTTCATCTTGTTTCACTCTCTTTAACACTCCTTCGTCGTGTTTCACTCTCTTTAACCCACCTTCATCTCGTTTAACTCTCTTTAACACTCCTTCATATTGTTTCACTCTCTTTAACACTCGTTCATCGCGTTTCTCTCTCATTAACCCTCATTCATCTTGTTTCACTCTCTTTAACCCTCCTTCATCTTGTTTCACTCTCTTTAACGCTCCTTCATCTTGTTTCACTCTCTTTAACCCTCCTTTATCTTGTTTCACTCTCTTTAACCCTCCTTCATCTTGTTTCACTCTCTTTAACCCTCATTCACCTTGTTTCACTTTCTTTAACCCTCCTTCATCTTGTTTCACTCTCTTTAACCGTCCATCATCTTGTTTCAATCTCTTTAACCCTCCGTCATCTTGATTCACTCTCTTTAACCCTTATTCATCTTGTTTCACTCTCTTTAACCCTCGTTCATCTTGTTTCACTCTCTTTAACCGTCATTCATTTTGTTTCACTCCCTTTAACCCTTAGTCATCTTGTTTCACTCTCTTTAACCCTCATTCATCTTGGTTCACTCACTTTCACCCTCCTTCAACTTGCTTCACTCTCTTTAACCCTCCTTCATCTTGTTTCACTCACTTTAACACTCCTTCATCGTGTTTCACTCTCTTTAACCCACCTTCATCTCGTTTAACTCTCTTTAACACTCCTTCATATTGTTTCACTCTCTTTAACACTCGTTCATCGCGTTTCTCTCTCATTAACCCTCATTCATCTTGTTTCACTCTCTTTAACCCTCCTTCATCTTGTTTCACTCTCTTTAACGCTCCTTCATCTTGTTTCACTCTCTTTAACCCTCCTTTATCTTGTTTCACTCTCTTTAACCCTCCTTCATCTTGTTTCACTCTCTTTAACCCTCATTCACCTTGTTTCACTTTCTTTAACCCTCCTTCATCTTGTTTCACTCTCTTTAACCGTCCATCATCTTGTTTCAATCTCTTTAACCCTCCGTCATCTTGATTCACTCTCTTTAACCCTTATTCATCTTGTTTCACTCTCTTTAACCCTCGTTCATCTTGTTTCACTCTCTTTAACCGTCATTCATCTTGTTTCGCTCCCTTTAACCCTTAGTCATCTTGTTTCACTCTCTTTAACCCTCATTCATCTTGGTTCACTCACTTTCACCCTCCTTCAACTTGCTTCACTCTCTTTAACCCTCCTTCATCTTGTTTCACTCTCTTTAACACTCCTTCATCGTGTTTCACTCTCTTTAACCCACCTTCATCTCGTTTAACTCTCTTTAACACTCCTTCATCTTGTTTCACTCTCTTTAACACTCGTTCATCGCGTTTCTCTCTCATTAACCCTCATTCATCTTGTTTCGTCCTCTTTAACCTTCTTTCATCTTGTTTCACTCTCTTTAACCCTCATTCACCTTGTTTCACTCTCTTTAACACTCCTTCATCTTGTTTCACTCTCTTTAACACTCGTTCATCGCGTTTCTCTCTCATTAACCCTCATTCATCTTGTTTCGTCCTCTTTAACCTTCTTTCATCTTGTTTCACTCTCTTTAACCCTCATTCACCTTGTTTCACTCTCTTTAACCCTCCTTCATCTTGTTTCACTCTCTTTAACCCTCCTTCATCTTGTTTCACTCTCTTTAACCCTCCTTCATCTTGTTTCACTCTCTTTAACCCTCATTCATCTTGTTTCACTCTCTTTAATCGTCATTCATCTTGTTTCACTCACTTTAACCCTCCTTCATCTTGTTCCACTCCCTTTAACTCTCCTTCATCTTGTTTCACTCTCTTTAACCCTCCTTCATCGCGTTTCTCTCTCATTAACCCTCCTTCATCTCGTTTCACTCACTTTAACCCTCATTCACCTTGTTTCACTCTCTTTAACCCTCATTCATCTTGGTTCACTCACTTTAACCCTCCTTCAACTTACTTCACTCTTTTAACCCTCCTTCATCTTGTTTCTCTCCCTTTAACCCTCATTCGTCTTCTTTCAGTCTCTTCAACCCTCATTCATCTTGTTTCACTCTCTTTAACATCTCATTCTTCTTGTTTCACTCTCTTTAACCCTCCTTCATCTTGTTTCACTCTCTTTAACGCTCTTTCATCTTGTTTCGCTCTCTTTAACCGTCCATCAACTTATTTCAATCTCTTTAACCCTCCGTCATCTTGTTTCACTCTCTTTAACCCTCATTCATCTTGTTTCACTCTCTTTAACCCTCGTTTATCTTGTTTCCCTCTCTTTAACCGTCATTCTTCTTGTTTCACTCTCTTTAACCCTTATTCATCTTGTTTCACTCACTTTAACCCTCATTCATCTTGTTTCACTCTCTTTAACCCTCATTCATCTTGTTTCACTCTCTTTAACCTTCATTTAACTTGTTTCACTCTCTTTAACACTCATTCATCTTGTTTCATTCTCTTTAACCCACATTCATCTTGTGTCACTCTCTTTAATCCTAATCAATCTCGTTTCACTCTCTTTCACCCTCCTTCATCGCGTTTAACTCTCTTTAATCCTCCTTCATCTCGTTTCACACTCTTTGACCCTCTTTCACTTCGTTGCACTCTCTTTAACCCTCTTTCATCTCGTTTCACTCACTTTAACCCTCATTCATCTTGTTTCACTCTCTTTAACCCTCATTCATCTTGTTTAACTCTCTTTAACCCTCATCCATCTTGTTTCACTCTCTTTAACCCTCATTCATCTTGGTTCACTCACTTTAACCTTCCTTCAACTTGCTTCACTCTCTTTAACCCTCCTTCATCTTGTTTCACTCTCTTTAACCCTCCTTCATCTTGTTTCACTATCTCTAACCCTCCTTCAACTTGCTTCACTCTCTTTAACCCTCCTTCATCTTTTTTCACTCTCTTTAACCCTCCTTCATCTTGTTTCACTCTCTTTAACGCTCCTTCATCTTGTTTCACTCTCTTTAACCCTCCTTTATCTTGTTTCACTCTCTTTAACCCTCCTTCATCTTGTTTCACTCTCTTTAACCCTCCTTCATCTTGTTTCACTCTCTTTAACCCTCATTCATCTTGTTTCGTCCTCTTTAACCCTCCTTCATCTTGTTTCACTCTCTTTAACCCTCATTCACCTTGTTTCACTCTCTTTAACCCTCCTTCATCTTGTTTCACGCTCTTTAAGCGTCCATCATCTTGTTTCAATCTCTTTAACCCTCCGTCATCTTGTTTCACTCTCTTCAACCCTCATTCGTCTTGTTTCACTCTCTTTAACCCTCGTTCATCTTGTTTCACTCTCTTTAACCGTCATTCATCTTGTTTCACTCCCTTTAACCCTTAGTCATCTTGATTCACTCTCTTTAACCCTCATTCATCTTGGTTAACTCACTTTCACCCTCCTTCAACTTGCTTCACTCTCTTTAACCCTCCTTCATCTTGTTTCACTCTCTTTAACACTCCTTCATCGTGTTTCACTCTCTTTAACCCACCTTCATCTCGCTTCACTCTCTTTCGCACTCCTTCATCTTGTTTCACTCTCTTTAACCCTCGTTCATCGCGTTTCTCTCTCATTCACCCTCCTTCATCTCGTTTCACTCACTTTAACCCTCATTCATCATGTTTCACTCTCTTTAACCCTCATTCATCTTGGTTCACTCACTTCAACCTTCCTTCAACTTACTTCACTCTTTTAACCCTCCTTCATCTTGTTTCACTCTCTTTAACCCTCATTCGTCTTCTTTCACTCTCTTCAACCCTCATTCATCTTGTTTCATTCTCTTTAACATCTCATTCTTCTTGTTTCACTCTCTTTAACCCTCATTCATCTTGATTCACTCTCTTTAACCCTCCTTCATCTTGTTTCACTCTCTTAACGCTCTTTCATCTTGTTTCACTCTCTTTTGCCGTCCATCATCTTGTTTCAATCTCTTTAACCCTCCGTCATCTTGTTTTACTCTGTTTAACCCTCATTCATCTTGTTTCACTCTCTTTAACCCTCGTTTATCTTGTTTCCCTCTCTTTAACCGTCATTCATCTTGTTTCACTCTCTTTAACCCTTATTCATCTTGTTTCACTCACTTTAACCCTCATTCATCTTGTTTCACTCTCTTTAACCCTCATTCATCTTGTTTCACTCTCTTTAACCTTCATTTAACTTGTTTCACTCTCTTTAACCCTTATTCATCTTGTTTCACTCACTTTAACCCTCATTCATCTTGTTTCACTCTCTTTAACCCTCATTCATCTTGTTTCACTCTCTTTAACCTTCATTTAACTTGTTTCACTCTCTTTAACACTCATTCATCTTGTTTCACTCTCTTTAACCCACATTCATCGTGTGTCACTCTCTTTAATCCTAATCAATCTCGTTTCACTCTCTTTCACCCTCCTTCATCGCGTTTAACTCTCTTTAATCCTCCTTCATCTCGTTTCACACTCTTTGACCCTCTTTCACTTCGTTGCACTCTCTTTAACCCTCTTTCATCTCGTTTCACTCACTTTAACCCTCATTCATCTTGTTTCACTCTCTTTAACCCTCATTCATCTTGTTTAACTCTCTTTAACCCTCATCCATCTTGTTTCACTCTCTTTAACCCTCATTCATCTTGGTTCACTCACTTTAACCTTCCTTCAACTTGCTTCACTCTCTTTAACCCTCCTTCATCTTGTTTCACTCTCTTTAACCCTCCTTCATCTTGTTTCACTATCTCTAACCCTCCTTCAACTTGCTTCACTCTCTTTAACCCTCCTTCATCTTTTTTCACTCTCTTTAACCCTCCTTCATCTTGTTTCACTCTCTTTAACGCTCCTTCATCTTGTTTCACTCTCTTTAACCCTCCTTTATCTTGTTTCACTCTCTTTAACCCTCCTTCATCTTGTTTCACTCTCTTTAACCCTCCTTCATCTTGTTTCACTCTCTTTAACCCTCATTCATCTTGTTTCGTCCTCTTTAACCCTCCTTCATCTTGTTTCACTCTCTTTAACCCTCATTCACCTTGTTTCACTCTCTTTAACCCTCCTTCATCTTGTTTCACGCTCTTTAAGCGTCCATCATCTTGTTTCAATCTCTTTAACCCTCCGTCATCTTGTTTCACTCTCTTCAACCCTCATTCGTCTTGTTTCACTCTCTTTAACCCTCGTTCAACTTGTTTCACTCTCTTTAACCGTCATTCATCTTGTTTCACTCCCTTTAACCCTTAGTCATCTTGTTTCACTCTCTTTAACCCTCATTCATCTTGGTTCACTCACTTTCACCCTCCTTCAACTTGCTTCACACTCTTTAACCCTCATTCATCTTGTTTCACTCTCTTTAACACTCCTTCATCGTGTTTCACTCTCTTTAACCCACCTTCATCTCGCTTCACTCTCTTTAGCACTCCTTCATCTTGTTTCACTCTCTTTAACCCTCGTTCATCGCGTTTCTCTCTCATTAACCCTCCTTCATCTCGTTTCACTCACTTTAACCCTCATTCATCATGTTTCACTCTCTTTAACCCTCATTCATCTTGGTTCACTCACTTTAACCTTCCTTCAACTTACTTCACTCTTTTAACCCTCCTTCATCTTGTTTCACTCTCTTTAACCCTCATTCGTCTTCTTTCACTCTCTTCAACCCTCATTCTTCTTGTTTCACTCTCTTTAACCCTCATTCATCTTGATTCACTCTCTTTAACCCTCCTTCATCTTGTTTCACTCTCTTTAACGCTCTTTCATCTTGCTTCACTCTCTTTAGCCGTCCATCATCTTGTTTCAATCTCTTTAACCCTCCGTCATCTTGTTTTACTCTGTTTAACCCTCATTCATCTTGTTTCACTCTCTTTAACCCTCGTTTATCTTGTTTCCCTCTCTTTAACCGTCATTCATCTTGTTTCACTCTCTTTAACCCTTATTCATCTTGTTTCACTCACTTTAACCCTCATTCATCTTGTTTCACTCTCTTTAACGCTCATTCATCTTGTTTCACTCTCTTTAACCTTCATTCATCTTGTTTCAATTTCTTTAACACTCATTCATCTTGTTTCACTCTCTTTAACCCACATTCATCTTGTTTCAATCTCTTTAATCCTAATCAATCTCGTTTCACTCTCTTTCACCCTCCTTCATCGCGTTTAACTCTCTTTAATCCTCCTTCATCTCGTTTCAGATTCTTTGACCCTCGTTTCGGATTCTTTGACCCTCTTTCACCTCGTTCCACTCTCTTTAACCCGCCTTCATCTCGTTTCACTCACTTTAACCCTCATTCATCTTGTTTCAATCTCTTTAACCCTCATTCATCTTGTTTAACTCTCTTTTACCCTCATCCATTTTGTTTCACTCTCTTTAACCCTCATTCATCTTGGTTCACTCACTTTAACCTTCCTTCAACTTGCTTCACTCTCTTTAACCCTCCTTCATCTTGTTTCACTCTCTTTAACCCTCCTTCATCATGTTTCACTCTCTTTATCCCTCATTCATCTTGTTTCACTCTATTTAACCCTCATTCGTCTACTTTCACTCTCTGCAACCCTCATTCATCTTGTTTCACTCTCTTCAACCTCTCATTCATCTTGTTTCACTCTCTTTAACCCTCATTCATCTTGTTTCGCTCTTTTTAACCCTCATTCATCTTGTTTCACTCTGTTTAACCCCCCTTCATCTTGTTTCACTCTCTTTAACCGTCCTTCATCTCGTTCCACTATCTTTAACCCTCATTCAACTTGTTTCACTCTCTTTAACCTTCATTCATCTTGTTTCACTCTCTTTAACCCTCATTCATCTTGTTTCACTCTCTTTAACCCTCATTCATCTTGTTTCAATCTCTTTAACCTTAATCAATCTCGTTTCACTCTCTTTCACCCTCCTTCATCGCGTTTAACTCTCTTTAATCCTCCTTCATCTCGTTTCACACTCTTTGACCCTCTTTCACTTCGTTGCAGTCTCTTTAACCCTCTTTCATCTCGTTTCACTCACTTTAACCCTCATTCATCGTGTTTCACTCTCTTTAACCCTCATTAATCTTGTTTAACTCTCTTTAACCCTCATCCATCTTGTTTCACTCTCTTTAACCCTCATTCATCTTGGTTCACTCACTTTAACCTTCCTTCAACTTGCTTCACTCTCTTTAACACTCATTCATCTTGTTTCACTCTCTTTAACCCACATTCATCTTGTGTCACTCTCTTTAATCCTAATCAATCTCGTTTCACTCTCTTTCACCCTCCTTCATCGCGTTTAACTCTCTTTAATCCTCCTTCATCTCGTTTCACACTCTTTGACCCTCTTTCACTTCGTTGCACTCTCTTTAACCCTCTTTCATCTCGTTTCACTCACTTTAACACTCATTCATCTTGTTTCACTCTCTTTAACCCTCATTCATCTTGTTTAACTCTCTTTAACCCTCATCCATCTTGTTTCACTCTCTTTAACCCTCATTCATCTTGGTTCACTCACTTTAACCTTCCTTCAACTTGCTTCACTCTCTTTAACCCTCCTTCATCTTGTTTCACTCTCTTTAACCCTCCTTCATCTTTTTTCACTCTCTTTAACCCTCATTCATCTTGTTTCGTCCTCTTTAACCCTCCTTCATCTTGTTTCACTCTCTTTAACCCTCATTCACCTTGTTTCACTCTCTTTAACCCTCCTTCATCTTGTTTCACGCTCTTTAAGCGTCCATCATCTTGTTTCAATCTCTTTAACCCTCCGTCATCTTGTTTCACTCTCTTCAACCCTCATTCGTCTTGTTTCACTCTCTTTAACCCTCGTTCATCTTGTTTCACTCTCTTTAACCGTCATTCATCTTGTTTCACTCCCTTTAACCCTTAGTCATCTTGTTTCACTCTCTTTAACCCTCATTCATCTTGGTTCACTCACTTTCACCCTCCTTCAACTTGCTTCACTCTCTTTAACCCTCCTTCATCTTGTTTCACTCTCTTTAACACTCCTTCATCGTGTTTCACTCTCTTTAACCCACCTTCATCTCGCTTCACTCTCTTTAGCACTCCTTCATCTTGTTTCACTCTCTTTAACCCTCGTTCATCGCGTTTCTCTCTCATTAACCCTCCGTCATCTCGTTTCACTCACTTTAACCCTCATTCATCATGTTTCACTCTCTTTAACCCTCATTCATCTTGGTTCACTCACTTTAACCTTCCTTCAACTTACTTCACTCTTTTAACCCTCCTTCATCTTGTTTCACTCTCTTTAACCCTCATTCGTCTTCTTTCACTCTCTTCAACCCTCATTCATCTTGTTTCACTCTCTTTAACATCTCATTCTCCTTGTTTCACTCTCTTTAACCCTCATTCATCTTGATTCACTCTCTTTAACCCTCCTTCATCTTGTTTCACTCTCTTTAACGCTCTTTCATCTTGTTTCACTCTCTTTAGCCGTCCATCATCTTGTTTCAATCTCTTTAACCCTCCGTCATCTTGTTTTACTCTGTTTAACCCTCATTCATCTTGTTTCACTCTCGTTAACCCTCGTTTATCTTGTTTCCCTCTCTTTAACCGTCATTCATCTTGTTTCACTCTCTTTAACCCTTATTCATCTTGTTTCACTCACTTTAACCCTCATTCATCTTGTTTCACTCTCTTTAACGCTCATTCATCTTGTTTCACTCTCTTTAACCTTCATTCATCCTGTTTCACTTTCTTTAACACTCATTCATCTTGTTTCACTCTCTTTAACCCACATTCATCTTGTTTCAATCTCTTTAATCCTAATCAATCTCGTTTCACTCTCTTTCACCCTCCTTCATCGCGTTTAACTCTCTTTAATCCTCCTTCATCTCGTTTCAGATTCTTTGACCCTCGTTTCAGATTCTTTGACCCTCTTTCACCTCGTTCCACTCTCTTTAACCCGCCTTCATCTCGTTTCACTCACTTTAACCCTCATTCATCTTGTTTCAATCTCTTTAACCCTCATTCATCTTGTTTAACTCTCTTTTACCCTCATCCATTTTGTTTCACTCTCTTTAACCCTCATTCATCTTGGTTCACTCACTTTAACCTTCCTTCAACTTGCTTCACACTCTTTAACCCTCCTTCATCTTGTTTCACTCTCTTTAACCCTCCTTCATCATGTTTCACTCTCTTTATCCCTCATTCATCTTGTTTCACTCTATTTAACCCTCATTCGTCTACTTTCACTCTCTGCAACCCTCATTCATCTTGTTTCACTCTCTTCAACCTCTCATTCATCTTGTTTCACTCTCTTTAACCCTCATTCATCTTGTTTCGCTCTTTTTAACCCTCATTCATCTTGTTTCACTCTGTTTAACCCCCCTTCATCTTGTTTCACTCTCTTTAACCGTCCTTCATCTCGTTCCACTATCTTTAACCCTCATTCAACTTGTTTCACTCTCTTTAACCTTCATTCATCTTGTTTCACTCTCTTTAACACTCATTCATCTTGTTTCACTCTCTTTAACCCTCATTCATCTTGTTTCAATCTCTTTAACCTTAATCAATCTCGTTTCACTCTCTTTCACCCTCCTTCATCGCGTTTAACTCTCTTTAATCCTCCTTCATCTCGTTTCACACTCTTTGACCCTCTTTCACTTCGTTGCAGTCTCTTTAACCATCTTTCATCTCGTTTCACTCACTTTAACCCTCATTCATCGTGTTTCACTCTCTTTAACCCTCATTAATCTTGTTTAACTCTCTTTAACCCTCATCCATCTTGTTTCACTCTCTTTAACCCTCATTCATCTTGGTTCACTCACTTTAACCTTCCTTCAACTTGTTTCACTATCTCTAACCATCCTTCAACTTGCTTCACTCTCTTTAACCCTCCTTCATCTTTTTTCACTCTCTTTAACCCTCCTTCATCTTGTTTCACTCTCTTTAACGCTCCTTCATCTTGTTTCACTCTCTTTAACCCTCATTCATCTTGTTTCACTCTCTTTAACCCTCGTTTATCTTGTTTCCCTCTCTTTAACCGTCATTCATCTTGTTTCACTCTCTTTAACCCTTATTCATCTTGTTTCACTCACTTTAACCCTCATTCATCTTGTTTCACTCTCTTTAACCCTCATTCATCTTGTTTCACTCTCTTTAACCTTCATTTAACTTGTTTCACTCTCTTTAACACTCATTCATCTTGTTTCACTCTCTTTAACCCACATTCATCTTGTGTCACTCTCTTTAATCCTAATCAATCTCGTTTCACTCTCTTTCACCCTCCTTCATCGCGTTTAACTCTCTTTAATCCTCCTTCATCTCGTTTCACACTCTTTGACCCTCTTTCACTTCGTTGCACTCTCTTTAACCCTCTTTCATCTCGTTTCACTCACTTTAACCCTCATTCATCTTGTTTCACTCTCTTTAACCCTCATTCATCTTGTTTCACTCTCTTTAACCCTCGTTTATCTTGTTTCCCTCTCTTTAACCGTCATTCATCTTGTTTCACTCTCTTTAACCCTTATTCATCTTGTTTCACTCACTTTAACCCTCATTCATCTTGTTTCACTCTCTTTAACCCTCATTCATCTTGTTTCACTCTCTTTAACCTTCATTTAACTTGTGTCACTCTCTTTAATCCTAATCAATCTCGTTTCACTCTCTTTCACCCTCCTTCATCGCGTTTAACTCTCTTTAATCCTCCTTCATCTCGTTTCACACTCTTTGACCCTCTTTCACTTCGTTGCACTCTCTTTAACCCTCTTTCATCTCGTTTCACTCACTTTAACCCTCATTCATCTTGTTTCACTCTCTTTAACCCTCATTCATCTTGTTTAACTCTCTTTAACACTCATTCATCTTGGTTCACTCACTTTAACCTTCCTTCAACTTGCTTCACTCTCTTTAACCCTCCTTCATCTTGTTTCACTCTCTTTAACCCTCCTTCATCTTGTTTCACTATCTCTAACCCTCCTTCAACTTGCTTCACTCTCTTTAACCCTCCTTCATCTTTTTTCACTCTCTTTAACCCTCCTTCATCTTGTTTCACTCTCTTTAACGCTCCTTCATCTTGTTTCACTCTCTTTAACCCTCCTTTATCTTGTTTCACTCTCTTTAACCCTCCTTCATCTTGTTTCACTCTCTTTAACCCTCCTTCATCTTGTTTCACTCTCTTTAACCCTCATTCATCTTGTTTCGTCCTCTTTAACCCTCCTTCATCTTGTTTCACTCTCTTTAACCCTCATTCACCTTGTTTCACTCTCTTTAACCCTCCTTCATCTTGTTTCACGCTCTTTAAGCGTCCATCATCTTGTTTCAATCTCTTTAACCCTCCGTCATCTTGTTTCACTCTCTTCAACCCTCATTCATCTTGTTTCACTCCCTTTAACCCTTAGTCATCTTGTTTCACTCTCTTTAACCCTCATTCATCTTGGTTCACTCACTTTCACCCTCCTTCAACTTGCTTCACTCTCTTTAACCCTCCTTCATCTTGTTTCACTCTCTTTAACACTCCTTCATCGTGTTTCACTCTCTTTAACCCACCTTCATCTCGCTTCACTCTCTTTAGCACTCCTTCATCTTGTTTCACTCTCTTTAACCCTCGTTCATCGCGTTTCTCTCTCATTAACCCTCCTTCATCTCGTTTCACTCACTTTAACCCTCATTCATCATGTTTCACTCTCTTTAACCCTCATTCATCTTGGTTCACTCACTTTAACCTTCGTTCAACTTACTTCACTCTTTTAACCCTCCTTCATCTTGTTTCACTCTCTTTAACCCTCATTCGTCTTCTTTCACTCTCTTCAACCCTCATTCATCTTGTTTCACTCTCTTTAACATCTCATTCTTCTTGTTTCACTCTCTTTAACCCTCATTCATCTTGATTCACTCTCTTTAACCCTCCTTCATCTTGTTTCACTCTCTTTAACGCTCTTTCATCTTGTTTCACTCTCTTTAGCCGTCCATCATCTTGTTTCAATCTCTTTAACCCTCCGTCATCTTGTTTTACTCTGTTTAACCCTCATTCATCTTGTTTCACTCTCTTTAACCCTCGTTTATCTTGTTTCCCTCTCTTTAACCGTCATTCATCTTGTTTCACTCTCTTTAACCCTTATTCATCTTGTTTCACTCACTTTAACCCTCTTTCATCTTGTTTCACTCTCTTTAACGCTCATTCATCTTGTTTCACTCTCTTTAACCTTCATTCATCTTGTTTCACTTTCTTTAACACTCATTCATCTTGTTTCACTCTCTTTAACCCACATTCATCTTGTTTCAATCTCTTTAATCCTAATCAATCTCGTTTCACTCTCTTTCACCCTCCTTCATCGCGTTTAACTCTCTTTAATCCTCCTTCATCTCGTTTCAGATTCTTTGACCCTCGTTTCAGATTCTTTGACCCTCTTTCACCTCGTTCCACTCTCTATAACCCGCCTTCATCTCGTTTCACTCACTTTAACCCTCATTCATCTTGTTTCAATCTCTTTAACCCTCAT
Source organism: Scyliorhinus torazame (assembly GCF_047496885.1). Taxonomy (NCBI): domain Eukaryota; kingdom Metazoa; phylum Chordata; class Chondrichthyes; order Carcharhiniformes; family Scyliorhinidae; genus Scyliorhinus; species Scyliorhinus torazame. Next base: position 140,339,448 of record NC_092722.1, on the reverse strand, counting down.
TCATCTTGTTTAACTCTCTTTTACCCTCATCCATTTTGTTTCACTCTCTTTAACCCTCATTCATCTTGGTTCACTCACTTTAACCTTCCTTCAACTTGCTTCACTCTCTTTAACCCTCCTTCATCTTGTTTCACTCTCTTTAACCCTCCTTCATCATGTTTCACTCTCTTTATCACTCATTCATCTTGTTTCACTCTATTTAACCCTCATTCGTCTACTTTCACTCTCTGCAACCCTCATTCATCTTGTTTCACTCTCTTCAACCTCTCATTCATCTTGTTTCACTCTGTTTAACCCCCCTTCATCTTGTTTCACTCTCTTTAACCGTCCTTCATCTCGTTCCACTATCTTTAACCCTCATTCAACTTGTTTCACTCTCTTTAACCTTCATTCATCTTGTTTCACTCTCTTTAACACTCATTCATCTTGTTTCACTCTCTTTAACCCTCATTAATCTTGTTTAACTCTCTTTAACCCTCATCCATCTTGTTTCACTCTCTTTAACCCTCATTCATCTTGGTTCACTCACTTTAACCTTCCTTCAACTTGTTTCACTATCTCTAACCCTCCTTCAACTTGCTTCACTCTCTTTAACCCTCCTTCATCTTTTTTCACTCTCTTTAACCCTCCTTCATCTTGTTTCACTCTCTTTAACGCTCCTTCATCTGGTTTCACTCTCTTTAACCCTCCTTTATCTTGTTTCACTCTCTTTAACCCTCCTTCATCTTGTTTCACTCTCTTTAACCCTCCTTCATCTTGTTTCACTCTCTTTAACCCTCATTCATCTTGTTTCGTCCTCTTTAACCCTCCTTCATCTTGTTTCACTCTCTTTAACCATCATTCACCTTGTTTCACTCTCTTTAACCCTCCTTCATCTTGTTTCACGCTCTTTAAGCGTCCATCATCTTGTTTCAATCTCTTTAACCCTCCGTCATCTTGTTTCACTCTCTTCAACCCTCATTCATCTTGTTTCACTCTCTTTAACCCTCGTTCATCTTGTTTCACTCTCTTTAACCGTCATTCATCTTGTTTCACTCCCTTTAACCCTTAGTCATCTTGTTTCACTCTCTTTAACCCTCATTCATCTTGGTTCACTCACTTTCACCCTCCTTCAACTTGCTTCACTCTCTTTAACCCTCCTTCATCTTGTTTCACTCTCTTTAACACTCCTTCATCGTGTTTCACTCTCTTTAACCCACCTTCATCTCGCTTCACTCTCTTTAGCACTCCTTCATCTTGTTTCACTCTCTTTAACCCTCGTTCATCGCGTTTCTCTCTCATTCACCCTCCTTCATCTCGTTTCACTCACTTTAACCCTCATTCATCATGTTTCACTCTCTTTAACCCTCATTCATCTTGGTTCACTCACTTTAACCTTCCTTCAACTTACTTCACTCTTTTAACCCTCCTTCATCTTGTTTCACTCTCTTTAACCCTCATTCGTCTTCTTTCACTCTCTTCAACCCTCATTCATCTTGTTTCACTCTCTTTAACATCTCATTCTTCTTGTTTCACTCTCTTCAACCCTCATTCATCTTGATTCACTCTCTTTAACCCTCCTTCAACTTGTTTCACTCTCTTTAACGCTCTTTCATCTTGTTTCACTCTCTTTAGCCGTCCATCATCTTGTTTCAATCTCTTTAACCCTCCGTCATCTTGTTTTACTCTGTTTAACCATCATTCATCTTGTTTCACTCTCTTTAACCCTCGTTTATCTTGTTTCCCTCTCTTTAACCGTCATTCATCTTGTTTCACTCTCTTTAACCCTTATTCATCTTGTTTCACTCACTTTAACCCTCATTCATCTTGTTTCACTCTCTTTAACGCTCATTCATCTTGTTTCACTCTCTTTAACCTTCATTCATCTTGTTTCACTCTCTTTAACACTCATTCATCTTGTTTCACTCTCTTTAACCCACATTCATCTTGTTTCAATCTCTTTAATCCTAATCAATCTCGTTTCACTCTCTTTCACCCTCCTTCATCGCGTTTAACTCTCGTTAATCCTCCTTCATCTCGTTTCACACTCTTTGACCCTCTTTCACCTCGTTCCACTCTCTTTAACCCGCCTTCATCTCGTTTCACTCACTTTAACCCTCATTCATCTTGTTTCAATCTCTTTAACCCTCATTCATCTTGTTTAACTCTCTTTTACCCTCATCCATTTTGTTTCACTCTCTTTAACCCTCATTCATCTTGGTTCACTCACTTTAACCTTCCTTCAACTTGCTTCACTCCCTTTAACCCTCCTTCATCTTGTTTCACTCTCTTTAACCCTCCTTCATCATGTTCTACTCTCTTTATCCCTCATTCATCTTGTTTCACTCTATTTAACCCTCATTCGTCTACTTTCACTCTCTGCAACCCTCATTCATCTTGTTTCACTCTCTTCAACCTCTCATTCATCTTGTTTCACTCTCTTTAACCCTCATTCATCTTGTTTCGCTCTCTTTAACCCTCATTCATCTTGTTTCACTCTGTTTAACCCCCCTTCATCTTGTTTCACTCTCTTTAACCGTCCTTCATCTCGTTCCACTATCTTTAACCCCCATTCAACTTGTTTCACTCTCTTTAACCTTCATTCATCTTGTTTCACTCTCTTTAACACTCATTCATCTTGTTTCACTCTCTTTAACCCTCATTCATCTTGTTTCAATCTCTTTAACCTTAATCAATCTCGTTTCACTCTCTTTCACCCTCCTTCATCTTGTTTCACTCTCTTTAACCTTCATTCATCTTGTTTCACTCTCTTTAACCCTCATTCATCGTGTTTCACTCTCTTTAACCATCATTCATCTTGTTTCACTCTCGTTAATCGTTATTCATTTTGTTTCATTCACTTTAACCCTCTTTCATCTTGTTTCGCTCTCTTTACCCCTCATTCATCTTGTTTCACTCTCTTTAACCCTCATTCATCTTGATTAACTCTCTTTAACCCTCATTCATCTTTTTTCACTCTCTTTAACCCTCATTCATCTTGATAAACTCTCTTTAACCCTCATTCATCTTTTTTCACTCTCTTTAACCCTCATTCATCTTGGTTCACCCTACTTTAACCCTCATTCATCTTGTTTAACTCTCTTTAACCATCTTTCATCCTGTTTCACTCTCTTTAACCCTCCTTAATCTCGTTTCAATCACTTTAACACTCCTTCATCGGGTTTCGCTCTCTTTAACACTCCTTCATCTTCTTTCACTCTCTTTAACCCTTATTCATCTTGTTTCACTCACTTTAACCCTCATTCATCTTGTTTCACTCTCTTTATCCCTCATTCATCTTGTTTAACTCTCTTTAACACTCATTCGTCTTCTTTCTCTCTCTTCAACACTCATTCATCTTGTTTCACTCGCTTTAACCCTCATTCATCTTGCTTCAATCTCTTTAACCCTAATCAATCTCGTTTCACTCTCTTTTACCCTCCTTCATCTTGTTTCACTCTCTTTAACCTTCATTCATCTTGTTTCACTCTCTTTAACACTCATTCATCTTGTTTGACTCTCTTTAACCCACATTCATCTTGTTTCAATCTCTTTAATCCTAATCAATCTCGTTTCACTCTCTTTCACCCTCCTTCATAGCGTTTAACTCTCTTTAATCCTCCTTCATCTCGTTTCACACTCTTTGACCCTCTTTCACCTCGTTGCACTTTCTTTAACCCGCCTTCATCTCGTTTCACTCACTTTAACCCTCATTCATCTTGTTTCAATCTCTTTAACCCTCATTCATCTTGTTTAACTCTCTTTAACCCTCATCCATTTTGTTTCACTCTCTTTAACCCTCATTCATCTTGGTTCACTCACTTTAACCTTCCTTCAACTTGCTTCACTCTCTTTAACCCTCCTTCATCTTGTTTCACTCTCTTTAACCCTCCTTCATCATGTTTCACTCTCTTTATCCCTCATTCATCTTGTTTCACTCTATTTAACCCTCATTCGTCTACTTTCACTCTCTGCAACCCTCATTCATCTTGTTTCACTCTCTTCAACCTCTCATTCATCTTGTATCACTCTCTTTAACCCTCATTCATCTTGTTTCGCTCTCTTTAACCCTCATTCATCTTGTTTCACTCTCTTTAACCCCCCTTCATCTTGTTTCACTCTCTTTAACCGTCCTTCATCTCGTTCCACTCTCTTTAACCCTCATTCAACTTGTTTCACTCTCTTTAACCTTCATTCATCTTGTTTCACTCTCTTTAACACTCATTCATCTTGTTTCACTCTCTTTAACCCTCATTCATCTTGTTTCAATCTCTTTAACCTTAATCAATCTCGTTTCACTCTCTTTTACCCTCCTTCATCTTGTTTCACTCTCTTTAACCCTCATTCATCTTGTTTCACTCTCTTTAACCCTCATTCATCGTGTTTCACTCTCTTTAACCATCATTCATCTTGTTTCACTCTCGTTAATCCTCATTCATCTTGGTTCACTCAGTTTAACCCTCCTTCAACTTGCTTCACTCTCTTTAACCCTCCTTCATCTTGTTTCACTCTCTTTTACCCTCCTTCATCTTGTTTCACTCTCTTTAACCCCCCTTCATCTTGTTTCACTCTCTTTAACGCTCTTTCATCTTGTTTCACACTCTTTAACCCTCATTCATCTTGTTTCACTCTCTTTATCCCTCATTCTTCTTGTTTCACTCTATTTAACCCTCATTCGTCTACTTTCACTCTCTGCAACCCTCATTCATCTTGTTTCACTCTCTTCAACCTCTCATTCATCTTGTTTCACTCTCTTTAACCCTCATTCATCTTGTTTCGCTCTCTTTAACCCTCATTCATCTTGTTTCACTCTGTTTAACCCCCCTTCATCTTGTTTCACTCTCTTTAACCGTCCTTCATCTCGTTCCACTATCTTTAACCCTCATTCAACTTGTTTCACTCTCTTTAACCTTCATTCATCTTGTTTCACTCTCTTTAACACTCATTCATCTTGTTTCACTCTCTTTAACCCTCATTCATCTTGTTTCAATCTCTTTAACCTTAATCAATCTCGTTTCACTCTCTTTCACCCTCCTTCATCTTGTTTCACTCTCTTTAACCTTCATTCATCTTGTTTCACTCTCTTTAACCCTCATTCATCGTGTTTCACTCTCTTTAACCATCATTCATCTTGTTTCACTCTCGTTAATCGTTATTCATTTTGTTTCATTCACTTTAACCCTCTTTCATCTTGTTTCGCTCTCTTTACCCCTCATTCATCTTGTTTCACTCTCTTTAACCCTCATTCATCTTGATTAACTCTCTTTAACCCTCATTCATCTTTTTTCACTCTCTTTAACCCTCATTCATCTTGATAAACTCTCTTTAACCCTCATTCATCTTTTTTCACTCTCTTTAACCCTCATTCATCTTGGTTCACCCTACTTTAACCCTCATTCATCTTGTTTCACTCTCTTTAACCATCTTTCATCCTGTTTCACTCTCTTTAACCCTCCTTAATCTCGTTTCAATCACTTTAACACTCCTTCATCGGGTTTCGCTCTCTTTAACACTCCTTCATCTTGTTTCACTCTCTTTAACCCTTATTCATCTTGTTTCACTCACTTTAACCCTCATTCATCTTGTTTCACTCTCTTTATCCCTCATTCATCTTGTTTAACTCTCTTTAACACTCATTCGTCTTCTTTCTCTCTCTTCAACACTCATTCATCTTGTTTCACTCGCTTTAACCCTCATTCATCTTGCTTCAATCTCTTTAACCCTAATCAATCTCGTTTCACTCTCTTTTACCCTCCTTCATCTTGTTTCACTCTCTTTAACCTTCATTCATCTTGTTTCACTCTCTTTAACACTCATTCATCTTGTTTGACTCTCTTTAACCCACATTCATCTTGTTTCAATCTCTTTAATCCTAATCAATCTCGTTTCACTCTCTTTCACCCTCCTTCATAGCGTTTAACTCTCTTTAATCCTCCTTCATCTCGTTTCACACTCTTTGACCCTCTTTCACCTCGTTGCACTTTCTTTAACCCGCCTTCATCTCGTTTCACTCACTTTAACCCTCATTCATCTTGTTTCAATCTCTTTAACCCTCATTCATCTTGTTTAACTCTCTTTAACCCTCATCCATTTTGTTTCACTCTCTTTAACCCTCATTCATCTTGGTTCACTCACTTTAACCTTCCTTCAACTTGCTTCACTCTCTTTAACCCTCCTTCATCTTGTTTCACTCTCTTTAACCCTCCTTCATCATGTTTCACTCTCTTTATCCCTCATTCATCTTGTTTCACTCTATTTAACCCTCATTCGTCTACTTTCACTCTCTGCAACCCTCATTCATCTTGTTTCACTCTCTTCAACCTCTCATTCATCTTGTATCACTCTCTTTAACCCTCATTCATCTTGTTTCGCTCTCTTTAACCCTCATTCATCTTGTTTCACTCTCTTTAACCCCCCTTCATCTTGTTTCACTCTCTTTAACCGTCCTTCATCTCGTTCCACTCTCTTTAACCCTCATTCAACTTGTTTCACTCTCTTTAACCTTCATTCATCTTGTTTCACTCTCTTTAACACTCATTCATCTTGTTTCACTCTCTTTAACCCTCATTCATCTTGTTTCAATCTCTTTAACCTTAATCAATCTCGTTTCACTCTCTTTTACCCTCCTTCATCTTGTTTCACTCTCTTTAACCCTCATTCATGTTGTTTCACTCTCTTTAACCCTCATTCATCGTGTTTCACTCTCTTTAACCATCATTCATCTTGTTTCACTCTCGTTAATCCTCATTCATCTTGGTTCACTCAGTTTAACCCTCCTTCAACTTGCTTCACTCTCTTTAACCCTCCTTCATCTTGTTTCACTCTCTTTTACCCTCCTTCATCTTGTTTCACTCTCTTTAACCCCCCTTCATCTTGTTTCACTCTCTTTAACGCTCTTTCATCTTGTTTCACACTCTTTAACCCTCATTCATCTTGTTTCACTCTCTTTATCCCTCATTCTTCTTGTTTCACTCTATTTAACCCTCATTCGTCTACTTTCACTCTCTGCAACCCTCATTCATCTTGTTTCACTCTCTTCAACCTCTCATTCATCTTGTTTCACTCTCTTTAACCCTCATTCATCTTGTTTCGCTCTCTTTAACCCTCATTCATCTTGTTTCACTCTGTTTAACCCCCCTTCATCTTGTTTCACTCTCTTTAACCGTCCTTCATCTCGTTCCACTATCTTTAACCCTCATTCAACTTGTTTCACTCTCTTTAACCTTCATTCATCTTGTTTCACTCTCTTTAACACTCATTCATCTTGTTTCACTCTCTTTAACCCTCATTCATCTTGTTTCAATCTCTTTAACCTTAATCAATCTCGTTTCACTCTCTTTCACCCTCCTTCATCTTGTTTCACTCTCTTTAACCTTCATTCATCTTGTTTCACTCTCTTTAACCCTCATTCATCGTGTTTCACTCTCTTTAACCATCATTCATCTTGTTTCACTCTCGTTAATCGTTATTCATTTTGTTTCATTCACTTTAACCCTCTTTCATCTTGTTTCGCTCTCTTTACCCCTCATTCATCTTGTTTCACTCTCTTTAACCCTCATTCATCTTGATTAACTCTCTTTAACCCTCATTCATCTTTTTTCACTCTCTTTAACCCTCATTCATCTTGATAAACTCTCTTTAACCCTCATTCATCTTTTTTCACTCTCTTTAACCCTCATTCATCGTGGTTCACCCTACTTTAACCCTCATTCATCTTGTTTCACTCTCTTTAACCATCTTTCATCCTGTTTCACTCTCTTTAACCCTCCTTCATCTCGTTTCAATCACTTTAACACTCCTTCATCGGGTTTCGCTCTCTTTAACACTCCTTCATCTTGTTTCACTCTCTTTAACCCTTATTCATCTTGTTTCACTCACTTTAACCCTCATTCATCTTGTTTCACTCTCTTTATCCCTCATTCATCTTGTTTAACCCTCTTTAACACTCATTCGTCTTCTTTCTCTCTCTTCAACACTCATTCATCTTGTTTCGCTCTCTTTAACCCTCATTCATCTTGTTTCACTCTCTTTAACCCCCCTTCATCTTGTTTCACTCTCTTTAACCGTCCTTCATCTCGTTCCACTCTCTTTAACCCTCATTCAACTTGTTTCACTCTCTTTAACCTTCATTCATCTTGTTTCACTCTCTTTAACACTCATTCATCTTGTTTCACTCTCTTTAACCCTCATTCATCTTGTTTCAATCTCTTTAACCTTAATCAATCTCGTTTCACTCTCTTTTAAACCTCCTTCATCTTGTTTCACTCTCTTTAACCCTCATTCATCTTGTTTCACTCTCTTTAACCCTCATTCATCGTGTTTCACTCTCTTTAACCATCATTCATCTTGTTTCACTCTCGTTAATCCTCATTCATCTTGGTTCACTCAGTTTAACCCTCCTTCAACTTGCTTCACTCTCTTTAACCCTCCTTCATCTTGTTTCACTCTCTTTTACCCTCCTTCATCTTGTTTCACTCTCTTTAACCCCCCTTCATCTTGTTTCACTGTCTTGAACGCTCTTTCATCTTGTTTCACACTCTTTAACCCTCATTCATCTTGTTTCACTCTCTTTATCCCTCATTCTTCTTGTTTCACTCTATTTAACCCTCATTCGTCTACTTTCACTCTCTGCAACCCTCATTCATCTTGTTTCACTCTCTTCAACCTCTCATTCATCTTGTTTCACTCTCTTTAACCCTCATTCATCTTGTTTCGCTCTCTTTAACCCTCATTCATCTTGTTTCACTCTGTTTAACCCCCCTTCATCTTGTTTCACTCTCTTTAACCGTCCTTCATCTCGTTCCACTATCTTTAACCCTCATTCAACTTGTTTCACTCTCTTTAACCTTCATTCATCTTGTTTCACTCTCTTTAACACTCATTCATCTTGTTTCACTCTCTTTAACCCTCATTCATCTTGTTTCAATCTCTTTAACCTTAATCAATCTCGTTTCACTCTCTTTCACCCTCCTTCATCTTGTTTCACTCTCTTTAACCTTCATTCATCTTGTTTCACTCTCTTTAACCCTCATTCATCGTGTTTCACTCTCTTTAACCATCATTCATCTTGTTTCACTCTCGTTAATCGTTATTCATTTTGTTTCATTCACTTTAACCCTCTTTCATCTTGTTTCGCTCTCTTTACCCCTCATTCATCTTGTTTCACTCTCTTTAACCCTCATTCATCTTGATTAACTCTCTTTAACCCTCATTCATCTTTTTTCACTCTCTTTAACCCTCATTCATCTTGATAAACTCTCTTTAACCCTCATTCATCTTTTTTCACTCTCTTTAACCCTCATTCATCGTGGTTCACCCTACTTTAACCCTCATTCATCTTGTTTCACTCTCTTTAACCATCTTTCATCCTGTTTCACTCTCTTTAACCCTCCTTAATCTCGTTTCAATCACTTTAACACTCCTTCATCGGGTTTCGCTCTCTTTAACACTCCTTCATCTTGTTTCACTCTCTTTAACCCTTATTCATCTTGTTTCACTCACTTTAACCCTCATTCATCTTGTTTCACTCTCTTTATCCCTCATTCATCTTGTTTAACCCTCTTTAACACTCATTCGTCTTCTTTCTCTCTCTTCAACACTCATTCATCTTGTTTCACTCTCTTTAACCCTCATTCATCTTGTTTCAATCTCTTTAACCCTAATCAATCTCGTTTCACTCTCTTTTACCCTCCTTCATCTTGTTTCACTCTCTTTAACCTTCATTCATCTTGTTTCACTCTCTTTAACACTCATTCATCTTGTTTCACTCTCTTTAACCCACATTCATCTTGTTTCAATCTCTTTAATCCTAATCAATCTCGTTTCACTCTCTTTCACCCTCCTTCATAGCGTTTAACTCTCTTTAATCCTCCTTCATCTCGTTTCACACTCTTTGACCCTCTTTCACCTCGTTGCACTTTCTTTAACCCGCCTTCATCTCGTTTCACTCACTTTAACCCTCATCCATTTTGTTTCACTCTCTTTAACCCTCATTCATCTTGGTTCACTCACTTTAACCTTCCTTCAACTTGCTTCACTCTCTTTAACCCTCCTTCATCTTGTTTCACTCTCTTTAACCCTCCTTCATCATGTTTCACTCTCTTTATCCCTCATTCATCTTGTTTCACTCTATTTAACCCTCATTCGTCTACTTTCACTCTCTGCAACCCTCATTCATCTTGTTTCACTCTCTTCAACCTCTCATTCATCTTGTATCACTCTCTTTAACCCTCATTCATCTTGTTTCGCTCTCTTTAACCCTCATTCATCTTGTTTCACTCTCTTTAACCCCCCTTCATCTTGTTTCACTCTCTTTAACCGTCCTTCATCTCGTTCCACTCTCTTTAACCGTCATTCAACTTGTTTCACTCTCTTTAACCTTCATTCATCTTGTTTCACTCTCTTTAACACTCATTCATCTTGTTTCACTCTCTTTAACCCTCATTCATCTTGTTTCAATCTCTTTAACCTTAATCAATCTCGTTTCACTCTCTTTTACCCTCCTTCATCTTGTTTCACTCTCTTTAACCCTCATTCATCTTGTTTCACTCTCTTTAACCCTCATTCATCGTGTTTCACTCTCTTTAACCATCATTCATCTTGTTTCACTCTCGTTAATCCTCATTCATCTTGGTTCACTCAGTTTAACCCTCCTTCAACTTGCTTCACTCTCTTTAACCCTCCTTCATCTTGTTTCACTCTCTTTTACCCTCCTTCATCTTGTTTCACTCTCATTATCCCTCATTCTTCTTGTTTCACTCTATTTAACCCTCATTCGTCTACTTTCACTCTCTGCAACCCTCATTCATCTTGTTTCACTCTCTTCAACCTCTCATTCATCTTGTTTCACTCTCTTTAACCCTCATTCATCTTGTTTCGCTCTCTTTAACCCTCATTCATCTTGTTTCACTCTGTTTAACCCCCCTTCATCTTGTTTCACTCTCTTTAACCGTCCTTCATCTCGTTCCACTATCTTTAACCCTCATTCAACTTGTTTCACTCTCTTTAACCTTCATTCATCTTGTTTCACTCTCTTTAACACTCATTCATCTTGTTTCACTCTCTTTAACCCTCATTCATCTTGTTTCAATCTCTTTAACCTTAATCAATCTCGTTTCACTCTCTTTCACCCTCCTTCATCTTGTTTCACTCTCTTTAACCTTCATTCATCTTGTTTCACTCTCTTTAACCCTCATTCATCGTGTTTCACTCTCTTTAACCATCATTCATCTTGTTTCACTCTCGTTAATCCTCATTCATCTTGGTTCACTCAGTTTAACCCTCCTTCAACTTGCTTCACTCTCTTTAACCCTCCTTCATCTTGTTTCACTCTCTTTTACCCTCCTTCATCTTGTTTCACTCTCTTTATCCCTCATTCTTCTTGTTTCACTCTATTTAACCCTCATTCGTCTACTTTCACTCTCTGCAACCCTCATTCATCTTGTTTCACTCTCTTCAACCTCTCATTCATCTTGTTTCACTCTCTTTAACCCTCATTCATCTTGTTTCGCTCTCTTTAACCCTCATTCATCTTGTTTCACTCTGTTTAACCCCCCTTCATCTTGTTTCACTCTCTTTAACCGTCCTTCATCTCGTTCCACTATCTTTAACCCTCATTCAACTTGTTTCACTCTCTTTAACCTTCATTCATCTTGTTTCACTCTCTTTAACACTCATTCATCTTGTTTCACTCTCTTTAACCCTCATTCATCTTGTTTCAATCTCTTTAACCTTAATCAATCTCGTTTCACTCTCTTTCACCCTCCTTCATCTTGTTTCACTCTCTTTAACCTTCATTCATCTTGTTTCACTCTCTTTAACCCTCATTCATCGTGTTTCACTCTCTTTAACCATCATTCATCTTGTTTCACTCTCGTTAATCGTTATTCATTTTGTTTCATTCACTTTAACCCTCTTTCATCTTGTTTCGCTCTCTTTACCCCTCATTCATCTTGTTTCACTCTCTTTAACCCTCATTCATCTTGATTAACTCTCTTTAACCCTCATTCATCTTTTTTCACTCACTTTAACCCTCATTCATCTTGATAAACTCTCTTTAACCCTCATTCATCTTTTTTCACTCTCTTTAACCCTCATTCATCTTGGTTCACCCTACTTTAACCCTCATTCATCTTGTTTCACTCTCTTTAACCATCTTTCATCCTGTTTCACTCTCTTTAACCCTCCTTCATCTCGTTTCAATCACTTTAACACTCCTTCATCGGGTTTCGCTCTCTTTAACACTCCTTCATCTTGTTTCACTCTCTTTAACCCTTATTCATCTTGTTTCACTCACTTTAACCCTCATTCATCTTGTTTCACTCTCTTTATCCCTCATTCATCTTGTTTAACTCTCTTTAACACTCATTCGTCTTCTTTCTCTCTCTTCAACACTCATTCATCTTGTTTCACTCTCTTTAACCCTCATTCATCTTGTTTCAATCTCTTTAACCCTAATCAAACTCGTTTCACTCTCTTTCACCCTCCTTCATCGCGTTTAACTCTCTTTAACCCTCCTTCATCTCGTTTCAGACTCTTTGACCCTCTTTCACCTCGTTGCACTCTCTTTAACCCTCCTTCATCTCGTTTCACTCACTTTATCCCTCATTCATCTTGTTTCACTCTCTTTAACCCTCCTTCATCTTGTTCCACTCTCTTTAACGCTCTTTCATCTTGTTTCACACTCTTTAACCCTCATTCATTTTGTTTCACTCTCGTTAACCCTCGTTTATCTTGTTTCCCTCTCTTTAACCGTCATTCATCTTGTTTCACTCTCTTTAACCCTTATTCATCTTGTTTCACTCACTTTTACCCTCATTCATCTTGTTTCACTCTCTTTAACCCTCATTCATCTTGTTTCACTCTCTTTAACCTTCATTCATCTTGTTTCACTCTCTTTAACACTCATTCATCTTGTTTCAATCTCTTTAATCCTAATCAATCTCGTTTCACTCTCTTTCACCCTCCTTCATAGCGTTTAACTCTCTTTAATCCTCCTTCATCTCGTTTCACACTCTTTGACCCTCTTTCACCTCGTTGCACTCTCTTAAACCCGCCTTCATCTCGTTTCACTCACTTTAACCCTCATTCATCTTGTTTCAATCTCTTTAACCCTCATTCATCTTGTTTAACTCTCTTTAACCCTCATCCATTTTGTTTCACTCTCTTTAACCCTCATTCATCTTGGTTCACTCACTTTAACCTTCCTTCAACTTGCTTCACTCTCTTTAACCCTCCTTCATCTTGTTTCACTCTCTTTAACCCTCCTTCATCATGTTTCACTCTCTTTATCCCTCATTCATCTTGTTTCACTCTATTTAACCCTCATTCGTCTACTTTCACTCTCTGCAACCCTCATTCATCTTGTTTCACTCTCTTCAACCTCTCATTCATCTTGTATCACTCTCTTTAACCCTCATTCATCTTGTTTCGCTCTCTTTAACCCTCATTCATCTTGTTTCACTCTCTTTAACCCCCCTTCATCTTGTTTCACTCTCTTTAACCGTCCTTCATCTCGTTCCACTCTCCTTAACCCTCATTCAACTTGTTTCACTCTCTTTAACGTTCATTCATCTTGTTTCACTCTCTTTAACACTCATTCATCTTGTTTCACTCTCTTTAACCCTCATTCATCTTGTTTCAATCTCTTTAACCTTAATCAATCTCGTTTCACTCTCTTTTACCCTCCTTCATCTTGTTTCACTCTCTTTAACCCTCATTCATCTTGTTTCACTCTCTTTAACCCTCATTCATCGTGTTTCACTCTCTTTAACCATCATTCATCTTGTTTCACTCTCGTTAATCCTCATTCATCTTGGTTCACTCAGTTTAACCCTCCTTCAACTTGCTTCACTCTCTTTAACCCTCCTTCATCTTGTTTCACTCTCTTTTACCCTCCTTCATCTTGTTTCACTCTCTTTATCCCTCATTCTTCTTGTTTCACTCTATTTAACCCTCATTCGTCTACTTTCACTCTCTGCAACCCTCATTCATCTTGTTTCACTCTCTTCAACCTCTCATTCATCTTGTTTCACTCTCTTTAACCCTCATTCATCTTGTTTCGCTCTCTTTAACCCTCATTCATCTTGTTTCACTCTGTTTAACCCCCCTTCATCTTGTTTCACTCTCTTTAACCGTCCTTCATCTCGTTCCACTATCTTTAACCCTCATTCAACTTGTTTCACTCTCTTTAACCTTCATTCATCTTGTTTCACTCTCTTTAACACTCATTCATCTTGTTTCACTCTCTTTAACCCTCATTCATCTTGTTTCAATCTCTTTAACCTTAATCAATCTCGTTTCACTCTCTTTCACCCTCCTTCATCTTGTTTCACTCTCTTTAACCTTCATTCATCTTGTTTCACTCTCTTTAACCCTCATTCATCGTGTTTCACTCTCTTTAACCATCATTCATCTTGTTTCACTCTCGTTAATCCTCATTCATCTTGGTTCACTCAGTTTAACCCTCCTTCAACTTGCTTCACTCTCTTTAACCCTCCTTCATCTTGTTTCACTCTCTTTTACCCTCCTTCATCTTGTTTCACTCTCTTTATCCCTCATTCTTCTTGTTTCACTCTATTTAACCCTCATTCGTCTACTTTCACTCTCTGCAACCCTCATTCATCTTGTTTCACTCTCTTCAACCTCTCATTCATCTTGTTTCACTCTCTTTAACCCTCATTCAACTTGTTTCGCTCTCTTTAACCCTCATTCATCTTGTTTCACTCTGTTTAACCCCCCTTCATCTTGTTTCACTCTCTTTAACCGTCCTTCATCTCGTTCCACTATCTTTAACCCTCATTCAACTTGTTTCACTCTCTTTAACCTTCATTCATCTTGTTTCACTCTCTTTAACACTCATTCATCTTGTTTCACTCTCTTTAACCCTCATTCATCTTGTTTCAATCTCTTTAACCTTAATCAATCTCGTTTCACTCTCTTTCACCCTCCTTCATCTTGTTTCACTCTCTTTAACCTTCATTCATCTTGTTTCACTCTCTTTAACCCTCATTCATCGTGTTTCACTCTCTTTAACCATCATTCATCTTGTTTCACTCTCGTTAATCCTCATTCATCTTGGTTCACTCAGTTTAACCCTCCTTCAACTTGCTTCACTCTCTTTAACCCTCCTTCATCTTGTTTCACTCTCTTTTACCCTCCTTCATCTTGTTTCACTCTCTTTATCCCTCATTCTTCTTGTTTCACTCTATTTAACCCTCATTCGTCTACTTTCACTCTCTGCAACCCTCATTCATCTTGTTTCACTCTCTTCAACCTCTCATTCATCTTGTTTCACTCTCTTTAACCCTCATTCATCTTGTTTCGCTCTCTTTAACCCTCATTCATCTTGTTTCACTCTGTTTAACCCCCCTTCATCTTGTTTCACTCTCTTTAACCGTCCTTCATCTCGTTCCACTATCTTTAACCCTCATTCAACTTGTTTCACTCTCTTTAACCTTCATTCATCTTGTTTCACTCTCTTTAACACTCATTCATCTTGTTTCACTCTCTTTAACCCTCATTCATCTTGTTTCAATCTCTTTAACCTTAATCAATCTCGTTTCACTCTCTTTCACCCTCCTTCATCTTGTTTCACTCTCTTTAACCTTCATTCATCTTGTTTCACTCTCTTTAATCCTCATTCATCGTGTTTCACTCTCTTTAACCATCATTCATCTTGTTTCACTCTCGTTAATCGTTATTCATTTTGTTTCATTCACTTTAACCCTCTTTCATCTTGTTTCGCTCTCTTTACCCCTCATTCATCTTGTTTCACTCTCTTTAACCCTCATTCATCTTGATTAACTCTCTTTAACCCTCATTCATCTTTTTTCACTCTCTTTAACCCTCATTCATCTTGATAAACTCTCTTTAACCCTCATTCATCTTTTTTCACTCTCTTTAACCCTCATTCATCTTGGTTCACCCTACTTTAACCCTCATTCATCTTGTTTCACTCTCTTTAACCATCTTTCATCCTGTTTCACTCTCTTTAACCCTCCTTCATCTCGTTTCAATCACTTTAACACTCCTTCATCGGGTTTCGCTCTCTTTAACACTCCTTCATCTTGTTTCACTCTCTTTAACCCTTATTCATCTTGTTTCACTCACTTTAACCCTCATTCATCTTGTTTCACTCTCTTTATCCCTCATTCATCTTGTTTAACTCTCTTTAACACTCATTCGTCTTCTTTCTCTCTCTTCAACACTCATTCATCTTGTTTCACTCTCTTTAACCCTCATTCATCTTGTTTCAATCTCTTTAACCCTAATCAATCTCGTTTCACTCTCTTTCACCCTCCTTCATCGCGTTTAACTCTCTTTAACCCTCCTTCATCTCGTTTCAGACTCTTTGACCCTCTTTCACCTCGTTGCACTCTCTTTAACCCTCCTTCATCTCGTTTCACTCACTTTATCCCTCATTCATCTTGTTTCACTCTCTTTAACCCTCCTTCATCTTGTTCCACTCTCTTTAACGCTCTTTCATCTTGTTTCACACTCTTTAACCCTCATTCATTTTGTTTCACTCTCTTTAACCCTCGTTTATCTTGTTTCCCTCTCTTTAACCGTCATTCATCTTGTTTCACTCTCTTTAACCCTTATTCATCTTGTTTCACTCACTTTTACCCTCATTCATCTTGTTTCACTCTCTTTAACCCTCATTCATCTTGTTTCACTCTCTTTAACCTTCATTCATCTTGTTTCACTCTCTTTAACACTCATTCATCTTGTTTCAATCTCTTTAATCCTAATCAATCTCGTTTCACTCTCTTTCACCCTCCTTCATAGCGTTTAACTCTCTTTAATCCTCCTTCATCTCGTTTCACACTCTTTGACCCTCTTTCACCTCGTTGCACTCTCTTAAACCCGCCTTCATCTCGTTTCACTCACTTTAACCCTCATTCATCTTGTTTCAATCTCTTTAACCCTCATTCATCTTGTTTAACTCTCTTTAACCCTCATCCATTTTGTTTCACTCTCTTTAACCCTCATTCATCTTGGTTCACTCACTTTAACCTTCCTTCAACTTGCTTCACTCTCTTTAACCCTCCTTCATCTTGTTTCACTCTCTTTAACCCTCCTTCATCATGTTTCACTCTCTTTATCCCTCATTCATCTTGTTTCACTCTATTTAACCCTCATTCGTCTACTTTCACTTTCTGCAACCCTCATTCATCTTGTTTCACTCTCTTCAACCTCTCATTCATCTTGTATCACTGTCTTTCCCCTCATTCATCTTGTTTCGCTCTCTTTAACCCTCATTCATCTTGTTTCACTCTCTTTAACCCCCCTTCATCTTGTTTCACTCTCTTTAACCATCCTTCATCTCGTTCCACTCTCTTTAACCCTCATTCAACTTGTTTCACTCTCTTTAACCTTCATTCATCTTGTTTCACTCTCTTTAACCGTCATTCATCTTGTTTCACTCTGTTTAACCCTCATTCATCTTGTTTCAATCTCTTTAACCTTAATCAATCTCGTTTCACTCTCTTTTACCCTCCTTCATCTTGTTTCACTCTCTTTAACCTTCATTCATCTTGTTTCACTCTCTTTAACACTCATTCATCTTGTTTCACTCTCTTTAACCCACATTCATCTTGTTTCAATCTCTTTAATCCTAATCAATCTCGTTTCACTCTCTTTCACCCTCCTTCATAGCGTTTAACTCTCTTTAATCCTCCTTCATCTCGTTTCACACTCTTTGACCCTCTTTCACCTCGTTGCACTTTCTTTAACCCGCCTTCATCTCGTTTCACTCACTTTAACCCTCATTCATCTTGTTTCAATCTCTTTAACCCTCATTCATCTTGTTTAACTCTCTTTAACCCTCATCCATTTTGTTTCACTCTCTTTAACCCTCATTCATCTTGGTTCACTCACTTTAACCTTCCTTCAACTTGCTTCACTCTCTTTAACCCTCCTTCATCTTGTTTCACTCTCTTTAACCCCCCTTCATCTTGTTTCACTCTCTTTAACCGTCCTTCATCTCGTTCCACTCTCCTTAACCCTCATTCAACTTGTTTCACTCTCTTTAACCTTCATTCATCTTGTTTCACTCTCTTTAACACTCATTCATCTTGTTTCACTCTCTTTAACCCTCATTCATCTTGTTTCAATCTCTTTAACCTTAATCAATCTCGTTTCACTCTCTTTTACCCTCCTTCATCTTGTTTCACTCTCTTTAACCCTCATTCATCTTGTTTCACTCTCTTTAACCCTCATTCATCGTGTTTCACTCTCTTTAACCATCATTCATCTTGTTTCACTCTCGTTAATCCTCATTCATCTTGGTTCACTCAGTTTAACCCTCCTTCAACTTGCTTCACTCTCTTTAACCCTCCTTCATCTTGTTTCACTCTCTTTTACCCTCCTTCATCTTGTTTCACTCTCTTTATCCCTCATTCTTCTTGTTTCACTCTATTTAACCCTCATTCGTCTACTTTCACTCTCTGCAACCCTCATTCATCTTGTTTCACTCTCTTCAACCTCTCATTCATCTTGTTTCACTCTCTTTAACCCTCATTCATCTTGTTTCGCTCTCTTTAACCCTCATTCATCTTGTTTCACTCTGTTTAACCCCCCTTCATCTTGTTTCACTCTCTTTAACCGTCCTTCATCTCGTTCCACTATCTTTAACCCTCATTCAACTTGTTTCACTCTCTTTAACCTTCATTCATCTTGTTTCACTCTCTTTAACACTCATTCATCTTGTTTCACTCTCTTTAACCCTCATTCATCTTGTTTCAATCTCTTTAACCTTAATCAATCTCGTTTCACTCTCTTTCACCCTCCTTCATCTTGTTTCACTCTCTTTAACCTTCATTCATCTTGTTTCACTCTCTTTAACCCTCATTCATCGTGTTTCACTCTCTTTAACCATCATTCATCTTGTTTCACTCTCGTTAATCCTCATTCATCTTGGTTCACTCAGTTTAACCCTCCTTCAACTTGCTTCACTCTCTTTAACCCTCCTTCATCTTGTTTCACTCTCTTTTACCCTCCTTCATCTTGTTTCACTCTCTTTATCCCTCATTCTTCTTGTTTCACTCTATTTAACCCTCATTCGTCTACTTTCACTCTCTGCAACCCTCATTCATCTTGTTTCACTCTCTTCAACCTCTCATTCATCTTGTTTCACTCTCTTTAACCCTCATTCATCTTGTTTCGCTCTCTTTAACCCTCATTCATCTTGTTTCACTCTGTTTAACCCCCCTTCATCTTGTTTCACTCTCTTTAACCGTCCTTCATCTCGTTCCACTATCTTTAACCCTCATTCAACTTGTTTCACTCTCTTTAACCTTCATTCATCTTGTTTCACTCTCTTTAACACTCATTCATCTTGTTTCACTCTCTTTAACCCTCATTCATCTTGTTTCAATCTCTTTAACCTTAATCAATCTCGTTTCACTCTCTTTCACCCTCCTTCATCTTGTTTCACTCTCTTTAACCTTCATTCATCTTGTTTCACTCTCTTTAATCCTCATTCATCGTGTTTCACTCTCTTTAACCATCATTCATCTTGTTTCACTCTCGTTAATCGTTATTCATTTTGTTTCATTCACTTTAACCCTCTTTCATCTTGTTTCGCTCTCTTTACCCCTCATTCATCTTGTTTCACTCTCTTTAACCCTCATTCATCTTGATTAACTCTCTTTAACCCTCATTCATCTTTTTTCACTCTCTTTAACCCTCATTCATCTTGATAAACTCTCTTTAACCCTCATTCATCTTTTTTCACTCTCTTTAACCCTCATTCATCTTGGTTCACCCTACTTTAACCCTCATTCATCTTGTTTCACTCTCTTTAACCATCTTTCATCCTGTTTCACTCTCTTTAACCCTCCTTCATCTCGTTTCAATCACTTTAACACTCCTTCATCGGGTTTCGCTCTCTTTAACACTCCTTCATCTTGTTTCACTCTCTTTAACCCTTATTCATCTTGTTTCACTCACTTTAACCCTCATTCATCTTGTTTCACTCTCTTTATCCCTCATTCATCTTGTTTAACTCTCTTTAACACTCATTCGTCTTCTTTCTCTCTCTTCAACACTCATTCATCTTGTTTCACTCTCTTTAACCCTCATTCATCTTGTTTCAATCTCTTTAACCCTAATCAATCTCGTTTCACTCTCTTTCACCCTCCTTCATCGCGTTTAACTCTCTTTAACCCTCCTTCATCTCGTTTCAGACTCTTTGACCCTCTTTCACCTCGTTGCACTCTCTTTAACCCTCCTTCATCTCGTTTCACTCACTTTATCCCTCATTCATCTTGTTTCACTCTCTTTAACCCTCCTTCATCTTGTTCCACTCTCTTTAACGCTCTTTCATCTTGTTTCACACTCTTTAACCCTCATTCATTTTGTTTCACTCTCTTTAACCCTCGTTTATCTTGTTTCCCTCTCTTTAACCGTCATTCATCTTGTTTCACTCTCTTTAACCCTTATTCATCTTGTTTCACTCACTTTTACCCTCATTCATCTTGTTTCACTCTCTTTAACCCTCATTCATCTTGTTTCACTCTCTTTAACCTTCATTCATCTTGTTTCACTCTCTTTAACACTCATTCATCTTGTTTCAATCTCTTTAATCCTAATCAATCTCGTTTCACTCTCTTTCACCCTCCTTCATAGCGTTTAACTCTCTTTAATCCTCCTTCATCTCGTTTCACACTCTTTGACCCTCTTTCACCTCGTTGCACTCTCTTAAACCCGCCTTCATCTCGTTTCACTCACTTTAACCCTCATTCATCTTGTTTCAATCTCTTTAACCCTCATTCATCTTGTTTAACTCTCTTTAACCCTCATCCATTTTGTTTCACTCTCTTTAACCCTCATTCATCTTGGTTCACTCACTTTAACCTTCCTTCAACTTGCTTCACTCTCTTTAACCCTCCTTCATCTTGTTTCACTCTCTTTAACCCTCCTTCATCATGTTTCACTCTCTTTATCCCTCATTCATCTTGTTTCACTCTATTTAACCCTCATTCGTCTACTTTCACTTTCTGCAACCCTCATTCATCTTGTTTCACTCTCTTCAACCTCTCATTCATCTTGTATCACTGTCTTTCCCCTCATTCATCTTGTTTCGCTCTCTTTAACCCTCATTCATCTTGTTTCACTCTCTTTAACCCCCCTTCATCTTGTTTCACTCTCTTTAACCATCCTTCATCTCGTTCCACTCTCTTTAACCCTCATTCAACTTGTTTCACTCTCTTTAACCTTCATTCATCTTGTTTCACTCTCTTTAACCGTCATTCATCTTGTTTCACTCTGTTTAACCCTCATTCATCTTGTTTCAATCTCTTTAACCTTAATCAATCTCGTTTCACTCTCTTTTACCCTCCTTCATCTTGTTTCACTCTCTTTAACCTTCATTCATCTTGTTTCACTCTCTTTAACACTCATTCATCTTGTTTCACTCTCTTTAACCCACATTCATCTTGTTTCAATCTCTTTAATCCTAATCAATCTCGTTTCACTCTCTTTCACCCTCCTTCATAGCGTTTAACTCTCTTTAATCCTCCTTCATCTCGTTTCACACTCTTTGACCCTCTTTCACCTCGTTGCACTTTCTTTAACCCGCCTTCATCTCGTTTCACTCACTTTAACCCTCATTCATCTTGTTTCAATCTCTTTAACCCTCATTCATCTTGTTTAACTCTCTTTAACCCTCATCCATTTTGTTTCACTCTCTTTAACCCTCATTCATCTTGGTTCACTCACTTTAACCTTCCTTCAACTTGCTTCACTCTCTTTAACCCTCCTTCATCTTGTTTCACTCTCTTTAACCCTCCTTCATCATGTTTCACTCTCTTTATCCCTCATTCATCTTGTTTCACTCTATTTAACCCTCATTCGTCTACTTTCACTCTCTGCAACCCTCATTCATCTTGTTTCACTCTCTTCAACCTCTCATTCATCTTGTATCACTCTCTTTAACCCTCATTCATCTTGTTTCGCTCTCTTTAACCCTCATTCATCTTGTTTCACTCTCTTTAACCCCCCTTCATCTTGTTTCACTCTCTTTAACCGTCCTTCATCTCGTTCCACTCTCTTTAACCCTCATTCAACTTGTTTCACTCTCTTTAACCTTCATTCATCTTGTTTCACTCTCTTTAACACTCATTCATCTTGTTTCACTCTCTTTAACCCTCATTCATCTTGTTTCAATCTCTTTAACCTTAATCAATCTCGTTTCACTCTCTTTTACCCTCCTTCATCTTGTTTCACTCTCTTTAACCCTCATTCATCTTGTTTCACTCTCTTTAACCCTCATTCATCGTGTTTCACTCTCTTTAACCATCATTCATCTTGTTTCACTCTCGTTAATCCTCATTCATCTTGGTTCACTCAGTTTAACCCTCCTTCAACTTGCTTCACTCTCTTTAACCCTCCTTCATCTTGTTTCACTCTCTTTTACCCTCCTTCATCTTGTTTCACTCTCTTTAACCCCCCTTCATCTTGTTTCACTCTCTTTAACGCTCTTTCATCTTGTTTCACACTCTTTAACCCTCATTCATCTTGTTTCACTCTCTTTAACCGTCATTCATCTTGTTTCCCTCTCTTTAACCGTCATTCATCTTGTTTCACTCTCGTTAACCCTTATTCATCTTGTTTCATTCACTTTAACCCTCATTCATCTTGTTTCACTCTCTTTATCCCTCATTTATCTTGTTTCACACTCTTTAACCCTCATTCATCTTGTTTCACTCTCTTTACCCCTCATTCATCTTGTTTCACTCTCTTTAACCCTCATTCATCTTGTTTAACTCTCTTTAACCCTCATTCATCTTGTTTCACTCTCTGTCACCCTCATTCATCTTGGGTCACCCTACTTTAACCCTCATTCATCTTGTTTCACTCTCTTCTACCATCTTTCATCTTGTTTCACTCTCTTTAACCCTCCTTCATCTCGTTTCAATCACTTTAACCCTCCTTCATCGCGTTTCACTCTGTTTAACCCTCCTTCATCACGTTTCTCTCTCATTAACCCTCATTCATCTTTTTTTCACTCCTTTTAACCCTTCTTCATCGTGTTTCACTCTCTTTATCCCTCATTCATCTTGTTTAACTCTCTTGAACCCTCATTCGTCTTCTTTCTCTCTCTTTAAACCTCATTCGTCTTCTATCACTCTCTTCAACCCTCATTCATCTTGTTTCACTCTCTTTAACCCTCATTCATCTTGCTTCACTCTCTTTAACCCTCATTCATCTTGTTTCACTCTCTTTAACCCTCCTTCATCTTGTTTCACTCTCTTTAACCCTCCTTCATCTGTTTCACTCTCTTTAACCCTCCTTCATCTTGTTTCACTCTCTTTAACCCTCATTCATCTTGTTTCACTCTCTTTGATCATCATTCATCTTGTTTCACTCACTTTAACCCTCCTTCATCTTGTTCCACTCCCTTTAACTCTCCTTCATCTTGTTTCACTCTCTTTAACCCTCCTTCATCGCGTTTCTCTCTCATTAACCCTCCTTCATCTCGTTTCACTCACTTTAACCCTCATTCATCTTGGTTCACTCAGTTTAACCCTCCTTCAACTTGCTTCACTCTCTTTAACCCTCCTTCATCTTGTTTCACTCTCTTTTACCCTCCTTCATCTTGTTTCTCTCTCTTTAACGCTCCTTCATCTTGTTTCACTCTCTTTAGCCCTCCTTCATCTTGTTTCACTCTCTTTAACCCTCCTTCATCTTGTTTCACTCTCTTTAACCCTTATTCGTCTTGTTTCACTCACTTTAACCCTCATTCATCTTGTTTCGTTCTCTTTAACCCTCCTTCACCTTGTTTCACTCTCTTTAACCCTCATTCACCTCGTTTCACTCTCTTTAACCCTCCTTCATCTCGGTTCACTCTCTTTAACCCTCCTTCATCTTGTTTCACTCTCTTTAACTCTCATTCATCTTGTTTCACTCTCTTTAACCCTTATGGTCAACAACTCAATCTCCGCCTGCAACATCCGCCGCTGCCTCAGGAGCCCCATGCCTGGGGCCTCTGCGTATCTCCTCCACTAATCTCGCCCTCTCCACCCATTCCTCCTTTTTCCTGTGGGACCGAAACAAAATTAGCTCCCCTCTAACAACCGCCTTCAGAGCTTCCCACATCGTCGCTGCAGATACCTCTCACGTGTCATTTTTTTCCAAGTAGTTCTGGATGGACTTATTCACCCACCCGCAGACCACTTCATTTGCTAACAACCCCACATCCAGTCTCCATAACAGACTGCCCTCTCTCCTCGCTATCCCGCAAATCCACCCAATGCGGGGCATGATCCGACACTGCAATTTCTGAGTATTCCGCCCCCACCACCTTCGGTATTAGCGCCCTGCTCAGAACAAAAAAGTCAGTACGAGAGTAAACCTGATGGATGTGAGAAAAATAAGAAAAGTCCTTCGCCCTCGGCCGTGTAAACCACCATTGGTCTATACCCCCGATCTGTACCATAAAGCCCTTCAATTCCTTTGCCACAGACTGCTTCCTCCCTGACCTGGATATTGGACAATCCAATTCCGGGATCAACGACCGTGTTAAAGTGTTCCCCCCCCCCCCACCGCCTCCCATGATCAGGTTATGTGACTCCAAGTCCGGGATCTTACCTAGCACACGCCTCAAATTTCACGTTGTCCCAGTTCGGAGCATATATGTTCATGAGCACCACTCGTACACCCTCCAACCTTCCACTCACCATTATGTACCTACCCCCCTTATCTGACACAATTCTCCTGGCCTCAAATGCCACTCGCTTACTCATCAAAATTGCTACCACCCTGGTCTTTGAGTCCAGCCCTGAGTGGAACACCTGGCTAACCCATCCCTTCCTCAACCTCGTCTGGTCTATGACCTTAAGCTGTATCTCTTGTAGCATTGCCACATCTGCCTTCAGTTCCCTTAGATGCGCGAACACGCGAGCCCTCTTGACCAGCCTATTCAGTCCTCTCACGTTCCACGTAATCAGCCTGGAAGGGGGACGTCCACCACCCCCCCCAACCACTGACTAGCCGTCACCCTTTTTAGGCCAGCCCCGGGCCCGCGCCCCCCGCTTCCCTGAGTACTCCCATGAGCAGCAGCCGTTCCCGACCTCCCATTTATTCCCCGACAATAGTTCTTCCCCTGTCAGAAAAGCAGCCTCCCCCCTTCCCCCCCCCCCCCCAACAGCACCAAAAACCCCAGGTCAAGTACCAGTTTAACACTTGCTCACCCCCCACTGCGCTTCCGAGAGCCAGCTGCACCATGCTGACCCCGATAACCCCCGCCCTGGCACCAAACAGTCTGTCTCCTTATTGTTCGAACCTCTCCCCCACATGAATAAACCTTGTAACAGCATCACATTCCCCAGTAAGTAAACAGCAGCAAAAAAAAACAAAAAAAGACGAAATTAACATAAACCAGTGAAGAGACAGTCACTGAATACAAAACCCAGTCTCCCGAAGAATAGCTCTAACTTCAAGACCCCCTCCCCCCCCCCCAGCATCAAATCCCTGCAAGACAAAGCACCCTACAACCATCACCGCAGCCCATAATTTCACCCAGAACGACATATAAAATCTCTTTTCTTTTAAAATACCAGTACAGTATTACGAACCACCGCTACAAAACTTCTCCGCAGCTTAAATGTCCTTTAATCGTCTCTAGCTTCTTTTTTTTTTAAATGAATGTCCACACATCGTCCGGCGTCTCAAAATAAAAGTCCCGTTCCTCATGCGTAACCCACAGCCGCGCTGGGTACAGCACCTCGAACTTCACCCCCTTCTTGAAGAGGGTCGCCTTTGCCCAACTGAACCCAGCCGGCTCTTGGCCAACTCCGCTCCCAGGTCCTGATAAATATGCAACTCACAGTTCTCCCACTTGCTGCTCCATTCTCTCTTGGCCCACCGCAAGACGTGTTCCTTATCCGTAAAACAGTGAAAATGTACCACCATGGCCCTCGGCGGGTAATTCGCCCTGGGCTTCCTCACGAGGGCTCTGTGCACTCTATCCACCTCCAGGGGCTGAGGGAACGCCCCAGCCCACATCAACTTCTCCAGCATGCCCGTCGCATCCGATCCCTCACTGCCTTCTGGGAGGCCAACGATTCTGAGGGTCTGCCTCCTGGACCTATTCTCCAGGACCTCCAGCTTCTCCCTGTATCCTCCTGGCGGTCGTCCAACGCCTCCACCTTGTTCCCCAGCACGGTTATATAGTCCTCCTGGTCGGATAACTTTTGTTTGATCTCCTGTATCGCTTTCCCCTGGATCTCCTGATTCAAGACTACTTGATCAATCGAAGCCTTGATCGGGTCCAGCGTATCCTTTTTCAGTTTGGAGAAGCAATCCTCAAAAAACGTCACCAGCTGCTCCGTCGACCACTGTGCCGTCTCTCCTCAGCCCTTGCCCTCCGCCATGCTGACCCACGGTACTAGCTCCGCTTGCTTCTCACTACCAGGACTGAGCCGTTTCACACGGCCACTTCTGGTCCAATTCTTCATACACCAGAGAGGGAATCCTCCTTACTGTAGCACAGTTCACTGATTTATCCCATAAAATCCGAGAAAGTCGGGGGAAAAAGGTCCGAAAGTGCATTACAGGCGGGAGCTATCGAGTGTGCGACCTACTCCTCCATGGTCGCCATCAGAAGTCGTTCGGGAAAAAGCAAAACCTGACCTACTCTTGGGAAATAGGGCAAGGCAAGTGACTGAGATGATGGTGGGAATCATTTTGGGACCAGTGATCATGGGTCCAGTGATCATAGTTCTATTAATTTTAAAATAGTTTTGGAAAGGGACAAAATTGATCTACAGATGCAAGTTCTAAATTGGGGCAAAGCCAATTTTGATGGAATTAGACAGGAGCTTGTAAGGGTTGACTGGAGTACCTACTTGAGGGCAAAGGGCCCTTCGGCAATTGGAAGGCCTTTAAAAGTGAAAGAGCTGGAGTTCAGTGTCTATATGTTCCTGTTAGGGTGAAGGGCGAGGCTAGCAGGAGTAGGGAACCCTGGATTCTGAAATATATTGTGGTTTTGGCCAGGAAAAAGAAGGAGGCATGTCTCAGGTACAGGCAGTTGTAATGAAGGGATTCCCTGGAGGTGTACAGGGGATACAGGAGTATACTCAAGAAGGAAATTAAGAGGGCAAAAAGGAGGCATGAGGTAGCTTTGGCCAAGAGGATTAAGGTGAATCCAAAGGGATCCTTTAAATATATTAAAGGAAAAAGAATAACGCGAGAGAATAGAACCCCTCAAGGACTAAGGCTGGCACATTGCAAGGTGGAACCGCAGAAGATGGGGGAGGTTCACAATGAATATTTCTCCACTGTGTTTACTGTGGAGAAAGACAAGAAGACTTGGGAACCTGGGAGGTTAGTGGCGATATATTGCAGTAGAGGAGGTGGTGGACGTATTAAAATGTATGAAGGTGGATACATTTCCTGGGCCTGACCAGGTATATCCAAGAACACTGCGTGAGGCTAGAGAAGAAATTGTGGGAGCCCTGGCTGAGATATTTGCATCATCGTTAGCCACTTTGAGATACCAAAAGACTGGAGGGTAGCAAATGTTGTGCCCTTAGTTAAGGGGGGCTGCAAAAAAAAAAACCTGAGAATTATAGACCAGTAAGCCTAACATCTATTTTGGGTAAGTTATTGGAGAGGATTCTGAGGGATAAGATATACAGGCATTTGGAATGACAGGGTTTGATTAGAAGTAGTCAGCAAGGCTTTGTGCATGGGAGAGCATGCCTTACAAATTTGTTAGAGTTCTTTGATGAAGTGGCCAGGAAGGTTGATGAGAGCAGGGCGGTAGACATAGTCTATATGCACTTCAGTAAGGCCTTTGATAAAGTTCCACACGGCAGGCTGCTCTGGAAGGTTAGATCACATGGAATCTAGGGAGAGCTGGCAAATAGGACATACAATTGGCTTGATGGTCGGAAGCAGAGGGTAATGGTGGAAGGATGCTTGTCAGACTGGAGGCCTGTGACTAGTGGTGTGCCTCAGGGGTCAGTGCTGGGGCCATTGCTGTTTGTTATCTATATCAACGATTTGGATGAGAATGTACAAGGCATGATCAGTAAGTTTGCAGATGACACTAAAAGAGGTGGAATTGGAGATAGTGAGGAAGGTTATGAAAAATTGCAGCAGGATCTTGATCAACTGGGGAAGTGGACCGAGAAATGGCAAATAGAGTTCAATACATAAAAGCAGAAGGTAATGGTGGCGGGATGCTTGTCTGACTTGCATTTTGGAAAGTCAAGTCAAAGTAGATCAGATGGGTTCTTTGGTTGGCATGGACCAGTTTGGGCTGAAGGGCCTGTCTCCATAGATTTAATGATTGTCCAGGGCCTTGGTGTGACCATATCTGGAATACCGTGTACAGTTTGGGTCTCCTTACTTAAGAAAGCATATAATTGCATTAAAAGCTGCTCCGAGAACGGGGGCGGAGGCAGATGTCGTAGCCTTTGCCTCGTTGATCGCTCGAAGGCGGATCCTGTTAGTGTGGAGATCAACCTCTCCACCCTGTGCCCTAACGTGGCTGGGGGACCTACTGTAATTCTTTTTTTTTTTTAAATACAGTTTTTCAATAATTTTACAAAACACTCCAAAAAGGAAAGAAAATATGCAAAATAAAAATAAAAAGGGCAATACGCCAACAAACAAAGCAACTGAATCCTCTAACCCTTAAACGATTTAACAAATTAAGAACAAAATGGGGCAAACGCCCCTTACATAAACCAAACAAGAAACCCGCCTCCCCCCCCTCCCCCGGGTTGCTGCTGCTATTGACCTCCACCTAACGTTCCGCGAGAAAGTCAAGGAACGGTTGCCACCGCCTGGAGAAGCCCTGCACAGACCCACGCAAGGCAAACTTTATCTTTTCCAACCTGAGAAAACCCGCCATGTCATTGATCCAAGCCTCCACGCTTGGGAGCTTTGCGTCCCTCCACATTAGGCAGATCCTTCTCCTGGCTACCAAAGAGGCAAAGGCCAGAACTCCGACCTCTTTCGGGTCCTGCACTCCCGGCTCGTCTGACACCCCAAATATTGCTATCCCCAGCTCGGTTTTACCCGAGTATCCAAGACCTGGGACATAGCCTTTGCGAAGCCTCTCCTAAGCCCTGCAAGCGCCGGACACACCCAGAACATATGGGCATTGTTTGCTGGACTCCCCGAACACCTCACACACCTGTCCTCTACCCCAAAAAACTTACACATCCTCGCCCCTGTCATATGCACCCTGTGCACCACTTTAAACTGGATCAGGCTGAGCCTGACGCAAGGCGAGGAGGAATTAACCCTGCCCAGGGTGTCAGCCCACAGGCCCTCGTCCAGATCCTCACCCAGCTCCTTCTCCCACTTGCTCTTCAGGTCCTCCACCGAGGCTTCCTCCGCCTCCTGCAGCTCCTGGTATATCGCCGAGACCTTACCCTCTCCGACCCACACGCCCAAAATCACCCTGTCCTGTATCCTCCGGGCAGGCAGCAGCGGGAATTCCCCTAACTGCCTCCTCACAAACGCCTTAACCTGCATATATCTGAAGGCATTTCCCAGGAGTAACCCAAATTTCTCCTCCAGCGCCCTCAGACTGGCAAAATGCCCATCAATGAATAAGTCCCCCATCGTTTTAATTCCCGCCCGATGCCGCCATCCGTCCTGCCCGGTGCAAACCTATGGTTGTTCCGTATCGGGGACCAGATTGAGGCCCCCACCTCCCCTCTGTGTCGTCTCCACTGCCCCCAGATCCTCAATGTCGCCAACACCACCGGGCTCGTGGTGTACCACGTCGGCGGTAGCGGCAACGGTGCCGTCACCAGTGCCCCCAGGCTAGTACCGAGACATGACGCCGCTTCTAGTCTTTTCCACGCCGCCCCCTCTCCCTCCATTACACATTTCCGAATCATTGCCACATTAGCTGCCCAGTAATAGCTACACAAATTCGGCTGCGCCACCCCCCCCCCCCCCCAAACTGCGCTCCAAGAACAGTCTCTTAACCCTCGGGGTCTTACTTGCCCATACAAACCCCATAATGCTCTTGCTCACTCACTTGAAAAAGGCCTTAGGGATGAGAATAGGCAGGCAGTGGAACACAAACAAGAACCTGGGGAGGACCGTCATCTTAATGGACTGCACCCTGCCCGCCAGGGAGAGTGGCAACACGTCCCATCTCTTAAAGTCCTCCTCCATCTGGTCCACCAACCCCGTCAAGTTGAGCTTATGCAGGACCCCCCATATCTTGGCCACCTGGATACCCAAATACCTGAAACTCCTCTCCACCATCTTGAGCGGCAGCTCCTCCAGCCTCGTCTCCTGACCCATCACATGCACCACAAAGAGCTCGTTCTTTCCAACATTGAGCTTGTATCCCGAGAAGTCTCCAAACGCCCTAAGGGTCTTCATGACCTCTGCCATCCCCTCCATTGGATCCGTGATATACAAAAGCAGGTCATCCGCATATAATGAGGCCCGATGCTCCTCCCCTCCCTGGACCAACCCCCTCCAGTTTCTAGACTCCCTTAGTGCCATGGCCAGCGGCTCAATTGCCAGGGCAAACAACAGGGGGGACAGGGGGCACCCCTGTCTCGTCCCACGATACAGTCTGATGTACTCTGACCTCAGCCGATTTGTCGATACGCTCACCACCGTGGCCTGGTACAACAATTTGACCGACCCTACGAACCTCTCCCCGAACCCAAACCTCCCCAGCACTTCCCACAGGTACTCCCACTCCACCCGATCAAAGGCCTTCTCCGTGTACATTGCCGCCACCACTTCCGCCTCCCCCCCCCACTCCGAGGGCATCATGATCACATTCAGGAGCCTCCGCACATTTGCATTCAATTGCCTGTCCTTCACAAATCCCGTCTGGTCCTCGTGTATCACTCCCGGGACACAATCCTCAATCCTAGTGGCCAGGACCATCACCAGCAGTTTAGCGTCCACAGTGAGGAGCAAAATCGGCCTATACGAGCCACACTGCAGCAGGTCCTTGTCCCGCTTGAGGATAAGCGAGATCAATGCCCGAGACATCGTCGGGGGAAGAATTCCTTCTTCCTTCGCCTCGTTGAAGGTTCTCACCAGCAACGGACCCAACAGTTCCACAAACTTCCTTTCGAACTCGACCGGGAACCGATCCGGCCCCGGGGCCTTGCCCGCCTGCTCCCCAATCCCTTCACCAGCTCCTCCATCCCGATCGGGGCCCCCAAATCTTCAACCTGTTCCTCCTCCACCCTCGGGAACCTCAATTGGTCCAGGAACCGCCGCATCCCCTCTCCCCCTCCGGGGGTTCTGACATGTACAGGTTCCTATAGCAATCCCTAAAGGCGTCATTTAATTTTGGCTGGACTCCGCACCGTGATTCCCCCTCTGTCCCTGATTCCTCCAATTTCCCTAGCCTCCTCCTTCCTACGTAGCTGATGCACCAGTATCCGACTCGCCTTCTCCCCATACTCGTACGCTGACCCCTGCACCTTCCTCCACTGGGCCTCAGCTTTCCCCGTAGTCAGCAAATCAAACTCCGTTTGGAGGCTCTGGCGCTCCTTCAGCAGCCCCTCATCAGGGGATTCCGCGTAACTCCTATCCACCCTCAGTATCTCCCCCCACCAATCTCTCCCCCTCCATCCTCTCCCTCTTCTCCCTGTGAGCCCTGATTGAGATTAGCTCTCCCCTGACCACCGCCTTCACCGCCTCCCAGACCACACTCACTGGTACCTCCCCATTATCATTGGCCTCTATGTACCTGTGAATGCACCCTCAGACCCGCCCTCAGACCTCCTCATCCGCCAGCAGTCCAACATCCATGCGCCACAGCGGGCGCTGGCCCCTCTCCTCCCCCAACTCCACCCAGTGTGGGGTGTGGTCCGAAATCGCTATGGCCGAGTACTCCATCCCCTCCACTCTGGGGATCAACACCCTACTCACCACGAAGAAGTCTATCCGTGAGTAGTTCTTGTGCACATGGGAAAAGGAGAACTCTCTTGCCGCTGGCCTGGCAAACCTCCACGGGTCCACTCCCCCATCTGATCCATAAACCCCCTCAGAACCTTGGCAGCAACTGGCCTCCTGCCCGACCTCGACCTAGATCGATCCAGTGCCGGGTCCAGTACCGTATTGAAGTCCCTCCCCATTATCAGGTTCCCTGCCTCCAGATCCGGGATCCGGCTCAGCATGCGCTTCATGAACCCTGCATCGTCCCAATTTGGGGCATATACATTCACCAGCAACCCCTGGGCCCCCTGCAGCCTACCACTCACCATCACATAACGGCCCCCTTTATCCGCCACAATACTCACCGCCTCGAAAGTCACCCGCTTGCTCAGGATTGCGACCCCCCTGTTCTTCGCATGCAGCCCAGTGAAAGACCTGCCCCACCCATCCCTTCCTCAGCCTGGTCTGATCCGCCACCTTCAGGTGCGTCGCCTGCAACATAGCGACGTCTGCCTTCAGTCCCTTTAAGGCCTCTCACGTTCCATGTGATCAGCCGGATCAGGGGTCTACCCCCCCCCCCCACCCCCACCCCCACCCCATGCCGACTAGCCATCTCCTTTCTTAGGCCTGCCACGTGCCCATGCCTCCCGCACTCTCCAGCCCCCCAGACGGGGGCTCCCCGCCCCGACTCTCCCTCTTCCCTCCAGCTCCCCCTCAGTCAGTACAGCAGCAACCCAGATCAGCCCCCCAAACCCCTCTCCCCTGGCTAGGAAATTTCTTTGCCCCCCTGCTCCCCCCATTGCACTCCCGTAAGTCAGCTGACTCCTGCTGACCCCGGCCGCTCCCGCCTCTGCCGACGATCCCCCGATTGAATTCCCCCTCGAAGTCCCCCCCACCCCCCCACCCCCCCTTACAAACCAGTGCAAGCTCCCGTCCGGTACCGCCCCCGGCGTGGGGCCATGCCCCTCCCCCCCCTTTTGCATGGGAAAAAGCCCACGTTCCCTGCCTGGGCCGGCCCTGCCCCGTGTGGCGCAGCTCCTTTCTCCTGCAGCCTCTCCCCGATCCCCAAAGGCCCAGGGCCTCTGGCCCCCACTCCCCCCTTCAAACGCGAGGAACAGCCCCTCCCAAATCAATACACATACCCAGAAAACACACACATCAAATCAAATCGCCCCTTCCCACTCCCCAGCATCCCCATAACCTGCCGCAAACCACTAATTCGAGTCCAGCTTTTCATTTCATGAAGTCCACGCCTCGTCCGGCGTATCAAAATAGTGGTGTCCATCCTGATGCATGACCCACAGCCGCGCTGGCTGCAACAGCCCAAACTTCACCCCGTTTCGATGGAGAACTGCCTTGGCCCAGAATCCTGCCCTCTTCCTGGCCAGCTCTGCACTCCAGTCCTGGTAGATGCGAATTTCAGCGTTCTCCCACCTGCTACTCCGCTCCTTCTTTGCCCACCTCAGGACACACTCCCTGTCAGTGAAACAGTGAAACCTCACCACCACAGCCCTCGGCGGCTCATTCGCCCTCGGCTGCTTGCCAGGACTCTGTGTGCCCCATCCAGCTCCAAGGGCATCGTGAAGGTTCCCGCGCCCATCTGCATCCCCAGCATCGTAGCCACGTACGCCCCGACATCCGACCCCTCCACGCCTTCAGGGAGACCCAGAATCCGCAGATTCTTCCTCCTCGACCTCTTTTCGAGGTCCTCGAACTTCTCCTGACATTTTTTGTGCAGCGCCTCGTGCGCCTCCACTTTCACCGCCAGGCCCAGGATCTCATCCTCGTTATCAGAGGCTTTCTGCTGCTTTGTCGTGAAGTCTTGGTGTTTTGAGTGGAGTTGTTGACAGTACTTTGTGGCTTCTGAGACTTGCATTTCTTGCAGATATTTTTACAAACTAAACCTCTCACTACAAGGCAAGGGTATAACCATCTTCACAGCAAGAGATAAGACTTTATCGCTGATGAAGAAATTGTGTCTCTGGCCATATGACCTTTCACTACTTTCCCCCGCTGAGTGACTTTCTCACTGAAGTTAATTCCACCCGGGAAGATCTCAGTTACATTTCACAGCAACCACATGGCTTACAATCTTCTTTGGAACAGCTATGTCAGGTGACTTATCAGTGCAGGATTATGAGAGCCTTGTTATGTTCCTTGTTTTGTTCTCCAAGATAGCAAAAGATGTAGTGTTGACAAAGAACATAAAACTATATGTTTAAATCAAAACTAATTTATTTTATACTACTTAACTTGATTTGTTTCGCACATTCTACTGAGTAACAGTTAACAAAATAATAGTACTGAATCTGTGATACAGTAATTAGTAATCTCTCTAATATATAAACTACTCGCTAACTTAACCTAACACTATCCTTCCACATCGACTTCTCCGTCAGCTACGCCCAGCATGGCCAGAGATACAACCTTTTATAAGACTACTCAGTGATGCCATCTAGTGTTGATAGACATGAACATCACCTTGTTAACCCTTCACTATACTTGGACTATACATATCATTACAAGCCTGATTGACGAGACTTCTGACTCCACATAAAAACAGTCCTTCATCACACTTCCTCTAATGATTTTTTGGAACAGCGTAATGCACAAGTATCCTAATGTGGCAAAGAGCAGTTCACAATCTCCTTCTTGATGCCTCAGGGTGAGTTCTTCCACACCCAGAAAACTCTTAGCCATTGGAAGAGCCATTTTACCAGGCACTCCATATTTAAACTAACTACACTTTTGTGTAAATGTGGTTTCTCCTAATACTCAGCTACAAAAGCTAAAAACAGGATCCGACTGAATGCTGTCCCTGAAATGAGAATCAATCTCTCCAATATGACTCTTGACATCAAGCGCGTGGAGGCAGGGTCATTCCCCACACTGAAGACGAGAGGAAGCTTAGCCTTCATGTTGCAGCTGTATAGAACCTTAGTTAGGCCACACTTGGAGTATAGTGTTCAATTCTGGTCGCCACACTACCAGAAGGATGTGGAGGCTTTAGAGAGGGTGCAGAAGAGATTTACCAGAATGTTGCCTGGTATGGAGGGCATAAGCTATGAGGAGCGATTGAATAAACTCGGTTTGTTCTCACTGGAACGAAGGAGGTTGAGGGGCGACCTGATAGAGGTATACAAAATTATGAGGGGCATAGACAGAGTGGATAGTCAGAGGCTTTTCCCCAGGGTAGAGGGGTCAATTACTAGGGGGCATAGGTTTAAGGTGAGAGGGGCAAAGTTTAGAGTAGATGTACGAGGCAAGTTTTTTACGCAGAGGGTAGTGGGTGCCTGGAACTCACTACCGGAGGAGGTAGTGGAGGCAGGGACGATAGGGACATTTAAGGGGCATCTTGACAAATATATGAATAGGATGGGAATAGAAGGATACGGACCCAGGAAGTGTAGAAGATTGTAGTTTAGTCGGGCAGTATGGTCGGCACGGGCTTGGAGGGCCGAAGGGCCTGTTCCTGTGCTGTACATTTCTTTGTTCTTTGTTCTTTGTTCAGCTCTTTGTCGAATAAATAATCATACTTTATTGATAATATATGCAAAAATTATAGCTGGAAAAGTCTTGTTTACATTTGATTTCTGTTTGCACCTATCTTGTGGCAAAAAAGGAGTGATTAATGTAGGAAACGTTTATATATATATTGTGTTATGTCTGTTGCAGTAATGTTATCAAAAGAACTTAGATGACGGTACCTAGATTATGGGCATGATCTACTGGCGGCGTTGCGCCCGAAAGGCAGCGCGGTGCGGCCGGTAGCTGCTGGGTGGTCCCTCTTCCGGGATGTACCCGGCTCGCCATATCTCACGGGATCGAACGCAATATCACTTATGAAACACTTTTTAGCAAATCTGCATATGAGATAGATAGTCTCACTCGTTTTTAAAAAATTTTTTAAATATAAATATAAATTTAGAGTACCAAATTATTTTTTTCCCATTTAAGGGGCAATTCAGCGTGGCCAATACATCTACCTACACATCTGTTGTGTTGTGGGGGTGATACCCACGCAGACACAAGGAGACTGTGCAAACTCCACATGGACAGTGACCCAGGGCCGGGGTCGAACCCGGGTCCTCAGTGCCATAGGTAAGCATGCTAACCATTGTGCCACTGTGCTGTCCAGCTAGGCTCAGGCTAATATGCTCTCCCACGATCTACTCAGACATTTGGATCTAATCCACATTGCCTTAGAGACCTCAGGTAAGTGCTGGTCTCCACAAACAAAGACCAGACGGAATGGCACTCGTGGGGGTCTCCCAGAGGATCGGAGGCCCCCAGGTGCTTGCTCTCTGGGCAGGGTGGCACCGGCTGTGCCACCTGGGTACAGGCCTCGCACTGCCAAGGTGCTCTGGTGGTGCTGGCAGGGGAACTACCAGGGTGCCAGACTATTGTTAGCAGGTTGTCATTTTTCCCATGCTCTGGATCGGGCCCGGGGCTGCCCAGTGGGGGCGGGGGGCGGGGGGGGGGGGGGGGGGGGCGGGGGGCGGGGGGGGGGGGTGAGGGGGTGAGGACCCCCTTGTAAGTGTGTTGGGTCTTGGAGGCATTTGGGGTTGCGTCAGGGGGTTGTGAGATTGGGATGCGATTTAAAAATGACATCCCGATCTCATCCTGCTCTGAGGAGTTCTGGCTACCGGACCTCCTCAGTGCAGAAAATGGAACTAAGTCGGCCTTGCGTTCCAAGCTGATGCCCCCAATCTACTCAAATGTCTTTTTGATAGTGTGGTGTTTCTCGGGGTGCTCGGAAATACCCGGCCAATCACGCTACGAGACTCTGTTCCCAGTCGGGTAGATTTCATCTGCTAAAGCTGTGATTAAGCGGTTTAAAGCTAGGCAGGCTGTAATGTCACTCATGGAAGGAGCTGGGTATGTTTTTAACTTAGTTTTTCAGCTCTGCCCTGTGTTTGTTTCATTTTTACAGTTCTGCTCTGGGTTCTGAGGAAAGGAGTTATGTTCCTCAGACAGATTCCTGAAAGCTTCTCTCCAAGGACTTTGTGAATAAATCTGTAAGCCACTATGTGTAAACTTTATTAATAAGTGACATTTGACCGGTATGTGAATTTTGTTTAATTGAAATTTTGGAAGTAGATGAGAAAGTAAGCTCAAAGACTTTTCTTTAATTTTTTAATAACTGTTTAACTGTTAATTGAAAAGCTATTTTTTCCTTGTATGTTAATGGGGTGAATCCTGTGTTAATGATGACTTTTTTTAAATACAAAATATCCCTATTTATCAGAGGAGTTGTGATGCACGATCAATTACACAAAGACGAGAGTTGAATGCAACTGAGGCTTTATTACACTAAGATGTGTGGCCTCCGACAGCAGCTGGCGAAATGGCTGCTGTATGGGGAGCACACATATTTATACTCTGCCTACTGGACGGAGCCAGCAGGCAGGGAACTACCCCCGTACCTGTAGTACAGGGCCTTACCACAAATCACCTAATATATACATCAGTGGTGACTACCACATTCACCCCCTGTTGAAATTGAGTCCAGCGGGGGTGGTGAAGAACTATAAACAAGTACATGTTTTAACTGCAGAGAAAAATGGAGTCCCGATCAAGTTACAGGTTCAGTTGGTCCGGAGCCTTGACCTGCCGTTGGGAGCGCCACAGTGGTGGCGATGATTCCGGTGTCGGTCTGGTCCTCGGTGACTCCGGGAGCGTGCCGAAATCCTCATCATCCTCGGGCGTGGGCCGGGGAAGGGGAGGGTGGTGCTGGGTCGGAGGGGTGTGTGTGTGTGGAACCAGCTGGTGCCAGGTCCCTGCGGGAGACAGTATCTTGGCGGCCGTCAGGGTACGCTACGTAGGAGTACTCCGGGTTGGCGTGGAGTAGCTGTACCCTTTCAACCAACGGGTCCGCCTTGTGGAGTCATACGTGCTTTCAACCAACGGGTCCTGGAGCTGTAAGCCAAGTCGGAAGCGACACCCCGGAGATGGACTTCATGGGGAAGGCAAAGAGACGTTTATGGGGTGTGTCATTAGTCGCAGTGCATAGGAGCGACGGAATGGAGTGCAGTGCGTCGGGGCGGACCTCCTGCCAACGGGAGGCCAGGAGATTTCTGGACCGTAGGGCCAGCTGGATGGCCCTCCAGACCATCCCATTCTCCCTCTCCACCTGCCCAATTCCCCGGGGGTTATAGCTGGTCGTCCTGCTCGAGGCAATACCCTTGTTGAGCAGGAACTGACGCAGCTCATCGCTCATGAATGAGGATCACCTGTCGCTGTGGATGTAGGCGGAGAAGCCGAACAGAGCGAAGATGGTGTTGAGGGCTTTGATGATGGTGGCAGACATCATATCAGGGCATGGGATGGCGAAGGGGAATCTGGAGTACTCATCGACCACACTGAGGAAGTACGTGTTACGGTCGGTGGAGGGGAGGGGCCCTTTGAAGTTCATGCTGAGGCGTTCAAAGGGGCGGGAGGCCTTCACCAGGTGTGCACAGTCTGACTGGTAGAAGTGAAGTTTGCACTCCGCACAGACCTGGCAGTCTCTGGTGATTGCCCTGACGTCCTTGACGGAGTACTTGTCGGAGCGCTTCTCCTTGTTGTAAGTGAGGTTGAGGAGAGTGGCGGTGCGGAGAAATTTGGCAAGGTTGGCGACATGGTCCTGCTGACTATGGCCGCAGATGGTAAAATTGTCAAGGTACGGGAAAGTGGCCCGCAGCCCGTACCGGACGACCATTCGGTCCATTTCCCGTTGGAAAACCGAGACCCTGTTGGTGACACCGAAAGGAACACTGAGAAAGTGGCAAAGGCGGCCATCTGCCTCGAAGGCAGTGTATGGGCAGTCCGCCTTACTGATGGGGAGCTGGTGGTAGGCGAATTTAAGGTCTACAGTTGAGAAGACCCGGGACTGTGCAATCTGATTGACCATGTCAGATATGCGTGGGAGGGGCTACACGTCGAGTTGCGTGTACCTACTGATGGTCTGGCTGTAGTCCACGACCATTCTGTGTTTCTCCCCAGTTTTCATCACTACCACTTGGGCTCTCCTGGGGCTGTTGCTGGCCTCGATGATGCCTTCCCGAAGCAGTCACTGGATTTCGGACCTGATGAAGGTCCTGTCCTGGGTGCTGTACCGTCTGCTCCTGGTGATGACGGGTTTGCAATCTGGGGTTAAGTTTGCAAATAGGGAAGGTGGGTCGACCTTTAGGGTTGCAAGGCCGCACACAGTAAGGGGTGGTAGGGGCCCGCCGAATTTCAATGTTAGGCTCTGGAGGTTGCACTGGAAGTCCAGGCCGAGTAAGGCAGCGGAGAGGTTGGGGAGGATGTAGAGGCGGAAGCCGGTAAACTCCATGCCCTGGACAGTAAGAGTGGCTATGCAGTGCCCCCGGATCGCCACGAAGTGGGACCCGGAGGCCAGGGAGATTCTCTGATTGGCGGGAGCAGCGCGTTACCGTATCGGGATGAATGAAGCTCTCGGTGCTCCCAGAGTCCAGCAGGCAGGAGATCTCGTGCCCATCGATTTTCACATTTGTAGAGGCGGTTGCTAGGTTGTGTGGGCGAGACTGGTCAATCGCAACCGAGGCGAGAGGTGGCTGATCGTCGATGGTAGTAGACGATGGGGTGCCCGGGGGGGCATGGGTCCGGGTTAAGATGGCGGCACCCATGGGCCACACGTGCCGTGAGGGAGACAAGATGGCGGCGCTTGATGTTCCTGGGGAGGACAAGATGGCGGCGCCCACGTGCCGCAAGTGGTGGGGGTTGAACAAGATGGCGACGCCCACGGGCCGCACGTGGTTCGAGGAGGGGAAGATGGCGGTGCCCACTGGCCGTGCGTGGTCTGAGGAGGGGAAGATGGCGGTGCCCACTGGCCGTAGGGGGGGGGGTCGGTACAATAGCGGCGAGTGAACGGGCCTGGCACACCGCCGCGACGTGCCCCTTCTTGCCGCAGGACTTGCAAAGGGCGCTCCGGGTCGGGCAGCGTTGTCGGGGGTATTTTGGCTGCCCACAGAAGTAACATTTGGGGCCCCCGGGGTTGGTTGACTGCCGTGCGGCACAGGCGTAGGGTTGGCTGAGTGGGGTCCCCGATGGGGCTGCCGTCTGCGGAGTCCACGATGTGTAGGAGGGGTGGGCTACGCGGCCGGGGTGTAGGCCTGGATGTTGCGCGAGGCGACCTTCAGCGAGAGTGCAAGCTTTTTGGTTGCTGCAAGGTTGAGCATGGCCCCTTCTAAAAGGCGTTGACGGATGTAATCTGACCCTATCCCCGTAACAAAAGCGTCCCTCATAAGCAAGTTCGAGTGTTCCACGGCCGTGATGGCCTGACAGTCACAGTCTCTGCACGCCAGAAGTCTTCTACTGACTCACCAGGGAGTTGACTGCACGTGGAGAGGATGTATCTGCCGTAAAGCATGTTCGTCCGCTGTGCGTAGTTTTCTTTCAGTAGCTCCATGGCTTCGTCGTAGTTCGGCGCATCCTGGATTAGCAGAAAGACGTTGAAGCTCAGCCGCGTGTAGAGGATCTGAATCTTCTGAGCTTCCGGAATTGGGACTGGTGCAGACCTGATGTAAGCTTCGAAACAGGCTAGCCAATGTTCAAAGTCCTTTCTGGTGTTGCCTGATTGCTGATCCAGCTGCAGGTGATCCGGCTTGATGCGGAGGTCCATCTTCTGAAAACTTTAGTGTAATAAATTGATGCACGATAAATTACACAAAGAAGAGAGTTGAATGCAACTGAGGCTTTATTACACTAAGATGTGTGGCCTCCTACAGAAGCTGGCGAAATGGCTGCTGTATGGGGAGCACATATTTACACTCCGCCTACTGGGCGGAGCCAGCAGGCAGGGAACCTGCAGTACAGGGCCTTAGCACAAATCACCTAATATATACATCAGTGGTGACTACCACAAGTTGCTCCTGGGAGGGGGGTGGGGGAAGTATCCTTTCCTGGTTTTTCCAATACAAATTGGGGGTCTGGTCTGGTACCATAATCGGGGGCATCAAGATTGAGAATTCTTGGTGCTGATGCTTTCAGAACGTCACTCGGCTCAAAAGGTTTGGGAAACCCTGACGTACACTATCGGCAATTTGTGAGTCGGCAGTGATTGCAGGAAGAGGGAGAAGTAGGATGAGAAAAAGTGGATTCTGGCCAGCATTTATTTCCCATTCCTGAGGGCAATTAAAAATCAACCTCATTGCTGTGGATCTGGAGACACATGTAGGCCAGACCAGGTAAGGATGGCAGATTTCCTTTCCTAAAGGTCATTAGTGAACCAGATGGGTTTTTACGAGTCGACAATGGTTTCATGATCACCATTAGACATTTACTGCCAGATTTATATCAACATCAAATTTCACCATTTGCTGTGGTGTGTGGTGGGATTTGAACCCAGGTCCCCAGAGAATTACCCTGGGCTCTCTGGATTACAAGTCCAGCGACAATAGCACCATGCCACTGCCATCCTCCTGTAAGAAACAAGGAAGTGCATCAGTGGATGTTTTAGTATGTTTGGGTGATGGTTGAATGGCTGCCAATTTGTATGAGTTGTAAGTTATGGGTGCCGGGCTTGCAATAGTACTAAATATGTAAAAGTGATGTAAAGTGAATGTATTTTAGGGGTGAGTACTGATCGATAGATATTGTGGGGAGATCAGTGATGGGCATGACGAGAATTAAATAATGGATGAGGTGGTTCAGTTGGTAGGATACCCCATTTAGAGATTAAATACTCACCTTGTTAACCTGTGCCAGATTATTAAACTTCTTTCTGCACTGTGTTTGTGTTCTTGGAACACCAATCCTTGCATTGACCTCTGCTACTACTTTATCCTCACTGCCTTCTGAGCACGTCTGGAGGGTCATCTGCACCCTGCAAATCCAGGCTGCCTATCCTTCTTTCCACCTTCTCTCCACTAAGACTTTCATTGCTGACAGTCTAATTTGTCATTTGAAAAACTCCAAATACTTCTTGCAGCCTTTCAAAAGGTGCAGGCTGTCTTTCAGTACAAGCCATATGCAGTATCAGACCATCCGTTGATACGTGCAGCCAATGAACAGCATGTAATGTTGGCTGCATGTAGAAGTCATGTAAAAGTGCAGTCAGCCCCAATTTACTGTGTTGCTTGGGTTAATGCCATATCATGATA
Source organism: Scyliorhinus torazame (assembly GCF_047496885.1). NCBI lineage: Eukaryota > Metazoa > Chordata > Chondrichthyes > Carcharhiniformes > Scyliorhinidae > Scyliorhinus > Scyliorhinus torazame. Next base: position 140,297,476 of record NC_092722.1, on the reverse strand, counting down.
CCCCAGCCCAGTTTCAGTTCTTAAACAATTTATTACTATATTGTCTTAAATGGGTTCATGGGGTGGCACGGTAGCAGTGGTTAGCACTGTTGCTTCACAGCGCCAGTGACCCAGTTTCGGTCACTGACTGTGCGGGGTCTGCACGTTCTACCGTGTCTGCGTGGGTTTCCTCCGGGTGCTCCGGTTTCCTCCCACAAGACGCGCTTGTTAGGTCAATTGGACATTCTGAATTCTCCCTCTGTGTACCCAAACAGGTGCCGGAATGTGGTGACTAGGGGATTTTCACAGTAACTTTATTGCCGTGTTAATGTAAGCCGACTTGTGACACTAATAAAAAGATTATATAAACTGGCTACAGCTAGTATATTTCCATGCCACAATGAAGCCCAGACTCTTCAAAAGACTCAATAATTATTGATGTTACTGGAAAGCACTGTGCAAATAAGGTCTACTGTGTAAGTTTCTCAATTTGAGGAATAGCTGCTACAATGGACGTGCATTTGGTGAATGTGTTGAGTTCCATCGGAGATTAAAGAGGATCTTGTATTCAGTCTGAATGTGGGACTTGTTGAACCACAGGTAACTTCTGAGGGAAAATATTTCTCCTCATCTCCATCTTAAATGGAAGATGCCTTGTTGGTAAGCGGTGTCCTCTCTTTCTCGTTACCACAAAGGGAAAACATCCTCACAGCATCCACCCTGTCAGCTCCCACCAGGATCATATATGTTTCAGTAAGATCACCTCTCATTCTTCTAAATGCCAATGGATACAGTCCCAATCTGTCCAACCTTCCCTTAAGAGATAACCCATTCATCCCCAGAATCCACTGAGTCAGGAAGGCCCCACGATTTTGAACTGGGTTCTGTTAGAAATTTTAATTGTCACTAATCAGAAGCATCAGGCTTTAAGAACAAAATACTTTACAGCTATTTCCTTTGGATTTACACACAATCTTTATGTGCTAACAGGCCATGGCTCATACTGTAATACATTTATTGTTGTGATTAGCACCCACCATGTAATGTGGCAGCTTATGTTTGCATGCAGTCATTCATCCAATTAGTATCTCCATACCTATTTTTCACTTTATTAGCAGCTACACTGAATTCACTCTGTGACTAGCAGAATGCAAATGTCACCCTGCACATTCATGGCTGCCAACTATAATAACAGACATCTGTCCAAGCTATCACACCATTGCAATGGATATTAAATTCAAGCTCCTAATTTATGCAGTAATCTTTGCCAGCAGATTAACAGATAGAACATGGAACGTAGAACATACAGTGCACAAGGCCATTCGGCCCATCGAGTCTGCACCGACCCACTTACACCCTCACTTCCCCCCTATTCCCGTAACCCAATTACCCCTCCTAACCATTTTGGTCACTAAGGGCAATTTATCATGGCCAATCCACCTAACCTGCACGTCTTTGGACTGTGGGAGGAAACCGGAGCACCCGGAGGAAACCCACGCAGACACGGGGAGAACGTGCAGACTCCGCACAGACAGTGACCCAACGGAGAACCGAACCTGGGACCCTGGCGCTGTGAAGCCACAGTGCTATCCACTTGTGCTACCCTGCTGCCCCAAATGTATTATTATACAAACCTTCCCAGATGTGAGGTCTGTATAATAATAGTTTTAAAGAAGCTTTAATGTGTGACTTCGATAAGGAAAAATACTTCCTTTGTTTTCGCCATGAGCTTCTCCACTCAGTAACTAATCCACATAGGCCAAGAAGACCCTGGTTATATTTCTGGTGATTTGCTGAATTAGCCGGTTTCAGTGAGAGCAGCGTTACGATTTCCACAGGTAACCTCAGTGGCGTTCAGTGATGTTTTGCCTTCTGTGACTGATCTGTCTGCCAACATGCACCGCTGAAGCTCGAGGGCGGGATTCTCTGTTGCAGACACTGATATCGTAATCGGCGATCGGGCGGAGAATCCCTGTTTACGACCGAATCGGGGGCGGTGCCTGTTTTCGGATGCTCCACCCCTCCACAACACCGTCACCGGGAGTACGCTACACGCCATTGGGACTGCCTCAGGACGTTACCTGAAGGCCCTCCCCCGATGTTCCGCCCCGGATGGACCGAGTTCCCGAAGGCACGGGACACGTGTGCTCTCAGTTTTCGTGAAGCCAGCGTGGTGACTGTGGACTGTGTCCAGCGCCGCCAATATCGAGTGAGCCGTGCCGCTGGCCGGGGGGGGGGCTAGCATCGGAGAGGGATGGGGGAATTGGTGGGGGGGTGGCCTGGGGGGGGCATTATCTGGCAGGTCGGGTTGCCACGCGGTCACTGCCACGTTGCATGGTGTGACCGCTGCAGGTCCAGACATAGCCTCAGAATCGGAGAATCCAGCTCCATATTTAATTGGAAGCAACCACTCGGGCAAAGGTAATAGAGGATGGCAGAAATCCTTGGAATGATATCCCACCGAGGGAGCAATACCTTCTGGAAAAGAGGAAGGAAGAAAATAGGCAGGAATTTTTTTTTTAAACGACAAAAAAAAGCAGAAAGCGAGTTTAATTTTTGCTCTTTTTGCTTTTAAGAACAACATGGCTAAAAATCCTTTGTCACGAATCAAAGTTTAAAGAAAATTCTAAGCACTGTATCTAAGCACTGTATTTACAGACTTGGGTGGTTCTAAAATAATAGTTTTATCCTAAACGCTGAGGCAGCTCCAGAAATTTATCGATTTACATTCAAATTATTCTGGAATCCTTTTGATAGCTTCGCGAATTGTACAATTTGTGTTCAATCGTTGATCAATTAAGAGAACAAAAAATCCAAATTGCTATTTTGAGATTTTTGTGGAATTATGATTTCTGTAGCTCTGTTTCCACAGCAGCTGTTTCATCATCGTCTCAGTTCCATTCTTATTTAGGTAAAGAGGAGGTGTAAATATACTTTGTAAGACCTCAATTTGACAGCAACATGTTATCTGCCTTTCAAAGATCTGTATGTCTCTACAAGGTTGCTCTGGGATGCAACAAGGCTACCTGAATATTCAAAAAGGAAGTCAAATGTATATTCTGCTACGTCCAGTGCTTTTATAGTACTGAATAAACTGATAGAATTCCATTCCTTCTTCAATTTATACTAAATTGTTTGTATTTTGGAGGTCCTGGTTTTATATTAGTCTCAAACATAATGTAACAATCACATCCTTCAAAATGAAATAATTGCATGAAGCACTTGGAAGACATTTTGATATGAAGAGGCACCAATGTGTACACATTATTATAAAATATTCTATCATATTTCAATTTCCAAATGTTCTCAAAAATATCTTCAGAGCAGTTCCAAATGATTTGCTCAGTTGAGCAGCGCAGTGCAAATGCTGTAAGTGGCAACTTGTTGTTTATAGACCTGTTCAGTCAGTAGCAGAGCCACACAGAACAAGGAGCCTCTTGGTTTGATCCCAAGGCTCATGCATAATTAATAGTTACTTCACCGGGGGATCAGAGAATGATCAGCATCTTCAGACCTGTATCCCAATAAGGAGTCACCACATTCTGTCAAGAGGAGAGGAAACTGATGATAAGAAGGACGATAAGAAGGAAATGTAGTTTTATACTATCTCTGTGGTGAAATTCATGAGGACGAAATGTTTTGGTGTGAGCTTGACTATGCAAGTGTTCCAATTCTGGACTTTTCTTCCCATTCTATGGCTTCTGCTGACCTTCGAACAGCATGCTGTCTCTAATAAGCTATTGATGAGCTATTATATTAAGTCAACTTTTACTTTTCCAGTTGTATATGACAACAGTGAGACCAACGCCTTTTTCAATATTCACTTACAGTCAGTAACAGTAACCCAACTGAACAGGAAAATCAGATGTGGTGCATACTGAGCGGCCTACCCACCACTATTCAAGGTCCACCCCCGTCAGGGTTGAATTTTACCTCCAAAAATAATTTGATGGACTGGAATTTTCTATCTAAACTACAGCATGAAGCTTGAACCCAAAAGATTCTTTTACATACGAACATACAGTCCAAAGATGTGCAGGCACGGTAGCACAGTAGTTAGCACTGTTACTTCACAACGCCAGGGTCCCAGGTTCGATTCCCGGCTTGGGTCACTGTCTGTGCGGAGTCTGCACGTTCTCCCCGTGTCTGCGTGGGTTTCCTCAGGGTGTTCCGGTTTTCTCCCACAAGACCTGAAAGATGTACTTGTTAGGTGACTTGGGCATTCTGAATTCACCCTCAGTGTACCGGAACAGGCACCGGAGTGTGACGACTAGGGCAGTTTCACAGTAACTTCATTGCATTGTTAATGTAAGCCTACTTATGACAATAATAAAGATTATTATTATTAGGTTAGGTGGATTGGCCATGCTAAATTGCCCCTTCGTGTCTAAAAGGTTAGGTGGCATTACTGGGTTACAGGGTGGAGGCATGGGCTTAAGTAGGATGCTCTTTCCAAGAGCTGCTACAGACTCAATGGGCCGAATGGCCTCCTTCTGCACTTTAAATTCTATGATTTTATGATTCTATGTGGCCCTCAAGCCTGCTCCTCCATTCAGTAAGATCATTGTTGATCTGATTGTAACCTTAACTCCAGAGACTGCCTACCCTTGATAGCTTCTTGACTAACAAGTTAGTCAAAGAACATAGAACATACAGTGCAGAAGGAGGCCATTCGGCCCATCGAGTCTGCACCGACCCACTTAAGCCCTCACTTCCACCCTATACCTGTAACCCAATAACCCCTCCTAACCTCTTTGGACACTAAGGGCAATTTAGCATGGCCAATCCGCCTAACCTGCACCTCTTTGTACTGTGGGAGGAAACCAGAGCACCCGGAGGAAACCCACGCAGACACGGGGAGAAAGTGCAGACGCCGCACAGTGACCCAGCGGGGAATCGAACCTGAGACCCTGGCGCTGTGAAGCCGCAGTGCTATCCACTTGTGCTACCGTGTTGCCCTAAGGTTATCTACCTCTGCTTGGAGATATTTGCTGATCCTGCCTATACCGCAGAAGAGAGTTCCCAATATTCACATTCTTCTGATAGAAACTATGTGTACTCATCTCCCTTTGGCATCCTGGCACTGCCTCCTTGCATCGCCAAACCGGCACCCCGGCAATGGTGCCAAGGGGCGTTGCTCTGTCCCCAACCACCCGGGGGGCTCCAATGGCCTCCAAGCCCCTGGCTTGGTCATCACGTTTGTTCCCGTCGATGGAAAGCAGTAGTGATTCACGCTACTCTAGCGGGCGGTGAATTCCGGGAGCTGGTGACTCCTGCTAAAACCTGGAAAGGCATGTTTGAACGAGTTTGAATACTCATTTAAATATGCGAGTCTGGGTATGAATCAGATTGCGTCTGATGCTGCTAGCCGGGAGCATTGCGCTCCGTTTGAACCCCGGCGCAAACCCCGCACCGCGGGGGAGGAATCGAGCCCTCTGTGTTTGGAATGATCCGATACATTTTGCAAAGAAACATGTATTGCAGACTTTCTTCAATATCCGTAATTTAGTGTTCAATTCCTTCTCATGTGTCTAAAGTGATGAATGAATTCCACAAAATGATCAGGCTATTGCCTCATCTTCTGAAATATTGCAATGCAACGTTTATACAATATTGGTATGGTCTGAACGTCTGGCGTATTGTCCAAATTGTGGATAAAATATGCTTAGCAGAAGGCAATTTAAACTGAGGATGGGTTTGAATTTTATTATTCTCTATGCGGGGAATCTTTCCTCATTGATTTTGGGGAATGGCAGAGGGGGCAGACAGTCGAGGTGAAGTCCCAAAATAGCTTTTATGCTGGCAAGATTTTCCCACTTGATTGTTCTTTCCCACCCCAGCCGGTGATGTAACCGGGTTCCCGCCATGCAATAAAGGAGCCCTATTTAAATACAATTGGTAGGCCTGCCCCTCCTGTAACATCCCCCCATGTTGGAAAGTCGCGCCCCCTCCCCCCCCCCGGCAGCGTAACATCACGTCGGTGTGGTTCACAACAAGTTTTTAAAAAGGGGGAACTGGTGAACAGAACCCGCCAGGGACACACAGGGAAGCACCCCCCCCCCCCCCCCCCCCCCCCGGGCAGGGGGAAGGGTTATGCCCAGTCAATACTTGGGTGGGATTCTGTTGGGGAGGTTTGGGGTGGGAGTGCCCATGCGGGTGGTTTCATGTCCATGCGGCCATTCTCAGGAAAAGCCGGCAGCAAAGCCTGCAAGCTACACACCGTTTTTCCCTCCCGCGTTGACACATCGAAAAAAAAAAGGAAAAATCCACCCTAAGTATTTCACTATTTCTTTCTGGTTCAGCGTAAATCATACATATAAATAAATCTATTAGCTTTTAGCCTGCAAGAAATGTGTGGTATTTACCTTTTCTTTTGGAGTTGACTGTGAAGAGCATCCTACCTGGTATCTGCTATGATTACATAATCAAATTGGAATTGCAAGTACCTTGATGCATGAACCCACTTGCAACATGTATATAGTAATTTATTTTGCCGTAAACACGAGAAAAACCAGACTGCATTAATTACCACTGCTTTTCAGATAAACTAGAATTTACAGTGCAGAGGGAGGCCATTCGGCCCATCAGGACTGCACCGGCACTTGGAAAGAGCACCTTACTTAAGCGCAAACCTCCACCCTATCCCCGTAACCCAGTAACCTGACCTAACCTTTTGGACACTATGGGGCAATTTAGCATGGCCAATCCACCTAACCTGCACATCTTTTGACTGAGGGAGGAAACCAGAGCACCCGGAGGAAACTCACGCAAACACGGGGAGAATGTGCAAACTCCACACAGTCACCCGAGGCCACAATTGAACCCGGGACCCTGGAGCTGTGAGGCAGCAGTGCTAACCACTGTGCCACCTGTTTTGGGTAGACAAAAACTTTGGTGAGAACCTTTAGTTCGATAGCAAAAAAGGCCGCCCCAAACTATGGCCTAAATTCTTCACCTATTGGACATATGCACTCGGCAGGCCCGGAAGCAAGCGCAAAATGTGCTTCCAGCCACGATCGACTCCAGAACGTAATTTCAACACTGGCTGGCCAATTAGCGGGCATTCAGGGCGTAACACGCACTAGGAAAGGCTGAGCGCTGTCAGGGGAGACGGGAAGAAGGGCCCCCATCAAGAAAATGGAGGCTGCGGGATGGCGCTACTAATGTGCTTCCATACAAAGAGTGTCCAGGGCAGCACATTCAAACACAAACCTCAGTCACCCAGACAACTTTTTAAATTGTATTTCAGCCCAGACAGTTCATCCCGCCCTGGAGTGAGGTTGAAGTGAAAACCTAAAGGCCGCCTGGGCAATCGGCCCGCCAAACCCTAAACGGCATGTAAAAGTGTGTTCAATTGGCCCATAAGTGTGCTGAATTACCTGATTGACCAAAGTATTGCTCGAGCGTGCAACAAAATTGGGACACATGCCCGTTGTCTTCTCACGCAATTTCAAGCGCTGCCTGAGCAATATAAAATTCTAGCCCATGTTACAGTATCAGTATCTAAAATGTAAACATTCACAGAAATATTTAAAGTGAAGAGTAAGAATTTTCATTATTCGTCTGGGTGGACAAAAACTTTAGTGAAAACCTTTAGTTGGATAGCAAAACAGGACTACCTTTTAAGAAAACTGAAGTATTTTTACCTTGTATCCTACACATCCACACAAACAGACAGACACACACATACAATGATTATTGAAAAAAAATCATCTATTTATATCAATCTTAAGCTCAGCAATTCCACAGAAATAAATGGTGGAAATGCGGTTTCAAGTTTTCTGACATCGTCTTGGGTAGTTTTCATTGTACAAGATTCAGAAGATCCAGCATTCTGTATAAAGTCCAGTTACCTGTTAAATTCTTGCTGTTTGAAAGGGATTTTGGAAAATAAACAGCAAAAGCCCCACTGCTGTTATGTACAAGATCAAATTTATTTCCAAGTTATTTTGCCAAGACAGCAAGAAACTCAATCATGCTCCATTTCTTTAAATATTAAAAATTCAACATCTCAGTACTACAGAGATACGGTCTTTTCTTGAAAAGTTTGCTTTCCATTGCACATATTTTCAAGGACCAGGATTCAGTCCAAAACCAATGTATTATTCATGCAACAAAAATACATAAATAACATTTGAATACATACAGTAGGTTTTTAAAATATAATTTACCGTTTGTCATTAGTTCTGACAGGTATCTTCAAGTAAATTGAGCTATATGACCGCTGACATTCTAAAGGTAGAAATCCCATCAGTAAAGTTCGCAGCATTCTTGTGCTACATTCCTGTGTGTGCTTTTGTCCCCCACACAACGTGCTGATCTGTTTAACTTAAATGAGTTGACGTAAAACCGACACACGCACAACTGTAGTACCTGTGCATTAAGTGTGCTCAGTGAATGTCACTGATTGAAATTTCTATCTGTCTCATCAACTGTCCTTCAGATTATCTTTTATCAATTATAATAGCCTACTTTAAAAGCAGCTGATACCAAACATCTGTTATGCGTATTGTATTAACTTTCCTACTTTGCTAACATATTTTGTAGCTGATCACAGCATGTGTCATTCAAAGCGATAGTTTACACTGGATGTGACAGATCGAATATTAATACCATTTCAAGCCATTTAGTTATATGCTGATGAGATATAGCTAATTGCATGTAATAAATGTAAATGTCAGTGCTATGAAAGCTTTGGCCTCCTTGCCCATAGGTTGTGCCTGCACATTTGAAACATTTTTGGAAATAGTGTAAGCTTTTGTATGAAAATTTGGTTCAATAATATGTTTTCCTATCAAAGCTCGCCACATAAAACTGTGGATGCACAACAATGCTATCACTATTTACAAATAAAATCTTCCAGTTCTCTGTTTCCCCCTCCCACCCTGTATGAAAGATTCTGAAGCGATAGAAATCATTGTTTAATTACTTCTATTGAATGATAATGTAGTCCAACAGTACTTTGTAATTTTCTTCAGTTCTATTAAAATTATTGTAAATTATTCATCTGCTTTTATCTCAAATTTGTATGAAGATTATGATATTTTATTAGTAAGGACCATTGCATGTAAAGCTTTTCACATACCATTAGCAGGACACAAATAAAGCACAAAAAATGAAATGAGAAATACAGATTTAACTTGTTTTAAACATTCAACATCCTATTAAATTGATGACATACTGTGCCATTATATGGTTGCATAGAGAATATCTACCTTTCAGTTCTTAAGAGAATCAAGCTGTCTATTTTCCAGTGCTTTTTAAAAAAAACATATGAAATAAATTCACTGAGCAATGTTGGTTCTGTTGTAATTCACTGGATATCCAGAAATCGTTCAATGGATGACTTTCTTTTTCAAATGCTGTTGAAAGCTTTCGTAAAGCTTATTAGCCCAGTGAAGCAGCCTGAGAAACATTAAGACAGATGGAAAGGGCAGCCTGACCTTTTAGTCCTAGCTGCTGCTTGTTGAAGAACACACTGAACTACACATGTGCAGGTTGCCACTTTCACCTTCATCTTCAGCAACTGCTTCTGCCTTTGCTTCAACCATTGATACAGATGCTGTTGGTTCCTCCGAACTCATTTTCAACCTATGTACAGTTTTAAAATGTAGAAAACAACAGAAAATGCGTTACCATTGCAAACCTGCGCTGCATGCTTTTGACAATTTCCGTGCGAACGGTAAAAATCCAGATTTGTGAGGGAGGATCTTCAGTCACAGAAACAGAAAATACCGGACAATCTCAGCAGGTTCGACAGCATCTGTGGAGAGAGAGAGAGAGTGAGAGAAGGGAGCCAATGTTTTGAGTCAGTCACCCAGGGTCAAAACATTAGCTCCCTTCTCCCTCCACAGATGTTGTCAGATCTGCTGAGATTGTCCTGTTTCTGTTTCAGATTCCAGCATCCACAGAAATTTGCTTTGATCTTCAGTCAGGTAGCCTTAAATCTGTTAACATTGAAAGGGTCCAATTCATTCATTTCACACATATGCAGACATACACCAATCAAGACCGCCAATAAATTAAAGTGAGCAGGCTCTTGAATGATTTGGTTTTGCTCAGTTGAATTTTACAGCTGTTTTTTGTCTTCAAAAAAGATTACAGCCAAAGAGAAACTAAACTGTGCTGTTGGAATCACTTCCACCATAAAGATAGTTAGTTCCACTTGTTTTCAGTGGATGTGCCTTGATTGTTTGTTACTTCTATGTTCTCTGGCCAGAGCTTTTTTTGCTTATTTACAGAGTTGACCCAGCTAATCATGACACTTTTCCTTCTAAATCATTTCTCACAGACCTTACAATTCAGTTCTTGTTCACACTATCAACTACATATTTAAGCAAACAAACTAGATTGGTTTAATGTTTTGCAGTTGACCAACAAAAGAGTTAAGGTAGAATCAATATATTTGTATTGACTGAAAAAAATAATAATTTATTGAATCTGGCGGTATGAGATGTTATAATTTGCTCATCAATTATATGAAAATTTAAATGCCAAAATTAGTGCAGATGCTAATTTTTTCGACACCAACAATATTTGAGTGGTGTTTGTTCCTAAGTCCATAAGATGCAGGAGCAGAATTAGGCCATTCAGTCCATCGAGTCTGCTCCGCCATTCTATCTTGGCTGACATGTTCCTCATCTGTGACCTACATGCTACAGACCCAGAACTGGAAGGTGAAATCAGCCAGAGCATCTCCTCTCTAGAACATATGAATTAGGAGCAGGAGTAGTCAATGTGGTGATGTGCATCACTGTAAATACATGTAAGCTAGACAGACACTAGAGGGAGCACCAGAAACATCACACACACACACTCAACCAATAGATAAGTTAGATGGGAGGCGACCAATGGACATTCACGATACACAAGGAGGTGACACGACCACAGGGGGGCATTACACCAACCCATACATAAAGGACACCACACACATGATCAGCCCCTTTTGGCCAGTGGAGACAGTCAGTGAGGAGAGGCACAGGGTTGATTCATTATCACACCCACACGTGGAAGACAGCAGCTGGTTAGTCAGTTTAGGTAGCTACAATAGGATCAGCAGTAGTGTCGAACTCAAGTTATAAAAGTGTACATAGTGTAAATAAATGAGTTGAAGTTATTTACACGTCTCGACCTTCCTTGACAAATGCAACACAAGGAAGCCGCTTATGTTACAAACGAAACATAACAAAACAGTCAATGTATGCTCCCGAGCCGAAACACCTTCAATGTGATCATGGTTGTTCCCATCATGGCCTCAACACTGTCCTGTTCATTCTCCATAATCCTTCAACCCATTACCAATTAAAAATCTGTCTAACTCTTCCTTAAATTGACTCACTGTCCTTGCATCCACTGCACTCTGGTAGCGAATTTCACAGATTCACAACCCTTTGGGAGAAGTAGTTTCTCCTCAAATCTGTTTTAAATTTGCTACCTCTTATTCGAAGATTATGACCTCTCATTTTAGAATGTCTCACAAAAGGAAGCATCTGCTCCGAGCCTACTTTATCCATACCTTTTAGCATCGTGTATACATCAATTTGATCTCCTCTCATTCTTCTAAACTCCAGAGAGAATAGGCCTAAACTGTTCAATCTCTCCTCATATGACAAACCCTTCTGGAATCCCTTTATAGAGTGCATAATCCACCAAAGTTGAACATTTTAGATCTGGACAAAATACTTCAAAAACGATTTCATTGTGTAAAATACCCAAGATATTGTAATGTGAAAGGCATTCTATAAAAGTAAACATTAGTACAGTTTAGTGGTGAAATTCCCCATAGTGGCTTTCCCTACTGCATGTATAATTATTACCATTACTTATTAATTATCACAACACTAATGCTTTCCAGTTTAATAAATGACAATCTGGCTAATGGGGAACAGCTGGATCAATGTGTAGTTGCACCCCCCCCCCTCCACCCCCTTCCTGGCCCTTATGTCACTGGCAGGAGGCGGGGACAATCATGTCACGCATTTACATCAGCGTGAAACACAATTTAGACCTCGCGAGATTTTCCGCTCCCGTCGCCAAACATCCTCGAAAAGAACAGGAGCGGAAAATCCCCGACCCCTGCACCGATGTTTTTTTCAGGACAGCAGATCCTGAAATTAAATAAGGACAAGTCAGGTTTAATCTCGGCCTTGTCAGAAACTGCTATTAGTATCAGGATTGCACAATTTAGTCCAGCACTGTAATTCCAATCGCAGAGTGAACTAATAATTTTAAAAGTAAGCCAAGATAGTAAACTTTGTAGTCATATATATATGACTGACTAAAGGAAATTGGAGACTCATTTTTAACATCATGGTTATTTTGGAAAGGATACAAAATTAATCTTTCAAATAAACATTCCAAAGAGTGCAGGAGTTTTAAGATTTGATTAAGATTAAGTTTGAGATTAAAGGTGAAAATAACACGGCTAGAAACATAATCCTCAATAAATCTCAGGTACTTTACAACTATTTTCCAAATATTGTATATTCTTGTGTACAATATTTCTCCATGGAACCAGTTCCGCAATTCAGCACGTGGACCAAATAGAGATGAAAACTCCTGGAGATTAGAGTTGACTCCATCAGCACATGTCGATTGGCAACAGTCAGGCAATAATTAATTCTGCACTTCCAGCATTGATGGCAAAGAAACATTTCGCTCACGCCCTACCTCCAATGAGCGGCATTGCCAGCAGAAGTAAATAACTAATACTGGCTGTGTTTGGCATCAGACTCCCCTCAGCCAAAACTGCATAGACTAGCAAAAGGGTTTCAGTATTCTTAGCCTGTAAAAACCTTCCTGGGACACTGGTGAAAGTTTATGGACAACCAGTAAGATTAAGACTATTGGCACAAAATTTGAAAAACAGATGAGAGGAGTGTCCTTAGGAGGTCTTTAATGGCATCTGCAACGTGCGGGGTAATGTCTGGTGCGATTCACACCAGACACCATCCTGAGGGGGGGCAATGCTGGAAGCATGCAGAGTAGGTAGATCATGAGATGACACACCAGAGCTGCTGTGTCAGAGATCAACTCTCCTCCTCCTTCTCCTAACCTTCCACAGCTGAAAATATGTTTGGTAGCATGAAGGACCTTAAAGGGTTCACCAACTATTTGCAGGATAGTTTTTGATTCATTTATATTGGTTCTTGCTATGATGGTAAAAGTGTCTGGTGCTTTCTAGAGTTCTGTAAAGTTGCTAAAGTTTTCATAGAGCGTTGAGACAGGTATCTTTGTCGTGATATCCAGGCTTGTGCACACAAACAGTTGCTCCAGACATGGGTACATTCCCCTTGGAATGCAGCATGACTCAGAGAATGAGCAGAAACCTTACAGAACAGGACAAGATGCTGAAAGGGGGAAGATCAGGAGAAAGTAGACATGTTCTCCAAAGGAAGTCATACCCAAGGTGATAAGAGAACTGTCTGAATCTCCGTATGAGGACATTGAACTTCCTTCAGCACTAGGTCCTTGGGACTGGACTTTTGGCAATCTGGTCCCACTGCCCTCTGAGCATTTCCTGGAAGACCTTCTGACCCCCTGTAGATACAAGACTTTTCTTCTCCTTTGCACTTGCTTCATCAAGGCCTCTAGCACACAGTCTGACAACTTGGGAGCCATATGCTCTCCCATGCCTTGCTATTATTCAGTCTTTTTCCACATCAAAGGGACTTACGCAATCTACCACCCCTTTAAGACATGTAGGCACAGTTTAGCATTGACTAGTACTAGCCTCTCAATTTTCCATCCCTGCAGAGGCATACGGTCGCTCAATAGTGTGGCTAGTGTTGGCCAGATGCTACAATCGTGGTTACGAGCACAAAGTTGGCACGCTGTCAGTATCACATTGAATGGGCACAGTATAATCATGCATCATTGAACCCCTATTTGCATCCAGGGACTATCCATTTAACCTCCTATAACTTGAGATAAATTGTACATAGACAAGAATTTCTCAAGAACAGTAGTGTTGATATTGTGTTGATGGTGTTAAAGAAATTCATGTTCACAGCTTCTTGCTGTCATCAAATTTATCCTGCAGTAAAGAGGAAAAATTTGACAAAACAGAATACTGCAAGGCTACAGAGATATATAAAATGCTTACAAGTGGCATCCTTAGAATACCTCTCACTTTTCAGCATTAGCATTCGTTTGATCAGTATGTTTATAGTCTATTTTTTGCCATTTAAAACAAATCTCTACATCGCGGGCTGGAATCTCCGGTCCCACAGCAGCGTGTTTCTGGGTGGCACGCCGCTCGCTACTCCCGCCACTTGTCAATGCGATTTCCTATTAAAGCCACGGTTAGGGGCGTGGTGTTGGTTGAAACAGAGAATCCCAATGGCCGGGGACTTCTAAATTTAGAGCATGTCAGCCGTAAAGTGTTGGAATAAGACATGGGAACGGATAAAGGCAACAGTAAGTCTGTTACTTTGACACTAATGATTTAAAAAAAGCAAATGATCCCATTGGCGTATGTCATCTCAACATATATGCTTCATTGATTAGGTCCAGGAAGCAGTTTGTAAATTGGAATATTTGGAAAATTGTGCATTTAAGCAGAACAATATCCACAGTTCATTTCAGGGTAATAACTAAGGCTGAATAAACATTTAGCAAGATGTTCCTCTGGCTCCACCTTATTTTCTTTGGTTCCGCAATAGACACATTCAGTTGTGAGAGGTACACTAACTACAGATTCAGATGGTGTGTAGAGCACACCTTACAAGGGTGAGGATGATCCGGCTCTAGAAGATGTGTGTGAACGTTGCGGAGGGGGGCCCCCAAACCACGGTCATATGTTTTGGTCCTGTCCAAAGATGGAAGATTACTGGAAGGAGATTTTTAGGGTAATCTCTAAAGTGGTGCATGTGGAACTGGACCCGGGCCCTCGGGAGGCCATGTTCAGGGTGTCGGACCAGCCGGGTTGGAAACGGGTACGGAGCCAGATGTTGTAGCCTTCGCCTCGTTGATCGCCTGAAGGCGGATCCTGTTAGGGTGGAGATCAACTTCTCCACCCTATGCCCTGGCGTGGCGGGGGGACCTGCTGGAATTCTTGACGCTCAAAAAAGTCAAATTTGAACCGAGGGGAAAGATGGAGGGGTTCTACAATTCATGGGCTTTATTCATTATGCACTTTCGAGAATTGGATTACATCGAACATTAGGGGGGGGGAACTGGGAGGGTTGGGGGTAGGGGGCTGTATGTATTAATGGTGACTATGTGTGATTCCTGATTTCTTTTTGTCATTTGTTTTTGTTAATATGCGGGCTAATGTTTGGGGGTTTGGTGGGAGGATGGGATCGCTGTTATTGATATGGGGATTGACATTGCATTCGTTACTTATTATTGTTTATTGTTGGGTGTAAATCTGGAAGAAAATGTGCAAAAGGAGAACAAAAATATATATTTTTTAAACTATGGATTCAGATTTGCAGTGATATTCTAGTCAAAAAAAGGGACAATTAAAAACTACAATTCTGAAATACTGAACCTGGAAAATCTCACCCGTAGATTTATTGCTCAAACCTTACAGCTGACATGAAACTAGAATTGTGTTTGTTGATTTCTCATGTAGTGTCAGTTGAAATCTTTATAATTATATGTATTGAGTAGTGGGCGAATGGATTGAACATAGAAATTTGAATGGATATAATTTATAAATGCACCCCAAGCAATTTCTTTCAAAGAGAAATATACCCATGATAGAATTCATGCAGCTTACACATGCAACAGAATGTGGTTACTTCAGGTCGTCGAGGCAGCAAGTCATACTGGCAACTAAAGAGGGACGGTGTATAGTGAGCCTCCACCTTCCAATGCCGACAATCATCCTCCACCTTAATTCTGACGAACTGATGCAACTGCTCCATGGTTATAAGGGTAGCTTATCCCTCCCTCCCTGAAGCGCTCATCCAAGGCTCATACAGGCCGACTGAAATAAAGGTCAGACAGCAGCCTGTCTGTCTTTAGACGGGGCAATCCTGGACTCCCCTCTCTGGCCAGGAGGGGGATCCTTGACAACTCCATCCACAAGACCCCAAATGTAGTAGCCGGTACCTGAAACGACCTCAGAAGGAAGGAGGCATCCACATCCAATGGAATACCCACCAATGCAGTAAATCAATGCTGTGTTTGTATAAACAATATAAAGAATGAATTTGGTTTTGGTGGGTTGATTTCTTAACTTTGACGAGGATATTTGTAACTTTTGGAGCTTCACAATGACTCAACCACGATTTCTCAAAAACTGTGCCGTGACAAAATCACAGCCTGATTCTCAATTCTCATTGCTTATTCATAGTCAGCTGCCCCCTTATATCTTCATGGGCAATGCCTTTCTTCTGGACCTCACTGCCTGGGCTGTCCTGGCACTTTAGTACTGAACAATGTTTCAACCCCACTCGCAATGGCAGCCACGAGGCCGTTAGTTGCTAAACAAAAGGCATTTTGTTTATTCAGTGGTTTGCAGGACTAAATTAGCAATAGCAGCGACT
Organism: Scyliorhinus torazame; assembly: GCF_047496885.1. Lineage (NCBI taxonomy): Eukaryota > Metazoa > Chordata > Chondrichthyes > Carcharhiniformes > Scyliorhinidae > Scyliorhinus > Scyliorhinus torazame. The sequence continues at coordinate 140,281,001 of NC_092722.1, read as the reverse complement.
GGCAAACATGAAGACCTTATTGCGTCTTCCCAAAGGTTAAACCCGTGTCATTACCATTTTCTAAAAGGAAGATAGCTGCCTGTCCAAACTGTTGGTTTTGATCTTGGTAAAACTTTGCACTGATGTTTCTCCCAAGCATTTAAAAATATTTACAATGAAATATACATATGAAGATGAACAAAGCACATCGCTGCAATCATTGAGCCAGTTTAATTTAACAAGAAAACAGCTGGGTCAATTTGATCAACCAACCTGTGGTGATGTTTCAATCCCCTTATTAGTAAAAAAAATCAAATGTGCTTCATATGATAGACTGCAGTGCTGATAACTTAGTATTCTTAGTGATGGTAACCAGGAACAGTGCTAAAACCACTGGTGACCTGATTTTCATCTGCCAGTAGTGACAAAATATCTTGAATGTAGTTTGCTCATTATATTCCTTTTGTGAGCATCAATGGCAGAATCAAGTCAGTCAACTCCTGTTTGATTAGCCCATCTGTGTATATTGAGGAGCGTTAATGGGGGCTGGTTTGACTTCAATCAGAAAAGCTAGTTTGCCCTAAGCACTTCTCACTATAAATACAACCTGGAATTCTGTTCTCGGCTGAACTAGACGGTGACAAAAAATAACAGTAAAGGTAGAATCCATGCACTAAATGCTTACCCTTCGCAAGTGCCAAATGTAATTGGCTGCAGCCAGGTTAAACGGCTGCTCCAATGTAGGAGGTCCACTAATTTGGCGTGTACGTTAAAACTCTGGTAGACATAACAACAACTTGTATTTATGCAGCACCTTTAATGTAGCAAATGTTCCAAGGCGCTTCATGGAAGCATTATCAGGTATATAGTTAAAACACCGAGTTTTATGTGACAGCGGGTTCACCACTGTTTCCCCGTTGATTAAATCCACCATTCTTCAACACGGGAGGAATTTCGCTTTGCTCATCTTTACAAATATGTTACATTAAAACAGTCCCATTCAAATGAATCTTTAATGCATTACAGAATGAAAGTTATGCTTTCGCAGTAAGATTGCTTGAATGAATCAGCAGTCTTGGAGCGGGAGTGGGGGTGGTGTCGGGGTTGGGCTGCTCTGGGTTTGTGTTCTGAGAACTGCCATCTTCTGTACTTCAGCTTCACTGGCTCTGTAGCTTTAACTTTAATGATAAAATGCTCTTACCATACTTACTTTTCTCTGTTGAAGACCATAAACTCTTGTCTCACTACTTCTAAACACTCCTGAAGATACTCATTATCCTTTCAGAGAAATAAAAAGAACAATGAATAGAATTTACAAATTCCAACGGTTAAAAGAATTCTAGCTGAATGTGTGCAGTGGCTATGAAACAGATGTTACATTGTTCAATTACTTGCTTTCTTAAATATCAAATTTGTGCCTACATGTAACAGCAAGAGGCCTTTGATGAAACAGAGCTGCAGCTAAAGCTTCAGTAGTCACATGGCCAAACACAAATGAGCTTTTGCTTCCACATTTTGTGAAGTGGAGTATAGAAACTGTACAAAAATCCCCTCTTATTCCATTAGACAGATTAAATTTCTTGGACTAGCAACTATACTTTAGGTACTAGATGCAGGTACACATTTATCTTAGCTTGAGTTCATCTGTACCCGAATAGCATCGTTGAGCCACGTAAGCACATCAATGTATGAATAAAGACTTACTGACTGGGAGCTATCCTTGCTGTTATCTCTGGATTTGTTTTTTGCCAGCCTTTTCTTCTTTTTGTGCAGTGGTCTTGACTCCAGGATCATTTCTTCCAGCTCAAACGTAGGGTCGCAATGCAGCCGACCTTTCTGTTAAATGATAAATTGTTACTGATTGCAGCAATGCCGCTTCCCAAGCTGATTGTGAAAGTGTAGGTTATTATTTTTTTTCTTTGATATATTTAACAGTAATCACTTATGTACAAGGATTGGCAAGTCACAGATTTTATTTTAATCATTTGTTTTTATCAGCACTTCGAATTTTATTGCACTCGGGTAGCTGATTTTCTTTACTTACGTTAGGGACAAATCCAGGTTCCATCTTCTTCTGCTGGACATCGTCCCAGCTGACATCAGATAAGTAAGAGCAGGTCTGAATGTCTGAAAAGCTCGAGAGCCGATGTTCAGGTTTAACAGTCAGTAACTGGAAAGAAAGGAACAAGTAATGTTAACCTTGGATTTTTTTTTAAATGTTGCAGCTTGACTTATCAATTACATATTTTATCCCAGGTATCCCAGGGCAGCACGATGGCATAGTGGTTAGCACTATGGCTTCACAGCTCCAGGGTCCCAGGTTTGATTTACGGCTTGGGTCACTATCTGTGTGGAGTCTGCACGTTCTCCCTGTGTCTCCATGGGTTTCCTCCGGGTGCTCCGGTTTCCTCCCACAAGTCCCGAAAGATGTGGTTAGGTAAATTGGACATTCTGAATTCTTCTTCTGTGTACCCAAACAGGCGCCGGAATGTGACGACTACGGGCTTTTCACAGTAACTTCATTTAAGTGTTAATGTGAGCCTACTTGTGACAATAAAGATTATTATTATTAGATCTTTCCCTTCATTAATTCACATTTAGACCAGGCCCTTGGGGCTTTGATTTCTCTTTTCCCCAGTTCTTTTGTCCCTTCTGCCCCCACCGTGCCCCGTCTCCCATCAGAAGGACATGTTGACCTAACTTCTCTCCCTCATGTTCCATTCGCTTCACAGCCTCACAGTAGCTCTGCGATGTCATGTAGAATATACACTCACAAATACCTTGCTCCTTCAAAAGCTGGTCAGTTCTCGTTCCCCACTATTCTCGAGCACCATCTGTAGCTATCTTTGCAGTCACTGTGTAATGGGCCGACCTAAAACTCTTCTGTTTGACAATTCTGTTGATCAACCTCATCAATCCTTTGCTCTTCCCACAAAACATAGGAGCAGAAGTAGGCCATTCAGCCCATTCAGTCTGCTCTGCCACCCAAGGAGATCAAATAATCCTCAACCCCACTTTCCTGCCTTATCCCCATAACCCTTGATTCCCATATCTCGCTTTCCCATGTTCCACAAGTCTTTGTTCTCTCCATGAGAAATGTGGCAGAGATGTAAATTGTATTTGTAATTTTTACAGAACTGCATTGGACCTGATGGCCTGCTTCCCAGGATTTTAAAGGAAGCGACTGCAGAGATAATGGCCACGATTCTCCCGTTTGAAGGCAAAGTGCTTCTGGCAGCGGTAACCTCGTCGGGGTGTGCAGGGCCAGAATACTTGCAAAGGGTTTGACGCCATTGCGTGAAACCCGTTTTTTGCCTTCCGCCCGATTCACTGGGCCATCGGTATTCCTGCTGCTGGCTAGCGGCCTTGGAGAATCTCCCCTTGTGAACACATTGGTTGTATTCTTTCAAAATTCCCTAGATTCTGGAAAGGTCCCAGCGGATTGGAAAACTTCAAATTTATTACCACAATTCAAGAATTGAGGACAGAAAGCAGGAAACTATAGACCAGCTAGCCTAACATCTATCACTGGGAAAATGTTATAATCATTCATTAAGAAGGTAGAAGTGGGATATTTAGAATATCGTAATAATATTAGGTGGAGTCAACTTCATTTTGTGAAAGGGAAATCGTGTTTTTTTTTATTTAAAGTACCCAATTCATTTCCTTTTCAATTAAGGGACAATTTAGTGTGGCCAATCCACCTACATCTTTGGGTTGTGGGGGGTGAGACCCATGCAAGCACAAGGAGAATATGCTAAAAGGAAAATCATGTGTGTCTAATTTATTAAAGTTCTTTGAAGATGTAACAAAGGGGATTAAGTCGATGTAAAGTATTTGGATTTCCACGAGGCATTTTGTAAGGTGCCACATAAAAGGTTAATGTACAACATAAAATCTCACGTTGTTTGGTAAACCATAGCAACATGGAGACAGGATTGCCTAACAAACAGAAAAGCAGAGTTAGGATAAATGGGCCACTTTCAGGTTGGCAGATATTAATGAGTGGAGTAGCACAGTGATCGGTACTGGGACCTCAACTACTCATGATTTATGTAAACGAATTGAATGAAGGGACTGGCTGTCTGTAGCCAAATTTGCTGATGATACAAAGATAGGTCGGAAAGCAAGTCATGAGGAAGACACAAAACATCTGCAAAGGGTTAGAGGTAGATTAAGTGATTGTGCAAAAAATTGACAGATAGAGTATTATGCGGGTAAATGTAAACTTGACCACATGGGCAAGAATAATAAAAAGAACACACCATTATTTAAAAGGAGAGGGTCTGGGTATCCTTGTGCATGAATCACAAAAGGTGGCATAAAGGTCCAGCAAATAATTATGAAGGCAAATGGTACGTTGGTCTTTATTGCAAGGTGTTGCTACTGGCCCGGTTGTGAGTACATGTGATACAAAGCAAGCAATAGTCTGATTGGGGTAACTATGAGCCTGCAGGATAGGTTTGAGGTGCTCCATTTTAATGGCAAACTTGAGAGTGAGCAAATAGCTCAGGCTCTATTTAAAAGATCAGCCTTCTGTGCCATCTGATAATCTGTGGAACTGTAGGAATCTCAATGCGTATGCTGACCAGTGAAGGTGAGCTTGCGAAGGACAGTAACGGAGAACCTATTGGTGGATTCAACTAGCATGTCGAAGAAAGATAGCCTGTTATATGTAGGCATCGTGGCTGTTTCCGAGGAACCGTGCACACATCTGAATGCTTCGCTTTTGAAGAAGGACGACCAGTTATACTTTTATGGAATGGAAGACATTACTGTTGATAAAGGCCTCTGGCTGGTCCATGGGAGCCTTGATAGTCATGTGCATGCTGCCAATGAATCTTGCTCCTGAGGAATTCAGCCATCGCTACAAACCCAATGGACTTCTCCACTTGACTCTTTGGGGGGTTGGTTCAGAAGAGCACACAGTTGTTGGTCTTCTTGAGTAGAGCATTAGTTACATCATTGAAGCAGTCCTTTAGATCCCACATTTCTCTCCAGTGGATCCCTGGAAAGATCCCAGGCGTAGTGGTCAAGAGAGAGCAACTGGAATTAGGTGTACACCTAACCCCATGCGTCCCAGACTGTCCTGAAGCATGGCTGTAAATCAGCAATCCCTGGCCGTATACGGTAGTCTCTCTCTTGGGAATGGACCTTTCTTCATGCAGGAGGTTGTTGATGCACTCCTCTGCACCCTTCTTCAACATGCTGAATGTGGGCCCTCTTGCTCACACGCACATGCATGCACACCTGCAAGCTCCCTGCTGACGGTTTAACCCCTGTGTTTCCCATGGCCATCAATAAAATTAGAAAAGCGCTATAAAATTTGAGTTAATTGCCGTTGTACCCAAGGTCGGCTGCATTGTTGTCAGAAATCCACCAGTTCCCACCGTTCTAAAATTCACAACTGATGTCATGATCTTTTACTTTTGGCTATACTCCCCTGACCGCAGTTTACTAACTCCATGAATCACTGAGACAGTGGTTATTATCAAAATAAATATAATAACTATAGGCACAGGATTGTGATCACTACTTCAGTTCCAAATTCATCACATCAGACACCAAACACCATAAAAAAAACCAAGTCAATTAAAGAAAGGTGCAAGTACATTTTAGCCAATTAATTAAGAGTTAATTGCAGATTTTTACCTCACTATAGGAGTGCACTCGTAAAAACCGAAGACATGATCCACGGTTCCACTGCACAGTGATACACCAAACTATTCTCTCACCATGCCAATTCTAAATCACTGAGGCAATATGACAAATGAAGTGTCAGCAACTCAGTGTGAGCACACCTTTTGCTTGGTTTTACACTGGTAACAGCTCATTAATAATTCTGCAGACTGTTTATCTCCAATTCCATGTCGGCGAACATCAATTGATAGTTAATTTAGAGGCATTAATACAGCCACAATTGTTAAAAAGGATAGGTAAATTCCTGCTGTTCTGTATACTTAAGACAGAAACAGAAGACGCTGCAAGTACTCAGTTGTCTTCATAACTTTGGCTATTTAATCACCTCCTGTTTCCCATCTACCGGTAAGTATTTTACAGATCATTCATTTCTTTCCCGTCTGTATTTTTCCCTTTCACTTGTTCCCTTTTTAATTGCTGTTCCTCTGTAATATCTTCTAGTTCTGTCAAAGAAGCTACCAAGGGAGGACTACAATACCCGAGGGTTAAACAGGCTAGATAGAAAGGTAACATGGCATTAAGAGCTGAATAATTGACTTTCGAGGTCCACATGCTTTGCCATTCCTCTCAGCTTTTATGTTCTTGGGGACAATCTAACGGGAGAAGCACCAAGTATGGTAGCGGGAAGGACTTCCGGGGTGCTTCCCAATGGCCGACAGCCGTTATCTAAAGCCAATTAGGGCTGGCAATGTTCCCCTACGGGCTTCACGGAGGAAATGGCCACCCTGCTGATTCATCTGGACTGCACATGACAGCACGCCGCCAATAAGGGGGAGCAGCACATAAGCCGCACTCTCTGAACATACTGCATACAGCACACAGCTATGGCACCACATGGACGTGCTCCACGCTTCGGGGATGCTGACTGGGCTGGTGGCTGGATGCTGTAGAGGCAAGAAGGGACATCCTGTTCCCCTGAGGGGGTCGGAGGATCAGCCATACGGCCGCCCATGTCACCTGGGAGGCAATGGCAGCAGCCGCCAATTTGGACAGCGTGACTAGGAGGACCAGTTCAGTTCAGAAAGAAGACTAAGACCTTCACTGGCTGCACGGGTAAGTTGACACCTGGCAAAGGTCCCGGGCACCCCCCTCCCCCAGCATAACACTGTGCCTGTGCTCCAGCATCCACCAGCATAACCCACATGCCCAGTGGTGGCCAAACATGCCCCTGCCATAGATCCCCCCCCCCATGCATGTGTGCAGCTCACAATGCCCTCTCTTTGACCCCGCAGGAGAAGCTGCCATATAATAGGCAGGAAAGGACCCAGATGGGCGGTGGAGTGTCGGATCAGTCCTCACCCGCTATAAGGAATAGGCCCTAGAGATCGTGGGGCTGACCGAGGACAGCGTAGTCATCGACAGTAAGGTTGGCGTGCTCTGTAGAGGTGAGGATCCACTGCCTCTTCACCCAGACAACCTGCCTCAAGTGAGTTGTGCATGTTCGACAAAAGGATCCTTCCCTCTCACTGACCACATGTCCATTTATTAGCAGGATCTCCATCGGATGGGACCGGGCCTTCCCAGCCACTCTAGAGAACATCGCGAAGGAGAGCTCCGAGGATGCCACTGTTAATACATCACAGCTTTCACCCCCACCCTCCACCAGCACAGAGGCACACACCTCAATCGGCGATATTAGTGGATAGGCGTCTGGGGCACAATCTGGTGAGCACCACACAATTGCTGATGCACCTCAGATGGAGGCAAGAACATCCGAGAGAGTCACCCATCGGAGATCTGCTGGATCCCAGGTCACAGCTGGGAACCAGTCAGATGCCGAGTCTCTGGACAAAGTTATCCCGCAGCTGATGGAGACGCTGTGACATGGCCGTGAGACACAGGAAATGCTATTAGCGAAACTCCGGCGAGTGCATAGTTGATTGGTGAAGTCCCAAAGGCAAGAGATGGTGCTGGAAATGTGTGGCATGGAGGCCAGCACTGCTAGGGTGCCCACCTCAGTGTAAATCCTGGAGCACGACATCAGCGCCAAGAGTGCTGGTGTCCAAGGCGTGGCTCAGTCAGCGACTGCCATGGCTGACAGCCTTGACAGCATGGTAGCATAGTGGTTAGCACAATTGCTTCACAGCTCGAGGGTCCCAGGTTCGATTCCTGGCTTGGGTCACTTGTCTGTGTGGGGTCTGCATGTTCTCCCAGTGTGTGCGTAGGTTTCCTTCAGGTGCTCCGGTTTCCTCCCACAGTCCAAAGATGTGCAGGTTAGGTGGATTGGCCATGCTAAATTGCCCTTAGTGTCCAAAATTGCCCTTAGTGTTGGGTGGGGTTACTGGGTTATGGGGATAGGGTGGAGGTGTGAGCTTGGGTAGGGTGCTCTTTCCAAGGGCTGGTGCAGACTCGATGGGCTGAATGGCCTCCTTCTGCACTGTAAATTCTATGATTCTATGTCCCAGTCGCTGGGGGGATCGTATCCCAGATGCAGGTGGACATTGCTGAGACACTGCGGACATGTCCTAGATGCAGGTGGGCATTGCCAAGACATTCCAGAGCATGACCCAGTCAGTGAGGGGTATCGCTGAGGGCATGGATACCATGGTGCAGACAATGGGGAGGTGCCATGATCCGCAGTGCTGGATTACACAGGGCCTCTGGGGTTTAACTCCAGCTGCTATTCCATCCTATCGAGTCCCCCAGGGTCCCATGGGCACCGCTCGTGAGGAGGGAGAGCTGCAGGCCGACCCGGTACCTCCTACCAGCGAGATGACAGCTGTCTCCAGCCCTGCAGAGTCTCCCTGCCTTACCCTGACACATCTCGAGGTCAGCAGGCAGAAAAAAGTAGCACGGCGACGCCTGTGTCACTGGCATGCCGGCTGGGGCCCTCTGGCCCCAGGCCCTCCAGAGGACACCTACCAAAGGCCACTAAGCATGAAAAGAGCAGACACACCTCGACATATTAGCAGAGTCTGGAAGCTTGAGAAGATTGAGGATCTTAGCTACGGACAGTTAAGAGTTTTAGAAGTTCACAATTAAAACATTCTACACCTGATACATGTGAAGTCTCTGTCACATTATTTTGCATAATGGCTGGCCTGCACCCCCACCTCCTGTTGCCCTCTGCTCCCCCTACCCCTGCATCCCGGGCACAGTGCTCCAAGCTCAGGAGCCTCGGATGCATACCATGTTTAGGTGATTGGTGTGCGTGCATCGTCAGCTGAAAGACAGGGGTCAGACTATGACATAGATTGAGGCGCATCAGAGCTTACCTCACAGTGGGCTGTCACCACCCTCCTACCTTGTATAATGATCAGGTGACAGTGCTGACACAGGCACATCACCCTGGAGTGATGGTACACAGACACTGGGAGGGTGGAACAGGGTAGTCAGGGGGTGGGGTTGGAATAGGCGAGAGCGTGGGGGCGGGGATGGGGTGATAGATAGATAGATAGTTAGATGGATAGACGGATGGATGGATAGATAGATATAGATAGATAGAGATCGATAGACAGAGAGATAGATAGATAGGTAAATAGAGAGATAGATAAATAGAGATCTATTTATAGAGAGATAGATCGATAGATAGAGAGAGAGATAGATAGATAGATTGACAGGCAGATAGATGGAGGGATAGATAGTTTGACAGATACGAGCCAGCATCCTATGAGAAGCGTGTGCGGATGAGGGCCTTCCTTGGCCCTCTGGGCATGCCGGATACTTGTCGCTGCCGCCTGTCCTCCTTGCCCTACCTGATCCCGGAGGGCCTCCCTCGTCCTCCAGCCCCTCCTGGTCGAGCCCTTCCTCATCCTCCCCCTCAGACGAGACCACAGGACCCTCCTCCCCCACCTCCAGCATGTTGAGGTGGAGCCTCCTGCAGCACATGCTATCTGACATCTCAAATGACCAACAACACTTGTGCACCTTGGACTGTCACTGGCCTCCCACCCTGAGTCTCTCCCCAGTTGGAAGTACAGCGGCCCCTGCACATGGGCTGTCGCCTTGAGCTGCATCAATGCTGCTGCCACCTTCTCTGGCGTCTGGCTGCTGGGCTGCCACCAGCAACGTGCAAGCCGCCAGTGCGGGGTCGACAATACCATCCATATTGTTATATCTGTAAGTAATTGGAGAAGTTGAGAGGCTGACAATCAGTTATGGCTTCCACTGCAGGACCCTCAAGCCACCAAACCTCCCCCATCCTTACATTAAATTAAATGAAAATCGCTTATTGTCACAAGTAGGCTTCAAATGAAGTTACTGTGAAAAGCCCCCAGTCGCCATATTCCTGCACCTGTTTGGGGAGGCTGGTATGGGAATCGAACCGTGCTGCTAGCCTGCCTTGGTCTGCTTTAAAAGCCAGCGATTTAGCCCAGTGTGCTAAACCAGCCCCTTATTCGCTTATTGTCACAAGTAGGCTTCAATGAAGTTACTGTGAAAAGACCCTAGTCGCCACACTCTGGCGCCTGTTCAGGGAGGCCGGTATGGGAATTGAATCCGCGCTGCCCCCTTGCTCTGCATTACAATCCAGCTGTTTAGCCCACTGTGCTAAACCAGCCCACCTTCTCTCATAGTGCCATCCACCGAACCAGTTGTGCGGGGGAAATCTGCCCTGCACACGCAGCCCAGGGCACTGCAAGGGCAACTAGACCCCAGACGTCAGCCTGGAACATTAGGGGGACTGAGCTCAGATATCTTCCCCTGGTCCACATACTCATCCTCTGGTCACGGGGATATCCCCAGTGCTGAATCCTAGCTCTAGAGTGTCTCCCTGATGCCCTCCCTCTGGGCTTCACTGCTTTAATACCCATCTGGGCACATAACCTCTCCAAAATATCACCCTCATTCTCCGAATTTGTCCCTTTGCCTTCCTTTGTTTACCACCTTCTTACGGCTTGACTGTTCCCCTAATATGCTCCTATGCCCTCTTTTACGTAAAAAACTAATGATAGTTGTATCTCACACCAAATGGTGAAGTACAAAACCAGGGCTCTCTCCTTTTCTTGTTAGCTGATTTATTCACAGAATCCAAAAGTACATATGTTTGCCATATATCTACAAAACTAGTATTGAAGCAATTTTCCTTTTTATTTGTTTCTGAACCAAACTTTACTCCAGTCCGTCTTTTTATAATGTATTGAGTCTGCACAATTCAACAAACATATCAAAGAACAGCCCTTTAAAGGGATACGTACTTCAAACAAAAACAAACCACAAAGAAAAGTTAAAACATTACACCAAAATGTAATTAACAGGGCCGATAAAACACCCCAGTCCCCACGGTAGCCACGAGGCACAGAAGGCCTCGGCGGTGCTGGCAGACACCGCCTGCTCCTTCTCCACCAGCTGTGAAGACAGACATACTAAAGGAGACATATAAACTTACTCTTTTTGTAAGTATTCCAAGTACTAAATTAAACAATGTTCTTCACCTGTATATCTTAACAATATCATTAACATACAATTAACAGCTAACAGTTTCTCACCCTCCTGTTGCTGTTCTTCCCAACTTAACACACACTCCTTTTCATCCTTGCCTGCTAATGCTTCACTCTGGCTCCGAGCATACCCTTGTCTTTTCTGCATTCCTCAACTCTCCCTTTCATCTGCTTTCCTCTCTCACCTTACGTTCACCCTGAAGTATGTATGATGGTTTGAAGGTGTGGGGCAGGCAGCAGCTGGGCTGTGTAACAGGGTCAGAAACAGCCTCCCCAAAAACGGGACGATAGTTCATTGGCGACAAAAGGCGTCCATGATGACAGCTGGACCAGACTTGCATGTTGAGCTATAAATGGATCAGAGTATGGGCTGGCAGGTCGAATGGAAGTGCTTCCCTTAATAAGCAAGATCAAAATTACAGCTCAAAAAAAAAGACAGGATTGAATTTTTGCACAGGAGAAACTAACCAACCGAGTAATAAGAATATTCTCTAGGTGCCACACAAGAGCTGTCGTAGCAGAATAAAAAATACTCACTTTCCATTTCCTATCTTTCTGAACAATCCTCTGTCCACATTCTTGATTCAATGAGAGGCACAATACTATTTTTGGCACATACCTATCCAGTTCTTTCATTATTCAGCTGAGAAACCACTTCGCATAATTTGTGGACAGATTCTGACAGACCCGCATTTAGATTTGCAGACAGAAGCCATCCAATTCAGGTCACTTAAGCGGTGTAAAAATACTGCCTGTTCAGGTTGCTGGTCACAGATGGAATACTATTGTCAGACAGGATGATTAAGGGTACAGGTTGTGGCTGTGACATAATGTTAAGTGAGTGCCTACTAAATTAAAGTTATCCCTCTGGGACAAAGTCAGATGGAAAAATGCAGTACAGAATGAGTTGCTGTTCGAGCAAAACTCCCTCTCCATTCTTGAATAGATTAATAGATGCCCACCAAATAATTTAGTAAGACATCCGCAGTTTGTTAAAAGTTTTTTTTAAAGTGGCCAATTCTGTTATTTCCAATTAAGGGGCAATTTAGTGTGGCCACCTACCCTGCACATTTTTGGGTTGTGGGGGTGAGATCCACGCAGACACGGGGAGAATGTGAAAACTCCCCACCAACAGTGACCCTGGGGCCGGGATCGAACCTGGGTCCTCGGCGTGTGAGACAGCAGAGCTAACCACTGCGCCACCATGCCGCCCACCCACGGTTCAATTTTAAAACTGTGTTCCTCCAATGGGAAGCGTCACAATATTAAGACACAGTGGCAATGATTTACTCACCACTCAGGGGTGTGTGCAGCATATCTGTGATTTCCCACCAGGGTCATCACTTTGGAAAATTGGAACAGATTTTTGTCAAAGATAATTAATTTCATGGCAACTGGCATGTTTTAGCAGGATCCGCGGAAATCTTGAAGTGGCTAAGGGCTGGTGTGGTAAACACAGGCATAGATTTTTAAAAAGAGTCTTTGGCAGAAAAGCTAGACTGTTTCTTCTACTTCTGGTTATTCCACTTCCTAACGAGAATGCCTTATTTAGGCCTTAATCATTTATGTGTAAACAGTACATTCAGTGCACAATTCATCAGAGCCATTAACTTAGAGCTCCTGCTGCGGTACAACAGATTCTGTGGTGTTGATTACGCAGGGAAAGCAGCAAATGGGGCATTGTTCATACGGAATCTTCACCCAATACAGTTTCTGACATATTTGCCCCGTCCTTTCCATTGGCAAGTGTCATTCCTGATTGTATGAAAGAAGACACAGGCACAATGTGAGCCTTAGAAACTGGTGTGAGTTTAATTCAAGCACCAATCATTAGAGCTCAACCAGACATAATGCAATTCAAGGCCACTTCTTTCCAACAGTGCTTGAGCAGTATGTAATATCAATGGGTTAAATGTATGCTGTTTTGCACGGATAAATGGCTTAACTCATGTGGAATCACACAGCTCAGAAGGTTATCATTGTGTCCTTATTTTTACAGACATCATTTTTTTAACAGAATTTACAGTGCAGAAGGAGGCCATTCAGCCCATTGAGTCTACACCAGCCCTTGGAAAGAGCACCCCCACTTAAGGCCACACCTCCACCCTATACCTATAACCCAGTAACCCCGCTTAACCTTTATTGGATACTAAGGGGAATTTAGCATAGCCAATCCACCTAACCTGCACATCTTTGGACTGTGGGAGAAAGCCGGAGCATCCAGAGGAAACCCACGCAGACACGGGGAGAACGTGCAGACTCCCCACAGACAGTGACCCAAGCCGAGAATTGAACCTAGCGCCCTGGAGCGGTGATGCAACGATGATAACCACTGTGCTACCTTGCCGCCCTTTCGAAAGAACTATCTGATTGGACCCACCCTGCAGCTCTTTTCCGTTTGCCTGCAGATTTCTCCTTTTTTCCCCATTGTAAAATCAACAGTGAATTTTTATATGATCTTTTCCTTTAGTCTTACTATTTTTAAAGTCAAGGTATTTTTGGTTTCTGTATTAAAGATTTCTCTGGTTGATAAGTCCGTGAACATATCTTATGCCCACTTACATTTATTTTTATAAATGTAGAGTACCCAATTCATTTTTCCAATTGAGGGGCAATTTAGCATAGCCAATCCACCTACCCTGCTCATCTTTGGGTTGTGGGGGTGACACTCACGCAAACACGGGGAGAATGTGCAAACTCCACATGGACAGTGACCCAGAGCCGGGATTGAACCTGGGACCTCGGTGCCGTGAGGCAGCAGTGATAGCCACTGCGCCACCGTGCTGCCCACACTTACATCTTCAAGAGTGTTTGCACTTATCCTAATATCAAGGGAAATCTGGTACTGTACCCAGCATAATGACCAGAAAACCTTGTTTTTAATTGCTTTAGTCATTGATTTGATCCTTCTCACAGGATCCACTTTGTGACAAGTGGAGGAATGACACTCTACTCAACCTTGTATCATGCGTTTAACTGTCAAATGCATTTATTGAAAAGCAAGATAATTATCCCAATAAAGAACAGAAAATTAACATACTCTTACAGTCGTTACTATATTCTTGTAGAATAAGAAACACGAATAGTTCATAACTCTGTTCCAAATAATTGTAAAAATGTCTTGCATTTTGATTAATTTTCCTATTTCTCATTGGATATGGTAATTCTTGCCTTAATTAATGCCCCCTGGCAATAAAGTCCCAAATAGACTGTCTTTGAAAACTCCGGTAAAACACAATTGATCTGAGAAGTAAAAGTTTATTAATATGCCCAAAGTAGTTATGAGGGCTTAGTTTTATTGAAATAACTTAAATTCAGATGATCAGGCTTGTTTGAACATCACTGATAAATGAATCCCAAGCTAAATGTTGAAGTATGAAACTAGGCGCAAATCCTTTTCTTGATAGTTTGCTTATTTACAGTATGCAGCATTATACATATCTGCCTCCAACAAACTAACCCAATGTCCCAGCAGTCTCTCTTTATAAATGCTCAAGATCCTGAATCAATCAAAGCCCGCCACCTGTTCGTCCTTAACCTTAACAATACAGTTAACATAACATTAACAGTTACACAGTATGCTTACGTTTGTAATGAATGTCTATGTTTCTCCCTCGATCTAGGTGGTAATTGAAATGTTCTTTCACAACACCTGGGATATTATTTCTGTGAGTGTGTTACATTTTTATGCAAATTGAAAGAGGCAGCACCTAGCTAAACTTTTTTTCACTTTGGAAAATGCGTTCAGATGCCACACTCACGAAAAAAGTAATTGGAATATATAAAAACATTTTATTGAAGTTTATGAATTCCAGGGGCTGGTTTAGCTCACTGGGCTAAATTGTCGGCTTTTAAAGCAGACCAAGGCAGGCCAGCAGCACGGTTCAATTCCTGTACCAGCCTCCCCGAACAGGCGCCGGAATGTGGCGACTAGGGGCTTTTCACAGTAACTTCATTGAAGCCTACTCGTGACAATAAGCGATTTTCATTTCATTTCATTAATAACAATGGATACAATAGTTTCGAAATTCTGATTGGTAACAACCAATTTTCCAGCATAGAAAGGTGCCTCTTGCCTCTGCTCCTTTGCACAACGTGTGTATTAATTGGATGGAAGCAGGGTAGGGTGGCAGGCTTGGGAGTTTTTTGACACAGGAGCCACTGGCCTGGAACAGGTAATGGTTTATATGAAGCCCCAGTACTGTTTTTTAGACACCCATGTATGCCTAATGCTGAGCCATCTAACTGAGCCATCGAGGGAAGCAATGGCTTAGTGGTACTGTCACTGGACTAGTAATCCAGAGACCCAGGATAATGCTCTGGGGACCTGGGTTCGAATCCCACCATGGCAGATCGTGCAATTTGAATTCTAAAGTCTAATGATGACCATGCTGATTGTCGTAAAAATCACTTCTGTCCTTCAGGGAAGGAAATCTGTTGCCCTTACCTGATTTGACCGGCATGTGACTCCAGACGCATATTAATGTGATTAATTCTCAAATGCTTTCAGCCAGGTTTGAGATGTATGGCTGTGTTCCTTTCAAGAATCAAGATTATTAAAGCAATTTTTAAAAAATTTCTGGCCATTTCCTAACAGAGGATCGGGATAAATTGGTTCTTCTCTGGCTGGCGAAATGTAACGAGTGGGGTGCCACAGGGGTCAGTCCTCAGATGTTAACTGTTCACAATCTATGTAAATGATTTGCAATAGGGACAGAGTGTAACATAGCAAAATTTGCAGAAGATACTCAAATCGATGGGAAAGCAGGCAGTGAAGAGGAGGTGCAGATTTTACAGACAGATATAGATAGTCTAGGAGATTGGGTCAAACCTTGGCAGGTGGAGTTTAATGTAGATAAGTGTGAGGTTATCCATTTTGGCCGAAAAAATAGAAAGGCAAATTATTACTTAAATGGAAAGCAGATTCAAAATGCATCTGGGCAGAGTGATCTGGGTGTCTTTGTTCATGAATCGCAGAAAGTCGGTATGCAGGTACAGCATGTAATTAAAACGGCAAATGGAATGTTTATTGCAAAAGGACTGGAATATAAAAGTCGAGAAGTGTTGTTGCAACTATATAGGGTGTTGGTGAGACCGCATCTGGAGTATTGTGTCCAGTTTTGGTCTCCTTATTTGAGGAAGGATGAGGTAGCATTGGAGGCAGTTCAGAGGAGGTTCACCAGATTGATTCCCGGGAAGAAGGGATGACATATGAGGAGAGATTAAACAGTTTGGGCTTACACTCGCAAGCATTTAGGAGGATGAGAGGGGATCTGATCGAGGTATGTAAAATACTAAAAGGGATTGATAAAGTCAACATAGACAAAATGTTCCCTCTTGTAGGGCAATCTAGAATGAAAGGTCACAGATATAGATTGAGTGGCGGTAGATTTAGGACAGAGATGGGGAGGAATTCTTGCAGAGGGTGGTGAATTTGTGGATCTCACGGAGTTGGGGTGTTAGTACAGGAGAGGGGGTGTCAACGCAGGAAGAGGGTGTCAGCCCGGTGGGGTGGGGGAGTGGTTGGACCGTGTCACTGAACTGGCCGGTTCGCACCCGGTCATGGTGGTGGTGAGGGGCATTGGGTCAGAATGGTCAGGCCACGGGAGGGTCGGCTCACACCGGGAACGGGTGTCGCATTGCATTGGGAGGGGGGATCACGAGCGGGAACAGTGTGGTGGGGGGGTTGTGTGTGTGGGGAGTGACCTGTGAGAGGTTGGGTCTGGGTTTTTTAAATAGTTACTCTGGGATTAGAAGTAATATTGCGAGCTGCAGCGACCACATCTGCAGTAAGTGTTGGCTGCTCGAAGAGCTTCGGCTCAGAGTTGATGAGCTAGAGTCTGAGCTTCAAACACTGAGGCACGTCCGGGAGGGGGAGACTTACCTGAACACTGTGTTTCAGGAGGCAGTCACACCTGTCAGAATAAGTAGTTTAAATCCTGCCAGTGGCCAGGGACAGCAGGGTGTGACTGCAAGTCAGGCAGGTAAAGGGAACCAGCAATCAGGAACTCAGGAGCCTCAGCCCTTAACCCTGTCCAGCAGGTACGAGGCACTTGCTCCCTGTGTGGATGGCGAACAGGTCTGCAGGAAGGATGAGTCAGCTGACCAAGGCACCATGGTTCAGCAGGCCATTCAAGGGGAGGGAGTAAATAGGCAAGTTGTAGTTGTAGGGGATTTTATTATCAGGGGGATAGATAGTATCCTTTGTGAGCAGGATAAAGAGTCCCGCATGGTATGTTGCCTGCCCGGTGCTAGGGTGCGGGACATCTCTGACCGGCTTGAAAGGATACTGGAGAGGGAGGGGGAGGATCCAGTTGTTGTGGTCCATGTCGGTACCAACAACATAGGCAAGTCTAGGAAAGAGGACCTGTTTAGAGTTTATGAAGAGCTAGGATTCAAATTAAAAAACAGGTCCTCAAGGGTCATGATCTCCGGATTACTGCCCGAGCCACGTGCAAATTGGCATAGGGAGGCAAGAATATGGGAAGTTAACACGTGGCTGAAAGAGTGGTGTGGGAAAGAGGGGTTCCTTTTCATGGGACACTGGCATCAGTTTTGGGACAGGGGGGACCTATACCGTTGGGATGATCTCCACCTGAACCGAGCTGGGACCAGTGTTCTGGCGAAAAGAGTAAATAAGGTGGTCAATAGGACTTTAAACTAGAGATTGGGGGGGGCAAGGGAAAGTCAGGGAACCAAGAGGTGAAGTAATCAGTGGGAAGCGAAGCTGCTTAGGAATACAAAAAAGCACGAAAAGACAGAACTCAGGAGAGGTTACGATATTCCCCATCTCACAAAATATGACGCAGTGTATGGAAAGGCTCAGTAAACCAAGGTTCACTAAGAAAACAAAAAGGGACGGTCGATAGAGAATTAAATGTGCTATATTTAAATGCACACAGTGTACGGAACAAGGTAGATGAGCTTGTGGCCCAGATTGTGACTGGCAGGTATGATGTGGTAGGCATCACAGAGACATGGTTGCAGGGGGTTCAGGACTGGTATTTAAACATGCAGGGATTGACAACCTATCGAAAAGACAGAGAGGTGGGCAGAGGGGACGGGGTTGCCTTGTTAATTAGGAATGAAATTAAATCAATAGCACTAAACGACATCGGGTCAGATGATGTGGAGTCTGTGTGGGTAGAGTTGAGGAACCACAAAGGCAAAAAAACCATAATGGGAGTTATGTACAGGCCTCCTAACAGTGGTCAGGACCAGGGGCACAAAATGCACCACAAAATAGAAAGGGCATGTCAGAAAGGCAAGGTCACAGTGATCATGGGAGACTTCAATATGCAGGTGGACTGGGTAAATAATGTTGCCAGTGGACCCAAAGAAAGGGAATTCATTGAATGTTTACAGGAGGGCTTTTTGGAACAGCTTGTGATGGAGCCCACGAGGGAACAGGCCATTCTGGACTTAGTGTTATCTAATGAGCCAGACTTGATAAAAGATCTTAAAGTAAGGGAACACTTAGGAGGCAGTGATCATAATTATGGTAGAATTCAGTCTGCAATTTGAAAGAAAGAAGGTAGAATCAGATGTAAAGGTGTTACAGTTAAATAAAGGTAACTACAGGGGCATGAGGGAGGAACTGACGAAAATCGACTGGGAGCAGAGCCTAGTGGGAAAGACAGTAGAACTGCAATGGAGTTTCTGGGAGTAATTGAGGACACAGTACAGAGGTTCATCCCAAAGAAAGGAAAGGTTAGCAGAGGGGGGATTAGGAAGCCATGGCTGACAAAGGAAGTCAGGGAATGCATCAAACCAAAAGAGAAAGCCTATAATGTTGCAAAGAGTAGTGGGAAGTCAGAAGATTGGGAAGGCTACAAAAACAAACAGAGGATAACAAAGAGAGAAATAAGGAAGGAGAGGATCAAATATGAAGGTAGGCTAGCCAGTAACATTAGGAATTATAGTAAAAGTTTCTTTAAATACATTAAAAACAAACGGGAGGCAAAAGTAGACATTGGGCCGCTCCAAAATGACGCTGGTAATCTAGTGATGGGAGACAAGGAAATAGCTGAGGAACTAAATAAGTACTTTGCGTCAGTCTTCACAGTAGAAGACATGAGTAATATCCCAACAATTCAGGGGGCAGAGTTGAATATGGTAGCAATCACAAAGGAGAAAGTGCTAGAGAAACTAAGAGGTCTAAAAATTGATAAATCTCCGGGCCCAGATGGGCTACATCCTAGAGTTCTAAAGGAGATAGCTGAAGAAATAGTGGAGGCGTTAGTTATGATCTTTCAAAAGTCACTGGAGTCCGGGAAAGTCCCAGAGGATTGGAAAATCGCTGTTGTAACCCCCCTGTTCAAGAAGGGAACAAGAAAAAAGATGGAAAATTATAGGCCAATTAGCCTAACCTCGGTTGTTGGCAAGATTCTAGAATCCATCGTTAAGGATGCGATTTCTAAATTCTTGGAAGTGCAGGGTCGGATTAGGACAAGTCAGCATGGATTTAGTAAGGGGAGGTCGTGCCTGACAAACCTGTTAGAGTTCTTTGAAGACATAACAAATAGGTTAGACCAAGGAGAGCCAATGGATGTTATCTATCTTGACTTCCAAAAGGCCTTTGATAAGGTGCCTCACGGGAGACTGCTGAGTAAAATAAGGGCCCATGGTATTCGAGGCAAGGTACTAACATGGGTTGACGATTGGCTGTCAGGCAGAAGGCAGAGAGTTGGGATAAAAGGTTCTTTTTCGGAATGGCAACCGGTGACGAGTGGTGTCCCGCAGGGTTCAGTGTTGGGGCCACAACTGTTCTCTTTATATATTAACGATCAAGATGACGGGACTGGGGGCATTCTGGCTAAGTTTGCCAATGATACAAAGATAGGTGGAGAGGCAGGTAGTATTGAGGAGGTGGGGAGGCTGCAGAAAGATTTAGACAGTTTAGGAGAGTGGTCCAAGAAATGGCTGATGAAATTCAACGTGGGCAAGTGCGAGGTTTTGCACTTTGGAAAAAAGAATAGAGGCATGGACTATTTTCTAAACGGTGACAAAATTCATAATGCTGAAGTGCAAAGGGACTTGGGAGTCCTAGTCCAGGATTCTCTAAAGGTAAACTTGCAGGTTGAGTCCGTAATTAAGAAAGCAAATGCAATGTTGTCATTTATCTCAAGAGGCTTGGAATATAAAAGCAGGGATGTACTTCTGCAGCTTTATAAAGCACTAGTTAGGCCCCATTTAGAGTACTGTGAGCAATTTTGGGCCCCACACCTCAGGAAGGACATACTGGCACTGGAGCGGGTCCAGCGGAAAGTCACACGGATGATCCCAGGAATGGTAGGCCTAACATACGATGAACATCTGAGGATCCTGGGATTATATTCATTGGAGTTTAGGAGGTTGAGGGGAGATCTAATAGAAACTTACAAGATAATGAATGGCTTAGATAGGGTGGACGTAGGGAAGTTGTTTCCATCAGCAGGGGAGACTAGGACCCGGGGGCATAGTCTTAGAATAAAAGGGATTCACTTTAGAACAGAGATGAGGAGAAATTTCTTCAGCCAGAGAGTGGTGGGTCTGTGGAATTCATTACCGCAGAGGGCGGTGGAGGCCAGGACGTTGAGTGTCTTTAAGACAGAAGTTGATAAATTCTTGATTTCTCGAGTAATTAAGGGCTATGGAGAGAGAGCGCGTAAATGGAGTTGAAATCAGCCATGATTGAATGGTGGAGTGGACTCGATGGGCCGAATGGCCTTACTTCCGCTCCTATGTCTTATGGTCTTATGGTCTTAATATTTTCCTCCAACTCTTTCAGAGCAACTATCAGAGTAAAACTAGCAGAACCATCCGAAGTTAGCAATATAAATTGCTTCTATCGGATAGTTCCCAGCCCAGTGCAATTGTCCAGAAGAAGTCCCTTATGTGGGAACTTCCTAGTGGGATTCCCCAGCACATCTTTGGGACACCCCATAAATGTGACGCTGGGGAAGCAGGAATTTATGAGCCATAGTTGTACCACATGTTCCACACTGATTTGTAGCCAAAATCCTCCTCAAGCTTAGCACTGCCAGTAGCTGTAAATATCACAGCAGTATTCAACTTTGATACATTAGGCTTGTTCCAAGCTATCACTGGGGACATCAACAACATAGGCCAAACAGCTGTCTACAGATTATAAGCAAGTGACAGATGCCCTATTTGCTGTAACAGTGTGACAGTGTCACTACCAAAATGAATAGGGAAGGATTCCAATCTCTAAGTGTACAGCATGTTTTTGATCATCAGCATTGCTTTATACAAGTCAGACGACAAGTCTTAATTTGAAGACAGTCTGTTTTCCCAATATTTGATTTTGAAACCTAAGGCCTTGACTAACCTGCAGGGAACTGTGAGGAAGCTCTGAAGGGCAAGGTTTCAGAATGTCCCACAGTAAACTGTAGGGTTCCTTTAAATTGGCTGTGCTCCTACTTGCCGAGAGCCTAAGCTTAAATGCTTTCCTGGACATGGCGGGTGTGAGGGGTGGAATGTCAGTGGGTTGTCTGTCGCTGGTAGAAAGGAATGGATAGTGGTTGGGATTGTAGGTTGTGAGGGTGTCAGCGGTGTATCTATTAGTGATGATGATAGTCAATGGGTCTTCTATGGTGATCAGATTGGTGATGGGGTGCGAGTGGATGACCAGTGGGGTGGTGGTGGCAGGAGCAGGTGGTAAAGATGGGGAGATGGTTTATTATTGTGTTGTTGAGTTGAGTAGTTTCAATAACCTCCAAAAACTGTCAGCTGAAAATGCTCTTAACATATTTACAGTTATGAGAATACTACTTTACTTCCATGCTGCTTTATCCTGGACTCTCAGTTCACATGAGTAAATGTCACTTGCTTCTACGATATCATAGACTATTAGAGCTAACCCTTGGTGGGGCATAATCTAACATACTACATTATACTACATCTCCCCAAGTCTCTGTTCAGTTGCTTCAGTCTCCTAGTAATTCTATACTTTTCAGCATTTTGAAACCTTGGAGAGAATATAGCCTCTTTTTGCTCTCTTTATTGTTTTTATTTTTCTATCCACGTTCTCTTCTTCTCTCTCCTTCCTCCAGTTCTTTGAGATTTTCACCTTCCCTTACACTGATTGTAATTTTTTGTGGTGTCTAACAAAAGTCTAAAGCACCTCATTTTCTTCTTGTTTGTACGAAATAAAACATTCTCATTCTGATCCTCTGGGCGCTGTTGAACAGAATTCAAACTAGTAAGTGGTTCTGGATCACCTGCTTCAGTGTCTTCTTTCATTTCTGATGATTGCTACCGCTCTGGTCTCTGATTTTCCCTCCATTGCTCAATTGCAATCAAAGCTCTTCTGCTTCTTCTTCTTAGGCCCTGTTCCATCTGAACAATGTAAGATCTCAGGTGTGGTAATTTCACCACTATTACTCCAAATCTCTATTGATCTCTGACCTAAACCTGTTCTCCCTGTCGAATACTGACCATGTTCATCTATTTACTTTGATAAGTTTCCTCTATTTCCCGTGCTTTCTCCAAGTCTGTGTCTTTGACCTGTGGAATCAATATATGTGGAAGGGTAGGAATCTGTATCCGCAATCTTCTTCCCATGAATAACTTGCATAGAGCCGATCCATTCTGCATGGGTGAGGATCTGTAACTCACGAGCGCCAATTGAAAATCCTCATTCTTTTTCAGAAATGTCTTTACAGTTCTGACACCTCTCTCAGCTTCTCCATTAGCCTAAGGAAACCTCAGTGAACATGTTGTGTAAACAAATCCAAATAATTCTGTAAACTCTTGACACTCCAAGTTTGTGAACTGTGGAACGTTATCTGATGTCAAAATATCTGGCATCACATGGGCTGGAAAAATGTATTTCAATTACGTCATCAGTGCTTCTGATGTGTGACCATTTAACTTCAATCCACCTACAGGAGTAATCTACTACCATTATGAACATTTTCCCTTTATGTTCAAATAATCCATTCTGAGCCATTCTCATAGCCTTAGAGGAAAAGAAGATGACATCAGTGGTTCCTTTGGGTCCTGCCTGTGAATTGATTATGTGATACAACTGGTATCATTGCTTCCAATTACTTTGAGAGACCCGGTCACTGAACCAAATAAGGTGCTCTGACTCTGCACATACCTAAATGACCATGATGTAGACCACAAGATGTAGGAGCATTCGGCCCATCGAGTTTGCGCCATTGTTCAATGAGATCCTGACTGATATGATAATCCTCAACTCCACTTTCCCGCCTTATCCCCATAACCCTTGATTTCAGCTTTGATACACCCAACGACCCAGCCTCCTCAATCCTCTGCGGTAAATAATTCCACAGATTCACTATCCTCTGAAAGAAGAAAGTCACAGAATCAGTGCAGAAGATGACCTTCTCCCATCGAGTCTGCATCAACATGTGAAAAAACACCTTCACCCAAGAGAATGAGGATGTAGGTATGGAACTCAGGGAGAGAGTCACCAAAGTTCTCGAGCAAATTGACTTAGGGAGTGACAAGGTGTTGTCTGTGTTGGCAGGCTTAAAATTGGACAAATCTCCAGGTCCAGATGTATCGTGTCCCAGGCTGCTCGAGGAGGCGTGGGAGGAGATTGCAGAGGGTCTGACCGAAATTTTTAAATCCTCTCTGGCCAGGGGGAAGGTGCCAGAGGACTGGAAAAAAGCTAATGTGGTTTCACTTTTTAAGAACAGTTGTAGAGATAAGCCAGGGAACTACAGACCAGTGAGTCTCACATCAGTGGTAGGGAAACTATTGGAGAATATTCTGAAGGAGAGGTAGGTTTGATCAGGGATAACCAGCATGGCTTTGTCAAGAAAGGTCATGCCTAACAAATTAGAATTTTTTCAGGAGGTGACCAGGTGTGTAGATGAGGATAGTGTAGTTGATGGAGTTTGTATGTATTTCAGTAGAGCCTTTGACATGGTCCACATGGGAGACTTATAAGGAAGGCAAATGCACATGGGATACGGGGTAATTTGATAAGGTGGATTCAAAATTGGCTTAGCTAGGAGACAGAGGGTAATGACATAAGGTTGCTTTAGAGACTGGAAGCCAGTGTCCAGTGGCATACCACAGGGATCTGTGCTGGGTCCCCTATTTTTCAGCATTTATATAAACAACATGACCATGGGGGCAGGATCACAAAGTTTGCAGATGACACAAAGATTGGCCAGGTGATTAAGTTAGATTGACTGTCTTGGCTAACAGGAATTAGATGGGATGGTCAAATGGGTAGATACGGTAGCATTGTGGATAGCACAATTGCTTCACAGCTCCAGGGTCCCAGGTTCGATTCCGGCTTGGGTCACTGTCTGTGCGGAGTCTGCACATCCTCCCTGTGTGTGCGTGGGTTTCCTCCAGGTGCTCCGGTTTCCTCCCACAGTCCAAAGATGTGCAGGTTAGGTGGATTGGCCATGATAAATTAGTGTCCAAAATTGCCCTTAGTGTTGGGTGGGGTTACTGGGTTATGGGGATGGGGTGGAGGTGGTTGACCTTGGGTAGGGTGCTCTTTCCAAGAGCCGGTGCAGACTCGATGGGCCGAATGGCCTCCTTCTGCACTGTAAATTCTATGATTCTAAGTGGCAGATGGATTTTAATCCTGAAAAGTGTGAGGTGCTCCTCTTCGGAAGGAGCAATTTGTCAAGAAAGTATTCAATGAACGGCATTACACTAGGAAGTTCTGAGGAACAAAGGGACCTTGACGTGTTTGCCCATAGATCTCTGAAGGCGGAAGGGAAGGTTAATAGGGTGGCGAAAAAAGCATATGGGACATTTGCCTTTATCAATCGAGTCATAGATTACAAAAGCTAGGAGGTCATGTTGGAGTTTTATAGAACTTTGGTCAGGTCACAGCTGGAGTACTGTGCGCAGTTCTGGTCGCTACATTATAGGAAGGATGTGATTGCATTGACGGTGGTGCAGAGGGGATTCACCAGGATGTTTCCTGGGATGGAACATTTGAGTTACGAAGAGAGGTAGGACAGGCTTGGGTTGTTTTCGTTGCTGCAGAGAAGACTGAGGGGGCGACCTGATCGAGGTGTACAAGATATGAAGGATACAGACACGGAAGCAGTTGTTCCCTTAGTTGAAGGGTTAGTCATGAGGGGGACACAAGCTCATGGTAAGGGGCAGGAGGTTTAATGGGAGATGTGAGGAAGGACGTTTTTACTCAGAGTGGTGACAGTCTGGAACGCACTGACTGGGAGGGTGGTAGAGGTGGGTTGCCTCACATCCTTTAAAAAGTACCTGGATGAGTACTTGACACATCATAACATTCAAGGCGATGGACCAACTAAAATGCTTCCTCCACCACCACCTCAACCACCTGTTTGGCCTCATTCCCCAGAATTTAGGTTCAGCACTGCGCCTTCCCTTGTTGGACCCTCTACATATCGACCTAAAAAGTTATACTGTATGCATTTTAAGTAATTGACTCCATGCCTTTAACTCTATGACTATCCCAATTATGTTGGAAAAGTTGAAATCATCTAATATAATTACCCTATTGTTATTTTTACACACCTCTGCGAATTGTGTACAAATTTGCTTCTCAATTTCCCACTGACTATAATAAACACCTAGCAATGTGGCTGCCACTTTATTATTCCTAAACTCTGCCCACAAAGTTTCATTTGATGCCCCCTTCAAGATATCATCTCTCCTTACTGCAGTAACTGACTCCTTAGCTAATAATGCAATTCCTCCTCCTCTTTTCCCCCCTTCCCTGTCTCAACTGAATATTCTATATCCGGGAAGGTTGAGCTGCCAATCCTGTTCCTCCTTCAACCATGTCTCTGAGATGGCTAATATACCACAATTTCATGTCTTAATCCTCACCCTTAACTCATCCGTTTTACCTGTAATACTCCTGACATTAAAGTAGAAGCCATCCAGCTTCTCTTTACTCCCATGAGACTTAATACAGTTGTACTCCTTCTGACTTCATTGCCTTACTGTCTTATGCTGCATACATATTCTGCTAACAGTCTGTGTCCCTTCCCCTGCCAAATTAGTTTAAAGTCCTCCCTACAGCACTCACAAACCTGCCTGCAAGGATGTTAGTCCCGCTTTGTTTCGGATGTAGACCATCATGCTTGTACAGGTTCCTCTTCACCTTTGTGTTAAATGGGCGACCCCTAATACTGAGGTTATTCCCTCTGGTCCTAGACTCACCCACAAGGGGAAACCACCTCTCAGAATCCACCCTGACAAGTCCGCTGAGGATCCTATATTTCTCAATATGGTCACCTCTCATTCTTCTAAACTCCAATCAGTACAGACCCTATTTACGCAATTGCGCCTCATAAGAAAATCTCTCCATAACCGGGATCAACCTATTGAATCTTCTCTGGACTGTCTCCAATGCCATTATATATTTTCTTTGCTAAGGGAACCAAAGCCATTCACAGCATTCCAGGAGTGGTATAACGAGTGCCTTGTATAGTTTTAGCAAAACTTCCCTATTTTTATATTCCATTCCCTTCGAAATAAAGGCCAACATTCCATTTGCTTTTCCTATTACTTGCTGAACTTGCATGCTTGTGTTTTATGATTTACGCATGAGGACCCCCAAATTCCTTTGAGCTGCAGCTTTCTGAAGTCTTTCTCCATTTAAATAATATTCAGCTCCTTTAGTCTTCCAAAGCACATAACTTCACATTTTCCTACATTATATTCCATCTGCCAATTTATGTGCCCACTCACTTAACCTGGCTATATCTTTCTGTAGACTCATTGGGCAGGATTCTCCGACCCCCCGCCGGGTCGGAGAATCGCCAGGGGTCGGCGTGAATCCTGCCCCCGACGTCCTCCAAATTCTCCCACCCCACAAAAATGCCCCAGCGTGAGTCGCACTGCCCGCCTCGGAGAATGGTGGGGTCTGGCGCGACTCAATGGGCCCCGGGGCCGCCCGAATTCTCCGGCCCGCAATGGGCCGAAGTCCCGCCCGTTCTTTGCTAGTACCACCGGCGTAAATTAGAGTAGGTCCTTTACCGGCGGGACCTGGCGGCGCAGGTGGCCTCTGGGGTTCCTGGGGGGGGCGGTGCGGGGTGATCTGGCTCCAGGAGGTGCCCCCACGGTGGCCTGGCATGCGATCGGGGCCCACCGATCCGCAGCGGGCCTGTGCCGTGGAGGCACTCTATCCTTCCGCACCGGAGGCTGTGGTCCTCCACCATTCCCGGCGCGGATGCGAAGCCGTCTGCGCATGCGCGGGGATGACGCCAGCACATGCTGGTGCATTCGCCGACTCACGCCGGCCGCCGGAGGCCCTTCGGCGCCGGTTGGCATGGCGCCAAGCCCCTTTCCCGCCGGCCGGCGGGGCGCAAACCACTCCGGGGCGGGCCTAGCCCCTGAAGGCGCGGAGGATTCCACCTTAGGGGCGGCCCGACGCCGGAGTGGTTCACGACACTCCGTCCCGCTGGGACCCCCCGCCCCACCGGGTAGGGGAGAATCCCGCCCTTTGTGTCATCGTCGCCACTTACCTTCCCACCTCGCATTGTGTCATCTCTCTTTGTGTCATCTGCAAACTTGGCAATAGTGTATTCACATCCCTCATTCCAGTTGTTATATATTACAAATAATTGTGGTCCCAGCACTGATCCATGTGGCACACCATTAATTACAGGTTGCCATACTGAAAATGCCCCTCCTATCCCAACTCTCCCTCTTCTATTAGTTAGCCAATTCTCTATCCTTGCTAACATAAAGTAGCCTTTTGTGTGGTACCTTATCGAATGCCTTTTGGAAATCCAAATGTGTTACATCTATTTGTTTTCATCTATCCTGCTCATTATCACCTCAAAGAATTCTAATACATTTGGCAGCCATCATTTCCCCTTCATGAAGTCATGATTATTCAGCTTAATTATATTATATACTTCGAAATGCTCTGCTATTACATCCTTTCTTACTCTAATATTTTCAAACAACAGATGTTAAGCTAACTGCTTATAGTTACCTGTCTTTTGTCTCCCTTTTTGAATAAGGGTATTACATTGGCAGTTTTCCAATCCTCTGGGACTTCTCCAGAATTTAGAAATTCTTGGTAGATTATGACCAGCGCATCCACCAGTTCTGTACCTACTTCCTTTAATATCATAGGATACGACACATCAGATGTAAGGGGCGGGATTGTCCGACCCCCCGCCGGGTTGGTGAATCGGCGGGGGGGGGGGGGGGGGGGGCGGGGGGGGGGGGGCGGCGTGAATCCCACCCCGCTGCTCCGACGCCGGCTGCCGAATTCTCCAGCGCCAGTTTCCGGCGTGAAATAGACATGGTCCATCCCGGTGGGAACTGGCTTGTCGGCCATCTAGCGGGGTCCTCGGGGGGGGTCCCGGGGGGAATCCGGTCCCGGGGGGGGCGGGGGTTGCTCATGGTGGCCTGGCCCATGATCGGGGCCCACCGACCTGCGGGCGGCTGTGCCATGGGGGCACTCTTTCCCTCTGCGCCGGCCTCTGTAAGGCTCCGCCATATCCGGCGCGGAGATGAAACCCCCTGCACATGCGCAGGAAACACGGCAGCAGTTCTGCGCATGCGCCAGAACACGGCGGCCCGCGGCGGCCCTTCGGCGGCAGTTGGCACGGCGCGAACTCCTCCGCCGCTGGCCTAGCCCCCGGAAGTGCGGAGGATTCCGCAACTTCCGGGCGGCCCAACTCCAAAGTGGTTTGTGCCGCTCTTGGAGCCGGCATCTGGCCATCCCGCCAAGTGCGGGAGAATCCCGCCCAAGATTTGAAGTCTCAGTGCACTTGGGATTATTATTCTATTATCGTACACCAGTAAATCATCAATCACTGTCAGATGTGCTCACTGCTTGAAATATGCACCGGAATTTTCCAATTCTTGTTGGTGGGATCTTCAGGTCCCACTGACGGCGAACTACATGTTTCCCAGCGGCAGGAGGTGCACAGAACGGGAAACCAGTTTAGCAGCGGTGGGAACAGAATCAATGGTGGGCGACCTCCGCCACCATGAAACATGCCACGGCAGCATGCAGAAAATCCCGCCCATGGTCTCAGGATGCGACTATGTGGCAAAAATGTTGGCCATCCTCTACTGCAAAATTCTCAGACTCGCTGACATTCCCTGTCTGATTTTTGTGCCTCTTTGATTTTGGATTGATGCTGGTAATGAATGGACTGTTGTTATAGTAAACTCCTCGACTTCTTGCACAAATTCATTTTTCTGGGTTCTCTGTGTTATTGTTGTTTGTTGTTTTCCTGCCTCCATTAGTATCAGATTCCAATTCCAGAGTATGACTAATATTTTATGGGATGTTTTTACTGTAATGTAAGACCTAAGACAAAGTGAGCAAATTTCTTGCCTGCTCATGCAGCTGCTGATGCTTCTTTTTCAATTTCTGCGTGTCCCTTCTCTGTATCTGTCAATGACCATGATGCGTTAAGAGGCTGGACTGCATTTTCTATCTCTAATTACCTGAAAAAGTACTGTCCCCCACCAATCCTGTAGGCGATGCATCCACTGCTATTATTGTAGCTCACTCCAGGTTTTAATGTGCTAATACCTCTGATGGCATCAACCTCGCCTGGATTTTTCTAATGATTTCTGACATGGTTCTTCCCAACACCATTCATCGTCTTGGTGCAACAACTGGTGTAGTGGCTCGTTGAGTTCTGTTCCGTTTTTTTTTTAAAGAACTTTGGCTACTTGATTCACCACTCCCATAAACCTTTGTAACTCCGAGATGTTCCTCGGAGCTGGAAATTCTTTCATGACTCAGTTCTTCAGTGGATCAACCTTTATTCCGAATGAACATGTGATCATGAAACCTGATTATTGGCCGTGAAAACCCACCTTCCTGGTGAGTGTGAAATCTGCCTCTTGTAGTCTTTGCAGCACTCATCTCACCCTCATGTCATGCTCATCGTTTATCAGCACATCATTCAAATGGCAAACGACTCTGTGTAAACCCGCCAAAGATTTGATGTAGGGCCATAACTTCCTCGGAGTAGCAATCAGAGTTAGATTGCCACTCTGTACCCATTTACTTGCGCCAGAGTATGTCCATGCCTGTCTCACTCAGCCTTCCTGACTCTGATCAAACAAGATTCAGGTAGCGCAAGGACATGGAGGCCCAGGGTCACAATCTAAAAGGGGTAGGGGTCGAACATCGGGGTGGAGGGTTGGGAGGTTAATGCTCTGGTGGCCCAGATTCTAATCCCACTGTAGCTGATGGTGAAATTTGAATTCAGTAAAATAACTGGACTTAAAAGTCGAATGGAAACCATGAAAACATTTGTCGATTGTCGTAAAAACCCATCTGGTTTTGCTAATATCCTTCAGGGAAGGAAGTCTGCCACCTTACCTGGTCTAGCCTACACCCGACTCCAGATCCACAGCAATGTAGCCGCTTTCACAAGCTGCTCAATTCAAAGGCAATTATGGATGGGCAATAAATGCTAGCCCAGCCAATGACACCCACATCGCATAAATGAAGAAAAGAAAAGCTTTTTAAATAATGGGGTTACATTGACAATTTTCCAAAGAAATAGGACAATTCCTGAATCAAGGGAGGTTTGGAAGATTGTGAAGTTATAAATGCCAACCAGCAATTAAAGGCTTCAATAAAACTAATACAAAAGCAGAAATAAAAACAAAAATTCCGAAAATACTCCCCAGGTCAGGTAGCATGTTTGGCGAGAAATAGAGTTAACGGTCTAGATGACCTTTAATAAGAACACATGAAAGGTCATCTCGACCTTGCACGATAATTTTGATCCCTTCTCAGATGCTGCATGACCAGCTGTGTGTTTCCAGCAGTTTTTTTGATTTTGATTTCCTATCTTTAATACAATAAATTTGATACGAGTACTTTAATGTTCTTATTCCTGATGCGGCACTGACAATTTTAAACAATTTAAATCCCTTTTGCCTGGATTTCACTTGTTCATTAAAATGGGTTCTAAATGTTATGGATTTAAGATGTCCAGATGTAATTATGTTGATGAATGGAACCACAGAAAGAATCATTTAATGAAAGATAGGAGAGTTGAATGATTTGTGAAAAAGTGGATGACATTATAAGTATCGTTGGTTTGAAGAGAAACTGCTTCTGTTTAGTAATGAGATGGGAGCTCAGCAACAAGAAACTGTTATCTCCAGATGTCCTTGCTTTGTTGCAACTGTCCTTCAAATGAAACCTAAAGATGCTCGCTCCTGGATTAGGTTAGGTACTTCATTATAATCAAACCTCTCTTTATTTTACGTGCACCACATAAAGCACACGATCATGATTTCCACATGACTTCAAGGGAAATAAAGGGCTGACCTTTATTTGCTTTTATTAAATAAATTATGTGCTGAAAATACAAGAGATACGAATATATGAAGTAAGAGCAGGAGTAGTCCACTCGACCCTTCGAGTTATCTCCACCATTCAATAAGATCATGGCTGATCTGACTGTAACCTCTGCCTATCCCCCTTCACTCCTTGTTTATCAAGAATCAATCTATCTTTGCCTTAAAAGTATTTCACTGCCTTTTGAGGAAGGGAGTTCCAAAGACTCACTACCCTGAGGGAAAAAAAAATCCCTTCTCATCTCTGTCTTAAATGAGTGATCCTCATGTTTCTCGCAAGAGGGCCCTGTCAAGATCCCTCAGGATCGTATATGTTTGAATCAATTCACTCCTCACTTTTCTAATCTCCAGTGGATACAAGCCCAGCCTGTCCAATCTTTCCACATAACCTGCTCATTCCTGAAATTAGTTTAGTGAACCTTCTCTGAACTTCATCTAATGTATGTACATCCTTCCTTAAATAAGGTGACCAATACTGTAGAGTATTTCAGATGTGATCTCACCAGTATCCTGTACAAGTGACGCAAAATCTCCCTACTTCCCTACTTTTGCATCCAATTCCCCTTGCAATAAATGCTAACATTCTATTAGCTTTCACAATTACTTCCTGTACCTGTATACTAGCCTTTTATGATTTATGCACTCGGACACACAGACCCTTCCGAATCTCAGAGCTCTGAAATCTCTCACCATTCAGATAATATATTCCGTTTTATTCTCCCTGCCAAAATGGACAATTTCACATTTGCTCATATTAGACTCCATTTGCCAAATCTTTGCCCACTCTCTTAATCTATGTTCCCATGCAACCTCATTATGTCCTCTTCACAACGTACTTTCCTACCTATCATTGTTTCATCAGCAAATTTAGCAATCATACCTTCATCCAAATGATTTATATACATTACAAAAAGTTCAGGACCCAGCACTGATCCCTGTGCCGCACCACTAATTACATCCCGCCAACCAGAAAAAGACCCATTTACGGCTATGTGGTGAATGTATTGCTGTAACAATTCCCCATGTACATATCTGTATTACGCTGTTGCCCATGTGGGCTCCACCTATGGACCATTGTAAGGTATTACCTATGATGTAGCATGTTGGGGCCTGTGTGGGCTCCGCCCCTGGCTCCACCCCTTGAGGGGAGGTATAAGAGCAGTCGACCTGTAGGCGGCTCCCACTAACAGATCAGTCGCAGGCAGGCACTGTTCTAGTTGCTTAAAGCCACAGTTTACTTCTACTCCTGGTTTCGTGTGAATTGATGGTCGCATCAATTTAATCAACTACAACGCTACTATGGAATCGGCCCTCAAACCTGACCGACTGGAACTCGATCCACAGTCCGCGGAGGCGAAAGAGATTTTTTCGTACTGGCTCCGCTGTTTCAAGGCCTACCTCGTCGCCTCCTCTTGGCCTTCCGTCACCGATGAAAAGAAGCTGAGTCTCCTCCACGCATGGGTGAGCCATCGAATTTCTGTTCAACTCGAGGAAACCTCCACCTACGCAGATGCCCTCGCGACGCTAGAGCGCCTCTACGTAAGGCCCGTGAACGAGGTATACACGCGGCATCTCCTCTCCACCCGCCGCCAGCGTCCCGGGGAATCGCTGGAAGAGTACCTACGCGACCTCAAAGTCCTTGCACGAAGCTGCAATTACCAGGCCGTTACGGCCACTCAACATATGGACCTCGCCATCCGGGACACCTACGTGGCTGGAGTCCGGTCCAACTACGTGAAACAGTGCCTACTCGAAAAAGGTGCCCTAGACCTGGAAGAGACGGTAAAATTAGCCTCCTCTCTGGAAGTAGCGTTCCAAAGCCTTAATGCGTTCCCATCCGATCACGCGACCCCCTTGTGGACCCCCAACCAAGAATACCCCAGGCCTGTGCCGCGCTGCCGCCCGCCCACCTTAGGGGGCTACCCTGTTATTTCTGTGGTCAGCCTCAACACCCCCGGCAGCGCTGCCTGGCCCGGAACGCAAACTGCAGCGACTGCGGGAGAAAAGGACATTTTGCTAAAGTTTGCCTGGCCAGGTCCAAAAACTCTAAATCGCAGGCCCAACCCTCAGACTCACAGGCCCGCAGTGTGGCAGTGTGTCTGCCGGCACCGCCCCCCCCCCCCCCGGACAAGTCATCGGCCTCGTGTTGTCCGTGGGGGCAGCCATCTTCCAGCCCGCACAGCGTGTGCGACTCACGGGGGCCACCATCTTGGCCATCCTCGCCCACGTGGCCCGCACGTGCGATTCATGGAGGCCGCCATCTTGGACGCCATCTTCCTCACCGCCCAACACGTGCGACCGATGGGGGCCGCCATCTTGGCCACCATCTACAACGCTGACCGACACGTGCGCCATCTTGGAACCACCCCAGCACCTCCGACCACGCCGGCTACCCGCAACACAGCGCGGTCACCCTTGGCCAGTCGCGACACAAACACCTCCGGAGTTCTATGATGACCGTCCGGGTAAACGGACACGAAACGCCCTGCCTCTTCGACTCCGGGAGCACAGAGAGCTTCATTCACCCAGACATGGTAAGACGCTGCTCGCTCCCTATCTTCCTGGCGCATCAAATCATCTCCCTCGCCTCCGGCTCGCACTCGGTGCAGATCCGGGGGTGCACTACTGCAACCCTCGCAATACAGGGCATGGCATACACCAACTTTAAATTAATATGTACTCCCCGACCTCTGTGCTCCTCTTCTATTGGGACTGGATTTCCAATGTAACCTCAGGAGCCTAACCCTGAAGTTCGGCGGGCCCCTACCCCCACTCACCATATGTAGCCTCGTGACCCTAAAGGTCGACCCTCCCCCGCTCTTCGCAAATCTCACCGCCGACTGCAAACCAGTCGCCACCAGAAGTAGGCAGTACAGCATCCAGGAATGGACTTTTATCAGGTCCGAGGTCCAGCGACTCTTGCGGGAGGGAATCATCGAGGCCGGCAATAGTCCCTGGAGAGCCCCGGTGGTGGTCGTCAGGACCGGGGAAAAGTACCGTATGGCTGTAGGTTACAACCAAACCATAAACTGGTACACGCACCTCGATGCGTACCCCCTTCACCGGATCACAGACATGGTTAATCAGATCGCGCACTACCGGGTGTTCTCCACGGTGGATCTGAAGTCTGCGTACCACCAGCACCCAAACCGCCCGGGGACCGCTACTGCACGGCTTTTGAGGCAGACGGCAGCCTCTTCCACTTCCTCCGGGTCCCCTTTGGCGTCACAAACGGGGTCTCGGTCTTCCAAAGGACAATGGACCGAATGGTGGACCAGTACGGGCTGCGGGCCACATTTCCGTACTTGGACAACGTCACCATCTGCGGTCATGATCAGCAGGACCACGATGCCAACCTCCAGAGATTTCTCCAAACCGCCCGAACCCTTAACCTTACTTACAACAAGGAGAAATGCGTTTTCCGCACAACCAGACTAGCCATCCTCGGCTACGTCGTGGAAAACGGGGTTCTCGGACTCGACCCCGACCGTATGCGCCCCCTCCTGCAACTCCCCCTTACCCACTGCCCCAAGGCCCTGAAAATGTGCCTCGGGTTCTTTTCATATTACGGCCAGTGGGTCCCCAACTTTGTGGACAAAGCCCGCCCACTAATCAAGGCCGTCATCTTCCCACTGGCGGCTGAGGCCCGCCAGGCCTTCAGCTGCATCAAGGCGGATATCGCCAAAGCCGCGATGCGCGCGGTGGACGAGTCCGTCCGCTTCCAGGTGGAGAGCGACGCATCAGAAGGCGACCTCGCTGCTATCCTCAATCAAGCAGGCAGGCCAGTAGTGTTTTTTTCACGACCCTCACCATCTCCGAAATTCGACACTCCTCAGTTGAAAAGGAAGCCCACGCCATCGTGGAAGCCCCGTGAGGCACTGGAGGTACTACCTCGCTGGTAGGAGGTTTATCCTCATCACCGACCAGCGATCGTTAGCCTTCATGTTCGATAATACGCTGCGGGGCAAAATCAAGAATAATAAGATCTTGAGGTAGAGGATCGACCTGTAATTACCTGAACTCTCCACCTGTAATTACGATATCGTATATCGTCCTGGGAAGCTCAACGAACCCTCAGATGCCCTGTCGCGGCACATGCGCCAGCGCGCAAGATGACCGACTACGTACTATCCACGATGACCTCTGCTGTCTGGGGGTCACCCGGCTTCACCACTACATCAAGGCCCGCAACCTGTCCTACTCCACAGAGGAGGTCAGAGCTATGACCAGGGACTGCCAAATCTGTGCGGAGTGTAAGCCGCACTTCTATCGACCAGATAAGGCTCACCTGATAAAGGCATCCCGGCCCTTTGAGCGCCTCAGTATCGATTTCAAAGGGCCCCTCCCCTCCAACAACCGCAACACATATTTCCTCAACATCATCGATGAGTTCTCCCGCTTCCCCTTTGCAATCCCTTGCCCCGACATGACCGCGGCCACCGTCATTAAAGCCCTACATAGTGTCTACACCCTGTTGTGTTTCCCCACGTACGTTCACAGTGACCGGGGCTCGTCGTTCATGAGCGACGAACTGCGTCAGTACCTGCTGAGTAAGGGCATCGCCTCAAGCAGGACTACCAGTTATAACCCCAGGAGAAATGGGCAGGTGGAGAGGGAGAACGCGACGGTCTAGGAATCTCCCGGTTCCCCACTGGCAGGAGGTCCTCCCCGACGAACTGCACTCTATTAGGTCCCTACTTTGCACCCCTCATGACCGCCTATTTGTTTTCCCCAGGAAATCCACCTCAGGGGCCTCGCTTCATTCCTGGCTGAAGACACCGGGGCCCGTCCTGCTCCGCAAACACGGCAGGAGCCATCGAGGTCTAGAGGGTCCAGCTCCTACACTCCAACCCCCTGTACGCATACATCGAACACCCCGACGGCCGACAGGATATGCTCTTCCTCCGGGACCTGGCACCCGCAGGTTCCACTACCATCGCTACCCCATCTTACCCCACCAAACCTACGCTGACCAGCGTCGCCGCCCCTACATGGCACCCACACCCCCTCCCACCCGACATTCCCCCTTCACCGATCCACAGGAATGAAGCCCCAGAAGGCATGCTCCCAGAGTCCACGTCTGTGCCCGCACCAGCGACTTCACTACCGATGCCAGCACGGCTGAGTTCGATGCCCGGGCCAGCTGTGATACCAGAGCTTCGGCGATCACAGCGCACTATCCGTGTGGCAGACAGGCTGAACTTATGAACCCTTCACCCCCGCCGGACTTCATTTTTTTAACAGGGGGTGAATGTGGTGAATGTATTGCTGTAACAATTCACCATGTACATATCTGTATTACGCTGTTGCCCATGTGGGCTCCACCTATGGACCATTGTAAGGTATTACCTATGATGTAGCATGTTGGGGCCTGTGTGGGCTTCGCCCTTGGCTCCACCTCTTGAGGGGAGGTATAAGAGCAGTCGACCGGCGGCTCCCACTAACAGATCAGTCGCAGGCTGGCACTGTTCTAGTTGATTAAAGCCACAGTTTACTTCTACTCCTGGTTTTGTGTGAATTGGTGGTCACATCAGGCTACATTTGGTTTCTTGTTAGCTAGCAATTCTTCAATCCATGCCAATATGTTACCTCATACACGATAAACTTTTATTTTCCACAATAATCTTTAATGTTGCATCTTATCAAATCCCTGCCAGAAATCTAACTACACTACGTCCACCCGTTTCCCTTTATCCATAGCATGTGTGACTCCATGAAAGAACGTCAATAAATTGGTTAAACATGTGTGGTAAACCACTGTTGCACCTGTATTAGGTGATGTATGGTAGGACCTGTACTACAGGTACGTTGGTAGTCCCTGCATGCTGGCTCCGCCCAGTAGTCGGAGTATAAACGTGTGTGTTATGAGAGAGAGAACAGAGAGAGAGACAGAGAGAGAGATACAGAGAGAGAGAACAGAGAGAGAGAGATACAGAGACAGAGAGAGAGATAGAGAGAGAGAGAGAGATACAGAGACAGAGAGAGAGAGACAGAGAGAGAGACAGAGAGAGAGACAGAGACAGAGAGAGAGAGACAGAGAGAGACAAAGACAGAGAAAGACAGAGAGATACAGAGACAGAGACAGAGAGAGACAGAGAGAGAGACAGAGAGACAGAGAGAGAGAGAGACAGAGAGAGATACAGAGACAGAGAGAGAGACAGAGAGAGAGATACAGAGAGAGAGACAGAGAGAGAGAGAGAGACAGAGAGAGAGAGAGAGAGAGACAGAGACAGAGAGATACAGAGAGAGAGAGAGACAGGCAGAGAGAGAGACAGAGAGAGAGAGAGAGAGATAAAGAGACAGAGAGAGACAGAGCGAGAGGCAGAGAGAGAGAGGCAGAGAGAGAGGCCGAGAGAGACAAAGACAGAGAGAGAGACAGAGAGAGACAGAGAGAGACAGAGACAGAGATACAGAGAGAGAGAGAGAGAGAGAGAGAGAGACAGTTTGTTACAGAGAAGGCTGCAACATGCCTGGAGTCACTGTTTCAAAAAGAGAGAGAGAGAGAGACAGTTTGTTACAGAGAAGGCTGCAAATACTGAATTACCACCCGTGAGAAGGCAGAAATACGTGTTAGTCCTGGTAGACCACCTTACGGGTTGGGTAGAAGCTTACCCTACAACCACCGCCACCACAGGTGGCGTCTCTAAAATCATTCTGGAGCAAATAATTCCCCGATACGGGTTGGTAGAAAATATAGACTCGGACAGGGGAAGTCACTTTACCTCTAAGGTCTTACAAGAAACCATGAGACGTTTGGAGATCAATTGGGACTTCCACACTCCTTGGCACCCCCCTCATCGGGACGGGTGGAAAGGATGAATCAAACCCTTAAAAATCATTTGTCAAAAATAATACTAGAAACTAGGCTCCCCTGGACAAAATGCTTACCGATAGCCCTTCTAAGAATCCAAACGGCTCCAAGAAAAGATTTGGGGTTGTCCCCATACGAAATGTTGTTCGGATTGCCATACCTTGGAACAATGGGAGAATTGCCCATTACAGAATGTAAAGATATCTATGTAAAGAAATATATACTGGCACTGTCTTCCTCATTATAATTCCTCAGGAGACAAGGACTGCTAGCGCAGACACCTCCCCTTGAATTCGCAGTCCACAAATTTAAACCAGGAGATTGGGTACTGGTGAAATCGTGGAAGGAAACCAAGCTTCAAACCACTTGGGACGGACCGTTCCTGGTTTTGTTAACCACAGAGACTGCCATACGAACCGCGGAAAAAGGTTGGACTCATTACAGCAGAACGAAGGGTCCCGTGAAATCACCACCTGAACAAGAACAATGGCATGTGGAGGCCACTGAGGAACCATTAAAGATAAGGTTGAAAAGACACTGAATCCTGAACTACTCAATAATATGACGAAACTACAGCTAAAATGGACTATACAATGTATAATAATATTAATAATGTGGGAGGACGGAAACGGTCGTTTGGTTACATTGACAATCCCAGAAAGTCGGTACCCTCAGGTAATACGGACTGATCTATGCACCCTCATAGACTGCGAGTCAGCAGGGAATGGAAAGGAATTTAGGGTGGAGGCTCTTGTTTACCGAGGGGGGGGTTGGCAGGAACGGTTGTGCCAATTGCCCAATCGCAGAGGGGCACCACCGGTCATATCCATTCACCAGATTAATGGAAATTCCCCCTCAACGTGCAAGGCTGGAACTTGTAACCCCGTATACATCACCATAAAACACACGGCTTGGACCGAGACAGGCAATAAGCATTGTTCACTAAGACATGAGATATTCAGGGTAAAAATGAGAAATAGTGAGACTAAATGCTGCTTCCGTATCTCAATAGACCAGGGGCAGCTCCCACTAATGGAACTAGGAATGAAAAGCAGGAGGAAGGACCGGCAGTCAAAATAATAGAAGTAAAAGATTTAGAGAAAGCCTTTGAGATAGAAACCGGCTATGAGGGACAGAATGCGTGAATTGAGTGGGTGCGGTATTCGGCTCAGTCGCTGGAGAAAGGCAATTGTTATGCTTGCGCATCAGATAGACCACAGGCCCATCTGGAGCCCTTTCCAATGGGGTGGAAAGAAAATAGAGGGAGCATGGAATGCATGATGGCCTTGTACCAAGATGAGAACGCCTGGGGCAATAGGACCTGCACTGCCCTATCTCTGATGTTCCCTCCTGTTAAGCAGAAACAATCAGCAAACCCTCCCTCCTTCTTGGTTACCGTGACGCATCATAAATCGTGTATAAGTCGTTCTGATACGGGACTAAGTAAAGATATGGGAGAACTCAAGACTTGTCTTGAGACTAAGAACGTGACCACCCAGGGCAATTACTCATCACTAAAAATACCACGTGCAGATATATGGTGGTATTGCGGAGGAAAGATCCTAAGACCCACTCTACCCCCCCAATGGAAAGGGACATGCACATTAGTTCAGCTAGCCATACCGTTCAGTGTAGCCTATGAAAGACAAAAGGAGAAGGGGAGTGTTAAAGGGAAACGATCTAAACGAAGCATACCCACCTCATTTGATGAATATTTGGGAAATGGAAAGGGTTAATTGTATCCATCCTCACCTCCATTATCGTAGTAATAGGAGCATTGGTGGCAATAGGCTGTTGCATCATCCCGTGCGTAAGAGGCTTGGTGCAGAGGCTCATCGAAACAGCCTTGACCAAGCAGATGCCATTACCCCTGGGTAAGGGAGGCCAGGAAACAATTTGCCTACTAGAAAGAGGGAAGACTGAAGGAGAGGACGACCCCATAGAAAGAGAGGTTGAGAGGATGTTGGACAATTTTGGGGAAGGCTAGAAGGGGCGGCATAGTGTAAAAAGCAACAAGAGTAAAAAGAAAAAAATGGGGAATTATGAGAAATGAGCAATTTATGTTGTTTTCACATGTCGTTTTTACATGAATAAACTCTGGTTAACAAAGAAGATGTCAACAATAGTGCTTGATGGGAAATAAGATGTCAAGTGGAGTTTTGTGTAAGCTGCAGGGCCCAAGTTGTTGTAACTGTGAACGTGACTGACCTTCGGGAATGAACAGGATCTACAATAACAGGATGCAGGTGCAGACGGGGGGGCCTCATCCTACATCATCTTTAATTGACGGTTCAAGGGTGTACCAGGAGCTAACAGAAACCACTGCTAGGCGAAGCAAGGGGGAAGCCAAAGTGAACATAACAAGTCCAAATAAGGAATCACTGATAAGGAAACTGCCATCAAGGCAGAGAGTGGGGTGTGTTTCTCAGAGATTGTATAGAAAAAACCATGCTGTGTTAATTCTGTGTGTCTGCTACTGTGACAAGCGGCACCCGTTCTTGCAAGATCGATTGAATAAAATACTTCTTCAGAATTTGACTAAGTGCAAATTATTATCAAGTGAGCGGTGTTTCTCACAGTGTCCTCCATGCTGCAGCCATTTCGCCAGCTGCTGTGGGAGGCCACACATCAACATGATTGCCTCTTCACAAACATCTGACTTTGTCAGATTGCCTTGAATTTTTCTAAGTGCCCTGCCATAATAGTGGACTGTAGTCAGCATTACGGTGAAGCAATCTGGAAACAGTGTCCTGCAATCAATTCTTGTTGAAAAAACAAAGAGTGATATCAGAGAAAGTCCTGCAGAGCCTGGAAGTAAAAGATCACAAAAGAGAGTGAGACTGAGTGTGAAGCTGGCAGGTTAAACAAGCGTGAGGAAGAGCAGGACTGAGAGTGGAGCTGGTAGGTTGAAAGAGCGTGAGAAAGAGCGAGACTGAGAGTGGAGCTGGCAGGTTAAAAGAGCGTGAGAAAGAGCAAGACTGAGAGTGGAGCTGGTAGGTTGAAAGAGCATGAGGAAGAACAGGACTGAAAGCGAAGCCAGGAGGATAAAAGAGCAGGACTGAGAGCAAAGCCAGGAGGATAAAAGAGCAGGACTGAGAGCAAAGCCAGAAGGTTGAAAGAGCAGGAATGAGACTTCCGGGTGCGGCGATGACCAGCTAGGTCGCACGTTTCGGCAGCTCCCGGTGGAACGGACTTTTGGGCTCTTAATAAGAGCCCCAACGGCAATTTTAACGGCTAAAAGCACTGTGCGGATACGGATGGAAAAAGGAGAGGAAAGTGGCCGTATTGCGGTGGATCCTTTAGAGCAGTATCATGAGTTTTGTGTGGGCCGGGAAGACCCCGAGAGTGAGGAATGGATTTTTGCAGCGTAGTAGGGATAGGGGGGGCTGGCACTACCGAGCCTAAGTGAGTACTACTGGGCCGCCAATATCTCAATGGTATGTAAGTGGATGGGAGAAGATGGGAGAAGAGGAGGGAGCGGCGTGGAAGAGATTGGAGAGGGCGTCCTGCAGGGGGACTAGTCTACAAGCTATGGCGACGGCGCCGTTGCCGTCCTCGCCGAAGAAATACACCACAAGCCCGGTGGTGGTGGCTACTCTGAAAATTTGAGGGCAGTGGAGACGGCATAGGGGAAAGACGGGAGCCTCGGTGTGGTCCCCGATAAGAAATAACCATAGGTTTGCTCCGGGGAGAATGGATGGGGGATTTGGAACATGGCAAAGAGCAGGAGTAACACAATTGAGAGATCTGTTTATAGATGGGACGTTTGCAAGTCTGGGAGCGCTGACCGAAAAATATGGGTTGCCCCAAGGGAATGCATTCCGGTATATGCAACTGAGGGCTTTTGCGAGGCAACAGGTGAGGGAATTCCCGCAGCTCCCGACGCAGGAGGTGCAGGACAGAGTGATCTCAAAGACATGGGTGGGGGACGGTAAGGTATCAGACATATATAGGGAAATGAGGGACGAGGGGGAGATTATGGTAGATGAGCTGAAAGGGAAATGGGAAGAAGAGCTGGGGGAGGAGATTGAGGAAGGGCTGTGGGCTGATGCCCTAAGTAGGGTAAACTCATCGTCCTCGTGTGCCAGGCTAAGCCTGATACAATTTAAGGTGTTACACAGGGCGCATATGACTGGAGCACGACTCAGTAAATTTTTTGGAGTAGAGGATAGGTGTGCGAGATGCTCGAGAAGCCCAGCGAATCACACCCACATGTTCTGGTCATGTCCGGCACTACAGGGGTTTTGGGTGGGGGTGACAAAGGTGCTTTCGAAGGTGGTGGGGGTCCAGGTCGAACCAAGCTGGGGGTTGGCTATATTCGGGGTTGCAGAAGAGCCGGGAGTGCAGGAGGCGAAAGAGGCTGATGTTTTGGCCTTTGCGTCCCTAGTAGCCCAGCGCAGGATACTGTTGATGTGGAAGGAAGCCAAGCCCCCGGGTGTGGAGACCTGGATAAATTACATGGCAGGGTTTATAAAGCTGGAACGGATTAAGTTCATCCTAAGGGGATCGGC
Source organism: Scyliorhinus torazame (assembly GCF_047496885.1). Lineage (NCBI taxonomy): Eukaryota > Metazoa > Chordata > Chondrichthyes > Carcharhiniformes > Scyliorhinidae > Scyliorhinus > Scyliorhinus torazame. The sequence goes on along the minus strand of NC_092722.1, from coordinate 140,238,330 downwards.
TCAAGGGTTCACCAGGCGGTGGCAACCGTTCGTCGAATACCTCACAGAAAGATAGAGGGAATGGAAAAGAAGAAGACAGCAGCAGCAACCCAGGGGGGTGGGGAGGGGGGGTAGGGGGAGGAACCAGAAGGACTCTCAGGGATGTTAGTGTATAAGTATAATATGTATAGGTTGTTGTTATAGGTAATTGTATACTGGACTGTTGAATTGTATTTTTGGAGAGTATTTATTTGGGACAAGGCAGTTGCCATTTAGTTTTTTTTTTTAATTTTGATGTTGTTTATATATTATTTATTTCTTGTTTAAAAAACTGGCCATTGTTATTTATATTGTTATATTACTGTGTAAAAGATACACAATGTACTGTTATGGTTGGCCAAAAATTTTGAATAAAATATATTTTTTTTAAAAAGAAAGAGCAGGAATGAGAGCAAGGCCAGGAGGATAAAAGTGGGTGGCACATTAGCACTGTTGCTTCACAGTGCCAGGGTCCCAGGTTCGATTCCCGCTTCGGTCACTGTCTGTGCAGATTCTGCACATTCTCAGTGTCTGTGTGGGTTCCCTCCAGGTGCCCCGGATTCCTCCCACAAGTCCCGAAGACGTGCTATTAGGTGGATCTGGACATTCTGAATTCCCCCTCTGTATACCTGAACAGGCGTCGGAGTGTGGTGACGATGGAATTTTTACAGTAACTTAATTGCAGTTGTAGCCATCTAAGATGGCCACCTGAAAAGGACCATGGGAATTATGGCCAACCCAGGACTCAGGCAGATACACAGCTTATGTGTATGAAAAACGCAGGTAACCAGACCTGACCGAAACCCCCGACCGTTTATATTTTAATGGCCCATTTTCCAGGACAATAGAACTCCAATCAAGCAACCGGTACAGTCACCACTCCCTTGCTCAGAAAGCACAACTGTCAAGGTCAATAACCGCTCAGGACCCGCCCAGCTACCAAGGCACCTGCCCCTTTATTGACCAAAATCGAAGAAAGTGATCAGAGCCCTGTTGAACTATTGGGTCCAAGGTTAAGGACAGCCCCAAAGAGTGCGAAATCCCAGAGGAAAAAAGAGGACACAGCCATGTGTTTTGTCTCTCTTGGATCCGGCCTGTGCCTACCCAATTTCAGCAGGAACAGCCAGCTAAGTTCAAGACCAACGATCGCTACCTGACGGATGAGCCCAGCAGAGACAGAGTCACTTTCTTCGACCCAGTCAAGTGAAATCCAGATAAAGGCCTTTATCCATTTGCACGGTGCCGGTCGCCCTGAAGTTAGTTATAGGTTATTGTAGCTGATAGGTGTAGTTTAACTCATAGTAGATATTGTGTTTGCATGTCGAGATAACTCTTGTATATGTAAATAAACCATCTTTTGAACTAACTAACTAGTTGTGTGGTTATTTGATCGATATAAGGGAAAGGCTTGTGGTTCACCGAGATAAATAAATAGAGCAACACAGTGTTAATGTAAGCCTACTTGTGACAATAATAAAGATTATTATTATAAAAAGAGTGTGAGAAAGAGCGAGACTGAGAGCAGAGTGCTAGCTTGGAGTTTGGAGCTCCTGAAGTCACATCAGGATCCAAAAGTGACACGGGACAAGTAGAAGCAGTGGATTAGGTGTTTATGGTCAGGTAAGCATTTACTACTTTTGTTGCTCATCGCTTGCAAGGTCTATATTTTGTAGTCTACAGTTTGTAAGGGCTACATTCTGTAGTAACGAGGATTAGGGAAAAGGGCCCTCAAGTAGTGATATTATTTATAAGTCATAGGAGTCATAGAATCCCTACAGTGCAGAAGGAGGCTATTCAGCCCATTGAGTCTGCACAGAACCTCTGAAAGAGCACACTGCCTAGGCCCACACCTCCGCCCTACCCCATAGCTTCACCTAACCTGCGCATCCCTGGACACTAGGGCAATTGTAGCATTGCCAATCAACCTAACGTGCACATCTTTGGACTGTGGGAGGAAATTAGAGCACCCGGAGGATACCCACGCAGACACGGGGAGAACATGCAAACTTCACACAATCACCAAACGCCGGAATTAAACCTGAGTCTCTGCCTCTATGAGGCAGCTGTGCTAACTAGTGTGCCACCGTGCCGTCCCATTTCATTTTAAGTGAACATTTCTGGTGTCTGGTGCCAGCATGTGTGCAGGAGGTGTCTCCAGCTGCAGCTCCTGGATGCTAGGCTTTCAGAGCTAGAATGGTGGCTGGAGATATGGTGGAGCAGCCACAAGTCTAGAGTTTCATGGCTAGCAGTTATAGAGAGGTGGTCACACCATCAGGTTAAGAGTCCACAGACAGGACAGGAATGGGTGACCATCAGGTAGAGCAAGAGGACTAGGCAGGCAGTGCAGAATCTCCTGTGGCCATTCACCTGCAAAACAGATGTACCACTTTGGATACAGTTGAGAAGAATGACCTCTCAAAGTAAAGCAACAATGCCAAATTTATTGGAGGAGAGGTGTACAAAGTGTTGGAATGCAATAGTTATAGGGGATTCAATTGCAAGGGGAATAGGTAGGCATTTCTGTGGTTGCAAATGTGTCTCCAGATGGCTTGTTGCCTCCCTGGTGCTAGGGTCAAGGATGTCTCAGAGCACCTACAGGATGTTCTAAAGGGGAGGGTGAACAGCCATTGGTCGTGGTACACATTGGTACAAACAACATAGGTTGAAAAAAAGGATTGAGGTCCTAAAAGCAGAATAGGGGGTTAGGAAGCAAGTTGAAAAGTAGGACCTCAAAGGTAGTGATTTCAGAGCAGAAACAGCAGGATATATCAGATGAATACATGGCTGAAGAAATGGTGGGAGGGGGAGGGTTTCGATTTCTGGGACATTGGGGCTAGTTCTGGGGAGGTTGGACCATTACAAACTGGACAGGTACACCTGATCAGGACTGGGACTGATATTTTAGAGTGGTTGGGGAAGGTTTAATCCAAAATGGTAGGGGGATGGGAACCTATGCAAGGAGTCAGTGGAGGGTGAAAGACGGACAAAATGAAAGACAGAAGGGGGAATAAGGAAAGTGGTAGGCATACAAATCAAGAGCCAGAATCAAACAGGGTCACAGTGAAAAGTAAAAAATAATGGGTTTGGGACAAGGAATGTTAAAAAGACAAGCCTTAAGATTTTCTGCCTTAACGAGTGGAGCAGTAGCAATAAAGTTGATGAATTAATTATGCAAATGTAAATGGGCATGATATAGCCAGGATTATGGTAACATGGTTGCAGGGTGACCAGGGATGGGAATTGAACACCCAGGATTAGTCAGTATTTAAGAAGGACAGACAAAAAGGAAAGGCAATGGGGTTGTATGTCTGGTTAAAGAGGAAATTAATGAAATTGTGTTGAAGGATATTAGCTCCCATGATGTGGAATCTGTATGGGTAGAGCTGAGAAACACCAATGGGCAAAACACATTAGTGGGAGTTGTACAGAGATCTCCAAACTGTAGTGGTGTTGTTGGGAATGATATTAAACAGGAACTTAGAGATGCATGTGATACAGGAACATCTGTAATTATGGGTGACATTAATCTGCATATAATTTGGGCAAATCAAGTTAGTAACAAGACCATAGAGGAGGAATTCTTGGAGTGTATACGGGATGGTTTTCTGTGCCAACATGTTGAGGAATCAATAAGAGAACAGGCAAACTCTACAAGATATTGTGTAACGACAAAGGGATAATTGGTAATCTAGTTTTGCAAGACACCTTGGGAATGAGCGACCATAACATGATAGAATCCTTCACCAAGATGGCAGGCGACAGAGTTAATTCTGAGACTAGAGTCCTGAATTTAAATAAAGGAAAATACTATGGTATGGGGCACAAGTTGACTATGATGGATTGGGGAACGTTACTTAAAAGAATGACGGTGGACAGATAATGGCAAACATTCAAATAGCGCATGAGTGAACTGCAACAATTGTTCATTTTTGTCTGGCACAGATATAAAACAGGAAAGGTGGCCAATCCACGGCTTACAAGGGAAATTGGAGATAGTATTTGATCCAAGGGAGAGGCATATAAATTGGCCGTAAAAAACAGCAGACCTGAGCACTGGGAGTAGTTTGGAATTCAGCAAAGGAGAACAAAGAGATTGATTAAGAAGGAGGAAATAGAGTACGAGAGTAAGCTGGCGGGAAAGTAAAAACTGACTGCAAAGGTAAAGGTAGATGAGGTGGAGCCAGTGAATGTGATATGTTTAGACTTTCAGAAGGATTTTGACAAAGTTCTACACAAGAGATTAGTGTGTAAAATTAAAGCGCATGGGATTGAGGGTAGTGTAATGAAATGGATAGAAACAGTTGGCAGACAGGAAAGAAAGAGCAATAATAAACGGATCTTTTCACAAATGGCAGACAGTGACTAGTGGGGAACCACAGGGATCAGTGCTAGGACCCCAGTTGTTCACATTTATATTAATGATTTATATGAGGGAACTAAATATATTATCACCAAATTGACACATGACACAAAACTGGATGGGAGGGTGAGCTGTGAGGAGGATGCAGAGATGTTTCAGTGTGATTTGGACAAGTTGAAGACCAGTGCAAAATTCCTGTTTAATTTATCTGCCATCTCGTTTTTCATTACTAATTCCCCAGACCCACTTTCTATAGTACCAATGCTCACTTTATTAACTTTTTTCTTATTTTAATCTGTAGAAAGTTTTACTATCCGTCTTTATATTTCTAGGTAGCTTTCTCTCATACATTTTCCCTCCTTATTAATCTTTTTGTTATTCTTTTCAGTTATATATTGTCCTATCTTCTAACATGCCACCCATTGTTGCACAATTATATGCTTTTTCACAAAATTTGATGCTACCTTTAATTTTTTCAGTTAACTACAGATGATGGGTCCTCCCTGTGGTGATTTGCCTGTGAATAGTATTGTACATAATTAACAATGCGACCTCCAACCAGCTGGTGGTGTTAGACATCGATCACGTGACGTGTGACACTTGCCAGTTGGTAGTAAGGCGTACAATAGGACAGTCACACATAGGGTAGTTCCAGGAGAGTTCACAGAACTTTAATAGTAACCTAGTCTGTACAGTATTCTGTTTGTTATCTTTCCACGTCATGGTAAACCACTGTTGCACCTGTATTATTTGATGTAAGGTAGGATCTGTACTACAGGTTCGCCGGTAGTCCCTGCCTGCTGGCTCCGCCCAGTAGGCAGAGTATAAATATGCGTGTCCTCCATTCAGCAGCCATTTCGCCAGCTGCTGTGGGAGGCCACACATCTTAGAGCAACAAAGCCTCAGTTGTATCTAACTCTAGTCTTTGTTCAACTGATCGTGCCTCACACGTGTTCATCAATAAATCATCATTCCAGTTAAGTCGCCAGATGTTCTGTGTGCATCATTGCAATGGCAAGTTCACAGACACAAGGTACCGGGAGTGTTGAACATTTAAAGGTAACAGCAGAAAAGACGAGGCGAAACCGGCCGAAGAACGAAAAAGGTGAAGATTCTTCCACTGACCTGAATGGAACAATGGCCTGTGATGACTCAATAAATGATAGTGAAACTTGAGATGGAAAGTTTAAAGCCACCCCATCAGCTTCAAGTCTCGGGTACTGTAGATGAAAACTGCCGCATTTTTAAACAGCAGTTCAAGCTCGATATTTCAGCCCTTGTCCTTCAGGCACAGACTGACGAGAGGTGCATTGCAATACTGCTCACAGTGGCAGGTCCCCAAGCAATCAAAATCTACAATACCTTCGCTTTTGAGAGTGAAGAGGAGAGCAAGAGCTACGATGTATTTTGATCGGCATTGCTCTCCGGAAAGAAATGAAACATTTGAAAGATACATTTTTTGTATGTGTGCCCAGAAACCAGGTGAATCTTTTGACAGCTTTTGTAAATGACTTGAGGCTGAAGGCCCAGTCCTGCAACTTCAGTGATCTAAAATTATCGATGATCCGCAACCAAATAGAATTTGCACATCAAATGATAAGCTCCGTGGCGGATTGTTATGGGAAAAAGACCTGAAATTGGAAAATGCGATTAAGATTTGCCATGCGAGTGAGTTGGCTGCACAGCAGATCAGTACTCAGTTTGAAACATTTTGCCACCAACATGGAAGAAGATGCCCGCGCCATCAGCACTGTGACACAGTTCAATAAGGAACGTGGTCTCAGCCATTTTAAGTGGCCGACTGGAGCCGCCATCTTGTGCCAGAAATGTGGCAACCGACATGACCCACAGTATGCTCCAGGTGTGGCCGTACAAATCATTTTGCGAAACAATGATTTTCGCGTCCTACTGTGGACCAGACAGGGTTAGTCAATGCAATTGACGAGATATCCCTTGATGAATTATTTTTCATTGATCTGATTTCAACTAAAAGAGTTCGAAAATAAAAGAGTAAAACGCTTTAATGACCAGTTGGAAAAACAGTGAGGATCCAACTGATACCGTTGAAAACAGATGGACATTTCCAATTATGCTGACTGACGCACTGATAAAATGCAAGCTCGACAAGCGAGCGAGGGCAAACCTCAGTCTGTACGATTTGCACGGGCTGCAAGTTCAACCGAAAGTAGTAAATCAACCAACACTGCTGATCGACTACAGTGGAATGAGATTGAGACGCTGGGGGAATGTGAGCATGAAGCATGGGTACACAACAGAGGTCACATCGTACCATTTTCCATTGTGGACATGAAACACGAGTCCATCATAGGGGCGGATGCGTGCGATGCTCTGAACCTAGTTGAGCAGCTGTACGTCCCAGTCAACGAGGCGACATAAAATTACTGCGATTCGCAACTAGATACAGTGATGAAATTATCTGAGTGAGATACGAGCAATAGTGAAAGTGGCGGAAGATTAATCAGAGAAAGGGATGGAGGATCCATAGGACACTATAGAGTTCTGGTTAGCGGTCTTCGAATGAGGATATGCTCAGTAACATGATCCAGGAGCATGATCAGCCCATCCTGCACCATCTACAAGATGGAGCCATAAAGTTCTCAGATCCGGGACAGCCAATGGAGTTCAAGTTTGAACCGAATAAATACTTCACAAATTAGGTGCTCGCTAAAACATAGCAGATGGAGTCGTGGCCTGATGGTCAGGCTTCTTCGTATTTACAATCACATCGACTGGAAGAAAGGAAAAAATGTCGCACTGAAAACCATTAAAATGAAGCAGTTGCATCAGGGTCGGCCAACTCGTAAAACAGTTATGAAAACTGGACTAAGAGGTTCTTTTCTCAACTTCTTCACTCCTGAGATTCCAGAGCATCAAGTGTTCCATGGCAGCTAAAAATCGGTCAATTGCTGCATGAACACATAATTCCACAAGCAGTGCTATGCTTCACGGAAGATGATGATGATATTGACTCCGATGATGAGGATTGTGGTGATATTTACGAGGACCATGAATACGATGAAGAAAATAAAGGCTCGGAGGGTGAGCCAGATGAGGGCGACTTTGAAATGCTCGTAAGGTTGTTTCGTGGGAGTGATGAGGTGACCATGAAGGACGCCCAGTCTGCGCAGGCCACACAGAAGTGTGACAGCTCTAAGATGGCATATGCAGAGGTTGAAAGTGAGATGGTTGTAGTGGAGACTTTGGATGAAACCAACTTAAACGCGAACAAACTAAGAACGGAAGATATTATACCCATTCTGGCGAAACTGGCTCCAGAGGCATACAGTGAAACGTCTCAGGCCTCTGAAATGGTTCTGGTAGTGGACTCCCCAAGATTCAAGGCTACTGCACCAAAAGATGAATTAGAGGAGCAGATGGCTGTATCCGTACGCAGCTCCACAGCGACAGATGATACTTACACCATGTTACCAGACATGGCTGTATCTGTATACAGTTCCACGATGATGGATGATATGTACATATTACAAGACAAGGATGAGCCATTACTTGGTTCTTCAGGAACAGATGACTTATGCATTGTAATTTTGAGTGACGAGGAGCCATCACTTGGGTCTCAAACACAGGATGGAGTGACAGCACGCAATGTAGAGGATGTAAATCCAACCCAGACACCAGAGTGAAAGGCTATGCAAACAGCAGCTGAAGGTACAGACGTGACCATGGCCGCACAGTCCCTCGGAAGTGAGCCTACACAAAACATCTCAGCAGATGATCCACAAACACCAGCTCCCATGGCGCAGGCCAGTGGCAAGGTGGGTGCTAACCAAAGCCAAGCGGAGTCACAAAATCGCTCTTAAAACAAAAAAGAGGAAGAGAAGGGGAGCTGTAAGTCCCACAAGGATACCAAACAAGAAGACATCAGCAATATGGCCAACAGGCCAGAGTGCACAACAAAGCAGCAGCAAAAAGCATTGCATAAAGACACAAAAAAAGCAGAAGTTGATGACCCAGGCATGGCCAGCAAGAATACCGCCGGAAAGCTGACAAGAGCCCAGAAGATCAATGGGGTGATCCTTTCAGAGATGCACAATGAGCTGTACACAAGGGAAACTGTTAGCAGGCATATTATGTTAATTCAAGCACAGTTGAATCTGTATATACATATGCCACGATAATACAAATCATGTTTTTGTATATAATTTTAAAAAAAAATTTAGAGTAGCCAATTATTTTTCTTTTCCAATTAAGGGGCAATTTTTAACGTGGCCAATCTACCTAACCAGCACATCTTTGGGTTGTGGTGGTGAAACCCACACAGACATGGGGAGAAGTGTTTTTGTATATAAATGTTAACATCTCCAAAGGAAGGGGGATGTGGTGATGTGCCTGTGAATAGTATTGTACTTAGTTAGCAATGCAACTTCCAACCAGCTGGTGGTGTCAGACATCGGTCACGTGATGTGGGGCACTCACCAGTTGGTAGTAAGGTGTACAGCATGACAGTCGCACATAGGGTAGTTCCAGGAGAGTTCACAGAACTTTAATAGAAACCTAGCCTGTACAGTAATATGTTTGTTATCTTTCCATGTGTTCATAAATAAATCACCAGATGTTCTGTGTGTGTCATTGCAACGGCAAGGTCACAGAACACAAGACTCCCCTTAGAGTTTTTTTGTCAGTTTATATCCTGATTCCTGTGTTGACCTGACAGTTCACCAATGGCAACGCTGTGCTGAGCTCTGAATAATCTGCATCATAAATCAGATGTAGGTAATGTGCTGAGCCTTTTGGGTATATAGTCAGTTTACATCATCAAAACATATCAATTAAAATACAAAATGCTTCATATACAGAAACTGAACTGGTTTATATCGTCCTGGACAATCCTTCAGCGTCATGGATGACTTGCTTGCACTCCGGGGAGGGGGATTTTATGGTGGCTGAATAGTCCAATCCTAGATTCACAGACTCTGCCACAAGTTTGGCAGGTGGTGTTTTATGAGGTGGGTGGGTTGCTCTGGATTCTGCACTCTCCTCCCGCTGTTTACGCTTGGCCTCCACATTGTGATGCTTGAGGTGACTGGCACCTTTGTGGATGCTTCTTCTCCAGTTTGTGCATTCTAAGGCAAACAATACCCACGTGTTGATGGGAATGTTGCATTTAGTTAGGGAGGCTTTCAGAGTGTCCTTTTAGCCCTTCTCTGCCCTCCCAGTGATCGCTTGCCATTGTGGAGCTCGGAGTAGAGCTCGGGAGTCTTGTCAGGCATGCGAACAATATGGCCTACCCCATCGCAGATGGTCGAGCGTGAATAGTGCCCCGATACGGGAATATTGGTCTGGGAGAGGGCGCTCACGTTGGTACGCCTATCCTGCCAGTAGATTTGCAGGATTTGCAGAGGCAATGTTGGTGATATCTCTCCAGGGATTTGAGGTGTCTGCTGTACATTGTCCATGTTTCTGATGCATACACAAGTGCAGGGACCAAAGCGGCTCTGGATTTGAGGTCTCGGTCTTAGAATGCCCGAAGACTGCACTGGCGCATTGGAGTCTATGCTGGATTTCATCGTCGATATCTGCTCACGCCAAGAGGAGGCTCCCGAGGAATGGGAAATATTCCATATTGTCCAGGGGCTCACCGTGGATCTTGATGGCCGGGGCAGTCAATGATGAGTGGTGTGGTCCCTGCCCCAGCTTCTGACCCTCTCCCTCAAGTTGATGGTGGCCGTGGAGTGAGTTCCACCAGAGGAAAAAAACGGGGTTGGTGTTAGCTAAACTTAACTTCTTAATTTGGCCAAATTGTTTGCTGCTAAGTTTCTGGAAGGGTTTTTCATCTGTAGCTTGGAAGTGAAATCAAAAGTCATGCGCTATTCAAATATGTCACAATTAGTTCAGGATATTCTCTTTGTGCATGGGATTGTTGTTGGCAGTGCTTGTGAGGTTGAAGTCTTTTGGATGATGCTGTCCAGATATTGCTGAGGGTCAGGTTCAAAGAAGCAGAGCTTTATTAGAGATTTACTAGAATTGCTCCAGAGCCAAGAGATTGTAGAGAAACTGGGGTTGTTCTCCTCAGAGCCAAGAAGCCGGAGTAGATTTGATGAAAGTGTACAAAATTATGAAACATTCAAATAAAATAAACAGAAACCGTTTCCAATGGCTCAAGATCGATAATCAGATGACCCAGATTTAATTTAATCTAAGTTGATTGGTCAGGGACAACACAAGAAACACTTTTACACAAAAAGAGGTGTTAGGATTTTGAATGCGCTCCCTCTCTGATATTGTGGTAGGTACAGATTTAAATTAGCATTCAAAAGGAAATTGGGTAAAGACTTGAAGAAGAAAATTATAGGGAAAGCATTGATGGGCAGAGGTGTGGTAGGATTGACTGCATTTTCCTTCGAAAGAACTGGTGTAACTTGATGGGCTGAATGGCCTCCTTTGGTGCTGCACTATTGTATTATATAGGACCCAAAGTATGGAGCTGTCAAGGATTAAATGGGTTGGAGTAATAAGGAGCGCAGAAACAGGAAAACCACCAGAGCCCATGATTTTTCTCCTTGGTCCTGGCTCAGAGCGATTGTCGCAACTTAAATAATTACAGCAGCAAGTGTTTTGTAAATTAAAGGAAAGTTATTTATTATCACACACTTGCTGCAGAGACTTAAAAGCTCACATCTCACTCATCAACTTACCCTGGCCAACACTATCACTCACATAAAGGTTACATGCAGTTGAGGGAAAAATACAATACAATTACAATTTATGATCAGCATATTTCTTTGCAGGCTGCAGTTTCTTAGATGAGTTTATGTTTTGGCTGAAGTGTAAATCTTGCACAGCAAAAACTTTTATGCCCAAGTTCCCAGGGGGTTGCTTCTCAGGTGAACTTTCAGTTTGGAGAGATTGGAAGAGTCCTTTCCTTTAGATCTCCCACCTTCAAGGAATTGCTCTCTGCAGGATAGCTTCTTACGATTTTAAAAGCTGGCAACAAAATGGCTGTCTTACCATATTGCCTGCTACGAGTCCAAAGTCCTTTTTAAAATAAGGTAAGTAGCGAGGGTGGCTATGCAACCTGTGAGATGACTTTCAGACCGTGTGAGTTTGAGGCAGCCAGTGTATTTGTATCTGAATGAGCCATTCAATTGAACTTACCCTTTTGAATTAGTTTCATGAAAAGACATTGAGTATACGTCAGCCTGAAAAAGCTCCTTTTGTTCCCTCTTGAGTTGGTGGGGGGTATTTCAATCCACACGAGAAATCAGGTGATCCTTGTGCATCCATCCTTTTGTATCCTTTGTTGTGTTTTACAAATATAAAGTATTGATTGAAATTCCATAACATACTGTAAAACAACACAATTTTAAAGTCCTCTCAGTTCCACAGCTTCAGAACTGAACATGCTTTACGATGGAAGTGTTCAGCGTATTATCTGTGTTAAATCAAGTAAACCATGATTGGAGCCATGTTCCTCTCTGTGCCAAGCTTAAGCAATATGAGATGGTCTCCTGTATAACTCTCTTGCTCTTTAGCTTTGGTTCTTTCTGGCTTCATTGGTATTTGACCCTGAAGTTGTAACGCCAATTTCTGGGGAGAGGTGGTGGTGCATTGGCATTTTCTCTAGAACCATCCAGGGAGACTCAGGGTAAAGCTCTGGGGATCTGGGTTCAAATCTCACCACGGCAGATGATCAAATTTGAATTCAATAAACATTTGGGATTAAAAGTCAAATGATGACTAAGGGCGAAATTCTCCGTTATCGGTGGAAAGTCCGCCGATCGTCGCAAAAAACGGCGCAAATCCCACTTGCGTCACGTCATAAAAATGGGTCGATAGTCTCCGGCCCGAAATGGGCTAGCAGCGACGTAACGGGATCCGCGCTTGCGCAGTGGTTCACGCCGTGCAGCGTCATACGCGCTGCACGGCGTGACGGCTCATAAGGCCGCGCAGCTCCCCCCCACCCGACCGGAACACCCGACCGCAACACCCAACTGGATGGCTGGCCGTCGCTCAGACCCGAGGTTCGAGTCACGCGATGTGGAGGCGCTCCTGGACGCGGTGGAGCAGAGGAGGGACGCCCTGTATCCCGGGCACGGCCGCAGAGTTGCCCCACGCCACAGCCGGCGTCTGTGGAGGGAAGTGGCAGAGGCCGTCACCCAGTGCCACAAGAAGGTGAACGACCTCGTCAGAGCAGGCAGGGTGAGCCTCCCCATATCCCCCCCTCCCCCATATCCCCCCCTCCCCCATATCCCCCCTCCCCCATATCCCCCCTCGCCCATATCCCCCCTCGCCAGTATCCCCCCTCCCCCATATCCCCCCTCCCCCATATCCCCCATATCCCCCCTCCCCCATATCCCCGCTCCCCCATATCCCCCCTCCCCCATATCCCCCCTCCCCATATCCCCCCTCCCCCATATCCCCCCTCCCCCCTCCCCATATCCCCCTCCCCCATATCCCCCCTCCCCCCTCACCCATATGCCCCCTCCCCCATATCCCCCCTCCCCCATAACCCCCTCCCCCATATCCCCCCCTCCCCCATATCCCCTCTCCCCCATATCCCCCCTCCCCCATACCCCCATATCCCCCCTCCCCCATATCCCCCCTCCCCCATATCCCCCCTCCCCCATATCCCCCCCTCCCCCATATCCCCCATATCCCCCCTCCCCCATATCCCCCCCTCCCCCATATCCCCCATATCCCCCCTCCCCCATATCCCCCCTCCCCCATAACCCCCATATCCCCCCTCCCCCATATCCCCCATATCCCCCCTCCCCCATATCCCCCATATCCCCAAGTGAATCCAGCCCTAACCTTAACCTCTGCAATGCATGCGCAACCGATGGTGTGCATTCATATACCTGCCTAACACTGTTGCCTTTTACCCCTGCCACCACCCCCCCCCCCCACAGGAGAAGCGCGCACACAACAATAGGGAGCATGTGAGGACTGGAGGAGGGCCCGCTGATGAGAGGCCACTGACCGTACACGAGGAAAGGGCCCTGGAACTGGCTGGCGGAACAGAGGACCGGGAGGTTGCTGATGCAGAGGTCGGGGGCCCACCAGCAAGTGAGCCACCGACAGCCCGTCCCCATATCCCCCCTCCCCTATATTCCCCTTCCCCGTATCACCTGATCACTGCCTGATGTCTAACCATGCATGCTTCATTGTGTATCGCAGGACCAAACGTCCAGGCACCCAACCCCGCAGATGCACACCGCCCGCAGGATGCCCCTCGGAGACCACAGGAGACGGAGAGACCCGCACCCTCCAGCATGCGACGCCCGCAGGATGCCCCTCGGAGACCACGGGAGACGGAGAGACCCGGACCCTCCAGCATGTGACGCCCGCAGGATGCCCCTCGGAGACCACGGGAGGCGGAGAGACCCGGACCCTCCAGCATGCGACGCCCGCAGGATGCCCCTCGGAGACCACGGGAGACGGAGAGACCCGGACCCACCACCATGCGGCGCTCGCAGGATGCCCCTCGGAGACCACGGGAGACGGAGAGACCCGGACCCTCCAGCATGCGACGCCCGCAGGATGCCCCTCGGAGACCACGGGAGACGGAGAGACCCGGACCCTCCAGCATGCGACGCCCGCAGGATGCCCCTCGCACACCACGGGAGACGGAGAGACCTGGAGCAACAGGGAGACGACACCCCCGTCACGTGCGGGAGCGACCACCCAGCGATGAGGGGGGCAGCCACAGGCCCCCGTCACATCCGAGCCAGGACACCACTACCCAGGACACCACTACCCAGGACACCACTACCCAGGACACCACTACCCAGGACACCCCTACCCGGGACAGCACTACCCGGGACAGCACTGCCCAGGAAGACGAAATATCGGACAGTGACTCAGAGTGGATGGGTGGAGACGAACCCCACCCCAAAGTGCCATGGACTCAGAGTGGGACGAAGAGCACGACACAACGCCACTGCTGTCACCAACACCCTCCACCATCGCAGAAACACTCACCACGGTTGGGCACTTTAGTGATGAGGCGTCTGGTACACTCACTGGTGCGCACAACACAGCCGTCCCGGTACAGCAGGTGGAGGTAGGAGCAGCAGAGGGACCGGGCGGTCGGAGGGCAGCCCAGGCCAAGCGAACATCTGCCACCCAGATGAATCCCGGGTTCCTGCAGTTACCACACCCACACATAGATCCGATGCAACCACCGACCTGGAGACGAGCGAAGAGGGTGACGGGCGGCTTGCGGCGGCTGCGGTCGCAGGTGGAGGAGTCCACCCGCGTCCAGGAGCTGGGAGTGGTCCCGGTCATGCGTGCCACCCAGGCTGACACCGCACGGGTGGCGTCCGCGGTGGAGGCAATGGTTGCGACGGTGTCAGACATGCGGAACGGTTTGCGAGGCCTGGTGCCTTCCGTGCAGGCGGCGTCTGTGGCCCAGGAAATGGCTGCCCTCTCACAGGAGGCCATGAGCCAGTGCCAGCGCCAGATGGCAGAGGCGCTCAACGCCATAGCCCAGTCTCTGCAGGCCATGGCCCAGTCTCAGCAGGCCATGGCCCAGTCTCAGCAGGCCATGGCCCAGTCTCTGCAGGCCATGGCCCAGTCTTAGCAGGCCATCGCTGAGGGCATCGGCCCCAGTGGCCATGTGCGAGCCGGCGTCGCACTGTCACAGACAGGGTTTGCCAACCCCCTGGGCTCCATGGCTGCAAACCTGCAGACCCCTGTCGATACCAGCACGGGCCTCCAGGACTGGCAGCGCCAGATGTCGGGTGGGCGTCGGATGGCCAGTCCGTTCGCATCCCCCACCCATGTAGAGGCCTGGGGGCCATCGGGCACCCCGAGGGAGGAGGAGGTGGTGTGGTCCGTCCCGGCTCCCTCTGTAGGGGAGGTCCCGGTACACCGCGACACCTCGGACTCCCCCCCTTCCGTCCCAGGTGCATTGGGTGGGCAACGGGCAGGACAGGCTGGCAGCTCGCCATCCCAGTCGCCCGGGCCGCAGCCTGGCCCATCTAGGCCAGGACGCCCCAGGAAACGGCCGCCAAATGGATCCAGTGTCAGAGGGCAGGAATCACAGGAGTCCACCTCCAGTTCTGCTGTACCGTCTGGGGAACCACGTAGACGTAGTCAAAGGGCCCGTAAGGCCAAACAATTCGACACTGAGTAAGTTGGCACGGGTGCAGGGCACAGATGAGTTTTAGGGGCTAGGGCACGTGCATGAACTCCTTTGGTTATTAAAGTCAATGTTACACCTACCGAAGCTGCCTTTGTGCTCTGTCCAAAGTGTGCGGGCGTGTCATGTACGTTGAGCGCAAGTGTGTGTGTGAGGGGTGGTCTTACCTCAGCCCCAGGTGAGGCTGCCCCCTTCCCCCTGGGCCGCCATCAACATCCCCCGGGCAGAGGACGGGACCGTGCGCTGCAGTGTCACAGCCGCATGCAGGGATGGTCCGGGTGGATGGTGGTACTGTGGCCATGGGTCAGACATAGTCCAATGATGTAGAGCCAGGAGCTCATCGCAGGGCGGGTTGTCATCATCCTCCATGGCCTGCGATAGACACGCGTCCACCCGCAACTGTGTGAGCCCGGCCCGTTGTGCCGCCAGTGGATCGGCAATGGGGGGGGGGGGTGCATGCGGGTGGGGTGGGTGGGATTGGGGAGGGGGGTGAGGGTGCTGGGTGGGTGGATGGGTGGGGGGTGTGGGTGGTCGGCTGTTGCCATGGTGTGCGGTCTGTGGCCATACTACCCGATTGCCACGCCCATCTAGTCAGTGAAGCGGGCGTCTATCAGTCTGTCCCGTGCCCGCTGGGCCAGCCGGTAACGGTGGACAGCCACCCGCCTGTGTCTACCCCGTCTGCCCTGACCATTGCCCCCATCCCCCTCATCTGGGGAGGACTGTGCCTCTTCCTGCTGCTCCTCCACTCCGCCCTCCTCTGCCTGCGGCACATCGCCCCTCTGCTGGGCTATGTTGTGCAGGACGCAGCACACCACAATGATGCGGCCGACCCTATCTGACCGATACTGGAGGGCGCCCCCATTGAGGTCCAGGCACCTGAAACGCATCTTCAGCACGCCAAAGCACCTCTCGTTCACTCCCCTTGTCGCTACATGGGCATCATTGTAGCGGTTCTCCGCCTCATTGCGTGGCCTCCGTATAGGCGTCATCAGCCACAATCGCAATGGGTAGCCCCTGTCGCCCAGCAACCAGCCCCTCAGCCGGGGATGGCGTCCCTCGTACATGCCGGGGATGGATGACCGCGACAACACGAATGAGTCGTGTACACTGCCTGGGTGACGGGCGCAGACGTGCAGGATCATCATGCGGTGGTCGCAGACCACCTGTACGTTCATCGAATAGGTCCCCTTCCTATTAGTGAACACGGCCCTGTTATCTGCAGGTGGCCGCACGGCGACGTGCATCCCATCGATCGCGCCCTGGACCATGGGGAACCCGGCCACGGCAGAGAAGCCCACGGCCCGGGCATCTTGGCTGGCCCGGTCCACGGGGAAGCGGATGTAGCGGTGCGCCATGGCATAAAGGGCATCTGTCACTGCCCGGATGCACCGGTGCACCGATGTCTGTGATATGCCGTACAGGTCCCCACTCGGTGCCTGGAATGACCCCGTTGCATAAAAGTTCAGGGCCACCGTAACCTTGACGGACACGGGGAGAGGGTGTCCCCCGCCAGTGCCACGCGGTGACAGGTGTGCCAGCAGGTGGCAGATGTGTGCCACGGTTTCCCGGCACATCCGGAGTCTCCTCCTGCATTCCCGGTCCGTGAGGTCCTGGTATGACTGCCGGGGCCGGTACACACGGGGCGCCCTCGGGTGCCTCCGTTGCCGTGGGGCCGCGACATTCTCCTCCCCCTCCTCGTCCTGTCGGTCAGGTGTCCCTCCAGCCTGGGCGGCTGCCGCCTGCCCCTCTGCGGCAGCCTGCGCCGCCTCTCTGGCACGCTCCTCCTCCTCCTCCTCCTCCTCCTCCTCATCCAGGGCAACATAGACATGAGCGGCTGCCACCACGGCGGCCAACATCGCTGGATGATCTGAAAACATGACGGCCTGGTGGGGGGGAGGGGAACGACGACATGTCATCATTGCCCATATCCCCTCCTCCCCCCAGCCAGGTGGCATGGACCGCATGGGTCCAACTGTTGGAGGCTGGCACCTGGCCAGGTGGACCAACTCATTTGCCCTCCCATCACCCTCCTCGGCACGGACCCTCCCCCAACCTCCACCCCAGCACGGACCCCCCCCAACCCCTAACCTCCACCCCGGCACGGACCCCCCCCCCAACCTCCACCCCGGCACGGACCCCCCCCTCCCAACCTCCACTCCGGCACGGGCCCCCTCCCCAACCTCCACCCCAGCACGGACCCCCCCCAACCCCCAACCTCCACCCCGGCACGGACCCCCCCCCCCCAACCTCCACCCCAGCACGGACCCCCTCCCCAACCTCCACCCCGGCACGGACCCCCCCGCCCCCAACCTCCACCCCGGCACGGACCCCCTCCCCAACCTCCACCCCAGCACGGACCCCCCCCAACCCCCAACCTCCACCCCGGCACGGACCCCCCCCCCAACCTCCACCCCGGCACGGACCCCCTCCCCAACCTCCACCCCAGCACGGACCCCCTCCCGGCACTCCCCCGGAGCCCAGCCTACTCTAACCACCCCCCCCCCAACCTCCACCCCGGCACGGACCCCCTCCCCAACCTCCACCCCAGCACGGACCCCCTCCCGGCACTCCCCCGGAGCCCAGCCTACTCTAACCACCCCCCCCCCCCGCCGCACACACACACACACAAGCCGAGACACACCTCTCCTCACGCAATCAGTCTGCGGCCACGCCATTTCCTGCCCAGAGCCAAACCCCCAGGCCGTCACTCACCTCCTCGCTGGTCGGCGTGAGCCTGGAGCACCGGGTCACACCGATGAAAAGGAGGTTTGATTCACGTCGATGTGAACGGTCATCACGTCGACGGGACTTCGGCCGATCCGGAAGGGAGAATATCGGCAGGCCGAAAATCGGCTGCCTTGCGCAGACCCGTGACATTTTCCGCGGCAGCGGCGCCATTAACGCCCCGCCGACTTTTCTCCCTTCGGAGACTTCGGCGGGGGCGGGGGCGGGATTCACGGTGGCCAACGGCCATTCTCCGACCCTCTGGGGGGGCGGAGAATGACGCCCCTTGAATCTGTTTTTGTAAAAAACCATCTGGAGCGGGATTCTCCGATATCGGCGCGATGTCCGCCGACCGGCGCCAAAAACGGCACGAATCAGTCCGGCATCGCGCCGCCCCAAAGGTGCGGAAGTCTCCGCATCTTGAGCGGCCGAGCCCTCACCTTGAGGGGCTAGGCCTGAGCCGGACTGATTTCCGCCCCGCCAGCTGGCGCGAAGCTGACTTTGCCGTGCGGCGCATGCGCGGGAGCGTCAGCGGCCGCTCACGGCTTCCCCACGCATGCGCAGTGGAGGGGGTCTCTTCTGCCTCCGCCATGGCGCAGACCATGGTGAAGGCGGAAAGAAAAGAGTGCCCCCACGGCATAGGCCCGCCCGCGGATCGGTGGGCCCCGATCGCGGGCCAGGCCACCGTGGGGGCACCCCCAGCGCCAGATCGTCCCACGCCCCCCCCCCCAGGGCCCCGTAGCCCGCCCGCGCCGCCATGTCCCGCCGTCCCAAAGGTGGTTCAATCCACGCCGGCTGGCGTGGGTTGACAGCGCGGGACTTCGGCCCATCGGGGACCGGAGAATCGCCGGGGGATTCCCGCCCCCGCCGAATCTCCGGTGGCGGAGAATTCGCGATACGGCGGGGGCGGGATTCACGCCGCCCCCCGGCGATTCTACAACCCAGTGGGGGGTTGGAGAATCGCACCCCTGGTTTCTGAAATCCTTTAGGAAAGGAAATCTGCTATCCTTACTTGCCCACATGGGACCCCAGATCCACAGCAATGTGGGTAACTCTCAAATGCCCTCTGAAATGGCTTAGCAAGCCATCCAGTGATACCGACATTCCATGAATGAATTAAAACATCTAGATGATGATATATACATAACAGATATTATATATAACTGCTTTTCAATGATACATCAGTGGCTATGCAATGGTAGTAGTTGGTAGTCTTCAGAAGCATTTTTAATTTGAAGTTTACAGGTTAGGATGACTATCAGCTACACAGGACTGGATATAGACTGTATTTCAAACATTTTAGCAGCTATTTTACGGCTGTGGTCCTGGCATGGAGTGTTACCTCCTATTTACAGATGTCCGAAATTTGAGGAAATCCGCCCTCCCCAAAATATTTCATCCATTAAAACTGATGGGTGAATAATTGAGAGGAATACGCACCCAAAAATCAATCTGTTTTTTGTGGCACGCAAGACTCCGCAATGGGTTTGCAAATTTGTTACATGATGCACTTAGTGTTTAAGTTTGTTTCATCTTTGTTCATTATCATTATGGAATCCAAATCAGAACCACAGGAGGCTCAGAATCATGACACTATTACTTCTCTGTGATTAAACTAAATCTACATGATTTATAATTACAAGCCACAATTTTAAAAATAGTTAAGAAATAATTAGAATGTTGAAATCGAGTTTCCACTGTTGGGGAAGAATGACCCAGTTTTGCGCTTCTAACAACAGGGAGACGCAGCTGGGGTCCGACCAATTCTCTAGGTAATTTAAACTTTAACTACAATACTTCAAATAGATTAAAATTCTTAACTTTGAAGAGAAAGTCCCAGTTGATTCAACAATCCCTTTTCTCATAATAAACAGATTTGCAATGTACTTGAAAAAATATGGTGCCAAGATTAAAACATTTCTGAAGACAATTTACAAAATTTACTCTCCTGCAATCACGCAAAACAGGGCCTAATTTTTCAGCATCCTTTAAAGTTGCGTAAAAAGTCGCAATAGATACAACTGTGATGACCGGCGATGTCTTGTACATTAGGCTCTGAAGGTTGCTACTCACTCTGTGCAGCTCATGATGATCGGCAGTTCAATGAAGCGACTCACTGCCGCCTACTGAGGGGCAATTTACTTGACACGTAATCCAATAATGTAAGTTCTGCTCACTCACCAATTTTTCCTTAATCAATTTAAGTGGTCCTCTTAGCTCATGATCAAACATTAGTTCAAAAGGACAGAATTTGGTTGACTCATTAGTTGCATCCCTAATTGCAAACAATACGAATGGAATGCATGTATCCAAATCCTCTGGATAATCTTGACAATAATCCCTCAACATTGTTCTTTGTTCTTTGTTCTAAAGACAAAGAAAAGTACAGCCCAGGAACAAGGTCCTTCGGCCGTCCAAGTCTGCGCCGACCATGCTACCCGTCTAATCTAAAATCTTCTACACTTCCGGGATCCGTATCCCTCTATTCCCATCCCATTCATGCATTTGTCAAGATGCCCCTTAAACGTCACTATCGTCCCTGCTCCCACCACCTCCTCCGGCAGCGAGTTCCAGGCACCCACTACCCTCTGTGTAAAAAACTTACCTCGTATATCTCCTCTGAACCTTGCCCCTCGCACCTTAAACCAATGCCCCCTAGTAATTGACCCCTCTACCCTGGGAAAAAGTCTCTGATGATCCACTCTGTCTATGCCCCTCATAACTTTGTAGACCTCGATCAGGTTGTCCCTCAACCTCCGTCGTTCCAGTAGGAACGAACCAAGTTTATTCAACCGCTCCTCATAGCTAATGCCCTCCATACCCGGCAACACCCTGGTAAATCTCTTCTGCATCCTCTCTAAAGCCTCCACATCCTTCTAGTAGTGTGGCGACCAGAATTGAACACCATATTCCAAGTGTGGCCTAACTAAGGTTCTATACAGCTGCAACATGACTTGCCAATTCTTATACGCAATGCCCCGGCCAATGAAGGCAAGCATGCTGTACGCCTTCTTGAGTACCTTCTCCACCTGTATTGCCCCTTTCAGTGACCTGTGGACCTGTACACCAAGATCTCTCTGACTGCCAATACTCTTGAGGGTTCCACCATTCACTGTATATTCCCTACCTGTGTTAGACCTTCCAAAATGCATTACCTCACATTTGTCCAGATTAAACTCCATCTGCCATCTCGCCGCCCAAGTCTCCAAACAATCTAAATCCTGCTGTGTCCTCTGACAGTTCTCATCGCTATCCGCAATTCCACCAACCTTTGTGTCGTCCGCAAACTTACTAATCAGAGTTAATCAAACTTACTAACTAAGGCAATAAGAGGTGCGCATCAGAATATACACAAAGATTGGAGGATAAGCCAGAGCTTGCAAAAAAGCAGCCACTCCCACGCTCACATCAAGGGCCCCCCATAATGAGCAGTTTAACCAAGTCTCAGTAGCACTGTATGCGTTGCAGATTGATTTTTGTACTGCAGGCCTTACTTTGCACACAAAATGTTACAAGAAATTTTATTTGAGTGTTGATGTCTTGTACTAAAATAGCCCAGGCTAACAGCGCTTGCCTGGTGCCCTACGTGGTTTTTTTGTTCTTATGATTTGTTCTAACAGGTTCTTTAAGTTGTTTTGCTCTTAACAAGAAAACGGCTTCCACATATTCATAGTTACCATTCTGGAGGGTGTCCAAAGAGAGAGCATCACACAGACAAAAGTGACGTTTTTCCCTCCATGAGACATACACTGTATACTTCACTAGTGGTCTGATGCCACCTTCCTAACGCTCCCTGCGATTCTGGTTGGTACGCAGTTGATTTAAATTGTTTTATTCCTCAGCCATCCATAATTTCTTTGAATAACTTTGAGGTAAAATTTGATTCTTGATCCGATTGTATTTCTGTGGCTAGTCCATATCTAGTGAAGAGTTTAAGTAATCCTCCACAATCTTTCTAGTTGGTAAGATGTTTACTGTGGGTTTATAAAATGTTAATTGTATTCATAGAATAAACATTGTTTTTGTTTAAAAATACTTTTAGTTCTCTGTTGCATCACACCTGTAAAGCGGGCCCTTGTGCTCCCCATTACCAAAATCTATAAAGGTTGTGGGTCAGGTGAACTCCATAATATACTTTGGTGTTCTCTAAACGCTGGCCCATAATAAATTGTGGACAATGGCTCTTTCAGAGGCTTGGAGGTTTATGGGGGTGGAGAAGGTCACACACAGTACCTTACAAACAGAGACTAAAAAAAGGCTTTTAGATTTGGCAAAAACATTGCAGTTAGCATTACCTAACAGCACACCAAAAGAAGAGGTACTTATGGCGGTAGCTGAGCATTTAAAATTGCCTGAGATACATTGCCTGACTCATTAGAAATGGAAAAAATTGAGTTACAGGTTAAACAACTGGAACATGAAAAAGAATTAAAGCAACTTGAATACGAAATGAGGGAAAAAGAAAGAATAGCTCTAGCAAAACAACAAGAAAAAGAGAGAGGAAAGGGAAAAAGAGAGAGTTTGAACTTCAAGTGTGTCTGAACCAGACAAGCAAGCCTTAAATGTTTGCATAGCAGTTGGGAATGAAGGCCTATGCAAGCTGAACACATCAGGAGTAACAGCAGAAGAATTAAAGATCCCCAAAAGATATGCAGCTGGATTCTCCATCGGCGGGACCCTCCGTTTTGCCGCTGCGCACCCACACCCGCGGATTTCCTGATGGCATGGGGTGCCCACAATGGGAGACTCCATTAGCCGGCTGCCGGGGGGAAGGATCCCGCTGCCGGTGGGGGTGCGCTGGACCAGAAAATTGGTGTGGCGGGACAGAGATTCCTGCCTATGGACTACACTGGAAGACCGCTTCAGAATCAGGTTAAACTTGCACTTTCATTGACATTCATGCCGTTTCGATAGCAGCCTACAGAATCCAGAGACCACTTTGTCAGCAGGTGCAGATATGTGATGTTTTTAAATTCAGAGCTAGCAGACAGTTGTTGAGTTGGTGATCACATTCACTTTCATGGAAGCATTCCTTCAGGATCTGCTGGACGAGCTCAAAATGTATAGCATTGAAGTGCTACTCAAGGATGAATGTAAGTATGATATGATCTTTGCAGGTCGATAAAGTTTACAGGTCTTAAGTACAACCCCAATTATTGATACGCTCACAAGAACACCTAAACCTAGCAAGACATGTGGAAGCTGACACCTTCTGCATGCATCTAAGAAATGCCCAGCTTTCCATCAATTCTGCAAGGCACGTGGTAGAAAGGACCATTAGCACTGGAGCATTGCACTAGAGCAAAGGCTGATGTATCTGCAAAGAGCCATGCACTGATTCAAACAGACCATACACAATAGATACCTTCAAGCAATGAGAATGACTATCTGCTATCCCATCTGAAACATATATATGAGGTGACTGACAAACCAGAAAATTACAATGATGTGCACGATGAGACATAGAGCGGTGAACACATGTTTTACACTGTCAATCTTGTGGAAAATGTAGATGCCGTCACCCCAGAGTTTGACAAGATTCAAATTATCTGTCCTAAGAAAGTTGGCAAAATTTACAACCGTGGTGCTAAACAATCATTAGACACAAAAGTACAACGGTGAGGCATAACTGAGGACAAATCAGATCCATTCCAGCTCCTCAACCAGCATGTAGTCCTATTGCATCAAGGACAAGATCCCAAATACAACCAGGAACTACATCCAGGAATGACAATCCTACAGATCACTGTGAGCAAATAAAGAAACCTCTAGACAAGGTTGAAATGACAAGATCTGGGCATGCCACCAGTTAATCTTTACGCTTTGGAGACTCACCAGTCTTATTCATTTACGTCTTGGCAACTAAACATTAACATGTATGGTAAATAGTTATACTTCTTTGGAGGGGAATAGAAAGTATCTTTAAAAAGTAATATGCTGTTCAGCATTAGCACCATGCCATCATGAGAAGGGGAGTGCGTCATGTAATCCAATCTCAGTTTCACTTTTGCCTGTGAGAAGAACAGGACACAGCTCTGATGTCTTCAAGCGCTGTACCCGTGTACATTTGTTCTCTTGTGCCTCGTCTTAATGAATGAACCAAGTCTCTTATGAGTGATTGGTGCCTTTATATCATCACAAAAACACAACACTCCCTTCACCCTTCTCTGTTCCAGTGAAATAATGGACATTTTTCAAAACTGTTTTTGTAACTTTCACCATTCATTCATTCATTCCTGGTATCATCCTCGGGAATCGTTGCTGTACCTTTTCCATGGCTTTAATACTGTTCCTATAAATGAATTCCCAGACCTATGCACAATACATCGGGTGTACAATGTACAAACAGTCCTTTCAGCCTAATTGATCTTTCCTGGTGTTTATGCTCCACACGATCCTCCTCCCTGTCTACTACATCAGAGACTATCAGCATATCTCTCTCATCCTTTGTCGCTCATGTGCTTACCTCGCTTCCCCAAAATCCCAATTAATGTATTGTACAGAATCACTATCACAACCTTGTTTCTTTATTCAATGTCTTTCTGTATAGAACCCAGAACCCAATTACCTTGTAATGGTCTTTTCTACCCGTAATATCTGTTCAGAATGGCACCCTTGATTTCTCCAAAGGTGTAGGTATGTAACACCATTGTGTTATAGAATTGAATTTATGGAACTTCGATTCAGCAATCTCATCTTACCTTTCTTAACAATGTAACAACTTCCTTTGTCCAAGTCGAGGAGTATTGTACACTCACTGTACTGAATAACTGAATGAGGGATTCAACTGTAACACTGGAATGGATGTCATAGGGCCTCTAGAAATACAAAATAAACCTTTATAATCATCAGAGTAAAATGCGGTATCACCAACAGAAAGTCACTAAAAATGGACAAATTGCAGGTGACTGTACCCATCCTCGAAGAAGTTCATACGCAGTGACTCCTAGTGACCACCAATCTACTTCAAACGAGTATCCAGTACCACCATTGACAAAGGAGTGAAAAATCTCCGGAGCTACAAACAACAAAGAAATTAATTTGATGAACAGAATCAATTTACTTTGTCATCCAAACTTCTAATTAAATAGTAAATATGACCGCATCCAAATAACATAAGGCATGAATGAAGAAATACTATACAGACTTCTACAATTGCAATTTTGCAGAATATGCCAGCCACAGGGATGAGGTCCTGCAAGCAGAATTTGGAGAGCTAGGAAGTAGATTAAAAAACAGGAACTAGAAGGTAGTAATCTCTGGGTTACTTCCGGTGCCACGAGCTAGGGAGTATAGAAATAGGAGGTTAGTCTAGATGAATGCATGGCTGCAGAGATGGTGCAGGAGGGAGGCTTTAGATTTCTGGAACATTGGGACCATTTTTTGGGACGGTAGGACGTGTACAAGGCGGACGGTTTACACCTGAACCAAAATGGGACCAGTGTTATTGCAGGGAGGTTTGCTAGTGCTGTTGGGGAGGGTTTAAACTAACTTGGCATGGTAAGAAGTCTTACAACACCAGGTGAAAGTCCAACAGGTTTGTTTCACATCACTAGCTTTCAGAGCACTGCTCCTTCCTCAGGTGAATGGAGGAAGGAACAGTGCTCCGAAAGCTAGTGATTCAAAAAAACCTGTTGGACTTTAACCTGCTGTTGTAAGACTTCTTACTGTGCTCACCCCAGTCCAAGGCTGGCATCTCCACATCATAACTTGGCATGGGCTGAGGATTCTGTGAGAAAGTTTAGCAGGGATGCACAGCCGAAATTAGGGGAGACATCAAATGAGTCAAGAATGCACAGAATGTCAAGACCAGTTCAGTCACAAGGGAGTTTGGCAAGATTGGATGGTATTTAATTAAAAGCAAAGAGTCTGACGAACAAGGCAGATGAATTGAGGGCACAAATTAAAATATGGGGATATGATGTTATTGCTGTCACTGAGACATGATTGAGAGATGGGCAGGATTGGCAGCTCAATAGTCCAGGATACAGAATCTTTAAGCGAGATAGGGAAGGAGGTAAAGAAGAGGATGTGTCACAATTTTAATCAGGGAATCAATTACACTGGAAAGGGTGCGGAGGAGATTTTCCAGGATGTTGCCTGGGCTGGAGAGTGTTAGGTAGATTAGATAGACTTGGATTGTTTTCCGTGGAGCAGAGGCGACTGAGGGGGGACATGATTGAGGTGTATAAAATTATGAGGGGCATAGATACAGTAGACAGGAACAAACGTTTCCCCTTGGTGGAGGAGTCAATGACCAGGGGGCATAGGTTTAAGGTAAGGGGCAGGAGATTTAGAGGGGATGTGGGGAAAAACCTTTTTACCCAGATGGTGATGGGAGTTTGTCATTCTCTGCCCGAAAGGGTGGTGAAGGCAGAGACCGTCATGACATTCAGGAAGTATTTTGGTGTGCACTTGCAATCCCAGGGCATACAAGGCTATGGCCAAGTGCTGGAAAATGGGATTAGAATGGTTAGGGAGTTATTTTTGACCGGCGCAGACGTGATGGGCTGAAGGGCCTTTTCTGTGCTGTATGACTCGATGACTCAATAGTCGATGCACTTCAGGAATTCACAGTCAACTAATTACTGGTTAAACAAGATCATTCAACAATTCTCTGATTTAATCTAACAGGAATGAAATATTTTCTTATGCTTTGAACCATTTCAATTTGCTATAACAGTATTTGTAGTTGCAGAAGTTTAGTGTATTACTACCATAAGAAATATGCAAGTTTACAAAGGTGCTTATGCAGTCATTATGTTAAATATGATAAAATGTGATACATGGGTGGTATTTATTTATATGGGGAAATATGAGTTTTGATGTTGAGCGATGCTGCAAGGACAGTAGGAATGTGTTTCTCTGTCACAAAACAGTGTAGTAATAACTCTTCCACTAATACATTTGCTTCTAGTCTAAAAGAGCCAGTGCTTGTGAGATAATAATAATCTTTATTATTATTGTCACAAGTAGGCTGACATTAACACTGCAATGAAGTTACTGTGAAAATCCCCTAGTCGCCACACTCTGGTGCCTGTTCGGATACACTGAAAATTATAGAATTTACAGTGCAGAAGGAAGCCATTTAGCCCATTGAGTCTGCACCGGCTCTTGGAAAAAGCACCCACTTAAGTGCACACCTCCACCCTATACCCGTAAACCAGTAACCCCACCTAACCTAAGGGCAATTTTAGCATGGCCAATCCGCCTAACCTGCACATCTTTAGACTGCGGGAGGAAACTGGAGTGCCCGGAGGAAACCCACGCAGATACAGGGAGAACGTGCAGACTCCGCACAGACAGTGACCCAAGTCGGGAATCCAAAATGGGATCCTGGCGCTGTGAAGCAACAGTGCTAACCACTGTGCTACCGTGCCGCCCATTTGAAATCACGGTGTACAATATTAGTAACAAAATGTATCAGCATATTCCTCAGTCCATTATCTCAACAAAGACACTAACCCACTAAAAATGAATAAATCAAATCAAGTTAAATTGTTCCCTATCTGCAATTGACAATCCCCTGTGCAGTCACTTAACCAAAAAATATGATGATGGAAAGCCAGTGAAATAGCTCAAATCTGGATTCAACTGGTGAGGCAGAATTAAAACCTTACTTGCAAAGTGTAGTAAGATAGAGGAGGTAAAGGCTGGTGCATAGTTTACAATAAACAATGGTAATTAAAATCTGGTATTAATGAGGTGGTGAGGAGGGGGGAGGGAGGGAGGGCAGAGGTGTAGAGGGGGAGGGAGTGAAAGTGGTAGAGGCCATCAGAGACCCCGGGATGAGTGGGGTACCACAGGCCTGGGTGGGTCGGGTTGGGCGGGGAGGGGGGGGGGAGATCAGAAACCTCATGGGAGAAATCAGAAGGAGTAGAGATAAGGGAGTGTCTAATCACTGAGGGTTGGTGAGGATTTCCTATAATACAAACAGAGCACTGGGCTTGACGGAGCTACAGGTTCATATATTAACACATACGTGCCACAAAGGTGTTTAAAATTGAGGTACAAGGGTCATGTGAAGATAGCGCAGGAGTGGTTGCATTCTCCTGAGCTCCGACTCTGCTCATCTTTTAATCCCATCTTTTCATCCTTGCATACATTTCTTTTGTCTTTTCTTGGTTACCATAGTTTATGTTTTGTTACCTGTAAGGCAGGTAATCTGTGCTACTCACTTCAGTTACAGTAGAGGCTTTGAAAGAAGGCTCGGAGTCGTCCAGAAGTTTTACAGATGGTTTATTGAGTAACACAACTTAAATAACTGCATGAGTTCTTACTTTAAGAACTGTACGAGTAGAAAGGTTACAACTTTTCTATACACTACAACTAGGCCTGACCACACTAGCAGCTCTGAGCTAAATCTCTGCCTCTGTTCTCCTCACGGTCTAATCTACCCAACAGCACAGAGGGCTGCTTGCTTCCCCTTTTTATACATGCCAGTGCTCCCCCTAGTGGTCTTTCCATTACTCATCAGCCCCTTCTGTACATACCCAAGTAAAGATCACTACATCCCCCTTTTTCACTTTTATAGTTGCAGAGCTGTAACTAAAAAAAAAATAAAACAGTTAGTTGCATGCATAAATACAGAACAGAGAGCAATGATTGTATCAGTTCATGTTCACAAGTTCAGACGGGCGGGTGTACATCTGATTCGGGTAGACCTCCTGAGTGGGCATGGAGACCCAGAGGTTTTTATGTCCATTTGGGCACCAACTGCTGGTGTCCCAGGATGTCGCATGATAGCATCCTGCAGATCTAACGTCAGAAATACAGGTTGATGAGGTGGAACCTTCAGCAGGTCTCGCTGATTGCGTCGAAACAGTATTCCATCATCAGACTTCACAACGTTCGATTATGGCGATACTTGGCGGAGCACCCTGTTAGACCAACCTCCACCAGGGAATCGCAATCTAACCATGTCGTTGATTGCTAACGGATGCAGCACCTTTGTCCGTGATGTTGGTGATGCATCTTGTCCAGGACTAGGGAGTGATCTGGATTGGCGAAGGGTAACGCCGGTAGCATTCTCCTCTCATCTCGATTGAAGAGCATTTGAGCCAGTGACAGCCCAGAGCTCAAAGGCGATGAACGATATGACAATAGGGCCAAGTGTATGTCGGAATTCGAGTCAGTGGCCTTGCTGATCAGTTGCTTAATAATGTGGACACGTTTCTTCACCCTGCCATTTGATTGAGGAAAGTGTGGACTCAGCGTCACGTGCTTGAAGTTGTTTTTTTTTGAGAAATCCAACCACTCCCAGCTTGCAAAGCAAGGACCATTGTCGGACACGACCGTCTGTGGGGTGCCGTGCCTCGAGAAGGTTTCCTTGCAGGCTTTGATAACTTACGCCGATGTGAGATCAGGGAGTTTCATTACCTCTGGAAAGTTGGAGTAATAATCTACGAGAAGAACATAGTTCGACCCATGGAATGAAACAAGTCGATGCCAACTTTGTCCCACGGTGACGTAGCGATCTCATGCTGCTGGAGTGGCTCCTTGCATTGTGCCAGTCGATGTTTTTGGCACGTGTCACATGTGAGCACCATGTTTGTTATGTTCTTGTTTATCCCAGGCTAGTCCACAGATTGCCTTGCTCTTCTTTTGCACTTCTCGACACCAAGATGCCCCTCATGAGTCCTGCAGAGCATGTCCGCCCGGAGTGCCAGAGGAATGACGATTGGCAGTATGACACCACGGACAGTTCAGTTTGGACGTTTTGGAACTGTGGGCACCGCCCTCTTGACCAGCCATGCTGAAGGTTGTACATGACCTGGAGCAGGGTCGCATCTTCTCGTGTCGCCTGACTAATTTGCTGCAGCCTCTCATCCGTTGCCGGGATTGTCTCCCTGCACCACTGTGCATGAGCTTCTACATCATTAATGGAAGCCGGAGGTGGACTGTCAGCATCAATGGCTCGGGATAAGGTGTCAGCTATTATTAGGTCCTTCCCAGGAGTGTAGACCAGCGTAAAGTCGTACGTCCGCAACTTCATCATCATGCGTTGTAGGCATGGCATTATATCATTGAGATCTTTGTTGATAATGTTGACCAGTGGCCTATGATCAGTCTCCATTAGAAATGTGGGAAGACCATACACATAGTGGTGGAATTTTGTTACACCCGTGATCAATCCCAGGCACTCCTTCTCTATCTGTGCATACCTGCACTCCGTGGCGGTCATCGCTCGAGAAGCGTAAGCCACTGGGACCCAGTCCGACTGGTCATTCTGTTGAAGTAGCACCGCACCAATTCCATGTTGACTAGCGTCGGTGGAGATATTTGTGGGTTTTGTCGGGTCAAAGAATGCCAGCGTTGGAGCTGCCTTCAATTATTGCTTCAGATCCACCCACTCGCCTTGGTGATGTGGAGTCCAGTCAAACTCCGTGTCCTTCCTTATCACTTGTCGTAACGCCATCGTTCGTGCTGCTAGGTTTGATATGAACCTGCCTAGGAAGTTGATGAATCCAAGAAATCTGAGCACCGCTTTCTTGTCACGTGGCCGCTGCATGTTCTGAATTGCCGCGATCTTCTCAGCATCTGGCTTCAACCCGTGCTCTGATATCGTGTCACCCAGGAAGGTCAGAGTTGAACGTGCGAAGGTGCACATGGCTTGGTTGAGCTTCAGCCCAAATTGGTGGATTCTTTGGAAGGCTTGTTTTAACCGAGCAATGTAGTCTTCCTCTGTCGTTGACCATATTATGATGTCATCAACATATACACGGACGCCTTCAATGCCCTCCATCATCTGCTCCATAATTCTGTGAAATATTTTGGATGCAGGGATAATCCTGAAAGGCATACGATTATAACAGTATCGTCCAAACGGTGTGTTGAAGGTACACCTGGTTGAAGGTCGGCTGGAATCATCGAGCTGCATCTGCCAGAAGCCTTGTGAGGCATTACGTTTTGTGAATATGCGAGCCTTCATCATTTCGCTCGTTATCTCCTCTCGCTTGGGGATAGGGTAGTGCTCCCTGCGAATGTTTTTGTTCAAGTCTTTGGGATCTAAACAGAGTATGAGTTCACCGGACGGCTTCTTGACACATACCAACGAGCTGACCCATTCAGTCAGCTTCTAGTGTGACCTGTGATATGATGCCTTGAGATTGGAGGCGTTGGAGTTCTGCTTTTTGCTTGACCCGCAACGGAGCTGATACCCTCCTTGGTGCATGAATGACCGGTGTTGCATCGTCTTTGAGCAGGATTTTGTACTTGTAGGGTAATGTACGCATGCCACAAAAGATGTCTGGATACTCACTGAGAAGCAGTTGGATGGTACCGGCCAGTCGTGATGAGTCAACCGTGTTCATGAAAATCCTTTGTATCAGCCGCAAATCCTTGCAGGCTTGGGCACCTAACAGTGACATTCTTTTGTCGTCCACGATCTCAAAACGTAGTCCTTTTGTGACTTTCTTAAGAACTACTTGTAGGCGGCATGATCCCCTCGAGGCGATCTGGTTGCCATTGTAGTCTGTTAACTTGCATGCAGCAGTTATCATCTCGTGTGTTCCTGGGATGGATGCAAGATCTTTGCTTGTCATCAAGTTCACGGATGCTCCCGTGTCAAGCTTGAACGTAATTGGGGAGTTGTTCACTTGCACCGTGGCACTCCATTCGCTTGTGGAGTCAATGGTATGCACGTATTGAGGCTGTGTGGTCAGCTTGTGCGGTTCGTCTGTGACATTTATGATTCCGACGCCGTATGTGTTCTCCCAGGAGTGGAACTCTTCGTGGTCTGAAAAGTTTTCTTCGGGTGTCTGAGCGTCCATTGAATCTATTGTACGAACCTTGAAATTTCCATGTCTTTGCATTGGAGAGTAATATTTGGCTGCGGACTGACACTGGGAGGCAAAATGATTAATCTTGGAGTACTTTAGACATCGTTTCCCTAGTGCAGGACATTTCCCTTTTAAATGGGCGATGCCACAGTGGTAGCATGTCATGACGTCCATGACGTCACGTGTCGGCAGCGATTGCGCATGCACGACTTGCTCTTCTAGCTGGGGTCGTTACTTTACATACTGGGACCTTGCGTGATTGCATTTCTCCTGACTGCACGCATGCGCAGACATGCTGTAATGGCGCCAGCGGCCGGAAAAGAAGGCCTGTGAGGAGAGGCCACCATTTTTACATCTTCCACCTCGTGGAGTACTTTCTCCATGTTCCTCTTTTTAAGAAGCTCCAGGTACTGCTGTTCTTTCTGTTCTTGCTGTAAGCATTTTGCTATGGTAGTTTTTAAAGTAAAATCATTTTGCTGCATCAAGGATTCCCTTAAATTTTCATCTGAGAGACCATAGATTAATTGATCCCTGATGATGGAGTCTGTTACATCAGCATAGTTACAGCCTTGTGCTAGCAATCGGAGATCAGTGATAAAATTAGAGATAGTCTCCCCGTTTTTTTGGAATCTGTTGTGCAGGTTAAATCGTTCCATAATTTCATTTGTCTGTGATTTACAGTGTTCATCAAAATTTGCCATTATCACTTGAAAGCTAGTTTTATCTTCATTGTCACCATACGTAAAAGAGTTATGAATGTCTACAACATACCGGCCTGCCGTTGAGAGTAATATCCCAATCTTTCTCTCATCGGGGGCTGCATTTAAGGCAGTAGCCACCATGTATATTTGAAGCTGCTGTTGATATATTTTCCAGTTACTATTTAAATTACCGATAGTTTTCAGCAACTCTGGAAACGACGTGTGGTCCATCGCTTCGGTCGGTTGTTTGGAATCACAATGCTGCGAAGTCTTCCACAGTCGAATGGCCGGCCCGTTACTTTTGCTGCTTATTTTGGTTCTTTCTGGCTCTAACCTAATCTATCTAGTACTGTCCGATTAAAGCCAACCTGGTACCATGTTTTGTTAACTGTAAGGCAGGTAATCTGTGCTACTCACTTCAGTTACAGTAGAGACTTTGGAAGAAGGCTCGAAGTTGTCCAGAAGTTTTACAGAAGGTTTATTGAGCAACACAACTTAAATAACTGCGTGAGTTCTTACTTTAAGAACTGTGCTAGTAGAAAAGTTACAACTTTTCTATACACTACAACTAGGCCCTGAGCTAAATCTCTGCCTCTGTTCTCCTCACAGTCTAATCCACCCAACAGCCCAGAGGGCTGCTTGCTTCCCCTTTTTATACATGCCAGTGCTCCCCCTAGTGGTCTTTCCATTACCCATCAGCCCCTTCTGTACATACCCAAGTAAAGATCACTACAGTTTACACCATGTCCCGAGAATTGTTGGTTAGTGTTTCTGCATGATAGAGCAAGTTAGATTAGAATGCTTATATCCTCGTTTGTTCATGGCGGCTGGAAGGAGTTGGGGTGGGGCCCTGTCTTCAGTGGTGCTGTTACTTTTGAATGGGCTCATGGCCTAAGGGTGCTGTGTTCATTGATGGATGATGGCTGCCAACGAAGATGCTGCAACGAAAATCCCGGCTTTGAATTGGCTCATCAAGGCCCAATTCCAAAAGTTGCAGGGTGTTTTTATGCTGGAGCGAGGGTTGTTGACTGCCCGGGTTCTGGTGAGATAACATGGTGGAAGTAATAGTGTCTCGTGGTTCGATCGTCGGAATGCTCGAGAGATCCTGTAGAGTGCTCATTGATCCTGATCCTGCCTCATCCTGGAGTTTGGCTTTCTTCATGCGCCAGTGAAGAATTCTTTATCCTGAGGACTGCATTGTATTTTTCCATCTTGGTTTACAGAATCATAGAATCTCTACAGAGCAGAAGGAGGGCATTCAGCCCATCGAGTCTGCACTGACCCTCCAAAAGAGCACTTCACTTAGGCTCAATCTCCCACCCTATCTCCATAGCCCCACCTAACCTTTGGACACTTAGGGGCAATTTAGCATGGCCAATCCACCTAACCTGCACATCTTTGGACTGTGGGAGAAAACTGGAGGAAACCCACGCAAACACGGAAGAAAGTGTAAACTCCACACAGACAGTGACCTGAGGTTAAACCCGGGCTGCTGGCACCGTGAGACAGCACTGCTAACCACTGTGTCACCATGCCGTCCGTGGTCTTTGCTACCGTTTGATCATTATTTTTCTGCTTGATGTTGTCAATTTTTTCCGTTTACAGGGGAGTGAATAATACGTGTGTTGATTATCCCAATTTAAGACGTTAATATTGTGTTGAGCCGAATGTTGAAATGTGGTATTTTAATCTAAATGTATTTGGACCTTATATTGTCTGACAATCCTTGCAGTGGAGTCAGGAGGGGGCTCCTTTGGTTGTCTTCCCACACGCCCCTTCACTTGGAAGATGAGTGGACCCAGAGCACGGTGAGGGGTGGAGGGTTGGAGTTGGTAGGGTTAGTTTGTCCCCGCTGTGATCGAGGAAGGTCCCCCCAGTTAAAGCTAATCATTTTTTCCCCCTTACTTTTCCCTCTAATTTGGATTCACTGTATTATTCACACTAAGCCGAACAGGTTGAGTTTAATGAAAAGGTTTAATGCAACAGACAAGAGTACAGAGCAGTTACTCGACGACAGGAGCCAGCTCATAGTTCATGGTCCTCTGGTTTTATACAAGATCTTTAAGGGGGTGCCCTGCCCCTCAGTGGGGGCTGTCTATTTCCCATATTTGGGAATATCAATCCCCCAATCTCATAAGTGTCCCATGGCCTGCTTAAGGTTTCATTAGAATCATAGAAAAGTTAGATCACAGAAGCAGGCCATTCAGCCCATCTTGTCTATGCCAACCCGAGTACACCCAGGTGCCCTTTCTATATCACCTTCCTGCAACCGGTCCATATCCCTGTCGCTCAGAGCACTCAAGGTGCAGATCCGGTACCGGGTAGCATGTCTCACATGATCTGCTTAATCCCAGGTTATAACATATAGCATCAAATTTTTTGTTTCCTTTTGGGTCCAGGCAGACTGCATGTTATCCTGACTAGGAATGGCTTATATTTGATTCTTCCTTTAGGCTTCCTTTGGTTGGGACTGGCTTTTCCTCCCAAGGTGCCCACAATGTGGGTTGGTGCAACCTCGGTGGGGTGTAAGGGTTGGGTCTGCGTGGAAGTTCCTGGGGTCAGTTTCTCCGGAGTTTTGTTCTGTAACATTACTGGGCTAGGCCTGCCCTTGGTGCCGGTATCCTCTTGTCCCAAAGGAAAGGAGTGCTCTCTCTCTCTCTCTCTCTCACAGAGAGCCCATAGGGGGAGCCTGGTTTTGCTGGGTCTGGAACCCAAGTGAGTAGTGACCTTGTGCCCAAGCGTGTCCTTTTTTTTATCTGAGCGATTTAGTTCTGATAGTTCCTGCTTTTTACACTTTTTCTTCCTTCTGAGACCCCGGAGTTGTGTCCCTCACTTTGTACTTGATTTTCTCCCGAGCTACTTGTGATTATGTTAAGATGGCGGGGTCTCGGTGTTATGGTTAATTGAGTGGGCCTATTTGATAAGTTGTCGTATGATAGTCCTAACCCTTTTCTTGAGTGCTGCTGGTTGTCGAGGTAGGTTCCCTGGTGCTGGAGAGAGGTAGGCTGGCCTTCCCTCCTAGGGTGCCCCACCCTTCAGGGAGTGCCCTGACAGCCCCCTCTTTTCTGGGATGGGGTTCCCCATTTCCGGCTGGGATCTGATGATATCCTTCTTAACCTCACGCTTCATGGTTATCCTGGTGACCGCCCCCCCCCCCCCCCCCCCCCCCCCCGCCCCCCGAAGGGATGTGTCATTGATTGATGGTGCGTTGGTCACTTCCTCTTTTGGATCTGGGCCCCAGTGGATGGGGTTTGGCAGATTGAGTCTTTGTTCCTTATTCTTTCTTCATTTTTTTAAGGGAGACTCTTTTTGAGATCTGAGTTATCCTTGGACTTGTGATACACGGTCCTGTCCTTGTCGTCTTGCAGTTATGATGGTTGTCTGCTCTGTCTTGGACCTGGAAGGGAGTTTGATTGCATTGTGGGTATCAGTGTAATTCTCCCTTAGCTCTGGGGTTCTCTGGGCTATTTTTTATTCCTCTGTTAATATTGAAGCAATGGCTGTGATGTAACTCTGTGCTGTTGACTGTATCCTGCTTTGGTGCAGATGAATTTGTACCCATGGAGGCAACACGTTGGGGGATATTGTCCCCAACTCATCAGTCTTATTTGTTCCCATGCTTGCAATGACTTCTGTAATGTTCTGTACCTGTTTTGCATTGATGCCTATGGCCTTTTTCTCTTTTGTTTTGATGTGATGTTTGTAAAAATGTCTTCAATAAAAATAGGTTAAGATAGAAATGGATGTATTTTGATGGAGTAGATGGGAAGAATCAATTTTTGCATGCAGGAGAGTTGATAACGAGAGGTCACACATCGAAAATGATTAGCATAACATACAGGGAAAAATTTAAGATATGTTTGTTTTTTTCTTAAATTGGTGAGTTGCTATGATCCAGAATACACTCCCTGAAAGGGCAGCAGAAGCTGATTCAGTAGTAACTTTCACAAGAGATTTGTGAAGGGAAAACACATTAGAGCTGTAGGGGTGTGAGACTTTATTGGTAGCTCTTTCTGAGAGTTGACACAGGCATGACTGTTCGAATAGGGTCCTTCTACGCTATATTATTCCACGATAAAGATACAGCTTTCCTTACTTGCCAATACCAGTGTGAAGTGGAGATTACACTGAAAAGAGCAGCATTAAACTCGGTTACTCTCCTGTTTACAGTCCACTACTAGGATCTGGTCATCTGTTTGCTTTCCCTCCTGGGGAATCATGCACAGGAAGGATCCAGGGGAGAGATTATAATTGGAAAAGGGAAAATAAGCTTTAAAAAAACTCTTAGGATTTACACCATCTTAGAACTCTTACCCATATATGGCTTTGTTCCAGCTAGAGCCGTAGCTCTTTCTCCATCTTTAATAATCGTTGCTATGTTGAAATCTGTCAGATGCGCATGTCCTGAAAGAATGGGCATGTTTAATTAGAAGCATCAGACAACGTAAAGACCAGAAAAAAAAAATCAATTCTAATACTTTGGTTAATATTCACTGACAGCTGAAAAACATAAGCGATAAATCCATTAAGTATGCCATTAGTAAGGAAACTGCATATGTTGCTGGTTGCAAAATGCAAATTAGCATCTGTTTTCTAACCTTGCTCATCAAGAAGAATGTTGTCAGGCTTGACGTCCCTGGAAAAGAAGTAAAGATAAATCCTCAAATGAAGAATATGTTTTCGTATGGTCTGCACGATCTACTTTTCCTTAGTATTAATAGATTTTAGTTCAGTTTGCCACTTCCTTGTTGCATCCTCAGAAACATAATTGGCATCCATTGTCAAATTTATCTATATTCAATCAAAATATTTCAGCTAATGCATTATCACTAATAAATAGAACATTCTGTTGTAAGCGTAGGCTGCCAGCGGGTCACCCGTCCCAGGTGAGAAAATACAATGGATGCAATGTTTTGCTGCCAGTTCTGCCAAACTACAATATTCCCAATGGAATGTGACAGCCCTCCCTTCCGATAAAGAGTCTGAGCATGGCGGGGAGTTGGCATGACAGTTCTGTCTTCCTTCTCTGGCTGCCTAGGTTACCTGTGTATACCAGGACAGCTGTAGAAGAAATTCAGCCTATAGTCTTGAGGAGACTGCCAATATTTGACGCACTTTTGTAAACAATTCACTCATACAAGAACGTATCTTATAATCGTATTCTGCTATTGCCATGCTCAATATCGCAATTGCTATAAGAATGCAAAACCATAGTCAGCTCCAGATAGTGTGAAGCTCATTCCATCCATAGGCTACTGTCAACACCCGATATTTCAAATCTGTGCTTTTTCCACCAAAGGATTTGAATGGCCCAATAATATAAATTAAACAACTTAAGTTGACGGTTTACAATTTGCATTGAATGAGCCCTAGCCATTTTGCTTAATTTCTTGAATTTTCCCTGATGTACATTATGAAAATTGCCAAATATCTGTTCTTTCTCATAATCTGCAATATTCAATCCGGACTATCACAAAGCTTCATTATATTTATTTTATATATTTTCCATAATAAATTATCCCACTGTGCAATGTATTTCATTACACGTTTGGTTAATATTTTAAGAAGTGGTGCTTGATTTACAGGAAATTGATTCATTAAAGGTCATAGATGTGAGATATAAAAAAAAACTACCACACACAAGCAAATGGGAAGCTATATGCATGAAGATTTATGTTGCTGAGACAGATCTAGGCCAATGCAATGTGCAGATGCCCTTTGTTAGATATATTCAGCAGAGATGAAAATGCTAATGATGATAATTACTATTTCACTGTCAATTGTTATTTCAATAACTGAAACAGCTGATACTGTGATATTAAAGGACTCAAGTTTATTTTCGACAGGAAGCAGAATGGGATATAAAACTAAATCAATGGCACTTTTACCAACATTTACCTGTGGATAATATGTTGGCTCTGTAAATAGTCCAAAGCCAAGGCCATCTCACAGATATAAAGTTTCATTGCGTCCTCCGTAAACTGGACATTTTGCTGAAGGTGATAGCGAAGGTCTCCACCTAAAAGAAGGTCAACCACCATGAACATATCTTCTTCATCCTGAAAGGAGTACCTAAAATACACGGGTCCAAAATAATTATCGGAGTACAATATTCAACAAGGTAATTATTCTGCAACTCATTTGTTTTGGGCAGGTTTTAAAAATCTTGTTAGAGCAATAATACCCTTCAGCTGAACATTAGTTTCCATGCATTTTACAGCAATTATACATCCCTGATGCATCTCTCGGAAGTAAAATCTTATTTTTACATTGAATAGGGATTTAAGCCTCATCATTGGTATCTACCTGACAATGTTGCTCAAAATTGCTCAGGTGTAGTATGTCTACAAATGGCTGGACAAATCCGATTAGGCCAATTACCACCTGATCAGTCTACTCTCAATCATCAACACAGGGATGGCAGCTGTTGTCAAGTGCTATAAAGCGGCACTCGCGCAACAATAATCTTCTCATTAGTGCTCAGTTTGAGGCCTCATTACCGCCTTGGTCAAAACATGGACAAAAGGGCTGAATTCCAGGGGTGAAGTAAAAATAACTGACTGCCCTTGACACCAATTTTGTATCTGACCCGAGTATGGCATCAATGAGCCCTGGCGGAATTGTAGTCAAAGTGAATCAGGGGGAACATTCTCTGGTGGTTGGATTTATGCCTCGCAAAAAGAAAGATGGTTGTAATCGTCGGGTACCAATAATTTCAACCCCTGGACATTGCTGCAGGGGTTCCTCAGCCATTGGGCATATCGACCGAACCATTTTCAGTTGCTTCATCAAGAACAATCTGCCCAATGAGGTCAGCTGTGGGGAAGTTCGCTGATTTATTTTTTTATTCGTTCATGGGACGCGTGCGTCATAGGCTGTGCCAGCATTTATTGCCCATCCCTAATTGCTCTTGAGGGGGCAGTTGAGAGTCAACCACATTGCTGTGGGTCTGGAGTCACAGACCAGGTGAGGAAAGCAGATTTCTTTCCCGAAAGGACATTAGTGAACCAGATGGGTTTTTATGACAATCGCCAATGGTTTCATGGTCGTCATTAGACTTTTAATTCCTGGATTTTTATTGAATAGAAATTTCACCAACTGCAGTGGGGGGATTTGAATCTGGGTCCCAGAGCATTACTCTGGGTCTCTGGT
The DNA here is from genome assembly GCF_047496885.1 of Scyliorhinus torazame. Classification (NCBI taxonomy): domain Eukaryota; kingdom Metazoa; phylum Chordata; class Chondrichthyes; order Carcharhiniformes; family Scyliorhinidae; genus Scyliorhinus; species Scyliorhinus torazame. The sequence continues at coordinate 140,198,472 of NC_092722.1, read as the reverse complement.
TAAGTAGACCAATGACAATGCCACTGCCTCCCCATTGTATACAGTATTCAGCAAAACTCACAATTTTTCAGATGCCTGTCTGCAACAGACACTAGATAATAGTTCAGACTTGGGTTGATAAGTGACCACACAAGTGGCATGAATAAGAGAGAATTGAACCACCTGTCCTTGATATTTAATGACATTACCATCACCGAATCCCCCACTACTGACATCCTGTGGAGTTTCCATTAATCAGAAATTGGACTGGACGAGCCATATAAATACTGTGGCTACAAGAGTAGGCAAGAGGCTGGAAATTCTGCAAACAGCAACTCATTCTCACATTCCTCAAAGCCTGTTCACCATCTACAAGGCACAAGTCAGGGGTGTAATGGAATATTCTCCAATTTCCTGGTTCAGTGCAGCTTCAATAACACTCAAGCAGCTCAACACCATTCAGGACAAAGCAGCCCAGTAGACCGGCACCCATCCACCACCTTAAACATCCACTTTCTCCACCAGCTAGTACACTGATAGCAATATATAACACCGACAAAGGTGTGCTGAGCAAATTGCCAAGGGTACTTCGACTGCACCTTCCAAACCCCTGACACCTATCACCTAGAAGGACGAGGGTAGCAAATTAATGCTCTGTTGCCTTTTTTACCTGGTATAAATATAGCAATCAATGAGGTTGCCCTTCTTTCTTTAGATATCGATATTATATTGCTCAGAGTCGCCAGGTATCGAATGATACCACCACACGGTTCAACTGGATATCGATCAAAGAGCCAAACACCAGTTAGTTAGTTCAATGTCAAGGGCACTTTATTTACACACAAGATTAATCATGCAACATAAACACTACTAGTTAAACGATACCTATCAACTATGACAACCTGTACTTAATTTCAGGCACCTGGCTTAGGTCAGAGGAACAGTGACCTTTGTTCGAATCTGGATCGATCGGGTCTGGAGAAGTAACTGCTACTCAGCTGGGCTCATCCGTCTGGTAGCGGGCGTTGAATTTGAACTTGCTTCTGGTGGTGCTGTAACTGGAGGTGGACGTTGCCGGAGCGCCAGGTCCAAGAGAGATCGAACACATGGCAGTGTCTCTCTTTACCCTTGGGGAGTTTTGCGCTCTTTAGGTTTGGACCTCATTAATTGGGTAGTTCTTGATCACTGTATTCGATCTGAGCCAATAAAGGGGCGGGTGACTTGATGGCTGGGCATGTCCTAAGCAGTCATTGACCCTGTTGTTTACGCTTCCTGAGTACAGGGAGTGGTGCCGAAATGTCTGGGATTGTATCAGTTACTCAAGTATCAATCTTTTGTCTTACGGAGATGGGCCATCAAAATGCTAATCGGTTGGGGGTTTCGAGGCTGTCTGGATTCTTTGCTCACAAATATACATTCAGGCTCTGAGCCTGCCTGAATCTTACATTGCCCATATTTCCCGTTTGGCTTTGCGAACGTCCATGTTTCTTGTTGTAAGTGGCCATCCCAGATGGCTACAGTCCATCCTCTTGATGCTCAACGTGAAGCGTGAAGGATCACACTACTAAATCTTCTCCTGTTCTCTGGTATGCAGGGTACCCTCAATCAAGGGCAGGTTCTATCCTACTCTGTCCTATGGGTCAAAACATAGTTTTCCCTAATACAACACACATCTAAAAAGTTTTAAGGGGGCACTATAACATTCAATCATACATTTCAATTTCTTCACACAAAAAGGGGAACCTCTAACTGTCCTTAACTAAATTTCACTCATGCTGCTATCTAACAATCAAAGGAACTTATATTACAGTACAAAATAAACAATAGCAGCATCACATTTCTACTTAACACTTATGTCAATTTACAGAGAAAGTAATTTTATTTTTTAAAACGTGGAATTTATTAGGGAGAAAAGGGTTCAAAAGGAGTGTGGGGTCTGCTGAAGTCCGAGAAAATGGGCTCTGAGTGTGTATATTGGAGGGCGGGAGGCTCTCCTTCGCCATTGACGAAGTCTGACCGTCTGGATGACACTGCAAAGTATAGCTATAATCAATAGGGCTTCTATCGTGTGTGAAAGGGAATACCACTTTGTGATATTATCACACCATGTGGGGGTGTCAGTGGCTGTGTCTATGTGTGGTGTAGTGTCCTGGCTAGGGGTATCGTGTTGGGTGGTCATGTTTAGGGCCTGTGTGGTGAGGGGTGTAGGGGTGGATAACCGCGCGCAACTGTATTGATCCAATGACGATCATGATGCAGATCATCAGGTCCATCTTCATCTTGTCTGTGTCTTCCTCTGACTCCTGGTATATTTGTATCTTCCTGGGGGTATAAGCATAATATCTGTTATTATCTTGTCGTTTAATATCTCGTTTGTCTGTCTGTTTCTCCTTCACATCAATTTCCCATTTAGAATCGTCACCATATGTGACTCCCTCATTTTTTTTTAAACCTACCATTTGGGAGACAAGTCATCCGATAAGTGATTCTGTCACAGTGCGAGCACTCTCGCAGCCTGTGTTTGATGGGCTGTGGGTGGACAATTTTTCCATCCAGTGCAAATTTGTTTCAACCAAGTGATTGAACATGTAAATAGCAGGTGGGGGATAGCAACCGAAGGGTCGCCGGAAAGGAAACAAAAGTTGTGGCAAAGTGCACTCTTCAAACCACATTTTTAAAAGAACAGGTGGAATCCCCGGGTAGGGCGGTGATCAGTGCCGTTGCTCCACTACCCGAGCTTGGCTGACCAAATACATAGGGGGTCCTCAGGCAAGGCGGGGATCAGTGCCGTTACTCCACTGCCTGAGTGACCTTACAAGAACGGTAAGAATTTGAATATTTATGGACTTTCAACAAACTTGTGCCTTTAACTACCATGTGGCGTCAAAGGAGTAGTCATAACAGTATCAAGAAATTTGCATGAGATCGACAAACAAAGTCGTACAAGAGAGAGAAACAGTCAACATTTAAAAAAACAAAAGAAGAAAGTGGGCAGGTTCCATCAGGGAATAGGACACCATAAATCTCAATCGGATCCTTTCTCTCATCATCTGGACACCTCAGGGTTCCATTCCAAAAAGGTCTTAAAGGGATTAGCATGGTGGGAGTCAGACTCGGAGTCATCACCATCTCCCGGTTGCCAAACTCGTGACTGGAGTTTCAGTGCCAATGAGGCGTGGGCTGATGTGGGATCCATCTCGTCGTTTCTTATCAGTCGATAAGAATTGTCGCGGTGCCATTGTTTCTTATCCTGTAGGGTGGTAGGGGCAAGGCGGGGATTGCTATCATCAGGCGGTGGGTCAGGTTCTGGTGACGGCAAATAAATTGTCTCTGAGGGGCCGAACATATCGTGGTCGGTGTCACTGGGGCTGTAGTGACTGGGGCCTGGTCTGTTTTTCCATTGGTCGGGAATATCAGGGGCGTTAGTTGTGGTTTCGCTGTTGCTATCGCTATCGCTAATGGCCGAATCAAGTGTGAGGCTGAAGTTCGTCTCTGGGGGTGGAGTCGAGGTTGTGTCTGTGGACGTGCTGTCCTGGCTGGGGGAGGGCTGGATTGGGTTGCCAGTAGGCAGGTCTTTGTTGTCTGCCATTGCCAGTGAAATGTGGTGTGATTGGCTGCACTGCGTTCCATAAAGCTTAAGCTGGTTTATATGGAACCATACTGATTTTCCATTTGGATATGTAACCTTGTAAACTGAGGGGCTGACTGTATTGGAAATTGAGTAGGGTCCTGCAAATTTGGGGGGAGAGGAATGAACTAGGATTGTACAGGGAGATCATGACTTGCTGTCCGACTGTATGCTCTATCGGGTGTACTGTTTCATCAAAGCAGGCCTTACTCTGCTTTCTCCTAATGCCTAGTCAAACAGCTGCAGCGAGCTGTGCTGCTTTAATATTCTGCATTATGTTTTGGATCACTTTCTCGTGGGTAAGGGCGGTGACTGTGGGGCTGGCCAAATCAAGTCCAAATAAATACTCGGTACCCTTCATGGGTTGTCCGGTCATGAGGGTATGGGGGGTGTATTCTGTCGAACTCGACACGTGTTTCTAATAAACATCAGTGCGAATGGGAGCACTGTGTCCCATGTCGTATTGTGCTGCTGTACCATCTTCCTAAGTGTTGGCTTTAGGGTTCGGTTCATGCGTTCCACAATGCGGCTGGGCTGTGGGTGATAGGTAATGTGAAAATTCTGTTTTATTCCGAAAATCGTCAGGACGTTTTTCATTACTCTGCCTGTGAAGTGCGAACCTTGGTCCGACTCAATACTACGGGGGAGTCCTCATCTCGTATAAATGTGCTTGGTCAGAATTTTCGCTGTTGCTTTGGCCGTGTTTGTTCTTGAAGGGAATTCTTCTACCCATTTTGTGAAGGTGTCGATGACGACCAACACATATTTGAATCCATTTCTGCAGGGGGGAAGGGGACCAATATAGTCTAACTGCAAGTTCGTCCATAGGCCATAAACAGGTGTGTATCTTAGCTGATCTTTCTTTGCATATCTGTCTGGGTTGTTCTGGGCGCAAATCAAACAATTCTCAATGTAGTGGGTTACATCAGTTTTTAAATCGGGCCACCAGCAGAGAGATCTGAGGTGGGCAAGGGTGGATTCTATCCCTTGGTGTCCGTGTCCGTCATGGAATTGACAAATAATCTGGTTCCTGTCCTGGGTGGGGACCACATAAATACCATCCTTTAATGATTCCCTCGTGTATTGTTAAAGTGTCTTTAAACCTATCATAGGGAGCTGGGAAATCTTCTTTTAAAATTTCCTTTAGCGTGTCATCTTCCTTCTGTGCCTGTGCTAAATCTTGAATATTGGTCTGTGAGACCTGGACCGTGTGTACTGGGGCACTCTCGGGGGGTTGCCAAAAGTGACCATGTCTTGAGCCTGCTTTCGCTAGGGCGTCTGCTTTCATGTTACCAGGTGGGGAGGAACGATGGTGGCTTCTAACTGTTATGAATCCATATTTTCGACCTTTCGCTGTCTGGAGAATGTGTTTTAGAAATGGCGCTGAGGGTAGGGGATTTCCGTCGGCGGATATAAATTCTCTAGATTCCCATAGGGACAGGAATTCTGTCAAGCTGTTGCAAACATACAAACTGTCCGAATATATGTTTGCTGGGGTCGGGAACGAATCTGGGTGCTGCACAATGTAAGCAATGGCTGCCTGCAAACCTAAATGTCCAGGCAACTTTAACAAGATTTCCTCTAAAGCGCGTCCTCTACATAAATACCACATCCTGTGATCCTTTTATCATTTAGAACTGTGGAGGAGCCATCAACATGAATTTTTAGAGCTTTATCTGTGGGCTGGGCTGTCTGTGGTCTGATGCCTATCTTTTTCGGTAACGATTTGGGAATAAAGGGGCCTGTGTTGTGCTTGGCTGCAATGATCTCACACTCATGTGGGTTTCCTGCATATTGTAAATTGTCAGCCAGAAACGTGTGCGTCTTTGTCCTTTTTACCGTAATGTCGCACCCTTGTCGTAGGGTCCAACGTGCTGCCCGAATTTGGATTACTGTGCTGTCTTTTAGCTTACTGTCTAACAGTAGCTGTGTCGGGGTGTGCTCGGTCAAAATGGTTACGGTGTTGAGTCCTGTTATGCATGAGAAGTATTGGACAGCCTAAAGAACTGCGAGCAAGTGCATTTCGCAGGCTGAAAATCCCTGCTCTACGGGATCTAAAGCTCGTGAGACATAGGCTACGGGTCCTAAACGATTGTGCCTTTCCTGTAGAAGTACGGCCGAAAGGGTTCGGTCGGTGGTCACTACCTCTATTGCATATGGTGAGTGTGGGTCTGGTGCCTGTAAAGCGTGTGCTGTGCTTAGGGCGCGTTTCAATGCATCTACGACATCCGTGTGCTGTGGAAGCCATTTCCATGGGGCCTGTTTCTTAAGGAGCTCAGAAAGTGGGGCTGCTTTTGTGGCGAAACCTTCTATGGCTCCTGCAGTAACCGTCCAGTCCTAAAAATGACTGGAGTGCTGTGAAATTGTGGGGCAAGGGCAATTTTACAATTGAATCGATCCGTTTCTGTTCTATCTCACGCTTACCATGCGTTATGACCGTACCTAAATAAGTGACCTTTTCTTGGAGAATTTGGGCTTTTTGGGGGTTGATTTTACATCCAATTTCTTTCAGGATATCTAATAGTTCCGAAAGAAGCGAGATGTGCTCTTCCTTGGTGTCAGTCTGTAGGAACAAGTCGTCCACATACTGAATGAGGCATTCAGGTTGGGAAAATTTTGCTAATCCATTCGCCAATTATCTGTGAAAAATGGAGAGGGAGTTGTGGAAGCCTTGCGGAAGGCATGTCCATGTGTACTGCTGTCCCTGGAAAGTGAACGCAAATTTGTACTGGCACGTTTTGTCCAATGGAATGGACCAAAAGCCATTGCTAATATCCAAAACAGTGAAAATTTTTGACTGAGGTCCCTGCTTTAACATGGTCTCAGGACTCGTGGCAATGGTGGGGGCTGCTAATGAAGTTACTTTGTTTAATTCTCTCTAATCGACGGTCAGTCGCCATGAACCATCTGGTTTTCTTACGGGCCAAATAGGGGCATTGTTCGTTGAAGCTATGGTCCAAATTACTCCTTGGTCCAATGAACTCTGGATTACTTTAGCTATCTCTCCCTCGGCTTGCTGTGGAAAACCGTATTGTTTCTGGCTTAGGATCGGGACCTGTGATGGTGACCATTCCTGGAATCTTACCGCAATCGTGCTTGTGCTGGGCAAACAATGCTTTATGTCACTTCAAGAATTCTCTAACTGTTTTGTCCGTGGTAATGGTTTGTGGCTTAAACCAGTACTCTCCCACTGAGCTAATCCTGTGTGCATAGTCTCCTACTGTGAGCGTGGCGGGGGCTCGTGCTGTTCTAGCCATTTTCCACACACATTTATTTACGGGGTCGAAAGAAAGGTTGTGTGAGCTCATAGAATCTATCCCCAAGATGTGCTCTGCTGTCTGGGGTAAATCTACCAAAACGACTGAGTGCTTAGTTTTAATGTTACCGATCTGGATATCCACAGGGGCTGTAATGTGTCCCTGCTGGAGGTGACCTGTAAAGCCACTAAGAGTGATGGTGTCTGTAGTGGGCCATATATCTCGCTGGAGGAGTTTAACGTGGCTCAGGACTCTCCTGTGTCCCAAAGGAACGCTACTGTGTGTCCCCGGACTGTGCCTGCAACTACCAGTCTTCTGGACTTGTCTCAAAGTGTGTCGCAGACCCAAGTTGGGGAGTCCGAACACCGTCAATTGGTGCCATTTATGGTCACGTTTTCTGCGTGGGCGCTAACGCTGTGGATAGGTCTGGCATTGTTCCTAGGTGGGGCATTTATGGTCTGATTCCGTTGCTATTTTGGGGGGGCATTGCATTCTCGGGCGTAATGTCCCTTGTGTCTACAATTGTAGCATTCCTGCACTTAAGGGTGCTGCATGTTACTTCCACCTTCATTTACCCATGCGAGGTCTTGGTGTGCCCTTACTGGATTTATGTTGGCGTCTACTCTCTCCTGCTCTGTCTTTTTCTGTAGGGATTGTTTCCAAGCTCTAGATAGTCGCTTCAGTAACTACACTTTATTGTGTGCCGGGTCTGAGGGGCCGTAATTTGCACATGCCTTTTGTCCTGCCTCCGTGGCGTGGGAGACTAAAATACGGGTCCATTTGGCCGTATTGTCTACAGATAAATGGGCGCGTGTTAAATCACCAAATCCTGCGGTGAAGTGGATCCAGAGACCTCCAGCAAATGCAGTTCGATGCTCTCCTTTTTTCTGTCTGCACCGGTTGAGTCCTTCTCCTGGATCTCCTCTTTTATAGCCAATGGCATCTAAGATGGCTGTTTTCATATCCTGGAGGCTACCTCCTCCTATATTTTGTGGTTCGGGAAGGGCTGAACTAACCGACGGGTCAAGGCTCATTATTATGAGTTTTACTTCTTCCTGCTCGTCCAGACCGTACATGACGGTCTGTTGCCTAACTCGTTCAAAAAAGTGGTGTGGGTCTGATGTGGGGTGAAAAGTTTCTATTTAATCACGGGCATCTCTTAACTGGGTGATGGTTAGTGGGGTTGGTCTTCTGTTGTTACTCTACGCTGTGTGGTGATGGGATTCATAGGGTTGGGTGCTGCCTGTGCAGTCGGTGGTGCGGATGCTTTCCTTTTCGGGGCCTGGGGGGCTCTATTCCGACTTTCTGTTTTGTTCACATATTGATGGGCTGTTTCATTAACTTCCTGCCAATCGGGGCCATCTTCCTGATCTAACTGTGGGCCAAATATGTCTCTGAACCCATTCTGAACTGAGAGCAGTGATTGCAACCTTGCAATTTGCTGCCTGCACTGGGCATGGTCTACGGAACTCTGCCTCTGTTACATGGTGGAACTGTGGAGTGCTCGTAGGGCTGCCTTTAAGTTCTCACATTGCTTTCTCAATTGTTCTGCTTGATGTTCTGTTTCCTCTCTTACCAAAACCGCATGTTGCGTGTCTTGGTAGGCCTTATCATATTGGATCTGAAAGCTACTTAGGTGAGCAAGACAAGATTGGTGTGCCCGTTTGACATCAGCCATCTCCTTGTCCTTCGCTGCTAGCTGTCTACGGAGCGTCCTCACGACCTCCTCTGTGCCTCGCAATTGTGCCAAGCAGGACACGATTGCCATCGACTTACGAACTCTACTCAAATTCTTCTTGTGGATCTCGATCAGGTTATCCCACCAAGTTTGTCCTTTACTACCAGGACCTGTTTTCTCATTCACACAAAACTCAGACCATAGGGGCCATCCTTTCCCCTTCAGGTACTTCCTAATTTCCTCTTCCCATATGTTCTGCTCTGTTGGTCGCTGCGACCTCGGGTTCTTGTGGATGCATAAGGCGTTCCATTGCCTTCATTGCCATCTCTACCGTAATTTCTGTATCTCTACCGGGAATTTGGGACATGGGGGAATAAAGCGGTGGTGCAAACAGCGGGTACGGCTTAAGCTATTTTCCGGTTTACACAACTCCCGAAAGTATCACGCAACAAAATCTATCGAGGTTACCTTATATCCCTTGTTAGTACGCATGCAAATGACATACTTCTGAATCTTGGACGTTTGATCGATACTGGTCTTATGCTTGTGGTTTCTTTTACTTTTCCAATTTGGATTTCCAATTCAAATATTTTGTGGGTCCTCTCCGTCAGATGTCACCAATAACTGTTGCCTTTTTTACCTGCTTTAAATATGGCAATCAATGAGGTTGCCCTTCTTTCTTTAGATATCGATATTATATTGCTCAGAGTCGCCAGGTATCAAATGATACCACCACAAGGTTCAACTGGATATCGATCAAAGAGCCAAAGAGTTAGTTAGTTCAAGATCAAGGGTACTTTATTTACACACAAGATTAATCATGCAACATAAACACTACTAGTTAAACTATACCTATCAATTATGACAACCTGTACTTAACTTCAGGCACCCGGCTTAGGTCAGAGGAAGAGTGGCCTTTGGTCGAATCTGGATCTATCGGGTCTGGAGAAGTAACTGCTGCTCAGCTGGGCTCATCCGTCTGGTAGCGGGCGTTGAACTTGAACTTGCTTCTGGTGGTGCTGCAATTGGAGGTGGACGTTGCCGGACTGCCAGGTCCAAAAGAGATTGAACACATGGCAGTGTCTCTCTTTATCCTTGGGGAGTTTCACGCTCTTTTGGGCGGTCCTTAGGTTTGGACCTCATTAATTGGGCAGTTCTCGATCACTGTATTCGATCTGAGCCAATAAAGGGGCGGGTGACTTGATGGCTGGGCGTGTCCTAAGCCGTCATTGACCCTGTTGTTTACGCTTCCTGAGTACAGAGAGTGGCGCCAAAATGTCTGGGATTGTATCGGTTACTCAAGCATCAGTCCTTTGTCTTAAGGAAGATGGGCCATCAAAATGCTAATCGGTTGGGGGTTTCGATGCTGTCTGGATTCTTTGCTCACAAATATACATTCAGGCTCTGAGCCTGCCTGAATCATACTTTGTCCATATTTCCCATTAGGCTTTGCGAACGTCCATGTTTCTTGTTGTAAGTGGCCATCCCAGGTGGCTACACCTCCAAGCCACACACCATCCTGACTTGGAACCACTGTTCCTTAATTATTGCTGTGTCAAAATTCTGGAACTCCCTCCGTAACAACACCACGGACAGCAGGCATTCAAAAAAATGACTCACCACCACCTACTGAAGGACAATTAGGAATGGGCAATAAATGCTGGCTCTTGTCAGTGACATTCACAACCCACAAATAAATTAAAAGTTATCATCTCAAAACTCTGGAACCCAATTCTATCTTTTAACAATGAGTCATAGAAGCCAAGATTTGTGGGTATTTGCATCTTCCATCTGCTCCGTTTGGAGCAGGTGTGGGTTTCCACTTCAGGGATACTAAAAGAAAAAGATGTAGTGAAGCAAGGGTAATTGATCTCAGAGGAATTGGTTGTCTTCTGACCTTTTTGGCCTATCACAGGCTTTGAGTATTTTCTCTCAGATTAACTGCTTGCCACTCTGATTTTTGGCACTTAATCACAATAGGTGTGTTTGTGACAACTACAGTTATGATCTTCCCCTCTATGGCAATTGGCAATGAAATGTCCTGTGCCATTCTGTCAGGTGATGTGGATCACAGCAATTTCCTCTCCTTTTGACAATAATTGTTAACTCTCATCTTGCAGTTACTAGTGGTGTTCTATCAGTTACACACTGTTTAACTGCAGAACAAACTGGATTCCTAGTTTCAAACTATACACAAAATTGTAAATTCTATTATCCACTTGGATATCTTATTTTCCTGCGATTTATGTATTAAAATAGAGTTGTCATCATTAAGAGAGTATTTCATCATCAGCACACATTTTATTCAGTGAGAATGTAATTATTTTTTTTTAAATATTTTTATTCAAAACTTTTCAACAAAATATAAATATACAAAATGTCAAAAGAATAACCAAAGAGCATTAGAAGAACATATCAACCCAGTAAACAACTCCAACCCTTCAGCCCCCCCTGACGCTGATCCCCATCCACATCCTGCCTTCCCTGTTTCAACCCCCTTACCGTGCCCCCCCCCCCACCCCCCACCCCATCCCTTGCTGACCCCGCAATTCTCCTTGAAGAAATCAATGAATAGTTTCCACATCCAGGTGAACCTTTCGACCGACCCCCGCAGAGCAAACTTGATCTTCTCCAACGTCAGGAATTCTGCCAGGTCGCTCACATACACCCCTGCCTTTGGCGGCTCCGAGTCCTTCCACCATAACAAAATCCGTCTCCAGACTATCAGGGAGACAAAGGCCAATACATTGGTCTCTCCCCTCCCCTGTACTCTTGGGTCTTCCGACATTCCAAATATCATCACCTCTGGATTGGGGCCACCCTCACCACCAGAACCTCAGACATCCAAGAACGCTGCCAGAACCCCCTCAAATCTTGTACACACCTAAAACATGTGGACGCGATTCACGCCCCCCCCCCCACGGGGGTACCGCCCACACCTATCTTCCATCCCCTCAAAACACCTGCTCATCATCGCCACCATCATGTGGGCATATATGCACCACTTTAAACTGGATGAGGCTTAACCTTGCACATGATGACGATGCGTTCACCCTCCGCAAGGCCTCCGCCCATGTCAGAATGTAATTATTAATTGGGTAACAAAAATTGCCACACAATCTAATTAATTAATCGATTACATGTAAAACAAAAACTTTAGAAAATAAAGCCAGCTAATGGATTAGAACAGTGTTCTTCAAACTCGGGGGCGCGACCTGCAGTTGGGTCAGGCGAGTGTCTGGAGGGTCGCGGAGCCGTCCTTCGTGGCGCTCTGATCGCGCAAATACCCACGCAGCAGCCGGCTTTTAATAACAGCGGCTGCAAGCGACCTTTAAAATGGCCACAAACATGTAAACAAAATTTGGCCGCATTGCGCATTCGCACCGATGATCGGGCGCGCATGCGCAGTGCGGCCGCTATTTGGTTAAACGGTCGCAGCTTTTTGATTTACAAGTGTGGGTTTTTTTAATTCATTTTATTCATTTATTCTATTCATTTAATTTTTATTTTTTTCATTTATTTTATTCATTTTTTTTTTACAAGTTTATTCATTTATTTTATTCATTTAATTTTTTTTTCATTTATTTTATTCATTTTTTTTTTTACAAGTTCGGGGGGGGGTTTATTTAATAACATTTTACAGAAGAAAATGCAGAACTTTGGACAAATGGAGACTCCATACTTTCCGACACCGGAAGGCTTCACCTTCATCCAACAGGTTCCATTGGAGGAGCATGTACGAGGGTCAAAGGGACCCAAAACCATTTCCTCCATTTTTATCAGCAGCAAACAAGGTAAGAGAAAATGGTGGGTCGCTCAGGTCGGCCGGCCTGGGTTGCGAAGGTCAGCCGGCGTGGGTCGCGAAGGTCGGCCGGCATGGGTCGCGAAGGTCAGCCAGCATGGGTCGCGAAGGTCGGCCGGCGTGGGTCGTGAAGGTCGGCCGGGTTGGGTCGTGAAGTTCGGCCGGGTTAGGTCCCGAAGGTCGGCCGGGTTGGGTCCCAAAGGTTGGCCGGTTGGTAAAAATGGGTCCCCGGAAAAAAAGTTTGAAGAACACTGGATTAGAACAAAGAAGACAAAATTCTCCTTGAAAAACTTCAATGTTTTGACTTCATTTAAGATAGATTCGCTCGTAGCACTTAGGATGATGTAGTTTATTATAACTTTCAGAAAGCGTTTGACAATGAAAATGACATGAAAAACATAATTAAACATGAGTTCCTCAAGAATCTAAGGAAGTACATGGAACTGTAGAAAGAATGGTTAAAAATAAGAAACAGATGAATTGCCCAGGCTGGGCAAACTATTGACAGGAGTTCCACTTGCATGTGTGTTTGAACCTGTCTGTAGAATGAATCAGCACACAGCTTTCAAACTGGTCAAATTAAATGAAAACAGAAAACTAGATAGAGCAGAAGGGACAAAAAATGGCAAAAGAATTTATATCATTTACTCAATGAGGCAGACAAAAAGCAAATGAAAGTCAGCACTGATAAATGGCATAAATTAGACATAGATGAAAAATGGTGGGGCTTAATCATACAATGCATTAGTATAGGAAAACAAAGAAAAGAATCTGGGACTACTGGTAGACAGGTCAATACCAATGTCTAGACACTGCTGTAAATCAATTAAGAAAGCTAATGGATTAATAGGATATATTAGGAGAACAGTATGATATAAAACAAATATGACTCTGCCAATGTGGTGTCTTGCCAGATAGAAGCATGGGTTTGAGTCTTGGGGCAATAGTGTTACAGTCCAATCTGCACTGTACTTTCAGTGAAGAGGTTCCACATTGGAAGTGCAGCCTTGTTCAATTTATCTTTAAAAACTGTCCCTGCTTCTATTCGCCCTGGCAACGAGCCATTGGCAATCGGCCTCAGAATGGCGAAAAACTGTAAGAGAATCCAAAGAGGAGACAGAGAGCACAGAGTCTCACTCCGTGTGGATGATCTGCTCCTCTACATCGCGGAACGACAAAGTAGCATGGAAGGATCATGAAGCTCCTGGGACAGTTTGGAGCTTTCTCAGCTACAAGCTCAACCTGAGCAAGAGTGAAGCCTTCTCTGTGAACCCAAAAGGGGGAGAGGCAGAGCTGGGGGCTACCATTCAAGCAAGTTTAAAACAAATTCCGCAATCTGGAGATCCAGATTGCCCACGACCAGACACAGATCCACAATTGAACCGGGCTAATCTGATGGAGGAAATGGAAGAAGTCAAAAAGGACCGAGAGATGGAACACACTCCCAGTCTCCCTGGCAGTGAGGGTGCAGGCGATCAAGATGAACATGCTGCCCAGGTTCCTCTCCCTGTTCAGATCCATACCGATCTACATCCCCAAGGCCTTCTTTAACTCGGTCATTCAAAAGATTATGGCGTTAGTGGGTGGGGTGGGGGGGGACACGACCTTCCAAAAACTGCCCCCCTGTGACCAGCCTCGGCCCCCCGGACCAACCCCCACCAGTTCCCCCCAGCCCCTGACAAAGGCCCCCCTGTCAGCAGAATGGCTCCCCCACCCACCCCCCTCGACGGTGGCGACGCCGGACTCAGTCCACAGCCGCCACACGAGATCCCCGAATGGTGTGAGCGCACGTGTCCCATGCCATCGGGGACTTGGTCCATCAGGGGCGGAGCATCAGAGAGGGCCTCGGGTGACGTCCTGAGGCCATCCTTACGGCGTGCGGCGTACTCGGGACTATTCCGTTTGTGAGGGGACGGTGCAGTGCAAAAATGGTGCCGCCCCCGATTCCGGCGTAAACGGGGATTCTCCGGCCGATCGTCGAACGCGATTTTGGCGATCGGAGAATCCCACCCGGGTGCCTGGCCCTCCCAAATCTACAATATTACCACCGTGCAGCCACAGCAGAAAGAATGAGGAGATGGGGAAAGAACCGGGAATGGAATGGGTGAGGATGGAGAAGAGCTCCTAAACAGGGATGACCCTCCGAGCTCGCGCCACGTCAGCACACCCATCCCAACAAGTCCAGTGGTGGCAGCCACACCAACAATAGATCATAGAATTTACAGTGCAAAAGGAGGCTATTCGGCCCATTAAGTCTGCAGCGGCTCTTGGAAAGGGCACCCTACTTAAGCACGCACCTCCACCCTATCCCCTTAACCCAGCAACCCCATCTAACCTAAGGGCAATTTTGAATGGCCAATCCACCTAACCTGCCCATCTTTGGACTGTGGGAGGAAACCGGAGCACCCAGAGGAAACCCACGCAGACATGGGGAGATCGTGCAGACTCTGCACAGTCAGTTACCTAAGCGGGAAATGAACCTGGGATCCTGGTGCTGTGAAGCCATAGTGCTAACAACTATGCTACCATGCTGCCCTAACCTGGAATTAAATGAGTCAGCACTTTGACCTGTCCAAAATGTCCACTATGGCTCCATCTCTTGAAACCACAGGTTTGATCAGCCATGTTGGATGCCACCTTTAAGAGGTGGAGACAGGAAGGGGCGCTGAGTGTTAGGGACTTCTATTTGGGGACAGGCTAGCATCTTTAGGGGGACTGGCAGAAAAAGTGCAACTACCCAACGGGAATGAACTGCGACACCTGCAGGTAAAGAACTTCCTCCGCGAGGAGCTGACATCATACCTACGGACCCCGCGACACACAATGTTAGAGTAACGACTGGACGAGGGCAATCTGGGAGGTGAGTGGACTGCAGGGACCTGCAAGGACAACTATTAGAAAGGACATGCTTCCCACTGGATGAGACACGGGAAAAATGGGAGGAAGAACTATGGATGGAAATATGGTGGGGACTCTGGAGGGAAGCATTGAACTGGGCCAACTCCACGTCCACTTGTGCAAGGCTCATGCAGTTCAAAGTGGTGCACAGAGCGCACTTAATAAGAACCCGAATGAGCAGGTTCTTCTTGGAGGTAGAGGACAAATGTGAATGGTGCCAGAGAGGCCCGGCCAACCACACCCACATGTTCTGGGCATGCCCCAGACTTGCCAGGTTCTGGACAACCTTCTTTGATGCAATGTCCAAGGTTACGGGGGTGGGTGTGGATCCAAGCCTGAAAGTGGCAGTCTTCGGGATATCAGACCAGCCAGAACTATTTATGGGGAAGGGGGCCGAAGCCCTTACCTTTGCTTCCCTAATCGCCCGCCGAAGAATCCTGCTCAGCTGGCGATCAGCAGCAGCACCCAAAGCTGCAGACCTGCTGCCGAACTTTCGGAATTTCTCCACCTCGGAGGAGGACTTAAGGAAAATGTGGAAGTCCTTCACCAACTTGTTCCAGAACCTGTTTGAAGCCAACAGCCAACAGAGTGACAGGAAGAGGCGCACAGGGGCCAACAAGACGAACAGAACCAGTTACGGGCCCTGTCGGAGCCGGCACAAGCATATAAGACAAAATAGACCAAGTTGCCAAGGGAACATCTAAACAAGGCGCGGGGGCGGGCGGGGAGCACTATACGTATGTAAATACACAATAACGACCTTTTATAAACAATATACAATACTGCATAACTTCCAATAAAAGCATGGCAAAATACAATTGGATATGATATGATTAAAAAGTTAGTGATCTGCAAGTATATGTTTTCACAAATTAAATTTTACTGTGTATTGTCAAATGTCATTTTCAAAGTGGAAAAATAATTCCGACTTTTGACATGTCAGCTTCAAAACTCCATATATTTTATGGAGTTAGAACGTTTTTGTAAAAGTAGACTGCCTTCATCAAATTTGAATCCTGTCCACCGTTCTATTTCCACTTAACAGGTTGTACCCACAACAATATCATTGATTTACTTTTGAGAATTATTTTTCAGCGTTTGCCATTGGAAACAGTAAAAAGTGTTGCAAATATTTTATTCCTCTCAACATTCAGCTACCTTCCAGAACTACATAAAACCATATCAGGGTCATCTGCAAACTTTACAGAACAAAAACAATGGACCCCTAACTGCAGAATGATAAACTGAACCATTTGCAAGTACTTGAAGTTAGGATATACTGTTGATACTCAATTCAACATTAACGTAAATCGCTGGCTTTGAAAGCAGATCAAGGCATGCCAGCAGCACGGTTCAATTCCCATACCAGCCTCCCCGAACAGGCACCGGAATGTGGCGACTAGGGGCTTTTCACAGTAACTTCATTTGAAGCCTACTTGTGACAATAAGCGATTTTCATTTTTTCAATGGTACTTGATAGCCACAATAAACTTAACTATTTTCCCAAACCATTCTACCCTATTTCAGTAAAAATAATGTGCATTTCCATACCTGGTGCACTGGTAGCACAGTATCCCTACATGCAACTGAGTCCTCTTACAATAGCTCTTGCAATTTTTAAGATTTCATGTTTGCTATCATATTAAGAAATGTACCATCTTCAAATCTATGTAATATAACATTGAGCACCAGAAGAAAAATATGATTTTAGCATATTATATACAAACTAACATCTGGCTCTCCTGTTACTTGTGAGAATAAGCTTCAGTAAGCAAGTGTGCCAATGCACTGAAAGGTGTCCACTAACTTTTGTCTATTAATTGCTGGCCTAGCGATGCCCACATCCTGTAAATTAATTTTTTTTAAAATTCCACTTTGAAACTTATGGCCGCACACTTATGTAAAGCACCAGTGGTGTTTATTGCCAGCGCTGATTTGGTGCCTTTCCCGTAGGGACCAATAACTTGTTAAAAATAATGGGATTCTCATAATGGCAGTGGAAAAAAACTGTGGGGCAAGCACTGCACTCTTTAGCAAACCAATTGAAATCAGCATAATTCAACCACTTATTAACAGGCGAGAGGCCTCTCGCGAGATTTACCCAGTCTGCCATGCCTCGCGAGATCTAATGGGATCTCGTGAGATGTCGCGATCTGGATCCCGCCTACAACAGGCATGACCTATATTTGGATATTTAAGCGTGCAGTTAGGGATTTTCCGCACGTCACCCTGGCGATGAAAGCAGCCTGTCATTGGCTGGCAGCGGGATCGTCTGATCTCGTTGCTGCCAACGGGGTTTCCCATTCTATGCACCCCACACCCCCTGGAAACCTGCCGTGGGGGTTCACAGTAAGATACCGCTGGCGAGAATGGCTGGAAAATTCCGGCTATAGTTTGCATGGCCGGCTATAGTTTGAATGCTCCATTTCGAAGGCTAATATCAACAAATATTGCTTGCTGATCAGATACTGCAACGATCTTTTAGCTCTGAAGTACTCTTATAGTGTCTGATAACCAGTTGAACAGCCAGTCGGGGAAAAATAATAGGTGGTGGAGGAGGCAGATGAGCATAATAATAATCTTTATTAGTGTCACAAGTAGGCTTACATTAACACTGCAATGAAGTTACTGTGAAAAACCCGTGGTCGGCATACTCCGGCATCTGTTCCGGTACACTGAGGGAGAATTCTGAATGTCCAATTCACCTAACAGAACGTCTTTCGGGACTTGTGGGAGGAAACCAGAGCACCTGGAGGAAACCCACGCAGACACGAGGAGAACGTACAGACTCCGCACAGACAGTGGCCCAAGCCGGAAATTGAACCCGGGTCCCTGGGGCTGTGAAGCAACATTGCTAACCACTATGCTACTGTGTCGCCCTCATTCATTGCAATCAGATAAACATTGGCTATAGAAAATAGGCGTCCTGTAATGGAATCGATCGAGCTGGATGTTAAATAGGAATAAGCTATAATTTCAGATATGAAAGCAGCAAATTCAATTCGTAACAGCTGACCCAATGTTCCCAAGCCAGTATGAATTTCTGGGCCTAAATCATTAACTGATATTGACACATGTTTATCCCTAACAGGGATTAGATGGTTTAAATGTGCACTGACAATTTCAGCAGTTGCCAACATGTGTCTGTGATGTTGTGAGCAATTGTATACAAATATGCAAATCTGTTATTTTCCCTGCATGTAGTACATTGTGTTGTGTATACATAATCAAACTTAAATAAAGCATTTTGTGTCTTGGCTCTTGCACGCCAGAGTAATGGTTCTTGGAGCAGTCTGGATAATTAGGCTTCCCCTCCCACCTTTTTGAAATCGGGAATAACATTTTCTTTTTGAAACATAGGTCGGCAATTGGTCTCCTGCAGTGATTTGAATTATTTGGTAAACTTCAGACAGATGTACAGAACTGTAAAGTGCACATTACAGATTTACGGCACAGTTGAGGAAGGTGTCACCGTGTGAAAAATCATGGCACTCCTTCATGCCGTGGAGGGCGGAACAGTTTTACAAACTCAGTCCATAATGTGAATGCTCCCCTCACTAACCCAGCCCCACATTTACCCTTCCAGTTGCTGCACTCCACCTGAGCTTCTTTCCCTTTGTATTTGTGAAGACAAAAGGCTCCAGAATGCCTTCCCTAACCCCCTGTGCCTGATACACTGCCCTTTCCTCCTTAAGGACCTCCTTAGAGCACAGGCCTTTGGTCACCTCACCGAGCAGCTCATCTGGTTGCCTAGTTATTTTTTCGCACCACTTGTGAAGCAGTTTGCGGCATTTCTCTACGCAAAAGGGAATATGTAAATACAAGTGAATCGCAGAAGTATTTGATATTTCCACAATTACTTGCGTGATCATATTGTTATACAGTAGCCAGAAGTGTAGGAATATGGATCAAAATTGGGGTCGCTTTGCACCTCTTATTGGGTGCGACAAAGTCCAAAGAGCACCAAAATGGTATCTGCGGCATACACACACACTATTGGGATGAATTGTGCCGGGTACCATGTTGAGGGTGATCGTGCACATGCAGTGAACAAGCATGGACACTCTGCAGGGCAAATTGTGACATCAATAAATCTGCAGTGCTGATTTGTTGCCAGCACTGCCATTTTAGAGCCCAGCACCAGCTACTTCTCCTCTTAACCTCATACAGTTGACCTTGCATCAGCAGCAGCAAGTACCCCTATCCTTAGGCAAGAGCGAGGAGGAGATCCACTCACTGCATGCTATAGGCCTAGGATTTTCAAAGCAGCATCTTCAAAAGCACTTCTTGGCAGAAATTTCCCAGTCCCTTCCTTTGATTGTGGGTCACCTTGTTGAATTGTTCGAAATTTGAAATGTTCACTCACATCCAATGGCCCATCCATTCTGAACACCAACAGGATACAGATTTTGACGGAGAAGAAAGAACAATTAGAAAAAATGCTAAACAAATAAGCACCGGAGCAGCAGGGGGAAAGACTAAGGGTGTGATATCAGGGATCAACACAGCCATGATGATTTGGGTGTAGCTGGTATTGGGAAGTATATCTGGGTGAGGAGACAACAGTAAATGGCAAGGTATTGCCACCATTGAGCCAAATTTTTGTCATAGCCAGACTGGAAATAACTTATTCCAAAATAAGGCCCCACATTTTCCTAATCCCCAGATGGTTTAGGGGTAAAAGCATATCAATCCAACATTAAGTTCTCTCTTACAATAAAGGTATCAATACTATGTGAAGTAATGTGCAGGACACGGTGAGGACAGTCCATGACATCCTGCATTCCTCCAATCTATTCAGGCCCCACCATTATAGAACATAGAACATTACAGCGCAGTACAGGCCATTCGGCCCTCGATGTTGCGCCGACCTGTGAAACCACTCTAAAGCCCATCTACACTATTCCCTTATCATCCATATGTCTATCCAATGACCATTTGAATGCCCTTAGTGTTGGCGAGTCCACTACTGTTGCAGGCAGGGCATTCCCCGCCCTTACTACTCTCTGAGTAAAGAACCTACCTCTGACATCTGTCCTATATCTATCTCCCCTCAATTTAAAGCTATGTCCCCTCGTGCTAGACATCACCATCCGAGGAAAAAGGCCCTCACTGTCCACCCTATCCAATCCTCTGATCATCTTGTATGCCTCAATTAAGAACATAAGAACATAAGAACTAGAAGCAGGAGTAGGCCATCTGGCCTCTCGAGCCTGCTCCACCATTCAATGAGATCATGGCTGATCTTTTGTGGACTCAGCTCCACTTTCCAGCCCGAACACCATAACCCTTAATCCCTTTATTCTTCAAAAAACTATCTATCTTTATCTTAAAAACATTTAATGAAGGAGCCTCTACTGCTTCACTGGGCAAGGAATTCCATAGATTCACAACCCTTTGGGTGAAGAAGTTCCTCCTAAACTCAGTCCTAAATCTACTTCCCCTTATTTTAAGGCTATGCCCCCTAGTTCTGCTTTCACCCGCCAGAAACAACCTGCCCGCATCTATCCTATCTATTCCCTTCATAATTTTATATGTTTCTACAAGATCCCCCCCTCATCCTTCTAAATTCCAACGAGTACAGTCCCAGTCTACTCAACCTCTCCTCGTAATCCCACCCCTTCAGCTCTGGGATTAACCTAGTGAATCTCCTCTGCACACCCTCCAGTGCCAGCACGTCCTTTCTCAAGTAAGGAGACCAAAACTAAACACAATACTCCAGGTGTAGCCTCACTAACACCTTATACAATTGCAGCATGCCCTCCCTAGTCTTAAACTCCATCCCTCTAGCAATGAAGGACAAAATTCCATTTGCCTTCTGAATCACCTCTTAAGTCACCTCTTAACTTTCTTCTCTCTAACGATAACAGCCTCAAGTCCCTCAGCCTTTCCTCAAAAGATCTTCCCTCCATACCAGGGAACATTCTGGTAAATCACCTCTGCACCCTTTCCAATGCTTCCACATCCTTCCTATAATGCGGCGACCAGAATTGCACGCAATACTCCAAATGCGGCCGCACTAGAGTTTTGCAACATGACCTCATGGCTCCGAAACTCAATCCATCTATCAATAAAAGTTAGCACACCGTACGCCTTCTTAACAACCCTCTCAACCTGGGTGGCAACTTTCAGGGATCTATGTACATGGACACCGAGATCTCTCTGCTCATCCACACTGCCAAAAATCTTACCATTAGCCCAGAACTCTGTCTTCCTTTTATTCCTTCCAAAATGAATCACCTCACACTTTTCTGCATTAAACTCCATTTGCCACCTCTCAGCCCAGCGCTGCAGCTTAACTATGTCCCTCTGTAATTTGTAACATCCTTCCGCACTGTCCACAACTCCACCGACTTTAGTGTCACCTGCAAATTTACTCACCCATCCTTCTATGTCCTCCTCCAGGTCATTTATAAAAATGGCAAAAAGCAGTGGCCCCAAAACAGATCCTTGTGGTACACCACTAGTAACTGGACTCCAGTCTGAACATTTCCATCAACCACCACCCTCTGTCTTCTTCCAGCTAGCCAATTTCTGATCTAAACTGCTAAATCACCCTGAATCCCATGCCTCCGTATTTTCTGCAGTAGCCTGTAGTAGTGGGGAACCTTATCAAATGCTTTACTGAAATCCATATACACCACATCAACTGCTTTACCCTCATCCACCTGTTACGTCACCTTCTCAAAGAACTCAATAAGGTTTGTGAGGCACGACCTACCCTTCACAAAACCGTGTTGACTATCTCTAATCAAATTATTCCTTTCCAGATCATTATACATCCTATCTCTTATAAACCTTTCCAAGATTTTGCCCACAACAGAAGTAAGGCTCACTGGTCTATAGTTATCGGGGTTGTCTCTACTCCCCTTCTTGAACAAGGGGACAACATTTGCTGTTCTCCAGTCTTCTGGCACTATTCCTGTCGACAAAGATGACTTAAAGACCAAAGCCAAAGGCTCAGCAATCTCCTCCCTAGCTTCCCAGAGAATCCTAGGATAAATACCATCTGGCCCAGGGGACTTATCTATTTTCACACTTTCCAGAATTGCTAACACCTCCTCCTTATGAACCTCAAGCCCTTCTAGTCTAGTAGCCTGAATCTTAGTATTCTCCTCGACAACATTGTCTTTTCCTGTGTGAATACTGACGAAAAATATTAATTTAGCACCTCTCCTATCTCCTCGGACTCCATGCACAACTTCCCACTACTGTCCTTGACTGGCCCTACTCTTACCCTAGTCATTCTTTCATTCCTGACATATCTATAGAAAGCTTGAGGGTTATCCTTGATCCGACCTGCCAAAGACTTCTCATGTCCCCTCCTGGCTCTTCTCAGCTCTCTCTTTAGGTCCTTCCTAGCTAACATGTAACTCTCGAGCACCCTAACTGAACCTTCATGTCTCATCTTTTACATAAGCCTCCTTCTTCCTCTTGACAAGTGTTTCGACTGCTTTAGTAAACCACGGTTCCCTCACTCGACCACTTCCTCCCTGCCTGACAGGTACATACTTCTCAAGGACACGCAGTAGCTGTTCCTTGAACAAGCTCCACATTTCCATTGTGCCCATCCCCAACAGTTTTCCTCTCCATCTGATGCATTCTAAGTCTTGCCTCATCGCATCATAATTTCCTTTCCCCCAGATATAACTCTTGCCCTGCGGTGTATACCTATCCCTTTCCATCACTAAAGTAAACATAATCGAATTGTGGTCACTATCACCAAAGTGCCCACCTACCTCCAAATCTAACACCTGTCCTGATCCATTACCCAGTACCAAATCCAATATGGCCTCGCTTCTCGTTGGCCTATCTACATACTGTGTCAGGAAACCCTCCTGCACACATTGGACAAAAACTAACCTATCCAAAGTACTCAAACTATAGCGTTTCCAGTCAATATTTGGAAAGTTAAAGTTCCCCATAACAACTACCCTGTTGCTTTCGCTCCTATCCAGAATCATCTTTGCAATCCTTTCCTTAACATCTCTGGAACTTTTCGGAGGCCTATAGAAAACCCCTAACAGGGTGACCTCTCCTTTCCTGTTTCTAACCTCAGCCCATACTACCTCAGTAGATGAGTCCTCATCAAACGCCCTTTCTGCCACCGTAATACTGTCCTCGACTAACAATGCCACCCCTCCCCCTCTTTTACCACCTTCCCTGAGCTTACTGAAATATCTAAACCCTGGCACCTGCAACAACCATTCCTGTTTCATGTCTCTGACTACATCGAAGTCCCAGGTACCATTTCACCCACCTTATTCCGGATGCTCCTGGCATTGAAGAAGACACACTTTGAACCACCTTCATACCTGCCGGTACACTCCTGCAACTTTGAAACCTTACTCATGACCTCACTACTCTCAACCTCCTGTATACTGGAGCTACAATTCAGGTTCCCAAGCCCCTGCTGAACTAGTTTAAACCCTCCCGAAGAGCATTAGCAAATCTCCCCCCCAGGATATTGGTACCCCTCTGGTCCAGGTGCAGACCATCCCATTTGTAGTCCAGACCCCAGAATGAGCCCCAATTATCCAGAAATCTGAAACCCTCCCTCCTGCACCATCCCTGTAGCCACGTGTTCAACGCCTCTCTCTCCCTATTCCTCGTCTCGCTAGCACATGGCACGAGGAACAACCCAGAGATAATAACTCGGTTTGTCCTAGATCTAAGTTTCCACCCTAGCTCCCTGAATTCCTGCCTTACATCCCTATCCCTTTTCCTACCTATGTCGTTGGTACCTATGTGGACCACGACTTGGGGCTGCTCCCCTCCCCCTTAAGGATCCCAAAAACACGATCCGAGACATCACGCAGCCTGGCACCTGGGAGGCAACACACCAATCGCGAGTCTCTCTCGTTCCCACAGAATCTCCTTTCTATCCCCCTAACTATGGAGTGTCGAATGACTAATGCTCTACTCCTCTCCCCCCTTCCCTTCTGAGCAACAGGGACAGACTCTGTGCCAGAGACCTGTACCTCATGGCTTACCCCTGCTAAGTCCCCCCCCCCCCCCCCAACAGTATCCAAAGCGGTATACTTGTTCCTAAGGGGAACTACCACAGGGGATCTCTGTACTGACTGCTTCCCCCCAGCCCCTCTCACCATCACCCATCTATCTTTATTCTTCGGAGTAACTACATCCCTGAAGCTTCTATCTATGACCACCTCTGCCTCCCGAATGATCCGAAGTTCATCCAGCTCCAGCTCCAGTTCCCTAATGTGGTTTCTGAGGAGCTGGAGATGGGTGCACTTCCCACAGATGAAATCAGCAGAGACACTGACGGCGTCCCTCACCTCAAACATTCTGCAGGAGGAACATTGCACTACCTTCCCTGCCATCCCCTCTAGATAAAAAAAGAAAAAGAAAGAAAGAGCTTACCTGTTATTCACTCCCGTTCTCAGCAAGCACTCACTCAGCAACCTCTGCGCCCCGCACGATAACACCTGAGGGAAAATAAAAGAAAAACTACTCACCAGTCACCAGCCAATCCCTTACCTGCAGGCTGTGATGTCATGGTTGAACTTCTTTCTACTTCTATCTGCCCTCGAGCCTTCCCCTTGATCTTTACAGCGGTTGTTTTTTTTTGGTTAGAGGAGGGGCTAGGGAGGGAAACACTGAAGAAGTGTTATGTTTTGTCTCCAAAAGACTAGGGGAAATTTGATGATTCTGTTTTCTCTGGTGAAAAAGGCACCAGTCACCGGTTTAATTGCAGATCGGCTGATACTGGTGCTATCCCCATTGGTAGCCTCAGTGGAGCGTGAGATGTAGAGCAATGTTCTTCAAACTTGGGGGTGGGCGTTGGGAGGGTCGCGGAGCTGTCCTTCGCGGCGCTCCCGATCGCGCAAATGCCCGCGCAGCAGCCGGCTTTTAATAACGCCGGCTGCAAGCGGCCTTTAAAATGGACGCAAACATGTTAAAAAATTCCGCCGCATAACGCATGTGCGCTGATGATCGGGCGCGCATGCGCAATGCGGCCGCTATTTATTTAAACAGTCGCAGCTTTTTGTTTTAAAAGTTTAGGGTTTTTTAATTCATTTTATTCATATATTTTATTCATTTAATTTTTATCTTTTTCATTTGTTTTATTCATTTTTTTTTCCAAGTTGGGGAGGTTTATTCATTTAAAAAAAAAATTTTTTTTTACAAGTTCGGGGGGGGTTTATTTAATAAAATTTTACGGGAAAAAATGCAGAACTTTGGACAGATGGAGACTCCATACTTTCCGACACCAGAAGGTTTCACCTTCTTCCAACAGGTTCCATTGGAGTAGTCTGTACGAGGGCCAAAGGGACCCAAAACCATGTCCTCCATTTTCATCAGCAGCAAACAAGGTAAGAGAAAATGGTGGGTCGCTCAGGTCGGCCAGCGTGGGTCGCGAAGGTCAGCCGGCGTGGGTTGCGAAGGTCGGCTGGCGTGGGTCGCGAAGGTCGGCCGGCGTGGGTCGCAAAGGTCAGCCGGCGTGGGTCGCGAAGGTCAGCCGGCGTGGGTCACGAAGGTCGGCTGGGTTGGGTCCTTAAGGTTGGCCGGTTGGTAAAAATGGGTCCCCGGAAAAAAAGTTTGAAGAACACTGATGTAGAGGTTAAGGGCTAAAGTGACCTGGACCTCAACGGGCAATGCTGAGCTGTAACAGTGGGCTTAAGATCTTCTTGGAGGACCTGAAACACACCTGCTGTTGCTATCCTGGGAAAATGAAGCCTCCTTATACATTGTTCCATAAGTAAGTTCTTTTGGGCCTATCAACTCTATTGGGAGGATAAAGAATTGCCTTAGCACGTCCTTCCATTAGTTCGCCTTCCAGCTATAACTCTCTTTACTCCTTTATCCTTCTCTTCCATTTCCCCCCAGCATGGGATTCATGTGCCTTCATTTAAATAAAAAGGTGGAATTATAAATGCCCTACAAATGTCCAGAGTTCAAATAGTGACTACAGTAGAATCTACTAATTTCAAGGACAACTTACCCACAAGCTAAGACAAGAAAAATGAGTCCAAAAGCTCTGATTAGTTTACCCGAAAGTAATTGATCTTTAAATGACCTGTTTGGAATTACTTTTTACCACCTGTAACTTGTAAGTGCGAGAGAAATGCGGCAAGAGTCAGGTGGTAAAGTTAGCAAATTGATCTGTTCGAGAGCCAGGGCAGGAAGCAAACCACCTCCAAAACATACTTTGGCTTCAACATTAATGAAGAACAGATCATAAATTATGCAGCTACAAACTACCAACAAAAGCTTCAGTAGTGTCCCGGGAGAATAAAGAGACAAAGGCACTGGGATTAACGCTAAATACTCTGGTCTCGGTGTTAAAATTAGCTGTTAAAAGTAAGGTAAATCAATTACTAACGCAGGAGACTAAAAACTGCAGCATGTAAATTTGTTTGACCTGCTTTTAAAAATCAACTGTTAAAATGCGGTACGTGCTTTGGAGAAAGGGTTATTGCAAAGCCAATAGTTGAGTCAACCATAATGCTATGCTCCAATTAACACGATCGTAAAGAGAACAATTGGGAAGCTAATACAGTGATAGGATTCAAGTGGACCGACCTACTTGGAGTGCACAACAATGAGATTGAACACATTAATGTATACCCTTGGTGGGATTGCCAGCCCTCCTCTACTAAATTATGCATATTGACTGTTGTGATGTCATGTACTGCCAGTTCTGTTACATTTGCAAGAGTAAGCTGTCGTGTTGGGTGTTCTGATGTACAAACGATCCAACACGGCTGGAGATGGTGTAACTCAATTTTATTAACTACTTAACTGTAACAGCACACTGCTAACTTGGGTACGTACATTACCAGCTAATCTGTGGACCCTGTCCTATTACTATCTGGGTGAGGCACTCAGCACATGGTGAATGTCTGAGTGGCAGCCTCTGAGCTCGGTGCTCTGAGCTGGCTGCTGCTGGAATCAGCGGGAACTGTGGTGTTCCCTGTTTTATAGTGCGTGTGCTCTCACTGGTGATTGGCTGCGATGTTATGTGTGTGTGCTGGTTGGTCCTACTGCATGTCCATCAGTGTGTGTTTGATTTCACCATGATATGCTGATCTAAATATCATGACATCCCCCCTTTTCGCAAAGAATATGTGCCTACATGATAATAAATAAAGAAGAGAAGTGAGTGCATCTAATCATGTGTGTGCAATATTTACAACAATATGTACATGTGGCTATACTATATACACAGGAAGGTGCCAGGTGCAGAAACTAACTATGTTACACCAAGAACGAAACCAATGTCATTAACAAACAATAACAAAATCTTAAACATGATTTGGAGATGCCGGCATTGGACTGGGGTGAGCACAGTAAGAAGTCTTACAACACCAGGTTAAAGTCCAACAGGTTTGTTTCAATGTCACTAGCTTTTGGAGCGCTGCTCCTTCCTCAGGTGATCTTAAACAGTATGGCAAAAAGTCAAAATCTTAAACAGAATGGCAAAAAGTCTGAAACAGTGGGCGGGATTCTCCGACCCCCTGCCGGGTCGGAGAATCGCCGGGGGCTGGCGTGAACCCGGCCCCCACCAGTTGCCGAATTCTCCGGCACCGGAGATTCGGCAGGGGCGGGAATCGCGCCGCGCCGCTTGGTGGGCCCCCCCCCCCCCCAGCGATTCTCCGGCCCGGATGGGCCGAAGTCTCGCTGCTGGAATGCCTGTCCTGCCGGTGTGGATTAAACCACCTCTCTTACCAGTGGGACGGCGGGCTCCGGGGTCCTGGGGGGGGCGCGGGGCGATCTGGCCCCGGGGGGTGCCCCCACGGTGGCCTGGCCCGCGATCGGGGCCCACCGATCCACGGGCGGGCCTGTGCCGTGGGGGCACTCTTTTCCTTCTGCCTTCGCCATGGTCTCCGCCATGGCGGAGGCGGAAGAGACCCCCTCCACTGTGCATGCGCAGGGATTCCATGAACGTCCGCTGACGCTCCCGCGCATGCGCCGCCCGGCATTGTCATTTCCGTGCCAGCTGGCGGGGCACCAAAGGCCTTTCCCGCCAGCTGGCGGGGCGGACATCAGTCCGGTGCGGGCCTCACCCCTCAAGGTTAGGGCTCGGCTGCTCAAGATGCGGAGGATTCTGCACCTTTGGGGCGGCGCAATGCCGGACTGATTTGCGCCGTTTTTGGCGCCGGTCGGCGGACATCGTGCCGATTACGGAGAATTTCGCCCAGTATGTCAGAACAAGTCAGTGAGTCCAACATGAAAAGGTTCATAAATTAAGTTACTCTGGTGGGCGACAAATTAGGGTTGACCAGCTCAAGGGTGGGTCAGGATCCACCGGCTGAGGAACGGGCCGGGCCACAGTCGAGTGAGGAGGATGCAGGGTGTCCGGAAGGTCCATTGCAGGGACAACAGGAGGGCGTGGCACCGGTGCAGGATCACGTGGCGAGTGCGGAACCAGACGAAGGGCAAGCCGATTGCAGCGGCGAATAGAGCCATCAGGCAGACGAACCAGGAACAAGAGGGGAGCTATCAGTCGGAGAACCTCAGCAGTTGCCGACCAGCCGCCCTCCGGAAGGTGTATGCAGACATTATCTCCAGGCGCCAGGGCAGGAAGATCAGTCGCCCGAGCATCATGTGTCTCCTTTTGTTGTTCACTCTGTTGCTGCATCCGCCGAAGTGCCGGAGCATGGTCGAGGTCTTGGACGTGAATGGATGGCACAGTGGTCCTTAGGGTGCGACCCATGAGCAGCTGGGCCGGCGATAGGCCCGTGGACAGTGGGGCCGAGCGATAGGCCAGCAAGGCGAGGCAGAAGTCAGATCTTGCATCAGCAGCCTTGCAGAGGAGTCTTTTAACGATATGGACACCCTTTTCGACTTTGCCATTCGACTGAGGACGCAGAGGACTGGACGTCACGTGTGTGAAGTTGTATGAGCTGGCGAAGGAAGACCATTCCTGACTTGCAAAGTAGGGGCCATTGTCTGACATCACGGTGAACGGGATGCCGTGGCGAGCAAAGGTCTCTTTGCAGGCCCGGATGACAGCCGATGACGTGGTGTCATGCAGGCGTATGGCCTCTGGATAGCTGGAAAAGTAGTCGATGATGATGATGTAGTCCCTGCCAAGCGCATGGAACAGGTCCACGCCCATCTTCGACCAGGGGGACGTGACCAACTCATGGGGCTAAAGGGTCTCACGGAGATGTGCCGGCTGAAACCGCTGACAGGTGGGGCAATTGAGCGCAGTGTAAGCAATGTCCTCACTTATACTCGGCCTCTCGTGACCTCTGCCGGCACTTCTCAACGCCGAGATGGCCTTCGTGCAGTTGTTTTAAAACAAGCCGGTGCATGCTGTGTGGGATCACGATGCGGTCCAGCTTCAGGAGGACACTATCAACGACTGCCAAGTCGTCCCGAACGTTGTAAAACTGTGGGCATTGTCCCTTGAGCCACCCGTCCTTCATGTGGCGCATCACACGTTGCAGAAGGGGGTCGGCCGCAGTCTCACGTCGAATGTGGGCCAGGCGTGCATCAGTGGCCGGCAGATTGGAAGAAGTGAAGGCTACATGTGCGTCGACTTGACAAACAAACCCCTCTGTGTCGGGCGGAGTGTCGACTGCCCTGGACAGAGCGTCTGCTATGATGAGGTCCTTACCGGGGTGTAGAGAAGTTGAAAGTCGTATCTCCAGAGTTTGAGCAGAATGCGCTGGAGGTGAGGGGTCATATCATTGAGGTCCTTTTGAATGATGCCAACCAGATGGTCAGTCTCCATGGTGAACTGGGGAAGGCCATACACATAGTCGTGGAACTTGTCAACGCCAGTCAACAGGCCTAGGCACTCCTTTTCAATCTGCGCAGAGCGCTGCTCTGTGGGGGTCATGGCCCGTGACGCATAGGCGACTGGGGCCCATGATGAGGCGTCATCCCGTTGCAGGAGGACCGCCCCAATGCCGGATTGGCTGGCGTCAGTCGAGATTTTCATCTCCCTTGCAGGATCGAAAAACGCCAGTACCGGGGCGGTGGTGAGCTTGACCTTGAGCTCCTCCCATTCACGCTGGTGGGTGGGAAGCCACTGGAATTCAGTTGTCTTCCTGACAAGTGCCGGAGAGCTGTAGTGTGGGAAGCAAGGTTAGGGATGAACTTCCCCAGGAAGTTGACCATTCCGAGAAAGCGTAGCACAGCCTTCTTGTCTGTGGGCTTCTGCATGACCGTGATGGCTGCCACCTTGTCGGCATCCGGCCGCACCCCCAACCGGGAGATGTGGTCCTCCAGGAACTTAAGCTTGGTTTGTCCAAAAGAGCATTTGACTCGGTTAAGACGCAGGCCCTGGTCCCGTATCCGTTTAAAGACGCGCTGAAGGCGACTGATGTGCTCCTGCGGTGTGCTGGACCAAATAATGATGTCGTCTACAGAGACGCGCACCCCTTCGATGCCCTCCATCATCTGTTCCATGATGCGATGGAACACTTCAGAGGCCGATATGATGCCAAATGGAGTGTTGAAAGTGCACAGCTTCCTGCTGGACTGATCCAATTGAATCTGCCAGAAGCCCTTTGAGGCATCAAGCTTGGTGAATATTTTTGCCCGAGCCATCTCGCACGTGATCGCCTCACGTTTGGGTATAGGGTAATGTTCCCTCATTATATTGCGATTTAAGTCTTTCGGGTCTATACAGATCCGGATCTCGCCGGAAGGCTTCTTGACGCACACCATGGAGCTGAGCCATGGAGTCGGCTCCGTTACCCGGGAAATCACTCCTTGGTCCTGAAGGTCCTGCAGCTGCTGCTTGAGGCGGTCCTTGAGGGGTGCTGGGACCCTGCGAGGTGCGTGAACTACCGGGGTGGCATCCTGTTTAAGCGGATTTTGTACATGTAGGGCAGTGTGCCCATGCCCTCAAAAATATCCTGGTTGTGCGTGAGGATTGAGTTGAGCTGCGACCTAAAGTCTGCATCTGGGAAATCGGACGAGCCTTCTGGAGAGAGAGAGAGAGAGAGTGTCCAGGCGGAATCTGATCTGGGATCAGTTGACCGTCAGGGTGGCTCACCACTCGTCGTCCGGATCAATGCTGTGCACTGACAGCGGCTGGTGCATTCGACTCGGGGACAGCTTGTTCTTGTTGATGACAGCAACGCAGAAGGGCTCCCTGTCCTCAGTGGTACTGGTCTGTGTGATGTCGGGATCGGACTCGGTGAACATGAGTTGAATGGCCAAAACGTTTCTGGGAGGCTGGTAAAACGGGTACGAGTTGGCAGGGTGAGCTGCTCGACAGCAGGCAGCATCGTGGCCCAACCTGCCACAGCGTAGGCATTGTCGCGCTTTGGCAGGACATTGCTGCTTTAAATGGGCGGAGCCTCAGTTGCCGCACGCCGGGACGTCCGTGCATTCGTTGCGCCACCGCGCATGCGCAGTGCGGTCTTGCGTAGTACGTGCCTGCGCATCACGTTCCTCTGCATCAGCGTCCCCTCTATTGGCGCGTACAAGCGTGGGATGCCTCGGAAAGCGCACAAAATGGCCGGCCTCCTCCAGGCCGCGGCCCGGGAGGTACTTGATCGTCTGGACCCGCTCCGCCTCGTGGGGCCCGTGCCGTGCCGTTTCGGCCACCTGGATGTGTGAGGACCGGCTGGTAGCGTTCTCATGCAGGACGCAGGTCTCTACGGCAGTCGCGAGGGTGAGTTGCTTGACCCGAAGGAGCTGCTGGCGCAGGGTGTCCGACATGACTCCGAAAACTATCTGGTCGCGTATCATGGAGTCAGAGGGGTCCCATAGCCGCAGGACTGTGTGAGGATGCGGAGGTGTGTTAAGTATGACTGGAAAGGTTCGTCCTTACCTGCTGGAAGAGGTAGCTCTCGAAGCTCTCATTTACTTCAACGCTGAAGTGTTCGTCGAACTTCAGGAGCACCGTCTTGTTTTTGGTTTTGTCCTCGCTGTCCGCAAATGTAAGGGAGTTAAAGATGTGGATGGCGTGTTGCCCCGCCGTGGAGAGAAGAAGGGCGATCTTCCTGGTGTCCGATGCATTCTCCCTGTCTGTGGCCTCGAGGAAGAGCTGGAAGCGCTGCTTGAGCAGTTTCCAATTGACCCCAAGATTGCCAGCGATTCGGAGTGGCGGCAGCGCGTTGATGTTCTCCATGGTGCAGGTCGGCTGATTGCTGATACGTTGCAGGTAGGTCTCACAGGCGCTGGCTTGTGTCCACTTCTGATATCATGTCGTGTTGGGTGTACTGATGTACAAACGATCCAACACGGCTGGAGATGGTGTAACTCAATTTTATTAACTACTTAACTGTAACAGCACACTGCTAACTTTGGTACGTGCATTACCAGCTAATCTGTGGACCCTGTCCTATTACTATCTGGGTGAGGCACTCAGCACATGGTGAATGTCTGAGTGGCAGCCTCTGAGCTTGGTGCTCTGAGCTGGCTGCTGCTGGAATCCGCGGGAACTGTAGTGTCCCCTGTTTTTATAGTGCGTGTGCTCTCACTGGTGATTGGCTGCGATGTTATGTGTGTGTTTGATTGCACCATGATATGCTGATGTGGATATTATGATATAAGCTACATCACCTTGATCAACTTGAGGTTTGTTCCAGTCACAGAGAAGATTTGTCAGCAACGTCAAACGCTAAAGCAACTATTTTGCATGTACTTGGGACATGTTCCTGCTCATCAAATAGGACAAGGAGGATGCCATTCAGCTCCACGAGTCTGTTCCGCTGTTGAGTGAGATCACAGTTGATGTACATCTTAACCCCCTCCTTGGCTTAATATTTGGATACCAAACAAAGGAACAGGAGTAGGTCATTCAGCCCCTCGAGCCTGTCCCGCTATTCAATGAGATCATGTCTGATCTGTGGCTTAACTCCATATACCTGCCTTTGACCCATAATCCTTAATATCTTTACGTAACAAAATTCTATCTCAGGTTTAAAATTAACAACTGATCTAGCTTCAAGTGCTGTTTGAGGGAGAGAGTTCCAAACCTCTACCACCCTTTCAGTGAAGAAGTTCTTCCTAACATCTCTCCTTTCAGACTATTCCCCCTCGTTTCGGATTCTCCAACCAGTGGAAACAGAATAGGCGGGATTCTCTGAACCCCCGCCGGGTCTGAGAATCCCCGGGGGGCGGCGCCAATCCCGCCCCGCCGCCCGCTGCCGTATTCTCCGGTGCTGTTTTTCGGGCGTTGTACTCAGGTTCCACACGGCAGGACCTGGCAGGTGAGTATGCATGGGCGGTCCCCGGGGCCCACGGATCTGCAGGCGGGCTTGTTCCGTGGGGGCACTTCTTTCTTCCGCACCGGCCCCTGTAGAGCTCTGCCATGGCTGGAGCAGAGAAGAGAACACCCCGCGGATGCGCCAAAATACGCCGGCCGGTATGCACATGCGCGGAATCACGCCGGCAGTTCTGCGCATGCATGAGATCACGCCGGCCCTTCGGCGCAGGCGCGAACCCGCGCCGTCCTTTCGGCACTGGCTGGAGCGCCGCCAACCCCTCCGCCGTCCACCTAGCCTCCAAAAATGCGAAGAATTCTGCACTTTCAGGGGCTGTTGACGCCGGAGTGGTTGGCGCTGGTTCTCCCGCCGGCGTGGGGACTTAGTCCCCAGAAGGGAGAATCCCGGCCTATATCTTTATTTACCCTTTCTTTTTCTGTTAATATCTTGAAGACCAATCAGATCACCCCATAACCTTCTGAATTCTAGGTGTCATTTTTGTAAACCTATGTTGTACTCCCTCCAAGGCCAAAATATCCTTCGTAAGGTGTAATTCCGAGAACTGCTCACAGCACGCCAAGTGGAGTGGAGCCAGGGTTTTGTATAGCTGCAATTGAGCTTGCAACTACTGCATTTTGAAAAAGAATTTTGCGCTTTAACCATCACATGAATAAAGAATCATTTCCTGCCTTCTTTCCTTAATGGTCTAGGTCTGATATTAAGGTTACGTCACTTGTGTTAGACCTCCTTATGTATGGAAACTGTTTTTCTCTAGCAATCCTATAAACTGTTTTCATACTCCCAAGAAACCAAAATCGTATCCCACTTAATGTTTGCTATTCCAGGCCTACACAAGTCTGGTTTATGTAATCTCTCCTCATGATCTAATCCTTGGAGCCATGGTAACATTCTGGTGAACCTGCCGTGATATCCTGGGGCTGGAATAATTGGGCTGCACCAAATCATCCTCATTTGTCCTGGGTATAACTCCAACCAGTGGAAATGTATCCCTGATTCTCACCGACTCCCAGGGTTCCTTGATGCCACATTCAACCAAATGCTGCCACTATGTCAAGGACAGTCCCCTCTAAAGGTTGTAATGAGGTCAGGAGCTGAGTGCCCTGCAGAATGCAAACTGAGCGTCAGTGAGCAGGTTATTGCTGAGTAACTGCCGCTTGATAGCACTGTCGATCATTTTGATTGAGAGGAGGCTGATGGTTTGGAAATTGGCTGGATTGGACTTATCCTGCTCTTTTTGGACAAGACATACATGGGAAATACCCAGGTTTTCGGGTAGATGTCTGTGCTGTAGCTGTAATGGAACACTGTGTCTAGAGGAGTTGCTAGCTCTGGAGCACAGGTCTCAATATTACTGTCAAGATATTGTCAGTGTTCATTGTCCTTTTCAGAATCCAGTGCCCTCAGCTGTTTCTTGATATCACATTCAGTGAATCAAATTGGCTAACGGCCTAAATCTGTGATGCGGAAGGGGATTCAGAAGGAGGCCAAGATGGGTCATCCACTTGATGCTTCTGGCTGAAGATGGTTGTTAATGCTTCAGCCTTGTCGTTTGTACTGATGTGTTGGGCACAGCATCATTTAGGATTGGTATATTTGTGGAGAAACCCCCTCCAGTTAATTATACAATTGTCCACCATGATTGTCAACTGGATTTGGCAGGTCTTCAGTGCTTTGAGCTGATCTGTTGTTGTGTGATCGCTTAGATCTGTCTTCGCTTTCACTGTTTGGCAGGCAAGTAGTCTGCGTTGCAGATTCATAAAGTTGGCATGTCATTTTTAGGTATGACAGGTGAGGTTCTTGACTTGCCCGTCTGTACTCTTCACTGAGCCAGGTTTGATGCCCTGATGTGATGTTAAAGTCATGAGATTACAGTCTGTGGCTGATTAACATTCTGCTTTTGCTGACGGGCCACAATGCCTCATACATGTCCAATTCTGAGTTCCAAAGTCTGTTCTCAATCTATCACATTTTTCATGGCAAATGGGATAGACATATCCTCAGTGTGAAGAAAATGGGACTTCCTTGCCACAAGGGCTATGCTGTTATTACTTCTACCAATATTGTCATGGAAAATTGCATCTGCAACAGGTAGATTGGTGAGAGTGAGGTCAAATAGTATTTCTCTTGTTAGCTCCCTCACCACCTGCCCCAAGTCCAATCTGGCTGGTATGTCCCTCCTGGACTCGGCCAGCTTGGTCAGTAGTTTCATGGTCCATGTTCACCATTACTAATACTAAGGGGCGCAATTTTGTGGCCACATCTGTGGTCAGTGCGAACTGTAACACGGGCGTGAAAGTCAGGAAACGAGATTCTAGTTTCCCAATATTCTACGGCCCTAACCAGTGACTTAGCGAGGTTCACGGCCACAAAGGGCAAGAATCTCATTTGAATACATTTGAATACATTTACATATAATTACGAGCCCCCTCACTGAATATGCATCATGTCGGCACGTTTACAACAGATTTTGAAAAAACGAGATTCAGTCAAGGGTATCGCCCAGGGGATGGAAATATAAGTATGGCCCCTGAGGAAGAGGGACAGGCCCAGGAAGTGCCCTGATACAGGTTGGCACTGCCAATCTGGATGAGCCAACCTGTGCCAAGAGGCAGTGCCAGGGCAGCCTCTGGGGAGCCCCATTGGAGGAAGGTTTCCATTTTGTTTGTGGCAGAGGGGTGGGAAAGACCAGATACATTTTGGAGCGGGGGGATCCCTCTGGCCAGCTCCATCAGGACCCGACCCACCACAGCAAAGGTGTAAACCACGGCCATTAATTCTTATTTTCAGAGTGGCTGAAAATCTGGACTTAAAAACTCGGCTGTGCAGCTGGAGAGCTACATGCTAGGGTTCAGTCAGACCCTGACACTCTGACAAAATATTTCAGATTACTAATGAATTGAAGTTAAATTCCACTGGCTGTCGTGGTGAGGTATGAACTCATGTGCCCAGGGCACATTAGGATGCAGTGGTATCGTGGTGTTGTCGTTGGGCTAGTAATCCAGAAACCCAGGGTAATGCTCTGGGAAACCGGGTTCGAAACCCACCATGACAGAAGGTGAAATTTGAATGCAATAAAACTCTGGAATTAAAGGTCTAATAAAACGATTGTTGTAATAATGTTCTTTAGAGAAGGAAATCTGTCATCCTTACCTGGTCTGGCCTATATGTGACCTATATCACCTATACGTGGGTGATTCTTAAATGCCCTCAGGGATGGACAATAAATTCTGGTCCAGCCAGCGACATCCACAGCCCATGAACGAACAGGACTCTGAATTATTCATCTAGTCGCATTCCCATTATGCCACCGGCCCCATCGTTCAAAATGGTTGCACGATATTGAAAAATATCATGGTTAACGTAGACTGTCGCATGTGATATTACCAGTTATATTTACAATTTTCAGAATCTTGAAAGTCATGACATAGCAGCAATGCACAGTACGAAGTCTTACAACACCAGGTTAAAGTCCAACAGGTTTGTTTCGATGTCACTAGCTTTCGGAGCGCTGCTCCTTCCTCAGGTGAATGAAGAGGTCTGTTCCAGAAACACATTTATAGACAAATTCAAAGATGCCAAACAATGCTTGGAATGCGAGCATTAGCAGGTGATTAAATCTTTACAGATCCAGAGATGGGTAACCCCAGGTTAAAGAGGTGTGAATTGTACCAAGCCAGGACAGTTGGTAGGATTTCGCAGGCCAGATGGTGGGGGATGAATGTAATGCGACATGAATCCCAGGTCCCGGTTGAGGCCGCACTCATGTGTGCGGAACTTGGCTATAAGTTTCTGCTCGGCGATTCTGCGTTGTCGCGGGTCCTGAAGGCCGCCTTGGAGAACGCTTACCCGGAGATCAGAGGCTGAATGCCCTTGACTGCTGAAGTGTTCCCCGACTGGAAGGGAACATTCCTGCCTGGTGATCCAACGCCGGCATCTCCACATCATAGCAGCAATGCATTATTGGAACTAATTAAATTTGTCAGATATAACCTGCAGTAATCATCTTTCCATTAGTTACTTAATCAATCTCATGACAGAAACAGAGCAGAACATTTTTATCACTGTGGTTTTATCCATGAATACATGCTATTAATTAATGTTTTGGGGTCATCTGTTAACGAAATGCTGCTTCTTAATGCACAAAATACCCAAGTTCACTTTTCACTATACATCGAACATATTTTCCTCATATTCTAATTAACATTACTTGGCTCCACTTTTCTCCAATTTGTTTTTTTAGTGTTGTATTATAAACTGAACAGTTGCAGAAACAGATAATGTTGAAAATTTCCAGCAAGTCAAGCAGCAAATGAACAAGTGATGTGAATTTAATTTTGATGAATTAGTCTATCCAAATCATTAGCAATCTTTGCCCGATGCTTCTTGTATTTTTGTTTTTTTATCCTCACAGTTACTCTATTTCTTTTGGCGGGGGTGGGGTGGGGTCTGATCTATGCTTTTCATTCGATAAATAAAAAAGTACTTAAGTGTTTTGTGGTCCCTTTAAGTTGTTATACTTCCATGGGTATTTGGTTCAAGATTGTTTCTCTTTTATTCCACTGCTTTTTCTTTTAAAAAATGCTTATTTTCTGAGTTCTAACTGTTACTCAATTAACTCTATTTCCTGATTCAGAGCCCGCAATGGAAACTGTAGCAAGTTGCATTTCTTGTAAAAATATCAAAGCATCTTCGTATCCTCAAGAGAATCCCAGACTTCCAATGGTGTAGATGTAATTACACCATCCTGGGAAGTGGCAGTGGGAATCTGTGATGGAAATGTGACTGGCACAGATTTAAGTGCGTGCTTTAAGAAGATCTCGGTGGATTTATTGTGAAAAATGCAATCAGTTCAGGACGTTCTCTGAAGGTCTGTCAACCTTTGATTTGCTTTGCTGTCCAGTTTCTTCAATGTCTTTTGCTCTCTTATTAATAGCTTTTGCCTTCTGGGCATCTTACCCATGAAGGCATTTTTTTAACCTGTCACCTATGATAAATATTATTTATTTTATATCAGATATATTTAGATGTACACTTGCGATCCCAGGGCATACAAGGCTATGGACCAATTGCTGGAAAATGGGATCAAAATGGTTAGGTGGTTGTTGACCGTCCCATACGCGATGGGCCGAAGAGCCTTTTCTGTGCTGTATGATTCTGTGACTCTGTGACAAGTATGTATTAATCCATCTTACTAACTTCCAACTGCTACTGACTTAATCTGGATTGATGTGTTGGGTATGCCAGGTCTGTGAGGACTGTGTTTACTGCAGCAGTGAGAGAGACAGGCTTCCAACACTTGAAGAAATGCAACTCGATTTTATTGAACTCTTAACTATCATACATACTTTAACTGTGGGTTGACACTATGCTGACTTGACTGGAGACCTGAGGCTAACCTGACCAGACTATCTTACTACCACATGGTGGATGTTCTAGTTGCTGCTCACGG
Organism: Scyliorhinus torazame; assembly: GCF_047496885.1. NCBI lineage: Eukaryota > Metazoa > Chordata > Chondrichthyes > Carcharhiniformes > Scyliorhinidae > Scyliorhinus > Scyliorhinus torazame. Next base: position 140,159,620 of record NC_092722.1, on the reverse strand, counting down.
GCTCTGACTGTCTCAGAGGCTGGATCCCAAGAGAGTGGGAAAACTAGTGCCCTCTGGCTTTATAGTGGTTGTGTCCTGAGTGGTGATTGGCTGCTGTGTTCTGTTTGTTCATTGGTCATCCTGTGTGTCAATCACTGCCTGTCTGTGCACCATCATAAACCTGTGCTTATATTATGACAAATCCCCCCCTTTTTTTTTTTACTTATTTAAAAAAATGTGTGTAGGTCAATAAATAGTGAGTGTGTGTGTACAGGAGCCTGACTATATACAAAGTATGTTAGCGTATTAACATGGGAAGGTGTCTAGTGCAGATAGAGGGCAGATAACAAATTAGGAAGAAATGATATGTACAGATGTGTAAACGGATCACAAGGTAATGCAACATTCAGTCTATAAATTCAGTCACTGTGGCAGGTGACAAATTCTGGTTGACCGCCTCAAGGGTGGGTCAGGGGCTGCCTGCACTTGAACGGGCGGAACTGCCTATGATGTAGAGGTTGGTAAAAGAACTGGCAGATCGGTAGCCTTGTGGAAGGGCACGACCTGAGGAACCAGCATGCAAGGCAGGGCATCACGTTCAGGTGGCGGGCATGGAAGTAGCCGCAGTGCCCGCCTATTACGTCAAAGAAAGGAGCCATCATGCATGCGAATGAGGAATGATCTCGGGACCACTTGCTTAACCACCACAGCCGTGGCAGACCAGCCACTGTGGTCTGTCTCGACCGTGAATTTGGAGAGTCCATACATGTAATCATGGAATTTGTCAATCCCTGTGAGGAGGCCCAGGCATTCTTTTTCAATCTGAGCGTATCGTTGCTCAGTAGGTGTCATGGCTCTAGAGGCATATGTGACTGGGGCCCAGGAGGAGGATTCATCCCGCTGGAGGAGTACTGCCCCAATGCCAGCCTAGCTCTCGTCGGTGGAGATCTTCGTCTCCTTGGCGGAGTCGAAAAACGCTAGTACCGGGGCTGACCTCTAAAAATGTTCCATAATCAATGGTATACCGCTGAATTCTCTATAGAGCAATAGGCCCAATGTTGTAAACAAGGGCTTCTTAGGGCACTAAATAGACGTGAGAGATCTGCTGTGTCAGGTACATTAAAGTTGAAAACCTATCGAGCCAATGAACAGCCCGTAACAGCCTCCCCGAACAGGCGCCGGAATGTGGCGACTAGGGGTGTTTCACAGTAACTTCATTTGAAGCCTACTTGTGACAATAAGCGATTTTCATTTCATTTCATTTTCATTTCATTTCACATTGTAGGTTATTTGGCTGTCAAGGCATGACGGCTGAGTCAAAATTTTAGTAGATCACGAAGGGAGTCACACCGAGGTGCGGAAAGAAAATAAGGTTTTATTACAAAAACGATTATTTACATGGCAGAAAGGATCCCAGCCACGTCTCTTCTCTGTGTCGGTACCCAAACTGGCTGACATTATACAGACGTTTGTCTATACATGATTTTGTGTTCCCAGCCCCTTTTAATGGGAGAGCCGTATTCAGCGAGGCTCGCGGGTGTAATGATATGGAAAATGTAGGGAGTGTAAAGGGTTAACAAGATGATGTTCATTTATCTCAACACCAGATGGCATCACAGAGTAGTCATATAAATATACCGTCACTCCTGAGAATCTGGGAGAAGGTGTAAGTGAAAGGTTATGATAGGGTGTTAATTGTATTAGAGTGAGTTTAGACAACATAGTGAGATACTATAGATTTCTGTAGCTTAATACTGTTATTTTCTTAACTAACACTCAGCAAGTTGTGCGAATCATTTAAAGTAACAAAAATAAACTAGGTTTGTGTGAAATATATAGCTTGATATTCTTTGTCAGCACTATGACTTCTAACCATCACATGGTACCAGGTGTGGTTACTAAAGTAGTTAGCTAGAACATAGAGGGGAAATATACTGTAAATGGTAAAACTCATAGGAATATAGAAAGTCAGAGAGGTCTGGGCGTGCAGGTCCACAGATCTTTGAAGGTGGCAACACAAGTGGATAAGGTAGTCAAGAAAGCATACGGAATGCTTGCCTTCATTGGATGGGGCATCGAGTATAAAAACTGGCAAGTCATGCTACAATTGTATAGAACCTTGGTAAGGCCGCACTTGGAATATTGTGCACAAATCTGGTTGCCACACTACCAGAAGAATGTGAAGGCTTTGGAGAGGGTGCAGAGCAGGTTTACCAGGATGTTGCCTGGTCTGGAGGGTGTTAGGCATGTGAAGAGGCTGAATAGACTCGGACTGTTTTCATTAGAAAGACGGAGGTTGAGGAGTGACCTGATAGAGGTCTAAAAGTTTATGAGGGGCATGGATAGAGTGGATGGGCAGGCACGCTTTTCCAAGGTGGAGGGGTCAGTCACCAGGGGGCATAGGTTTAAGGTCCGTTGGCAAAGTTTAGAGGAGATGTGCGAGGCAGGTTTTTTACGAAGAGGGTGGGGAGTGCCTGGAACGCGTTGCCAGGGGAGGTTGTGGAAGCAGTTACATTAACAGCGTTCAAAAGGCATCTTGACAAACACATGGATAGGATGGGTATAGAGGGATACAGCACAAGGAAGTGCGGATGGTTTGGGCAATGGTTAGTATCATGACCGGTACAGGCTTGGATAGTCGAAGGGCATGTTCCTGTCATATTGTTCTTTGTTCTTTGTGCTCAGACTCTGTTTGCAAGACTGTTTGCAAGCCTGTTGCATCTGCTCATCCAGAGAAGTCGAGACCTCATGGAGAAACAGCAGATTTCGAAACAGTTCCGGACTTCTGGTAATATTGATATTAATTAGAAAACTTTCAAGCTGCACTTTAAGCTTTACCTATCTATCCGACCTAGAATCAGCCAGCCATCAGCATAAAATTGCATTATTTTTAACAATGGCTGGACTGCAGGCAATTGAGCTATATAATTTCTTACATTTCTCCACTAACGATGAGAAAAAAACATTTAGTGTGGTGTTTGAGAAAGTCGACCTTCGCTGCAAAGCTCAGATCAATGAGACCTATGAGCGATTTGATCAAAAAGCGGTTTCAGAAACAGGCAAATCCATTGATTGTTATATTTGAGGCTAATGGTGCAGAACTGCAACTTTTCAACTCTGAGATTCTCTGTTGTGGGACCAAATAGTTTTCAGAATTAAGAATGAGAAATTGCAAGAACGTTTGTTTGGACAAAAAAGTTTAACACAAGAGGATGCAATCGGATTGTGCTGTGCAAGTGAACTTGCACAAAAGCAGTAGTCAGATATACTGATTCGGTAAAGTGGCGTGACAAAAGAAAATGTGACTTTCGCCATTGGAGCTGTTGCACACTCAAGAAAACAGCGCACTAAGTTGGTGGCCATTTTGCGTAGATGTTGTAGACACGCCCACCCACAGAAAACGCCCGCGTTCGGAAAAATCTGTTCCAAATGCGGTAAACAATAATTTCGCTGCTCAGCGACAAAAGGACCACAGTTTTAAAAATCGATTTCATTCTACAAAAACATTAATGTTCAGAGTAATAATATAAATAAAGATACAGCGAAAATGGTGAAACCTGATACTGTTACAGATGTGTACTGTCTTGAAGATACATTTTTTGTTGGCATTGTTGAAAAGTACCAGACAACCTTGAAGTGCAATTTTTCTCCACAGATAGTGTCTCCTATAAAATCAACCAACTCGGAAGATGAATGGAAAATTCCATTGCAAGCTAATGGATCAGAGATTGACACTGGTGCAAATGCTAATTTAATTAACAACTTTGATTTATCCAGACTAAGTAGTCTGCCTAAGGTTCAAAACACTGACTGCCAGTTACCTGACCACAATGGTAAAATGATTACTTCCTTGGGTCCATGCTATCTCTTGGCAAGGAACAAAGACACAGAGATGCCTTTGCGATTTGAAATTGTTGATGCTAGACGTTCATCACTATTCGGTCAAGCGTGTCAAGACTTAAATCTTGTAAAACAAATTCACAGTACCGACAAACTTCCTGCCCCTGTGCAAGACATTGAAGGCATACCAGCAAAGTTTCTAGATGTATTTCTGGGTATGAGTGTTCTACCTTTCAAGTGTAAAATTCAACTCAAAATGAATGCTAAACCGGTGGTGCATCCTCCAAGAAGAATTCCTGCTCCGTTACGTGACCATTTAAGGCAAGAACCTGAACAAATGCAACACCTCGTGATTATTTCCAAGATTAAACAACCTACAGATTGGGTCAGCTCGATGGTGTGCGGAAAAAAACCCGAAAGGTGACCTCAGGAATTGTATTGATCCAAAAGATCTGAATATGAACATCAGGCGAGAACACATTATCCCATACCGAAACACGAGGAAATAACTAGTAAAATGGCTAATGCCAAGATCTTCTCCAAACTTGATGCTTCAAGAGGATTCTGGCAAATCCTCTTGGGGCAACACGGTAGCACAGTGGTTAGCACGGTTGCTTCACAGCTCCAGGGTCCCAGGTTCAATTCCCGGCTTAGGTCATTGTCTGTGCGGAGTCTACACGTTCTCCCCGTGTCTGCGTGGGTTTCCTCCAGGTGCTCCAGTTTCCTCCCACAGTCGAAAGACGTGCAGGTTAGGTGGATTGGCCATGCTAAATTTCCCTCTGTGTCCAAAAAGGTTGGGTGGGGTTACTGGGTTACGGGGATAGGGTGGAGTCGTGGGCTTAAATGGGGTGCTCTTTTCAAGGGCCGGTGCAGACCCGATGGGCCGAATGGCCTCCTTCTGCATTGTAAATTCTATGAAATGCAACTGGACGATACAAGCAAAACATTGTGTATCTTCAACACACTGTATGGCCATTACTGCTTTAACAGGATGCCATTTGGTATCATCTCAGCATCTGAAATCTTTCATTGTGCCATGGAACGAGTAGAAGGCACAGATGGAGTTTGTGTATATGTTGATGACATCATAATATGGTCATCTAATCATCAAGAACACAACGCAAGGCTCTTGCAGGTGTTACAAAGAATACACAAGTACGGATTAAAACTTAATCGGACCAAGTGTCAGTTTGGTATCTCAAATTTTAAATTTCTGGGTGACCAGGGTCGTCATTCTCCGACCCCCCCAGCGGGTCGGAGAATGGCCCTTGGCCGCCATGAATCCCGCCCCCGCCAGTTGCCGAAGTCCCCGGTACCGGAGATTGGGCGGGGGCGGGAATCGGGCCACGCCGGTTGGCGGGCCCCCCCGCTCAATTCTCCGGCCCGGATGGGCCGAAGTCCCGCCAAGATATTGCCTGTCCCGCCGGCGTAAATTAAAGTCAGTATTTACCGGCGGGACAAGGCGGCGTGGGCGGGCTCCGGGGTCCTGGGGGGGGCGCGGGGCGATCTCGCCCCGGGGGGTACCCCCACGGTGGCCTGGCTCGCGATCGGGGCCCACCGATCCGCGGGCGGGCCTGTGCCGTGGGGGCACTCTTTCCCTTCCGCCTTCGCCACGGTCTCCACCATGGCGGAGGCGGAAGAGACTCTCCCCACTGCGCATGCACGGGAAACTGTCAGCGGCCGCTGACACTCCCGCGCATGCGCCGCCCGGGGATGTCATTTCCGCGCCAGCTGGCGGGGCAACAAAGGCCGTTTCCGCCAGCTGGGGGGGCGGAAATCCCTCCGGCGCCGGCCTAGCCCCTCAATGTCGAGGCTCGGCCCCCAAAGATGCGGAGCATTCCTCACCTTTGGGGCGGCGTGATGCCCGTCTGATTGGCGCCGTTTTGTGTACCAGTCGGCGGACATCGCGCCGTTGGAGGAGAATTTCGCCACAGATCTCTGAAATTGGTGTGCAACCAGATGATGTCAAGATTGCCGCTATCCAGAAAATGTCCATCCCAAAGGATAAAAAAGCAGTACTGAGATTTCTTGGTATAGTGAATTTTCTAGGAAAGTTCATTCCCAACCTTGCTGCATGAACTACTGCTTTGCGTCAACTCATAAGGAGGAACAGTTGTCGGGATTCTCCGCCGGGGTGATTCTCCATTATGCCGGCGTCCGGGGGTTTCCCGACGGCGTGGGGCTGCCCCACAATGGGAAACCCATTGACCGGCTGGCGTAACGGAGAATCCCGCTGGCCGGTCGGGGCAGAAATGTGGCACAGCGGGGCGGAGAATCCCGCCCCGTATCTTTTCATGGAATGAAGAGCATACTAAAGAATGGTCTGATCTGAAGTCAGCACTGACCACTGCACCAGTGCTTTCCTTCTTTGACCCTGGGCTAGAAACAAAAATTTCTACTGATGCGAGTCAAGATGGAATTGGGGTAGTTCTCCTTCAAAAGAATGATGATGATTTATGGCGACCTATTGCATATGCACCCAGAGTCATGACTTCTACGGAACAACATTACACACAAATTGAGAAAGTTTGTTTAGGCCTTCTTAAAGGTATACAGAAATTCCACAACTACGTGTATGGACTCCCGCTTGTTCATGGTTGAAACAGATCGCCGACCACGTCTGCATATTATCAAGAAAGACTTGAATGACATGTCTCCTAGATTGCAGAGAATCATGATGAAAATTAGAAGATATGACTTTCAACAGGTATGCACTCCAGGGAAAGACCTTGTGGTTGCAGACGGATTATCTTGTGCTACTGAAACAGATGAACAGCAGCATGACACAGTTCAACTCATAGAAGCTCAAGCTGAACTATTAGTGGATGCTCTTCCTGTCTCCGATGAAGAGCTACAGCTCATCAAAGCAGAAACTGAAAAAGATGCCCTGTTACAACGTGTAATCAGCCATATGAAGAATGGTTGGCCGAAAGGAAGTTGTTCAAATTTCAGAAATATCAGATCTGATCTAAGTGTTACAGATGTATTTTTACTTCGTCTTGATCATGTAGTAATTCCTACAAAGCTTCGACGCATGATCCTGCAAAAGGTTCATGAAGGCCATTTCGGTGTAGAAAAATGTAAACATCATGCAAGACAAGCTGTGTATTGGCCTGGAATAAAACCAATTTTAGAGTGTGACACATGCCAGCGTAATCAGTTGATGAAGAGAAAAGAGAAACTAAACACACGATCTAGAAATGATTCCGTGGTCGAAAGTCGGTATTGATCTTTTTCATTTTCATGGTCGAGGTTATGTATTGATCATTGACTATTTTTCCAACTACCCAGAAGTTATGAGATTGTCTGATTCTACTTCCAAATCCGTAATCAAAGCCACTAAAGTGTTTGCTCATCATGGAATACCTTACAAAATAATGACAGACAATGGACCTTGCTTTGATAGTAATGAATGGACACAATTTGCTCGAAAGTATAATTTTACTCATATCACATCTAGTCTTCTTTATCCGCAATCCAATGGCAAGGCAGAAAAAGGGGTTCATATTGTGAAACAGCTTTTTAAGAAAGCACTTGACTCCGGCTCAGATATTTTCTTAGCAATATTGAATTATAGAGCTACTCCTCTCATAACTGGTTTATCTCCTGCACAGTTGTTAATGAATAGATTGTTGCGGACAACTCTTCCATGTTTACAATTAGCTGATCCTGATCTTCAGTAAGTCATAGAGAAAATGCAGCATCAAAAGCATCTTCAGGATAAATACTACAACAAACATGTGAAATCACTGGAACCACTCGATCCAGGTGATCTAGTGAGAATTCAGATTCCTACTGGAGGATGTCTGACTTAGCTGAGGTCCTATGTCAGGCAGCACCTTACTCGTATGTTGTGAAAATGGCAGATGATTCGGTTCTAAGAAAAAACAGACAATGGACCTTGCTTTGACAGTAATATGTGCTCTTTTAAAAGTCAAGTCTTTCCAAACTTTATTTCCACGTATTGTGTTTGATAGTAACTTACTCACATTAAATCCTACTACCTCAATTTCTGATGATAAACAAGATGGCTTTCAGAAGAAATCAGAAAGATTCTGATGCTCAGTCGACTGGAATGAGATCATCAAGAATCAGAAAAAAACCTGAAAGACTTAATTTGTAAACTTTAACAAATTTTGACTCACTTGCTAACTTTCCAGTATACTTATCAGTGTGCTATGTAATACCATTGCTTATATTCTACTGTTTGTTACTGTACAAACGTCTTCAAAGAATGGGGGAATGTAATGATATATATAATGCAGGGTGTAAAGGGTTAACAAGATGATGTTCATGCAACACCAATGGCGTCACAGAGTAGTAAATATACTGTGACTCCCGGGATTCTGGGAGAAGGTGTTAGTGAAAGGTTGAGATAGGGTGTTAATTGTATTAGAGAGAGTTTCAACAGCATAGTGGGATATTATAGATTTCCTAGTATATATTTAATATTGTTATTTTCTTAGTTATTACTTAGTAACTAGTGTAAATAAACTAGCTTTGTGTGAAAGACATAGCTTGATGTTCTTTGTCAGCACTACGACTTTTAACCATCTTGAGAGACTCAACAGAGAACATCACAACTGGGAGTTTAATCGGTGCAACTTCATAAGTCCCATGCGGATTATGACACAAATCCTGTCCAGAGCCGACATCCATGCATGCATGTTACAGCAAGTTACTGCAGGCTGATCATGAGAACACGGTCTGATTTTGGCCATCCCAAGCCTGCATCTACATATCACTACCCTAGATGAAATGAACATATGCACCATTCAATAGGGATCAAAACAATTTCATCTCTACCTGCTGTACGTGAGGAGGCAAGGTTTTCCTCTGATCACACATTGCAGCAAATGTGTAATTGTGAGGTTAAGTCGCGAACAAAGGAACTCTCTCTACTTGGTGAATTTACCCAAAGGGGTACTAGGATTTGGTAGCTAGTTGTGTTTGTATATCGGTCAACCGGAGTTAGCTCCGATGGGATCAGTTTTGAATTGGTCTAGCAAACACCGACAACAGCTGCCATTAGTCAAATAGGCTCCATGTGTGTTATAAACCTCTAAGGGTATGTACATTTATAACTAAAAGCCTCTGGTGTTCTACTACCATACAAAAGTGAGCTTTGCAACAGCGTCAGCATAGAGCGAATCACTATGAGGATTAAACTGGGCATTTGCCGACAGGCATGCCAAATGGAGCAGCCTCTAGACCGAGGAGGAGGTTCTCCACCTGTCACTATAAGATGTAGTTTCCAGCAGATTTTTCAGTTTATTTTTCATTTTCTTACCAATTTCCTTCCTGGCCAACAATTCCCAGCACCTTTCCGAAGTGGTCAAGAGTCAACCGTGAGTCTTGACTCTAAATATTGGAAGGCATCATAATTGATCTCGATTCTCTCCTCCCCAGACATCCTCATTTGCTCTTTAAAGAATGCCTGATATTGACCAGGATGAAGAACTCTTGGCAATTTCCCGCCCGCCTAATTCAACAGTGCTGAGGCGGATAAAGCACCCCTGTTGTCACACCATGTGATTAGCAAACTCACCTTGGAATAGAGATTGAATTTACAGACTTCTGCCTTGTGTAGCTCAGCTACCTACTGGATATACTTGATGAGCTAGTGGGGGAACATTTTGAAATTTGAAGTTGTTTAACTCGCATTTTAACCAGGAGCTATCCATATTGCTTTACAATGACCTTGGTCAGAAGACAGAGCTACGAATTTTGCTTATTTTTAAACACACAATCCAAAGCTGAATAATGTTTAAAATGTATTGTGACACTTTCCGATCAGACTTTTTAAAAATAAAATCACAAGTCATTTTAATGAGAATGTAATTGAATTGTGGGGCGGGATTCTCCGATAATCGACGTGATGGCCCGAACCTGGCGCCAAAAACGGCACGAATCACTCCGGCGTCGGGCCCCCCAAAATGTCGCAAATTCTCCGGCCCGGAATGGGCTAGCAGCGGCGTGACGCCATTCGTGACGGCGTCACCCGTCACTGGCGCCGTGCAACGTCGCAGCACAAAAGTGGTGAGTACCCCCCCCCACCACCCCCGATGTGTGGCACAGCCCTAGGTGCAACTGAAACCGACATGGCTGCACCCACCCCGCGCAGGCTGCAGTGTCAGGATGGGTTGTGAACCTCTGCCAACATACACACAACCGCTGGTCCGCATGTATATGTCTGCCTAATACTGTTGCCTTTAACCCTACCACCCACCCGCCCCCCACAGGAGAAGGGCGCTCACAACAACCGGGAGCATGAGAGGACCGGAGGGGGCCCACCTGAACTGCGACTACTCACCATCCATGAGGAGAGGGCCTTGGAACTTGCAGGCGGACCCGAGGACGGGAGATTGCGGATGCAGAGGTCGGGGGCACACCACCAAGTAACACCCTCCACGGCCTGCCCCCTTCCCCCATATCCCCCTTCCTCCATATCCCCCTTCCCCCATATCCCCCCTCCCCCATATTCCCCCTCCCCATATCCCCCTTCCCACATATGCTCCATAACACCCTTCCCCATATCCTCTTCCCCATATCCCCCTTCCCCCATATCCCCCTTCCCCATATCCCTCATATACCCTTCCTCCATATCCCTCTTTCCCCATATCCCCAATATCCCTCTTCCCCCATATCCCCCTTCCCCATATCCCCCTTCCCCATATCCCCCATCCCCCACATCCCCAATATCCCCTCACCCATATTCCCCCATCCCCCATCCCCCATATCCCCTATCCCCATCCGCGTGTCTAACCATGCACGCTGTATTGTGTATTGCAGGACCAAACGTCGACTCACCCGTCCCCATGGGGGCCGATCGCCTCCAGGACGATTCAGGGCAGCCACGAGTCTGGGACAGAACCGGCCCATCAGGCATACAACGCCCCCAGGATGATCCAGGGCGGCCACAAGCCAAAGACAGACCTGGAGCACCAGGGAGACGACGCCCCCATCTAGTGTAATTGCGGCAACGCCGGCGGGCCAGACCCAGCGACGAGGGGGGGCAGCCACAGGAACAGGCCCCCGTCGCAGCCGACCCAGGACACACCAACCCAGGACTCACCTATCCAGGACACTGACGCACAGGGCACCGACGCACAGGGCACCGACGCACAGGGCACCGACGCACAGGGCACCGACGCACAGGGCACCGACGCACAGGGCACCGACGCACAGGACACTGACGCAGAGGACACCGACGCACAGGATACTGTCGCACAGGACACTGACGCACAGGACACCGACGCACAGGACACCGGCGCACAGGACACCGACGCACAGGACACCGACGCACAGGACACTGACGCACAGGACACCGACGCACAGGGCACCGACGCACAGGACACCGACGCACAGGACACTGACGCACAGGACACCGACGCACAGGACACCGACTCACAGGACACTGACGCACAGGGCACCGACGCAGAGGACACCGACGCACAGGACACCGACGCACAGGGCACCGACGCACAGGGCACCGACGCACAGGACACCGACGCACAGGGCACCGACGCACAGGGCACCGACGCACAGGACACCGACGCACAGGACACCGACGCACAGGACACCGACTCACAGGACACTGACGCACAGGACACCGACGCAGAGGACACCGACGCACAGGGCACCGACGCACAGGACACCGACGCACAGGGCACCGACGCACAGGACACTGACGCACAGGACACCGGCGCACAGGATACTGACGCAGAGGACACCGGCGCACAGGATACTGACGCACAGGACATCGACGCACAGGACACCGGCGCACAGGACACCGACGCACAGGGCACCGACGCACAGGACACCGGCGCACAGGACACCGACGCACAGGACACCGACGCACAGGACACCGACGCACAGGACACCGACGCACAGGACACTGACGCACAGAACACTGACGCACAGGACGCTGACGCACAGGACACTGACGCACAGGACGCTGACGCACAGGACACTGACGCACAGAACACCGACGCACAGGACACTGACGCACAGAACACCGACGCACAGGACACTGACGCACAGGACACCGACGCACAGGACACCGACGCACAGGACACCGACGCACAGGACACCGACGCACAGGATACTGACGCACAGAACACAGACGCACAGGACACTGACGCACAGAACACCGACGCACAGGACACTGACGCACAGGACACCGACGCACAGGACACCGACGCACAGGACACTGACGCACAGAACACCGACGCACAGGACACCGACGCACAGGACACTGACGCACAGGACACTGACGCACAGGACACTGACGCACAGGACACCGACGCACAGGACACCGACGCACAGGACACTGACGCACAGGACATCGACGCACAGGACACCGGCGCACAGGACACCGACGCACAGGACACTGACGCACAGGACACTGACGCACAGGACACCGACGCACAGGACACTGACGCACAGAACACCGACGCACAGGACACTGACGCACAGGACACTGACGCACAGGACACTGACGCACAGAACACCGACGCACAGGACACTGACGCACAGGACACTGACGCACAGGACACTGACGCACAGAACACCGACGCACAGGACACTGACGCACAGAACACCGACGCACAGGACACTGACGCACAGGACACTGACGCACAGAACACCGACGCACAGGACACTGACGCACAGAACACCGACGCACAGGACACTGACGCACAGAACACCGACGCACAGGACACCGACGCACAGAACACCGACGCACAGGACTGCGACGCACAGGACACCAACGCACAGGACACTGACGCAGACGCCACTCACACACGGGACGGATGGACAAGAATCACCACTCCAGGGGACTCTGGACTTTGGGTCGGATGAAGAGCACGACACTACGCCGCTGCTATCTCCTACACCCTCCACCATCGCAGCGACACTCACCTCCATTGGGTACTTTAGAGATGAGGCATCTGGGACACTAACTGGTGCGCACAACACAGCCGTCCCGGTACAGCAGGTGGAGGCAGAAGCAGCCAAGGAACCGGGCGGTTGGAGGGCAGCCCGGCGCAAGGAACCATCTGCTTCCCAGACGGGTCCCGGGTTCCTGGAGTTACCACACCCACCCATAGACTCGATGCAGTCACGGACCAAGGGATGATCAAAGGGGATGACGGCCGGCTTGCGGCAGCTGCAGACGCAGGTGGAGGAGTCCACCCGCGTGCAGGGGCAGGGAGTGGTGCCGGTCATGCGTACCACCCAGGCCGAAACCGCACGGGTGGTATCCACGGTGGAGGCAATGGGTGCGACGGTGTCAGACATGGGGAGCAGTATGCAAGTCCGAGGGCGTTACGTGCGGGCGGCGTCCTTGGCCCAGGACATGGCTGCCCTCTCACAGGAAGCCATGAGCCAGAGCCAGCAGCAGATCGCAGAGGCGCTCACCACCGTGCCCCAGTCCCAGCAGGCCATGGGCCAGTCTCTGCAGGCCATGGCCCAGTCTCAGCAGGCCATCGCTGAGGGCGTCGGCGCCATTGCCCAGGTGCTGACCGGCGTTGCCCAGACACAGACATGGATGGCCAACTCCCTGAGCTCCATGGTTGCAAACTTTCAGACCCTTGTTGATACCAGGGCGGGCCTCCAGGACTGGCAGCGCCAGGTGTCGGGGGGGCACCGGATGCTCGGTCTGTTCGCATCCTCGACCCATGTAGAGGCCCGGGAGCCATCGGACACCCCGAGGGAGGAGGAGGTGCTGGGGCCTGTTCCGGGTCTCCCTGTAGGGAAGGCCCCGGAACACCGCGACACCTCGGACACTCCCCCTTTTGTCCCAGGTGCATCTGGTAGGCAACGGGCAGGACAGGCTGGCAGCTCGCCATCCCAGTCGCCCGAGCCACAGCCTGGCCCATCTAGGCCGGGCCGCCCCAGGAAACGGCTGCCAAAGGGGTCCCGAGTCACAGGGCAGGAATCACAGGAGTCCACCTCCAGTTCTGCTGCACCGTCTGGGGAACCACCTAGACGTAGTCAAAGGGCACGTAAGGCCAAACAATTAGACACTGAGTAAGTTGGCACGGGTGCAGGGCACAAATTAGTTCTGGGGCTAGGGCACGTGTATGAACTGTTTGTTATTAAAATCACTTTTACACCGACAGAAGCTGCCTTTGTGCTCTGTCCGATGCGTGCGGGGGTGTAGTGTGAGGTGAGCGCCAGTGTGTGGGAGGGGTGGTATTACATCGGCCTCAGGTGAGTGTGCCCCTCCTCCCCCCGGGTCGCCCTCACCATTCCCCCGGGCAGAGGACGGGACCGTGCGCTGCAGTGTCACAGCCGCATGCAGGGGTGGTCCGGGGGGTGGGTGGTACTGTGGCCATGGCTCAGACATTGTCCAACGATGTTGAGCCAGGAGCTCATCGCAGAGCGGATTGTCATCATCCTCCATGGCCTGCAATAGACTCGCTTCCACCGGCAACCGTGTGAGCCCGGCCTGTTGTCCCGCAGGTGGATGTGCAATGGAGGGGTGGTGTGCATGGGGGTGGGGTGCGGGTGGTTGGTGGTGGGTGAGTGAGGTCAGGGTGGTTGGTGGGATGAGGGTGGTTGGTGGTGGGTGGGTGGGGTGAGAGTGGTTGGTGGTGGGTGAGTGGGGTGAGGGTGGTTGGTGGGTGGGGTGAGGGTGGTTGGTGGTCGATGGGTGGGGTGAGGGTGGTAGGCTGGTGCCGTAGTGTGCAGTCTGTGCCCATACTCGGCGATTCCCACGCACCCCCTGGTCTGTGAACCGGGCAGCTATCAGCCTGTCCCGTGCCCACTGACCCAGCCAATAACGGTGGGCAGCCTCCCGTCCATGTCCAGCCCGTCTATCCTGACCATTGCACCCATCCTCCTCATCTGGGGAGGTCTGCGCCTCGTCTTGCTGTTCCTCCCCTTCCCCCTCCTCTGCCTGCAGCACATCGCCCCTCTGCTGGACTATGTTGTGCAGGACGCAGCAGACCACAACGATGCGGCCGCCCCTATCTGGTGGGTACTGGAGGGCCCCTCCAGACCGGTCCAGGCACCTGAAGCGCATCTTTAGCAGCCCAAAGTACCTCCAGGGCAACATGTAGAAGTGCGGTTCCTGCCACGGTGGCCAACATCGCTGGGTGATGACCAAACATAACGGCATGTAGGGGGTGGGTGATAGCCGACATGTCATCATTGTCTGTACCCCCCCCCCCCCCCTCCTCCGCAGCCAGGTGCCATCATGGGCTGCATGGTCACGACTGATGGAAGCTGGCACCTGGCCAGGCGGACAACCTCTCTAAACCCACCCCGCCCCAGCACTCGCCCACCCTCCCCGGCACGCGCCTTCACCTTCCCGGCACTTGCCCTCTCCTCCCCGGCACTCGAACTCCCTCCCCGGCACTCGCCCTCCCTCCCCGGCCTCCCCCCCCCCCTCTCCCAGGCACTCGCCCACTCCTCCCCGGCACTCGCCCTCTCCTCCACGGCACGCGCCCTCTCCTCCCCGGCACTCGCCCACTCCTCCCCGGCACTCGCCCTCTCCTCCCCGGCACGCGTCCACTCCTCCCGGGCACTCGCCCTCTTCTCCCCATCATGCGCCCTCACCTCCTCGGCCCCCCCCTCTCCCCGGCACTCGCCCTCCCATCCCCAGCACTCGCCCTCTCCTCCCCGGCACTCGCCCTCTTCTCCCCGGCACTCGCCCTCTCCTCCCCGGCACTCGCCTACCCCTCCCCGGCACTCGCCCTCTCCTCCCCGG
Organism: Scyliorhinus torazame; assembly: GCF_047496885.1. NCBI lineage: Eukaryota > Metazoa > Chordata > Chondrichthyes > Carcharhiniformes > Scyliorhinidae > Scyliorhinus > Scyliorhinus torazame. The sequence goes on along the minus strand of NC_092722.1, from coordinate 140,144,085 downwards.
CACTCGCCCTCTTCTCCCCGGCACGTGCCCTCACCTCCTCGGCCCCCCCCTCTCCCCGGCACTCGCCCTCCCATCCCCAGCACTCGCCCTCTCCTCCCCGGCACTCGCCCTCTCCTCCCCGGCACTCGCCCTCTTCTCCCCGGCACTCGCCCTCTCCTCCCCGGCACTCGCCTACCCCTCCCCGGCACTCGCCCTCTCCTCCCCGGCACTCGCCCTCTTCTCCCCGGCACGTGCCCTCACCTCCTCGGCCCCCCCTCTCTCCGGAACTCGCCCTCCCCTCCCCGGCCACCCCTCTCCCCGGCACGCTACCTCTCCTCCCAGGCACTCACTCTCTTCTCCCTGGCACTCGCCCTCTCCTCCCGGGCACTCGCCCTCTCCTCCCCGGCACTCGCCCTCTTCTCCCCGGCACGTGCTCTCACCTCCTCGGCCCCCCCTCTCTCCGGAACTCGCCCTCCCCTCCCCGGCCACCCCTCTCCTCCCCGGCACTCGCCTACCCCTCCCCGGCACTCGCCCTCTCCTCCCCGGCACTCGCCCTCTTCTCCCCGGCACGTGCCCTCACCTCCTCGGCCCCCCCTCTCTCCGGAACTCGCCCTCCCCTCCCCGGCCACCCCTCTCCCCGGCACGCTACCTCTCCTCCCAGGCACTCACTCTCTTCTCCCCGGCACTCGCCCTCTCCTCCCGGGCACTCGCCCTCTCCTCCCCGGCACTCGCCCTCTTCTCCCCGGCACGTGCTCTCACCTCCTCGGCCCCCCCTCTCTCCGGAACTCGCCCTCCCCTCCCCGGCCACCCCTCTCCCTGGCACGCTACCTCTCCTCCCAGGCACTCACCCTCTTCTCCCCGGCACTCGCCCTCTTCTCCCCGGCACTCGCCCTCTCCTCCCCTCCCCGGCACTCGCCCTCTTCTCCCCGGCACTCGCCCTCTCCTCCCCGGCACTCACTCTCTTCTCCCCGGCACTCGCCCTCTCCTCCCGGGCACTCGTCCTCTTCTCCCCGTCATGCGCCCTCACCTCCTCGGCCCCCCCTCTCCCCGGCACTCGCCCGCCCATCCCCAGCACTCGCCCTCTCCTCCCCGGCACTCGCCCTCTCCTCCCCGGCACTCGCCCTCTTCTCCCCGGCACGTGCTCTCACCTCCTCGGCCCCCCCTCTCTCCGGAACTCGCCCTCCCCTCCCCGGCCACCCCTCTCCTCCCCGGCACTCGCCCTCTCCTCCCCGGCACTCGCCCACCCCTCCCCGGCACTCGCCCTCTTCTCCCCGGCACGTGCCCTCACCTCCTCGGCCCCCCCTCTCTCCGGAACTCGCCCTCCCCTCCCCGGCCACCCCTCTCCCCGGCACGCTACCTCTCCTCCCAGGCACTCACTCTCTTCTCCCCGGCACTCGCCCTCTCCTCCCGGGCACTCGCCCTCTCCTCCCCGGCACTCGCCCTCTTCTCCCCGGCACGTGCTCTCACCTCCTCGGCCCCCCCTCTCTCCAGAACTCGCCCTCCCCTCCCCGGCCACCCCTCTCCCTGGCACGCTACCTCTCCTCCCAGGCACTCACCCTCTTCTCCCCGGCACTCGCCCTCTTCTCCCCGGCACTCGCCCTCTCCTCCCCTCCCCGGCACTCGCGCTCTTCTCCCCGGCACTCGCCCTCTCCTCCCCGGCACTCACTCTCTTCTCCCCGGCACTCGCCCTCTCCTCCCGGGCACTCGTCCTCTTCTCCCCGTCATGCGCCCTCACCTCCTCGGCCCACCCTCTCCCCGGCACTCGCCCGCCCATCCCCAGCACTCGCCCTCTCCTCCCCGGCACTCGCCCTCTCCTCCCCGGCACTCGCCCTCTTCTCCCCGGCACGTGCTCTCACCTCCTCGGCCCCCCCTCTCTCCGGAACTCGCCCTCCCCTCCCCGGCCACCCCTTTCCTCCCCGGCACTCGCCCTCTCCTCCCCGGCACTCGCCCACCCCTCCCCGGCACTCGCCCTCTCCTCCCCGGCACGTGCCCTCACCTCCTCGGCCCCCCCTCCCTCCGGAACTCGCCCTCCCCTCCCCGGCCACCCCTCTCCCCGGCACGCTACCTCTCCTCCCAGGCACTCACCCTCTTCTCCCCGGCACTCGCCCTCTTCTCACCGGCACTCGCCCTCTCTTCCCCGGCACTCGCCCCCCCTCCCCGCCCCCCCCCCCCTCTCCCAGGCACGCACCCTCTCCTCCCCGGCACTCGCCCTCTCCTCCCCGGCACTCGCCCTCTCCTCCCCGGCACTCGCCCTCTCCTCCCCGGCACTCGCCCTCTCCTCCCCGGCACTCGCCCTCCCCTCCCCGGCACTCGCCCTCTCCTCCCCGGCACTCGCCCTCTCCTCCCCGGCACTCGCCCTCCCCGGCACTCACCCTCTCCTCCCCGGCACTCACCCTCTCCTCCCCGGCACTCGCCCTCTTCTCCCCGGCACTCACCGTCTCCTCCCCGGCACGCGCCCTCTCCTCCCGGGCACTCGCCCTCTTCTCCCCGGCATGCGCCCTCACCTCCTCGGCACCCCCTCTCCCCGGCACTCGCCCTCCCATCCCCGGCACTCGCCCTCTCCTCCCCGGCACTCGCCCTCTCCTCCCCGGCACTCGCCCTCTTCTCCCCGGCACTCGCCCTCTCCTCCCCGGCACTCGCCCTCTTCTCCCCGGCACGTGCCCTCACCTCCTCGGCCCCCCCTCTCTCCGGAACTCGCCCTCCCCTCCCCGGCCACCCCCCTCACCGGCACGCTATCTCTCCTCCCAGGCACTCACCCTCTTCTCCCCGGCACTCGCCCTATTCTCCCCGGCACTCGCCCTATTCTCCCCGGCACTCGCCCTCTTCTCCCCGGCATGCGCCCTCACCTCCTCGGCACCCCCTCTCCCCGGCACTCGCCCTCCCATCCCCGGCACTCGCCCTCTCCTCCCCGGCACTCGCCCTCTCCTCCCCGGCACTCACTCTCTTCTCCCCGGCACTCGCCCTCTCCTCCCGGGCACTCGTCCTCTTCTCCCCGTCATGCGCCCTCACCTCCTCGGCCCCCCCTCTCCCCGGCACTCGCCCGCCCATCCCCAGCACTCGCCCTCTCCTCCCCGGCACTCGCCCTCTCCTCCCCGGCACTCGCCCTCTCCTCCCCGGCACTCGCCCTCTCCTCCCCTCCCCGGCACTCGCCCTCTTCTCCCCGGCACTCGCCCTCTCCTCCCCGGCACTCACTCTCTTCTCCCCGGCACTCGCCCTCTCCTCCCGGGCACTCGTCCTCTTCTCCCCGTCATGCGCCCTCACCTCCTCGGCCCCCCCTCTCCCCGGCACTCGCCCGCCCATCCCCAGCACTCGCCCTCTCCTCCCCGGCACTCGCCCTCTCCTCCCCGGCACTCGCCCTCTTCTCCCCGGCACGTGCTCTCACCTCCTCGGCCCCCCCTCTCTCCGGAACTCGCCCTCCCCTCCCCGGCCACCCCTCTCCTCCCCGGCACTCGCCCTCTCCTCCCCGGCACTCGCCCACCCCTCCCCGGCACTCGCCCTCTTCTCCCCGGCACGTGCCCTCACCTCCTCGGCCCCCCCTCTCTCCGGAACTCGCCCTCCCCTCCCCGGCCACCCCTCTCCCCGGCACGCTACCTCTCCTCCCAGGCACTCACTCTCTTCTCCCCGGCACTCGCCCTCTCCTCCCGGGCACTCGCCCTCTCCTCCCCGGCACTCGCCCTCTTCTCCCCGGCACGTGCTCTCACCTCCTCGGCCCCCCCTCTCTCCAGAACTCGCCCTCCCCTCCCCGGCCACCCCTCTCCCTGGCACGCTACCTCTCCTCCCAGGCACTCACCCTCTTCTCCCCGGCACTCGCCCTCTTCTCCCCGGCACTCGCCCTCTCCTCCCCTCCCCGGCACTCGCGCTCTTCTCCCCGGCACTCGCCCTCCCATCCCCAGCACTCGCCCTCTCCTCCCCGGCACTCGCCCTCTTCTCCCCGGCACTCGCCCTCTCCTCCCCGGCACTCGCCTACCCCTCCCCGGCACTCGCCCTCTCCTCCCCGGCACTCGCCCTCTTCTCCCCGGCACGTGCCCTCACCTCCTCGGCCCCCCCCTCTCCCCGGCACTCGCCCTCCCATCCCCAGCACTCGCCCTCTCCTCCCCGGCACTCGCCCTCTCCTCCCCGGCACTCGCCCTCTTCTCCCCGGCACTCGCCCTCTCCTCCCCGGCACTCGCCTACCCCTCCCCGGCACTCGCCCTCTCCTCCCCGGCACTCGCCCTCTTCTCCCCGGCACGTGCCCTCACCTCCTCGGCCCCCCCTCTCTCCGGAACTCGCCCTCCCCTCCCCGGCCACCCCTCTCCCCGGCACGCTACCTCTCCTCCCAGGCACTCACTCTCTTCTCCCTGGCACTCGCCCTCTCCTCCCGGGCACTCGCCCTCTCCTCCCCGGCACTCGCCCTCTTCTCCCCGGCACGTGCTCTCACCTCCTCGGCCCCCCCTCTCTCCGGAACTCGCCCTCCCCTCCCCGGCCACCCCTCTCCTCCCCGGCACTCGCCTACCCCTCCCCGGCACTCGCCCTCTCCTCCCCGGCACTCGCCCTCTTCTCCCCGGCACGTGCCCTCACCTCCTCGGCCCCCCCTCTCTCCGGAACTCGCCCTCCCCTCCCCGGCCACCCCTCTCCCCGGCACGCTACCTCTCCTCCCAGGCACTCACTCTCTTCTCCCCGGCACTCGCCCTCTCCTCCCGGGCACTCGCCCTCTCCTCCCCGGCACTCGCCCTCTTCTCCCCGGCACGTGCTCTCACCTCCTCGGCCCCCCCTCTCTCCGGAACTCGCCCTCCCCTCCCCGGCCACCCCTCTCCCTGGCACGCTACCTCTCCTCCCAGGCACTCACCCTCTTCTCCCCGGCACTCGCCCTCTTCTCCCCGGCACTCGCCCTCTCCTCCCCTCCCCGGCACTCGCCCTCTTCTCCCCGGCACTCGCCCTCTCCTCCCCGGCACTCACTCTCTTCTCCCCGGCACTCGCCCTCTCCTCCCGGGCACTCGTCCTCTTCTCCCCGTCATGCGCCCTCACCTCCTCGGCCCCCCCTCTCCCCGGCACTCGCCCGCCCATCCCCAGCACTCGCCCTCTCCTCCCCGGCACTCGCCCTCTCCTCCCCGGCACTCGCCCTCTTCTCCCCGGCACGTGCTCTCACCTCCTCGGCCCCCCCTCTCTCCGGAACTCGCCCTCCCCTCCCCGGCCACCCCTCTCCTCCCCGGCACTCGCCCTCTCCTCCCCGGCACTCGCCCACCCCTCCCCGGCACTCGCCCTCTTCTCCCCGGCACGTGCCCTCACCTCCTCGGCCCCCCCTCTCTCCGGAACTCGCCCTCCCCTCCCCGGCCACCCCTCTCCCCGGCACGCTACCTCTCCTCCCAGGCACTCACTCTCTTCTCCCCGGCACTCGCCCTCTCCTCCGGGCACTCGCCCTCTCCTCCCCGGCACTCGCCCTCTTCTCCCCGGCACGTGCTCTCACCTCCTCGGCCCCCCCTCTCTCCAGAACTCGCCCTCCCCTCCCCGGCCACCCCTCTCCCTGGCACGCTACCTCTCCTCCCAGGCACTCACCCTCTTCTCCCCGGCACTCGCCCTCTTCTCCCCGGCACTCGCCCTCTCCTCCCCTCCCCGGCACTCGCGCTCTTCTCCCCGGCACTCGCCCTCTCCTCCCCGGCACTCACTCTCTTCTCCCCGGCACTCGCCCTCTCCTCCCGGGCACTCGTCCTCTTCTCCCCGTCATGCGCCCTCACCTCCTCGGCCCCCCCTCTCCCCGGCACTCGCCCGCCCATCCCCAGCACTCGCCCTCTCCTCCCCGGCACTCGCCCTCTCCTCCCCGGCACTCGCCCTCTTCTCCCCGGCACGTGCTCTCACCTCCTCGGCCCCCCCTCTCTCCGGAACTCGCCCTCCCCTCCCCGGCCACCCCTTTCCTCCCCGGCACTCGCCCTCTCCTCCCCGGCACTCGCCCACCCCTCCCCGGCACTCGCCCTCTCCTCCCCGGCACGTGCCCTCACCTCCTCGGCCCCCCCTCCCTCCGGAACTCGCCCTCCCCTCCCCGGCCACCCCTCTCCCCGGCACGCTACCTCTCCTCCCAGGCACTCACCCTCTTCTCCCCGGCACTCGCCCTCTTCTCACCGGCACTCGCCCTCTCTTCCCCGGCACTCGCCCCCCCTCCCCGCCCCCCCCCCCTCTCCCAGGCACGCACCCTCTCCTCCCCGGCACTCGCCCTCTCCTCCCCGGCACTCGCCCTCTCCTCCCCGGCACTCGCCCTCTCCTCCCCGGCACTCGCCCTCTCCTCCCCGGCACTCGCCCTCCCCTCCCCGGCACTCGCCCTCTCCTCCCCGGCACTCGCCCTCTCCTCCCCGGCACTCGCCCTCCCCGGCACTCACCCTCTCCTCCCCGGCACTCACCCTCTCCTCCCCGGCACTCGCCCTCTTCTCCCCGGCACTCACCGTCTCCTCCCCGGCACGCGCCCTCTCCTCCCGGGCACTCGCCCTCTTCTCCCCGGCATGCGCCCTCACCTCCTCGGCACCCCCTCTCCCCGGCACTCGCCCTCCCATCCCCGGCACTCGCCCTCTCCTCCCCGGCACTCGCCCTCTCCTCCCCGGCACTCGCCCTCTTCTCCCCGGCACTCGCCCTCTCCTCCCCGGCACTCGCCCTCTTCTCCCCGGCACGTGCCCTCACCTCCTCGGCCCCCCCTCTCTCCGGAACTCGCCCTCCCCTCCCCGGCCACCCCCCTCACCGGCACGCTATCTCTCCTCCCAGGCACTCACCCTCTTCTCCCCGGCACTCGCCCTATTCTCCCCGGCACTCGCCCTATTCTCCCCGGCACTCGCCCTCTTCTCCCCGGCATGCGCCCTCACCTCCTCGGCACCCCCTCTCCCCGGCACTCGCCCTCCCATCCCCGGCACTCGCCCTCTCCTCCCCGGCACTCGCCCTCTCCTCCCCGGCACTCACTCTCTTCTCCCCGGCACTCGCCCTCTCCTCCCGGGCACTCGTCCTCTTCTCCCCGTCATGCGCCCTCACCTCCTCGGCCCCCCCTCTCCCCGGCACTCGCCCGCCCATCCCCAGCACTCGCCCTCTCCTCCCCGGCACTCGCCCTCTCCTCCCCGGCACTCGCCCTCTCCTCCCCGGCACTCGCCCTCTCCTCCCCTCCCCGGCACTCGCCCTCTTCTCCCCGGCACTCGCCCTCTCCTCCCCGGCACTCACTCTCTTCTCCCCGGCACTCGCCCTCTCCTCCCGGGCACTCGTCCTCTTCCCGTCATGCGCCCTCACCTCCTCGGCCCCCCCTCTCCCCGGCACTCGCCCGCCCATCCCCAACACTCGCCCTCTCCTCCCCGGCACTCGCCCTCTCCTCCCCGGCACTCGCCCTCTTCTCCCCGGCACGTGCTCTCACCTCCTCGGCCCCCCCTCTCTCCGGACTCGCCCTCCCCTCCCCGGCCACCCCTCTCCTCCCCGGCACTCGCCTCTCCTCCCCGGCACTCGCCCACCCCTCCCCGGCACTCGCCCTCTTCTCCCGGCACGGTGCCCTCACCTCCTCGGCCCCCCCTCTCTCCGAACTCGCCCTCCCCTCCCCGGCCACCCCTCTCCCCGGCACGCTACCTCTCCTCCCAGGCACTCACTCTCTTCTCCCCGGCACTCGCCCTCTCCTCCCGGGCCACTCGCCCTCTCCTCCCCGGCACTCGCCCTCTTCTCCCCGGCACGTGCTCTCACCTCCTCGGCCCCCCCTCTCTCCAGAACTCGCCCTCCCTCCCCGGCCACCCCTCTCCCTGGCACGCTACCTCTCCTCCCAGGCACTCACCCTCTTCTCCCCGGCACTCGCCCTCTCCTCCTCCTCCCCTCCCCGGCACTCGCGCTCTTCTCCCCGGCACTCGCCCTCTCCTCCCCGGCACTCACTCTCTTCTCCCCGGCACTCGCCCTCTCCTCCCGGGCACTCGTCCTCTTCTCCCCGTCATGCGCCCTCACCTCCTCGGCCCCCCCTCTCCCCGGCACTCGCCCGCCCATCCCCAGCACTCGCCCTCTCCTCCCCGGCACTCGCCCTCTCCTCCCCGGCACTCGCCCTCTTCTCCCCGGCACGTGCTCTCACCTCCTCGGCCCCCCCTCTCTCCGGAACTCGCCCTCCCCTCCCCGGCCACCCCTTTCCTCCCCGGCACTCGCCCTCTCCTCCCCGGCACTCGCCCACCCCTCCCCGGCACTCGCCCTCTCCTCCCCGGCACGTGCCCTCACCTCCTCGGCCCCCCCTCCCTCCGGAACTCGCCCTCCCCTCCCCGGCCACCCCTCTCCCCGGCACGCTACCTCTCCTCCCAGGCACTCACCCTCTTCTCCCCGGCACTCGCCCTCTTCTCACCGGCACTCGCCCTCTCTTCCCCGGCACTCGCCCCCCCTCCCCGCCCCCCCCCCCCCTCTCCCAGGCACGCACCCTCTCCTCCCCGGCACTCGCCCTCTCCTCCCCGGCACTCGCCCTCTCCTCCCCGGCACTCGCCCTCTCCTCCCCGGCACTCGCCCTCTCCTCCCCGGCACTCGCCCTCCCCTCCCCGGCACTCGCCCTCTCCTCCCCGGCACTCGCCCTCTCCTCCCCGGCACTCGCCCTCCCCGGCACTCACCCTCTCCTCCCCGGCACTCACCCTCTCCTCCCCGGCACTCGCCCTCTTCTCCCCGGCACTCACCGTCTCCTCCCCGGCACGCGCCCTCTCCTCCCGGGCACTCGCCCTCTTCTCCCCGGCATGCGCCCTCACCTCCTCGGCACCCCCTCTCCCCGGCACTCGCCCTCCCATCCCCGGCACTCGCCCTCTCCTCCCCGGCACTCGCCCTCTCCTCCCCGGCACTCGCCCTCTTCTCCCCGGCACTCGCCCTCTCCTCCCCGGCACTCGCCCTCTTCTCCCCGGCACGTGCCCTCACCTCCTCGGCCCCCCCTCTCTCCGGAACTCGCCCTCCCCTCCCCGGCCACCCCCCTCACCGGCACGCTATCTCTCCTCCCAGGCACTCACCCTCTTCTCCCCGGCACTCGCCCTATTCTCCCCGGCACTCGCCCTATTCTCCCCGGCACTCGCCCTCTTCTCCCCGGCATGCGCCCTCACCTCCTCGGCACCCCCTCTCCCCGGCACTCGCCCTCCCATCCCCGGCACTCGCCCTCTCCTCCCCGGCACTCGCCCTCTCCTCCCCGGCACTCACTCTCTTCTCCCCGGCACTCGCCCTCTCCTCCCGGGCACTCGTCCTCTTCTCCCCGTCATGCGCCCTCACCTCCTCGGCCCCCCCTCTCCCCGGCACTCGCCCGCCCATCCCCAGCACTCGCCCTCTCCTCCCCGGCACTCGCCCTCTCCTCCCCGGCACTCGCCCTCTTCTCCCCGGCACGTGCTCTCACCTCCTCGGCCCCCCCTCTCTCCGGAACTCGCCCTCCCCTCCCCGGCCACCCCTCTCCTCCCCGGCACTCGCCCTCTCCTCCCCGGCACTCGCCCACCCCTCCCCGGCACTCGCCCTCTTCTCCCCGGCACGTGCCCTCACCTCCTCGGCCCCCCCTCTCTCCGGAACTCGCCCTCCCCTCCCCGGCCACCCCTCTCCCCGGCACGCTACCTCTCCTCCCAGGCACTCACTCTCTTCTCCCCGGCACTCGCCCTCTCCTCCCGGGCACTCGCCCTCTCCTCCCCGGCAGTCGCCCTCTTCTCCCCGGCACGTGCTCTCACCTCCTCGGCCCCCCCTCTCTCCGGAACTCGCCCTCCCCTCCCCGGCCACCCCTCTCCCTGGCACGCTACCTCTCCTCCCAGGCACTCACCCTCTTCTCCCCGGCACTCGCCCTCTTCTCCCCGGCACTCGCCCTCTCCTCCCCTCCCCGGCACTCGCCCTCTTCTCCCCGGCACTCGCCCTCTCCTCCCCGGCACTCACTCTCTTCTCCCCGGCACTCGCCCTCTCCTCCCGGGCACTCGTCCTCTTCTCCCCGTCATGCGCCCTCACCTCCTCGGCCCCCCCTCTCCCCGGCACTCGCCCGCCCATCCCCAGCACTCGCCCTCTCCTCCCCGGCACTCGCCCTCTCCTCCCCGGCACTCGCCCTCTTCTCCCCGGCACGTGCTCTCACCTCCTCGGCCCCCCCTCTCTCCGGAACTCGCCCTCCCCTCCCCGGCCACCCCTCTCCTCCCCGGCACTCGCCCTCTCCTCCCCGGCACTCGCCCACCCCTCCCCGGCACTCGCCCTCTCCTCCCCGGCACGTGCCCTCACCTCCTCGGCCCCCCCTCTCTCCGGAACTCGCCCTCCCCTCCCCGGCCACCCCTCTCCCTGGCACGCTACCTCTCCTCCCAGGCACTCACCCTCTTCTCCCCGGCACTCGCCCTCTTCTCCCCGGCACTCGCCCTCTCCTCCCCTCCCCGGCACTCGCCCTCTTCTCCCCGGCACTCGCCCTCTCCTCCCCGGCACTCACTCTCTTCTCCCCAGCACTCGCCCTCTTCTCACCGGCACTCGCCCTCTCTTCCCCGGCACTCGCCCCCCCTCCCCGCCCCCCCCCCCCCCCCCCTCTCCCAGGCACGCACCCTCTCCTCCCCGGCACTCGCCCTCTCCTCCCCGGCACTCGCCCTCTCCTCCCCGGCACTCGCCCTCTCCTCCCCGGCACTCGCCCTCTCCTCCCCGGCACTCGCCCTCCCCTCCCCGGCACTCGCCCTCTCCTCCCCGGCACTCGCCCTCTCCTCCCCGGCACTCGCCCTCCCCGGCACTCACCCTCTCCTCCCCGGCACTCACCCTCTCCTCCCCGGCACTCGCCCTCTTCTCCCCGGCACTCACCGTCTCCTCCCCGGCACGCGCCCTCTCCTCCCGGGCACTCGCCCTCTTCTCCCCGGCATGCGCCCTCACCTCCTCGGCACCCCCTCTCCCCGGCACTCGCCCTCCCATCCCCGGCACTCGCCCTCTCCTCCCCGGCACTCGCCCTCTTCTCCCCGGCACTCGCCCTCTCCTCCCCGGCACTCACTTGCTTCTCCCCGGCACTCGCCCTCTCCTCCCGGGCACTCGTCCTCTTCTCCCCGTCATGCGCCCTCACCTCCTCGGCCCCCCCTCTCCCCGGCACTCGCCCGCCCATCCCCAGCACTCGCCCTCTCCTCCCCGGCACTCGCCCTCTCCTCCCCGGCACTCGCCCTCTTCTCCCCGGCACGTGCTCTCACCTCCTCGGCCCCCCCCTCTCTCCGGAACTCGCCCTCCCCTCCCCGGCCACCCCTCTCCTCCCCGGCACTCGCCCTCTCCTCCCCGGCACTCGCCCACCCCTCCCCGGCACTCGCCCTCTCCTCCCCGGCACGTGCCCTCACCTCCTCGGCCCCCCCTCTCTCCGGAACTCGCCCTCCCCCTCCCCGGCCACCCCTCTCCCTGGCACGCTACCTCTCCTCCCAGGCACTCACCCTCTTCTCCCCGGCACTCGCCCTCTTCTCCCCGGCACTCGCCCTCTCCTCCCCTCCCCGGCACTCGCCCTCTTCTCCCCGGCACTCGCCCTCTCCTCCCCGGCACTCACTCTCTTCTCCCCGGCACTCGCCCTCTCCTCCCGGGCACTCGTCCTCTTCTCCCCGTCATGCGCCCTCACCTCCTCGGCCCCCCCTCTCCCCGGCACTCGCCCGCCCATCCCCAGCACTCGCCCTCTCCTCCCCGGCACTCGCCCTCTCCTCCCCGGCACTCGCCCTCTTCTCCCCGGCACGTGCTCTCACCTCCTCGGCCCCCCCTCTCTCCGGAACTCGCCCTCCCCTCCCCGGCCACCCCTCTCCTCCCCGGCACTCGCCCTCTCCTCCCCGGCACTCGCCCACCCCTCCCCGGCACTCGCCCTCTCCTCCCCGGCACGTGCCCTCACCTCCTCGGCCCCCCCTCCCTCCGGAACTCGCCCTCCCCTCCCCGGCCACCCCTCTCCCCGGCACGCTACCTCTCCTCCCAGGCACTCACCCTCTTCTCCCCGGCACTCGCCCTCTTCTCACCGGCACTCGCCCTCTCTTCCCCGGCACTCGCCCCCCCTCCCCGCCCCCCCCCCCCCCCCCCTCTCCCAGGCACGCACCCTCTCCTCCCCGGCACTCGCCCTCTCCTCCCCGGCACTCGCCCTCTCCTCCCCGGCACTCGCCCTCTCCTCCCCGGCACTCGCCCTCTCCTCCCCGGCACTCGCCCTCCCCTCCCCGGCACTCGCCCTCTCCTCCCCGGCACTCGCCCTCTCCTCCCCGGCACTCGCCCTCCCCGGCACTCACCCTCTCCTCCCCGGCACTCACCCTCTCCTCCCCGGCACTCGCCCTCTTCTCCCCGGCACTCACCGTCTCCTCCCCGGCACGCGCCCTCTCCTCCCGGGCACTCGCCCTCTTCTCCCCGGCATGCGCCCTCACCTCCTCGGCACCCCCTCTCCCCGGCACTCGCCCTCCCATCCCCGGCACTCGCCCTCTCCTCCCCGGCACTCGCCCTCTCCTCCCCGGCACTCGCCCTCTTCTCCCCGGCACTCGCCCTCTCCTCCCCGGCACTCGCCCTCTTCTCCCCGGCACGTGCCCTCACCTCCTCGGCCCCCCCTCTCTCCGGAACTCGCCCTCCCCCTCCCCGGCCACCCCCCTCACCGGCACGCTATCTCTCCTCCCAGGCACTCACCCTCTTCTCCCCGGCACTCGCCCTATTCTCCCCGGCACTCGCCCTATTCTCCCCGGCACTCGCCCTCTTCTCCCCGGCATGCGCCCTCACCTCCTCGGCACCCCCCTCTCCCCGGCACTCAACCTCCCATCCCCGGCACTCGCCCTCTCCTCCCCGGCACTCGCCCTCTCCTCCCCGGCACTCGCCCTCTCCTCCCCCGGCACTCGCCCACCCCTCCCCGGCACTCGCCCTCTTCTCCCCGGCACGTGCCCTCACCTCCTCGGCCCCCCCTCTCTCCGGAACTCGCCCTCCCCTCCCCGGCCACCCCTCTCCCCGGCACGCTACCTCTCCTCCCAGGCACTCACTCTCTTCTCCCCGGCACTCGCCCTCTCCTCCCGGGCACTCGCCCTCTCCTCCCCGGCACTCGCCCTCTTCTCCCCGGCACGTGCTCTCACCTCCTCGGCCCCCCCTCTCTCCAGAACTCGCCCTCCCCTCCCCGGCCACCCCTCTCCCTGGCACGCTACCTCTCCTCCCAGGCACTCACCCTCTTCTCCCCGGCACTCGCCCTCTTCTCCCCGGCACTCGCCCTCTCCTCCCCTCCCCGGCACTCGCCCTCTTCTCCCCGGCACTCGCCCTCTCCTCCCCGGCACTCACTCTCTTCTCCCCGGCACTCGCCCTCTCCTCCCGGGCACTCGTCCTCTTCTCCCCGTCATGCGCCCTCACCTCCTCGGCCCCCCCTCTCCCCGGCACTCGCCCGCCCATCCCCAGCACTCGCCCTCTCCTCCCCGGCACTCGCCCTCTCCTCCCCGGCACTCGCCCTCTTCTCCCCGGCACGTGCTCTCACCTCCTCGGCCCCCCCTCTCTCCGGAACTCGCCCTCCCCTCCCCGGCCACCCCTCTCCTCCCCGGCACTCGCCCTCTCCTCCCCGGCACTCGCCCACCCCTCCCCGGCACTCGCCCTCTCCTCCCCGGCACGTGCCCTCACCTCCTCGGCCCCCCCTCTCTCCGGAACTCGCCCTCCCCTCCCCGGCCACCCCTCTCCCTGGCACGCTACCTCTCCTCCCAGGCACTCACCCTCTTCTCCCCGGCACTCGCCCTCTTCTCCCCGGCACTCGCCCTCTCCTCCCCTCCCCGGCACTCGCCCTCTTCTCCCCGGCACTCGCCCTCTCCTCCCCGGCACTCACTCTCTTCTCCCCGGCTTCTCCCCGGCACTCGCCCCTCTCCTCCCGGGCACTCGTCCTCTTCTCCCCGTCATGCGCCCTCACCTCCTCGGCCCCCCCTCTCCCCGGCACTCGCCCGCCCATCCCCAGCACTCGCCCTCTCCTCCCCGGCACTCGCCCTCTCCTCCCCGGCACTCGCCCTCTTCTCCCCGGCACGTGCTCTCACCTCCTCGCCCCCCCTCTCTCCGGAACTCGCCCTCCCCCTCCCCGGCCACCCCTCTCCTCCCCGGCACTCGCCCTCTCCTCCCCGGCACTCGCCCACCCCCTCCCCGGCACTCGCCCTCTCCTCCCCGGCACGTGCCCTCACCTCCTCGGCCCCCCCTCCCTCCGGAACTCGCCCTCCCCTCCCCGGCCACCCCTCTCTCCCCCCGCGAGCCACGCTACCTCTCCTCCCAGGCACTCACCCTCTTCTCCCCGGCACTCGCCCTCTTCTCACCGGCACTCGCCCTCTCTTCCCCGGCACTCGCCCCCCCTCCCCGCCCCCCCCCCCCCCCCCTCTCCCAGGCACGCACCCTCTCCTCCCCGGCACTCGCCCTCTCCTCCCCGGCACTCGCCCTCTCCTCCCCGGCACTCGCCCTCTCCTCCCCGGCACTCGCCCTCTCCTCCCCGGCACTCGCCCTCCCCTCCCCGGCACTCGCCCTCTCCTCCCCGGCACTCGCCCTCTCCTCCCCGGCACTCGCCCTCCCCGGCACTCACCCTCTCCTCCCCGGCACTCACCCTCTCCTCCCCGGCACTCGCCCTCTTCTCCCCCGGCACTCACCGTCTCCTCCCCGGCACGCGCCCTCTCCTCCCGGGCACTCGCCCTCTTCTCCCCGGCATGCGCCCTCACCTCCTCGGCACCCCCCTCTCCCCGGCACTCGCCCTCCCATCCCCGGCACTCGCCCTCTCCTCCCCGGCACTCGCCCTCTCCTCCCCGGCACTCGCCCTCTTCTCCCCGGCACTCGCCCTCTCCTCCCCGGCACTCGCCCTCTTCTCCCCGGCACGTGCCCTCATCTCCTCGGCCCCCCCTCTCTCCGGAACTCGCCCTCCCCTCCCCGGCCACCCCCCTCACCGGCACGCTATCTCTCCTCCCAGGCACTCACCCTCTTCTCCCCGGCACTCGCCCTATTCTCCCCGGCACTCGCCCTATTCTCCCCGGCACTCGCCCTCTTCTCCCCGGCATGCGCCCTCACCTCCTCGGCACCCCCTCTCCCCGGCACTCAACCTCCCATCCCCGGCACTCGCCCTCTCCTCCCCGGCACTCGCCCTCTCCTCCCCGGCACTCGCCCTCTTCGCCCCGGCACTCGCCCTCTCCTCCCCGGCACTCGCCCTCTTCTCCCCGGCACGTGCCCTCACCTCCTCGGCCCCCCCTCTCTCCGGAACTCGCCCTCCCCTCCCCGGCCACCCCCCTCCCCGGCACGCTATCTCTCCTCCCAGGCACTCACCCTCTTCTCCCCGGCACTCGCCCTATTCTCCCCGGCACTCGCCCTATTCTCCCCGGCACTCGCCCTCTTCTCCCCGGCACTTGCCGTCTCTTCCCTGGCACTCGCCCTCTCCTCCCCTCCCCGGCACTCGCCCTCTCCTCCCCGGCAGGCGCCCTCACCTCCCCGGCCCGCGCCCTCACCTCCCCAGCGCCCTCTCCTCCGCGGCACTCGCCCTCTCCCCCCGGCACTCGCCCTCTCCTCCCCGGCACTCGCCCTCCCCTCCCCGGCACTCGCCCTCTCCTCCCCGGTACGCGCCCTCTCCTCCCCGGCACTCGCCCTCCCTCCCCGGCACTCGCCCTCTCCTGATAGTGTTTTGACATTAAAAGATCTACTACTGACATTCAGACCTACTGTTACCATCCCAACTGTGGCTAGGATACTGGACCAAAAGCCAATATTTTAGGCAGCACGGGAGCACAGTGGTTAGCACTGTTGCTTCACAACTCCAGGGTCCCAGGTTCGATTCCCGGCTTGGTTCACTGTCTGTGTGGAGTCTGCACGTTCTCCCTGTGTCTGCGTGGGTTTCCTCCCGGTGCTCCGGTTTCCTCCCACAAGTCCTGAAAGACATAGTGCTAGGTAATTTAGACATTCTGAATTCTCCCTCTGCGTACCTGAACAGGTGCCGGAATGTGTCGACTAGGGGCTTTTAACAGTAACTTAGAACATAGAACAGCAGAGCACAGTACTAGCCCTTCAGCCCACGATGTTGTGCCAACCATTTATCCTCATCTAAGATCAACCTAACCTGCACCCCTTCAATTTACTGCTGTCCATGTGCCTGTCTAAGAGTCGCTTAAATGTCCCTAATGACTCTGACTCCACCACCTCTGCTGGCAGTATATTTCATTCACCCACCACTCTCTGTGTAAAGAACCTACCTCTGACATCTCCCCTATACCTTCCTCCAATCACCTTAAAATTATGTCCCCTCGTGACAGCCATTTCCACCCTGGGGAAAAGTCTCTGGCTATCCACTCTATCCATGCCTCTCATCACCTTGTACACCTCTAACAAGTCACCTCTCTGTCTTCTTTGCTCCAGTGAGGATAGCCCTAGCTCCCTCAACCTTTCTTCATAAGACAAGCCCTCCAGTCCAGGCAACATCCTGGTAAATCTCCTCTGTACCCTCTCCAAAACATTCACATCCTTCTTATAATGAGGAGACCAGAACTGGACACAATATTCCAAGTGTGGTCTAACTAGGGTTTTATAAAGCTGCAGCAAAACCTCACGGCTCTTAAACTCAATCTCCCTGTTAATGAAAGCCAACACACCATCTGCCTTCTTAACAACCCTATCAACTTGGGTGGCAACTTTGAGGGATCTATGTCCATGGACACTAAAATCCCTCTGTTCCTGCACACTTCCAAGAATCCTGGGCGGGATTCTCCCATTCGGCGGCACAGTGGCCATGCCGTCGGAAACGCCGTCACATTTCACGATATGTGCTGGCCCCCTACAGGGGGCCAGCACGCCACTGGAGCGGTTCACGCCGCTCCAGCCTCCAATCCCGGCGTGAACTGTGCGTCTTGTCAACCCGCACATGCGCGGTGGCACCGGCATCAACGAGGACATGCACAATGGCGCCGACGCCAACCTGCGCATGCACGGTGGCCTTCCTCAACGTGCTGGCCCCAATGCAACATGGCGCGTTCAGGGGCCGGCGCGTAATAAAATAGGCCCGGGGAGCGAGAGGCCGGCCCGCCGATCGGTGGGCCCCGATCATGGGCCAGGCCCCATTGGAGGCCCCCCCGGTGTCGGAGCTCCCCTCTCCCACCCACAGGCCGCCCCTCGACCCTGCGCGCAGAGTTCCCACCGGCTGTGACCAGGTGTGGACGGTGCCGGCAGGACTCTGCCTTTATAGAGCGGCCGCTTGGCCATCCGGGCCGGAGAATCGGCAGCCCGGCCACGTTGAGCGGCCCGCGACCAGCCTTTAACCCTGTATTCAGCATTCAAATTCGACCTTCCAAAATGAATCACTTCACATTTATCGCATTTGCCACTTCTCAGCCCAGCTCTGCATCCTGTCAATGTCCTGTTGTAACCTGCAATAACCCTCAACACCATCTACAACTCCCCCAACCTTCGTGTCATCGGAAACTTACTGACCCACTCTTCCACTTCCTCATCCAAGTCATTTATAAAAACCACAAAGAGCAGAGGTCCCAGAACAGGTCCCTGCGGGACACCACTGGTCACCGACCGCCAGGCAGAATACTTTCCATCCACTAGCACTCACTCACTCTCTTTTGGCCAGCCAATTCTGTATCCAGACAGCCAAATTTCCTTGTATCCCATGCCCCCTAACTTTCTGAATGAGCCTACCATTGGGAACCTTATCTGAAATCCATATACACCACATCCACTGCCCGACCTTTATCAATGTGTCTCGTCACATCCTCAAAGAATTCAATGAGGCCTGTGAGGCATGACCTGCTCCTCACAAAGCCATGCTGACTATCTTTAATCAAACTATGTTTTTCTAAATAATCATAAATCCTATCTCTCAGAATCCTTTCTAATATTTTGCTCACCACAGACGTAAGACTGCTGGGTCTGTAATTCTCAGGGATTTCACTATTCCCTTTCTTGAACAGGGGAACAACTTTCGCCTCCCTCCAATCATCCGGTACTACTCCAGTGGAGAATGAGGACGCAAAGATCATCGCCAACGGCGCAGCAATCTCCTCCCTCGCTTCCCGTAGTAACCTTGGGGTATGTCCCATCAGGACCAGGGGACTTATCTATCCTGATGCTTTTCAAAATTTCCAGCACATCCTCCCTCTTAACATCAACCTGTTTGGGTCTATTAACCTGGTTCACACTGTTCTCACTAGCAACACGATCCCTCTCTCTAGTGAATACTGAAGCAAAATATTCATTTAGCCAAACTCTAGGTACAAGTTCCCTCCACTATCCCTGATCCGCCCTACTCTCACTCTGATCATCCTCTTATTTCTCACATAAGTGTAGAACGCCTTGGGGTTTTCCCTAATCCTTCCCGCTAGGGCTTTTTCATGCCCCCTTCTAGCTCTCCTCAGTCCATATTTGAGTTCCTTCCTGGCTACCTTGTAACCCTCAGGAGCCGAGTCAGATCCTTGCTTCCTCAACCTTATGTAAACTTCCTTCTTCCTCTTGACGAGAAGCTCCACTTCTCTTGTCATCCAAGGCTCCTTCACCTTACCATTCCTTCCTCATCTCCGTGGGACAAAACTATCCAGCATTTGCAGCAAGTGCTCCTTAAACAACCCCCACATTACTGTTGAGCATTTCCCCAAGACCAATTGTTCCCACTTTATGCTCCTCAGCTCCTGTTTAATAGAAGCATAATTTCCCCTCCCCCAATTAAATACCATCCCATACTGTCTGTTCCTATCCCTCTCCATGACTATGGTAAAGGTCAAGGAGTTGTGGTCACTGCCACTGAAATGCTCTCCCACTGAGACATCAGACACCTGCCCTGGTTCGTTGCCGAGCATCAAGTTCAATATGGCCTCCCCCCTAGTCGGCCTATCTGCATATTGAGTCAGGAATCCTTCCTGTACACATCTGACAAAATCTGCTCCATCCAAACCATTTACACTAAGGAGGTTCCAGTCAATATTAGGGAAGTTGAAGTCACCCATGACAACAACTCTGTTACTTCTGCACTTTTCCAAGATCTGCCGCCCAATCTGTTCCTCTATCACTCTGCTGCCCGTAGAAAACTCCCAATAAAGTGACTGCTCCTTTCTTGTTTCTGACTTCCATACTGACTCAGTAGACAAACCCTCCTCAACTACCTCCTTTTCTGCAGCTGTGATGCACTCCCTAATTAACAGTGCCACTCCCCCTCCTCTTTTACCTCCCTCCCTATTATTCTGAAAACATCTAACAACCATTCCTGCCCCTGTGAAATCCATGTCTCCGTAATGGCCACAACATCGTAGTTCCAAGTACTGATCCATGCTCTAAGCTCATCTCCCTTATTCCTGACACTCCTTGCATTGAATCAGACACACTTTAACCCATTCCACTGAGTGCAACGTTGCCCTATCAACTGTCTATCCTTCCTCACAGACTTGCTGCATACTGGTTCCCATCGCCCTGCCAAACTAGTTTAAACCCTCCCGATGAGCTCTAGCAAACCTCCCACCCAGGATATTGGTGCCCCTCCAGTTTAGGTGCAATCTGTCCTTCATGTACAGGTCCCACCTTCCCCAGAAGATATCCCAATGATCCACATATCTGAAGCCTTCCCTCCTGCACCAGCCCTGTAGCCACGTGTTCAGCTGCACTCGCTTTCTGTTCCTTGCCTCACTTGTACGTGGCACCGGTAGCAATCCTGAGATCACTACTCTGCTTGTCCTTCTCTTTAGCTTCCAACCTAACTCCCTAAAATCACTTTTTAGATCCTCATCCCTTTTCTTAGCTATGTCGTTGGTGCCTATGTGCACCACGACTTCTGGTTGCTCCCCCTCCCCCTTATGAATCCTGTAGACTTGATCCGAGACATCCCTGGCCCTGACACCCAGGAGGCAACATACCTTCCGGGAGTCTCGTTTGCGACCACAGGATCTCCTATCAATTCCCCTAACCATTGAGTCTCCTATCACTATTGCTTTTCTATTCTCCCCCTTCCCTTCTGAGCCACAGAGTCAGGCTCAGTGCCAGAGACCCGGCCGCTCGAGCCTTCCCCCCCAACAGCATCCAAAACGGTATACTTGTTTTGAAGGGGAACGGCCACGAGGGATGCCTGCACTGTCTGCCCGTTCGTTTTCCTTCCCCTGACTGTAACCCAACTACTCTTGTCCTATACCTTGGATGTGGCTACCTGCCTGTAACTCTTCTCTATCACCCTTCTGCCTCCTGGATGATCCGAAGTTCATCCAGCTCCAGTTCTCTAACGCGGTCTCTGAGGAGCTGGAATTGGGTGAACTTCCCGCAGATGTAGTCAGCGGGGACACCGGTGGTATTACTCACCACCCACATCCTACAGGAGGAGCATGCAACTGCCCGAGCTTCCATCCCCTCTGATCTGAATTCACAAAGGGGGAAAAAAAGAAAAGATTAAACACCCGTTAGGCCCTTTAAAAAATAATGTATATATACTGTTGCTACTCTCCCAAGTGAACCCTCTAAAATTGGTGATTCTGCAAAATGATACAATGATAGCTTGCTGCCCCCCCCAAAAAAAACACAAAAAATAAAATTTTAAAAATTAAAAATTAAAAAACCCCAAAACAAACAACTCTTACCTTACAGAATGTAGCTGCCCTGTGAACCAGCTGGAACTCCGCCCTCCGACTCTGCTCCCAAACAGCTGCACTCTCTGTAAAGTCCCGGCTCCCTTCGCGCTCTTTGAGGAAGTGTAGGAAACTAAATGAAAGGAGCACCTTGCTCCCTCCTCACCTAACTCCCTCAGTCCCCAAACTCTCACAATAGCACTCAAATGCACCCAAATTCAGCATTCAGTGCAAACTTCATTGCAGTGTTCATGCAAGCGCACTTGCGAGAATAAAGATTATTATTATTATTTTAGATTATTTAGGGCTTTGGTATTTCTAAAACAAAACTTGATTACAAATACAATATTAAACTTTTTAACTTCACATCCGAAAGGAACAGCTTACAATTACCCCTTAATACTACGACACAATTTCCCATTAAATAACACCAATACAGCTCTTGTTTTTAAACTCTCCTACTTGGAAAGAATATAGACAGAGTCAGACATATCAGAAATCAACTCCTTTCTCTCTCTCTCAAAGCTTCTCCAAACTCACTGCCCGTCTGCCTTTCTGAGCTCCACCCGGTAATTATCTCATCTCCCCAAGCTGGAAAACACACTCAGTGGGATTCGCCATTTCTGAGACTAAGTGTTGATGCTGACACGGATTTCGTGGAGATCCAGGAAAGTAAAACTGGCACTCCACATGGACCGATTTTGCTACTGTTGAGGGGCTAGCACCGGGCCACGTGGAACACAATCGATTCCAATGAGAAATGATGCAGGATTCGCCAGCTTTGCGATTGACACTCAGGAGGCTGACAAGCTGCAGCCGCATATACACACCACTCCCCACAAACACCACCCCAGCCAACAAGATGTCAGTAAGATGTCTGGCCCCGCGTTTCGCGGAGGTAGAGCTCTAGACCCTCCCACCCCGGCATGGGAAGGAGGCTGCCAGCCTCCGCTGTTCTCCGTGCCTGGGCGCAAGTGGCAGAGGCGGTCAGCAGAACACTGTTCGGAGCGTCTAGCAGTGCCGAAGAAATTTGCACAACTTCCTCAGGGTGGCCAGGGTGAGTAGGCAGCACTGTGCCTCTGGCACCAACCCCCATCGCACACACCCATAACCCCTCGCCCTCAAAGCAGAGGACGTCTGAACCCCCACTATGCACCATCGTCCGGTGCCCTGGCCACTGGAGCCACTAAGTACACACCCCCTGGGCTGCATGCATTGGACTGTCGAACACTGTTGTGTTTGTGTTTCCCCCCCACCCCCGAAGGGAAGGCCATCCCCAACCACCAGACCTGCGGCCGCTAACTGTGGCAGAGGAGAGGGCCCTCGATGTGGTCCGCGGCCCGGAGGAAAGGGTGGTCGTTGATGTGCAGTTCAGCCACAGGCGAGGAAGTGAGACTCCGCTTAGTTGCGGTTTCCCATGACACGTGTCAAACCCCCCCAACACCACCCCCCCCCCCCCCACTACCCTCACACCACATTCACCCTCATACCACCCTAACCCGCACACCCCCACACTCCCCAGCCCATGGTCTAATCATGCGTCTTGTCTTGTGTCTTGCAGGAGCAGCTGGAGATGGAGCAGGTCCATCGGGTGACCCCACCCCCAGCCAGTGCCACAGCCGGAGCCCCCTCCATGAGCTGAGCAGTGACAAGAGCAGTGCAGATGACAGCCGTCTGCCCGAGACTCAGGAGATCCCGAAGTTCGAGTCGGAGGATGACTTTACGTCATAGCCGTCTCCAACACCCTCCATCATCCCAGAGACACTCACCTCGGTTGGGCACTTTAGTGAAGCGGCTTCTGGGGCACTCTCTGGTGCTCACCAGACAGCTGATCTGGTACAGCAGGTGGACATAGGTACTCCCGAAGGGGTGGATGGTCGGAGGGCAGGCCGACCCCTGGAACTAGCTGCCTTCTAGTCAGGGTTCAGGCTTCTGGAATGGACAGTCCCATCGATTGTGGAGATGCAGAGCCAGGAACTACATGAGAGGTTGTCTCCAGCACCTGTAGGTGCAGTTGGAAGAGTCCAACCATGTGTAGCAGCAGGAAGTGGTGCCGACAATGCATGCCACCCAGGTCTACACCATGAGTGGCGTCCGCAGTAGAGGCATTGGGGATGACGGTTCTGGCTATGGATCAGCATGTCCAAGGCCTGGGCATTATGCGCAGGTGCTGGCCACGGCCCAAAACAGGGTTGACGACTAACAGGCGGCCATGTGCCAGAGCTACTTGGAAATCGCAGCAGCGCTCCTGGGCGTGGCCCAGTCATAGCAAGCCATGGCTGAGAAAATCCGCGGCATTGCCCAAGCACTGGCTGACGTGGCGCAGACACAGAGGGGGGTGGTCCAGTCCAAGAGGGAGATGACGCAATCGCTGGCTGATGTGACACAAACCCAGAAGGTGGTGGCACAATCAATGGGTGATGTGGCGCAGTCCCGGACAGAATGGCCCACTCCCTGTGCTCCATGGCTGTGAGCATGCGGACCCTGGTCAAGACCAGAGTGGGCCTCCAGGACCGGCAGCGCCATGTGTAAGGGGGCGCCTCAGGGGTTAGCTCCACTCGCACCCCCATCCTATGGAATAGCCCGAGGGCGTTCTGGCAACCTGAAGGAGGAGGAGGTGATGGGGCCCACGCCGGTGACTCCCGCAGTGGGGTTGCCGGGACACAGCAGCCTCGGACTTCCCCCCCCTCCCCTCCTGGCGTTAGTACATTTGGCAGAATAGGGCG
Organism: Scyliorhinus torazame; assembly: GCF_047496885.1. Taxonomy (NCBI): domain Eukaryota; kingdom Metazoa; phylum Chordata; class Chondrichthyes; order Carcharhiniformes; family Scyliorhinidae; genus Scyliorhinus; species Scyliorhinus torazame. Next base: position 140,120,960 of record NC_092722.1, on the reverse strand, counting down.
GCACCACACCACCTGGGACACCCGAGCAGCAGCCGGGTCCATCCTGGCCCGGTAGCCCCAGAAGACACCTGTCAATGGGGACCTAGGCCCAGGTCACAGGGTGGGAAGTACAGCAGGCCGCCTCCACTCCTGCTGTACCATCTGGGAATCTACCTAGACATAGCACTAGGGCCTGTAAGGCCAGAAAGTTAGACACTAGTTAAGTTGGCATGGGTGCAGGGCACAAATCTGTATATATATGTTCACAATAAACATGTGTTACCACTGTTACAACCTGCCTCGTTGCTCTGTCAGATGGGTGTGAGAGGTGGGCCGGCCTTGGCTGGCCAAAGATGGGGTACGGGGAGGGAATGGGTGGACATTGTGGGTGACCTGTACTCCCTACCCTCCCCACTACACCCCAACAGTCCCCATCACCATCACCCAAGGATTCAATGGGACTGTGTGATGGAATGGCCAGTTCACATGCAGGGATCATCCAGGTGGAGGGTGCTACTGTGAGCAGGAATCAGACCTTGTAATACGATGAGGAGCACCAGAACTCATCGCAGAGCGGGTTTCATCATCCTCCATCCCATGATCCAGACCCGCTGTTAAGACCAACCCAGGGCCCGCGACAGGTATGTTTCACAGAGGGAGTTGCAGGCGGGAGTGAGGCAGTGGGATGTGGTGTCCATGGCCCTGGTGGGTCCCGCCCGCTCCATTGAGTGTGCCAGGATGAAGGCATCATACACACTGCCTGGGTATTGGCCGCAGACGTGTGATGCGCAGCTGATGGTCACATATCAGCTGCACGTTCAAGTGGAAACCCTTTCTGTTGGTGTATAGTGGCCTGTCATCTGCAGGTGCTCAAAGGGTGACATACATGCCCCTCAGGACCCGGGTCACGTCGGCAATGATGCGAACCCCGCTGCATCCTGGTGGGCTCGGTCCACATTGAAGTGGCTGTATTGAGCCGTCTGGGTACCGAGGGCCTCCTGACAGCGCGGATGAACCTGTGCACCAAGGTCTGAGAGATCCAGGACAGGTTCCCACTCGGGGCCTGGAATCACCTCGTGACATAAATGTTCAGGGCGACCATCACCTTGATGGTCACCGGGAGCGGGTGTCCTCCCCCATTCGCCCGTGGTGCCAGGTGTGACCGGATCTGGCAGATATGTCACACTCTCCCTGCTCAGCTGAAGTCTTCATCGGCATGCCCGGTCCGGCAGGTCCTCAAATGACAGACGCTGCCAGTACACACAAGGCCTCATGCGGCACCTCCTCCTCCTTGGCCTGTTGGGCAGCCAGCTCGCCATCCTGAGCAGCTGCCACCTGTTTCTCTGCAGCATGCTCTGCTGCTGCCCGCTCCGCTGTTGCACGCTCCACTGTTGCAGCTTCCTCCTCCTCCTTGAGCAGCGCCAGCTCGTGCAGCTGCAGGGAATCCCCCCCCCAGGGCTCTGGCAACCAGCAGGAAGGCCATCATTGCTGGTTGAATTCCAATATCCATTGTCCGCTGGGAGCGAAAGACCGACATGTTAGCATGGTGCATACCTCCGTGTCCAACCAGTTCCAACGGGCTATACGGTGGCCCTGGTTGGCACTGCAATCTCTGCCCTCATGCTCCCCCGTCTCTGCACCCCTGGCCCGTCGGTGGCCGGCACCGTGGGGGCCTCTGGCCCTGGAGCCCGTCCCTGATGCCAGGGTTACCATTGGTTGGCACAGCCCTTGCCAACGGTACACTCCGTGGAGTCCGCCCGGGGCCCCTGATGTCCCGCCGGTTGGTGGCAGCCATGTGAGGGGGTGGTATGGCTGAGGGTTCGGTGCGTGGGTGGGGGCACCCATATGGCCGGTATCACTCTGCAGAACCAGGGACCAAAGTGGGTGGTCAGTGGGGTGCGTAGCAAGATGGTTGCCTTGTAGGCCATGCAATAACGGTCCGTGACTCGACACTGCCTCAGTCCTGTGAGGGTTCACCCCAGCCACTCGGCCCGTTCTTTCATAACACCCTTTCCCCGGCCCTGGCAGGTCCCCCCCCCCCCCACCCCCACCCCAGCCAGCGTCCGGCCCGGCAGCCCACAGTCACGCCTTTCTATGTCCTACCTCCTCTCGCTCCCTTATCAGCCACGATACCAGTTTCACGGTTTATAAAAGGACAAGTGAACCACACCGTCAGGAACACGGCTCATCGGAGGCGGAGCATCGCGGGGGGCCTGGTGAATACCCGGTTGGGCCCACTAATGACATGCAAACTGTGTTTACTGAACATGCGTTCCGGAAAGCATTGACGCCGCTATCAAGGTGACGTTAAATTGCGATTTGTCGTCAAATCTGCGGCTGCCATGATTTTGCCGTCGGAACTGATTCGCCGCCCAATTATATTTCTCAATTTTGCCGTCAGCCAATGGAGAATCCCACCCATTATCTCTGCCAGCTGCAAAAGCACATGAATTCCTTAGGGGCTTCCCCAGGCAAACCACTATGCATTAGCCCAGACTGATAAACACATTCCTTGTCAATTTAACCTGCTATTTCCTAGAAGCAAACCTAAATCCTTTTTAAGCAAACACATTCTGACCCCAGGCTTGTAACGCTTAATTACCACTACATTTATAATCAGATTTTCTTAACATTTTCCAATCATCTCACTACATTACGGTTAGGAAAACAAATGTAGTTTTAATGGATTTATATTTGTATTGATAAACATTAGAAATAATGCATTGTGTTAAGTGGGTTTAATTGATTGTTTCTGTTCCTGAAAAGGTAAAACCTATAGTTAGACTAATGCTGGACAAACGTGTTTGTATGTGTGGGGGTAGGTTTAAATTCTAACTATGAATTTATTGTACTTACAGAGGGTTATGGCGTGAAGAGTAAATAAACCATCAGTGGTTGCTTAGAAACTGGGGCCTTATAAGGTATAACAAAGAACAAAGAAATGTACAGCACAGGAACAGGCCCGTTGGCACTCCAAGCCTGCGCCGATCACGTGTCTTATCTAGACCAACCACCGATACCCTTCCATACACCGTCTTCATGTCTCTATCTAGATAAGTCTTAAAGGTCGTTAACATATCTGCCTCAACCACATAACTTGGCAGGGCATTCCAGGCCACCACCAGCCTCGATGTAAAAAACTTTCCCCGCACATCTCCACTGAACTTAACCTCCCTCACCTTGAACTTGTCCCCCTTGTAATTGTCATTTCTGTCCTGGGAAAAAGCCTCTAACTGTTCACCCTATCTATACCCCTCATCATTTTATAAACTTCAATCAGGTCGCCCCTGATGCTCAATCAATGACTCCAGAAGCGGGATTGGATGACAATTGAAGGCTTTATTGGACTAGATGTTTCCCCCAGCAGCGCAGGTACAGAATGCAGCTGCTAGGGAGACACAGACTCTTATACTCCGCCTTACTGGGTGGAACCAGCAGGCAGGCTTCGCCAATGATCTTCCTGTCTCAGGTACCTCCCACACCAATGATCTTACAGCCTCAACCTAGGTACCGTAATACCCCTAATACCGACTACCACAGTCCCTCAGCCTCTGTCTCTCCAGAGAGAACAATCACAGTTTATTCAATCTCTCCTCATATCTAATTCCTTCCATACCAGGCAACACGGTAGGGCAGCACGGTAGCACAAGTGGATAGCACTGTAGCTTCACAGCGCCAGGGTCCCAGGTTCGATTCCCCGCTGGGTCACTGTCTGTGCCGAATCTGCACGTTCTCCCCGTGTCTGCGTGGGTTTCCTCCGGGTCCCCCGGTTTCCTCCCACAGTTCAAAGACGTGCAGGTTAGGTGGATTGGCCATGATGAATTGCCCTTAGTGACCACAAAGGTTAGGAGGGTTTATTGGGTTATGGGGATAGGGTGGAAGTGAGGGCTTAAGTGGGTCGGTGCAGATTCGATGGGCTGAATGGCCTCCTTCTGCACTGTATGTTCTATGTTCTAACATCCTGGTAAGCCTTTCGTATTCTCTCCAAATCCTCCACGTCCTTCTGGTAGTGTGGTGACCAGAATTGGACACAGTATTACAAATGTGGCCTAACCAACATTCTATATCACTGTAACATAATTTGCTTTTATACTCGATGTGCCATTCGATGAAGGCAAGCATGCCGTATGCTTTCTTTACCACCATGTCCACCTGTGCTGCCACCTTTAAGGAACTGTGGACCTGCATGCCCAGATCTCTCTGTGTGTCTATGCTCCTGATAGTTCTGCCATTTATTTCATACCTCCCACCTGAACTGAATCTACCAAAATGCACCACCACGCATTTGTCCGGGTTAAATTCCATCTGCCATTTCTCTGCCCAATTTTGCAGCCTATCTATTTCCTGCTATGTTCTCTGACAAGCTAGAGAAGCTTTTAAGTTTCAGTTCAGCTGATTGGATTGCAGTTGGAGATAAGTAGTGAGACAGAAGGTAGCTCTCACAAGCTCTGCTAGAAGCAATTAGTTTTTGAAGGCTGAAGAGAAAACATCTCTCTCAGCCTTGCCAAAAGAAAAGTCATACTGTGGAATAATGGTTAACAAAACAGATGCCAGAAATTTATAGTCCAGCTAGTTAAGAGAACCAGAGAAATGAAGAGAAGTTTCCAAGACGTCTGGAGTTAATGGAACAGAGGAAACTGGTAAGCAGAACAGATTACTGTACAGTAAAGTCACAGAGAGTTGAAAAGACTTTGGATCATGAGCGGCCAGAAAGTTATCTGCAGTAGTTCTAAGGTTTGTGAGAAATTACTACAGTTTGAGTCACTATCTAAAATAATTGTGGAAATTGGTGGCTGGACCTTGTTGTTTGTGTAAAATCCTTCAAGACAAAGAAATCTGAAGGAAGAGGTATTAAAACCTGAATGTGAAACCTTGATGGAAGCAACGAAGGGGGAGCATAATTTAAAAGAAGATTTGAAGTGTGACATTTGAAAGCGGAATTTGAAATCACTCCTATGGAAGCTGGAATTCAGTGGGACAAGGTTGCTCACGGTATAAGAATTATCTGGGATTATTTTGAGAAGAAATCTACAGTCATTCACTTGGATTCAGAGAGGAGTGTGACTTAGGGGCAGCACGGTGGAGCAGTGGTTTGCACTGTTGCTTCACAGCGGCATATTTGATTCCCGGCTTGGGTCACTGTGGTGCGGATTCTGCACGTTCTCCTCGTGTCTGTGTGGGTTTCCTCCGGGTGCTCCGGTTTCCTCCCACAAGTTCGAAAGATGTTTGTTAGGTGAATTGGACATTCTGAATTCTCCCTCAGCCTACCTGAACAGGTGCCGGAGTGTGACGATTAGGGGATTTTCACAGTAACTTTATTGCAGTGTTAATGTAAGACTACTTGTGACAATAATAAAGACTATTATTATTAAAGATGACATGGTTTGTGACGGTACTGCTTGTGTGTAAGTATAGTCATTTTAACATTGCCTAAGATAAGCACCAGTACTACCTCAAACTCTTATACAGATTCCAATGCCGAGCGTATAGGTGAGATACTGTTGTAGCATAGCCTGTAAACGAGCAATGCCAGATTGCTGCATTTAATGGCTCATGTGCATACTCCAGAGGTTACTGTCCAAAATACTGCACACTTGTTATTCACACAGTTACTTTCTGAGCAAAAGCTGGGTCATTATTTAGACTGTACTCGATGCAACTTCACAGACTGTGCCGATGATGGATTGAAGAGAGAACTGTTTTTATACGTGCTGAATCATGCAGTGTTTCAAGCTCCGGTTGTCTGAGCTGCCCATTACTACATCACTTCATATCAGAGACACTGACAATTTCACTGCATGAATGGAAGATGGTCCAAGCGAATGAAAAACTATATAATGTGCTGCCAGGATGAAACGAAAGATTGTGAGAGGACATTGCAGAGTAACTCACCAGGTTTTGCCAAACAATCAGTATCATTTAATGGCCATTTTCAGTAATGCGGCAATTCATTGCTCCACAATGGGATTCAATATGGCGAGAGAGTGCTGTTTGAGTGTGGGGTATGGTGGTCTGGCAGGGAGGTCGGTGCTTACCATTCTCCATACATGAGTCATTTGTTTCAATCACAAAAAGAGTCATTGGCCGCCGGAGGGATCTTCCAGTCCCGCTGAGGCCAGTGGCCATTTGCGTTGTTTGCTGTCTGCACCACCGGGGAACACCTCAGGGAATCGGAAGATCCTGCCACCAAGAAGGGTCAGAAAACCCCAGCCTGTGTTTCTAGCAGGGAACACTAGATAACTGAGGAATGAGGCCACGACCTGACTAGGTTCAGCTAGCTCAGAACAGACCGGTGGTCAAAGCACAACCTTAGATGCTGAGAGAGCGTTTCCTCTTGTGGGAAAGTCTAGGACCAGAGGGCGTCATCTCAGAGTCAGGGGTCACCCATTTAAGACAGAGATGAGGAGGAATATCTTCTCTGAGGTAGTGAATTCTTTACCGCAGAGGGTGTAGAAGCTGGGTTGTTAAGTATGTTCAAGACTGAGATAGACAGAGTTTTAATGAGTAAGGGAATCGAGGGTGGAAAAGTGGAGTTGAGGATTATCATATCAGATCATTGTGGAGCCATGATCTCATTGAATGGCAGCGCAGACTAGATGGGCCATATGGCCTACTTCTGTTCCTATGTCTTATGGTCTTCCTGTTCTATGTGGCGCAACTATCCACTATATTCCCAAACCAAACTGACTTATCCACTCCTCCTGAACTACTTATGTAGTCACATATTTTGAGTTTTCCAAGTGAACTCTGTCTCTCAAGTCATCCTCCACACCCCAAAAATATGCCAACTGGAGGCAATGGAATTGAAACATTCTGCGCGTGCACAGAGCAATTATTAAACAAACTTTTATTCCAATCTCCCGAACCTCCAAACAAAATTAAAATCTTTTCTCCCCAATTTCAAAACATTGTCATTCCTGGCCAGCCCACCTCAAAACTAAACTCTCGATTGAAAACAGGGTGGGTTCTAATACAGGTTGGATGAACAGGATAATCTGAAATATGATTCTGCTGCACAATATTACCGTCCAATATTCCTTTCTAATTTCAAGACACCAGATGAAAATAAAAGGTGAGTAAAGATACCTTCCACAGTTATTTTCCAAGAAATTGCTTTTGGGATGAAGAATTCCACATGATGGAATTAAAGAGTGTGCTGGAATTAACAAATGTGCTTTATTGTGCTATAGAAGGAAGTGGAAATTCCCAATCATTTATGACACTTTTAAAAATGTTTGCTTCTGTTCAGTTAGATGCTGCAATTTATTCCGTTTCTTTATGAGCAAGACAGAATTTCCATTTCCAGCATGGTTCGTACTTTTTGGAATTCAAATGTGAATAATCATTTTGATTCATTTCCAAATGCATTTGCTTCCCATTTCAATTGGCAATATTTCCATTGCGATGTCACAAATGATTACAGTCATCACCCAATTTTGCAAGTTTACAACGCCATCTCTCCACTGTTATGAGTTTGTAACTTAACATGTGGATAATTTCTTCCAATTTGGCTTTTATTCCAATGCCAGTAGATCTTTCCTTAGGTAAGGGGACCAAAACTGTTCACAGTACTCCAGGTGTGGTCTAACTAGTTAGAAAAACTTCTCTAATTTTATACTCCTTGCCCATTGAAATGAAGGCCATTTGTTTTCCCTATTACTTGGTGAACTTGCATGCTCAAATTTTGTAATTTATGCACAAGGACCCCCAAATCCCTCTGTGCTGCAGCTTTCTGCAATCTTTCTCCATTTAAATAATGTTCAGCTCCTTTATTCTTCCTACCAAAGTAAATAACTTCACATTTTCCGACATTATAATCCATCTGCCAAGTTTTTGTCCACTCACTTTAGCAGTCTGCATCCCTCTTTGGGAAGTATTACCCAGCCGTTCTCGCCAGCGGGATCTTCTGGGTGCCCCTTGACAGGGGGGTGGACTTCATGAGAAATCCCATTGACAGCGGGAGATCCCACCTCCGGCCAACGGCGGGCCACCTCCCATTGCCATCCTCACTACCTGCCTCCCATCTACCTTTATGGCAGCCGCAAACTTGGAAATAGTACATTCACTTCCCTCATCCAAGTTATTAATGCATATTGTAAATAAGTGTGGCCCCAGCACTGATGCGTGTGGCATTCCTCTAGTTACAGGTTGTCATCGTGTAAATTGCCCTCTTAACCAACATTATGTCTTCCACTAGTTAGCCAATCCTCTATCCACGCTAATATACTACCCCCAACACCATGGGAGCATTAAGTAGTCTTTTAGAAATCCAAGTACATCTACTGGTTCTCCTTTATTTATCCTGCTCGTTACCACCTTAAAGAATTCTAATAAATTTGACAGGCTTTATTTTCCCTTCATGAATCCAAGCTGACTATGCTTGATTAAATTATGCATTTCTAAATGCTCTATGCTATTACATCCTCTATAATGGATTCAAACATTTTTCCAATTACATATGTTAAGCTAACTGGCCGACAGTTACCTGTTTTTTGTCTCCTTCCTTTTTGAATCAGGGTATTACACTTGGTTTCAGTTGGCCTCAAGAGAGGTTCAATGTTACACAGCCAATAGCTCAGCTTCACTAAAGATTCTTAAATAGTCTTTTGCCTGATGTGATCCTTCCTTCCCAATTACCAGGTCCCACACAAAAAGGAAGAGGTTATATTTCCTGTGACCGTACTTCCAATTGCAAGGAGTTCTCTAGGCATGTACACTCCTTACGTTTGGAGACAATGCTATCATGAAACCACAGCCAGTCTGTTATCTGGTACACTTATGGACATTGGCTAAGTGGCAGAGCTTAAACAACTTTAAATAAGTCTTCTAGCCACCCTGCAGCCTGTTTCCTGGTGGGGGAGGCAGCTTGCCCATTCCGCTGCCGGGGAACCCGCTGCGGGAGGTTGCCTTTGGCGAGGCCGGAGGATCCTGCTGGCGGGAAGCACTGGAAAATCCCACCTAATATTTACCCAATGCAAATAGAACCCCTTAAGTGATTCATTTTTGATGACACCATCTGAATTTATGACATCAGTTTCCACCTATATGCTGACAACATGCAGCTCACCCAGCTCGACCTCACCCCCAATGTCTGCGCTGTCAGGCTGTTTGTTCAACATTCACGACTGGACATGCCCCAATTTCCTCTGTTAATGATCAGGAAAACTGGGGCCATTGTATTCCATCAGCTTTGTTGCCTTGCCATAAATTCTACTGCTCGTGGTGACCAACCTAAGGCTGAAGCAGACTTTTTATAGCTGTGGCATCCCATCTAACCCTGAACTGAGGCTTCAAACATTATATCCATCGCTGAGACATTTGTTTTGCTAATTAATGGCATTTGGGCAGTGCTGGCAAGATCAGCGGTGTTGGGGGAAATGAATAGATTTAGAAAAAGGAGGTTAGAGCTAACTCTCCTGACTCAGAGTAAGAGCACATGATATTCGGCCAGTGAACTCTGTGCACTAGTGAACCTTGCACACCCTACGGGTCCATATCAGTAGCATGAGTTGCCTGATGAACCTTGTATCCCTCAAGGATCTGAACTAGCAGAACTCTCTAGCAAAATCTTTGGAATCAAATTTGTTAGAAGGACAGACATTGAGTCAGAGCAGGTTGAGCGTAGCCTCTGATGTTCTGCCCAGTGACATGTGTATCTGGAACCAAAGATATCTGTTTAATGTAAACCTATATGTAGACAAGATTGGAATTTAAACAATGTTTTGTGTAAGTGACCAACAGAGTATAAATATAGTGGAAACCTGTAACTTGGCAGAGTGCTGTTTCAGGGGTCTCTCTGAGAAAGTGCTCTCCTTGTATGCTTGAAACTTTAATAAATGATCTTGACCTCCTACCTGAATCTCCTGTGATTAGTTCATAGAACTTCACCACAACAAGCAGCATTTATTGTGCATCCCTAATTGTTCATGAGAGAGTGGCAGTGAGCTATTTTTTTGAATACAACCAAGGAATTACTAAGAGTAGTTAAGCATAAACCATATTGATTTGGGTGTGGAATGATATAAAGATCAGACTGGGTAAGAATGGCAGGTTTCTGCCCCTAAACAACATTAGTGAACCAGATGGATTTTTTTTTAATGGCAAATAGAAGTTTCATGGTCACAATTACTGAGACAAGCTTTTTTTCATTTCTGATTTAATTAACTAATTGAACTCAAGGTAGGACTTGAACTTGATTATTAGTCCAAGCCAGAACAGTCCAGTAACATAACTACTGTACTACCATTCCAGTTACAGCCTTCTTCCATCTTAAATATTGCCCATTTTCACTCCTAACCTCAGGATATCTGTTGCTGAAATCCTGGCCCATGCTTTTGTTACCTGCAGACTCGACTATGTCAATGTTCCCAGACTTCCCATTCTCATAGAAAATTAGATAGGAGCAGGAGTAGGCCATTCGGCCCTTCGAGCCTGCTCTGCCATTCATTATGGTCATGGCTGATCATCCAACTCAGTAACCTATTCCTGCCTTGCCCCCATATTATTTGATCCCTTTAGCCCCAAGAGCTATATTTAACTCCTTCTTGAAAACATACAATGTTTTGGCCTCATCTGCCTTCTGTAGCAGTGAATTCCACAGGCTCCCCGCTCTCTGGATGAAGGAATTTCTCCTCACCTCAGTCCTAAATGGTTAACCCTGTATGGTTCTGGACTTCCCCATCATCGGGAACATCCTCCCTATGAGCACATTGAAAACTCTGTTATTTCTATCCTGACCCACACAAAATGCCATTCATCCATCACCTTACTTGCTACTGACCTACAATGGCTCCCAATCCACCAAAGCCTCAAATTAAAGGTCTTAACTTGGGCAGGCTTTTGTGTGAGTTTGAAGGCTAGTTTGAAGGCAGCTAAGGGGCATTTCATCAATGGGATGGCATCGGGTGGGAAACTGACCACCTAACATTCTATTAGGTTTGAGGCGAGAAGGACCATGGACTGTCTTCATGCCCCGCCACCAATTGAGGCCCTAAATGGGCAATTACTGCCCACTTAAGGGCCTCATTCACTGCTGCCTTGTATTTAACCAGCAGGGCAGTTGCCACACAGGGAGCTCAAAAAACAAACTCCGGTGTGTTTGCAAGCTTGTTATCAAGCATTCAATGCAAGGCATCTAGCATCGGAAAGGGGGGGGGGGGGGGGCTGCTGGGATCTAACCCCAGTCGTTTCCTTCAATGTCACCTCTCCCATGAACCCCACCCCATGACTCCCATTCCACCCTCACTCACACTTGGTCTGGGCCCATTCCTGGGCTCCTGGTGTGCACATTGCCAGAAACTGCTACTGTTTTCATAGCATTGAAGCGAGAGCTGCCAGCCTCTGTTTAGCCAATAGCTCTTCAGGTTCGCAGGGTCAGGGGGCTGGGAAGGGGAGAGAGGGGGGGGAACAGGATTGCCACCCTTGGAGTCCTTGATCTTGGGGAAGGCTCACCACTGACCACTTCAGTGCCTGACCCAAAGGAAGTGACATAGGTCTCTCACTGGTTTGCCATCATCTGGATTAAATTCCATCCCATGTGTTCAAATCCTTTGCCTCGCCCCTCCCCAATTCTTCCGAGAGCTAATTTCTTCCAACTCTGGTCTCTAACGTATCTCTAATTCCTTTGTCCCACCACTGGTGGCCACGTTTTCTGCTGCATAGGCCCCAAGCCATTCCTTGAAACCTAGCTTTTTGACCAAACATTTAATGCTGCGGCCAAATATTGCCTTCCTTAACTCAATGAATATTTTTGTCTGTAAAAATGCTTCTGGGTGACCTGGGAATTTTCAGTCATGGTATCGGTATTATTAAAATGCATGTTGTTGTTACTGGTGTTGATTGATGTTGTCATTTCACACATATGTGAAGAATGGTCAAGGATGATTTTTCCACACTTGTTATAAAGCTCCCATTAAACTCCCACTTTCTGTTGATTCATGTCTGTCTTTGTTTGTAAGAGCTGGTGCTAAATTTTCTTCTGGCAATCATTAGAGACATGGGCTAAATTATGAGAAGTGGAAGTTTATTAAAGGTTGAGCCACCAAGTGATGGCGACACTCGTCACCAGTCTCAAAGGACGTATAACTTCTGTTTACTTATCTGTGAAGGATTGTATTTTAATATAAATTGTACTTCACTTTTACTCAGTTCTATAGACATTGTCCCCCTCATTTCTGACAGAATTCAATGAGCCAGGAGATAAGATGTCAAAATGGTAACTGAGGATTGGATAACGATCAAGATGTTGATGGAAATGCTTGAAGGGAAACCGTGGCATACTTGTGTGGGAAGTGATGAAGCTACATTTACATTGTTTATAGAGGGAGGCTTGCAGTAATTCACTCAGACAATGCTGGTGGAAATAGAAACCGTCGCAAATAAATCAATAATTCGTAGTTGCTGATGGCTTTTCAGATCTACACAGCCCACATAAAAGTCAACAAGGGTATTCCTCCCAAACAGAAACCACTTCACTTATTGTAAACAAACTATTCCATCCTCCATTTTCAAAATCTTGGAAGACATTTAAGACAAGGTCAGCAGACACATGGGAACACCACCATCTGCAAGTTCCCCTTCAAGCCACACACCATTCTGACTTCAAAATACATCAATGTTCCTTTACTGTCACGAGGTCAAAATCCTTGAACCCCCTCCAAAATAGCACTGTGTGTGTTCCTACACCACGTGGACTGCAACGGTTCAAGAAGGTAGCTCAAGGGTAATTAGGAATAAGCAATAAATGCTGGCCTAGCCGATGATTCCACATCCTGCGAAAGAATAAAAATAAACTCCTAGCTACTGATTAAGTTGAAACTACTACACCTTGCTACATGAGAAGAATGCCATAAAGCTTATTCTTCAAGCTGTCTAAGTTAACCAGACAAGCTTTACCAATAGCATCAAAAAGCACTCTACCTATGTCTTTTTTAATTAACAGTGACATTTGGGACCCCATAAGATTTGAAGAAGATTTTTTTGTTTGTTAATACAGAACCATCTCCAACAGAGATTCAAACTATGAATCAAGTCTTGGTGGAAGCTGTGTTGGGTATGACACTATATCAAACCCACACAGACTTTTCTGCTCTAATTGCATTGGTTTTGGCTTTAAGTAGGTAACAGCATTTTCTGCAATCAGAAATGCCTTCAGGCGATGGCAATGCTCATCTTCAATGCTTATTTGAATGGAACTTTAACAATTTGGATTAGGGATTGAGCTTGTTGGCTGGCCTCAGTTGGGTTGCAAGTCCAAAAGTCTGAACAGTGGCTACTTTGCAAATTGCTTTGTCACAGATCACCAGGCAAATAGCGTCCCACCACTTAAGGCTGTATTCTGATATAGAAATAAAGGCATTCACATTGAACAAATATCACAATGTCATGATGCATATTTAATGAAACGTGAGATAGTCACCAGAGGTTTACTAAGAAAACATGTTCAATTTCCTGTAGGATCTCCAGTTCCCTGAACACATTTCGGACTTCATCTCTCTCGATGCATTGTTGTTTATTCATGTACTTCATCGCATACATTTTCTCTGTGTCCCGCTTTTGTACAATACACACCTGGAAGGGAGAAAAATGGGAAAATGGGTCACCTCTGCAAAGGAATAAGCACTTTTTTTTTAAAACAGTTCTCTCTGACAATTTGATAAAATATTTTCCGTCTTCAGTAGTTCCGGGTCCTGCATGCCAACGTTCAAGCAAATTTTGTCACTGTTGATTTCTACCCCTACTGGCACTGAATGGACAATTAACAGTTCTGGAAATGAAAAGGATGTTACACCCCACTGTTTGAATGCAGGTACTACTTGGTGACTGGGTCTGTGACTGGTGTCAGCTCAGTGTGTTTCAGGCCTGCACCCAGCCTGAAACATCAGCTGCCAATTGCACTCCCAATAGGAAGGAAACGTTTGAGACAAGGCAGGGGAGAGATAGACAGTGGAATTACTCTGCATTGAAAAAGAGGTTCCGCGGATGATGCCTGCCCTTAAAATGAACACAGAATTAGTTTGGCTTAGAACACTTTCATGCCCACATGGTTTAAATCACCATAGAAATAAGGCACTCAGACCACGTGAATTCTGAGCCGGTGGTTTACACAGGCTAAAGGCAACTTTTAGTTGCTCCTGGACAGGCAAAGAACTGACAGATTTTATGTGTTGCGATATTATCTTGCCCAAATGTGTTCCCCTCCTGAGGAAAGATACAACACAAAGCAGGAAAATAGCGGACGATGAATAAGATGGAAGAAAAATACAACAGCAATTTGCTTTAAAAAAAAACAATATTCACAACTTATATATCTGGTTAAGAGGTTGTAAAATACTGTGATAGATGATCAGGATCAATTTTCCACAGAAAGTCTTGTTTTAATAACTAGCCCCTGCAAAGCCTAAAACAATGCAGTCACACAATTGGGAAATGGGAGAAAGAATAATTAGCAACTGATGGTTTTTGAATTCATAACCAATTGATTTGGAGCCCACCAGGTTCTGGATGATTGAAATGCTGTTAAAACCTTTATTTTCCACTTTGTAGCCATCTGGGATGGCCACTTACAACTAGGTACAGAGAAACTCGCAAAGCCTAGCAGGTAAAATGGACAAGCCAAGCCTCAGGCAGGCTCAGAGCCTGAAATGAATATTTGCAAACAAGAAGTCCAGACGGTATCGAAACTCCGACCAATTAGCATTTTAATGGGGCCGATTAGCATTTGATGGCCCATCTCCACCAAGACAAAGGACTGGTACTCAGCGACCGGTACAGTTCCAGACATTTCGGCGCCACTCCCTGTTCAAGGGAAGCGTAAACAATGGGGTCAGTGACCACTTGGGACATGCCCAGCCATCCAGATCCCCGCCCACTTATTGGTTAGGAATCGAACAGAGTGATCAGGGATCACCCAATTAGTGGGGCCCAAACTGAAGGACCGCCCAAAAGAGCACGAAAACCCACAAGTATAAGAAGAAGAGTTCGCCACATGTTCGTCCTCTCTTGGACCTGGTAGCCCGGTCATGGCCATCTCCAATTCCAATTGCAGCAACACCAGAAGCAAGTCCAAGTTCAATGCTCGCTACCAGACGGATGAGCCTAGCTAAGCAGCAGTTACTCCTTCGAACCCGATGGATCCAGAATCGAACAGCGGCCACTGTTTCTCTGACCTAAGCCGGGTGCCTGAAGTTAAGTACAGGTTGTCTTAGTCGATAGGTGTAGTTAACTAGTAGTGTTTATGTTGCATGACTAATTGTGTGTAAATAAAGTACCCTTGACCTGGAACTAAGTAACTGGTGTTTGGTTCTTTGATCGATAGCCGGTTGAAACTTGTGGTGGTATCATTCGAAACCTGGCGACTCTAAGCATTCGGACATGGACAATATAGAAAGAAGGGCAAACTCATTGACTACCATAATTGGAACAGAGCCACCGAAAGGACAGAGTAAAAGAGTAAAAGAAAAAAAAGCGACAACTTGCACATTCATTTTGATTATTAATATTGCAGCAAGCTGCCAGTCTGTCACATCTATAGTTTGCAGCCAGCGAGTGATTGGTGCATAGGAATTTGGATTAAGAGTGCTGGATGAACATTGTACTCAATTACACAATAATCCTGGATGCTGGCCAAAAATCTCTCAGTCACAGCTGTCCTGACATTTAACCGTGGATAGATATTTATTGCTTCAGAGTTGCAGTTGCACCATGCTGACTGTTAGTGTTTAATTAAAATCTTTAATTAATAGAATACTATTTCAATACTTATAGTAAGCCACTTCAAACCCTAGATTGTGGATGATTTGAATGCAAAATTCTTTTAAAATGTATGCTTCTACAAAGAAGGTATGAATAATTTAGGTCGCATTTTACTCTCTATTAATTTTAATTTTGACAACAAAATGGATTCGTAGAAGCAAGGAATGGGACAAGACTCGCAGTATTTACCAATGGTCCAAGTCATGCTCCCACTCTATAATATATACATAGAAATGAGCACAAACAAAGATTTCCAGCTGAGAAGCATTGTTAAAGACCATGAGATATTGCTGCAGAGTTTTGCCAAGGAGGGAGGGGAGGTAAAAATGAAACAAAAATGAAATTGAATATTATGTCCGAACATTGCGCATTAGCCAAAAGGAATCTTTTGATACATAGCATGAGAGGAGCAACTACTCTCAGATACTGTTCAACTGAGAGCAGGGTGACTTAGGGGTGCAACAAAATACAGAGGCACGTCACGTCTGGAACAAACTACCACAAGCAGAAAATGTAGCACAAAAGAACCAGTTACAGAATATGTGACAGGGGAGCAGAACGTGGCTGGAGCTGAGATGTGCCTCTAGATCTACAGAAACAGTCAACTATCTACAGCTAAGGTCATTGTCATGATATCCATATTAACATATCATGGTGCAATCACACACACACATTGATGGACAGGTAGTTGGACCAACCAACACACACACATCGCAGCCAATCACCAGTGAGAGCACATGCACTATAAAACAGGGAACACCACAGTTCCCACTCATTCCACCAGGAGATAGCTCAGAGCACAGAGCTCACAGCATGCCACTCAGACATACACCATGTGCTGAGTGCTTCACCAAGATAGTGCAAGGGCTGGGTCCACAGGTTAGCTGGTGAAGTACGAACCACGGCCAGAAGTTAATAGTTATTATTGTACAGAATAATAAAACAGAGTTGTACCATCTACAACCATGTTGGTTTGTTTGTGTATCGGAACACACAACACGACAGTCATCACCGCCCTCAACTTTAATACCACAGACTTTGCAGGCACCTCCAGAAGGTATCACAGGAGTCAGACATGTTGCTTAATATTTCCCACATCAGTACTAACCAGCAGCAGCAAAGGAAATTAAAATGTTACTATATTGGTTACATCCCTAAAGTAGTTGTCACATTGGCATGCTCCTTATTTTTGTCCATGTCAGTGATCCTTGGAAATATCTAAATAATAAGGTCCGTTATCCCAACAACATGCAAATAGTATGGCAAGCAGTATGGCAAATAGGGCAGCATGATGGCACAGTAGTTAGCAATTCAGCCTCACAGCGCCAGGGACCAGGGTTCAATTCCAGCCTTGGGTGACTGTGTGGAGTTTGTATGTTCCCCCCATGCCTGTGTAGGTTTCATCCGGGTGTTCCGGTTTGCTCCCAGAGTCCAAAGATATGCGGGTTAGGTAGGTTGGCCCTGCTAAATTGCCCCTTGGTGTCCAGGGATGTGCAGGTTAGGTTACGGGGATAGGGCTCGGTGGATGGGGAAGTGGACATGGGTAGGGTATGTTATATTACTTAAAGCAATATGTGTTACTCATTTGTTTATGCTGAGAAGTTCTTAACTTTGATGATGATGAATACTCAAAGTCGTCCAGTGATAACAAATAATTTATTGAGTAACTAATCAATTAACTTGTGAGTTTGATTCTTCAATACTTTTACTAGCAGTTAAATTAAACAAGATAGAATTGGATTAACTATGAATATTACACTTGCACTCTGAGCTAACTCTACACTTCTGTTCTCTAGTCACAACACACCCAAAAAGAGTGGGAAGATAAATTGAGCGTGTATTTATATCCACTGTTAGTGTTGCTCTCTAGCGATCATCTGACTGTACTAACTACACATTAACCCTTTATGTCTTTACATATACAGAGATCACTACAGGGTGCTCTTAGGGAAGGTTGGTGCAGACTCAATGGGACGAATAGCCTCCTTCTACACTGTAGGGATTCTATGAGGCCACTACCAGACAGTCAAGGGAGTACACATAATGCTTTCATTATGCAATAATAAATGTGATCCAGTTCTTTGGATCAAAGCTGTGGTTTATGAAATGTTAACCAGGGGATGTAAATGTCACAAGCAAAGTCAACATTTATTATCCATCTCTTAATTGTTCTTGAGAAGGTAGTAGCGAGCCATCAAAACCCAGTCCTGAAGCAAAGAGTAGACACACTGAGGCACATGACATTCATTGAGCTGAAACTTGTCGTTCTAAAACAATGATTTTGATCTTCAGTTAGGTAGACTAAAAGTTGCCTCAGATAATGATTCACGCTGCACAATATCACTATGGAGAGACCTTATTGTGAACGTGGCCAAGGAATATTTGCAAACCAGTGAACTATGAAACACCCATTATCACTCTGCTGAACATATTTACAGTCATTGAGCTCCTGGTTTTGTTGGGAAATGAATATTTATTTATGGTTTACAGTGCAGAAAGAGACCATTCGGCCCATCGAGTCTGCACTGGTCCTTGGAAAGAGCACCCACTTAAGCTCACTCCTCCACTCTATCCCTGTAACCCAGCAACCCCACCCAACCTTTTGGGCACTAAGGGGCCATTTAGCATGGCCAATCGACCTAACCTGTACTTCTTTGGATTGTGGGAGGAAACCGGAGCACCCGGAGGAAAGCCACACAGAACAATAACACAGTAAACAATAAACAAACTCCATATGGACCCTCCCCCCACCGTGTGATACGACCCTAACAGAAAGATCCGCTCCTTCCCGAAATCCACCCCCCCCAACCTAACAACGAACGATGACAGTACAGAATAAACAGCTGCCACCTCCGGTAGAGCCCCTCAAACACCCCCTCGGTGTATTTAACTTTCTCAAGATATAAGAACTTCATAAGATCCCCGAGCCAGACTTTGGGCGGAGAAGCTGACCTCTACCCCATCAGCATTTACCTTTGAGCAATCAGTGAGGCGAAGGCCAGAACATAAACCCCCGCCTGCATAAATATGGCCCCGAAATAGATAAAATCGCCGACATAGTGCTAAAGAAGGAGACCCAGAACCCCATGCTCTCAGGACATGACCAGAACATGAACACATGATTAGCCGGGCCCCTCACACGCTCACACTCATCCTCCACTCACGCAAACAAGCTGCTCATCCTAGATTTGGTCAAATAGGCACCATTCACTACTTTCAACTGTATCCACCCTAACTTCGCACATGACGATGTTGCACTCACCCTACGCAGAGCCTCGCACCACACCCCATTCTCCATCTCCAGTCCCAACCCCTCCTCCCACTTAGCCTCAACCCCTTTCACTGACAATGCCTCTTCCGCCATAATCCTACCATAAATCCCCCACCTAGTCCCCTCCTCTATCCCTGCCTGTGACAAAACCCTCTCCAACAAAGACGAAGGGAGCACCACCAGGAATGTAGGGAAGACCTTTTTTTTGCGAAGATGTGACCCTGTATCCATCTGCGAAAGCCCAAATTCCTCTGACAACTCCTCCAAGCTTGCAAAATGCCCCTTCAAAAACAAGTCCCTCATCCCCACCAGCCCTTCTCCTCACATCCCCTCAACCTAACATCCAGCCTCGCCGGCTCAAACAAATGGTTTGCACAGATCGGCGCCAACTTCGATATCGCCCCCAATCTAAAGTGCTGCTGACACTGTCTCCATATCTTCAGTGTGGACACCACCAGCAGGTTCACTGAATACTTCCCCTTCCCCGGAGAAACCGGCAGCAAGGTCATCACTAACGTCATGAACCCTGACCCGCTACATGACCCTGATTCCATCCCCACCCATATATTCTCAGGACAGGATCCCCACAACACCCCAGCATCTTCTCAGCATTCACTGCCCAATAATAATATATCAGGCATGGCAGCGCCAAGCCCCCTGACTGCTCGTCCCTTTGGAGGGCCGTCTTCTGAATCCTAGCCACTTTGCCTGCCCAAATAAAAGACAGAATCAATTTCCCCACCCCCCAAAAAAGGTTTTCGGCAGAAAAAACTGGAACAGAAAATGGAACCGTAGCAAAACATTAATTTTCACCGACTGAATTCTGCCCAGCAAGGACAAAGGGAGGCTGTCCCACCTCTAAGTCAAACTTAATCCTGCTCACCAAACTCGTAAAGTTCAACCCCCTAAGCTGGGGCCGATCTCGAGTTGCCTGCATCCCGATACCTAAACTGGGAACCCGCTGAGCAGAACGGTAACACCCCAGATTGACTCCCCTCTCCAGTGGTGACCGAAAACACTCACTGTTTTCCCAATTCAATCTATACCCTTAAAAAGTCCCAAAACGCCTCAGCAACACCATGCTATCACCCGTTGTGGGAACCAGATCCATCATATACAAAAGAAAATCATCAGCGTACAAAGATCCCCTGTATTCCACCTCCCCCTCATTATCCTTTTCCACTTATCCGACGCCTTCAGGGCAACGGCCAAAGGCTCAATTTCCAATGCAAACAAGAGGGGGGGGACATAGGGCGTCCCTGCCTCATTCTGCTGTGGACTGAAAATATCCCAAACTAACATTATTTGTGCGGACACTGGCCTTAGGTGTCTTGTATAACTGGACCTACTGTATGAATTGAGGCCCTCCCAAATCGTTCCAACACCGCAAACAAAAACCCCCATTCTACCCTATCAAAAGCCGTCTCGGCATCCAACACCACAATAACCTACTGCTCTCTTCCTTCTGCTGGAGACAATACCACATTTAAAAGCCCCCTCCCATTCTGCGACAACCGGCGCCTCTTCACAAACCCCATCTGATCTTCCTCAATAACCTGAGAGAGACACTCCTCCAGCCTCAGTGATAAAACCTCAGCCAAAATCTTGGCATCCACAATTAATAAAGAAATCAAGCGGTAGGACCCACACTCCACTGGCTCCTTTTCCTTCTTTAGCAGAAGTGAGATGGACATTTGCATCATTGGGCTGGAATCTCCGCCCCGCCGGGCCCCTTTACTGTTTCAGCACACCGGCGAGATGCTCCATTAGGCCGACTGGTCAATGGGGTTTGCCATTGTGGGGCAGCCCCACGCTGTCGGGAAACCCCCGTTCTGCCGTCAAAATGGACATCCCGCCGGCGGAGAATCCAGCCCATTGTCTCTGGAAGAGATCCCCGCGTTACCGAATGTTTAAGCATCTCCACCATTGACTGTACCAATTTATCAGCAAACCTTTCATAAATATCCACCGGGAATCAATTCTGCCCCGGCGCCTTATCCGTCTGCATGTGACCAATCGCTGTCCGAAACCCGTCCACTCTCTCCTCCAGCCCTTCCGGTCCTCTTCTTCTACCATAGGATATTTCAACCTCTCCAGAAATTCACGCATATCCGACTCCTCCCCAGCGGCTTCTTGTAAAGGTTCTTGGAAAACACCTCAAAAACCCTGTTAACTTTCTACGCTGCTGACACAAGTCCCCCACTTGAATCCCGAATCTGAACAATCTTTCAAAAGGCTGCCTGTTCCCTCAACTCACCAGCCAAGAGATGACTGGCCTTCCCCCCAGATTTGTATATTACCCCCTTTCGAGTGCCGCAATTGCATCATCAGTAAATAATCGATCAAACTCCATCTGCAACTTCTTTCTATCAGCCAGAAGCTCTTGGGTGGGATCACTTGAGTACCTTCCTTCCACCTCCAAGATCTCGTCCACCAACCGTTCACTCTTCCCTTGCCTCCCTATCCCCTTGTGCAAAATTATCTCCCCTCTCACCACCTCCCACAGCACTAAGGGTGACGCCTTGTTAAACTCCATTCTTGTTAAACTCCACATACTCATCAATCACCCTGGCTACCTTCATGCAAAAACCCCACATGCAAACATCACGCTGGCAGCTGAGCCAGCCCCACCTCCAAAACCACATCCACCAAGTGCGGAGCATGATCTGAGATCACCATTGTGGAATAATCCACTTTCCTTACCCACGGCAGCCGAGACCTCCCCATCACAAGAAGTCGATACGCGAACACGCATTGTGGACCAGAGAGAAAAAGGAGAATTTCCTGATCTCAGGGTGAAACAACCGCCATGGATCCGCTCTACCCATCTCCTTCATGAATGCCGTCAGAACCTTTGCTATCCCTGAAAGGGCCAATGAATTAGGCTTATACTGATCCAACTTAGGGTTTAGAACACACGTCAAATCTCCCCACAGAATCAGCTGGTGTGTGCCCAAGTCTGGAATGGCTGTCAGCATCCTTTTCATGAACTCTCCATCCTCCCGGTTTAGAGTGTACATGATTGCTAAAACCACCGACTTACTCTCTAATGTTCCCGTACCTATGACATACCTGCCACTCTGGTCCGCTCCCACCTTCCCCATCTGCAGCTGAACTCTCTTGTTAATTAGAGTCACCACCCCCTTCCGGGTCCTGCTGTCAAAGCCCGAATGGAATACCTGGCTCACCCAGCCCTTACGGAGCCTAATCTGATCCTTCACCCGCAAGTGGGTCTCCTGGAAAAGCATCGCATCAGCCCTCAAACTCTTCAAATGGGAGGTAACACTCACTCGCTTGCTTCACTGGGCCTCCCAACACCCACACATTCCACGTGTCTCTCACCCACCCCTCTCCTTCAGATCTCCTCGAAGATCTTCAGTTGCCTCATCTTGGAGGTCTTCAGTTGCCTCATCTTGGCAGTCTTCATTGCCTTGTCTTTGAGATCTTTGTTGCTTATGGACTGTTTTTTGAGAGTTGCCCTCTATCTGGGGTCTTCTCTAATTTTCCTGTCCATAGCCATTTGTTCCTTCTTGTGGTTGCTGCTTTGCCATTTTAAATGTATTACTTCTTTAAGGGTATTGCCACTTTAAGACTGTGTAGTAATCTTTTCTCCCCACATAGGCTGTAGTTGGTTGGATACAGTTGCAGGTATATTTAGCAACACATGTATCATTGCAGATACAGAGTGTTCCAAGCTGTTCTTTTTATTACCCTTAAAGCTGCAGCACTGCTTCCTTGTGCCAGCCATTTTTTTTCCAGCTTTTGAACCTTTTTATTTGCAGCAATTTGTTGATTTTTAATCCATATTCCTGTTTGCAGTTTGAGAACGTCTCTGCTTAAGCGGCTCACTTCAGCCATTTAAAAAAAACTTAAAGCACTGCTTTCCGTGTGCGCTTTTTAAAAACTTTGTTGCAACTCTTTTTTTTTGCTAAGTTCTATTTCTTTCAAACTTAAAGCCACAGCTCTTGCTTCGCAGATTTATTTTCTCTTTTTTTTTCTCTACATGTTTATTTCCAAACATTTGACTCTGCCAACCAATTCAATTTTCTTCTGCATCTGTCCTTCCGAGTCTGGCAATATCTTAAATGGGGCCATTCGACCAAAGAGAGTCATCATGGTCAGTATTTATTTTCAGACTTTCATTAAAACAGGATACTCACAGGTGTCGTACCAGAGGCGGTGTCAGGATAATTCATCCTCATTGCCTGATGTAATATGCACTTTCATAGATTCCATTAGTAACAAGAAAAGGATTCATTAATAGGACTTGTTCAGCAGACTCATGGGGGCAGCTTGCTCCTTCCATGTCTCGTGCCTAAGAGAGCTCCACCTCTTGGAGTGATTTCCTACTCTGAGTCCCCAATGGTCCCCCAGGACAGGTGACTTTTACTCTGCTGTGTTGCCCTTAAAGAGACAATTACCACAGGAGGGTTCGAGGAACACTTACAGTTACTCAATTCCAGATGTAAGAGCAGTTGATATTCACTTCCGCTGTGGACTGTCTCTCGACTGCAAACAGGCTGCTTTGTTCTTTTCACAAGCAGTTTGTCCTTCTCCTCAAGACAAAGCCAAACCCAACTTTTAAACACAGTTTTTTACAAGCGTGGCTTTTTTCAGAGCCATAAGATGTGATCCATCCGCTTTGTCCAACTCAGGATGCAACGAGGCCTCTCGCGGGATTTACTGTCCTCATCACGCCTTATGAGGCATCGCGATCTAGATCCAGACCATTGAGATTGGGACCCAGATTTGCATAATCAAGTGAGCAGTTAGTCTACCCAGCAGATCTACCCAGCACCCAGGACCTAACGGCCTTGCCTTGGAGTCCATTTAGCATTTGTTTCGACAAACATGGACCAGGCGCACCGGAACCTGGGGTGAGGGGGGCGGGCGGGGAGCAATCCCACCCTGGTGGTCGGGCTCTGGGCACTTGCACTGCCAAGGTGCCCATCATGCCTGTGGTGGGGATTAGGCCCAGGGGTACTCTGCCCTTAAGAAATGGGGTGTGGGGGCTCGATGGCCACCTTATTGGCGAGTTGGGGCATTTGGGGGGGGGGGGGGGTGTCTAGTGATTGTGGCGCAATTTTTAAATGGAGCTCCGATCTCTAGACCCGCCCCCCCCCCCCCCAACGTCAACGCTTCGCTTGTCAGTGCAGGAAACGGGACTAAGTGCACGCGGACTAAGTTCCTCGCGGAGGCCCAGAAATAAAGCAGAGCCTATTTAATTGCGGGATCGTTCCGGCTAAACGTGCAGGATTCTACGTTATTTCCATTAAATCGTGCCCATAAACTACCGTGTACACAATCCCTTTGTACACAATCCACCAGGGTCTAGAGGTTTCCAGCTTCATTACCTTTTCTTGCAAATGGATATCTAATCCGAGAAAAGCAATCAGAGTTACTGCATTAACCCTTTAAAGAACAGCATCTTCTGAAACACAAATTCTTCCAGACTGTTCTTTGAAAATGAACCATTTCTGTGATTAAAGTGTTCATCACAACGGCAACTGCATTGTTGCGTAGTACAGTTAAGGATGGAGACTGCGTGACAGCCTAGCATTAACTGTCAAATGGAACTCGATGGAGAAATACAGATGTGTCATGGGGATGCTTAAATAAAAGTAGGTTTCATCTTATTCCCCAACAGCTCTTAATGGTAACATAGGGCAGAACTTTACATTCCTGCACCGGCAGCTTGGCAGGTGGATGGGACGGGGGAGGGGGGGCGACAGGGGAGCGGTATCATCTAAAATTCCTCCGGTTGCCTTCCCACCAGTCACATGCCCGCACTGTAGTTTACAGAGGGGCGGGCACGTCTACGGCTCAACATGCATTTAACATCCTGACCACGAGAGGAGATTCCGCGATCTTGCCACTGCTGACTGCCATGAATTTAAAAACTGCAGCTCAGGAAATCAATAGAAGGCAATGGCTATATCCCTCACTTTCTCTGTCTTCTGACCTCTTCTTGGAATTGTGGAAATCAAGGAAATGTAGATTAAACTCTTTTGATAGTCAGGAAAAGGTCAAACTCTCCAATTTCCCAGCTGAAATGGCTTCTGGCCCGAAACAAAAATAGTGGAACGAATAAATGGCTATATAGCAAACATGCCTCTTTCTGTTTGCCCTTAACCCCTGAAAACGTTTTCATCAGGGCTTTGCCAAAATGTTCATTGTCAATCCTCCGTCCCAGAATGGCCAGGAGTCCCTCAGGCCCGGATTGAATCTCCCGGTGGCTAATCAAAACATTCAGTTGCATAGACCAGTTTCTCAAGGAATCTTGAGCCTCTTAGAAAAAACAAAATGAGTGGGCACAATTTACGCCGTCACTCTGGTGAGGCCTAAAAGAGCCAGGAACCAGGGGCGTCATTCTCCGACCCCTTGCCTGTCCCGCCGGCGTAAATCAAACCTGGTATTTACCGGCGGGACCAGGCGGCGTGGGCGGGCTCCGGGGTCCTGGGGGGGCGTGGGGTGATCTGACCCCGGGGGTGCCCCCACGGTGGCCTGGTCCACGATTGGGGCCCACCAATCCGCGGGCGGGCCTGTGCCGTGGGGGCACTCTTTCCCTTCCGCCACGGCCTCCACCATGGCGGAGGCGGAAGAGACTCTCCCCACTGCGCATGCGCGGGAAACTGGATCTGGGGCGAAATTCTCCCCCGCGCATGCGCCGCATTTCCGCGCCAGCTGGCGGGGCAACAAACGCCATTTCCGCCAGCTGGCGGGGCGGAAATCCCTCCGCCGTCGGCCTAGCCCCTCAATGTTGGGGCTCGGCCCCCAAAGATGCGGAGCATTCCGCACCTTTGGGCCGGCACGATGCCCGTCTGATTGGCGCCGTCTTTGGCGCCAGTCGGCGGACATCGCGCCGTTGGGGGAGAATTTCGCCCCAGATCCAAAGAGATCGGGGCCGCATCTTTAAAGGGTACCCCAATCAATGCTGCAGCCCCCATCACTGAGGTATCGGGGATTCTAACCTCTCCCCCCCAGACAATCCTCACCAGCATTAACCCCTTACCCCCACTAAAAATCCTCTCCGGTATTGAAACCCTGAACTAACACCGCAGTATAGTCGGCACTCACTCTCTCCCCAGCCCACTCCCCCCACACCTCAGTGTCTACCCTCCCCCTGCACACAAATGCACCCCCCACCCCAACACATGGGGCTCCCACTAGGGACAGCCCCTGGCACTGCCCCAGCAAGGACTAGGACTGCCAACATGTGCCAGAGAATGTTCTTCCACTACTCTGCACACCCCAGGGAGCTATACTTAACTCTGTGACCCTGGAGGAATCCCCTCGGCTGTCTCTTGCCCGGCCAAACCAGTTGTAAACCTTGCCGACGTGACGCTGTTTTGGCGACATATAAATATTTAGTGAGGGGGATCATTTAGTGGGGGCAGGGTTCCTCATACATTAATATAATTTCAAATTTATTAAACAGATCTCGTGAGGTCGCTGGCGAGGGGTGGCAAAATTGGGACATGCAATACCTCTGGCGGGAATCGAGTTTCCTGATTCCCACAAGATTTTCCGGCCACACCGCCAATCCAGAGGACGGCGAGTGCGGCTCAAGATTGTGCCCAATAAATATAGCAAAAATTTATATCAAAGAACATGTTAATAGCTTGTGAGTATCATCTTTGTTATTTTTAAGTAAGATTGATTTCAACTCGTAATGTGTGGTAAGTATTGGTAGGATTTATTACCAGTAAGGTTTGCTAGTAGTAAAATATATTAGTATTAGTAAGGTTTTGTTCACTAGTAGCTGTCATAATATCCACTCATGTATATAATACGATGCAGGCAGGCAGTGATTGACACACAGGATCACCAATGAACACACACGACGAATAACAACCAATCACCAGACAGGACACCACCACCAAAAAGCACACAGGGCATTAAGACTCTCCCTCTCTCTCTACAGGACACAGCTACTGAGATAGTAAGAGTGCACAAGCCAGTGAGCACTATCACCGTGAGGTAGAGAGTTAGTCTGGTCAAGCCAGTAGGAGGTTATCAGTTAGATTGATAGAGTGTCAACTCACAGCAGACTATGTACAGCAATCAGGAAGTTCAATAAAACAGTGTTGGACCATCTCCTGTGTCAGAAGCCTGTTTCTAGTTTCACTGCATCCAGTTGCAGTCAACATTGAACCAACTTACTTAACACATCAGTAGCAAGGTTAACTAATAAGTTAAGATGCAGCAGCTGCAGTTGCAGCAGCTTGAGCTCCGGGTTTCGGAACTTGAGCATCAGCCAGTATTACTGTGGTGCATACGTGAGAGCTACGTGGATAGCACCTTTATAGATGTGGTCACTCCACATCTTAAGAATATGCAAGTGGATGTGGAAGGAGTGACCACTTGATAGTCACAAATGAACGGGCAGGTTAAGTGCAGAAGCCTCCTGAGTGCATCCCACTATCAAACCAGTATTCGGTCCTGCATGCTGATGAAAGTGATGGTTCATCTGTGGAACTAGCCACAGCCAAGTCCATGACACCGCAGGTGGCTCAGTTCTACATTTCGGGGGGGGGGGGGGGGGGGGGGGGGGAGGAAGTCTGGAAGAGCAATGGTGATAGGTCTTTTATAGGGAAACACATTGGGGTTTCTGTAGCCACAACTGGATTCCAATATGGTGCGTTACTTGGTGGTCCTGCAGTCAGAATTTATCAAGCTATGGATAGAAAACGAACAAGCAAGATCTGAAAAGCAGCAATATCTGGATTGCTCCCAGTGCTGCGCACAGGTGTGTACAGAAATGGGAGCATAAGACAGATGGTGCAGGAGGGAGGGCTTTAGATTCTTGAGACTTGGGGACTGGCTGTGGGGAAATGACACCTGTACAGGCTAGACAGGCTGCACCTGGACAAGATCCTGGACTGAGTTCCTTGCAGGACATTTTGCTCATGCTGTTGGGGAGGTTTTAAGCAAGGGTTTGGCAACAGTGTGGGAACCAGGAGATAATATTAGAGAGGAATACAAAGGTGCACAGAATATTAGGAAAGTTAGTTGCACTAAAGTAGGGAACAATACATTAATAGGTGGGGTCAGAGTAAAGGAGAAAGTATTAGAGTCTAAATCAGAGTTATTGTGCATGCAAACAAATGTATGGAGTGTGGCTAATAAGATTGTTGAATTACAGGTGCAGATTGTCATGTGGAAATATGATCTTGTGGTTGTAACAGAGACCTGGCTCAAAGAAGGACAGGGCTGGGTGTTAAATATTCCTCGATACAAGGTGTTCAGGATAGGAAGAGAAGGAGTAGGGGTGGTGGTATTGATTAAGGAGAACGTTGCAATACTGGAGGAAGAGGACGACCCAGAGGGGTCAAGGACAGAATGTATTTGGTTAAAGCAATGGAACAAAAATGGGGCAACTACAGTGCTTGGTGTAGTCTATATTGGCCACAGTGGGAAAGATGTAGAGGAACAAATTTGTAAGACGTGCAAAAATTATAGAGTGCTTATAATATTGTAGTTGTGTAAAGGGCAGAGATGGCAGAGAGGGTCACAAGTTCATAGTGTGTGTTCAGCAATATGTTCCCAGTCCAATGAGGAGAGGGACATTGCTGGACCTGGTTCTTGGAAATGAGATGGGCCACATAGATGAAGTGTCAGGAGGAGAATATTTAGTGGCCAGTGATAATTATATCGTAAGATTTAGACTGTCTATGGAAAAGGACAAAGACCAGCCCAGAGTAAGAATAATTAACTGGGAGAAAGCCAACTTCAAAGGGGTAAGAACAGATCCAAATAAATTGGAGTCAAAGGTTGGCAGGAAATTGATCAATGGGCTACCTTCTAAGAAGAGATAATTTGGGCACACTCAAGGTATATTTCTTTGAAAGAGAAAGGCAGGACAAACAAATCTCATCCCTGGATGACAAAGGATATAGAAATTAAGATAAAGGGGAAAAAACCTAGGTTAAAATAAAGAAGTGGTTAAAAATACAACTGAGAACCAGGGTAAATATAGAAAACTCAGAGGGGAGATGCAGAAGTAAATAAGAGAAGCAAAGAGGGAGTATGAAAAGAGACTGGCAGCCAACATAAGAGGGAATCTCAAAGTCTTCTATAGGCATATAAAAGAAGATGAGAGAACAAAAAGGGGAATTTACACGTGGAGGCCGAGGCCATAACTGAGGTAATAAATTAATAATTTGCATGTACCTTTACCAAGGAAGAAGATACTACCCAGGGTATGGTAAAAGAGCAAATAATTCAGACACTAGAAGGATTTAAAAAGAACAAATATTAGACAGGGGGCGGGATTCTCCCAGCCCGGGGTCGGGCCGCCCTCTCTGACCCCGGCCTCTTTTCCTACGCGCCGGCCCTGTAGTCCTGCACCATGTTGCGTCGGGGCCGGTGCGTTGAAGGAGGCCACTGTGCATTCTCGCGTTGCCGCTGGCGCCACTGCGCATGCGCAGATCCCGCGATGCAAAGTTCGCGCCGGGATCGGCAGCTGGAGCGGTGCGAACTGCTCCAGCACCGTGCTGGCCCCCTGTAGGGGCCAGAATTACTTCTGGCAGTGGCCCATTCACGCCGTCGCATTTTACGACGGTGTGGACACTCTGCCGCGGGATGGGGGAATCCCGCCCCAGGGTATCTATACTTAAAGTTGATAAAGCAGAGGGACTGGATGAGATGTACCCAAGGATACTGACCAAAGTACGAATGGAAAGTACAGAGGCATTGGCCACAATTTTTCAGTCTTCATTCGAGTCGGGGGTGGTGCCAGAGGACTGGTCAATTGCAAACATTACACCCTTGTTCAAAGAAAGGGTGTAAAATAAGCCCAGCAACTAACTTTGGTGGTGGGGATCTTCTAGAAACAATAATTCAGGACAAAGTTAATTGTCACAGGGAGTAATGCGGGCTAATTAAGGAAAGACAACATGGATTTCTAAGTGTGCTTATAGGTAACATTCTTGTCTTGCCTTCGGGTTTTTCAAGTTGTAAATCTTCTTCCTGATCTGTTTTCAACACTCCACAGCAATTGCTTCTATAGAATTTACAGTGCTGAAGGAGGCCATTCGGCCCATTGAGTCTGCACCGGTCCTTGGAAAGAGCACCTTACCCAAGCCCATACCTCGACCCTATTCCCGTAACACAGTAACCCCACTTAACCTTTTTGAACACTAAGGGCAATTTAGCATGGCCAATCATCCTAGTCCGTACATCTTTAATATGTGGGAGGAAACCGCAGCACCCGTAGGAAACTCACGCAGACACAGGGAGAACGTGCAGACTCCGCACAGATAGTGACCCAAGCCAGGAATCCCACCTGGAGCTGTGAAGCAACTATGCTAACCACTATGCTACCGGGCTGCCCCTAACTTCTAACTTCAGCTTATCTCATATTTTCCATTCAAGTAGCTCCTGAAAATATTGCTGGACTTCTGTGCCTACCTTCGAATCCCATTTCTCTATTCCACTGTTGACTGGCACCTCCATAACATGATTAATGAACAGACTTTAAGGAGGAATTTTCTCAGCCGACAGGAGGAGGGTATGTGCACTTACATGGAGAGTAGCAAAAGGAGCAGCGCCTGTCAACCTGTCCAGTGCAGCAGCTGGGATCATACTGTCAGCGGGCGGTAAGGTGCCGAATTGTCACTTGCTTTTCGGTGAGCCAGTTTTAAGTCTTTCTTGTTATCAAAATAGTTGACAAAGTTGTCCTTAGCAAAATGCATGTAGCCATCAGTTTAATTTCAATTCGTTAAAGTCTATGGGAAAAGGACAATTAATCTTTTTTCTCAAAAAAATTGGAAAATATTAGCCTGGTGTAATGTGAAACAAAATCGCCTCATCAAAAAAGCACCTGTAGACAGAGAAAATGTGGTACTAGGTGGAAAATACCGTGGTAATAACATGTCTAAGGTGGGAGTTGCCAAAAGGTTCCATGAACCTCCTGCTTTTTCCCAGGTCTAACACCGAGAGTGCTGACCTCAAGCTGGTGCCAATGTTATGTCACGATACGCCTTAGCAACTCCTGGTCAGGGAGTAGAGAAAATAAAACCTTGGTTAGGAGGCACAGAAGACCATTGAGCAAAGGGTTAAAAATAAAAGAATAAATTATTGAACATTCCTGTTAATGTGAAGCTGCTGTCAATAGGAATAACAGGGAGAGTTCAGGGAACAGTGACCAGAATGATTCCTTGACAATTCTAAGGGATGTGCTGAAATGCACAGCAATTATATTGCAGAAAATGAGATTTCATAGGGGTTTAAAATATTCTCAGGCAGAGACAACAGACACAAATACCTACTGTGATTGGACTGTGGACAAAGAAATGGAGGATTGAGCTCAATTCAAGCAAGTCTCTCATTAGAGCCACAATAGAACCAGATAATCATACCCATCCATAAAACAGTTAGGCCACTGGTATCAGGGCTAGGGAAGCCCCAAACTCAAAAATGCTTCAGATTCCTTCTGACGGGGCCCGTGTGGCACCAGGTAAACAGGATTCTAGAGCAGGTGTGCCATGCATGTGCGTGTCCTGGAAAATTCCAGAGAGATGACAATCTCTACTGCTTATTTTGCACTGCACAGTTCCAGTTAATACCCTTTCTAAAGCTGAACATGTTTTTATCTACCCCAGGCTTTACACAACTAGACCCATGTAACATGAGCTCTCCCTGGATTCATCCACATGTGCATTGTTGCTACTGCTCCAAACCCGAGTCCATCGATCTATCTCCACTTTTGTTCTTCCATTTTAACTTCTTTTCTCTTTACCCCTCATGGACTCTCTTCTATTGTTTTTTTAAAATATTTTTTATTCTCCTCTTTCACACTCCTTTTTCACATTTTCTCCAAAATTTACACCCACCAACAATAAACAATAATCAGTAACAAATATGTCAATCCCCATAACAATAACAACGATCCCATCCTCCCACCAAACCCCAAACATTCGCCCACATGTTCACATAAACAAATGACAAAAAGGAATCAGGAATCACCCATAGCCACCATTAACACACACCGCCCCCTCCCCCAAACCCTCCCACCCACCCACCCCAACTAATGTTTGATGTTATCCAGTTCTTGAAAGTGCATAATGAATAATGCCCATGAATTGTAGAACCCCTCCATCCTTCTCCTCAGTTCAAACTTAACCTTCTCAAGCGTCAAGAATTCCAACAGGTCCCCCCGCCACGCCAGGGCACAGGTCGGAGAGGTTGCTCTCCACCCCATCAGGATTTGCCTTCGGACGATCAACGAGGCGAAGGCTACAACATCTGCCTCCGCACCCATTTCCAACCCTGGCTGGTTTGACACTCCAAATATGTCCTCCCGGGGGCCCGGGCCCAGTCTCACGTGCACACTTTAGAAATTACACTAAAAACCTCCCTCCAGTAATCCTCCAGCCTTGGACAGGACCAAAACTTATGAACGTGATTAGCTCCCCCCTCCCCCCCGCCCCACCCCCCCTCACCCCCCCCTCCCCCCGCAACGTTCACACACATCTTCTACTCCTTCAAAGAATCGCCTCATCCTCGCCATCGTGAGGTGTGCTCTGTATACCACCTTCAGCTGTATCAGCCCCAACCTTGCGCATGAGGTGGAAACATTCACTCTCCGGAGCACCTCACACCAGATCCCCTCCTCCACATCCTCCCCCAACTCCTCCCCCCACTTTGCTTTGATCCCTTCCAGTGGTGTCTTCTTCTCTTCCAAAATAGCTCCATAAACCGCTGACACTACCCAGTCCCCCTGTCGTCAGCACCTCCTGCAGCAATGTGGAGGCCAGCTCCTCCGGGAAGCTCTGAATCTCCTCCCCGGCAAAATCTCGAACCTGCATGTATCTAAACATTTCCCCCTGCTCCAGCCCACACTTCGCCTCCAGCTCCTTCAATCCTGCAAAGCGACCCCCAAGAAACAAATCTTTTAGTGTCTTAATACCCTTCTCCTCCCATTTCCGAAAATTTCCACCCCACCTCCCTGGCTCTCAAATCTGTGGTTCCCCCGAATCGGCATTTCCCTTGACCCTGCCCCCAACCCGAAGTGTTGGCGAAACTGCCTCCAAATTCTCAATGAAGCTATTATTACCGGACTCCCTGAGTACTTCCCCGGGGCTATCGGGAGCGGCGCTGTTGCTAGTGCTTTCAACCCCGACCCCCTGCACAAACTCTCCTCCATTCTGACACACTGGGAATCAACCCCTCTGACCCAGCTCCGCACCTTCTCCACATTCGCCGCCCAGTAGTAATACATCAGGTTTGGAAGACGCCAAACCCCCTGCCTGCCTTCCCCTCTGTAGCAGCACCTTTCTAACACTGGTCACCTTCCCTCCCCATACGAACGACGTAATCCTTCCCTCAATCTCTCTGAAAAAAGCCTTTGGCAGGAAAATTGTCAGGCACTGAAAAATAAACAGAAATTGCGGCAACACGATACTGTACACGACCCGCCAGTGACCGAGGGAGACCATCCCACCTTGCCAGATCAGCTTTCACTATCCCCACCAAACTAGAAATGTTGTACCTGCGGAGCTCCCCCCCCCACTCCCGAGCAACCTGCACCCCCAGGTACCTAAAGTGAGTCCCTGCCCTACGGAATGGCAGCCCCCACACCCCTGCCTCCACCCCTGGCCGAGACACCACAAAATACTCACTCTCGTCTAGATTTAGTTTGTACCCCGAGAAAGACTCGAAGCAGCTCCAATATTCCCCCTATCGACACACTCGGTTCAGACACGTATAACAGCAAGTCATCGGCATATAAGGACACCTTACGCTCTATCCTCCCCCGCACTATTCCCCTCCATACCACCGAACCTCTTAATGCGATGGCCAACTGCTCAATCGCGAGTGCAAACAGCAGGGGGGTCATAGGACATCCCTGCCTAGTCCCACGGTGGAGAGAAATGTATCTCGAGCTGATGTTGTTTGTGCGGATACTCGCCCTTGACTCCTTATATAGTAGCTTTACCCAGTTCACAAATCTTGGTCCAATCCCAAACCGCTCCAGAACTGCCATCAAGTATCCCCATTTTACCCGGTCAAACGCCTTCTCAGCGTCCAATGCTACAACCACCTCTGTTTCCTTCCCCTCCGCCGGTGCCATAACGACGTTCAATACCCTTCTGATGTTTGAAAAGAGCTGCCTCCCTCTCACGAACCCCATCTGATCCTCACCTATCACCTTCGGGAGGCACTCCTCCAGCCTACCCGCCAGTACCTTCGCCAATACCTTTGCATCCACATTCAGAAGTGATATGGGCCAATACGACCCACACTCCGTCGGATCCTTATCTTTTTTTAGCACCAGGGAAATCGATGCCTGCCCCAAGGTTTGTGGCAATATCCCCTTCCCTATCGCCTGTTCAAACATCCCCACCATCAGGGATGTCAGCTTATCCCTGAATGTTTTATAATATTCCACCGGAAATCCATCCGGCCCTGCCACCTGCTCCGACTGCATGCTCCCAATCGCATCCTTTATCTCCTGCTCCACTATCGCTCCTTTTAATGTAGCCCTGTCCCCCTCCCCTAACCTCGGGGACTCCAACCCATCTAGAAATTCCTGCACCTCACAGTCTCCCCCAGGTGGCTCCGACCTGTACAACCTCTCATAAAATTCCTCAAAAACCTTGTTAATCAGATCCGGAGCCACCACCAACTTCCCTGCCCTATCCTTCACCTGCACAATTTCCCTTGCCGCTGCTTCCCTCTGGAGCTGACCTGCTAACATACGCCTTATCTCCATGTTCATAAACTGCACCCCTTGCTCGTCTCAGTTGGCGCACCGCCTTCCTGGTAGATAGTCGGTTAAAGCTCGCCTGTAGTTCCTTCCTTTTTTCCAGCTTTGCTGGGTCCCCATCCTCTGCATAACTCCTATCTACCTCCAACATCTCATCTATTACCCTCTGCGTCTCCAACTTCTCCTCTTTGTCCACCCTGGCCTTAAGCAAAATCACCTCCCCCTCACCACCGCCTTTAGAGCCTCCCAGACGACCGCCTTCGACACCTCACCCATACAGTTGAAACCTACAAATTCCTTAATTACCTTTTCAATTTTGTCACAGAACACTTGGTCCCCCAAAAGTCCCACATCTAATTTCCACCCCAGCCTCTGCGCTACACCCTTCTCCAGCACCATATCCACCCAATGCGAAAGTTTCGAGCACTACGTGTTCCAACAGCGTTTGCAGGGTAAGGATGAACCTTTCCAATCCTTTCTCACGCACCTCCGCATCCTTGCGCAGTCTGGCAGCCATTGAGACCTGTGTCTTACACGAAAACGCCACGAGTCGGTATTCCCACCCAAGCGGCTGAAAGGGCGCGGCAAGGTCCCCACGAGGTGGAACGGGTCCAAGTGATTGAGCAACTCCAGGGCTTCAGCCTGGATGAGGGTGGCCATTTTGCGTGCTTTTCGCATACTCCCGCGCTTGTGCGCACCACACGAGAGGACGGCAACGTCGAAGAACGTAATGCGCAAGTGCGCACCACACACGACCGCACCGCACATGCGCGGTGGCGCAGCGAACGTGCTGACGCTACGACGTGCGGCAACTGTGGTTCCGCCCATTTAAAACGGCAATGCCCTGCCAAATCTCGACAATGCCTACGATGTGGCAGGCTTGGCCACTATGCTGCCTTCTGCCGAGCAGCTCAGCCTGCCAACTCATACCGCTTCAGCCAGTCTCGCAGGAATGTCCGGGCAATTCAACCCACGGTCACCGAGTCCGATGCGGACCTCCCACACAGCAGTGACACCGAGGACCCGAAGGCGCCTTTTTGAGTTGGTGCCGTGACAAAAAACAGGCTGTCCCCGAAGCAAAGATACCAGCCGCTGGCGGTATACAGCATCGATCCAGACGATGAGTGGTGTGCCACCCTGACAGTCAACCGGTCCCAAATACAATTCTGCCTGGACACTGGTGCCTCTGCCAATCTCATTGCACGGTCTTACTTCCAAAGCCTTCGTGTCAAACCAGCCATCCTCCATCAGCCTGCCAGCTATTGGATTATAATGGCAATGTCATTCCTGCTAGCGGCTCGTGCCAACTTGAAGTGACGCACAGGTCACGCAAAGCCATCCTTCCTTTTGAAATCGTGGGCTCCTCGAAAGACTCCCTGTTTGGCACACAGGCATGCAAGCTGTTGAACCTAGTTCAGAGAGTACACTCTCTCTCCTGATGACACATCTGCCTTTCAGGACACTGACTTCAGGGCGCAACTCAACGCCATCATCGACCAGCACCACAACGTCTTTGAAGGCATGGGCACGCTCCCATAAACCTACAAGATCTTTTTGAAACAGAACGCCATGCCTGTGGTGCACGCACCTCGCAGGGTCCCAGCACCCCTTAAGGACCACCTCAAGTAGCAGCTGCAGGACCTCCAGAACCAAGGAGTGATCTCCAGAGTCACGGAACCAACCGACTGGGTCAGTTCCATGGTATGTGTAAAAAAGCCTTCCGGCGAGTTGAGAATTTGCATTGATCCCAAGGATCTGAATCGCAATATCATGAGGGAGCATTATCCAATTCCCAAACGCGAAGAGCTCACATGTGAGATGGCTCACGCCAAGCTCTTCACCAAACTCAACGCCTCAAAAGGATTCTGGCAAATCCAGCTCGACAAATCCAGCAGGAAACTGTGTACATTCAATATCCCCTTTGGCAGATATTGTTACAACAGGATGCCGTTTGGGATCATATCTGCTTCAGAAGTGTTTCATAGGATCATGGAACAAATGATAGAAGGCATTGAAGGTGTTCGCGTCTATGTCGACGACATAATCATTTGGTCCACCACACCGCAGGAGCATGTCAGTCGCCTCCAGCGCGTGTTCAAACCCATACGTGAGCAGGGCCTACGCCTCAACAGGGCCAAATGCTCTTTTGGTCAGACGGAACTCAAGTTCCTTGGGGACCACATCTCCCAGTTGGGTGTGCGGCCGGATGCGGACAAGGCGGCTGCTATCACAGCCATGAAAACGCCAGAGGACAAGAAGGCGGTCCTCCGATTTCTGGGCATGGTCAACTTTTTAGGGAAGTTCACCCCTAATCTCGCCTCTCATATCACGGCTCTCAGGAACCTGGTCAGGAAGATGACAGACTTCCAATGGCTCCCTGCCCACGAGCACAAATGGAGAGAACTCAAAACCAAACTCACCACGGCCCCGGTCTTAGCTTTCTTTGATCCAGCAAAAGAGACCAAAATTTCGACCGATGCCAGCCAATCCGGCATTGGGGCAGTGCTCCTGCAACGCGATGAGGCATCATCATGGGCCCCCATTGCATATGAGTCACGCGCCATGACCTCCACGGAACAGCGCTACGCGCAGATAGAAAAGGAGTGCCAGGGCCTTGTGACCGGTGTGGTCAACTTTCACGATTATGTCTACGGACTTCCTCAATTCACCATCGAGACCGACCATCGCCCGCTGGTCAATATAATACAGAAAGACTTGAACGACATGATGCCTCGCCTCCAGCGTATTCTTTTCAAGCTCCGGCGATACGACTTCCAGGTGGTATACACCCCAGGCAAAGACCTCATCATTGCCGACGCTCTCTCCAGGGCAGACAACACTCCATGTGACCCAGCGGGATTCATCTGCCAGGTTGAAGCCCATGTGGCCTTCGTGGCCTCCAATCTACCTGCCACGGATGAACTCCTCGTCCAAATTCGCCGCGAGACGGCGGCTGACCCTTTGCTACAGTGTGTCATGCTCCACCTAATGGACGGGTGGCTCAAGGGCCAATGCCCTCAGTTCTATATTGTCAGAGATGATCTGGCGGTAGTAGACGGGGTTCTTCTGAAACTGGACCGCATTGTCATCCCGCATAGCATGCGCCAGCTCGTCCTGGAACAGCTACACGAGGGCCACCTTGGCGTGGAAAAGTGCCGCCGACGGGCAGGGGAGGCAGTGTACTGACCCGGCATTAATGACGACATAGCCAACACAGTGCTCAAATGCCCCACTTGTCAGCGCTTCCAGCCGGTCCAACCACGTGAGACCCTGCAGCCCCATGAGTTGGTCCCGTCACCTTGGACCAAGGTGGGCATCGACCTGTTCCACGCGCTGGGTAGAGACTATGTCCTGATTGTGGACTACTTTTCAAATTACCCAGAGGTGATACAGTTGCACGACATCACATCATCTGCAGTCATCCGTGCCTGTAAGAATACCTTTGCTCGACACGGCATCCCACTCACGGTGATGTCGGACAATAGCCCCTGCTTCGCAAGCCAGGAATAGTCCAACTTTGCCAGGCGGTACAATTTTGCACATGTGACATCCTGTCCCCTGTAACCCCAATCCAACGGCAAAGCAGAGAAGGGCATCCACATAGTCAAACGGCTCCTCTGCAAGGCTGCCGATGCTGGGTCCGATTTCTACCTCGCCTTGCTGGCCTATCGCTCCGCCCCACTGTCCACTGGCCAGTCGCCAGCCCAGCTGCTCATGGGTCGCACCCTGAAGACGACAGTGCCGTCCATTCATGTCCCAGACCTCGACCACGTTCCGGTCCTTCGACGGATGCAGCTGTCTCGTTCGTGCACAGCACAAGGCGGCTCATGACTCCCGTGCAGCTGATCTCCCTGCTCTGGCTCCAGATGACAATGTCCGCATCCATCTTCCGGATGGTGGCTGGTCTGCAACCTCTGTGGTCCTTCGGCAGGTGGCCCCCCACTCATTCTTGGTTTGTCTACCGGATGTCTACATTCTACGCTGCAATCGACGTGCCTTTCGTCTCGTTCCGCGCTCGCTACATGATCCTCCACTGTCGCCTCGTCCTCCTGCTAACCCTGCCATGGACTATGCAGAGATCCTGGTCACTCTGCATCCTCCTCACTCTGACGCAGTCCAGCCCGCTCCTCAGCCGGCGGCTCCGACCCACCCTTGAGGCGGTCAACCAGAATTCGTTGCCCACCTCAGAGATTTAATTTGTGTACTTTGTGGACTTATGAACTTTTTGATTTTTTCTGTTCTTCCGTTTAATCGTTTACGTGGTTTGTATATAGTGTTCATCTCGTTATTCTTGTGACATACTGTTTTTCTGCACCAGGTACCTTCCCATGTAAATAGCTTAGTTCTCATGTACATAGTCCTGTAAATATTTCGCACACACGTAGTCAGGGACATTCTCACCACACACTATTTATTGCCACACAGGAACATTTTTTATAAAAGGGGGTATCTCATAATATGCACCAGTATGTCATGGTGCAGACACACACACTGATGGACACACAGCAAGACCAATCAACACACCGCAGCCAATCACCAGTTAGAGCACACGCACTATAAAGACAGGGGGCATCAGAGTTCCTGCTCATTCGAGCTGCAGCTTGCTAGGAAGACAGAGCTCACAGCCTGCAGCACAGACATTCACCATGTGCTGAGTGCATCGACTGGTTAGGACAAGGCAAAGGTTTTTAGTTAAAGCTAGTATCGTGTTAACCCACAGTCAGAGTATGTTAAACAGTTAATGATTCAATAAAATAGTGTTGCACTATTTCAAGTGTTGGTGACCTGTATGTGTTCCACGGATCCAGAACACCCAACACAACAGCCCCCACTGCTCCTTTCAAGTTTTCAGGAGAGAGAAAAAAAAAAATTCTCCATGCTCTTTGAGCCCTTCGGCTTTCAGGTTGTTCCTGAGGGAACAAAGTTGCAATCCCTGCTCCTCCTCTAGGTGCAGCCGCACTGCCGAACCCACCGGGACCAGTCTCTCCTCTCCCGCCCTTACAACCCTCCGGCTCAGTCGGACTCTCTTCTATTGTTATGCCTATTTTGACATCCCCTCTTACAGGTACTCAAAGAACAAAGAACAAAGAAAAGTACAGCACAGGAACAGGCCCTTCGGCCCTCCAAGCCCGTGCCGACCATGCTGCCCGACTAAACTACAATCTTCTACACTTCCTGGGTCCGTATCCCTCTATTCCCATCCTATTCATGTATTTGTCAAGATGCCCCTTAAATGTCACTATCTTCCACCACCTCCTCCGGCAGCGAGTTCCAGGCACCCACTACCTTCTGTGTAAAACACTTGCCTCGTACATCTACTCTAAACCTTGCCCATTGCACCTTAAACCTATGCCCCCTAGTAATTGACCCCTCTACCCTGGGGAAAAGCCTCTGACTATCCACTCTGTCTATGCCCCTCATAATTTTGTAGACCTCTATCAGGTCGCCCCTCAACCTCTGTCGTTCCAGTGAAAACAAACCGAGTTTATTCAACCGCTCCTCATAGCTAATGCCCTCCATACCAGGCAACATTCTGGTAAATCTCTTCTGCACTCTCTCGAAAGCCTCCACATCTTTCTGGTAGTGTGGTGACCAGAATTGAACACTATACTCCAAGTGTGGCCTAACTAAGGTTCTATACAGCTGCAACATGACTTGCCAATTCTTATACTCAATGCCCCGGCCAATGAAGGCAAGCATGCCGTATGCCTTCTTGACTACCTTCTCCAACTATGTTGCCCCTTTCAGTGTCCTGTGGACCTGTACACCTAGATCTCTTGAGGGTTCTACCATTCACTGTATATTCCCTACCTGCATTAGACCTTCCAAAATGCATTACCTCACATTTGTCCGGATTAAACTCCATCTGCCATCTCTCCGCCCAAGTCTCCAAACGATCTAAATTCTGCTGTATCCTCTGACAGTCCTCATCGCTATCCGCAATTCCACCAACCTTTGTGTCGTCTGCAAACTTACTAATCAGACCAGTTACATTTTCCTCCAAATCATTTATATATACTACAAACAGCAAAGGTCCCAGCACTGATCCCTGTGGAACACCACTAGTCACAGCCCTCCAATTAGAAAAGCACCCTTCCATTGCTACTCTTTGCTTTATATGACCTAGCCAGTATCCTAGCCTTTCTGTATCCATCTTGCCAGTTCACCCCTGATCCCGTGTGACTTCACCTTTTGTACCAGTCTACCATGAGGGACCTTGTCAAAGGCTTTACTGAAGTCCATATAGACAACATCCACTGCCCTACCTGCATCAATCATCTTTGTGACATCTTCGAAAAACTCTGTCAAGTTAGTGAGGCACGACCTCCCCTTCACAAAACCATGCTGCGTCTCACTAATACGTCCATTTGCTTCCAAATGGGAGTAGATCCTGTCTCAAAGAATTCTCTCCAGTAATTTCCCTCCCATTGACATAAGGCTCACCAGCCTGTAGTTCCCTGGATTATCCTTGCTACCCTTATTAAACAAAGGAACAACATTGGCTATTCTCCAGTCCTCCGGGACATCACCTGAAGACAGTGAGGATCCAAAGATTTCTGTCAAGGCCTCAGCAATTTCCTCTCTAGCCTCATTCAGTATTCTGGGGTAGATCCCATCAGGCCCTGGGGACTTAGCTACCTTAATATTTTTCAAGACGCCCAACAACTCGTCTTTTTGGATCTCAATGTGACCCAGGCTATCTACACACCCTTCTCCAGACTCAATATCCACCAATTCCTTCTCTTTGGTGAATACTGATGCAAAGTATTCATTTCGTACCTCACCCATTTCCTCTGGCTCCACACATACATTTCCTTGCCTATCCTTCAGTGGGCCAACCCTTTCCCTGGCTACCCTCTTGCTTTTTATGTACGTGTAAAAAGCCTTGGGATTTTCCTTAACCCTACTTTTCGTGACCCCTTCTAGCCCTCCTGACTCCTTGCTTAAGTTCCTTCCTCCTTTCCTTATATTCCACACAGGCTTCGTCTGTTCCCAGCCTTCTAGCCTTGACAAATGCCTTCTTTTTCTTTTTGACAGAGCCTACAATATCTATCGTTATCGAAGGTTCCTGAAATTTGCCGTATTTATCCTTCTTCCTCACAGGAACATGCCGGTCCTGAAATCCTTTCAACTGACACTTGAAAGCCTCCCACATGTCAGATGTTGATTTACCCTCAAACATCCGCCCCCAATCTAGGTTCTTCAGTTTCCACCTAATATTGTTATAATTAGCCTGCCCCCAATTTAGCACATTCATCCTAAGACCACTCTTATCCTTGTCCACCAGCACTTTAAAACTTACTGAATTGTGGTCACTGTTCCCGAAATGCTCCCCTACTGAAACCTCTGCCACCTGGCCGGGCTCATTCCCCAATACCAGGTCCAGCACAGCCCTTTCCCTTGTTGGACTTTCTACATATTGTTTTAAGAAGCTTTCCTGGATGCTCCTTACAAACTCTGCCCCGTCTAAGCCCCTGGCACTAAGTGAGTCCCAGTCAATATTGGGGAAGTTGAAGTCTCCCATCACAACAACCTTCTTGTTTTTACTCGTTTCCAAAATCTGTCTACCTATCTGCTCCTCTATCTCCCGATGGCTGTTGGGAGGCCTGTAGTAAACCCCCAACTGTGTGACTGCACCCTTCTTATTCCTGATCTCTACCCATGTAGCCTCACTGCCCTCTAAGGTGTCCTCCCATAGTACAGCTGTGATATTCTCCCTAACCAGTAGCGCAACTCCGCCACCCCTTTTACATCCCCCTCTATCCCGCCTGAAACATCAAAATCCTGGAACATTTAGCTGCCAATCCTGTCCTTCCCTCAACCAGGTCTCTGTAATGGCAACAACATCATAGTACTAATCCAAGCTCCAAGTTCATCTGCCTTACCCGTAATACTTCTTGCATTAAAACATATGCACTTCAGGCCATCAGACCCGCTGTATTCAGCAACTTCTCCCTGTCTGCTCTGCCTCAGAGCCATACTGGCCCTATTCCCTAGTTCTCCCTCAATGCTTTCACCTTCTGACCTATTGCTCCGGTGCCCACCCCCCTGCCATACTAGTTTAAACCCTCCCGTGTGACACTAGCAAACCTCGCGGCCAGGATATTTATGCCTCCCTCACCTTCTTATACAGGTCACACCTGCCTCGGAAGAGGTCCCAGTGGTCCAGATAATGGAAACCCTCCCCCTACACCAGCTGTTTAGCCACATGTTTAGCCACTCGATGGGCCAAATGGCCTCCTTCTGCACTGG
The DNA here is from genome assembly GCF_047496885.1 of Scyliorhinus torazame. Taxonomy (NCBI): domain Eukaryota; kingdom Metazoa; phylum Chordata; class Chondrichthyes; order Carcharhiniformes; family Scyliorhinidae; genus Scyliorhinus; species Scyliorhinus torazame. The sequence continues at coordinate 140,077,992 of NC_092722.1, read as the reverse complement.
AGGGATTCTATGGATTAAGGTCCTTTCCATCCATGAATGTATTGAGGAAGGTTACATCGACATCATGGCCTTATCAGAAACCTGTCTGCCATGGTGACGACGTGGCACTTAACATCAGACTGCATCTTGGCCTAACTCCCTTCTTCCCGGGCACTTTCTCCTCCTTTGACCATCTCCACCCTTCTCACCTCTCTTTCAAAATCCTTGTTCACTGCTGTCCTCCCAAGTATAATAACAATGTTGTCACTGAGAATTCTTCATTGCTTTCCTCCCTCAGCCTCTGCACCAAATTAATTTTCATCCTGAGTGATTGCAACCTCCATTTCAACTCATTATGAACTCCCTCCTCTGAGTTCAGTGCTCTATTTATCCTCCCTAAATCTCTCCCTCCATGTAAACTCCCTCACATGTATTCACAACCACCCCCTTGGCCTGGTCATATCTGCTGTTATCTTGCTAGTTCCATTGTATACAACATACAAATAACATGAACATGGGACTCTCCTCTAGCATTATTTAAAGTGCTAACCATCCAGCTCCCAGGTGAGCTGCTTTACACAATTTTGCTGGTGCACAATCAGTAAAAGGTACTGTGTTGATTATTATTGGAGAACCTTTGAATTTTGAAAGTAGCAGTGCTAGATATTGCCAAGGAGATCAGAGGAGTTGATTAGCCGGACAGCAGGAAGTCTGCTGCAGTGATGGGTGCTGTGGTTGCAGTCCATCTCCGAGTTGCAACATGAATTGGAAAAGGAGCACAAGCAGCAATGAGAGAATCGCAACAAAAGGCTTGACACACAAAGGGTCTTTGGGAACACTTCTACCTCCACCTGAACCAGCAGCAGTGTGGAAGGCATCTGCATTTCACCAGGGAGGCAGATGTTCGACCACTTACATCTTGAGCTGTAGCGTCATAGCCGAGCAAGTGTGGTGCTGTTAGTGGCTGTCAAGGGCCCGGTTACCCTACGTTTCTATGCCATTGAATCCACCCAGATGGCATTAGCAGCATCTCACAATTTACCACCCATTGTTGCATCAGGGAGATCACAGAGGCCCTGTATAAAAGGAGAAGAATTCATCACCTTCCTACTGACCAGGGAGAAGCAGGAGGCAAGAGGATACATAAAATTATCAAGCTGGCAAGAGTTCCTGTGGTGCAGGGTGCACTTAATTCCAAGGAGTTGGATTGTAACAGCAAAGGCTGCCAACCAGCCCTTGAACAGAGTGGCTTGCTAGGCCGTTTCAGAGTGGGGCAGTTAAGAGTCAACCGCATCCATGTGTGTGTCTGGAGGCTTGTGTTGGCCAGACCGGATAAGGACGGGAGATTTCTTTCCCTGAAGGATATTAGTGAACCAGATCTTCATTGAATTCAAATTTTTCATCATCTGAACCGGGACCCCAGAGCATTATCCTGGGTCTCTGGATTACTAGTCCAATGACAATACCAGTATGCCACCGCCTCCCCATTGTGAGCACATTGCACCTATAATGAGAGCCATGCAGCCACCAGGAACAATGTGGAGCAAACCACTGGTATCCTGAAGTAATGGCTCTGCCTGGTTTCATGATATGCAGACACACACATAATGATATACAGACAAGCAGCTAACGGACACAGAGAACAGGACATGACCAATAAGCAGGCAGGACACTCAGGGGTGGGATCTGACTATGAAAGACACGAGGCACTCACACTCCGCCTCTTTCCACTGATGAACATCTAGAGAGTCAGTCAAGGGTGTTGTTACAATCTCACACCCCCACCACGTGGCTAAGAGATAGTCTAGTTCAGTCAGACAGAGTAGCCACACTTAAGTTAGCAGAGAGTCGAACTCACAGAGAACTGTGATAACTGTGCTATTAGTTCAATAAACCTGATTGAACTAACTTCAAGGTCTGGAGTATCTTTCTGATCTAAGCTGCATCCAGTTGATGCCAGTGTTAGACCAGTGTACATAACATGACACCTGGGATACACAGGCGTGGAGGGACATGGCGGTGCAGCAATGTAAACATTTAATAGTCACAAAAGTCAGCCCACTTGGCAACTTGGGTCTGTGGAGGGAAGTTGTCACTTTGATCGTAAACGGTGAAAATGAGCGACCAGATATATCATTATAACTGCAGACATATGCGTGGAAACAGAGAAGCTGCTCGTTCCCACAAATAGCTGAGGAGGAAGATGTGAGTTCACTAACTGCGCAAGGAAGTGAACTACCATCATTTCCAGAGATCAACCGTTCCCCAACAAAGGTAACAGATAAGCAGCAACAATTACACACAGCAGCAATAATCGCCATAGCAACGGCATTCCCCGGAGAGGCAATGTCACCCGAGAAACCAGACGAAGAGCCAATGATAGCCCACATGTATACTATTAGAAGATTGAATGCTTTAAAGATTAGTGTGTGCAATGCACACATTCTAGTCTGTCCTAGAATGACGATGCCTGTTCCTGCGTGATGATTTTCATTGTAAACATCTATGTGCCTGACTTGCAACTGCAAACGTTAGCGTATGCAGGGTTTTTTTTCTGAAAAGGGGGATATTTGGAAAAGTGCCTTTGAACAATATGGCTTGTCATAGTCATGTGACTTCTGGTGTCATCCTTGGTGTCCAACGGCGTGAGAGCAGGATCATTTCCAGCCACCACGTGGAACAGTATCGGAGCTTGTGGCTGCAAGCGTCAAATGGTATAACAGTTGTCCTTCATACAGTGGTTGACTGGGCAGCAGGTTTGAAAACCGTAATGCGGCAGAGGAGGGTTGGGGTGAAGGCAGAGGTGCGGGGGGAATGGGATAGAAAGCAAGAGGTCCACATCATCAGCAGCTTTTACTAAATAACAGATAGAAAGATAAGGGTGAAGTGGAATTTAAGAAGGGGCATTAGGCAGGAAAGTACCATCCAAAATGTTTTTGGAGATACCAGAAACAACAGACTCAGTCACAACCAATCCATGCTGTGGTGCAACGTCATCACCAAGGTGATTGCAAGATGCCTGTACAAGTTGTTTGTTGCTCTGTGGTTATGCCTTGTTGTTATGTATCATAACAAATGTCCTTCTGTACAGTATATCACATGATTACGTGGTGACATCATCAAGGGCACTTGGGAGATTTTCTCTCTCTTCCATCTTCGACTTTAAGCAAGCAACACCTCTGTAATAAACTCTGACAACTGGTTAAGTAACCTACGATGTGGCAACCTTTGTCTCTACTGTGAGTAAAAGCAAAACCCCTTAAAACATAGCACTTGTCTTTCAGGATAAAGTGAAGAATGTCAGTGGAACTGTTGATAAAATGTTTGAATAATGTGCCTGCTGCAGCTGAGGTATGAGTAAGTAGCAAGAGGAGGGTTTGAGGCTGGGAGCATTGTCATGGGTGTAAGGGGAGGGAAGGTGGAGTATCCGGATGTTAGGGAAGAGTCCTGACTGCTGGTGGGTGAAGGTGCTGTGGTGCATTGAGCATCAGGAGAGATTGGTGGGGGTTTGTTAAGGGCAGGCAGTTGGTGGCCAATGTAAGAAGGCTGTTAAATGTGATCATGATGCCCCCGGAAGGTAGGGAGGTGGAGGTAGTAATCGCAATGGATGCAGAAAAGGCTTTTTATCGGGTAGAATGGGACTATCTGTGGGAGGTACTGGGACGGTTCGGATTCGGGCGGGGCTTTATTGACTGGGTCAGGCTACTGTATCAGGCTCCTGTGGCAAGTGTACGGATGAATAGGACTACATCGGACTATTTTGGACTGCACCGGGGGACGGGACAGGGATGCCCCCTCTCCCCACTGTTGTTTGCGTTGGCTATAGAGCCGTTGGCAATTGCTCTGAGAGCCTAGAGTGGCTGGAGAGGACTGGTCCGGAGGGTGGGGGTTGGTGGAGCACAGGGTTTCCCTCTGTGCGGCTGACCTGTTTCTGTACGCTTCGGACTCAATAGTCGGGATGGAAGAAATCATGAAGGCTTTCGGGGAATTTGGCCGGTTTTCGGGGTATAAGCTTAATATGGGAAAGAGTGAGATGTTTGTGGTCCAGGCGAGGGGACAGGAGAGGAGACTGGGAGAGCTACCGATTAGGTTAGTAAAGGGAGGTTTTAGGTACCTAGGCATCCAAGTGGCACGGGAATGGGACCAGCTGCATATATTGAACCTGGCCTCGCTGGTGGACCAAATGAAGGATGATGTTCGGAGATGGGACGCGCTTCCGTTGTCTCTGGCTGGGAGGGTGCAAACGGTGAAGATGACGGTCCTCCCGAGATTCCGGCTTGTATTTCAGTGTCTCCCCATCTTTATTCCGCGGTCCTTTTTTAAACGGGTCACCAGAGTGATCATGGGCTTTGTTTGGTGGGCAAGACCCCGCGAGTAAGGAAGGTAATGCTTGAGCAGAGTCGGGGAGAGGGCAGGTTGGCGCTGCCAAATTTTAGCACCTATTACTGGGCGGCGAATATAGCCATGATGAGGAAGTGGGTGGTGGGGGAGGGGTCGGCATGGGTGCGTATGGAGGCGGCTTCATGTTAAGGCACCAGTTTGGGGACGTTGGTAACTGCGCCTCTACTGTTCCCGCCGGCACGGTACTCCACCAGCCCCGTGGTGGTGGCGGCCCTGAGGGTTTGGGGCCAGTGGAGGCGGCATGTGGGAGCAATGGGAGCATCGGTTTGGGCCCCAATCTGTGATAATCACCGGTTTGTCCCGGGGAGTATGGACGGGGGGTTCCGGTTATGGTGGAGAGTGGGGATTGAGAGGATGGGGGATATGTTTATAGAGGGGAGCTTTCCGAGTTTGAGGGCGCTGGAGGAGAAGTTTGGGTTGGCGAGGGGAAACAAATTCAGGTATCTGCAGGTGCGGGGCTTCCTACATAAACAGGTGTCAACCTTCCCGCTCCTACCGCTAAGGGGGATTCAGGACAGGGTAGTTTCCAGAGGGTGGGTAGGAGAAGGGAGCGTCTCGGACATTTACAAGGAACTTCTGGGGTCAGAGGAGACGCAGACCGAGGAGCTGAAGCACAAGTGGGAGGAGGAGCTGGGAGGTGAGATAGAAGATGATCTATGGGCGGACGGGTTGAGTAGAGTCAACACGTCGCAAAATGTGCCAGGTTCAGCCTGATACAATTTAAGGTTGTTCACCGGGCTCACATGACAGTGGCCCGGATGAGCAGATTCTTTGGGGTGGAAGACAGGTGTGCACAATGTGCGGGAGGACCGGCGAAACAGGTCCACATGTTTTGGACATGTCCAAAGCTGAGGGGATTTTGGCAGGGGTTTGCTGAAATCATGTCCACGGTGTTAAAAACAAGGGCGGCGCTGAGTCCAGAGGTGGCGATTTTCGGGGTGTCGCAGGATCCAGAAATCCAGAAGGAGAAAGAGGCAGACGTTCTGGCCTTTGCTTCCCTGGTAGCCCTGAGACGGATACTATTAGCTTGGAGGGACTCAAAGCCCCCGAAGTCGGAGACCTGGCTACCGGACATGGCTAGCTTTCTCTGTTTGGAGAAGATCAAGTTCGCCTTGAGAGGGTCACTGTTAGGGTTCGCCCGCATGTGGCAACCGTTCGTCGACTTCTTTGCGGAAAATGAATCATCAGCAGACAGGGGGGAGGGGGGGCGGAGAGTAGTTTAGATTATAGTAGGGGATCAATAAGGGACCTGTACGAGAGGTAAATGGCTTTTGCACAATGTTTATGGTTTCATGTATATTGTTTATTTTGTTGTTGTTACTGTACCAAAAATACCTCAATAAAATGTTTATTAAAATAATAAATAAATAAAAATAGGAGAGATTGGTGGAGGGATGAGTGTGGCGATATGCATGTACACATCAATGTATACAGTTATCAGTGCGACCTCCGACCAGCAGGTGGTGATAGAGATCTGCCATGTGACTTGAGACACCCGCCAATTGGTAGTAAGTCGTACAAGAGGATAGTCACACTTAGAGTAGCTCCAGGAGAATTCACTGAATTCATTTAGTAGCCATTGTCTGTATTATAGTTCATTAGTTATCTTTCCACGTATTTGTAAATAAATCATCTTTCTAGTCAAAGAACTAGATGTTCTGTGTACATCATTACCACAGTCATAACGCAGAACACAACAATGAGTTTCAAACTGTACAAGATGCAGCATTTATTTACCTTGACCACACATGTGAGACCATTGAATGTTTTCCCTGACATTGCAACCAGGTCCTTGGGGCCAGGCTCCAGGAACTGAGCTCCATAGGCACCTGCTCCCATTTGCCTTCTCAGGGTGTACCTTGAGGGCTTCTTGCCTCATGAGAACCTGTCTCTTTTTCCCTTTTCATTTCTATCATGATTGTTTTCAGCAACGCATCAGAAATGTCAGGATCCTTCTCTCTTGCCTGTTGACCAATTTTTGCATGCTCTTCCTTCCAGGCAAGCATTCCAGAGACAGTTGCAGCAGATCCTGTTGCACAAATTTCATTCCTCTTTAACAGTGGCTTCATATTTTCAGGAGGTTTATGTCAGCTGTGCTTCAGACTAGCCATGCACACCACTGGGCCCTCTACTGAGCATGCAGCCAATCAGCAGGGGGGTCCACGTTGGACTGCATACTGAAATCATTGACAGGATCAACATGGGGTGATCCCAAAAAACGGGTCTTATCCAGTCTTTCCCCGTTAATGCCTTATTGCTGAATTCCTTTAAAAGCACACTGGATAAATATATTTTTCAGCATTGGATTTAAGATCATCACCGTAAAAATAGGTACAGACGAGCAAACATCCCAGCATGGTCCTTGCAAGATGGCTGGTCAAACCAGTAAGAATGGGTTTGCTTTCCTCCATGGTACACATGATTAAAGGCTTGTGTGTGCCTTTCATGATTACTGGACAGACTTCTTGAAGTGTAGTCACTGGTGTAATGAACGAAACGGCAGCTAATTTGCACTCAGCAATATCCACCAAACAGCTAAGTAAAAATGATCAGGTAATCTATTTTTGGGATGTTGACTGGGGAGTAGAAACAGGCCAGGACACGAGGGATAATTCTTCTACTCTTCTTTGAAAAAGTGCCACAGGTTCTTCTTTGTCTCCCTCAGGGGGCAGACTCGTTCTAACGTCTCATCCAGATGGAATCTCCAAAAGTGCAACACTCCCTCGGCTATGTTGATGTATTACCCTTGATTTTGGGCTCACGTCCCAGGGGTAAAAATTTTTCCGGTGGGTCCTGCCCGCCACGGGGAATCGCTGCAGTCGGGACGGGACATTTGACAACTTTGGGTGGGAATTTATGATCCCGGGAGGGATAGTAACGGAAATTCCCATCCCTGGAATGGGCCTTGAACCCACAAGAATGTTATCAAAAAATACTTTGGAAGAAATCAAAAAACAAAATGTCATGCGGCTTTTTGAAGCTTCGCCTTTGGAATTGGCACCTCACAACAATTAGTTACATTGTTTCAGGGAATGGACCTGATGGGTTATGTGTTCTCTTTGTTACATACTTTACGACCGTATTCCGAATGAAAGCCAACAAACAATGCTCGTAGTCTTCGGGCTGTATTTACCGGCTGTTCACGCCAGCAGGATATTCTGGTCCCACCGACGGTGCACGGGTTTCCTGGCAGCGAGGAGGGCAGTCTACGGGAAATCCCATTGACAAGGGCAGGACCAGTAAATCCCACTGGCGGGTCACCTCCACCGCCGAAAACACGCGGCAAGTTGCTCGGTAAATCCTGCCCTTTATGCGTAGACACTAGACGAGGACAATATTGCAGTGTTTGATGGTCTTGATTCTCAAATTACATGCCGCAGTTTTGTCGAAGTGATTGAAGATCCACCTTACAAATCCTTGGCGATGTCAGTTAAAAGATCCCCAAATTTAACTTGCGATCAGGCTGGTGCTAAAATTTTGATGTTTTAATTTAATTGAAAATATAAAAGACATTTGGTAGAGGCATTTCATGAGGTAAATGCTGTGCTCTCTTTTTTCTTGCAATGACATCTGGTCAACCTTTTACGACAATGGCCAGGGAGTTATAGTCACTTTACAGTCGTGTAGATGTAAAACTGGAATAGGAGAATTACCACGGGCTGAATTGTAATCTGCAGGAGTGAGAGTGTTTGGAGTGGGGGAGGGAGTTAAAAAACAGACAAACTAACAGCGTGGCCGGAAGGTGGCTCCAATCTAACTTCAATATTTCACACTAGCACATTAGATTGTGCTTGCAAAATCCTCTCAGGAGTGGCAGGTTGTCAATTACCAAATGTTAATCTCTCAATTAGAGCCATATTTACCCACACTTTTCAGTTTCATGTCAGGTCTGGGGCTTTCCCAGGATTCCTGAGAATACAGCGGCAACTGAAGGAGCTGAATCTGTCAGGGAAATATGCCAATATGTATTCAGCGCTCAGCTGCTTTTTTTCTCTTGTTGATGGAAAGGGTTTGTTCAGAGTAATTTTGCTGCGGGGGTATTTCCTGCATTTCCAAGGATGCTCTATCACATCACGGTTTTTGGGGTGTCAGACGATGACAAAGAACAAAGAAATGTACAGCACAGGAACAGGCCCTTCGGCCCTCCAAGCCCGTGCCGACCATGCTGCCCGACTAAACTACAATCTTCTACATTTCCTCGGTCCGTATCCCTCTATTCCCATCCTATTCATGTATTTGTAAAGATGCCCCTTCAATGTCACTATCGTCCCTGCTTCCACCACCTCCTCCGGTAGCGAGTTCCAGGCACCCACTACCCTCTGTGTAAAAAACTTGCCTCGTACATCTACTCTAAACCTTGCCCCTCTCACCTTAAACCTATGCCCCCTAGTAATTGACCCCTCTACCCTGGGGAAAAGCCTCTGACTATCCACTCTGTCTATGCCCCTCATAATTTTGTAGACCTCTATCATGTCACCCCTCAACCTCCGTCGTTCCAGTGAGAACAAACCGAGTTTATTCAACCGCTCCTCATAGCTAATGCCCTCCATACCAGGCAACATTCTGGTAAATCTCTTCTGCACCCTCTCTAAAGCCTCCACATCCTTCTGGTAGTGTGGCGACCAGAATTGAACACTATAGTCCAAGTGTGGTTCTATACAGCTGCAACATGACTTGCCAATTCTTATACTCAATGCCCCGGCCAATGAAGGCAAGCATGCCGTATGCCTTCTTGACTACCTTCTCCACCTGTGTTGCCCCTTTCAGTGACCTGTGGAGCTGTACACCTAGATCTCTCTGACTTTCAACACTCTTGAATGTTCTACCATTCACTGTATATTCCCTACCTGCATTAGACCTTCCAAAATGCATTACCTCACATTTGTCCGGATTAAACTCCATCTGCCATCTCTCCGCCCAAGTCTCCAAACAATCTAAATCCTGCTGTATCCTCTGACAGTCCTCATCGCTATCCGCAATTCCACTAACCTTTGTGTCGTCTGCAAACTTACTAATCAGGCCAGTTACATTTTCCTCCAAATCATTTATATATACTACAAACAGCAAAGGTTCCAGCACTGATCCCTGCGGAACATCACTGGTCACAGCCCTCCAATTAGAAAAGCATCCTTCCATTGCTACTCTCTGCCTTCTATGACCTAGCCAGTTCTGTATCCACCTTGCCAGCTCACCCCTGATCCCGTGTGACTTCACCTTTTGTACTAGTCTACCATGAGGGACCTTGTCAAAGCCCTTACTGAAGTCCATATAGACAACATGCACTGTCCTACCTGCATCAATCATCTTTGTGACCTCCTCGAAAAACTCTATCAAGTTAGTGAGACACAACCTCCCCTTCACAAAACCATGCTGCCTCTCACTAATACGTCCATTTGCTTCCAAATGGGAGTAGATCCTGTCTCGAAGAATTCTCTCCAGTAATTTCCCTACCACAGAAGTAAGGCTCACCGGCCTGTAGTACCCTGGATTATCCTTGCTACCCTTCTTAAACAGAGGAACAACATTGGCTATTCTCCAATCCTCCGGGACATCACCTGAAGACAGTGAGGATCCAAAGATTTCTGTCAAGGCCTCAGCAATTTCCTCTCCAGCCTCCTTCAGTATTCTGGGGTAGATCCCATCAGGCCCTGGGGACTTATCTACCGTAATATTTTTTAAGACGCCCAACACCTCGTCTTTTTGGATCTCAATGTGACCCAGGCTATCTACACACCCTTCTCCAGACTCAACATCTACCAATTCCTTCTCTTTGGTGAATACTGATACAAAGTATTCATTTAGTACCTCGCCCATTTCTCTGGCTCCACACATAGATTCCCTTGCCTATCCTTCAGTGGGCCAACCCTTTACCTGGCTACACTCTTGCTTTTTATGTACGTGTAAAAAGCCTTGGGATTTTTCTTAACCCTATTTGCCAATGACTTTTCGTGACCCCTTCTAGCCCTCCTGACTCCTTGCTTAAGTTCCTTCCAGGACCTGGATAACCAGCAACAGCATCTGCAGCCTGATGATCACGGACATGTAGCTGCAAACTAACGAACATTTCAACTGAGAAACAATGAACAGAGAGCTGCAGCTATCAGGAGGCACTGCCTACAGAACCGGCAGAGATCGAGGGCTGGAGTTTCGCAGAGTAGTGCCTTCAGAAAGAGCAGGAAAGATCCGGATTTGGAACCTCCCCTTCCATTTCCAAACAATCTCATTTTTGCTGATGGGGGGGGAAGGAGGCGGCATGTGACACACAAACGATGGAACCGAAAGTCAACACAGCCATTTGAACTTGGTGCTAAATTCAAACAGACCCCATTTTGGTTTTTGCAAGAGCTTCAATCTGCAGCGGAAGTAATGAATCGATGGGGTAGATGTAAATGCTCTTAAAAGGCAGTTCAGGGCTGTTTAACTTCATGGGCAAAATTCTCCGGTATTGGCGTGATGTCCGCGGACCAGCGCCAAAAACAGCGCAAATCAGTCGGGCATCGCGCCGCCCCAAAGGTGCGGAATCCTCCGCATCTTGGGAGGCCGAGCCCTAACCTTGAGGGGCTAGGCCCGCGCCGGACTGATTTCCGCCCCGCCAGTTGGCGGAAGTGCCCCGCCAGCTGGTGCGGAAATGACATTGCCGGGCGGCGCATGCGCAGGAGCGTTAGCGGCCGCTCACGGCATCCCCGCGCATGCCCTGTGGAGGGAGTCTCTTCCGCCTCTGCAATGGTGGAGACCGTGGTGAAGGCGGAAGTAAAAGAGTGCCCCCACGGCACAGGCCCGCCCGCGGATCGGTGGGCCCCGATCGCGGGCCAGGCCACCGTGGGGGCACCCCCCCCAGGACCCCGGAGCCCGCCCGCGCCACCTTGTCCCGCCGGTAAGGTAGATGGTTTAATCAACGGCGGCGGGACAGGCATTCTAGCAGCGGGACTTCGGCCCATCCGGGCCGGAACAACGCGGGGGGGGGTGGGCCCGCCAACCAGCGCTGCACGATTCCCGCCCCGCCGAATCTCCGGTGCCGGAGAATTCGGCAACCGGCGGGGGCGGGATTCACGCCAGCCCCTGGTGATTCTCCGACCCGGCGGGGGGGGGTCGGAGAATTTTGCCCAACGTCTGAAGTTTTATAAAATCCCCTGCTCTTTAAACATGAAAAAAAGAATGGCTTAAGCTGTCTGTGAGAGTTTTAAAAAAACTCTTTTGGCCTGCTTTGGCTGAATGGCCTTCAGGTGAACGTTAGAAAAAAATTACCATCTATTCATGCAGTTTCAATAGAGGTCTCTGTTGAAATTTTTCGAGGGCTATTATTATACCATTATGAATGCTTGGCTGAGTTTTGAATGCTATAATTATTTCAGCAGGTGTTTTGAGTTCACAATTTGCTTGAAGGGATATGAAGGGACATGAGGTTGGTGGAGGGGGGGGGCATGATTTAGCATGGGGTGGTGTGAAGTGAGGGGGAATGGGGGACATTAACTGGCATGGGTGGTCCTTGGAGGTATGGGGAGCATGGGTGGGTGGGTGAGGGTCTGTGAAGGGTGAGGGCTAGACGGCCTAAATGCTTCTGAAACAACTGGGGCAATGTCCCAGAGAGGCAAGTTGGGCCTTCTAAACAGCCCTCCTCGGCACTTGCCTGTTCCTGTGACTGCCTAGGATTTGCTTCCGGGGTCAGGATGCCAAATTCATGCCACCTTCCCCTTCCCAAGTGAAAGGTTGAGTCTATCAGGGCCCTTTAAGACAGGGCCTTTCCCCACTCCAGCTACCTATCTTCTTAGTGAAATTCCGGCCCTGGGTTTCCTTGACATGTTTAAACGCCAGCATTTCAGGAAACTCAGGATGTCACATCAGATGGTAGTAGACATCTGCAACCTCCTGGATGAGCTGCTGCCTGCTGGACCTGGTGACCACGCGTGACCAGTGGTGTTAAAGTCACCATCAGCCTCAATTCTTTTGCCTGCAGGTCCTTCCAGAACTTCCAGAATTTCCCAGTCAGCCACACATAGAATAAGAGAGGTGACTGGAAATAATGCAAACTTCGTCTATAATGGTAACAGACAGAATGAGTGAGCTCACTGCGGCTCTGGCTGGCTTGCTGAAGGTGCAAGGTGCCATCGACTTCACAAAGCACCCCAGAACAACCAGGAATATTTGGTAACTATAGCGGCCCCCACTCCATCCATGTGCAGTTGGTGTGCAACTGGAAGAGGATTGTTGTGTAAGTGTGCATAGGATTCCTGGGCAGCTGCCATGATGCTTTCATCCTCCAGCCGTCCAAGGTCCCTGATCGCTTAAGATCTGAAGAATTAGGGCGCGATTCTCCGGAAAGATTTCTAAGTGTTGTAGCAAGCGATAACTGCCGCCAGTTTCCCGGCGCTCGGCCCTGCGAGGCAAGCAATGATATTAAACGTTAATTGGCCCAGTTAACGAGACCTCACAGGCTTCGTGCCACAAATGAAGGCTTGCCAGCTGATTCGCCGGCACCACGCTCGCCAACCTACCACTAACAATGATATGGAGATGCCGGCGTTGGACTGGGGTGGGCACAGTAAGAAGTCTTACACCACCAGGTTAAAGGCCAACAGGTTTGTTTTGAATCACTAGCTTTCGGAGCGCAGCTCCTTCATCAGGTGAATCTCACTAACAAGGAAGAGCAGAATTTAAGCAGCACTTGCTCAGCCAAACCCAGACAGCCCGCAACAGTGGCACCCAGGAGACCGGCCCCAACATTTTGGGATGCAGATATGTGGAGGCTGCTGGACTCAGTGGTGGCCATGAGGGATGTCCTGTTTCCCCGAGGGCCCCGGAGGGCCAGCCATAGGGCAACCAGTGCTGCCTGGGATGTGGTGGCAACGGCTGTGAGCATCAGGTGTGACGAGGAAGACTGGCTCCAGTGCTGGAAAAAGGTCAACGACCTACAACAGGCAGCATGAGTGAGAAGACACCAATGCCCCCCCACTCCCCCTCCGAGACCCTTCCGTCCCCATGCGAGCATTCACCCCCCAACTAGCCTTGCAGCCCCCAACCCTCCCTCCACCCCCCTCTCTCCCCAACTCTTCTTTCACAACCCCACACTCCCATCACTGTGAACTACGCGTGTGGCTAATGATGCTCACCCTGTTTCTCCTGAGGAAAAGCTCTCCCACAATTACCGGGAGAGGGACCAGACTGGCGGTGGTGTGCCAGACCTAAAACTCCTCACCACCTTCAAGGAGCATTCCCTGTAGGTGACTGGGGTGGCCAAGGACAGAGCAGTCACCAACGCGGAGGCTGGCAGACGCTGCAGAGGTGAGAAGCTACCCGGCCCCAGCCAAAGAACCTGTCAAATGTGAGGCATTGTTGTCTTACTGACTGACCCATCCCTCCCACTGGCCACATGTCCATTCCCCCGCAGGTCCTCCAACTGATGGTGCAGACCCATCCTGGATGGCTCCTGCTCCAGCCTCCCAGGAGAACACCTCAGAGGAGTGCTCCGAGGAAGATACGATCGAGGCGTCACAGCTGTTATCCCCACCCTCCACCAGCGCAGGTACACGCACCTCGGTGGGAACCGTCAGTAGTCAGGCCTCTGGGGCACAGGCCTCTGGGGCACAATCTGGTGAGCACCACACTGCTGCTGATGCACATCATGTGGAGGCAGACACCCCTAGGCAAGACAGCAGTCCTGGATCCCAGGACTCAGCTGGGTCCCAGCCTGATGCTGAGCATTTGGAACAGGCTATCCCGGAGCTGATGGAGACGTTAGGGAGCAACTGGGACATTCAGAGGGCGATGCCAGCGACACTCCAGCAGATCCATAGCCGCTTGGAGGAGTCCCTGAGGCCATGGGCACAGGAGATGCCGCCGGAAATGCGTGGCACCGAGACCAACACTGCTAGGGCGGCGACCACAGTGGAGAGCCTGGTGCACAGCATTGGTACCATTATGTGGTTGCCACTCTTGCTCCCATTTGGGTAGACTTTGTTCCTATTTTTCCCAGAGTTAAAGTTTCTGGTCAATTACCTTTTATCACATTTGCCATGTACTTTAAAACAAATTAAATATAAGAATAATGGATATAGTTGGACTGCCATTTTTGGATTGCTGCTGTTATACCCCTGATGAGGCCTAAGGGGACCAATTAGCCTCCCATGAGCCTGGTGGAATACGAGCTTCACCACTGAGCCATGGGGGCCGATCACTCGAGTAATGGACTCCAGCATAAAAGCCGGCCCAGATTGGAGCGAAGCATGAGTAGTCCCGGCTGGGGCCTGAGAATACCGTATATATAGTTTACGTTTATAAATAAAATAAGTTTCTCTACGCTTCTTGTTTGGACTCCTCTGTAGCCATTAAATTGGTGACAAAGAAATAAGGAGCTACAGCCTGCGTTGCTAATGGTTGGAAATGCGGTCATCTCCTACTGCACTACCAGAATAAGGTTTGCACTGATTTCAAAATGTAAGGCGGAGCGGGGGGTCCCGGTGGGACAGAGTGGCGGGAACCACTCCGGCGTCGGGCCGCACCTTCAGGGGCTAGGCCCGCCCTGGAGTGGTTGGCGTCCCGCTGGCCGGCGTGGAAGGCCTTTGGCGTCGCGCCAGCCGGGGCCGAAGGAACTTCGCTGGCCGGCGCGGGTCCGCGCATACGCGGGAGCATCAGCAGCTGCTGACGTCATCCCCGCGCATGCGCAGGGGGGGTTCACCTATGCGTCGGCAATTGCGGAGGCTTACACGGCCGGCGCGTAGGAATAGAGTGCCCACACGGCACAGGCCCGCCTGCGGATCGGTGGGCCCCGATCGCGGGCCAGGCCACCATGGGGGCACCCCCCAGGGCCAGATCGCCCCGCGCCCCCCCGAGGACCCCGGAGCCCGCCCGCGCCGCCAGGTCCCACCGGTAAGGGACCTACTCCAATTTACGCCGGCGGGACCTGCATAGAACTGGCGGGTCTTCGGCCCATCGTGGGCCGGAGAATTGCCGGGGGGGGGGGGCGCTGCCAGCGACCGCAAACTGGCGCGGCGCGATTCCCGCCCCCGCCAATTCTGCGGCGCCGGAGAATTCGGCAGCCGGCGGGGCCGGGATTCACGCCGCCACCCGCCGATTCTCCCTGACCCAGCAGGGAATCGGAGAATCCCGCCCGTTATCTTTGAGAGACTGGATGTGTTCGATGCTAATGTGAAAGATTCGATGCAATACGAAGGCGTATGTGCTACTTTTCCATGGCTAACGCTATAAGTGGTGATAAGGTACAGCCAGTAATACTCTCGACTGCCTGTGGTGCCCACATCTTCAGTGTGATTAAAAAGTCTCACGTACCCCGCAGCCCTGGCTCCAAGACCTCTGAAGAGCTGGGTGCTCTCGTGGCAAACTATTATGCCCCCAAACCATTGGTCATCGTGCAACGTTAGCAGTTTAACACAACTGACAGGACCCCAGGAGAGTCTGATACCGAGTTCCTGACACATTTGAGAGAATTGGTTGAGTATTGTGATTATGGCCCTTCCCTTTCCGAGATGCTGCGGGATCAGTTGGTTTCTGGCATGAACAATATGGCGAACCAATGAAATTTACTGGCCGAGCTATTGTTAGAATTTAAGAAAGCTGTAAAAATATTGCTTTCAAGAGAAAATGCAGAAAAGGGATGCAGGACATCCAATGGATTGGAGTATACAGTGTGGGATGACCCCCGCCCCTCCCCACCACCACCCCACACCCCGGCATTCAGCACCCCAGAATGGGAGCCGCCAGGCCCCCTTCTTGGTGTGGGTGGTCATCACCAATTCCAGATCCATGGACCGAGCTGACTAGGCGAGACACGTCCCCGAATCCATCGAAGGAGACCCATGACGATGTGGAGCATGTGGCCGGAGAAAGAACAGGGAGCAAGAGCCACAGGGTGGCCAATAAACCTGCCGTCCCATCCGAGGTAGGCATCAACACAAGAGCTCCCGCTTTTCATTTGGAACAGCCCGATGCTGGACGCATGCAGCTGAATTGCATTGCGGAACCCAAAGTTACCCCCATTAGGATCACTGTTCATGTAAATGGGCTGGTTTAGCACACTGGGCTAAATAGCTGGCTTTTAAAGCAGACCAAGGCAGGCCTGCAGCATGGTTCAATACCCGTACCAGCCTCCCCGAACAGGCGCCGGAATGTGGCGACTAGGGGCTTTCCACAGTAACTTCATTTGAAGCCTACTTGTGACAATAAGCGATTTTCATTTCAACGGTCACCCTCTCGTAATGGAATTGGAAATTGGAGCAGCAGTCTCGGTCATAGATTGCGATTGACTACAATGTCTGTGTCTAGATTGGTAGCGGATTTTTCAGATGAGTGCTGGAGGCCTCTTTGAGGGGAAAGTTTTTGAAATCAGGCACTGGAAAATTAAAGGAGACACGGCAAAAATTAATGTCGACCCAGAAGTTGAAAAACTGCGACTCTTGTTCAGTACAAACGACATCCGGGAGGTGTTGGTGACTGACAACGGCGCGCCTTTTACTCACTAAGTGTTCGGAAGTTTCACGAAGGCAAACGGGGTGTGGCACATCTGCACCGCCCCTTGCCACCCGGCTTCGAATGGGCTGGCCGAAAGGACGGTTTTGACGTTTAAAAAGGCTTGAAGAAGCAGACCTCTCGGCACCAGTGGATCCGAGGACGTTGGCACTAGGCGGCCCGACGCAGAGATGTGGGAGATCAAGGATTCGGACTCCGATATGCGGACCTAAGCATGTGAATTTTCCCACGCGGACAAGATGGAGAACAGCCGCCAGTGCTGCCTCCTTCCCCTCCGCCGGTGATCGGCAGGGAAACGGCATTCGCTGTCCAGATAGGTGCTTCTTAATCCGGCCCCGCAGGCGCAAGAGGTGCAACCACGGGCAAAAAGGGCAGATGCCCTCCTGCTTCATTTTCTCTGACAAGAGTTTGGACATTGAGGGAGAGAGATGTTACAATCCGCTGGACCAATTAGCCTCCCAGTGAGCCTCATGGAATACGAGTTCCTCCACTGAGGGGTGGGGGCCCTTCACCAGGTCATTGGACTCTGGTATAAAATCAGCCCAGATGGAAACCGAGCAGGAGCAGTCCCAGCTGGGACTTAGAGTGTACTGTGTGTATAGTTTACTTGATAAATAAATAGGTTTCCCTATGCTTCATGTTTGGACTCCTCTGTGTCCACTAAAGCTACAAATATGCAAAAGTGAAAGTGTAAGTCTGTAATGTGGAGGGTGCCATCTCACATGATTTGAATAAAAACCTACAGTATAGTGCCAAACTGGGTGTGAAAATTCCTAACATCTGCTAAGTGCTCCCTGCTCTTTAAAACTACAAGTCTCAGCAGTGACGCCAATTTAACCATTTCCCAGAGTGTCGAATTCTGTCATCGAGATTGCTTTGTCCAATAGCACAAATGAGCTCTGACCAGTATGATCCGTGAATCAGGAGATAGCGCTCCCTCCTGCGTACTGCTAATCACATGATTCAGACTGCATTCTGCACATAACCCAAAACTGTCATCCTGACTGGAGCACCAATCCCTTGCTAACAAAAGCTGGTGAATGCAATCATTGGCCTAGTTTTTACAACTCTGTTGGGACTCCCACAGGATTGTGGTTTGCACCCTCTGGTGTCCATGAATATTGACCCCAGCAGATCTTTTTTATTCATTTACAGAAATTTGGACGTCGCTGGTTCGGCCAGAATTTATTGCCCATCCCTAGTTGCCCATCAGAAGGTGGTGGTGAGTTGCCTTCTTGAACTGCTGCAGTCCTGGAAGTGTAGGTAAACCCACTGTGCTATTTGGGAGGGAGTTCCAGGATTTTGCCCCAGCGACAGTGAAGGAACAGCACTCTATTTTCAAGTCAGGATGGTGAGTGACTTGGAGGGGAACCTCCAGGTGCTTCTTGTAGCTGGTATACATAGCTGCCACTATGCATCTGTGGTGGAGGATTTGAATGTTTGTGGAAGGGGAAGCAATCAAGCGGGCTGCTTTGTCCTGGATGGTGTTGAGCTTCTTGAGTGTTTTTGGAGCTGCACTCATCCATCCAGGCAAGGAGAGAGCATTCCATTACACTCCTGGCTTGTGCCTTATACTCTGGGTGGACAGTCTTTGAGTGTGGGGGGGGGGGGGGGGGGGGGTTGCCCAGGAAGTGTGTTACTCGCTGTACAATTCCTCGCCTTTGACCTGCCCTGGTAGCCACAGTATTAATATGGCTAGTCCAGTTCAGTTTCTGATCAATGGTAAGCACTGGGATGTTGATTGTGGGGGATTCAGCGATAGTAATGCTGAATGTCATGAAGCGATGATTAGATCCTCTCTTGTAGATGGGCATTGCCTGGCACTTGTGTGGTGTGAATATAACTTGCCACTTTCAGCCCAAGCCTAGATATTGTCCAGGTCTTGCTGCATTTGAACATGGACTGCTTCATTATCTGAGGAGTCACAAACGGTGCTGAACATTGTGCGGTCAAAGAACAAAGAATTGTACAGCACAGGAACAGGGCCTTTGGCCCTCCAAGCCTGTACCGGTCAAATTCGCAAACATCCCCACTTTTAACTATATGATGGAAAGGAGATATTTGATGAAGCAGCTGAAGATGTTGGGCCTAGGACACTACCCTGAGGAACTCCTGCAGTGATGTCTTGGAGCTGAAATGATCTTCATTTGTGCCAAGTATGACAATAACCAGCAGGGAATTTTCCTCCTGATTCCCATTAACTCCAGTTTAGCTAGGGCTCCTTGATGCCATACTCAGTCAAATGCTGCCTTGATGTCAAGGGCAGTCACTCTCACCTCACCTCTGGCATTCAGCTCTTTTGTCCATGTTTGAACAAGGCCATAATGAGGTCAGGAGCTGAATGACCGTGGCAGAACCAAAACTGAGCATGTGTGAGCAGGTTATTGCTGAGTAAGTGTTGCTTGATAGCACTGTTGATGACTCCTTCCATCATTTGCTGATGGAGAGTTGATGAATAGGGTGATAATTGGCTGGGTTGCATTTGTCCTCTTTCTTGTGTACAGGACTCACCTGGGCAATTTTCCACATTGCCGGATAGATGCCAGTGTTGTAGCTGTACTGGAACAGCTTGGTTAGGGATTCAGCAAGTTCTAGAGCACAAGTCTTTGGTACTATTGCCGGAATAGTGTCAGGCCCATAGTCTTTGCAATATCCAATGCCTTCAGTCGTTTCTTGATATCATGTGGAGTGGATCGTATTGGCTGAAGACTGACATCTGTAACCTTGTGGACCTCCGGAGGAGACCAAAATGGACCATCCACGTGGGACTTCTGGCTGAAGATTCTTGCGACTGCCTCAGTCTTGTCTTTTGCACATACATGCTGGGCTACTCCATCATTGAGGATGGGGATATTTATGGAGTCTCCTCCTCCAGTGAGTCATTTAATTATCCGCCACCATTAGTAAGCAGGATTTTGCAGGGTCGGCAGGGCTGTGTTTGGCATTGTCGTTACTGGTGCTTGGACGGATGCCAGGTGGTCCGTCCGCTTTCATTCCTTTTTTGTGTTTTCACAGCGGTTGAATACAACTGAGTGGTTTGTTAGGTCATTTCAGAGGGCATTAAGAGTCAGCCACATTTCTGTGGGTCTGGAATCACATGTAGGCCATATCAGGTCAGGATGGCAGATTTCCTTCCCTAAAGGAGATTAGAAGGCCAGGCTCCTATGTCAAAAGCATTTAATGTTTCCACCATGGCCAGGCTGTGCAGGGAGGCTAATGGGCTTGCTATGTGTCAGAGTGTAGCGAGTTTGGTGGTCTTTGGGATTGGAGAAAATATATTATAACGTGCTTTGTCTTGAACAATCAAGATGATCTGCACCAGGCAAGTAAGTGACTTGAAACCGCTCATTAAGAATTCATTGCATGAGCAATACTGGACACCATGAATGTCATGCCATTCGTGAAATCCTGAGGGTGCTAAGGGTTAGTTAATGACTGGAATACATCAGATAATCGGTGGCGATAGGGGAGTTTGACCTCAAGGGCAATTGAGTTCCTAATTTTGCTTTCAGTAAGCATTTTACAGTTTAACTTTACTGTAAACTCTGTAACAATTAAGTTGGGATTCTTTTGGTGTAATTAGCTTTAAATTCATTACAGAGAAGAAAAAAGGAACTTTCTTTGATTCACCATCATTCATACGGGAAAACAAAGTGTGCCTATTAGATTAAGTGGGCAGCAGTTTAAATTGCCATAATTTTGAATTGGAGATTTAAATCACAAACACGAGCATTGTGTTACACGGATTACTTGGCATCACCATCACTAGGTTGACACATCTAGGTGCTGTTGCTGGAATTGCTCCATTAACAGATGCTCAAGTGTTGCTTGCTAAAAACGGAATGGATTCTAGGTCCTGCAGTTAGAATTCCCATGTCAGTAACGATGAAGCTGACAAAATAATTAATTTATTTTGCTATATCTGGCTTCAAAACCAGAATTCAAATTTGGCTCCAATTTAATTGCTGTCTAACTTATTCCCTGAAACTGCAGCAGGATGGTTTTAGCATCAGAATTTCTTGTGCTTCTGAAGCATAAATCATGACAGCTGTTTGCATAAACTTACTGCTTGAATAAAGAAAACCTACTTAGAAAAGCTCATGTTGAAGAAGTTACATCTGACTAAATTCTGTTTTAACGTTTGTACTTCAGTTTGTGCATGACTATTTTCTCTATCACTTTTTAATTTACTTCATGTTTCCAGCAGGTATATTTTTAAAAATCATGACGTGCAGGACTTTTAGGTTGCACTATGTTTTGCCATGCAAAGCACACAAGAGCAAAGTGCAAACATTAGCTCAAATGTTTTACGTGACTTTGTCACCCAATGCCTATACGTCAAAACATAGTATTTAGGCCAGATTAAAGCAGAACATTAATAATTTACAATACTCTTTATATTACTTCAGAACAATAACATCTTACAATGAACAGGTACAAAGTGGCATATCCATTTCTTAAAAAATAAAGGCACTCAGATTATTCCAGAGACTTTATTCCTAATTGGGACAGTCTACTTCTTAATTAATTACCCACAAAATCAGTGACCTGGACCAGTGTTTGACAATGTGCCACATAACAATGTGGCAGACCCAAAGGAAAATTACGCCCAGTGAGCCTGCCCAAAAGTGTGTTATAACCAAAAAACATTCTTAACCCCTCACCTCCCATTTAAAATAACTTAACCCAGTTCAATCCTATTCAACAATAGTCAGTATACACTTCACACCAACATTACACTTGGTGTTGTGCAAGTGTAAAGGCAATTGACCTGCATCCCGAGTGAAGCAGAGCGAGATTCACTTCTCAAGAGCATTTCTCCGCTTCACCCAGTGTCTTGTTGAGCCCCAATTTCAGATTTAGGTTTCAGCTGTACTACCAGTGCGGCATCAGTTCCACGTCAGCCTGGCAAGACAATTATAAAGTAGATGCATAGGACAATTCTATTAGCCAGGAGCATACAATCCCCTCTTATTTTACACACCATCCCCAATACCACACGGCTTTACACCGGGTATTAAGAGATATTGAAAGATATTATTTCAAAAACTGACCTTCAATCATTGTATTTTTAACAGATTGCAGCCAGTTGTCATGTTTTCCTCTCGCTCACATGTATTTGGTGCACAATAGAACATCCTTCAGAGCCTTTTTTGTGATTATAGTGATTTTGACGTTGACAGAGACTGCAGCTACATATCATACAAAGGAAATTCTACTGGCTGTAAAAATATTGCAATATCTTTGGTACTGGAGTCATGTTGTAATGTCCATCGATTTGCAAGGACTATGCAATGAAGAAAAGTGTTTTTCTGAGGGGTGATGGCAAAGCCAATAAATATATTTATGTTTCATTTGAAGTTGCTTTGTTTGAAGTGGAATGCTATGTGCACCATGAACATTGTGTGTAATGATTTGAAAAATAAATTTCCTTTAAGGATTTGGATGTGCTAAAGTAGTTTTGTTTGTAAACCTTCACATGAAAATTAATTTTTTCACCGATGTACACAGTGCAACTGAGTAACATGGGAAGTCAAATAGTACCGATATATAAAACTGTCTTAATAATAATACTAATCATTTATTGTCACAAGTAGGCTTCAATGAAGTTACTGTGAAAAGCCCCTGCTCAGGGACACCGGTACGGGAATTGAACCTGCGCTGCTGGCCTTGTTCTGTACTACAAGTCAATTCTTTAGCCCACTGTGCTAAACCAGCCCCTGGTTTACATACCATCCGTTTCCAAAGTCCTCAAAATATGATATTTTCAAGTGTCATTCACATGCAAGTGTCAAGCTCACAACCAGCCATTAATCTGCACATCAATTCATTCCTGCACCTTAACTCATCTACATCAATAGGAATAATGCTATTGGATCCACAGAACAGTAATTCACCAATGATAGTTAGAACAATGTGCAAGGATCTACAAAGTGCAGACGCAAAAGACATTCAAACCTCTGTCGATTCAACAATATTTCCTGTTTATATCCTGCTCAGAAGTACTTACACATAATATACTTCAGCTTTTTCTTCAAAACGGGCAGAGAAAAATGATAGGGCCATCTGCAATAGTTGAATAGATAATGGTGTCTCATTGGTATTGGCACTTACACCCTATTGCACATTAAAAGTGACCAGTGTTCAATGCAAGTGCTTGAGTGCCAGGTTAGTTTCTGACTGGGGCTTGCTGAGTTGAACAATCTCCTTTAATCTAAGACTGCAATTCGAGACAGATGGCTTGTTCCTGGAAGCAAGCATATTTTAGCTCTTCAAAATGTTAAATGCATGCATGTAATGGTTGTTTCTGCAGCTAACACAGCAATAGTATGTTGTTAAAAATTGTGCTCTTCGTCAAAGCTACTCAATTCTATAATCAAACATTAAGAGCGTTAATGGGAGATGTGACGCAACTCTACGCTTGACATTTAACATTGAACTATCATCTGTGATTCAATATCAATATTGTTTGGCAACATAGATTCCAACAGGTTCAGGTGTATAGGGACAACAAACCAGGGGTAAAACAAGTGAAATAAGTCACAAACAAATTGTTGAAATTCTGAAATAGAAATTGCAAATAATGGAAATACCCAGCATCTGCAATCAAAGAACCTAAATCATGATTTAGGTTGATTACCTTTCCTCAGTCAGCCCAGTCCCGGGACATCACTGCAGGGTAGTGTCCAAGGCCCAATCATGGTCAGCTGCTTCATCAATGACCCTCCTTCCAACGTAAGGTCAGATTTGGGGATGTTCACTGATGATTGCACAATATTCAGCACTATTCGCGACTCCTCAGACACTGAAGCAGTCCACGTGCAAATGCAGAAAGATCGGGACAATATCCAGGATTTGGCTGACAAATGGCAAGTAACATTCACGCCACACAAGTGCCAAGCAATGACCATCTCCAACAAGAAAGGTTTAAACCATCGCCCCTTGACATTCAATGGCATTACCATCACTGAATCTCCCACTATCAACACCCTGGGGGTTACCATTGACCAGAAACTGAACTGGAATAGCCACATTAATGCTGTGGCTATAAGAGCAGGCCAGAGACTAGGAATCCTGTGGCAAGTAACTTACCTCCTGACTCCCCAAAGCATATCCACTATTTACAAATCAGGAGTGTGATGGAATACCCCCAAGTGGCACGACACCATCCAGGACAAAGTAGCCCACTTGATTTACACCCTTTCCACAAACATTCACTCCCTCCAGCACAATGCACAGTAGCGACAGTGCGTACCATCTACAAGATGCACTGCAGGAAGGCTCCTTACGCAGCACCTTCCAAACTCACGACCAGGACCACCGAGGGGAGAAGAGCAGCAGAAACCTGGGAACACCACCACCTGGAAGTTCCCCTCCAAGTTACTCACCACCCTGACTTGGAAACATATTGCCATTCCTTCACTGTCGCTGGGTCAAAATCATGGAACTCCCTCCCTAAAAGCAAAGAGGGTGCACTTACACAACAGGGATTGCATCAGTTCAAGAAGGCAGCTCACCACCACATTCTGAAGGGAAATTAAGGATGGGCAACAAATGCTGGTCTAGCCAACGTAGCCCACATCCGTAAAAATAACTGAAAAGAAAAGAACTGTGTAGGCACGAGTCAGCTGAAAGGTAGAGAATAATAGGTCAGTTTTTGTCTGCCGTATGTTTCTGATTGGACAGTTTAAGTGGCCTGTTGGTGGGTTTACTTGGTGGGTGAAGGCTGTAATGATCTGTACATCTGTACATACATCTGCACATACACCAGGGACTACAGACAGATGTAATAGCCACAGCATCACTAGAGGGCATCGGAGACGGGTATAAAGGTTCCAACCCAAGGGAGGATCCGCCTCTTTCAGAAGCACAGGGCTAGTGAGCAGCAGCAGACAGAGACAGCTCAGCATAGGCAGTTTACCTTAGCTTCACTGGTCATACCTCTTGATTGTATTATATCTAGCTAAGCTCTGGAAACAGAACAAACCCACTGAATAAAGTATTTGTGTTAACTGGAAATCTACAATCTTTATTCAGACTTAGAGAATAACATATGTTACCAGGAATGATTTCAGAAAGCTAGCTAGACATCAGCAAGAGAAGAAAAACTTAAACCGGATATTCGACTGTGGAAGACTTCGCAGCAAATGGATCCTCGGCGACTAACTGATTCAGTGGAACTTGTTGGAACTCCATGGCAGCTGGAAACAACCGGTAATTTAATTTATAACTGGAAAATGTTTGAACAGCTGTTCCAAATATTTATCACAGCTAATGATTTAAGCACTGCCTCTGATGCAACAACAATAGCCCCACTACTCTCAACAGGAGGGCATGAAGCTACAGAAATCTATAATTGCTTTATTACATAGAAGGTGAGGACAACACCAAAGTAGACGTTTAACTCGAAATATTTGCTGAACGCTGTAACAGTCCGGTGAGATGCTGGGAAGATTTAACTCATCAGAGAAACGGAGGGCCCATCACTGATTTTATTACATATCTCAAATTAATACAACAAGGCTGTGATTATGCTGATTTCAGAGACACTGTGATAATGCATCAATTAATTTCTGCACTATCTGATAAAAGTTTGAGGGAAGAACTTTCACAAAATAAGTATCTAACTCTAGAAATCGCTGTACAAAAATGCCTTGCTGATGAACAAAAACAAAATCAGTACTTTGAGTCTCTACAAACACAGAATCATCATTTAGAAAACAAAATCGGTAAAAATGGCACGAACACTCACCACGAGGCAGAGTTGAATCGGAGAAAGGCGGATGTTTTGAGCGGCAGCCATCGTGCGAAAGGAGCCGCACATGCTCAGTTGCGAAAAGAGGGCACAGTACAGGAAACTCAGTGTGGACAAGGGCAATCGAGTCCTACGCATGACGTCATGCGCGTCATGATGTCAGAGGAACAGGACCACACCCACTTAAAAGGGAAATGCACGAAAATGAACAAAAAGAAATTTAAAGCTGCAAAACCCAATTTTCTTGCCTAAAAAGACAGAGCAATGCCCAAACTTACACCAGCAGTTGAAAATAACTTTCACAACACCCTGGAACAAGCAGCTAGCGCCACCCTAGAAGATGATTTGGTCCTTGTAGACTACGACTCGGACGAAGATTTCATCTTGGGTGATGGCTACCCCAGTACCAAATCCTAACAGCAACTAGGTGTTGTATCGTGAAGACCCCGACGATGAGTTCTTCGGAATGGGGAATCTGCAGCCAGCATATATGACATCCCGACTCGGGAGTGCAGGATTATGCTGCGGCCTGACGCCAAGAAACAGAGAGTGGTCCACGCACCACGAAGGGTCCCAGCCGCCACACAAGAAGATGATTTATTCATTGAATATGAAGAGAACAATTTGTCCAATGAACAATACACACAATACTGCTCAGACATGGCTGAGTTATTCGGTGATCCTGATCACAGCATCAGCAACACGGTTGAAAAGCTCAATACGACTCTTCTCATGGTAGATGAATCCAATACCATGGTGCCATGGCAGATTGCCTGTACATTGGATGACAGCAATACCCAAGATGAAGACAACGCCACACAGAGAGCACAGAGCGACTCCGTTGAGAGAGCACAGATCGACGCTCCAGCGAGAACACTGCACGACTCCACAGAGAGAGCGATGACAAACTCCACAGAGAGAGCAATGAAGGACTCCACAGAGAGAGCGATGACAAACACCACAGAGAGAGCGATGAAGGACTCCACAGAGAGAGCGGTGAAGGCCTCCACAGAGAGAACGATGACAAACTCCACAGAGAGAGCGATGAAGGACTCCACAGAGAGAGCGATGAAGGACTCCACAAAGAAAGTGACGCAAGCCTCTACAGATAGCTCGGTGACAGACTCAAAAATGTAAGCAAGCAAATACTCCACAGCGAACGCCATGCATGTACAAGACCATGAAGATCTATCAAGCTTATTTGAGCCACCAGAAGAAGACACTGAATGTCTACCCACTGTATGTGAGACAAGTGACGAAGAAATCACAATTCCCATACAGGATGTGCAGGATCACAGCGAGACTGACAGATCTCAGCTCGCCTGCACAGAAGCACTCAATAATCAGAGGACAGCCTCCCATGAGCCCAGAGAGACCACGTCAATAGAAATCTTGAAGATTTTGACTCCAGAAAAGGAGTACTAAGAGATCACAGATGATTCAAATGAACCTGAAATGACTCCAAAAGAGGAGCACCTAGAAATCAATGATGATTCAAGTGAACCAGAAATGACTCGAGAAGAGGAGTACCAAGTAAGCAAAGAAGAGGAATTGAATCCACCACAAATGACTGATGTCACCAACATCAATGCAACATCAGATCATTCTCACAATTCTCAAGAAGATATGCTCAATGTAGCAGACACCACAAAGGATACTGACACCAATAACTGTGACAATGACTCAAATCATCCACATGGCACACTCATTGAGCGCAACAAGAACAACAAAAACCGCAAGAAGCACAGCAGAAACAAGAACAGCAACAACAAAAACAACATGCAGCGCAACAAGAATGACAAAAGCAACAAGAAGCATCCCAGAAACAACAAGCACGACAAAAAAAAGAACAAGAATAAAAGCGAAAACAACGAAAACTGAATCAACACGCATGACAAAAAGAACAAGAACGACAACAACAAGAATGCCAACGAAAACAACCAAGACAGAAACGACTGAAACAACAACAATGAAACAATGACCCGTCCAACATGGTACAACTCTGCAAGTAAAGGACAATGCCACAACACACTGCGAAACAATGACAAGACTACAAACATGCCATGGCATGATAAAGAATCTCACGAATTCACATCTGCTCCAGAACAAACAAGCAAAACAGCTTTCACAAACGATGACATACAGAATCAATACCACAAACACAGGAAAACGTCGAGGTCAGACAACGGTGCGACACAGAATCGCTACCCGCAATCAAATGGAACAGGGGAAAAAGGTGTCCACATCATTAAACGACTCATCAGCAAAGCAGCCGGGTCACGTTCCGACATCAACCTAGCTCTGTTATCGTACCGAGCAACCCCATTGAGCTCAGGACTGTCGCCAGCACAAATGCACTTTGGCAGAGACATACGGACAACCCTACCGGCAAAGCAATTCCGAGACCCCGGCCACGCACCGGTTCCCGACGACATGCGGGCATTATGCTCCAAACAAAAACTATGCTACGATCACCATGCCATCCCACTCAAGCCACTGACAATGGGTGACACCATCAGATTCAGGGACCCAGAAAGCGGATGGTCTGAGTCAGCCACGGTGATCAGGCAGGAGGCACCACGGTCCTACATTGTCAAATCGTCTGCGGGAGTACTTTTTCACTGTAACCACCGGGATCTATTAGAGATTCGACCTACAACGCCAGTATTTCCCACACTGGACTTGACCGAGTCCATATGTCCACAGGACGTTCCTCGCCACACAACGCCAGACAGTACTCTTGATGATATCAAATAAACCATCACTACTACCACCGTTAAGACGCTCCAGCGGAAGCAATAAGGCACCCGACCGACTAGATTTGTAACCACACTTCAACACACGCACAAGACGAATATGGACATTTCTCACAATGGACTCACAACACAGTTAATTGTTTCTGTATTACTTTTATCATTTTCACAGTGTGCAGATTTGCATATTCTCACCACTTGTTATGTACAGTTTTCTTGAGGCCAGTCTAGAACACATGTCCAATAAAAGGGGGGGATGTAGTGATCTGTACATCTGTACATACATCTGCACATACACCAGGGACTACAGACAGATGTAACAGCCATAGTATCACTAGAGGGCAGCATCCGAGATGGGTATAAAGGGTCCAGCCCAAGGGAGGATCCGTCTCTTTCAGAAGCACAGGGCTAGTGAGCAGCAGCAGACAGAGATAGCTCAGCATAGGCAGTTTACCTTAGCTTCACTGGTCATATCTCTTGACTGTATTATATCAAGTTAATCTCTGGAAAGAGAACAAACCCACGGAATAAAGTATTTGTGTTAACTGGAAGTCTACAATCTTTATTCAGACTTAGTGAATAACATAAAGGTTGACACATGAAGGCACATATGGTGTGCAGAGGTATGGTTTGCATGATGCAAATGCATCTGCCAATGATTGCTGACAAGAGCAGCATGGGCATGGGGTTGGTGAAGACCAAAAGCAGCAGAAAGTATGGAGATACCCTGGCTGGAGATAAGGTTTCTGGGCAGGAAGGAATGGGATTGGCATAGGAAGGATGGAAGGAATGGGCTGGGGATGGCATGAGAAGGAGGAGGCAGCATGGGAGGTGTGGTAGATGAGGTGATGGAATTTGTTATGGGTGGCACAAAGCTATTCTTTGCACTAATAATGAAAATTCACTCGATTTTAATGAAAAAGTTTTAGACCAGCTGTCAGTTGAATGAAAAGAATAAAGTTGTGTCGATTCTATAGATGAAGAAGATGGTCACACTCAGTACCCTCCAGAGTATCTACACAGTCTATTTCCAATGGGCAAGCCGCCACACAAACTTTGGCTCAAAGAAGGAGTAGTTATAAAGTTGCTACAAAATCTAAATCCTAAACGAGGGCCTTATCATTGAACAAGATGGATAGTTAGGAAGCTGCTTTCTGCGAGGATGGATGCTGAAATTATGACAGGTAGGTTCCAAAGAAACAGAGGCCTAAATCCTCCCGTCCTTCCTGCCACAGGAATCATCGCATGCGGGACAGGGAATTTAGCGGACAAGCAAAATGTCCATTGACCTCGTGGAAATCTCTGGTCCCGAGGCGGTGGGATCAGAAAATCATGCTCACAGTGTTTATTTTGTGAATAATATTGAGCCTGTCAAATGTAAACCTACCATTTCACCTCCGGAAAAACAGTAACCAGACATTTATATGCTATGGCCACAAACAAGTCACAAGGCGAGACTCCAGACAAATTTGTATTTATATTCCAAAGGCTGTTTTTACACATGGACATTTTTAAGCAGCTTCTTCCAAAGTGAGAAGTTTTGATTCTATTACAGATTGTGGTGAAATAATAACCAGTAATCCCGTACTTAAAGAAGCATCATTGAAATAAGGAGTGGAATTTTGAGCCCGCTATCGCCGTCAGCATGAACCTCAACACCGGTGAAAAATCCGGCGAGAATCGGGAAACGGGCGTTATTGACTGCACCCACATGGCTCTGCATTCCACATGGCGGCAGGGGTGTCATTGAGGAACCGCAAGGTATTCCACTATCACAATGTTCAGATCGTCTGTGACCACATGATGCATATCATGCAGGTGTGAGCCCATTTCCTGTGGAGCATCCACGATAGCGACATCTTGGCGAGCTCGCAGATCCCAGCCATTTTCAAGAGTAAGCGGCAGCTGGAAGGATGGCTCCTCGGGGACAAAGGCTACCCATTCAGGTGGTGGTTATGATGCCAGTGCGGGGGCAACAAATACTCGCTACAATGAGGCTCATGTGTCAAAGCGTGCTCTGGTCGAGCAGGCAATTGGCCTGTTTAAGTTGCGGTTCCGGTGCCAGGACCAGTCGGGGGAGCCCTCCAACACAGTCCCCAGCGGGTGCCTTGCATCATTGTGGTGCACTGTGCTCTGCACAACCTGGTACTGCAGTGGGGCGAGCAGTTGGACCAGGAGGACATGGAGGAACGTCACGTCTCCTCTGATGAGGAGGATGTTGAGGAGGGTGGTGACAGGCAACCCATAGAGGAGGAGGAGGAGGAAGGACCTCGGACAATAGCCAGCAGCCACATGGGACGCAGGTTTAGGGTCATCCTCATAAGCATCATGGTTTGGGGACAACCAGGACTATGGGCCAGGTTTCTCCGCTATCTGTCAAGGCGGGCCGTACCGGCGCCGAGGAGTGGCGTGAACCACTCCAGCGTCGGGCCACCCAGAAGGTGCGGAATCCTCCGCACCTTCAGGGGCTACGCCGGCGCCGGCAGGGTTGGCGCTGCGCCAAAGGGCCTCCGCCAGCCGGCGCGAGTTGGCACATGCGCAGGAAAGCCAACATGTTCTGGCGTGATCCCAGCGCATGCACAGGGGGGTTCTTCTCCGCGCCTGCCATGGCGGACCGTTACAGCGGCCGATGCGGAGGGAAAGAGTGCCCCCACGGCACAGGCCCGCCCGCCTGTGGTGGGCCCCGATCGTGCGCCAGGCCACCGTGCCCCCCCCCCCCCCACCACCCCCCCGGGCCAGCACCCTCCCAAGGACTCTGCAGGCCGCCCGCAGAGCCAGGTCCCACCGGTAAGGAACTTGTTTGATTTACGCAGGCGGGACTGGCCGAAAACGGGCGGCCACTCGGCCCATCGCAGAGCGGAGAATCGGCAGGGGGGGGGGGGGGCCACTGCCAACGGTCCCCGGCTGGCGTGACGCGAGCCCCGACCCGCCAAAAAAGCAGCGCCGGAGAATCCGACAGCCGACGTAGGGGCGGGATTCACGCCGCCTCCCGGCGATTCTCCGGCCCGGCGGGGGGCCGGGGAATCCCGCCCATGGTGTCAACATCTCTCCCTTTTTCTTTTTTTCTTTAAATTTAGAGTACTCAATTCATTTTTTCCAGTGAAGGGACAATTTATCATGGCCAATCCACGTAACCTGCACATCTTTGGCTTGTGGGGGCGAAACCCACGCAAACACGGGGAGAATGTGCAAACTCCACACGGACAATGACCCAGAGCCAGGATCGAACCTGGTACCTCGGCGCTGTGAGGCTGCAGTGCTATCCACTGTGCAACCGTGCTGCCCTGGTCTTACATCTTTTCGCTACTGTGGTACCTGCGCGAGGTCATTGACATAGTCGCTTCATTCATGGGCAGGCGCTAATGTAATTGACCGGACGCTGCAGAGAATGATGAGGGCTTGTAGCGATACTCCTCTTATCCTCTGCAATATATTTGACTCCTGCTTGACAGATGCTGAGCACAACCTGCCGTTAAATGGGGTGACCTAAGGGCCGAGAGAGGCTGAATGACACACCTCAGCTCCTCCGAGGTCAGGGGTCCCGATGTGTTTCTTCATCTACCGATAAGGTGGACAGAATGTTTTCAGTCAATGGCATCCTCATAACTAGAGAATACCGGCATACATCATAGGCCTGAGCGTTGCTATGGGTGCTGGGGGTTGGCGGGGAACCTTCCATGTGTGAGGGGTTGAGGGTGGTGGGGGGGGGCTGCACCATGAGCAATGCGGCACTACTGCATCATCAGTGTGGGAGGTGAGAGAGACATTGTTCTGCCACTCCCTCAATGCATGCAGTTTGCACGAAGGTTGGCAGAGCAGAGCGCCATGGCATGAGAGCGTGGAAGCTCTTTATGGGAGAACAAAATGAATTTTAGCACAAGTTAGTTATTACAATGGTGACTTACACTACTAGTGCCTAGGATCAGCCGTGCCCACTCGGTGACTATTGTTTCTTAGTCTTCCTCCCACATCCCGCTATATCTAGTTGGATCCCCAGGATCCAGAGCTGAGGTTGAGGTGACTTGCTGATTTCAATGTCCTGTTGTCTGAGATGACCTTGGTGGGCATTCCCTGAGAGGCGGGGACCTTGAAGGTCCGGGCCTGCTTTTGGGCAACAGGGGTGTTGCAGTGCTGCTCTCCAGGGTGTGCTGGACTGGAGGTGTGTCTCTCTGAGGGAGGGGGGTGTCAGATGGGCTGGACACCTCTTGGGTCTCCAGGATGGAAAGCACTGGGCTGTGCTCCTGCAAATCCTGTTCCCTTTTGGTGCCTGGGGACCCCGGGCTCCTCCATGGCATAGAGGGGCAGCTGGAATGAGACCTAGAAGCCCTGCCATCCTCTGATGCTGACACTTAGATTCCCCCTCGTATCCACACCATGCAATTGAAGGACTGCACCATGAGATCATGCCCTCAGTCACGGAGGTCATGGCCTAAACCATGGAGTGGACATGCCCCACCATGGAATGCATATCCTGCCCAAGGCCTCCACTGCAGCCGCCACCCTCACAATGTTGGCTTTGTTGTGACAGTCTGACGGCACCAGCTCCTCAAGAGAGAAGGCGCTGGGACTTCTCCAGTTGGACTTGCAGTCTGAGGAGGTATGCTGTCATCCCTTCCTGATGCTTGCGACTCTGCATTTGCAGTTCCAGTAGCTCTGGGACAACCAAATCCAGCAGCAGGTTATCGGCCTGGAGCTCAGCAGAGTCCTGGGCTCCAGCATTCCTCAGAATTCTGGATCCCTGGGACGTCCCGCCTCCACCTGCTGTGGATCTTCTGGTGTGAAGTGCTTTCCAGTGAGTGACCCAGAAGCCTGCCTACTAAGTATTCCCACTGGGGTGTGAATATCTGCGCCGGTGGAGGGTGCGGATGACAGGTGTGGCGTCTGTTCAGTGCCGCTTTCTGAGAGGTCTGACCCGGAGCTGCTCGGGTCCATGTTGTCCAGGGGTCACGAGGATGGTCTGGGCTGGTCTGCTAAATGACCTGTAGTGGAAGGGAGCTGTTATTATTGCGGGACCGGGGAACACTGATAGGACAGTGTTCACTCATGTGAGGCTTGCTGTGTTGAGGGTTCTCACTTGTGCCTTTGGCCCAGGTCTCGCCCTCTGCACAGCTGCAGCCATGATCCTCGGCGGCAAGCTCAAGGGTTTGTTTCCCAAATGGAGTCCGGGTCTTGAGCTCTGCCATCACTCCAGCCGGTTGTGCCCACTCACACTTGTGCTCGAGTTTGTCCCACAATGAGACAGATGGGGAGTCGTGCCAGGTCAGTGGTGAGGTTGTGTGCCATGTGCGAGAGATGAGTGGCAGCGGGGATGTGAGGAGCATAGAAACATAGAAAACAGGAGCAGCATGAAGCCACTCGGCTCTTCGAGGCTGGTCTGCCATTCATCATGATCATGGCTGATCAGCAAGCTCAATATCCATATCCCGCATTCCTCCCATATCCTTTGATTCCCTTCGCCCTATATCTAACTGCTTCTTGAAAACATACAATGCTTTAGCCTCAACTACTTCCTGTGGTAATAAATTTCACAGGCTCACCACGCTCTGGATGAAAAAAATTCTTCTAATCTCTGTCCTAAATGGTCTACCACCCGGCGGTATCCTCAGACTGTGACTCCTGGTTCTGGACACAACATTATTGGGACCATCCTTCCTGCATCTACCCCGTCTAGTCCTGTTAGAATTTTATATGTTGCTATGAGAGCCCCCCTCATTCTTCTGACAATCCTAACTGATTCAATCTCTCCTCATCCGTCAGTGCCGCCATCCCAGGGATCAATCAGTAAACTTCCTCGCTACACTCCTTCTCGAGGGAGAACATCCTTCCTCAGATAAGGAGACCAAAACTGCACACAATATTCCAGATGTGGCCTCACAAAGGCCCTGTATAATTGCAGCAAGACATCTCTGCTCCGGTACTCTCGCAATGAAGGACAGCATAACATTTTCCATCATTACCGTCTGCTGTATCTCCTCTGCTCCGGTACTCTCGCAATGAAGGACAGCATAACATTTTCCATCATTACCATCTGCTGTATCTCCTTGCTTACCTTATTGGTGGGCGAGGATACGCAGGTCTCATTGCACATTCCCCTCTCCTAATTTAAGGCCATTCAGATAATAGTCTGCTTTCTTGTTTTTGCTATCAAAGTGGATAACTTGCATTTATCCAAATTATACTGCATCTGCCATTCATTTGCCCACTCACTCAACTTGTCCAAATCACACTGAAGGATCTCTGCATCCTCCTCAGAACTCACCCTCCCACCCAACTTGGTGTGATCTGCAAATTTGGAGATATTACATTTTGTTCCCTCGTCTAAATCATTAATATATATTGTGAATAGCTGGGAACCGACCACTGAACCCTGTGGTTATGGGTCAGGGTTTCGAGAACCCCAAAGTGTATCATGGAGTTCACCTGACCCACAAGTTTTAATAGATTGTGGTATGGGGAGCACACAGCTTACTCTACAGGTATGGTACAGCAGAAATGGAACAGTATTTTTAAAAACAAAACAATGTTTATTCTATGAACTCAAGTTACCATTTTTAAAACAAACAGTGAATAAACAGTGAACAGTGAGCTAAGGTAGACTGGGAGCAAGCTAAGGTAGACTGGGAGCAAAGACTTTATGGTGAAACAGTTGAGGAACAGTGGAGAACCTTCCAAGCGATTTTTCACAGTGCTCAGCAAAAGTTTATACCAACAAAAAGGAAGGACGGTAGAAGGAGGGAAAATAGGCCGTGGATATCTAAGGAAATAAGGGAGAGTATCAAATTAAAGGAAAAAGCATACAAAGTAGCAAAGATTAGTGGGAGACTAGAGGACTGGGAAATCTTTAGGGGGAAACAGAAAGCTACTAAAAAAGCTATAAAGAAGAGTAATATAGATTATGAGAGTAAACTTGCCCAGAGTATAAAAACAGATAGTAAAAGTTTCTACAAATATATAAAACAAGAAAGAGTGGCTAAGGTAAATATTGGTCCTTTAGAGGATGAGAAGGGAGATTTAATAATGGGAGATGGGGAAATGGCTGAGGAACTGAACAGGTTTTTTGGGTCGGTCTTCACAGTGGAAGACACAAATAACATACCAGTGACTGATCGAAATGAGGCTATGACAGGTGAGGACCTTGAGAGGATTGTTATGACTAAGGAGGTAGTGACAGGTAAGCTAATGGGGCTAAAGGTAGACAAGTCTCCTGGACCTGATGGAATGCATCCCAGAGTGCTAAAAGAGATGGCTAGGGAAATTGCAAATGCACTAGTGATAATTTACCAAAATTCACGAGACTCTGGGGTGGTCCCGGCGGATTGGAAATTAGCAAACGTGACACCATTGTTTTAAAAAGGAGGTAGGCTGAAAGCGGGTAAATAAGCCAGTGAGCTTAACCTCTGTAGTAGGGAAGATGCTGGAATCTATCATCAAGGAAGAAATAGCGAGGCATCTGGATGGAAATTGTCCCATTGGGCAGACGCAGCATGGGTTCATAAAGGGCAGGTCGTGCCTAACTAATTGAGTGGAATTTTTTGAGGACATTACCAGTGCGGTAGATAACGGGGAGCCAATGGATGTGGTATATCTGGATTTCCAGAAAGCTTTTGACAAGATGCCACACAAAAGGTTGCTGCATAAGATAAAGATGCATGGCATTAAGGGGAAAGTAGTAGCATGGATAGAGGGTTGGTTAATTAATAGAAAGCAAAGAGTGGGGATTAATGGGTGTTTCTCTGGTTGGCAATCAGTAGCTAGTGGTGTCCCGGAGGGGTCAGTGTTGGGCCCACAATTGTTCACAATTTACATAGATGATTTGGAGTTGGGGACCAAGGGCAATGTGTCCAAGTTTGCAGACGACACTAAGATGAGTGGTAAAGCAAAAAGTGCAGAGGATATTGGAAGTCTGCAGAGGGATTTGGATAGGCTAAGTGAATGAGCTAGGGTCTGGCAGATGGAATACAATGCTGACAAATGTGAGGTTATCCATTTTGGTAGGAATAACAGCAAAAGGGATTATTATTTAAATGCTAAAATATTAAAACATGCTGCTGTGCAGAGAGACCTGGGTGTGCTAGTGCATGAGTCGCAAAAAGTTGGTTTACAGGTGCAACAGGTGATTAAGAAGGCAAATGGAATTTTGTCCTTCATTGCTAGAGGGATGGAGTTTAAGACTATGGAGGTTATGCTGCAATTGTATAAGGTGTTAGTGAGGCCACACCTGGAGTATTGTGTTCAGTTTTGGTCTCCTTACTTGAGAAAGGACATACTGGCACTGGAGGGTGTGCAGAGGAGATTCACTAGGTTAATCCCAGAACTGAAGGGGTTGGATTACGAGGAGAGGTTGAGCAGACTGGGACTGTACTCATTGGAATTTAGAAGGATGCTGGGAATCTTATAGAAACATATAAAATTATGTAGGGAATAGATAGGATAGATGCGGGCAGGTTGTTTCCACTGGCGGCTGAAAGCAGAACTAGGGGGCATAGCCTCAAAATAAGGGGAAGTAGATTTAGGACTGAGTTTAGGAGGAACTTCTATGGAATCTATGAAGTTCTATGGAATCTATGGAATTCCTTGCCCAGTGAAGCAGTAGAGGCTCCTTCATTAAATGTCTTTAAGATAAAGATAGATAGTTTTTTGAAGAATAAAGGGATTAAGGGTTATGGTGTTCGGGCCGGAAAGTGGAGCTGAGTCCACAAAAGATCAGCCATGATCTCATTGAATGATGGAGCAGGCTCAAGGGGCCAGATGGCCTACTCCTGCTCCTAGTTCTTATGTTTTTATATCTTAGCAACCATTAATTCAAAGATAATCCCCAAAGAATACAACACTGCGGAACCTGTATGCTGTCCTTTTGCACCCAAAAGACTTGACAAACCTTTAAACATAAGCACATCAGAGTTTACAGTCACTACTGAAACCATTTATAATTCTTCTGAATTCACTAAATGATTAAGAGATGGTCCTTCATGGCAGAGAGCTCAAGAATACAGCTGCTTTGGCTGACTTTAGCTGCAACACACTGAAACACGAAACCAAAAGACACAGACACGCCCAAGCTTTTCTCAAAGTGAAACTAAAAAGCAGAACCAGAGCTCAGCTCCACCCACACTCTGACATCACCGCAGTAACATGAGCAGCTAACCATTTCTTAAAGCAACATTCTCATGACATACCCCACTAGTCACTGCATGCCAATTTGAAAAAATCCGTTAATTCCTACTTTTTGTTTCCTATCCAGCAACAAGTTTTCTATCCATCTCAGTACACTACTAATCCCATGTGTTTTAATTTTACACCCTAACCTCTTCTGCGGGACTTTGTCAAAATCCTTCTGAAAGTCCAAATATACTACATTCAATGCCCCCCCCCCCCTCATCAACTCTACTAGTTACATACTCGAAGAATTCAAGTAGATTTGTCAAGCATGATTTCCATTTTGTAAATCCATGCTGACTCTGTCTTATCCTGCCACCGTTTTCCAAGTGCTCAGCTATAAAAACTTTGATAATGGATTCTAGGATTTTCCCCATTACTGATGTCAGGTTTACTGGTCTATAATTCCCTGCTTTCTCTCTACCTCCCTTTTTAAGGGTTACGTTAGCTACCCTCCAATTTGCATGAACTGCTCCAGAGTCTATAGAATCTTGGAAGATGACCACCTATGCCTCCACTATTTCGAGAGCCACTACCATAAGTCCGGTATGTAGATTATCAGGCCTTGGGGATTAATCATCCTTCAATACCACCAATTTCCTCAACGCCTTGGGCAGAATTTATTGGCTATTCACGCCGGCAGGGTATTCCAGTCCCACCGATGGGGATAGGGTTTCCCGGCGCTAAGGAGTGCAATCAACGGGAACCCTGTTGATAGCGGCAGGACCTGAAAATCCCGCTGGCGGGCTGCCTCCACCGCCGAAATCCACGCGCTCGTTTGCTCTGTAAATCCTGCCCCATGTCTCTACTAATGTTGATCTCCTTCAGTTCCTCCCTCTTACTAAACCCTGCATTCCCCAACATTTCTGGTATCTGATTTATGTCCTCACTTGTGAAGACACAACCAATGTATTTAGTTGCTCAGCCATTTCACCATTCTACATTCCCTTGTTTCTGACTGTAAGGGACCTACATATGTCTTCACCAATCTTTTTCAATCAGTTTTTATGTACTCTCATACTCTTTCTCCGCCCCCCCCCCCCCCTCCTCCCCCTCTTAATCAATCCTTTGGCCCTTCTTTGCTGAATTCTAAACTGCTCCAAATCTTCAGACCGGTTTTCTTGGCCAATTTGTATGCCTCTTCCTTGGA
Organism: Scyliorhinus torazame; assembly: GCF_047496885.1. Classification (NCBI taxonomy): domain Eukaryota; kingdom Metazoa; phylum Chordata; class Chondrichthyes; order Carcharhiniformes; family Scyliorhinidae; genus Scyliorhinus; species Scyliorhinus torazame. Next base: position 140,039,318 of record NC_092722.1, on the reverse strand, counting down.
TCGAATCCGAGCTCTAATTTCCCTTGTAAGCCCATGGATTGGCCACCGTTCCCATTTTACTTTTGTGCCAGACAGGAATAAGCTAGTGGGCTAAACAGTTGGCTTGTAATGCAGAACAAGGCAGCAGCACGGGTTCCATTCCCGTACCGGCCTACCCGAACAGGCGCCAGAATGTGGCGTCTAGGGGCTTTTCACAGTAACTTCATTGAAGCCTACTTGTGACAATAAACGATTATTATTACAATTGTTGCAGTTTCCCAATGCACTCCTTGAATGTTTGCCATTGCCTAGCCACTGTCATCCCTTTAAGTAATGTTCTCCAATCAATCAAAGCCAACTCACTCCTCATATCATTGCAGTTTCCTTTATTAAGATTCATGACTCTAGCTTCAGAATCAACTATTTCACTCTCCATTTTGATGAAAAATCCGATCATATTATGGTTGCTCATCCCCAAGAGGTGTCACACAACTAGTTTGCCAATGGTTCCGTACATATTACACAGAGGACGTATTGGGAGATATAATGGGGGTGGAGAGGTCAGCATGGCAAGTGTTTGGGCCCCGCAGGACATGAAAGACTTACCGTGGCTGCTTAAAGTAGGTCATTCATCTTCTTATGACATGGGCTGTGGCATAGTGGTATTGTCACTGGATTAGCAATCCAGACACCCAGAGTGATGCTCTGGGGACGCAGGTTCATATCCAACCATGGCAGATGATGACATTTGATCTGAAATTAGAAGTCTAATGATGACCATGAAACCATCATTGTCGGTTGTCGTAAAAATTCATCTAATTCGCTAATGTCCTTCAGGGAGTGAAGTCTGTCGTCCTTGCCTGGTCTGGCCCACCTGTGACTCCAGATCCACACCATTTAAATGACCTCAGGGATGGGCAATAAATGCTGGCCCAGACAGCAATGCCCACATCCCACAAATTAATTTTTTTTAAACTCCATCCTCTTATGGAGTGAGCTGGTGCTTACAGTTGTGGGCAGAGCTACTCAGACGGGTTTGGTCATCTTGCTGGCACGACTTCTGCTCGAACGAGTATAGAGGGTCTCTTGCTGCACCCCATCCACAGGCTCCCTCGGTGAAGTGTAGTGCAGTATTTCTGACAGCTATCCCCCCCAATTGGACTTGGAACAAGTGCTGAGTTGAGGAGGTATTTAAATGGTGAACGCCACTGATTGCAGCCATGGCGGGGCAAGTGAATCAGAGGCAGACCACTAAGGGCATAGCATGAAATTCATGGTAAAACATATTGTTTGAAGAAGCTGAACATGCGGTGACTTTTCTTGCTGACGGCACCAGCGGGACTCTCTCTGGTTTTCTCATCAGGACTGACACTTGAAAAAATATCGGAAAATTCCGCAAAAAGGGATTAATTTGACCGCAAATGTTGTGTGAATCTATGCTCGTCATTAATCAAACTTTCATCTAGAAATATTCTGGGCTAGTAATAATAAAAACTGTATCATAAAATACAATGCCTACAAATCTTGCATCTAAGTGTACTTTTTGTTTATTTTCATTTATAAATTACTATTGTTACAAATACAAATGGCGGGATTATCCGTGCCCCCCCCTCCCCCATGGCATGGTTCACGGCAGCGAAGACAGCCTACCATTGACTAACGAAAGGACTTTCCTGTCCCGCCGCTGTCTCTATACCCCCTACAGCGGTGGTTTGTCATCGGCGGGAACGGAAGATCCTGCCGGCGAGAATAGCCAGAAAATTACAACCAAAGTTTATAAGGGGTGTAATCTACTAGTTGCGTTGCTCCCAAACAGGAGCGCGACACATAGGTAGATGTCGAGAGAGGCCTCCTGTGGACTTCCCAACTGGCAGTAAGTCTTGCGAGTTCTACCCAGACCTTGCAAGGCATTGCGTTCAGGATCCCACCCACAATAGATCAAGGCTCGCATGCTTAAGTAGGTTTAAAATCCACTTAGGCATGATTACCCGGGATCTACCGGGCTCCCAGCCTCCCCAAGGAGCCCCCAGCCGGGCACCATTCAACACTGGGCCGCACAAACGTTGAGCAGCCAGAACGGCTCACGGGGGCCTCCTGTGCCATCGGAGACCCCTGGGAGGCCAGGAACAGGGTAGGGTGACACCCTGGCCCTCCTTCTGGAACATGGACACCTTGGCATTGCCACCCTGGCACTGCCAACATCCCCAGGTGGCACTACAAAGCCAACAGGAACACTGCCATGGTGGCAGTGCCAAGGGTCAGGACCTGAGTGGGGGGGGGGGGGGCCATGCCCATGAAAGGAGGGTGGACGGGGGTATGAAAGGTGGGTGGTGCAGGGCAGGTATGAAGGGGCCTTTGGAAAGTTTAGGAGGGGTGAAGGGTGGGGATCCTGGAAGTGGGGCCCCCAAAAGAAGGTGTGAGAAGGCTTGAAAGGGGGGCACTCAGCGACCCCAGAGCAGGGTGCCATCACTTAGGGAGGTGTGGGGTAGTGTCCATATGTGTGCAAGCGACATTGCCCTTGGGTGTCGGGGACCCTCCAGTTCATTTAAAGATCAGGGCACCCTTTCATAATGGTGGCCCGATCTCGGAGGAGCCGGTCTGGCCAATGAGTTCAGCTCCCCAGTAATGAAAATAATTCTCAGAGAGAAATTCCCCAGGGCCCAAAAAAGTGACCAAATGTGGTTAGATAGTGGTGGGGAACCCGTCAACAGAGTTGGAGAGGAAACTGCCAGCAAAACCCACCACAAATGCAACTTAGAAACTTTTCCATTCGATCGGGCACAGAATGTTTTGGGACTCTCTCTTTAACTTAAGCTAAAATGGAGTAGTAAAGAGGTTCATGGTTTTTTAAAATCCATTTATGGGATGTGGGCGTCACTGGTTAGGCCAGCATTTATTGCCCATCCCTAGTTGCCCTTCAGAAAGTGGTGGTGAGTTGCCTTCTTGAACCACTGCAATACTGGAGCTGTAGGTACACCCACTACGCAGTGTGCAGTTAAGGGGCTGTGTAAAGTATTACTTTGGCGTGGAATCTTTGGTCACGTCAAAGGGGATCCCTTCTGTCGTATGAAGTATAAATTGCCTCAAACTGTGCTTTGTCAATATTGCTTTTAGTTTGTTCATTCTAGTAAAAGTCTTAAAATGTTAAATCTTGTTGTGTTATCCAACCAATGAGCCACTGGAAATTCAAGTACCTTTTTAAAAGTTATTTGTCTCAAGGGGATCATAACAATATCCATATCTAGAATGGAAAGCTGTCTACATAATTACATCCCAATATAATTAGACCCATATATTACCAACTTATTCCTCCAGCTTCTCAGCCTGTACTCCACAGGAACTCCTGAGCTCCAACCAATTCTGCTTCTCTGCTTCCCAAACAGTTGTAGGTTTTACTATTCAACTATAAATATGTGGTGAGCCACGTATGGCTACATAAGGCTGTTGTATATATGTTCTACTGTTCTATTAGTATTGCTATCTCCACTGTTATATATACTTATTGTTATTGCTGTTCTGTTATTGGTTGTTGCTGTTGTGCTGTTGGAATGTTATTATTGATGCTGCTGTTCGCTCCGCCTGTGGCTCCGCCCAGCTGTGGAGGTATAAAGCCTGTTGACCTGAGTCAGCCCTGCAGTGTGGGAGGAGCTACAGGTCGGCACATACTTAGCTTATTAAAGCATCGGTTCACTGCTTCTCAGCGTCTCGTCTGAATTGATGTCTATCAAAATAATAATTTAAAATCAAGTGTTCTGAGGTTTAAAAAATGAAACATAGAATATGTGAGTGAACTAGGAACTGAATTATGTTTGGACAGCTGTCTTCATTTGGACAGCTGTCCTCTTAACTCTGCATCACCTGAAGGCTCCACAGACAGTGACCCAAGCCGGGAATCGAACCTGGGACCCTGGCGCTGCGAAGCAACAGTGCTAACCACTGTGCTACTTGGCCACCCTAGTTACCCAACCAGGAGGTGGCACAATGGCACAGTGGTTAGATTGCTGTCTCACGGCGCCGAGGACCCTGGTTTGATCCCAGCTCCAGGACCCTCTCCATGTGGAGTTTGCACATTCTCCCAGTGTCTGCGTGGGCCTCAGCCCCACAACCCAACGATGCGCAGGGCAGGTGAATTGGCCACACTAAACTGCCCCTTAATTGGAAGAAAAAATTGGGAACTCTAAATTTATTTTTAAAAATAGTCATCCAACCAAAGAGGATTAAAACCAATTGTAACTCCTGAGTAACTATACGACTGATTACCCAAATTAACACCCCCAAACCGTCCCTCCCAACTACCCAAATCCTTCGCCCATTTCCCCGCCGCCCTCTCCTCTCAGTCACATATATTACACATTTACTTTCTTTCTGTTGCTTGTCAAACTGGCCTTAGAATATTTTCTTACCGGAATATAAGGACAAGGAATCCTGCAATGAGTAACTCAACTCCTGACTCCCTAAAGCCTGTCCACCATCTTCAAGGCATGAGTCTGGAATGTAATGGAATACTCTCCACTTGCCTGGATGAGTGCAGCTCCAACAACACTCAAGAAGCCCAACACCATCCTGGACTACGCAGCCCACTTGATTGCTATCCCTTCCACAAACATCCAATCTCTCCGCCACCGGCAAACAGTATCATCAAGGTTCCTCAGGCAGCACCTTCCAAACACACAATCACCACCATCGAGAAGGACAAGGATAACAAACACATGGGAACACCACCACCTGGAGGTTCTCCTCCAAGTGGCTCACCACCCTGACTTGGACATATACCTTCTTTCACTATTGCTGGGTCAAAATCCTGGAATTCTCTTCCTAACAGTACTGGGGCTGTACCTACTTCTCAGGGACTGCAAGGAACTGAGGTTCAAGAAGGCAGCTCACCACCACCTCCTTATGGGTAACTAGAGTTGGGAAATAAATGCTAGCTTAGCCAGCGACACCCACATAATGATGTCCAGTGCAGGGCCATAGAATGGTGTGTCCGTCATTCCTAGCCAGAGGTCTTTCAGCCATTGTTCCTTATCTGAGAGGACTGTAACACTGACTCCCGTGAATATTTAAAATAGTTTATTTTCTTTATTTAAAATAAATTTAGAGTACGCAATTCTGTTTTTCTAATCAAGGGGCAATTAGCATGGTCAATCCACCTACCCTGCACATCTTTGGGTTGTGGGCGTGAAAACAACGCAGACATGGGTGAATGTGAAAACGCCACAAGGACAGTGACCCGGGACCGGGATCGAACCTGGCTCTTCGGCGCTATGAGGTAGCAGTGCTAACCACTACGCCACCGTACCGCCATCTATTTGAAATTGTTATGGTGACCGTTTAAGGAGATATCAGCACACGAAAAGGAGAATCAGGGATCTTTGATCCCATCCAAGAAGCATGGTTGGACTCCTGCCTTGTGTTATCCCTCAATCTCGAGGGCTGTTTTGGGATCCTCCACACGCCTCGATGTCTTAAAACTTGCACAGCTTTCCAAGGTGCCCCAGCCGGTTGCAGTTGAAGCAGGGCACTGAGATTGCTGTCGATTCCTCTCACATGTTGAGATCATTTGGCTTCACAGCATTGATATGGTCTCCCACCATCATAGAATTTACAGCGCAGAAGGAGGCCATTCGGCCCATCGAGTCTACACTGGCCCTTGGAAAGATTTCCCTACTTAAGCCCACACCTCCATCCTATCTTCGTAACCCAGTAACCCCACCTTACCTTTTGGACACTTGGGGGAAATTTAGCATGGCCAATCCACCTAACCTGCACATCTTTGGACTGTGGTCTGTCTGAGTCTTCCTTGGCCTGGAGCCTCACTGGCCTTTTGTTGCTTTATAAGCTGGACAGTTGGTTGTTCTATACCATGGCTTAACCTTACCATGTAAAATGGACCAATGTTTTGGGCGTATGTCAGTCTGCCTTACCATTTGGAGGGTCTTTTCCGGAGACTGGCCCCTCGTATGTCCGAAAGGGCATCATCAGACACTCTAACTATGTCTTAGTCTTGTATGAGCTCTGACTTAGGTTGCCATAACTACAGCTTTCAACCAATCTGTGGTAATGGAAGAGTCAATGGATTCTCCAGGCAGTTGGATTCGTTTGTTGCAGAAACCTAAGGATTTCATAAAATCTTCAACCTTACTAAAAATATATTTATTCCTAGCCTTGCAATGATGTCACCAGCTATCGAACCTACTGAGTACAATAGTACAAAGAACAAAGAACAATACAGCACAGGAACAGCCCCTTCAACCCTCCAATCCGGTACCGGTCATGATACCAACCTTTGCCAAAACCCTCATCACTTCCTTGTGCCTTATCCCTCTATACCCATCTTATCCATGTGTTTGTCAAGATGTCTTTTGAACGCCGTTAATATATCTGCTTCCACAACCTCCCCTGGCAACGCGTTCCAGGCACTCACCACACTCTGTGTAAAAAACCTTACACATTTCCTCTAAACTTTGTCCCACGGACCTTAAACCTATGTCCCCTGCGAAAGAGTGCCTGCCCATCCACTCTATCCATGCCCTTCATAACTTGTAGACCTCTATCAGGTCACCCCTCAACCTCCGTCTTTTTAATGAAAACAGTCCGAGTCTATTCAGTCACTCCACATATCTAACATCCTCCAGACCAGCCAACATCCTGGTAAACCTCCTCTGCACTCTCTCCAAAGCCTCCAGATCCTTCTGATAGTGTGACAACCAAAATTGTACACAATATTCCAAGTGCGGCCTTACCAAGGTTCTATACAACTGTTGCATGGCTTGCCAGGTTTTATACTCGATGCCCCATCCAATGAAGGCAAACATTCCGGATGCTTTCTTGGCTACCTTGTCTACTTGTGTTGCCACCTTCAAAGATCTGTGGACCTGCACGCCCAGATCTCTCTGACTTTCTATATTCATAAGAGTTTTACCATTTACGGTATATTTACCCTCTATGTTAGACTTACCAAAATACATTACCTCACATTTGTCCGGATTAAACTCCATTTGCCAGTTTTCTGCCCAAGTCTCTCACCTATCTATGTATGTCCTGCTATATCTTCTGACAATCCTCAACACTATCTGCCACGCCACCAACCTTGGTGTCATCCGCGAACTTACTAATCAGTCCGGCTACATTTTCCTCCAAATCGTTTATGTACACCACAAACAACAGAGCCCAAGCACATATCCCTATGGAACACCACTAGTCACAATCTTCCATTCAGAAAAACACCCTTTTCCTGCTACCCTTTGCTTTCTGTGACCGAGTCAGTTCTGCATCCATCTTACCACCTCACCTCTGATCCTGTGACTTCACCTTTTGTACCAGTCTGCCATGAGGCACCTTGTCAAAGGCTTTACTGAAGTCCATGTAAGCAACATTCACCGCCCTCCCCTCATCAATCAACTTTGTTACCTCTTCAAAGAACTCGATCAAGTTAGTGAGGTACGACCTCCCCTTCACAAAACCATGCTTTCCATTGCTTATGAGTCCATTTGTTTCTAAGTGGGTATAAATCCTGTCCCTGAGAATTCTCTCCAGTAATTTACGTACTACCGAAGCGAGGCTCACCGGCCTATAGTTTCCAGGATTATCCCTGCTACCTTTCTTAAACAGTGGTACCACATTAGCTAGTCTCCAGTCCTCTAGGATTTCACTTGTCGCCAATAAGGATACAGAAATGTCAGTCAAGGCGCCAGCAATTTCCTACCTTGCTTCCCTAAGTATTCTCGGATAAATCCCACCTGGCCCGGGAGATTTATCTACCTTAATATCTTTTAAAAGACCCAATACCTCCTCCTTTTCGATGTTAACATGATTCAGACTGTCCACACACCCTACCCAAGAATCATCTTTCACAAAGTCCCTTTCTTCAGTGAACACTGATGCAAAGTATTCATTTCGTACCTCGTCCATTTCTGCTGGCTCAACACATAGATTCCCCTCACTGTCCTTAAGCGGTCCAATCCTTTCCCTGGCCTCCCTCTTGATTTTTACATATAAAACGCTTTGGGATTCACCTTAATCCTACTTGCCAAGGACTTTTCATGACCCCTCCTAATTTCCCACTTCAGTACCTTCCTACTTTCTTCATACTCCTCAAGGGTTTTGACTGTTCCCACTAGTGCACTCACATTTTCAGCCTCTGTCTTGCCACTTAATCCTGAAGCTATCGCGTATCTTGAAAACCTTTTTCTCCAAAGCCTCGAATTCTGAACCTGGTCTGGCACTTATCTCCCCAAATTGATCTGGTAAGGCTGATTTATTATCCATGACTTCAGTTCAGCACAGGAGAATACAGCTTTAAATATTGTTTTACTTTTAAAGATCGTGCTTCTTCCTACACTTGCCATGTTTTGGTAGACTCCCATGATCATGGAAATGATCTCAAATGGATCCTATTCTTGCACTGAATTTTTAATCAAACATTTGGGCGCTACAAAACTTTTTTCAGAGTACGTTAGAGTGATTAAAAGACAATTTCTGGTTCTGGCTGAGTTTTTAAAACTTTGTTTCTTTATTTTAATGGAGCGTGCCCGTTGCAGGGTCCTTACACTCTACAATTGAAGGCGATTCACAACGGACGTCCACGTACTCTGGTAGAGTCCTTTAGCTGCACAGTGGATTCTTATTCTGCCTTCAGCCTCCACGTCTGCAATGGAGCTTCTTGTTAGGCTTGCATTTGGTTGAGGTGCACTTCAGTAAGATCTAGTTATTGGTCCTTCACCAGCTTCTCTAGTCCCACATTAACCCTTGCTATGCCAAACACCCTTATAATACAAATGTAGCATCTCATTGTCTTTAATTTTGTTAATTTTTCATCTGTGTTGACTTCTTGCAACCAAAGCATTATAGTCGACCCTGAGCTGAACTTCCTGCACCATGTCCTCTCCTTCTACCACCGTAATATCCCCCTTCCTCATTTATACCTCACCCCATCTGCTGCTCAAACCTATCTCGATGCAGCTGGAAATCCTGAAGTTGTGAGTTGGTCATCTTGGGGAGTCAAGGGCTATGAATAAAACTTACTTGTATCTCAGAGCAGCAGGAATTCCAGCATAAACGAAATAGCTTGAGGGTGTCACAAGAAGACAAAATAGCTTATCTTCTGCTTTTGATGTATGAATATTATCCATGAGAATTATTTGTGCAAGAAAATAAGTGCCTGGGAAGACATCAAGCATGAATGACTTTGACCAAACATAGGTGGAGGATTTGTCATTGTACGCCACAAGAGGAAGGAGGTGGACTGTTTGTTTCATATTCCCTAACCTGCCCCAAGTTCCACTAACCTATTGTGGTGATGTGCATCAATGTAAATGCATGTAGGCTAGCTAGACACTAGAGGGAGCACCAGAAACATCACACACACACTCAACCAATAGATAAGTTAGATAGAACGCGACCAATGGACATTCACGATACACAAGGAGGTGACACAACCACAGCGGGGCATTACACCAACCCATATATAAAGGACACCACACACATGATCTGCCTCTTTCCAGTGGAGACAGTCAGTGAGTACAGACACAGGGTTGATTCAATATTAGACCCACCACGTGGATTGCAGCAGCTGGTTAGTCAGTCTGGGTAGCTATAGTAGGATTAGCAGTAGTGTCGAACCTGAGTAATAGAAGTGTAAATAGTTTAATAAACGTGTTGAAGTTATCTCCACGTCTGAAACTTCCATTGTCAAGTGCACCACAAGGAAGCCGCTTATGTTACACCTACAACATAACAAACCATGGTACCAGCAGTGAACTGTTTCAATCCATATAGCCATGCCTCAGTGTACAGTGACAACCAGCAACGATACCCATGATTTTCGAGATCCGAGTTCCGCAGCAGCTCCAGTGCCACAGCGATCTCCACGAAAACTGGCGGGCTTCCGGCAAAAGTTTCAAATCTTCCTGGTGGCAGCCGAACTAGAAGAAGTGGCCGATCCTGAAAAAACAGAGCTTCTGCTCACCATCGCCGGTGCCAGTGCAGAAGAAATCTTTTAAAAATTCAAGTTCTCCAAGGGGCAAAATAGGAGCGACTTCCAGGCAGTCCTGGAAAAATTCGGCAAATACTGTGAGGAAAATACACTCCAACCAGCAAGAAACGATAAGAGAAGCGCCAGTACTCACCTCGAGGTCGAAATCCCGGAGCAGAGAACAATTTTGGTCGGCGGCCATCTTTCTACAGGGACTGCACTGGCGCAGTTGCGAGAAGCCGCGCATGCGCAAATCACGAAAAAGGCCAAATGGAAAGGAACAGCGATCTGCGCATGTGCAATCGCTTCCGACGCACTACGTCACATGCGTCATGATGTCAGAGGCCCCGGACCACGCCCATTTAAAGGGGAAACGTCCCAAATCAAAGAAAAAATCTTTTAAAGCCGTAAAACCTTCCTTCACCTGGAATGACAGCACAATGCCTCAAATTGAACCAAGAAATGAAATTAACCTCCGAAGAACGCTGCAACAAGCAGTTACCTACGCCCAAGCCGATGATTCCGACCTAGAATACTTTGATACCGACCATTACATTTTCTCTGGACCTCGCAAGCCCAATGCCAGCTCCGACGCAAACAGTGATGATATGGTCCTAGACGACTACGACTCGGACGAACCTTTCACCTTAGGAGGCTACCCCAGTCCCAAATCCGAACCGCAACTAGACGTGTTGCACATTGACGACCCCCGTAGTGAATCCGACGCAGTCGCGGATTCGTTCTTCGGATTTGAGGATCTTCAGCCCAGTAGATATGACATCCCAACTCGTGAGTGCAGGATTATGCTGCAGCCTGACACCAAGAGATGGAGAGCGGTACAAGCCCACATAGAGTGATCTGCTGCCACACAGAGCGTGGTCCACGCACCGCTCAGGATTCCCGACCCTACGAATGAAGACATGCAAGACTCCACACCACAGTCCTTGCATGAACAAGAAGTGACTCCAGTGTCACAAGTCTCCACAGCGAGCTCGTGGACAGACTCCACAATAGAAGAAACGCAAGACTCCAGAGCGCAGTCCTTGCACACACAAGATGTGACTCCAGTGTCACAGGTCTCCGCAGCGAGCTCGTGGACAGCCTCCACGATAGAAGCAACGCAAGACTCCAGAGCGCAGTCCTTGCAGGAACAAGACCATGAGGGTCTAGCAACCTCCTCTGACCAACTAGCAGCAAACAATGCCAGTCTGCCATGGTCAAGTAAACAGCAAGAAGACTATGACAGTCTACCACACTCCAGTGCACAGCAGGACGACCATGACGGCCTATCATGCTACAGTGAAGAACAAAGCGACGATGACCGTCCAAGCCCAAATGAAGGACAACAGCAAGACAATGACAGTCCACCCACATTGTCAGATGAAGACTCTGACAATTTACCCAACCCCAAGTGAACAACAAGCAGCTACTGAGGATCTACCCACGGTGTGTGAGACGAGTGACAACGGCATCCCACTTCACATGCAAGATGTGCAAAGTGACAGACCTCAGCTAGTGTGTACAGAGACACTTGACGATCACTGTGAGACCACTGGTGACTCCGGTGACACCATGATACTTCCACCTGTAGCCACGTAAAATGGCTGCGTTCCGATTAATCTGGCCAAAACCCAGTTTAAAATGGCTAACCCGAAAGAATGCTGGGAAAAGCAGCTAAGAAGACACAAGCAGGCAGCTGCAGACAGTATTGCATATTCGGCTCTGGGAAGTTAGCCCAGATCGATACTCAGGGCTATCAACAGCCCATCAACCCAGGTATTTGCAGTTGCATTCAGGACTGTTTGCAGCCCATCTATTCAGACATCCACAGTTAAATCGGCTATCCCCGGGAACAATTGCAACATATTAGCAATTGAATACCGGGCCAGACCTGTCGGCGCCTGCAGTGGCCGAAACAAAGACAGGTGAGCGACCACCCCCCGATCGAGGAATCGCCTCACCATTGGACACATCAACCCCAGAGATTGGGGACAAATCCAATCACTTGGGACTCAGGGTCAAGGGCCGCCCCGGGAGGCGGGAAGCCCCTGGGCCCTATAAAAGCGAGGGTCCAAGTTCAGATCTTTCTCTCTCCTCTTCACCTGCTCGAGACCTTCGCAAGAACAGCAACTGGCAACAGTAAGTTTGAATCCAGCGATCGCTATCCGGTAGAGACACCTAGCCACCGATCTGTAGCAGCCTTTTGAATCCCGCGGGCCAGATCTGCTTGGACAAGCCATTCGTTTCCCTGACCTGGTGGGCTCTTCCTAAGTTAAGTATTGGCCAGTAGTGATAGGTTTATTATATAGAAAGTAGTATTAGGGTATTCATATTGCTTGTTGTATATAATAAATGACCGTTGTTTTAATCCTTACTAAACGGTGTGCTGTATTATTAATCATAACCTGAACTTGAACCACGTGGCGGTATCATAAAGATACCTGGCGACTCGTGAGTAAAGGTGACGTAATCAGAGCAAATAGACTAAGGTTAAAAAGAGCAACATAATTGGCGACATCCTGACGGGTCCCGACTTAGAAGTGGAAAACCATTCCGGGAGAACCCCAACATTTTGAATTAGAATCCAATCGGAAACAAAAAAAAACACAAGTGTTCAAGCGGTTCTGGTTAATAATTCACAATTCGGAAGTGTGTATATGCATGCGTAACTAACAGGGTTATAAGGCAAAACTGATAGATTTTTTGTTGTGTCAAAACTATCGGCAGTTGGTATTTCGGAAATTAGCGCAAGCCGTACTCGTATCTACCACACCACCTTAACCCCCTGTTCCAAATTCGAACGTACCGAGCAGATAAGAGAGAGCCATGCAGGCAATGCAAGCGATGCAGCGCCTCATGAACCCCGAAGATTTTGCTGTTGCACCAGTCAGCAGCGTAGGAGCGGGACAGTGTCCCGTTTGGGAAGTGGAAATCCGCAAATTTCTGCAGGGCAAAGGATGGCCCATGTGGAAGGATTTCTGCAATAACGACGACTCAGGTCCTGGAAGTATAGGGCATACTTGGTGGGAGAACCTGAGTGAGATCCACAAAAAGAGTTTAGCAAAAGCGCGCAAGCCGATGGCAATTGTGTCCTGTCTGGCACAATTGCGAGGCACAGAGGAGGTCGTCAGGACGCTGCGCAAGGAAATAGAAGGCATACATCGGATGAATAAAATCGATGTATGCAAAATTGAGAAAGAGAACCTGGAGTTAAAAGGGAAATTAGCAGCAAAGGACGAAGAGGTGGCTGACGCCAAACGGGGTCACCAATCTTGTCTGGCGCACTTGAGTAGTTTCCAGTCACAATATGAAAAGGCTTATCAGGACCTGCAGCGTGCAGTCCTGGTAAAGAAAGAAACAGAAAACCAGGTAGAGACGCTCCAGAGACAATGCAGTGATCTCAAGGCAGCCTTGATAGCGCTCCACGCCACAACCACGGAACAAAGGCAGAGTACTTTGGACCATGCAAACTGCCGAAAGCAGATTGCAGACTTGAAAGCACTGCTTTCTGTCCAAAAGGGATTTCAAGAAATCTTTGGGGAAAGTTTAGACCAGGAAGACGGCCCTGATTGGGAAGAATTGCAAGAGACAGAGCAGAGATATGTTCAGGGAGCATGTGCGCAGGGAAAACCCCAAAGGAGGAAAGCACCCCCACCCCCCACACAACAGATAATACAGGCTCCCATGAACCCTGTAACAACCCACTGCACCGCCACAGCAGACGAGGCGGAGGTCTTATATTCCACCCCCCTCACAGTGACCCAATTACGGGACGCGTGTGCCAAAATCACACCGTTCCTCCCCGCTTCAGACCCACATCATTTCTTTGCCACCGTCAAACACCAGGCGACCATGTACGGCCTGGATGAGAAAGAGCAGGTAAAGCTCACGGTCCTCAGCTTAGACCCATCGGTCGCAGCAGCCCTTCCCGACCCACAGAATGTAGGAGGAGGCACCCTTGCAGAAATGCAGGCCGCCATCCTCGATGCGATCGGGTACAACCGGGGCGACCCCGTAGATGGTCTGAATAAATGCAGACAGAAAAAGTCTGAACACCCCACAGCGTTCGCAGGACGCTTGTGGATTCATTTTGAAGCCGTTTTCGGCAACGTAGATCGTGCCCATTTGTCCCCAGACAATATGGCCAAGTGGACCCGCACCCTTATCTCCCATGCCACGGAAGCAGGACAGAATGCCTGTAGCAATTATGACCCCTCGGAGGAGGCTCATAATGAGAAGTGGGTGGTCAAGAGATTGTCCCGCGTTTGGGAACAAGCGGCTCACGGTGAATCAGCAGCTAGAACCCCCGAGGAAAACCAAGCCGCCGCAGACGTGCAGGCAGTAAGAACCACTCTCCACAACCCCGCCTTGGTAAACGAGGGAAAGAACAGCCCCCCAGCCAAACCGCAAGAGTGCTACAATTGCGGACACTTGGGACATTTTGCTAGAGAATGCAATGGCCCTAAAAAAACCACAGAGTGCCCAACCGACAGGCACTCTCAATAAGAAAAAGGCAGAGCCCATAGCTACCGAGAACTGAGGTGTCCACATGATGATTTAAAGGAGACACTTGGTGAAAAGAAAAATGTTGTCCTTTCTGATGGAACCTGCAGAATGTTTTACGTTGTCTGTCTGTTTGTTAAATGTTGTTCGTCCTACAGGAGAATGTTCTCACCGCCCCACACCCATTCACCTGAACTTTTTAAACTTTTCCCACTGACACCCACCGCGGCCACACGCCCATTCTGCCGATACCTCTGAGGACTTGCCTCAGACACCCACCACCGCCACACGCCCATTCTGCTGAAACCTCTGAGGACTTGCCTCAGACACCCGATCGTAGCTACTCTTCTGATTTGATGGGAGAATCAGAACAGTAGCCCCACCATGATGACTACATTTTTGTCTGTTCTTTGATCGCTCAGGCAGTGGAGAAACGGCGTGAGACCCGCCCTGCCTGGGGACCCCCCCGTTGGTCAAAAACGCTCGGGTAGGGAAGACACAGTATTGGTAGCCGTCCTACCCGGGGACTCCACCCAAGTCTTACCCGTCGCGGCCCATACGCACCTCATTCGAACTTTTCTTTCAAACACAGTTTTATTTTATTTATGCAACCTTTGGGTTGCTATTTACATCCTGGAACATTTGGATGATAAACTTAGCACTGGTCCACCATTGGGAAGTGTGCCGTGTCCAAACATTTGTTTTGGAAAAAAAAATGGGGGGAGAGTCACATACTGTGACCAATTATAAGGGTTTAATTGGCCCCAAGAAGGACAGACACACTAACACACCAGATATTAAACCGAAGTATTTACACACACTACGCTTGTCTTACAGAACTCCAGAGGCTCCAAGTCCGGAGAAAACCAGCGAACACAGGAAAAGGAAAGAAAGAAGACAGCCATGAGGACTCCTTCCTACGTGCTCAACATGTTTGTTATGGACTTTTGGTTGCGCGGGAACGCGGACCCCATCACTCCAAACCCCTTTACTGTTAACACTTTACGGCCCAGTAGTACCGAGGGCCCAGTCACCAACCACGCTGCATTATCCTGGTGTGCCAAGTTCATAACTTGGTACTCCTTATCGTACATCATTGAGGCACTGTTGGCATTGGCTATACTCAGTTGTGCAGTACAGACCATGCGCCTCCGCAAGTGGAAAAGGAGAGCGTACCACGCTCGAACCCCGGTCTATCGGATCCAATCCCCGATATTTGGCTATGACCAGACCCCAGACACCCGGGACATATGAATAATAAAACATGCACTGGCGGTTTTTCCTGTAAATAAAAAGAAAATGTATGGAAATGTATGATCCTGAGCTTGACTGCCAAGCCAGGAAAGAATATATTAAATGTTGTGATTGTTATTGTATGTTTAGAGAGATAAGATTGTATAATGCTTGAAGGATTGTTCAGGTAAAATTAGAGGTTCCCAGTTTATTTTTTTATAGATACATACCCCTGCCTGACATAGCACCCTCAAGAATTGTTTAGGTAAATTTTTGTGCATAGCTAGGGTCAGAGTAGTGGCCATGTAGGAGGTGCCCCCCTCCCCCGCCCCGGCCAGGGAACGATGAGGACAAAATTTATGTGATCCTTCACGCTTCGCGTTAGGATCACAAGGCGGGAATGTAGCCACGTAAAATGGCTGCGTTCCGATTAATCTGGCCAAAACCCAGTTTAAAATGGCTAACCCGAAAGAATGCTGGGAAAAGCAGCTAAGAAGACACAAGCAGGCAGCTGCAGACAGTATTGCATATTCGGCTCTGGGAAGTTAGCCCAGATCGATACTCAGGGCTATCAACAGCCCATCAACCCAGGTATTTGCAGTTGCATTCAGGACTGTTTGCAGCCCATCTATTCAGACATCCACAGTTAAATCGGCTATCCCCGGGAACAATTGCAACATATTAGCAATTGAATACCGGGCCAGACCTGTCGGCGCCTGCAGTGGCCGAAACAAAGACAGGTGAGCGACCACCCCCCGATCGAGGAATCGCCTCACCATTGGACACATCGACCCCAGAGATTGGTGACAGATCCAATCACTTGGGACTCAGGGTCAAGGGCCGCCCCGGGAGGCGGGAAGCCCCTGGGCCCTATAAAAGTGAGGGTCCAAGTTCAGATCTCTCTCTCTCTCCTCTTCGCCTGCTCGAGACCTTCGCAAGAACAGCAACCGGCAACAGTAAGTTTGAATCCAGCGATCGCTATCCGGTAGAGACACCGAGCCACCGACCTGTAGCAGCCTTTTGAATCCCGCGGGCCAGATGTGGTTGGACAAGCCATCGTTTCCCTGACCTGGTGGGCTCTTCCTAAGTTAAGTATTGGCCAGTAGTGATAGGTTTATTATATAGAAAGTAGTATTCGGGTATTAATATTGCTTATTGTATATAATAAATGACCGTTGTTTTAATCCTTACTAAGCGGTGTGCTGTATTATTAATCATAACCTGAACTTGAACCACGTGGCGGTATCAGAAAGATACCTGGCGACTCATGAGCAAAGGTGACGTAATCAGAGCAAATAGACTAAGGTTAAAAAGAGCAACATACCCTCATTCGCTCGAACCTCTCCACAAGTCAATGCATTCCTGCATGTTCCGACTCAAGACACGCAGCTTCAAGAAATCTCAGCTGACTCCAGTAAACCTGCTAAAACTCCGGATGGGGAGCATCAACAAACCGACACTGACTCAGTTAAAACAGACCAGACTCCAGATGGGGAGCGACCAAATGCCGGCTCTGATTCATGTAAGCCGGACTTTACTCCAGACAGGGAGTGCCGCAACCTCAGTAATGGCACGCTCAGGGTGACAGTAGATGCCACAACGACAGGAGATGGATCACTTCACAATCACACTGGGTCAGTAATAACAAGCAGCGGCTACAGTCCAAGAGGAATACACCAATATTCACCACAGCTATATCCACACATTTTTTGCACACCAGCAGTGCAGCCAATGACAGCTCATGCTGGACAAACCCAGTATTCAGGTATGCAGCAGCCAGCAGTCTATGCAGTATATTCTCAAACAGGCCAGCACTACGGATTGCCCACTAATGGAATCAAGACCGAAGGAGGACTCCTGCAAGCACAATCTGCACTACAGACTGGATGCCTTCGTTACAGCCCAGGATTTGCTGCACCCCAGCCTGGCCAGACGGCATATTCCTATCAGATGCAAGGTTCTATACTCTCCTGGGCAGCCTCCCATCTTCCAGACACTATAAATGTCAGTCCATCGAAATGGCTGCTCCCCATACCCTAACCTGCACCAAGTTCCATTGACCTCTTATGTTTGTCCTTGCAAACTGAGATTGGCTCTTGGCCAGAGAAAACCTCCAATTTAGAATTCTCAGCCTGGCTTCTCAATCTCTTCTTTTTTCTAACGCTCCAGATTGCAGTAACTTCCTCTAGCCCGACATGGCTACCTCCCCACTGTGAACTCTTCAACCCCTGTATTCTTTACTGCTCTGTCTCTAGCGATTTGTCTGTTCCTTCTTCCACTATTTGTAGCCATATCTTTGATTACCTATGCCGCAGTCACTGAGTTTTCTTCCCTAAATCTCTCCACCCACCTTGCCTTCTCAGGAACCTTCATAGAGTCCATCCCTCTATCAAGTTGGTTGTTGCTCCTCACGTCTCCGTCTTTGACACGTTTTTGCCTCTGTGGAGTTCATGGGATGTTTATTTATAAAAAAGGCATTATACAGATGCAAGTTGTGGTAGTATTTGTAACACCGCATACTCCTAAGAGGTATTACTTGTGAGGAACAGAATACTTCAAAAACAGAACAAAACAGGGGGGGGGGAATCATACAATTGTTACAGAGGAGAAGGAGGCTATTTGACCCATCATGTCTGCACTGGCTCTCCAAATGAGTATCATGACTTAGTGCTATTTCACTGCTTGTTCCCCATGCCCCTGCATACTTTTTCTGTTCAAATAATCATCTAATGCCCTCTTGAATGCCTCAACTGAACCAGCCTCCACCACAAATGCCAGGTAGTCCATTTCACACCTGAACCATTCGTTGTGTGAAAATGTTTGTCTCACACTGCATTTGCTTTTTTGGCAAATCACTTGAAATCTGTGCCCCCTTGTTCTTGATCCTTTTACGGGTGGGATAGCTTCTCCTTATCTATTCTGTTCAGCACCCTCATGATTTTGACTATCCCTATCAAATGTCCTCTTCGCCTTCTTTTGTCCAAGGAAAGCCCTAACCTCTCCAATCTATCCTCATAACTGACGTTTCTCAGCCCTGGGACTATTCTTGTAAATCTCTTCTGCACTCTCTCCAATGTGTTCACATCCTTTCTATAGTGTGATACCCAGAACTGTACACAATATTCCGTAAAATTATCCAAATGCTTGAGGATGTTTGAAGCAGCCATTAAATAGAGAAAACGGCTATCAATTATTGTGATTTCTCAAAATTATATTTTATATGAGCAGGATTATATGAGATGTTTTGACCATATTAATGAGTGACTTATGTCACAATGCAATAGGGGAACTGTCATATACAGAGTGGGTGAGAACACTATTCGCCTCAATCTAATTTTCATTGTATGTAGACCAAAGTAGGCCAACAAAACAATCAACGAAACAATTATGGGCATGAAGATCTGGCTTCTAAACACCCATCACAGTATGCCAGCAACGCTGGCTGTGTTTATAGGATCTACTCTTGTATTCAACAAGGGATTTTAAATATAGACTTGGCAGGTATCACTTATTGAGAATGTCAATCACTCAGCACGGTTTGAAAAAAAAAGCACCCTTGAACTATATCATTAACAGTAAATATCTCATGAGTTTGCAACCTGTCAATACATTTATTCAATATTGATAGCTGTGCTCATATACTTTCTGAAATATTTTCAGCACTGAAGCGGATATTAATGACATACTTCTGGATGCACCTAGTTGGAACTCATCACCACGTTGAAGCATTTTAATTAAATGACTGGTCTAAGTACACAATGAGCTGAGTTTTACGAGGCATATTGCTTGCCGCTGGAGTAGAAAGGTCAGTCATGAGCCGACTGGCTTTAAAAAAGACTGCCTCTGTGTGGTATTACGCTGGAGTGACCTTAATGAAGTAACTGTCGGACTTTCTTCCCTCAGGGAATAGAACACCTGATTTTAACAGCTGCTGGCCTCCTTCAGCCGGACTTATTATTTTAGAGGAGGCAGAAAAAGACTCTGCACTTGCCATTAATTGGTCAGGTAACGGCCTCATTCGGCCTACGAAGTCCCCCAGTGCTATTATAGTCAACTTGGCTGCACTCTGAATAAAGTGCAATAAAGAGGTTTGGCTAAATTTAATGGCTACCGCAAGCCGGCGGCATCTCCACCATGGCCAATAAGGTGGCTGGCAGTTCTTCTCCCCCAGCAGCACCAGCAGGAGCATTGGCCACTGCTGGTACTGCAGTAGGCTTGGGATCAGGAGCATATGAGGAGAGACTAAATCAGTTAGGATTATATTAATTGGAGTTTAGAAGAGTGAGAGGGTATCTCATAGAAACTTGTAAAATTCCAACAGGATTAGACAGGGTAGATTCAAAAAGAATATTCCAGATGGTGGGGGTGTCCAGAAAGAGGGGGTCGTAGTTTGAAGATAAGGGATAAATCTTTTAGGACTGAGGTGAGGAGAAATTTCTTCACCCAGATAGTGGTGAATCTGTGAAATTCACTACCACAGAAAGTAGTTTAGACCAAAGCTTTGTGTTTCAATAAGGAGTTAGACATAGGTATTGGGGCTAAAGGGATCAAGGGGTATCGGCGTAAGGCGGAATCAGGATGATTAGCCATGATCGTAATGAATGGCTCAAAGGGCCGAATGGCCTCCTCCTGCTTCTATTTTCTGTGTATGTTTCTATGTACATCAGCCCACAACTGAAGAACACAGACTGAAAAATGGAGCGCAGTATTCTTTTTTTGCTTGCGTCTGTTGAGAATTCAGCAGTAATATCCTTTTTGGGAAGCACTGGCAGAACAAGTGGTCCTGCAGGCAAAGCTATTATGTTCTAATTTTATATTTTGTGGTTGGTTGTGCTCTTTCACTTGAGACAGTCCTTGTGATGCAGCACTGTGCTCTTGCACGGTTGTTATAGCTATGCTTACACAATTTACCTGCCAGTCTTCACTTGGCTGCCTGATGCAGAATAATTTTTACCTTTCCACCATATGAGCCCACACCCACCTCAGTACAACAGAAGTTGTGAAGCTGTGCTTAAATTGGTTCATCTATTTATCCTTCCCCTCCTGAACAAAAAGATGATTGAAGATTGCAAACAGATCCTTCTATTCACCAGCTTTATACCTGATGCATTTACCTTCACCAATACTTTGCTGATGCGCTTTTAACAATTGTTCGAGGTAATTTTTATTGTGTACACTTTCCACGAGCAAATAGTTCACCAGTTAGCTCAGCCTCCACTTTCAGAGATGACAAATGCCCATTTTGATTGATGTGAAGAATAGTGTTTAGTTAGTCCAGGGTCACTCATTTTGTAATTGTAGCCTTCACCTCCTATTCCAATCACCATAAATCTTTCTTATCAGAGAATAAAACTCTACGGTGAGCATGTTTCGTTGAAAGTATTCCTCCCACATCTGTGGAAGCATGTCAGTATGTAGTGTGCCCAACCAGATGATTTTACCCAGTCAGGGAATTCCTGATCAATTTGCAACCGGTATTGCGACCCCTATTCAGATGAATGGAGGACATTGTGGATGCAAATCACCCAAAGACTATTCTCTTTAAAAGAGGAGGGAGAAGGCAGGAGAACAACAGGTTTTAATTGGGGAAGAATTTTTTAAAACAGCAATGAATATTTTTTATTCTATGTATATCACATCTTTTATGGTGTCGCTCTTGGTCTGTCAGAGGTTATGATATTAAGGGGATGCTGCAAACCCTACAGAGTAATCAGTCATTGCTGGGTGACAATTTGAGAGCTCAGCGACAGTTGTTGTTATAATGGCGGCTCTTACAATTCAACTGTGGTTCCTGATGATCTCTCTGGGAAACCTCTTTTCCTATTGTACCATGTCAATCATGAAACATTACACTTCAGACCTGAGCAAGCTATTGCCCGTGGGTCACATGCTGCCCGCAGAAGCTTCCAATCTGGTCCACAGTTGTACCTGGGAAAGCACTCATGTAAGTCGAAATTGGTCAGTGGTTGGAGGCTAGAGACAGGCTCACCTTGGACATTTGGACCGCAAAAGTAGAGGAGGTGTGTGCGCATGAGGCAGAAGTGAGGGCAGCACTAGAAGGCTTACTAAATACTGAAGGATTGAATTGCTTTTTGCTTTTACAAGCACATAGTGTAAGTTCAAAGTTCAATTTATTTTACACTGAGGTTTTTATGCTCGCGCTGAAAAAAATCCAATCTTACATAGTGTTGTTCCTCTCACTCCCTCACTGAAGGAACTGATTGGTCAGATCGGGCCATGGCTGGTGGCTGTCCAGGACCTGAACCAAGGATCTTAAAGTCTGCACTGACATAATAATACACTGAAAAGTGTCTTTACCCACTGGAATAGTTATAAAATCTGTAATAATCCTCACAAAATCCATGGGGACACCTAAATTGATCTTATTGTGGGACTTGTGGAATAAGAGCTCTCCCACTAGTTGGGGCTCGTAAATATCGCCTCATAAAAGCCAGCCCGCACTGGGGACCTGCAATATCAATGGTCCCGATTGGGATCTACGGACATTAAGCCTCATTGTGGCCTTTACTTTTGTTGTTGAATTAAACTTCTTTTGGATTTAAATAACTTGGGCCTCCTGAGCTTTTATAAAATCTACAATCTGGGGCGAAATTCTCCGTTATCGGCGGAAACTCCGCCGATCGGCGCAAAAAACGGCGCAAATCCCACTTGCGTCACGTCATAAAAATGGGCCGATAGTCTGCGGCCCGAAATGGGCTAGCAGCGACGTAACGGGATCCGCGCTTGCGCAGTGGTTCACGCCGTGCAGCGTCATACGCGCTGCACGGCGTGACGGCTCATAAGGCCGCGCAGCTCCCCCCCACCCGACCGGAACAGCCGACCGCAACACCCGACTTGATGGCTGGCCGTCGCTCAGCCCCGAGGTTCGAGTCACGCGATGTGGAGGCGCTCCTGGATGCGGTGGAGCAGAGGAGGGACGCCCTGTATCCCGGGCACGGCCGCAGAGTTGCCCACGCCACAGCCGGCGTCTGTGGAGGGAGGTGGCAGAGGCCGTCACTGCTGTGGCCCTAACACCACGGACAGGAACCCAGTGCCACAAGAAGGTGAACGACCTCGTCAGAGCAGGCAGGGTGAGCGTCCCCCATATCCCCTCTCCCCCAAATCCCCCCCTCCCCCATATCCCCCCTCCCCCATATTCCCCATATCCCCCCCTCCCACATATCCCCCCTCCCCCATATCCCCCATATTCCCCCCTCCCCCATATCCCCCCTCCCCATATCCCCCATATTCCCCCCTCCCCCATATTCCCCCCTCCCCCATATCCCCCCTCCCCCATATCCCCCATCCCCCATATCCCCCCCTCCCCCATATCCCCCATATCCCCCCTCCCCCATATCCCCCATATTCCCCCCTCCCCCATATTCCCCCTCCCCCATATCCCCATATCCCCCCTCCCCCATATTCCGCATATCCCCCCCTCCCCCATATCCCCCCTCCCACATATCCCCCCTCCCCCATATCCCCCATATCCCCCCTCCCCCATATCCCCCATCCCCCATATCCCCCATATCCCCCCTCCCTAATCTCCCCCATATTCCCCCCTCCCCCATATCCCCCTCCCCCATATCCCCCCTCCCCCATATCCCCCATATTCCCCCCTCCCCCATATCCCCCCTCCCCCATATTCCCCATATCCCCCCTCCCACATATCCCCCCTCCCACATATCCCCCATATCCCCCCTCCCCCATATCCCCCATATCCCCCTCCCCCATATCCCCCATATTCCCCCCTCCCCCATATTCCCCCCTCCCCCATATTCCCCCCTCCCCCATATCCCCCCCTCCCCCATATCCCCCATATCCCCCCTCCCCCATATCCCCCATATTCCCCCCTCCCCCATATCCCCCATATCCCCCCTCCCCCATATCCCCCATATCCCCCCTCCCCCATATTCCCCATATCCCCCCCTCCCCCATATCCCCCCTCCCCCATATCCCCCCTCCCCCATATCCCCCATATCCCCCCTCCCCCATATCCCCCCTCCCCCATATCCCCCATATCCCCCCTCCCCCATATCCCCCCTCCCCCATATCCCCCATATCCCCCCTCCCCATATCCCCCATATTCCCCCCTCCCCCATATCCCCCATATTCCCCCCTCCCCCATATCCCCCTCCCCCATATCCCCCATATTCCCCCCTCCCCCATATCCCCCATATCCCCCCTCCCACATATCCCCCCTCCCCCATATCCCCCATATCCCCCCTCCCCCATATCCCCCCTCCCCCATATCCCCCATATCCCCCCTCCCCCATATCCCCCCTCCCCCATATCCCCCCTCCCCCATATCCCCATATCCCCCCTCCCCCATATCCCCCCCTCCCCAAATACCCCATATCCCCCCTCCCCCATATCCCCCATATTCCCCCCTCCCCCATATCCCCCTCCCCCATATCCCCCATATCCCCCCTCCCCATATTCCCCATATCCCCCCTCCCCCATATCCCCCCTCCCACATATCCCCCCTCCCCCATATCCCCCATATCCCCCCTCCCCATATTCCCCATATCCCCCCCTCCCCCATATCCCCCCTCCCACATATCCCCCCTCCCCCATATCCCCCATATCCCCCCTCCCCCATATCCCCCATATCCCCCCTCCCCCATATCCCCCATATCCCCCCTCCCCCATATCCCCCCTCCCCCATATCCCCCATATCCCCCCTCCCCCATATCCCCCCTCCCCCATATCCCCCCTCTCCCATATCCCCCATATCCCCCCTCCCCCATATCCCCCCTCCCCCATATCCCCCCTCCCCCATATCCCCCATATTCCCCCCTCCCCCATATCCCCCATATCCCCCCTCCCCCATATTCCCCATATCCCCCCCTCCCCCATATCCCCCCTCCCCCATATTCCCCCATATCCCCCATATCCCCCCTCCCCCATATCCCCCATATTCCCCCCTCCCCCATATCCCCCATATTCCCCCCTCCCCCACCCCCCCCCCTCCCAGGAGAAGCGCGCACACAACAATAGGGAGCATGTGAGGACTGGAGGAGGGCCCGCTGATGAGAGGCCACTGACCGTACACGAGGAAAGGGCCCTGGAACTGGCTGGCGGACCTGAGGACCGGGAGGTTGCTGATGCAGAGGTCGGGGCCCCACGAGCAAGTGAGCCACCAACAGCCCGTCCCCATATCCCCCCTCCCCTATATCCCCCTCTCCCGTATCACCTGATCACTGCCTGATGTCTAACCATGCATGCTTCATTGTGTATCGCAGGACCAAACATCCAGGCACCCATCCCCGCAGATGCAGACCGCCCGCAGGATGCCCCTCGGAGACCACGGGAGACGGAGAGACCCGCACCCTCCAGCATGCGACGCCCGCAGGATGCCCCTCGGAGACCACGGGAGACGGAGAGACCCGCACCCTCCAGCATGCGACGCCCGCAGGATGCCCCTCGGAGACCACGGGAGACGGAGAGACCCGAACCCTCCAGCATGCGACGCCCGCAGGATGCCCCTCGGAGACCACGGGAGACGGAGAGACCCGAACCCTCCAGCATGCGACGCCCGCAGGCTGCCCCTCGGAGACCACGGGAGACGGAGAGACCCGAACCCTCCAGCATGCGACACCCGCAGGATGCCCCTCGGAGACCACGGGAGACGGAGAGACCCGAACCCTCCAGCATGCGACGCCCGCAGGATGCCCCTTGGAGACCACGGGAGACGGAGAGACCCGAAACCTCCAGCATGCGACGCCCGCAGGATGCCCCTCGGAGACCACGGGAGACGGAGAGACCTGGAGCAACAGGGAGACGACACCCCCGTCACGTGCGGGAGCGACCACCCAGCGATGAGGGGGGCAGCCACAGGCCCCCGTCACATCCGAGCCAGGACACCACTACCCAGGACACCACTATCCAGGACACCCCTACCCGGGACACCACTACCCAGGACACCCCTACCCGGGACACCCCTACCCGGGACACCCCTACCCGGGACACCACTACCCGGGACAGCACTACCCGGGACAGCACTACCCGGGACAGCACTACCCGGGACAGCACTACCCAGGACACCCCTACCCGGGAAGACGAAATACCGGACAGTGACTCAGAGTGGATGGGTGGAGACGAACCCCCACCCCAAAGTGCCATGGACTCAGAGTGGGACGAAGAGCACGACACAACGCCACTGCTGTCACCAACACCCTCCACCATCGCAGAAACACTCACCACGGTTGGGCACTTTAGTGATGAGGCGTCTGGTACACTCACTGGTGCGCACAACACAGCCGTCCCGGTACAGCAGGTGGAGGTAGGAGCAGCAGAGGGACCGGGCGGTCGGAGGGCAGCCCAGGCCAAGCGAACATCTGCCGTCCAGATGGATCCCGGGTTCCTGCAGTTACCACACCCACACATAGATCCGATGCAACCACCGACACGGAGACGAGCGAATAGGGTGACGGGTGGCTTGCGGCGGCTGCGGTCGCAGGTGGAGGAGTCCACCCGCGTCCAGGAGCTGGGAGTGGTCCCGGTCATGCGTGCCACCCAGGCTGACACCGCACGGGTGGCGTCCGCGGTGGAGGCAATGGGTGCGACGGTGTCAGACATGGGGAACGGTTTGCGAGGCCTGGGGCCTTCCGTGCAGGCGGCGTCTGTGGCCCAGGAAATGGCTGCCCTCTCACAGGAGGCCATGAGCCAGTGCCAGCGCCAGATGGCAGAGGCGCTCAACGCCATAGCCCAGTCTCAGCAGGCCATGGCCCAGTCTCAGCAGGCCATCGCTGAGGGCATCGGCGCCAGTGGCCATGTGCGAGCTGGCGTCGCACTGTCGCAGACAGGGTTCGACAACCCCCGGGGCTCCATGGCTGCAAACCTGCAGACCCCTGTCGATACCAGCACGGGCCTCCAGGACTGGCAGCGCCAGATGTCGGGGGCGCGTCGGATGGCCAGTCCGTTCGCATCCCCCACCCATGTAGAGGCCTGGGGGCCATCGGGCACCCCGAGGGAGGAGGAGGTGGTGTGGTCCGTCCCGGCTCCCTCTGTAGGGGAGGTCCCGGTACACCGCGACACCTCGGACTCCCCCCCTTCCGTCCCAGTTGCATCGGGTGGGCAACGGGCAGGACAGGCTGGCAGCTCGCCATCCCAGTCGCCCGGGCCGCAGCCTGGCCCATCTAGGCCAGGACGCCCCAGGAAACGGCCGCCAAAGGGATCCAGTGTCAGAGGGCAGGAATCACAGGAGTGCACCTCCAGTTCTGCTGTACCGTCTGGGGAACCACGTAGACGTAGTCAAAGGGCCCGTAAGGCCAAACAATTAGACACTGAGTAAGTTGGCACGGGTGCAGGGCACAGATGAGTTTTAGGCGCTAGGGCACGTGCATGAACTCCTTTGGTTATTAAAGTCAATGTTACACCTACCGAAGCTGCCTTTGTGCTCTGTCCAAAGTGTGCGGGGGTGTCATGTACGTTGAGCGCAAGTGTGTGTGTGAGGGGTGGTCTTACCTCAGCCCCAGGTGAGTCTGCCCCCTTCCCCCTGGGCCGCCATCAACATCCCCCGGGCAGAGGACGGGACCGTGCGCTGCAGTGTCACAGCCGCATGCAGGGATGGTCCGGGTGGATGGTGGTACTGTGGCCATGGGTCAGACATAGTCCAACGATGTAGAGCCAGGAGCTCATCGGAGGCGGGTTGTCATCATTCTCCATGGCCTGCGATAGACACGCGTCCACCCGCAACTGGGTGAGCCCGGCCCGTTGTGCCGCCGGTGGATCGGCAATTGGGAGTGGAGAGGTGGTGTGCATGCGGGTGGGGTGTGTGGGGTTGGGGAGGGGGGTGAGGGTGCTGGGTGGGTGGATGGGTGGGGGGTGTGGGTGGTCGGCTGTTGTCATGGTGTGCGGTCTGTGGCCATACTACCCGATTCCCACGCCCATCTAGTCAGTGAAGCGGGCGTCTATCAGTCTGTCCCGTGCCCGCTGGGCCAGCCGGTAACGGTGGACAGCCACCCGTCTGTGTCTACCCCGTCTGCCCTGACCATTGCCCCCATCCCCCTCATCTGGGGAGGACTGGGCCTCTTCCTGCTGCTCCTCCACTCCGCCCTCCTCTGCCTGCGGCACATCGCCCCTCTGCTGGGCTATGTTGTGCAGGACGCAGCACACCACAATGATGCGGCCGACCCTATCTGACCGATACTGGAGGGCGCCCCCAGAGAGGTCCAGGCACCTGAAACGCATCTTCAGCACGCCAAAGCACCTCTCGATCACTCCCCTTGTCGCTACATGGGCATCATTGTAGCGGTTCTCCGCCTCATTGCGTGGCCTCCGTAGAGGCGTCATCAGCCACGATCGCAATGGGTAGCCCCTGTCGCCCAGCAAACAGCCCCTCAGCCGGGGATGGCGTCCCTCGTACATGCCGGGGATGGATGACCGCGACAACACGAATGAGTCGTGTACACTGCCTGGGTGACGGGCGCAGACGTGCAGGATCATCATGCGGTGGTCGCAGACCACCTGTACGTTCATCGAATAGGTCCCCTTCCTATTAGTGAACACGGCCCTGTTATCTGCAGGTGGCCGCACGGCGACGTGCATCCCATCGATCGCGCCCTGGACCATGGGGAACCCGGCAATGGCAGAGAAGCCCACGGCCCGGGCATCTTGGCTGGCCCGGTCCACGGGGAAGCGGATGTAGCGGTGCGCCATGGCATAAAGGGCATCTGTCACTGCCCGGATGCACCGATGCACCGATGTCTGCGATATGCCGGACAGGTCCCCACTCGGTGCCTGGAATGACCCCGTTGCATAAAAGTTCAGGGCCACCGTAACCTTGACGGACACGGGGAGAGGGTGTCCCCCGCCAGTGCCACGCGGTGACAGGTGTGCCAGCAGGTGGCAGATGTGTGCCACGGTTTCCCGGCTCATCCGGAGTCTCCTCCTGCATTCCCGGTCCGTGAGGTCCTGGTATGACTGCCGGGGCCGGTACACACGGGGCGCCCTCGGGTGCCTCCGTTGCCGTGGGGCCGCGACGTCCTCCTCCCCCTCCTCGTCCTGTCGGTCAGGTGTCCCTCCAGCCTGGGCGGCTGCCGCCTGCCCCTCTGCGGCAGCCTGCGCCGCCTCTCTGGCACGCTCCTCCTCCTCCTCCTCCTCCTCCTCCTCCTTATCCAGGGCAACATAGACATGAGCGGCTGCCACCACGGCGGCCAACATCGCTGGATGGTCTGAAAACATGACGGCCTGGTGGGGCGGAGGGGAACGACGACATGTCATCATTGCCCATATCCCCTCCTCCCCCCAGCCAGGTGGCATGGACCGCATGGGTCCAACTGTTGGAGGCTGGCACCTGGCCAGGTGGACCAACTCATTTGCCCTCCCATCACCCACCCCGGCACGGACCCCCCCCCCCCCAACCTCCACCCCGGCACGGACCCCCTCCCCAACCTCCACCCCAGCACGGACCCCCCCCAACCTCCACCCCGGCACGGACACCCTCCCCAACCCCCAACCTCCACCCCGGCACGGACCCCCTCCCCAACCCCCAACCTCCACCCCAGCACGGACCCCCCCCAACCTCCACCCCGGCACGGACCCCCTCCCCAACCCCCAACCTCCACCCCGGCACGGACCCCCTCCCCAACCCCCAACCTCCACCCCAGCACGGACCCCCCCCAACCTCCACCCCGGCACGGACCCCCTCCCCAACCTCCACCCCGGCACGGACCCCCTCCCCAACCCCCAACCTCCGCCCCAGCACGGACCCCCCCCCAACCTCCACCCCGGCACAGACCCCCTCCCCAACCCCCAACCTCCACCCCAGCACGGACCCCCCCCAACCTCCACCCCGGCACGGACCCCCTCCCCAACCTCCACCCCGGCACGGACCCCCTCCCCAACCTCCACCCCGGCACGGACCCCCTCCCCAACCTCCACCCCGGCACGGACCCCCTCCCCAACCTCCACCCCGGCACGGACCCCCTCCCCAACCTCCACCCCGGCACGGACCCCCTCCCCAACCCCCAACCTCCACCCCGGCACGGACCCCCTCCCCAACCCCCAACCTCCACCCCAGCACGGACCCCCCCCAACCTCCACCCCGGCACGGACCCCCTCCCCAACCTCCACCCCGGCACGGACCCCCTCCCCAACCCCCAACCTCCACCCCAGCACGGACCCCCCCCCAACCTCCACCCCGGCACGGACCCCCTCCCCAACCCCCAACCTCCACCCCAGCACGGACCCCCCCCCAACCTCCACCCCGGCACGGACCCCCCCCCAACCTCCACCCCGGCACGGACCCCCTCCCCAACCTCCACCCCGGCACGGACCCCCTCCCCAACCCCCAACCTCCACCCCAGCACGGACCCCCCCCCCCAACCTCCACCCCGGCACGGACCCCCTCCACAACCCCCAACCTCCACCCCGGCACGGACCCCCTCCCGGCACTCCCCCGGAGCCCAGCCTACTCTAACCACCCCCCCCCCCCCCCCGCCGCACACACACACAAGCCGAGACACACCTCTCCTCAGGCAATCAGTCTGCGGCCACGCCATTTCCTGCCCAGAGCCAACCCCCCAGGCCGTCACTCACCTCCTCGCTGGTCGCCGTGAGCCTGGAGCACCGGGTCACGCCGATGAAAAGGAGGTTTGATTCACGTCGACGTGAACGGTCATCACGTCGACGGGACTTCGGCCCATCCGGAAGGGAGAATATCGGCAGGCCGAAAATCGGCTGCCTTGCGCAGACCCGTGACATTCTCCGCGGCAGCGGCGCTATTAACGCCCCGCCGACTTTTCTCCCTTCGGAGACTTCGGCGGGGGCGGGGGCGGGATTCACGGCGGCCAACGGCCATTCTCCGACCCGGCGGGGGGTCGGAGAATGACGCCCCTGATGTTTTTAAATCCTGCATCTGTACATACATCCTGTCAACTTTTTAGAATATAAATTCCTATCGCCACATTTGTAATTGCATCAGAGATGTAAGGTTATGAGGGGAGGGGAGAAAAACTAGGGCTGGTCTCCTTAGAGCTGAGAAAGTGAAAGGGTAGATTTAATTGAGATGTTCAAAAAATCACGTTGGGTATTGATGAGGTAAGTAAGCAGAAACTGTTTCTAGCGGCATAAAGGTCAGTAATCAGAGGACACAGATTTAAGGTAATTGACAAAAGGGCCAGAGGGTAGCAGATATGTAGGCCAAGTAAAAAGATGAGCCACAATTCTGCTGGTGGACAAGGGATTGACATATCAAAGCATGAATGCTGCTACCTGCAGCGAGTCCCAAGATATTGTATGACTCAAGGTCTTCACAAGCACTCCCAGTTTAATATTTTGAGGTGGGCTCCTCAGCCATCAGTTGCTTTTGCGCTTCCAAAAATAAGAGTTGAAAAAAACACCCGCTGTTCCTGCCAGAGTTACAGCTAAGGTTTAGATTTTTCGAAGCAGGATGATGAATGTAATAGAAAGTGAAGTGTGCGCGGTTTTAGGTTCGGGTTTCGTGTTTTTAGAAAATTGAAGATCTGGGGCGAAATT
Source organism: Scyliorhinus torazame (assembly GCF_047496885.1). Classification (NCBI taxonomy): domain Eukaryota; kingdom Metazoa; phylum Chordata; class Chondrichthyes; order Carcharhiniformes; family Scyliorhinidae; genus Scyliorhinus; species Scyliorhinus torazame. The sequence goes on along the minus strand of NC_092722.1, from coordinate 140,008,147 downwards.
CTCCCCCAACGGCGCGATGTCTGCCGACTGGCGCCAAACACGGCGCCAATCAGATGGACATCGCGCCGGCCCAAAGGTGCGGAATGCTCCGCATCTTTGGCGGCCTAACCCCAACATTGAGGGGCTAGGCCGACGCCGGAGGGATTTCCGCCCCGCCAGCTGGCGGAAATGGCGTTTGTTGCCCCGCCAGCTGGCGCGGAAATGCGGCGCATGCGCGGGAGCGTCAGCGGCCGCTGACAGTTTCCCGGCGCATGCGCGGGAGCGTCAGCGGCCGCTGTCAGTTTCCCGCGCATGCGCAGTGGGGAGAGTCTCTTCCGCCTCCGCCATGGTGGAGACCGTGGCTGAGGCGGAAGGGAAAGAGTGCCCCCACGGCACAGGCCCGCCCGCGGATCCGTGGGCCCCGATCGCGGGCCAGGCCACCGTGGGGGCACCCCCCGGGGTCAGATCGCCCCGCCCCCCCCCCAGGACCCCGGAGCCCGCCCATGCAGCCTGGTCCCGCCGGTAAATACCAGGTTTGATTTACGCCGGCGGGACAGGCAATTTCTGGGCGGGACTTCGGCCCATCTGGGCCGGAGAATCCAGCGGGGGGTCCCGCCAACCGGCGCGGCCCGATTCCCGCCCCCGCCCAATCTTCGGCGGGGGCGGGATTCACGGCGGCCTACGGCCATTCTCCGACCCATCGGGGGTCGGAGAATGACGCCCCAGGAATGTGGGGCGTCATTCTCCGACCCCCCAGCGGGTCGGAGAATGGCCGTTGGCCGCCGTGAATCCCGCCCCCGCCGGTTGCCGAAGTCTCCGAAGGGAGAAAAGTCGGCGGGGCATTAATGGCGCCGCTGACGTCGGAGAATGGCGCGGGTCTGTGCAAGGCAGCCGATTTTGGGCCTGCCGATATTCTCCCTTCCGGATGGGCCGAAGTCCCGTCGACGTGATCACCGTTCACGTCGACGTAAATCAAACCTCCTTTTCATCGGCGTGAACCTGTGCTCCAGGTTCACGCCGACCAGCGTGGAGGTGAGTGACGGCCTGGGGGGTTGGCCGCTGGGCAGGCGATGGCGTGGCCGCAGTCTGAATGTGTGGGGAGAGGTGTGTCTCGGGTCGTGTGTGTGTGTGTGTGCGGCGGGGGGGGGTTAGAGTGGGCTGGGCTCCGGGGAGTGACGGGAGGGGGGTCCGTGCCGGGGAGGGGGTTGGGGGGTCCGTGCCGGGGAGGGGGATGGGGGGGTCCGTCCCGGGGAGGAGGTTGGGGTCCGTGCCGGGGAGGGGGATGGGGGGGGGTCCGTGCCGGGGAGGGGGCTGCGAGGGCAGGTGAGTTGGTCCACCTGGCCAGGTGCCAGCCTCCAACAGTTGGACCCATGCGGTCCATGCCACCTGGCTGGGGGGAAGGAGGGGATGTGGTCAATGATGATATGTTGTCGTTCCCTCCCCCCCCACCAGGCCGTCATGTTTTCAGATCATCCAGCAATGTTGGCCGCCGTGGCGGCAGCCGCTAATGTCCATGTTGCCCTGGATGAGGAGGAGGAGGAGGAGCGTGCCAGAGAGGTGGCGCAGGCTGCCGCAGAGGGGCAGGCGGCAGCTGCCCAGGCTGGAGGGACACCTGACCGACAGGATGAGGAGGGGGAGGAGGACGTCGCGGCCCCACGGCAACGGAGGCACCCGAGGGCGCCCCGTGTGTACCGGCCCCGGCAGTCATACCAGGACCTCACGGACCGGGAATGCAGGAGGAGACTCCGGATGAGGCGGGAAACCGTGGCACACATCTGCCACCTGCTGGCGCACCTGTCACCGCGTGGCACTGGCGGGTGACACCCTCTCCCCGTGTCCGTCAAGGTTACGGTGGCCCTGAACTTTTATGCAACGGGGTCATTCCAGTCACCGAGTGGGGACCTGTCCGGCATATCGCAGACATTGGTGCATCGTTGCATCCGGGCAGTGACAGATGCCGTATATGCCATGGCGCACCGCTACATCCGCTTCCCTGTGGACCGGGCCAGCCAAGATGCCCGGGCCGTGGGCTTCTCTGCCGTGGCCGGGTTCCCCATGGTCCAGGGCGCGATCGATGGGATGCACGTCGCCTTGCGGCCACCTGCAGATAACAGGGCCGTGTTCACCAATAGGAAGGGGACCTATTCGATGAACGTACAGGTGGTCTGCGACCACCGCATGATGATCCTGCAAGTCTGCGCCCGTTACCCAGGCAGTGTACACGACTCGTACGTGTTGTCGCAGTCATCCATCCCCAGCATGTACGAGGGACGCCATCCCCGGCTGAGGGGCTGGTTGCTGGGCGACAGGGGCTACCCATTGCGATCGTGGCTGATGACGCCTATACGGAGGCCACGCAATGAGGCGGAGAACCGCTACAATGATGCCCATGTAGCGACAAGGGGAGTGATAGAGAGGTGCTTTGGCGTGCCAAGATGCGTTTCAGGTGCCTGGACCTCTCTGGGAGCGCACTCCAGTATCGGTCAGATAGGGTCGGCCGCATCATTGTGGTGTGCTGGTTCCTGCACAATATAGCCCAGCAGAAGGGCGATGTGCCGCAGGCAGAGGAGGGCGGAGTGGAGGAGTAGCAGGAAAAGGCGCAGTCCTCCCCAGATGAGGGGGATGGGGGCAATGGTCAGGGCAGACGGGGTAGACACAGACGGGTGGCTGTCCACCGTTACCGGCTGGCCCAGCGGGCACGGGACAGACTGATAGACGCCCGCTTCACTGACTAGATGGGCGTGGGAATCGGGTAGTATGGCCACAGACCGCACACCATGGCAACAGCCGACCACCCACACCCCCCACCCATCCACCCACCCAGCACCCTCACCCCCCCCAACCCCACCCACCCCACCCGCATGCACACCACCCCCCCCCCCCCCATTGCCGATCCACCTGCGGCACAACGGGCCGGGCTCACACAGTTGCGGGTGGACGCGTGTCTATTGCAGGCCATGGAGGATGATGACAACCCGCCCTGCGGTGAGCTCCTGGCTCCACATCGTTGGACTATGTCTGACCCATGGCCACAGTACCACCATCCACCCGGACCATCCCTGCATGCGGCTGTGACATTGCAGCGCACGGTCCCGTCCTCTGCCCGGGGGGATGTTGATGGCGGCCCAGGGGGAAGGGGGCAGACTCACCTGGGGCTGAGGTAAGACCACCCCTCACACACACACTTGCGCTCAACGTACATGACACCCCCGCACGCTTTGGACAGAGCACAAAGGCAGCTTCTGTAGGTGTAACATTGACTTTAATAACCAAAGGAGTACTTACACGTGCCCTAGCCCCTAAAACTCATCTGTGCCCTGCACCCGTGCCAACTTACTCAGTGTCTAATTGTTTGGCCTTACGGGCCCTTTGACTACGTCTACGTGGTTCCCCAGACGGTACAGCAGAACTGGAGGTGGACTCCTGTGATTCCTGCCCTCTGACACGGGATCCCTTTGGCGGCCGTTTCCTGGGGCGTCCTGGCCTAGTTGGGCCAGGCTGCGGCCCGGGCAACTGGGATGGTGAGCTGCCAGCCTGTCCTGCCCATTGCCCACCCGATGCACCTGGGGCGGAAGGGGGGGAGTCCGAGGTGTCGCCGTGTTCCGGGACCTCCCCTACAGGGGGAGCCGGGACGGACCACACCACCTCCTCCTCCCTCGGGGTGCCCGATGGCCCCCAGGCCTCTACATGGGTGGGGGATGCGAACGGACTGGCCATCCGACGCCCCCCCGACATCTGGCGCTGCCAGTCCTGGAGGCCCGTGCTGGTATCGACAGGGGTCTGCAGGTTATCAGCCATGGAGCCCAGGGGGTTGGCAACCCTGTCTGTGACAGTGCGACGCCGGCTCGCACATGGCCACTGGCGCCGATGCCCTCAGCGATGGCCTGCTGAGGCTGGGCCATGGCCTGCAGAGACTGGGCCATGGCCTGCAGAGACTGGGCTATGGCCTGCTGAGACTGGGCTATGGTGTTGAGCGCCTCTGCCATCTGGCGCTGGCACTGGCTCATGGCCTCCAGTGAGAGGGCAGCCGTGTCCTGGGCCACAGACGCCGCCTGCACGGAAAGCCCCAGGCCTCGCAAACCGTTCCCCATGTCTGACACCGTCGCACCCATTGCCTCCACCGCGGACGCCACCCGTGCGGTGTCGGCCTGGGTGGCACGCATGACCGGCGCCACTTCCAGCTCCTGGACGCGGGTGGACTCCTCCACCTGCGACTGCAGCCGCCGCAAGCCGGCCGTCACCCTCTTCGCTCATCTCCGGGTCGGTGGTTGCATCGGATCTATGTGTGGGTGTGGAAACTCCAGGAACCCGGGATCCATCTGGGCGGCAGATGTTCGCTTGGGCTGGGCTGCCCTCCGACCGCCCGGCCCCTCTGATGCTCCTACCTCCACCTGCTGTACCGGGACGGCTGTGTTGTGCGCACCAGTGAGTGTACTAGACGCCTCATCACTAAAGTGCCCAACCGAGGTGAGTGTTTCTGCGATGGTGGACCCAGGGTGTTGGTGACAGCAGTGGCATTGTGTCGTGCTCTTCGTCCCACTCTGAGTCCATGGCACTTTGGGGTGGGGGTTCGTCTCCACCCACCCACTCTGAGTCACTGTCCGGTATTTCGTCTTCCTGGGTAGTGCTGTCCCGGGTAGGGGTGTCCTGGGTAGTGGTGTCCTGGGTAGTGGTGACCTGGGTAGTGGTGTCCTGGGTAGTGGTCTCCTGGGTAGTGGTGTCCTGGCTCGGATGTGACGGGGGCCTGTGGCTGCCCCCCTCGTTGCTGGGTGGTCGCTCCCGCACGTGACAGGGGTGTCGTCTCCCTGTTGCTCCAGGTTTCTCCGTCTACCGTGGTGTGCGAGGGGCATCCTGCGGGCGTCGCATGCTGGAGAGTCCGGGTCTCTCTGTCTCCCGTGGCCTCCGAGGGACATCCTGCGGGCGTCGCATGCTGGAGGGTCTGGGTCTCTCTGTCTCCAGTGGCCTCCGAGGGGCATCCTGCGGGCGCCGCATGCTGGAGGGTCCGGGTCTCTCTGTCTCCCGTGGCCTCCGAGGGGCATCCTGCGGGCGTCGATGCTGGAGGGTCCGGGTCTCTCTGTCTCCCGTGGCCTCCGAGGGGCATCCTGCAGGCGGTCTGCATCTGCGGGGATGGGTGCCTGGACGTTTGGTCCTGCGATACACAATGAAGCATGCATGGTTAGACACGCAGGCAGTGATCAGGTGATATGGGGGAGGGGGGATATGGGGGAGGGGGGATATGGGGACGGGCTGTCGGTGGCTCACTTGCTAGTACGCCCCCGACCTCTGCATCAGCAACCTCCCGATCCTCAGGTCCGCCAGCCAGTTCCAGGGCCCTTTCCTCGTGTTCGGTCAGTGGCCTCTCATCAGCGGGGCCTCCTCCAGTCCTCACATGCTCCCTATTGTTGTGTGCACGCTTATCCTGTTGGGGGGGTGGAGGTGGTGGCAGGGGTAAAAGGCAACACTGTTAGGCAGGTATATGAATGCACGCCATCGGTTGCGCGTGCATTGCAGAGGTTAAGGTTAGGGCTGGATTCACTTGGGGATATGGGGGAGGGGGGATATGGGGGAGGGGGATATGGGGGAGGGGGGATATGGGTGAGGGGGGATATGGGGAGGGGGGATATGGGGGAGGGGGGATATGGGGGAGGGGGGATATGGGGGAGGGGGGATATGGGGGAGGGGGGATATGGGGGAGGGGGGATATGGGGGAGGGGGGATATGGGGAGGCTCACCCTGCCTGCTCTGACAAGGTCGTTCATCTTCTTGTGGCACTGGGTGCCTGTCCGTGGTGTCAGGGCCACAGCGGTGACGGCCTCTGCCACCTCCCTCTACAGACGCCGGCTGTGGCGTGGGGCAACTCTGCGGCCGTGCCCGGGATACAGGGCATCCCTCCTCTGCTCCACTGCGTCCAGGAGCGCCTCCACATCGAACCTCGGGGCTGAGCGGCGGCCAGCCATCCAGTCGGGTGTTCCGGTCGGGTGGGGGGGGGAGCAGCGCGGCCTTATGAGCCGTCACGGCGTGCGGCGCGTATGACGCGGCACGGCGTGAACCACGTGCGCAAGCGCGGATCCCGTTACATCGCTGCTAGCCCATTTCGGGCCGGAGACTTTTGACCCATTTTTCCGGCGTGACGCAAGTCGGATTTGCGCCGTTTTTTGCGCCGATCGGCGGACTTTGCGCCGATAACGGAGAATTTCGCCCGTGTTTCCTCACAGGTGTGGAACAGATAACAGATGCACCTGGCAGCACCTCTTCTAAAATACGACATAAGGTTATTGATCCCAGCTCGAGGAGTGAGATGAAGAGAGAGAGGATGCAGATCATCGTGTTCACCACACAACTTGGCAACCGTCTCTGAGATAGCCTTTCATTTCCTTTCCCTTTTCGATACTGTTTTTCACTTGGCGATTCTTGCAACACCATATTGTGGATCTCAGCAAAGCAGCATTTTTATCGACAAGAATATGGGGGGTTTTCCACAGCCCCACGGCGTGTTTAGCAGCGGATGAGGCGGCCATCCATACCAGCGGCAGGACGATTCCCGTCCCACCACTGCCAATGGGTTTTCATGTCGTTCCCACCCTCTGCCACTCTACCACCTGGGAACCTGTAATAGGAGGGGGTTGCTGTTGACAGAAGATCCCACCAGCAAGAATAGCTGGAAAGCTTCTGCCAATATGCTTGGTTTGGTTATTGTGTGTATACATCTCTGATTTGTACATTATCATAGACTGCCTACAGTGCAGAAGGAGGCCATTCTGCACCGACCCTCTGAAAGAACACCTACCTGGGCCCACTCCCCTGTCCTATCCCTGTAACCCCATCTATCCTGCACATCTATTGACACTAAGGGAAAATTAAGCATGGCCAGTCCACCTAACCTGCACACCTTTGGGCTGTGGGAGGAAACCAGAGCACTCAAGTTTGGAATTGAACCTGGGTCCCTGGCACTATGAAGGAGCAGTGCTAACCATTGTGCCACCTTGCTGCCCATGATGATATAATTAGCATAATAAAATGTTTATGTTTATTTGCACCAAAATTTATTATAATTGTGTATTTCTTGAATATTTATGACCAGACTCCTCCCCTCCCCCCATTCCCCCCCCCCCAATTTCCACACCCAGATGTGGCCCATTGACCAAATCGTTTGCCCCCCCCCCCCCCCCCCCACTTACTTTGGGCATTTTATAGGCACGTCGCACCTATAATTAATTTCATTTTGACTTGTCAATTGGCACAGGACCCTGAAATAAAATGCTGGGAAACACTCAGCAGGTCAGGCGGCATCTGTGGAGCGAGAAGTCAGGATTCTGTTGTTGGCATTTAGAATCTTGTAGCACTTGTAGCAGGGTTGAAAGATTGGGCGAGATCTACCGGCAGTTCACACCGGCGGGATATTCCGGTCACACACCGGCCCACGGGTTCCTCGCCAACAAGTGGTGCAGTCACCAGAAAATTCTATTGGCAACAATGGGGCCGGTAAATCCCACTGGTGGGCCGCCTCAGACGTGGCGGATTGGTGGGTAAATCCCGTCCTTTGTCTTGAGCAGGCCTCCCCCCTTTCCTTCCCTCCTAAAAATGTTTCAATTGCAGCTTCTGTCCCAAGGATTTTGCAGATGGCTGACTTGGCTTGTGCAGAAGCTTTCCAGAAATGTTCTGGTGCCAAGACCCCCACAAAATAAACAGCACTGCAAAGTCACTGGAGAATTAGAATTTAAAATTGGAATTCAAGAACCAGTCTCCAAGAGAGCAGTGGAATCAGGAGGGCTATGTTATAAAAATAGAAAATAGCGGAGCACTGAAACAGCAAAATTTCAGCAGGCACGAAAGTTGTTTCAACAGATAATAGGTAAGATGTTCCCCAAGTGCAGCAATTCCGGGTTTTTCAAGATGGTAAAGGGCTCATTCCACAATTATCAAGAAAAAGTGATGTCATAATGTCGGGTGCACACATTGTTGATGGGGTCCAAAGAAGGGTGGATGGTTTCAGATCAACTCCCCACAAGGGGCTAAAGCAATAGCCGTAAGTCCAAGGCAAAGCCTTTTTCAAGATGGTAGGTCGACACTGCAGGACCAACTCCTCAGTCAGAGAGTAGGAAGTGGAGGTGGGAGGTAGGTGGGGCAGAATTCTAAAGGAAGAAGAATGGTCCAGAATTGATTCACTAAATCAAAAGATAAAAAAGAGGACACAGGACCATGACGTGACCAGCTGAAGATTTTGAGGGGTAAGGCAAGCAGAATTCCTGAGGCCTGAGGCCGAAGGAGAATGTAGGAATCCAACTAGAAGAGACAGGAAGAGCAGAGAGCTTAAAAGGGACCTCATGAACGGAAAGGGAAAACATGACTGTTCAAATAAAATTGACATTGTGCATTTGTGTAAAAGCTATGTGCAATAAAAAGCTAAAATATTAATTGTAAAATTAATTGTAAAAGTACTTGCTTGGATACAAGGTCATTTACCAGATGAATGATCCTCCTGTTTAAACTTGGTTTCCCCTTTGTACTCCCTTTATTTATTTATTTATTTTTTGACTTTTATACCTTTTTTGCCTGGGCAATTGCTGGGACCTGTGCTTTTCAGATGGACTACACCTTTCATTTTTTTAAAAACCCGTAAAGATGTGCTATTTGGTCACGCCTCAGGAAACCCCCGGTGAGATGTACTGCTTGGTTTGGTCTCAGTGCTGACACATTTTGATGGACTTGGCTAGCAGCCACCGATAAGTTGTTTTAAATCCCTTGGTCTTACCTAACCCTCAGTGCTGATTGGTGTTAGCCATTCCAGAGTGTCCTGCAAATAAAGGCAGACCCCATTTTGGGAGTTGGTTTTAGTTTTGAACTAAAGAGCTGAACAAAACTCTTTAATGTCTCTGCCAGAAAGGGTGTAATTCTCTCCTCAACTGGGGCTCACTCCAAGTAAATGGAACAACCAGCTTTTCCCCTCTGTCCAGCTGGTGAGTGTTTAATGCCTGAAGACAGAGTTGGAGGAACTTTCTGGATTGCTCTCCCTGTAAGGTTACCAGATCAATCTCAGGCCTCATGGAAGCTGCTTCTCTGATACACTGTTTATCTGAGACAAGCTGTTGGCCAGTCTGCTGAAGCTGGAAACAAATAAGAATTGAACAGGCCTGAAGTGCATCTTCCATGTGAAGGCTCAGGTTAACACAAATTAAAGTGACTCCCTCAATGGGATCCAACAGCCTGAGAGTCCGGCCTAATGTTCCAGCCAGAGGATCCAAATAAACTGGTGGTTTCAGCACTCGGCATCCTGGGAAGATACCCCAGCTACACCAATTTCAATATCAAGGACACTCATCTCTCTTTCTTCTATTTTAACGCCTATCATTTTATCCCTTTGGCTTTCCCCTACGTATGTTTGTCTTGTGTGTGTTTGGGTAGAGGGTGGAATGGCAAAGGGGCAATGGAGAGAGTAATAGATTGGCTAGGTGATATTTTATGATAATCATTGTATGTCTTATCTCTATTGTTACATATAAACAGTTTTTTTGTGTTTCACTTACAAATCTGGTGCCTGCAAGTCATTGGAGCAGTCAAAGGTCAGAGATCTCAGAAACTACAAAGGAATTACTGATTAATGGGACTCCGTGGCCTGTGTGGCCAGAACTGACTGCGCATTAGCCCGGGTGTCGTAAGAAAGGGGAACAAAACAGATATTGGGAGGCCAGAGGCAGGAGCTGCTCAAAAACAGCAATTAGTCGACCATCGATTCATACAATCCAAAGGCAGGTGTCAGTCATGAAATAATGAGGGAGGCTTCACATGAGTATGATTACTGCCGCTCCAGTATTACATTTAAAATGCTGTGAAGGAATGAGGATGCCGTCTGTATGGTCTGATACAGCAGGCCATAACTGGCTCATGTTGTGCAATGAATACAAAGTACTTTCCCTGACTCACTGATGAATATAAAGCAGCTGCCACCTTATCCCTTTCAGCGCTATTTCATACAGTTGAATTTTTGGTTCTGTTAGGTCAATTTATTGTACAAGATCACTAACAGAAATAGAACTAATCGTGACTTCCAGAGGTTTTGCTGTCCTGTGAGTCCGGTTTACTACAGTTGCTCATGTGTGTGGTGCCTCCAGGAATAGGCTCACCCGAGCTGAATGGCTCCCAAACTCAAGGATGTATGTGTCATATTCTGAGCACATTCCATCTATGGTTACTATCACACAGCATTCTGGCACTGTAAAAGTTCAATCCATTCCTCATTTTGATCTCTCTGCAGATCAAGGATCCGGAGAGGGAGTCCCTGGCAGGCACCCTTACAGGAGTCATGGTGTCGAAAATAATGCCAAACTTTTACCTTCTGACATTTCAGCAAGACGGCACTGACTCCGCAGGCTGAGAAAGTAGAGGAGAGTTCACAGGGAATTTCTCAATCACATGCTGTCCCTTGGCATCATCATCTGAAAACACAGCATCAGTTTTCACACATATGCTGACACCCAGCTCTACCTCTCTACCGCCTCGTTTGACTCCTCCGCTGTTGCTAAATTATCAGACTGCTTATGTGACCACAGCACTGGATGAGCAGAACTTTCCTCTTGTTAAGGATTGGGAACACCAAATTGTCTCACATTCCCTTGGCGAACCCCGATTCCTAGCTATTGGCACCATTCCTTTCCCTGTCAACCGTCTGAGGTTAGATCAGGCCATTCTCAGCAAGGGACTTATTACGGAGCCCTGTAGAACACCACTTTACCTAGATCCTATAGGCTTTTACGTGTCTAATCTGTCTGCCATTTGTGTCAAATGCCTCACTAAGATCCAAAGATCCATATAGACCGCATTCACTGCACTACCCTCACCAATCCTCCTTGCTCCTTCCTGAAAAAGTTCAATTAAGTTAGCAAGACATGACTTTCCCATAACATAAACAAGCTGACTTTCCCTGACAGGTGGGAAGGCAAGTGGTGAAGATGACACAAATAGTCCACAGAGAGAAATAGACAGGTTAAGTGAGTGGGCAAAGACTTGGCAGTTGTAATATAATGCAAGTAAATGTGAAGTTATGCACTTTGATAGGAAGATTAAAATGGAGAAAGACTGGAAAAAACTGCAACACAAAGGGATTTACAGGTCCTCGTGCATAAATCACAAAATCCCCACATGCAAGTTCAGCAGATAATCGGGAACGTATTTCAAAGGGAATGGCGTATACAAATAGGGAAATCTTGCTGAAACTATACTAGAAACAAGCATGACCAGGCATTTTCAAAGTCGGGGTCGCGATCCGCAGGTGGGTCACGTGCAGGTGTCGGGAGGGTCGCAGAGCTGTCTGTCATGGCATTCCCAATTGTGCAAATTCACGCACAACAGACGCAGCAGCCGGCTTTTAACAATGCCGGCTGCGAGCGGCCTTCAAAAAGGCCGCGACCATATAAACAAAATGTGGCCGCACTGCGCATTTGCGCAATCGGGAGCGCCGCGATGGATGGAGAGGCTTAAAGGAAGTGAGAGAGAGAGAGAGAGTTAAAGAGGCAGAGTGGTTGAAGGAAGATTTTCCAGAGTTTAGGACAATAGCAGTCGACAGTACAGCCGACAATTGTGGAGCAAAGGAAATAATGCGCAAGAGGCCAGAATTGGGAATACAACAAAAGAAGGTAAAAAGCCGGCTGCCGTGGCTGTTGCCCGCAAATGTGCGCAATCGGAGATGCAAATATGTAATCTTTCCGCCTGAAGGGAGGCAGAAAGCAGGACAAGCCCCTTGAACAGCGACATCACATGCTTTGGGCGAGATTAAGATTCCTCCATTTTGTCAGCAGCAAACAAAGGCCGGGATTCTCCCATACCCGGCAGGGCGGGGGAATCCAGCGTAATGGAGTGGCGGGAACCACTCCGGCGTCGGGCCGCCCCAAAGGTGCGAAATTCTCCGCACCTTTAGGGGCCATGCCCTCGCCTTGAGGAGCTAGGCCCGCGCCGGAGTGATTTCCGCCCCACCGGCTGGCGGGACAGGCCTTTGGCGCCACACCAGCCGGCGCTGAAAGGACTTCGCCAGGCAACGCATGCTCGGCATCAGCAGATGCTCACAGCATCCCCGCGCATGCGCAGTGGAGGGTGTCATAGTGGGACCATTGCAAAGGCGGAAGAAAAAGAGTGCCCCCACGGCACAGGCCCACCCGCCGATCGGTGGGCCCCAATCGTGGGTCAGGCCACCATGTGGGTACCCCCGGGGCCAGATCGCCCCGCGCCCCCCCCCCCCCAGGACCCCACCCGCGCCGTCTGCCCCCGCCGGTAAGGTAGGTGGTTCAATCCACGCCAGCTGGCGATGGTTGACAGCGACGGGACTTCGGCCCGATTTTCTGGTGGCGGAGAATGCGGGACACGGCGGGGGCGAGATTCACGCCAGCCCCCGGCGATTCTCCGACCCAGCGGGGGGTCGGAGAATCGCGCCCCTGGTAAGAGAAAATGGTGGGTCGCGAAGATCGGCCGGCATGGGTCGCGAAGGTCAGCCCGCGTGGGTCGCAAAGGTCAGCCCGCGTGGGTCGCAAAGGTCAGCCCGCGTGGGTCGCAAAGGTCAGCCCGCGTGGGTCGCAAAGGTCAGCCTGCGTGGGTCGCAAAGGTCAGCCCGCGTGGGTCGCAAAGGTCAGCCCGCGTGGGTCGCAAAGGTCAGCCCGCGCGGGCCGTGAATGTCGACCAGCGTGGGCTGCGAAGGTCGGCCGGTGTGGGCCGCAAAGGTCAGCCCGCGTGGGTCGCAAAGGTCGGCCGGCATGGGCCGCAAAGGTCAGCCCGCGTGGGTCGCAAAGGTCGGCCGGCATGGGCCGCAAAGATCAGCCCGCGTGGGTCGCAAAGGTCGGCCGGCATGGGCCGCAAAGGTCAGCCCGCGTGGGTCGCAAAGGTCAGCCCGCGCGGGCCGCAAAGGTCAGCCCGCGTGGGTCGCAAAGGTTGGCCGGCATGGGCCGCAAAGGTCAGCCCGCGTGGGTCGCAAAGGTCAGCCCGCGTGGGTCGCAAAGGTCAGCCCGCGCGGGCCGTGAAGGTCGACCAGCGTGGGCCGTGAAGGTCGACCAGCGTGGGCTGCGAAGGTCGACCAGCGTGGTCTGCGAAGGTCGACCAGCGTGGGCTGCGAAGGTCGGCCGGTGTGGGCCGCAAAGGTCAGCCCGCGCGGGTCGCAAAGGTCAGCCCGCGTGGGTCACAAAGGTCAGCCCGCGCGGGCCGTGAAGGTCGACCGGCGTGGGCCGTGAAGGTCGGCCGGCGTGGGCCGTGAAGGTCGGCCGGCGTGGGCCGTGAAGGTCGGCCGGCGTGGGCCGTGAAGGTCGGCCGGCGTGGGCCGTGAAGGTCGGCTGGCGTGGGTCGGAATGGCCGGCTGGCGTGGGTCGCGAAGTTCGGCCGGCGTGGGTCGCGAAGTTCGGCCGGCGTGTGTCCTGGAGGTTGGCCAGTTGATAAAAATGGGTCCCCGGAAAAGAAGTTTGAAAAACACTGAGCTAGACCACACCTTCAACAATGTGAAAAGTTTGGTCCCCTTATTTAAGGAAAGATATACTGGCACTGGAGACAGTCAGAGATGGTTCACAAGATTGATCATGGGTATGGAGGGATTTTCTGACGAGGAGAGGTTGAGTAGTTTGGGCCTATACTCATTGGAGATTGGAAGAATGAGAGGCGATCCTATTGAGAGATAGGGGGCGGGATTCTCCCATCCCGCGCCATATGGGAGAATCGCCGTCCGTGCCATTTTTCCCGCGGCACCGGTCCGACGGTTCTCCGAGAAGCGGAGAATTGGCGAAATTTGCGCTGGCGCGTTTGGCGCGGCGCTGGTCGCGGGCTGCTGTCCGCGGACAAGCCGCCGATTCTCCGGCATTGATGGGCCGAGCGGCCGCGCGGAAACGGCAGAGTCCCACCGGCGCCATTCACCCCTACTCACAGCCGGCGGGAACTCTGCGCGTATGGTTGGGGGGTGGCCTGTGGTGCGGGGAAAAGCGCTCCTTCACTGGGGGGGACCTCCAATGGGGCCTGGCCCGCCGATCGGTGGGCCAGCCTCTCCATCCTAGGCCCTATTTTATTACGCGGCCGGCCTCTGAACCCCCACGCCATGTTGTGTCGGGGCCGGTGCATTGAGGAAGTCGCCCGCGCATTCGCGGGTTGGCGCGGCGCCCAGTTGGTGCCGGGAAGGGAGGCTGGAGTGGCGTGAACCGCTCCAGCGCCATGCTGGCCCTAGTGCCCGCGCCTGTTTCGCGCCATCGTGAAACGCGACGGCGTTCACGACGTCGCGAACTCTCTGCCTCCATTTCGGAGAATCCCACTCTGGATTTTCAGGGGGCTTGACAAGGTAGATGTTGAGAGGTTATTTTCCCTTGTGGGTGAGTCCAGAACCAGAGGGCACAATCTCAGAGTAAGGAGTCGCCCACTTAAGATAAAGATGAGGAGGAATTTCTTCTTTCAGAGGGAATCTGGAATTCTTTACTTCAAAGGCCGAAGAGTCTGAGTTGTTAGATTCGTTCAAGGCGAGATAAATAGATTTTTAATCAGTAAAGGAATCGAGGGCTATGAGGACAAGGCAGGAAAGAGGAGTTAAGGATTATCATTTCAAATTAGCCATGATCTCATTCAGTGCAGCAGCTTATGTCTTATGTTCTTGCCTTTCTGACTGTTTATCCTGGGTCTCAGAATTGATTCTAATCAATCAAAGGGGGATGCAGTGGCATAGTTACTGGACTAGTAATCCAGAGAGCCAGCAGAATGCTCTTGGGACCTTTTTTCAAATCCCAGATTTGGATGATGGATGGTAGAATTCGAAATCAATAAAAATCTGGAATGATAACCATGAAACCATTGACACTGTCACACAAGTGCCAGGCAAAGACCATCTCCAACAATTAAGATTCTAACCATCATCTCTTGACATTCAATGGTATCACCAACGCTGAATCCACCATTATCAACATTCTAGAGGTTACCATTGACCACTAGAAGCACAAGGGCAGTGACAAAAGGGGAACACACCATCACCTGTAAGTTCTCCTCCAAGCCACACACCATCCTGACTTTGAAATATATTGCCATTCGTTCACTGTCTTTGGGTCAAAATCCTGGAACTCTCTCCATAACAGCACAGTGAATGTATCTACACCACAGGGACTGCAGTGCCTGTGCCCATAACTTTTGAATGCCCCCTACTGATATGTCATAAATTTTCCTTCAAGTACCTGTAAGCAGTCTACTTCCCCAGATCACCTCTCAGCTTTATAAAATGTTTCTTCGCCCAGTTTAGAACTCCTACCCAGTTTCTCTTTTCAACCTTTTCCATAATGATACTAAATCTAACTGTATTATGGTCACTATCTCCAAAATGGTCACCCGCTGTTACTCCATCCACTTGCTCAGATTCATTCCCTGAGACGTAATCTGTAATTCTGCTCCCTCTTGTTACATGCTGGCAGTTTCAGAATTTTGTTCCCTCTGTGCCCTTCACACTGTTCGTATCCCAGTTGATATTATGGTAGTTGAAGCCCCCAGCTATTACTGCCCTATTGTTTTTACACTCTTCTACCTCTATTTCGCTATTTAACAATGTGGCTGTCCCTTTTTTAATTCTGAGCTAAACCTATTTGGCCTCATCCGATGTTTCATTTATTATGTTATCCCTCCTCACAATTTTAATTGATTCTTTAACCAATAATGTCACACCCTCACGTTTTATAATCCCTTCTCTAGCTTGTCTGACCATCCTATATCTAGGAATATTGTCCTACCGTTTTTGCCCCTTTTAAGCCAAGTTTCCATTATAGCAATGATATCATGCTGCCATGTGCCCTCAGCCTATCAGCTTTGTTTGCAATACTCCCTGCCTTTAAATATACACTTTTTTAATACTTCCAAATTCCTGCGCTGTACAGATTTTAATCTTTGCTTCTTCTGTGTTGTAGTCACTCAATAATTTTCTGTCTCTCGCTCCCTGCTGTGAATTTGTCCTACCTTATCTGTTCTCAGCTTCCCATCCCCCTTCCAATCAAGTTTAATTAAACCCTTTCCAACAACACAAACAAATCTGCAAGAACATTTATCCCAGTGCGATTCAGGTTTAAGTCTCCTGCCTTGCACAGATTTACCCTTCCCCAGAACCGGTCCCAATGCCCCAGTATTCTGAAACCCTCCATCCTGAACCATCTCACCGCCACACATTCATCTTGCCGTATTCTCCTATTTCTATAGTCACTGGCTTGTGGCCTTGGGAGTAATGCAGAGATTGCTATTTTGAAGGTCCTGCTCACTAATCTCTTTCCTAACTCTTTAAACTCAGCCTGCAGGACCTCATCAATTTTTCTACCTATATGATTGGTACCATGACCTCTGCCTGTTCACCTTCCTCCACAAGGATGTTGTGCAGCCCCTCCATGACATTCTTGACCCTGACACCAGGGAGGCAACACACCATCCTGGAGTCACAATTAAGGCCACAGAAACATCTGTCTGATCCCATGACTATTAAATTCCGTATCACTATTGCACTTCTATTACTCTCCTTCCTTTCCTCCTGTGCAACTGAGCCACCCATGTTGCCACACAGATGGCACTGGCTGCATCCCTGCTGAGGAACCATCAACTTTAACCAGTATCCAAAACAGAAAACCAGTTAGCAAGCAGGATTGACTCAGGGCACACCTGCACTACCTGCCTGGTTCTCTTTTACTGCCTGATGGCCACACATTCCCCCTCTGCCTGGACACACCAAAGTGACTCCAGCTGATACTCAAACCTCACGCTCAAGCATCTGCAGTCAGTGACGCTTCCTGCAGATGCATTCGTCTAGGACACATGGTGCATCCACAGCTTCCCACATTCTACAGGATGTACATTCCACTGGGTCAAGCTGACCTGCAATACTGTGACTTTAGAAACCATTTATTACACTTGGAATAGGTAAAATAACTTGCCAGTTACTCACTAATCAGCATCTTCCCCTGTACTAGAGTAAAAGCCAATTACTAGAGGCTGAATAAAAGTTGAAAAAGAAAGTTAAAGGAGCACCTCCTTCCTCTCTTCACTGAACTCCCTCACTCACCAAGCTTCCACTTTGCACTCTATGCACGCAAAGCAGCACTCCGTTTCAGAAAAATTCCGACATCGCTCTGCTCACTTGAGCTATATTGGCTCCCAGTTAAGCAATGCCTCAGTTTTAAAATTCTTATCCTTGTTTTCAAATCTCTCCTCCTCTGTCTATAAAGTCCTTCAGTCCCACAATTCTTGGAGTTACCTGCCTTTCACTTGTTTTAGTCTCTTAAGTATCCCTGATTTTAATCACTCCATTTCTGGTTATATATACCCCCAAGCTCTGGAATTTTCTTTTAAAAGTTTTCCAACTTTTCTTTCTTCCTTGAAGGAATTTTTTTTAAAACCTACATCTTTGCCACATATGGTTAGGTGTCAAAGTTTGCTTTATAATGCTCATGCACCGTGGGACATTTGAATCCCTTAAAGGTGCTATATAAATGCAAGTTGTTGTATTGCTGCCAGTAAAGCAGTATTAGATGGGCATTCTTCCAAGAGGCTCAGAAATCATGAGGTGGAGGTTTTAGGGATAGGTGTAATGTAATGCCCAACATAGGTAATACCTAAGTGAAATTAGTGTGAGCTTGCAAACCCAGACAGTCACGCATCGTAGCAGGCAATTGTTTGCTCTGTTCAGTTAAAGGACGTGCCTTTGATTTAGTCGACGAGCAAAGGAGAGATATGGTGGACTGTGGTTACCCAGGCAACCAGTACAATTTATAGCGAAAATGTTAAAGTCTTCCAATGAAGTGCTTTCCAGGAAAGACAGGCTCCAGCTGTGGCCTTATGGAAAATAGCACACGGTGCTGTGGCTACAGCCTGCAGGTGTGTTATTGAAGAAGTCTGAAAGTTGGTGTGTTCTGTTAACCTACTTGAATTTAAGGCACCAGAAATCAATGAGAAAAGTTGGCACTTGTGTATTTACTGTTAATGATAGATCCATTCAATATATTACAAATGTTTACTCATGCATTTCTCAACAAAATATTAAAATTGCAGCAAACAGGTTTTGCCAGTTTTACACTAATAGTTACTCTGAAAGGGTGAGAAGAAATAAAAACACTTCTAATTTCACCACAACTATTATAAACACCCAGATTGAGCCCTGCACAAGAGACCTTCCACATCCCCACCCAACCATGAGACTCCCGCATTCCCCCAAACCTGCACGAAGAACCCATCACGATATTCCCCATCTGCACAGATTTCCCACCCCCTTTGACCTGACCCTTGACCTAATCCACTAGACCACCTCCCCTGATCAGCCCTGACCTGATCCCACCCCGACGACCTGGCCTGACCCCCACCCCACCAACCTGGCATGGCCCCCACCACTCTGACCTACCACACCCCCGTCCCATTTCCTGATGTCCAATCCCCAAGTGACCGAGTGCCCTCATGTCCAATCCCTCTGTAATGACGGATTCCCCTCCCATGTCTGTTCCCTCATGTCCAACCTCCTCAACCCCCAATATCTGACCCCCCAAAATGTTGGACTTACCACCCCCATAATATCTGACACCCCCTGCACCCACAATATCCGACCTTCCACATCCCCCCCACGATGTACAACCCCACAGCATCATAATGTCCAAACTCTCCACTCCCACGATGTCTAACCCACCATGTCCGACCGCCTCAACCCTTCCCCCAATGTCCGAACCCCCACTCCCTTGTCTGAGAACTGCCCTAATGTCCAGCCCCCACCCCCGATGTCAGACCCACCACTCCCCTCCTGATGTCCAACACTCTCCTCCAGCCCCAAAGTCTCACCCCACCCCTAATATCTGACTCTCCCCCCACATTACATTCACATACCTTCAACGCTTACCTTCTCTCTGGCCAGTTATTTTCCATGGGACATTTAACCACACCTGCTTTATGGCAGTTAATGCTGTAAACATGGTCAGAGGAAGGGGGAGGATGTCCTCCTTCATTCTGCTTATTTTACACTTTGCAGGTGGAACCGTGGACATGCAACGCTGCTTGAATCTCTCCTGGCCCGAGTCAGGAAAGTCGGGGGAAGTAGGCATTTAAGAATTCTATCCCAAGTAAGTGGTTACTGTAGTGATCTGTACATGTGTACATACATCTGCACATACACCAGGGACTACAGACAGATGTAACAGCCACAGCATCACTAGAGGGCAGCAACAGAGACAGGTATAAAGGGAGCCCAAGGGGAGGATCTGCCTCTTTCAGAAGCACAGGGCTAGTGAGCAGCAGCAGACAGTGACAGCTCAGCATAGGCAGTTTACCTTAGCTTAACTGGTCATATCTCTTGACTGTATTATATCTAGTTAAGCTCTGGAAACAGAACAAACCCATTGAATAAAGTATTTGTGTAAACTGGAAATCTACAATCTTTATTCAGACTTAGAGAATAACAGATGATACCAAGAGTGATTTCAGAAAGCTAGCTAGACACCAGCAAGAGAAGAAAAACTTAAACCGGATATTCGACTGTGGAAGACTTCGCAGCAAATGGATCCTTGAAGACTAACTAATTCGATGGAACTTGTTGGAACTCCATGGCAGCTGGAAACAACCGGTAATTTAAGTTATAACTGGGAAATGTTTGAACAGCTGTTCCAAATATTTATCACAGTTAATAATTTAAGCACTGCTCTGACGCAACAAAAATAGCCCTACTACTCTCAACAGGAGGTAATGAAGCTAGAGAAATCTATAATTGCTTTAATTACTTAGAAGGTGAAGACAACACCAAAGTAGATGTTATACTCAAAAAATGTGCTGAACGCTGTAACAGTCAGTCCAGTGAGATGCTGTAAAGATTTAACACGTCAGAGAAACGGAGGGCCCTTCTCTGATTGATTACAAATCTCAAGTTAATACCACAAGGTTGTGATTATGCTGATTTCAGAGACACTGTGATAATGCATCAATTAATTTCTGGATAATTTCTGATAAAAATTTGAGGGAAGAACTTTCACAAAATAAGTATCTAACTCTAGAAATCGCTATACAAAAATGCCTTGCTTATGAACAAAAACAAAATCAGTACTTGCATCTCTACAAACACAGAATCATCATTTAGAAATCAAAATCGGTAAAAATGGCGTGAACACTCACCACGAGGCAGAGGCAGGGTTGAATCGGAGAAAGACAGAGGTTCTGAGCGGCAGCCAGCTTGAGAAAGGAGCCTCACATGCTCAGTTGCAAAAAGAGGGCACAGCACAAGAAACTCAGTGTGCGCGTGGGCAGTCGAGTCCTACGAATGACTTCACGAGCGTCATGATGTCAGAGGACCAGGACCACGCCCACTTCAAAGGGAAATGCACAAAAACGAACAAAAAGAAATTTAAAGCTGCAAAACCCAATTTTCTTGCCTCAAAAGACAGAACAATGCCCAGACTTACACCAGCAGTGAAAATAACTTTCACAACACCCTGGAACAAGCAGTTAGCACCACCCTAGAAGACGATATGGTCCTTGTAGACTACGACTCAGACGAAGATTTCATCTTGGGAGATGGCTACCCCAGTACCAAATCCGAACCGCAACTAGAGGTGTTGTACCGTGAAGACCCCGATGATGAGTTCTTCGGAATGGGGAATCTGTAACCAGCATATATGACATCCCGACTCGTGAGTGCAGGATTATGCTGCGGCCTGACGCCAAGAAACAGAGAGTTGTCCACGCACCACGAAGGGTCCCAGCCTCCCACAACAAGATGATTTGTTCATTGAACATAAAGAGAACGATCACAACTCCGATACCAAAAGCGATGATTTGTCCAACGAACAGTGCACACAATACTGCTCAGACATGGCTGAGTTATTCGGAGATCCTGATCACAGCATCAGCAACACGGTTGAAAAGGTCAATACGACTCTTCTCATGGTAGATGAATCCAATACCATTGTGCCATGGCAGATCGTCGGTACATTGGATGACAGCAATACCCAAGACGAAGACGACGCCACACAGAGAGCACAGAACGACTCCGTTGAGAGAGCACAGATCGACTCTACAGCGAGAACACTGCACGACTCCACAAAGCGAGCGATGACAGACTCCACAGAGAAAGCGATGACAGATTCCACAGAGAGAGTGATGACAGACTCCACACAGAGAGCAATGAAGGACTCCACAGAGAGAGCGATGACAAACTCCACAGAGAGAGCGATGAAGGACTCCACAGAGAGAGAAATGAAGGACTCCACAAAGAGAGCGACGCAAGCCTCCACAAAGAGAGTGACGCAAGCCTCCACAGACAGCTCAGCGACAGACTCAAAAATGGAAGCAAGCAAATGCTCCGTAGTGAATGCCATGCATGTACAAAACCATGAAGATCTATCAAGCTTATTTGAGCCACCAGAAGAAGACACTGAATGTCTACCCACTATATGTGAGACAAGTGACAAAGAAATAACAATTCCCATACAGGATGTGCAGGATCACAGTGAGACTGACATATCTCAGCTCGTCTGCACAGAAGCACTCAATAATCAGAGGACAGCCTCCCATGAGTCCAGAGAGACCACGTCAATTGAAATCTTGAAGATTTTGACTCCAGAAGAGGAGCACTAAGAGTCCAGAGAGACCACGTCAATAGAAATCCTGAAGATTTTGACTCTAGAAGATGAGCACCAAGAGTTCAGAGAGACCACGTCAATAGAAATCTTGAAGATTTTGACTCCAGAAAAGGAGTACTACAACCCACAACAAAATGAGATTGTGAAGATTTTGACTCCAGAAAAGAGCACAAAGAGATCACAGATGATTCAAATGAACCTGAAATGACTCCAAAAGAGGAGCACCTAGAAATCAATGATGATTCAAGTGAACCAGAAATGACTCGAGAAGAGGAGTACCAAGTAAGCAAAGAAGAGGAATTGAATCCACCACAAATGACTGATGTCACCAACATCAATGCAACATCAGATCATTCTCACAATTCTCAAGAAGATACGCTCAATGTAGCAGACACCACAAAGGACACTGACACCAATAACTGTGACAGTGACTCAAATCATCCACATGGCACACTCATTGAGCGCAACAAGAACAACAAAAACCACAAGAAGCACAGCAGAAACAAGAACAACAACAGCAACAACAAAAACAATATGCAGCGCAACAAGAACGGCAAAAGCAACAAGAAGCATCCCAGAAACAACAAGCATGACAAGAAAAAGAACAAGAATAAAAGCGAAAACAACGAAAACAGAATCAACAAGCGCGACAAAAAGAACAACAAGAAGAAGAACAACAAGAATGCCAACAAAAACAACAAAGACAGAAACGACAGAAACAACAATGAAACAACAACCTGTACAACATGGTACAACTCTGCACATGAAGGACAATGCCACAGCACACTGCGAAACAATGACAAGACTACAAACATGCTATGGCATGATAAAGAATCTCACAAATTCACATGGGCTCCAGAACAAACAAGCAAAACAGCTTTCACGAACGATGACATACAGCATCAATACCACAAACACAGGAAAAAGTCAAGGTCAGACAACGGTGCGACACAGAATCGCTACCCGCAATCAAATGGAAGAGGGGAAAAAGGTGTCCACATCATTAAACGACTCATCAGCAAGGCAGCCGAGTCACGTTCCGACATCAACCTAGCTCTGTTATCGTACCAAGCAACCCCATTGAGCTCAGGACTGTCGCCAGAGACATCTGGACAACCCTACCGGCAAAGCAATTCCAAGACCCTGGCAACGCAGCTACTATGCTCCAAACAAAAACTATACTACGATCAACATGCGATCCCACTCAAGCCACCGACAATAGGTGACACCATCAGAATCAGGGTCCCAGAAGGTGGATGGTCTGAGTCAGCCACGGTGATCAGGCAGGAGGCACCGCGGTCCTACATTGTCAAATCGTCTGCGGGAGTACTTTTTCGCTGTAACCGCCGGGATCTATTAGAGATTCGACCTACAACGCCAGTATTTCCCACACTAGACTTGACCAAGTCCATTTGTCCACAGGACGTTCCTCGCCACACAACGCCAGACAGTACTCTTGATGACATCAAACCACCATCCCTACTACCACCGGTAAGACGCTCCAGCAGAAGCCATAAGGCACCCGACCGGCTAGATTTGTAATGACACTTCAACACACGCACAAGACAAATATGGACATTTCTCACGATGGACTAACAACACAGTTAATTGTTTCTGTATTACTTTAATCATTTTCACAGTGTGCAGATTTGCATATTCTCGCCACTTGTTATGTACAGTTTTCTTTCGACCAGTCTAGAAAACATGTCAAATAAAAGGGGGGGGGGGTGTAGTGATCTGTACATCTGTACATACATCTGCACATACACCAGGACTACAGACAGATGTAACAGCCACAGCATCACTAGAGGGCAGTATCAGAGACAGGTATAAAGGGTCCAGCCCAAGGGAGGGTCCGCCTCTTTCAGAAGCTCTGGGCTAGTGAGCAGCAGCAGACAGAGACAGCTCAGCATAGGCAGTTTACCTTAGCTTCACTGGTCATACCGCTTGACTGTATTATATGTAGTTAAGCTCTGGAAACAGAACAAACCCTTTAAATAAAGTATTTGTGTAAACTGGAAGTCTACAATCTTTATTCAGACTTAGAGAATAACAGTTACGACGTGTTAAGCCACTGCTGATTGCCACTCCACGGAAGCAATGGCCTAATATCTGTAAAACAGGTTATCAGACCATTATCTCACAGCTATTTGTGGCACCTTGTAGTGTGCAAATTAGCTGCTACATTGGCTATATTAGTCCAGTGAATCCACTTTGACTGTACTTCATTGGATGTAATTTGCTTTGACACATCTTGTAAATATTATCCTGCAGTTAATTTGTAAATGAAAGGCATTCTTTCCTGTTTCTCTTGAACATATGTCGTAGCTTGAACATTGGCAGACCAACTTTCCTGGGCCTCGGAAATCCAGCAGCTAAAGAGAGGTTCGGGCTGTTGCATAGAAAAATGCTTTTCCAGCACGGCTTACTGGACCAGGAAGAGGAGTGCTTCCGTTCAAGCATGTTATCCTCCCAGTGATTGGATCCCAGCACACCCTGCAAACAATCTCCTCCTGATGTCCTCCACGACAGAAGATCACATCCCTAGCCTTTCCCACGCCAGCCCACAGTCTTTCTTCTTCTCCCCATGATCTCTCTGGTTCCTCCCACAATCTTTGGGTGGCATGGTGGCGCAGTGGTTAGCCCTGCAGCCACATGGCAGCGAGGACCCGGGTTCGATCCCAGCCCCGGGTCATTGTCCGTGTGGAGTTTGCACATTCTCCCGTGTCTGCATAGGTTTCACCCCCACAACCCAGGGTAGGTGGATTGGCCACGCTAAATTGCCCCTTAATTGGAAAAAATTAATTGGCTATTCTAAATGTATTTTAAAAAAACTTTATGCACTACTTACCCTCTGTACCCTGACCTCCTCAACCACCGATCCTGGTCTCTCCCTCCATTCGCTCTGGGTGCTGGATCCAGCCTGGTGCTATCAGTCTGACAGCCAGCCAGGCAGCCTGCCTCACAATCTGGCTGCCTGCATCTCGTACACGGGATCCAAAAATTGTCACCAGATGTTCCTCTATTAAATTCGGAAAGACCCGAGGGAAACCCATTCTTCCAGATTTTCCAATTGCATTCATCCACCCAAAGCCCCCAGTCTTCCAGAAATATCTGGACCATTGGCTTCAGAAGAGGCAGTAGGACCACAAAACAGCAACCCAATGCAACAAGATCATCTCACTCCTCACTTGGTTACATCCAATTCCTTAACCATTCACAGAGTTGTCTACACAAAACTATATCTTTCCACCCAGTCCTGCATGCACTCTGATCGGCTGAAAATAGACAGGCATCTTCCACACAAGTAAGGATCTGCACAGGAGGAATTATATTAGCGGAAGATAAATGTGGTCATTAATTGCAACATCATGCTGTTTATCCTGGTTCTGTAAACATTAAAAAGTAACCTCAGCACATGATCATCAGCCCTTACTGTTAATGTGCAGCCACGCTGAACGGATTATCTTTATTGCAGCTGGAGATAAAATATCTTCAACCATGGCTGCAAGTCACAACCACCATGGGAGTAACGTTTTCACTTTGTGGAAGATACCAATTGATGTTAAATTGGCACAAATTAATAATGAGTAATAAAATAATGTCATATCACTAATGTGAATAACTTTTATTTACAGAGTGAAATACTGAGGAAGTGCTATAAACAGCAGCAGATGCTGCTATCCTCTTTTCCCAGTTTTCTTCCACCTTTAACACCAACCTCCATGGTGCTGGCAATAGAAAGGGTAATTTATTAAGATGTATTTTGTTAAGGTGGATTACATAAGTAGACTACTTGTCATCTATCAATGGCAGTAATAATTTACACAGATCCACACCGAGAACATAGATTATCATAGAATTTACAGTGCAGAAGGAGGCCATTCGGCCTGTCGAGTCTGCACCGGCTCTTGGAAAGAGCACCCTACCCAAGGTCAACACCTCCATCCTATCCCCATAACCCCACCTCACACTAAGGGCAATTTTGGACACGAAGGGCAATTTTATCATGGCCAATCCACCTAACCTGCACATCTTTGGACTGTGGGAGGAAATCGGAGCACCCGGAGGAAACCCACGCACACACGGGGAGGACGTGCAGACTCCGCACAGACAGTGATCCAAGCCGGAATCGAACCTGGGACCCTGGAGCTGTGAAGCAATTGTGCTATCCACAATGCTACCGTGCTGCCAATGCTAACACGCACAGTTAGAACAAGACAGAAGAGAAACAAATAAACATCCATCCCCAGAGAGAATAAAAAAGGAAAACTGCCCAATTTCTGTGAAACTTGATCAGTAACTTTGACCAACCCTCAAGGTAATATTCCACTGTTCCAGTAACTTAAACCCGTAATCATCAAATTCATGGGATCTAGCAACAGGTTCAAACCCACAATTATTACAAGTCTGAAAAGAACATCCAGCATCAAAACATTATAGGTAGAAATTGTGAGAGCAAATAATGCCAGAATCAGTCTTTTTGGTGGCCTACAATTAACATGCATCACTAAAAAAAAAACTATCTGGTCATTATCTCATTGCTGTTTGTGGGAGCTTGCTGTGCATAAGTCAGCATTTCCTATATTTACAACAGGGACTGTACTTCAAGAGTACTTTATTGGCTGTAAAGTGCTTTGGGATGTCCTGAGGTCATCAGAGGAGCTTTCTAATTGTAAGTCTTTCTTTTTAACGGAGACAAATCTGCTTGGAACAGATTTCAGTCAATGTCTCTCCATTTCAGCTGACAAGGAGATTTCAGCATGAGGCAATCTCCCATTAATTGTTTAGGCTTGAACATTATTCCGCAGAGAGCAGAGGGAAGACACTTATACCATTCAAACAACAATCAAAGGTCCTTCACAGTTTATACCTGAGTACTTCTCAAAGTCCCATGGTGTTTTCACATACTGTGGCACGGCCAAGCATTAAGCATTAGATTCAGATGAAGCATTCGGAGAATGGGGGAATAACTGGATGAAGGAGCATGGGATTAAGAGTTTCATAAGACAAAGATGAGGCATAGCCCGTTCAGTGAAAAAGATGTATGCAGGAAGTACAATGTTTTGAATAAGTAGTAAATAATTCTCATTTTGCCACTTCCCTCCAGGAAACTGTAACTGCAGAGTACCTGAGAATTATTCAGCTATGTGCAAGTTAATTCCACTGTTGTTGTAAAGTCTGGCACTCTCAATCAGTATGAACGGATACAACATTGAATTCTTGAAGAAGAGGTCTTCATTCTCATGCTGGGTGGAGGAGAACAAAGTACTGAAGAAATCTTGTCACTGTTGCAAATTTATCAATCAACCTCCATCATAGAAAGAAACCAAATTAACTGGTTATGTTCTCATTGCTGTTGGAGAGGCCTTGTGGGCAATGTAGCTGCCACATTTCTTACATTATATTGGGCAAGACACAGAGGAAAATTCCCCTCATCTTCTTCAAATAACGACAAGCATCTTTTACTTCCACCTTAACAGGCCTTGGTTGAACACTCTCTCAGTGCTGCACTGAATGGTCAGTGTACAGTATGTGCTCAAATCTCTAAAGTTGGACTTGAACCTACAGACATCTGATCTTTGGTGAGAGCACTGCCACTGCGGCAAGGTGACATCAGGGGTAATGATGCACGGGTGAAAATAAAGAGTCTCAAGTCTTACATGGGGTTCATATGTGACTTTGGATTCGAGCAGGTGAGTCAATCTCATGGTAGGCCAGATACCACATCCTGGTAGTGTTAAAAGAGTGGTGAACATTTGGAATTCTTTGCCCCAGGAAGCTATGGATACCGTGTTCTTGAACATTTTCAAAGCTGAGATTGGTAGATTATTAATCAGTATGTGAATTAAGGGTTAGGGAGATAAGGCAGGAAGGTGGACTTGGTGAGTGTTCGATCTTAGTGTTTGGGCGGCACGTAGCACAGTGGTTAGCACTGTTCCCAGTTCCATTCCCGGCTTGTGTCACCGTCTGTACGGAGTCTGCACGGTGTCCCTGTGTCTATGTGGATTTCCTCTTGGCAGTCCGGTTTTCTCCCACATGACCCCCAAAAAACGGGCTGTTAGGTCATTTGGACATTCTGAATTCTCCCTCCGTGTAACCGAACAGGCGCCATAGTGTGGCGACGAGGTGCTTTTCACAGTAACTTCATTGCGGTGTTAATGTCAGCCTACTTGTGACAATAAAGATTGTCAGCCATGACCGTATTAAATTGGGGAGCAGCCTCAAAGGGCTGAATGGCCTACTCCTCTTCCTATTTGTTCTGGCACTTGGCCACATTCAGCAGAGGTTATTGGACATACCGTGGGGTAGAAATTAGCATGTGTTTTTGCCTATATTGTGGATGCAAACAAAAAGCTTAATACCTAGGTGTGAAGTTTTGGACCTATTGTGCACCCTCAGCATAGTGCAGTAGTCCTTGCTGTTTTTGGAAGGAAAGAAGGTTTGTTGCAAAGAAGGTTCCTGCCCCTACTGTCCTTTCATTGAAATGTGTGAAAACCTAGCTGTGTAAGTTCAGACCGGTTTTTCACAGTTTCCTGGAGGCAGCTAGAGAAATGTTCGTATTTTCTTTTAGCTTTATTTCACTTCTGTAGAGAATAGAAGGCTCCTCCCAATTCAACCGGATAATTATGAGCCAATACAGACTGTACAGGGCCCCCTCACATCTGCTTTTGAGTCCTGGAGCTTGTGATGCTCGCTGAGCTAATTTGAATTCTCAGTATCCGTCCCCCTGTTGACTATTCGCCCACCAGTGGAACCAAACCTTCCTGTTTACCCACCGGAGATCACCATGGTTCACTCACCCCTTTACTGGCATTTCCTCTCAGCACAGCTCCCACTCAACACATTGCTATTGCTGCTAATCCCAGCTCCGGAGCAGATGCTGGGACACAAGCTCACTTTTTCTCATTCCTAATCAGATGTTCCATGGAAATTAGATGGTGCAACTCTTGACAACCGGTGTTGTGAAGCAGTGGGGACTCCACTGATGGGTCTGGAAGTGGGTCTACGATAGCGATAGGTGTGGTCCGAATCCATGCAGAGTTGTTGCATCAGCAATGCTAGGTTCCTCACAAACCTTTTCTGCCTCAATTACGCAGCATTTATCGACCAACTGCTAATCTTTTCCAAGTGCTTTCCTGGGGGAATTAATAAGGGTGCTAGCTGGTTGCAAGGCTTTAATGAGAGTTGGTTTGATTCAAGTGCTCTTGTGCTCCTTTTACCTGCTTCATGAGACATCCCTGCTGTACCAGCCCTGGTCTGTCCACTTCCTGTCACATTGACTGTCACTGAGTCACAATTCAAAATTAGTCAAGAAGTCAAATGAACAGAAATCCAAGACCTCAACAACAGCATTCTGACATGCTGCCTTCATTGGCCTCAGGACCTCTGCCACTAAAAGACACTACATGCCCTGAAAGTGTCACAAACTACATTGCTGTCTGCTCCGCAGGCAGACATTGATCCATGACAGCAGTCAATTCTGCCGTGAAGGGATTTTTCATGAATACAACTCTTGCAATTACCAGCATAGATGTCAAACTCTTTTTGTAAGCAACTCTTGTGAGTTAGTTCATAGACACTGCAATGGAAGCACAAATTGTGCAGGCCCTCCGGATAGTTGGGTACCTACCTGAATGTATCTCACGCTGCAATGTGCCTGTACATATTCAATGGGTTGTTTTGTAAGGGCCACGAAGAATCCAGCACGAGTTTTAAGGATACAAAATAATAACGTTTATTTACTATAACAATATATACATAACAGTAGCAGTAACTTCCCTTGCTACCTTCTCCTTCCTGCTGGTTCCTGAACTGGCCAGCTTATTTATACTAGGAGTTTCTCCGCCCCCCTCATTGGGGAAGTTCATACTCCCACAGGATTGTGGGATAGTCATTAGTCCCCAGCCAATCGTAAGTAGGCAGGTTATAACAGGTTGTTTAACACATGAGCGGACTGTCCATTAATGATTAGGATGGCTCAGCACAAAATGATTTATAGGTTATGAAGATGCAAGTATTCTTAAATAAGTGCTTAACAATGAAAGTTGTTCATCTATTTCCAAATATGTACTGATATTCTGGGTACTCTTCACAACATTTTCTCAGTCAGAAATCAGTTTTCTCTGTCAGAAATAAGCTTAGTTAACTGGCCATACTTTTTTTTGAGGAAGAGTGCCCTACAGACTTAAATAGGACAGCCTTTCATTCCTGTCCTTCACAAGTTTGGGAACTCCAGCACTTAAGTCATCAAAAAACATCCTTCTTCTCCGAATAATAAAAGCAAAATACTGCAGATGCTGAAAATCTGAAATAAAAACAGAGTGGTAGAAATGAGTAGACAGTTTGGCGGTATTTGCGATGAGGAATTCAAAATACCATTTCGAGTCAAATATGACTCTTCTTCCCCACTGAAGGAGACTAGAAATAGGATGGGTGGGATTTTCTGTCCTGCCAGCTGGCCAATGGGGTTTCCCATTGTGGGCACCCCCACGCCATAGGGAAATCTGTGGGCGTGAGTGCGCTGCCGGTGAAACGTAGAATCCCGCTGACAGAGAATCCAGCTTGGAATTTGTGCCATTGAAAGTGGGAAGTGATGAGGAAGAACAAAATGGAAGGTCTTGGATAGGGTAGAGGCTGGGAGAGATTAAATGACAAAGGTGTCACGGAACAAAAGCAAAAGGGAATGGTATTGGTTGTATTAAGAGACAAAACATAAAGGGGACGATTCTCCCATGCTGCGCCGTCTGGGAGAATCGCTGTGCAGGTCACTTATTCTTGCGACACCTGTCCGACACCGTTCCGCCATTCTCCCAACCGGCGATAACGGCGTCATCGAGGTCAGCGCCGCGCATGCCGGAGAATCTGTCGAGCAGTCCCCCGCTATTCTCCGGTCACGCCGTCGCCGTTCACCCCTGCTAAATAAATTTGTCAGCCAGTCGCGGTGGCTGACAATGTGGATGAGGGCGATGAGTGGGCAGGCCCATCCCAGGAAGCAGGAAGTTGCGTCAACGGCCGGTGATGGCGGGTGGGCGGGGGGGGGTTGGGGGGGGGAGGAGGAGGTTGGGGGAAGGGGGGAGGAAGGGTTTGGGGGGGAAGGGGATTGGGGGGGAAGGGGGTTGGGGGGAGGGTGGAGGGGGTTGAGGGGGTTGGGGTAGGGGGGAAGGGGGTTGGGAGGGAGGGGTGGGGGAGGGGTGATTGGGATGGGTGATGACAGGGCTAAGGAGGATGGGTTGTGGAAAGGAGTAGAGGGAAGGGGGATGGAGTAGGAGAAGGGAGAAGGGGAGGGGGTGGGGGAATGAGAAGGGGGAAGGAGGAGGGGGTGGTGCAAATGATGCCACCATCCTGTCGGGCTGGGGGGGCCTCCATGGTTGCCCGCGGGATGGAGCCCCCAGTTGGAGTGCCATGGCAGGAAGGTGGCGAAGACACCCTTCCAATCCGAGGGCATGGTGAAGGGCTGTGGCCGCTGGCGCTACAATGAGGAGGGACGGGGTGAACTGTGTGGGAAACGGATACTGTGGGCAGGTGTGACGGCGCGTGCGTGAATGAACCGTGACCAGGCAGCCGGGGCACCCATTCATCGAAAGGCCCCTGGCTGCCTACGTGCCAAAGCGCCCTCCTAACAAATTTTGTTGCCTCTCTCTCCAAAAACCTCCCCCACCGCCCTTCAAGTTCCTGATGTTTTCACAGCAGCCATCGATATTCGCCGCCGTGGCGGCAGTGGCAGCCATGCAGATTGGCATTCGGCGCAGGCGAGCCAGGCGGCTCAGTGAGGGTGCTGCAGAGGCGGATACGGTAGAGGGACTGGCTGCGGAGGGCCCCGTGCCAGGCGCTCCTGCTGCGTGCCATCACGCCCGACAGTCCAAGAGGAGTCGGAGGGTGCGAATCAGCTCCACGGCATCATCCAGGAAGAGGGCGACGACTCCGATCCTGATCGGGCACCAGGGAAGGAGCACGAGCAGGTGGTCGTGCCAAGGCGGCGGAGGCATCCCATGCGTCACCGTGTCTACCGGGACCGTATTTCTTTCGAGGACCTAACGGAAGCAGCATGCAGGAGGAGACTCAGATTGAGCCGTAAGACGGTGGGCCATATATGCCACCTAATGGCGCACCTGGCACCACATAGAACAGGGAGAGGACATGCCATCCCAGTGAGAGTGAAGGTCACGGTCGCCCAAAATGTTTTCTTGACCGGCTCCTTCCAGTCGCCGAGCGGGGACCTTTGTGGAATCTCTCAAGCATCAGTGCACCGGTGCATCCGGGCCGTTACCGACAGCCTATGTGCCATCGCGGGACGATATATCGAGTTCCCGGAGGACCACGCACACCAGGCTGGCAGGGCAGCGCAATTCGCCTCAGTGGCCAGGATCCCGATGGTCCAAGGCGTCGTGGATAGAGTGCACGTCAACCTGCGTGCACCGTCGCAGAACAGGGACGTCTTCCTGAACAGGAAGGGGACATACTCAATGAACGTCCAGGGTGAATGCGACCACAGAATGCGAATAAAGCACGTGTGCGGCCAATACCCGGGCAGCGTGCATGATGCCTTTATACTGGCGCAGTCCTTCATCCCCGCAATTTTCGAGGGTCACCCCCCCCCCGGATGAGGGGCTGGTTGCTGGGCGACATGGGTTATCCGTTGCGGCCGTGGCTGATGATGCCTATACGGAGGCCACAGACCAATGCGGAGGCCCGCTACAATGAGGCCCATGTTGCAAGCAGGGGTGTCGTGGAGAGGTGCTTCGGCCGCCTTAAAATGAGATTCTGGTGCCTGGACCGCTCTGGTGGCGCTCTACAGTATGACCCCGACAGGGTCGGAAGAATTGTGGTTGTGTGCTGCGCCTTGCACAACATCGTCCAACAGATGTAATGGAGGAGGAAGAAGCAGGTGAGCCCGATGAGGGCATCTACGCGGAACATGAGGTTGAGGTTGAGGATGAGGAGGAGGATGAGGAGGGCGAGATGGGAGGGCGGCGGAACACATCCACCACCGGGATGCGGGATATGGGCGGGTGGCCGCACGACGCCAACGGCTGGGACAGCGAGCACGCGAGGCGTTGATCCCCACATGTTTCGCACACTAGGGGGAAGGCATTGTTGTGCAGGGCACTCGCACCGTTGGCTGCGCGCAAAGGCACCACCCAGCACCCCTCCCACCCACCTCCCGCACCATCGCACAACCCTACCACACACGGCACCACTTTCACACAACCCTACACCTGCGGCACCTCGTTATTGTCGTTACACTTTTACTTCCATAAGCGGGTGTGAACTGTGCCATGTTGGATGATGACAACCCGCTCTGCGATGAGCTGTGAGCTACAGATCGCTACTGAATGTCTGACTCATGGCCATATCTGAACACCCCCACCTCGGTGTCCCCTTTATACGTCACGGACATTCCATCACATGTCCATGTGTGGCAGCGGGCATCGGAGCACTGAGGACGACGGCGTGTTTGGGGTTGGGAGGGGGGCCCCCCCCCGGCCTCACCATTGCAATGATTTTGGAACACCATCGTCACCGGGCACCCTCACGTCCCCCCCCAGGCACCGGGCACAGGACAGATGCACGTAGGTTTGGTGTAACAACTTTAATTGTGACATTGAAAGACACGTGCCCTAGCCCCTATTACTAATCTGTGCCCTGCACCCATGCCAACATACTACGTGTCTAACTTTTTGGCCTTACGGGCCTACCACTACGTCTAGGTGTCTCCCCAGATGGTACAGCAGGAGTGGAGGCGGACTGCTGAGAATCCTGCCCTTTCACGTGGCTCCCCGTCGGCGCGCGCTTCCTGGGGCGGCCCGGCCTGGATGAGCCAGGCTGCTCGGCAGGCATGCTGGATGCCGTGGTGCCAGCCTCCTCTGCCCGCTGCCCACCAGATGCACCAGGGACAGGACGGGGGGGAGTGCGAGTGTTCCGGTACCTCCCTTGCTGGTGTAACCGGGACAGGCACCGGGACCGCTTCCTCCCTCGGGGAGCCTGGTGGCCCTTAGGCATCTCTAAGGGACAGTGGTGCATGCGGAGGCAAGCCCCGTTGCACCCCCGACACCTGGCTACCAGTCCTGGAGGCCCGCTGTAGAATCGATCAGGGTCTGAACATTGCCGGCTATGGAGCTGAGGGAGTGCGACATCCCTGTCAGGGACATCGCTACCTCCCGCTGGGTTTGGGCGACGCCATCCATCACATGGATAAGGCCGCCGATGCTCTCAGCGATGGCCTGCTGAGATTGGGCCAGACACCGGAGCGCGGCGCAATGTCCATGTGGCTCTGGCGCATGGCTGCCTGTGAGTGGGCAGTCCTGGCATGGGCCACGGATGACGCGTGCGCACTAAGCCCCACGCCTTGAAGAACCTGACCCATGGCCGAAACCATTTCCCCCATTGCCTCCATCGCTGATGCCACCCGTGCGGTGTCGACCTGGGTGGCAGCCATGACCGGCACAACTCCCTGCTCGTGGACGCGGATGGATTCCTCCCTGCTGCAGCAGCTGGGTGCTGGGCCTAGCCTGCCCTCCGACTGCCCAGCCCCTCGGCTGCTCCTACCTCCACCTGCTGTACCGGTTCGGCTGTGTGGTCGTATGCGAGAGGGTGGAGGGGGCAGTGTGAGGGTGTGGACTGTGGGGGTGGTGCAGTGTCAGGCGGTGAGGTCTGAGGATGTGGACTGTGGGGGTGGTGCAGTGTCAGGCGGAGGGGTGTGAGGGGGTTGACTGTGGGGATGGTGCAGTGTCAGCCGGTGGGGTGTGAGGGAGTGGACTGTGGGGGTGGTGCAGTGTCAGGCGGAGGGGTGTGAGGGTGTGGACTGTGGGGGTGGTGCAGTGTCAGGCGGTGGGGTGTGAGGGTGTGGACTGTGGGGGTGGTGCAGAGTCAGGCGGAGGGGGTGGACTGTGGGGGTGGTGCAGTGTCAGGCAAGGGGGTGTGAGGGTGTGGACTGTGGGGGTGGTGCAGTGTCAGGCGGTGGGGTGTGAGGGTGTGGACTGTGGGGGTGGTGCAGTGTCAGGCGGAGGGGTGTGAGGGGGTGGTGCAGTGTCAGGCGGAGGGGTGTGGACTGTGGGGGTGGCGCAGTGTCAGGCGGAGGGGTGTGAGGGGGTGGACTGTGGGAGTGGTGCAGTGTCAGGCGGAGGGGTGTGAGGGGGTGGTGCAGTGTCAGGCGGAGGGGTGTGGACTGTGGGGGTGGCGCAGTGTCAGGCGGAGGGGTGTGAGGGGGTGGACTGTGGGAGTGGTGCAGTGTCAGGCGGAGGGGTGTGAGGGGGTGGGGCAGTGTCAGGTGGTGGGGTGTGAGGGGATGGACTGTGGGTGTGGTGCAGAGTCAGGCGGTGGGGTGTGAGGGGTGGTGTGTGAGGGGGGTGGGGGTACTGATGGGCTAAGGGACTGCATGCAGACAGGGGATTCTCACTTGTTGCTTCGCCTCCGACCTGGCACGGTGCTACCTCCTGGCTGGCGGCTCCCCCAGCAAGGTCCAGAGCCCTTTGCTCATAGATGGTAAGGGGGTGCAGCTCAGGTGATTCCCCTCCGGTTCTTGAACGCTCCCGTTAATTGTGAGCTGTCTCGCCCTTGGGGTTGGTGGGGGGGGGGGGGGGGGGGGGGGGATGGAACTCAGGGTTAGGCCGTCATTAGCAGAACGCACACATGTTAGCACCATTATCACTAGGTGGGGACACTGGGACCCACGCCACGGCACCTGCCCACGGGTTGGGGTGGGGGGTTCCACATGTGTCCCGGGTGCAACGTGGCACCCCTCCCCCCCCACCCCGGCGTGAGCAAGGGGGGGCCGGGTGGGGTGTTGCCCGGGGGGAGTGTCAGGGTACTTACCCTCGCTGCCCTCGTGAGGTTGAGCAGTTTCTTCCTGCACTGGTCTCCCGTACGGGGGATGTGCCCACAGCGCTGACCGTCATCCCGACCTCTCACCATCCCTGCCTCACGATGCTGCACGGCTGCCGGTGTCCACATCTGGGGAAAGGGATGGCCCGGCGCTCCTCCACAACGTCTAGAGGTGCCTCCAGGTCGCTGTCCCGGAAGCGGGGAGTGGCGCAACGGGGCTCATCCGTCTCTGAACTCGGTGTCTGTGTGCCGACCCGCGCACTTCCGATTACACAGCGCGGCGTCGTCCTGGTGTCGCGCGATGATGCCGCTGCTCTGGCGCCACGCCCACCGCGTTTCTCGCGGTGTCGCTGTTGGCCCCTTTTCTGCCCCTGAACGGCGTTCACAACGGCACAGGCACTTAGTCCCGCGATCGGAGAATCGCCCCCAAAGAGATTGCAAATGCTCAATTAATGAACAGTTCTCTCCGAAAGCAAAACTATGAAAACACGATTCAAACTGGCACATGACAAAAAAAACAGAATCTAACAGGGGATAAAGTTCATGGTGTGAAATTGTTGAACTCAGGATGCCGTAAAGTGCCTTGTGGTAAAATGAGGCATCATTGAGCTTCACTGGAACACTATATCAGACAGATTACAAGAATGTGAGCGTGATAGCAAGGGGGTGGATTCAAATGGCCGGCAACAGGAAATTCAGAGTCATACGCCCTCCTCAAATCTCCATTATGCAGAAAAAGAGTCAGAAAAACCCTTGATCTGTCCTCCTCTGAACACACCTAGGTTTTTCCACTTCTGCTCAAGTCATTTATGGGCCATTCTGTTCGATAATGGTTTCTGGTGTACTGTTGAATACCTCACTGGCAATAAATTGCAGTTAACCCAAGCAGATAAAAGTGTGGTACAGAGGGTCAGAAAATTTTTTCCCAAAACTGAGTTCACTCATTTTAAGCTCGCAAATATTTTCCATAATGCACAATTAAACCAAAATTTCATCTTCTTTGCATTATTTACTTCATTCCTTTTTGGATGTTAAAAATAATAGAAGGAACAATGATAATAGCATAAACATTCTTGAACCATTCATTCATAAGCAAACCTACTTGTGAGATATGGATCTTCAAACTGTACCCGATGTGGTTCACTCTTAATACTTAGGGTGGGATTTACCAGCTGTTCACGGCAGCGGGAAAGTTTGGTCCCATGCCGGCACACAGGTTTCCCAGGAACAAGGCGTGCTGTCACCGGAAAATCCCATTGACAAGGCGGGGCCGGTAGATCCCACTGGCAGGCCACCTCCGCCTCCGATAAACATGCAACGGCGTGGTCGGTAAATCTCGCCCTTCATTGGTCAAACAGTTCCTATTCCCTGGTTATATACTCTACTCCACTGTGGCATGCTGCACATAAAAATAACACTTTTCCTTTTGTGTTATTGGCTCAATCTTTTGTAAAGCTGAGTATTCATGGTAAGATTTAAACCGAGCAACTTTACTGAACAACGGAATCAAGTAAAGTTTTTACAACCCTCAGCATTGAGTGCCCTGATAAAAGTAGACATCAGGCAAGATTGAGCCAAAGGTGGCAGCGGTAGGTCCCGGGACAGGCCTCCCTCGGGCTTCCCGGTAACTTTTACGCTTAGTGGGATATTCTCAAATCCCCCGAGGTGCCGGAATCAGAATCCCACCCAAAGAGGGCGTGACCAAACGATGTGCATCTAAGTTGGTTTTAAACCTAGTTAGGCGAGCTTACCCGGGATCTACCAGACTCCCCAGCGAAGCTGCAGCCGGACGCCGTTCAGTACTTGTTCACACAAATGTGGTTCAGACAGAACGGCATCCAGGGGGTGTCCCGGGCTATTGGAGGCTCCTGGGCGGCCAGGGATAGTGCAGGGTGGTCCCCTGTTCCTCC
Organism: Scyliorhinus torazame; assembly: GCF_047496885.1. NCBI lineage: Eukaryota > Metazoa > Chordata > Chondrichthyes > Carcharhiniformes > Scyliorhinidae > Scyliorhinus > Scyliorhinus torazame. Next base: position 139,970,862 of record NC_092722.1, on the reverse strand, counting down.
ACCTGGAACACGGCACATTGGCACTGCCACCCTGGCACTGCATAGGTGCCTGGGTGGCACTGCCAAGCTGGCAGAAGCACTGCCAGGTTGGTAGTGCAAGGGTGCCCTGATGCCAGGTCTCTGACCTCAGCTCCCCAGTGCTGGAAAATATTCTAGGCTAAACAAGTGAGAAACTCCCCAGGGTCCATACAAGTGATTAAGGGCAGGGGGGTTGGGACTTTCCGGCCGCGCCTGCCGGGTGACCCGAAATTCCCACCTGAGGTCAATGGACCTTTATACGGTCTGCGACCCGACCATGGCGAGAAACTCCCTGCAAAACCCGCCACAAATGAACTTAGAAATTCTTCCGTTAAATTCCACCCACCACGAATTGAGTAGGAAGACAAAAGTCTGATTTCTTTAATTGTATAGAAGTTGAGTCATAATGTGGGTGATAAAAGCCTCAAGGAAGCAAAGCGAATATATCTTAAGTAGGAAAAAATGTCGACATCTCCTTTAACAATCTTTTGACCTTTCCAGTTAAATACCAAAGCTTTCATGAAATGGATGAAACACAAAACTTGACGAATAAGACGCCAATTGATTCTGTGAATACTTTTCATGATGTTAGAACTAAGTTAATTAGTCCTGTGCATTAGTTGCTCCCTTCTGATTCTGAAAGGTGTGTACATTATCTAATGGTGCATTACTTTTTTCTTTTTTTTAATACATTTAGAGTACCCAATTCATTTTTTCCAATTAAGGGGCAATTTAGCGTGGCCAATCCACCTAGCCTGCACATCTTTTGGGTTGTGGGGGCGAGACCCACGCAAACACGGGGAGAATGTGCAAACTCCACACGGACAGTGACCCAGAGCCGGGATCGAACCTGGGACCTCGGTGCTGTGAGGCAGCAGTGCTAACCCACTGCGCCACTGTGCTGCCCATGGGTGCATTACTTTACGGACTTTGGATTGGTCTGACTTTATCAGTAAAGCCAATGCGCAGAGTCGACAGGACAAGCCCTTAATCCATCTTCTTGCTTGCTTCAAGAATCAATTCAAACTCAAATTGGATCCAATTCATGTCCTCACGAGACAGACATACTAGATCCAAGTTAACAAGGACAGGCATTGCACCTGATCTCAGGCTCGATCTGATGCTTGACCTTGGCCAAAAGGCAGTTTGTAACATCATGATGAAAGAATCTAAATAATATCCACAGTCACGAGTGTGGATCCTCCTCGGAGATAATCCAACAATGGCTATCAGAACCAATGCTAAGAGGAAATTTCACATTTTAATTTCTAAAAGGCTAAAGTTTTCAATGGTAGTCAACATTTTTAATTTTGGTTCCAAGCCTGCAGGACAGTTAGCTGTAACATTATGGACGTTCTAGACATTTAGATTGCAACAATTAAGCATTGCTCTCACCGAATTATTTGACAGACTTTTGCCCCAGGCACAAAAGACGAAGGGAACGGACTTGTGATGATCTCCTCCCACTTTATATAGGTCGGGAATCAGGATACAACATGACCTTCATCTGCAATAGGCTGGAAACTAAAGCTCCCATTTACAGTCCTTTCATCTCACTAACCTGCAATTTGGCCTGTGTGAATATGGCAGTGGGTCATGTGCCCGGGAGGGCTCGAGGAACTGATGCAGGAAACCAGACAATGGGAACAGTGAGCGACCCTTAATACTCTGCAAGGGCCCATCAAATCAGGATTTGGAGGCCTCCTTGCTACTGTTTCCCAAGCTGGTCAGCATCAGCACTGTGAGCCAACCTCTTGGTTTCATGACTTAGTACAAACCCTACCAGCACTTAAGTCTGCACGTCCATAAATTAGCCCACCAAATATAGGCAATCCAAGGCTTGTATTTGGTATATAAAGTGAGTTAATTCCCAGTGCGAGAAAAAACGATGGCTTTCTGTCCAGAAATATTAATACAATAAACTCCAACCTGCAGGAGCAGATAACTGTGTAGTATAACTTCCCCTTATTTGTATGAATCTAAAAGCAGTTATCTGTGCTAACACAAGATATGAAATTTAACAGTCACATATATTTGATATAATTCTTTGGTCTCCTGTGACATTATTCACCGATACTCCAAGGACAGGTCAGGATTGGATCTTTGAGCCAGGGAATGCAGACAGGCCAGAGTAGAGCAACTCAAGCTGGAGTAGAACAAGAAAGAAAGACTGCAAGAATAGGCTTGCATTTATATAGCGCCTTTCTCAATGGCAGGATGTCCCAGGGCACTTTTCAGCCAATAAATTATGTAAGCAGAACACCTGTACCTGTTGCAATACTGGACTCATAGATTGGGAAGGAGCAGGATCAATTTCCTGCTACCTGCAAACTAGTACCAGTAAATTCCAGGACTTAAAGGAATTCCATGGAATGAGACCAAGAGGGATATGCTCCATAGTAATCTCCATCCTCATCTGTGTGTGTTGGGGGGGGGGGGGGGGGGGGAGGAGGAGAGAGGGGGGGGAGAGGGGGGGGCCTCATCTGTGTGTGTGGGGGGGGGGGTTGCAAAGTTCACAATACAAGCTTGAAATCTTGGAAAGCGAGCCAGATGAATGTTGCTCCTAGTCCCCACCTAACATCCCCCACAACATCACCACAATTCAGCTTACCCCACAGGACATTCTGAAGTGGCTGAGTGCACTGGACACAGAGCCCTGACCGCACCTTAGCAGCCATGCTGAAGAACTAGACCACAACTGGCCAGTAAAATTATGACCAACTCTACCTTGTAGATCTGTGTCCAGTGGGAAATTGATTTACGCTGACTAAACTCGGGATACTTTGTTGCTGAAAAGCTCTGGAAGTCCACTTGCCATATGCCTCCTTCCTGAGTTTTACCGCTGATTCATTACATTTCTTGCCAACATACAAATTTTAATGAGTCTATAAGTTGTCAAGTTTACACATAAATGACCAGTCTGGGTCACATTTTTTAATATGGGTAAGGGTATGTAATAAATTTTATCCTTACTTGAAATATAACAATATTGGTCCTCATGACTTAAAGTTAGGACTGTTCTTTAAAGTTAACCAACTTTGGGGCATACGGAAGTTTCATATGGAAGTTATAAATCAGTTAAAGCAGCTTAACAGCTCTTTTTAAACCATGTTAGATGGATAGTGCAGATGGTTACATTTCAGTGGGGGCAAGATTGTCCTACTGTATTTGAATATACAGGAAAAATAGATTTTAAAAATCAATGTATCGCTATTTAGCTCTCTAACCAATTAATTCTACTGACCAATTAATTTTTCAAAAATGACTGACAGATATGAATAAAATCTCAAATTAAATTATCCAGCTAAAGCACTTGGAATGTGGACCCTAGTAACTGGATCGATAGCTCGGTTATCCAGGTACACTCTGGTAAATATATTAACATTGCTCTTCCAAAATATTACTGTTGGTTGTGTTAGAGGTGAAAATATTCACACGAAGGCCTGAGTATAAGTAAAAAAGCAGTTTATTATATCAGAATTCTGGGAGAAAAGGCCTGATGCTTTGCAGCCTATTGACAGCACTCTTTTCTAACTTGAGCTAAGGCTCACACGGGTTAATATACAGATTCAAGGGGCGGAATTAGTTGTATTCTCATTTACATACAATCAATCACTTCATTACATGCAGTCAATCAATTTTCCTAGCATCCCAGTTATCACATATATGGTTAAAGTGGGTGTCGTCTTACCCGCCCCTAACTTCATTCAGAAGTCATTCAAAACTAACATAATGATGTCCTGTCTACAACTGGGGTCCTTGGGCTTATCAAGGACACATAGCATTTCTTTGTTCTGTGAAGCTGTTATCAGTGGCTGTTGAAATACTCCCTAGGTTCTCATGAGGTAGTTTACACAGTTTGTAACTTATTGTTCAAGGAAAGTGGCTAGTTCAGCCATTTTCTGTCTTTAGTATTGCTAAAATAGCTAACAGCCATTTTGTGTCCTTTCTGACATTAACAAGCATTGTGTATACACTATCTATTTCTACAAATTGCTTCTTCTAAACAGGCATCTAAGCCAATGATAACCATTTGACTCATCAGAACTATTCAAAAGTAATATAGGAGCACAAATGTAGTTCTAGGGCCACCTATAATTTCTATCATAGTCCAGTATCACAAAATTCCCTCCATCACTTGCACTAAAAAAAAATTAATATGAGCAGTTAGTCATATCATCTTGGCTTTCTCGCAACATTTAATCTCGTGTCACTATAAACTCAAGTTACAATTGTTATTTGTCTTGGTTGGGTGACCTGTACGACTTCCTGCATTGGAGAAGATAAAATATGAGTTAAGGGGCTCTGAAGGGGGTTTTGAGAAAAGGTGGGGGATGTTTGTGACCGTGTTTGAGGAGCTGTTCGTCGCGGGGAGGGGTGGGGGTGGGGGTGGGGGGGGGGTCAAAGGGGGAAAATGTGTACAGACTGTATAGTTGATTGCTGGGAAGTATGTTTCCTGGGGTGTTTATGTCTTTTAACCTGTTTTGATACATGTTTGTAAGAAAATATATCTTTTTTAAAAATTATTATTATTTGTTCGAAATTTGGCAAAAAAAACATTTGTGTGCTTGTCAGTATAATGGAGAGCAGTTTTGCCAAGGTCATATATGTTTCTGCTGTATTAAGTATACTGATCCCAAGTTTATGCTATAGTTAGAACCCATATCAATTTCTGTCAAGGTACTAGCCCTTGGGACGAGTGCAGTGAAGGAAAGTGCTCTGTCTACAAATTTACCGGAACAAAAAAAAATGCTTTCTGGGTTATGTACAATCGAGCACTAAATACAGCTCTTGCAGTAGTTCACTTATGCAAAAATAATTTTGAACTATTAGATGTCACCTTTCTTGCCACAATTTGCAAATGACCTTCCCTTAAAAATGATTATTCTGCCTCTCCTTTCTGAGTAGTTGAGAAAGTGTTTAATGTCTTACTGTCCAGAACGTTCTTTAAGTATACTCGGATCACAAGATTTTCAATGACCAATGTGCAGCTTCTAAATAAAAGCATAAGAAATAGAATCAAGAATAGACCATACGGCCCATCAATGGCTGCTCCACCAGTCGATGCTATCATGGCTGATCTTCTGCCTCAACTCCACTTGCCCGCCTACTCCCTTGCCTTCCCGAGAGATCAAACATTTGTCCAGCTCAAGCTTAAATATACTCAATAATGGAGCATCTACAACCCTCTGCAGTAGAGATTTCCAAAGGTTCACAACCCTTTGAATGAAGAAATTTCTCCTCACCTCAGTCCTAACTAGATGCCCAGGATTATTTACCAATCATGTCTACAAAGCTGGTTGGTTAATTTGCACAATCACTTGGGAAGTCGATCAGGTTTCTTTAATTGATCTTTATTTCCTGATGAAAAGTGACTGATTCTGAACAAATATACTTTCTAAGTCCAGGGGACTTTGCTACCCGCACATTCAGTTTGGACACATATATTTCTTTGAAAAACAAGATAAACGAAGGGCGGAATTCTCCCATTTTGAGACTATGTGCTGTGGCAGGGGCAAAAAGGTGGTGTGTTTCCCACTGCAGAGGCTGGCGGGAAAACACGCCAAATATTCCATCCCCGACCTCATTAAATATGTTTCCGGGTGTCTTATGCCACATTCCGTGGCAGGGCAGACCGGGATGCGCCTAGTCTGCCATGCTGTCCAATTGAAAAGGTCCCAAACATTACTGTCCAACAATTGAAGAAAGAAGGTGGACCACCCAAAAGTGAAGATAGACTCCAAGACTGGAATATGGACCTCTTGAGAACAAAGATGGAACTCCAGGAATATTCTGAGGCTGGAAGATGGATCCCCTCCAGGTCAACAAACCTGGAAGATCCACCAGCAAATGCACCCCCGACCCACATGCTATGGTGTTCCAGGGTTTAGGGTTGCGGGCTGCCTCCATTGCGAACTCCGGAGGCAGTCCCAAACATTGTTCAAGCGAGTTCCATTGTCCGCTGTGTTGTTCCAAATGTGTTTCCCGCTGGCATTGCAGAGGTTCTGCCGTGGGGTGAGCGACGGAGGGGGGGGGGGGATGAAAATGAGGTTCACGTCAGCTTCTGGTTTGTTTCCTGACCCGCTGTAGCGGGCACCAGCAGCAGATCTGCTGTAAATTCACACTGGCATCAAACTGATTTCTGGGCCTCTTGCCACGTTCACCTCCCACATCCACCATCGAACACACTGGCGGGGGCTTGGGAGAATTCCACCCTAAGTATCTAAAATCAAAACACACTGCAAGGAAAACTTGGTTATTTTAAATTTCATTTGCTAACTGTAACAATGTTATGGCATGAAGGCTTGATGCATTTGAAGTTCCTCTCTCCAATATCTTAATGGAATTTCCACTTCTTCGAAAAGAACAAAGAAGAACTTGAGATGAGCAAATTAAGTATAACTTATTTAATCAACGTCACTTCTCATCAAATATGCTGTGTATAAGATTAAATGTCGTTCCACGGAATGGTGTGCATGCTTGTTGTTTGGGTAGTTTGCATAAAGGGAAGACACTCCGTGGTCTACCATTGGGCTTTCAGAGAACCATTGAACCGAAGAGGTTTACAGGTCAGGTGCTGGTTGAAGAATCCTGCTTCGGACAACATGAAGTAGGCTTTGTAGCCTTCAGCAAGTCTTTATTAACAACTCATAACTATATGCATATATATAGTACTGCACTGTAAATTCTATGATGATACAAGTGTGAGCTGACCCCCATCCTCGGTCTTGCACATCTCTGTCCATCTCTGGACGGACCCTGGCTCTGAGTCATGGGCCTTCTTACATGACTGCATAGGTGATACTGGACTGAGACCCACATTAACCCTACATGTACCATACCCTACAGCTACAATGGTCATTTAGCAACCCAAGTTTCGTCAGAAATTCAAATTTCCCTACCCTCACCGCATGTTTATACAGGACAGGAAAACTGGGTGCAGCATTTTTCAACACTGGTCCATTCATCCCCATAGATGAGGACACTCCGAAAGTGCATCAGGCCTCAGTGAGGCTAATGCCAATGTTCAGTTACACAGCTGTATTGAGAGCAGCTTTGGAGAAGTGCTTAGTTCAGCTGAAGAAGGAAGGACCACAGTAGTGTGAACCATAAAGAGGGAGCAAAGAAATTGAACAGTGCCGGCTGCTTTTTGTTATGCATCTCCAAGCAAAATAGATAGTTAAACAGGAGATTAAGTCATTTCCAGCTGCTACCAGCTACCCACAACTATATATTTCTGCTCCAACTTTTCACTGCTACCACCTCTCATTAACCATAAAGACAATACAGTAGTCATAGGTCTTGTGATAATTTGTCAAATAAAACATTGGAATATAGCCCCAAAATCCCAACTTTGAATAGAAATATTTGTTGCACATTCATTCCTTTTTCTGGTAAATGAATAACTGCATGAATATGGAGATAGATTTTTAACACTATACTCATAAATAAACAAAAAAAATCTAAGCCTAGAGCATAATTTAATTGTCAGAGTAATTTGGAAGATCTGAACCGAACCAAATTTTGCAATGGTTGCTTTAGCATAAAGCTTCTTACGAATTATTAATCAATGTGTAATCATAGTTGTTATCATGTCCATTTTCAACAGCAAGCGCTGTTCTGCTGAATTGTACTGGTGGCTACAGTGTGATTTGGTCATGCGGTTTTATCTTGCAAAGATTTACCATTGAGTTTTGTACATTTCTGACGGATCTCAATAACCTTTTCCAGTGCAGACAGGTTGCATCCATTGTGGATATGACAGATGTTAAACTAAAAATGTTCTCAGTTGCCACATTGGGACCAGCTTTATTCCAGACACAATATGAATGTGGGCATAAGATATCTATTTTCATGGAAGCTACAGCAGTAATATTGCATTGATGTCCTCTCTTGAAAGAGTAAAAGCAATTCTCTTTTGGTTTGTCACATCCAACATACTTTTTTAATATTTATACATCGAATCACACAGATGCAGTTTCATACTGACACTGTGTTTGTTGAATGTGCCACAGACAAACCTGCGAACAAGAGCAATCTCCTTGTTCAAAGATTAAACAAGCTTTAAGATGGTGCTCAGATGCGTCTGAGCAGGAGTGATAGGCGGCTCACTGTACACAGCCAGAAGTGATAAATGTTCTGCATTTCTAATAGGCTGTATTATAAAACTAAGCATGAAACCATTCAAGAGGTAGACCATAACGTAGCCATGGAAACAGAAATATCTCTGCCCTACATAGCACAGACTTCATTTAATTTAAGGGCATGTGAAGTCTGAAGGTGCTTATCAGTGCTATTACATGGGGATAATTTTGCAAGGTAGGTCTTGTAGTGCAAACCTCATTACTTAGGAGAGCAGGTCCTGCTTCGTGTAGGCTACAAGAAAAAGAGATTTAAAAATGACTAACCTCTAGTGGCCCCTGATCTACCAGATTCCTGCCATTAGGCCACACAGGCCAGACAAAACAGCTTTCCCGTACAAGTCTGGGGTTAAAATTGCAGTGAGGCTCAATAACGAGACCAGGGCTTGCTCCACATGTTTCTATCAAAACTGTCCTGTCTTCGAGTAGTGCAAAAAAGAGCAGGGTAAAATGACACCCCACAGGAAGGCAGCACATTTAATGATAAGTCTCTGCCCTGATTTTGACTACTTACATGCTTGGCTTCGATGGGTGGGCAGGGTTAAAATTGGACCCTTTGTAACTGAAATCACTAAATGCAAGTATTAAAATGCCAGTCTTTGACGACTAGCTTTGAAGAGGCAAAGAGCAGTGTTGTATTCTGCATTGGGCAAAAATGTCTGAAAAAACAACTAGATGCAAAGCATGAAGCAAGTTGTAGAGGAACTGAATTCCGGCTTCACTGTCCAATGAACGTGGGTTCATTGTGAAAGAAGTTATCTGACCTAAATGAAAAGAAATAAGTTATACAGTGCATTGGCTGCACTACTCACACCTAGAAGGTGACTCTTGCGTGCAGAATCTCTATTCTGGACGTCTTCGTAAAGCCTCCGGTTTTCACTCTTCTTCAACATCACTCCTTCTCACAGCATGCCCACTGTTAAACGTTCACAAGCTATAGTGCCTCTTATCTGCAAGAAACACATTTTCTTCTCACCAACTCCCTTTTGATATCAGCTTCTATAACACCATTTCTCAGTTTGCAGGAGCCTTCATTTTTCTCCTTACAGCAGCAAGCAGGCCACAGCAAAATGGCTGCCTGGCCAATTCAAGAGTGGAAAGGCACAAAAGGTCCATGAATCCTGATGGTTTTTTTTTTATAAACATTTTATTGAGGTATTTTTGGTATAGTGATGTGGTGAATGTATTCACCTCAGTATGAACTGTCTGTATAGTGCTGTGACCTATGATCTGGAAATGATAATAAGGTCTACTTCCAGGTACTGTACTGGATATATAGACCGGCCACCTGTGGGTGGCACTCATTTGTACAACGGATACTGGCAGGCGAGTTCATGGATAATAAAGCCTAGTATTCACTCGTTCTCACGGTCTCACAGTGAATTGATGGTATAACAATTCATTATCCAGCGACAGCACTATGGAAGCCGCTCTAAAGCAAGATAAGCTCGAACTCGACGCGCGAGCGACAGAAGCCAAGGAGATCTTCGAACACTGGCTCCGCTGTTGAGGCCTACCTCGACTCCTCCACAACGCCTCCCTCTGAAACCCTAAAGCTGCAACTCCTCCACACTCGGGTGAGCCATCGAATCTCCGTGATGATAGAGAAAGCTGCCACGTACGAGGCGGCGGTCGCGACCCTCAAGGCACATTTCGTGAAGCCCGTGAACAAGGTGTTCGTCCAACATCTCCTCACTACTCGCCGTCAAAGCGCTGGGGAATCGCTGGACAAGTACCTGGAAAATCTGACCTTACTCGCAAGGAACTGCAGCTATCAGGATGTGACAGCGGAGGAACACATGAACCTACAGATCCGGGACACCTACGTGGCTGAGGTCCGATCGAACTACATCAGGCAGCGCCTGCTGGAAAACAGGACCACTGACCTGCGGGACACGGTAAAACTAGCCACCTCATTAGAGGTGGCCTACCAGAGCCTCAGTGCGTTCCCCACGAACCCGGTGAACCCCTCGTGGACACCATCGTCATGGCCCCCATCTGACCCGACTACGTCACAGGCCTGTGCCGCGCGGCTGCCCGTTCAGACCGGGGAACCACAGTGCTACTTCTGCGGCCAGGCTCAACACCCCCGGCAGCGTTGCCCAGCCTGCACAGTGAAGTGCAGCGAGTGTGGCAAAAAGGGACACTTCGCCAGCGTCTGTCAGGGCCGACCTAAAGCCCAGAAGTCGAAAACTCACCAGGCCCGACCCATGGATCACAGGCCCGCAGACGCCGCAATGTGGCTGCGTGCCAGCCAGGAATGCCCCCTTCAGATGCGTCATCAGCCTCGTGCGACTCGTGGGGGCCGCCATCTTGGCTGCCGGCTCCAACACCGACTGACATGTGCGACTCATGGGGGCCGCCATCTCGGCCGCTGGCTCCGGCACCGGCCGACACGTGCGACCGATGGGGGCCGCCATTTTGTGATACCGTCGACCATACAGGCTATCCGCAGCTTGTCGCAGTCACCCTCGACCAGTCGCAGCCAAAGCACCTGAAAAATTCCATGATGGTCGTCCGGGTCAATGGGCACGAGATCTCCTGTCTTTTCGACTCAGGGAGCACGGAGAGCTTTGTTCACCCTGACACGGTAAGGCGCTGCTCTCTTCACACCTATCCTGCATCCCAAACAATCTCCCTTGCTCCGGATCCCATTCGGTTCAGATCCGGGGGTACTGTATCGCTAACCTCGCGATGCAGGGCGCCGAGTACGCTCGTTTTAAGCTGTACATCCTCCCTCACCTCTGCACCCGCCTACGACTTGGATTAGACTTCCAATGCAGTCACCGAAGCCTGACCCTACAGTTCGGCGGACTCTTAACCCCCCTCACGGTATGCAGCCTCGCGACCCTCAAGGTCGCCTCCCTTCCCTCTTTGCGAACCTCACTCCCGACTGTAAGCCCGTCGCCACCAGGAGCAGGCGGTTCCCAAGACATGAATTTTATCAAGTCGGAGGTCCAGTGACTGTTGAGGGAAGGGATCATCGAGGCCAGCAACAGCCCCTGGAGAGCACAAGTGGTGGTCGTCCGGACCGGGGAAAAGAATCGGATGGTTGTGGACTACAGCCAGACCATTAACCGGTTCACGCAACTGGATGCGTAATTCCTACCCCGCATAGCGGAGATGGTCAACCAGATCGCACAGTACCGGGTGTTCTCAACGGTCGATCTGATGTCAGCCTACCACCAGCTCCCGATCCGCCCGGGAGAGCGCCACTACACTGCCTTTGAAGCAGCCGGCCGACTCTTCAACTTCCTCAGGGTCCCTTTCGGCGTCACTAACGGGGTCTCGGTTTTTCAGAGAACGATGGACCGAATGGTGGACCAGGACGGGTTGCGGGCTACATACCCGTACTTGGACAATGTTACCATCTGTGGCCACGATCAGCAGGACCATGACGCCCACCTTCAGAGGTTCCTCCAGGCCGCCTAATCCCTCAACCTCACATATAACAAAGAGAAGTGCGTTTTCCACACTACCCGACTAGCCATCCTTGGTTATGTCGTGGAAAACGGAGTCCTAAGGCCCGACCCCGACCGCATGCACCCTCTCACAAAACTTCCCCCTCCCCACAGCCTCAAGGCCCTCAAACGATGCCTGGGGCTGTTCTCCTACTATGCCCAGAGGGTCCCCAACTATGCAGACAAAGCCCGCCCACTTATTAAAACCAGCAAATTTCCCCTGACGGCTGAGGCCCGTTCGGCCTTCAGCCGCATCAAGGCCGACATCTCGAAGGCCGTAATGCACGCAGTGGACGGGTCCGTTCCCTTCCAGGTAGAGAGCGATGCGTCAGACGTCGCCCTGGCCGCCACACTGAACCAGGCAGGCAACCAGTAGCCTTCTTCTCTAGAACCTTCCACTCTTCCGAAACCCGACACTCCTCGGTCGAGAAGGAAGCACAAGCCATAATGGAAGCCGTGTGGCACTGGAGGTACTACCTAGCCGGTAGGAGGTTCACTCTCGTCACCGACAAGCGGTCGGTTGCCTTTATGTTCGACAACGCACAATGGGGCAAGATTAAGAATGATAAAATCTTGAGGTGGAGGATCGAACTCTCCACCTACAATTACGATATTAAGTATCGTCCTGGGTAGCTCAATGAGGCCCCAGATACCCTGTCCCCCGGCACATGCTCCAGCGCGCAAGATAGCCGACTTCGGGCTATTCACGATGACCTCTGTCATCCGGGGGTCACCCGGCTTACCCACTTTATTAAGGCCCGCAACCTGCCCTACTCCACTGAGGAGGTCAAGGCCATGACCAGGGATGCCAAGTCTGCGCGGAGTGCAAACCGCACTTATACCGGCCAGACAAGGCCCACCTGGTAAAGGCCTCCCGGCCCTTTGACCGCCTCAGTATTGACTTCAAAGGGCCCCTCCATCAACTGTAATGTATACTTCCTATCCATCGTTGATGAGTACTCCCGCTTCCCCTTCGCTGTCCCCTGCCCCGCCATGACCTTGGCCACGGTTATAAAGGCACTGCACAGCATCTTCACACTATTCAGTTTCCCTGCCTACGTCCACAACGACCGGGGCACATCGTTCATGAGCGATGAGCTGCCTCAGTACCTGCTCAGTAAGGGCATCGCCTCGAGCAGGACTACGAGCTATAACCCGCAGGGAAGCGGGCCGGTGGAGAGGGAGAGCGTGACGGTATGGAAGGCCGTCCTTCTGGCCTTCCGGTCCAGAAGTATCCCGATCCCCTCTGGCAGGAGGTCTTCCCCGACTCCCTCCACTCCATTAGATCACTCCTCTGCATAGCCACGAACGAGACCCCTCACGACCGTTTGTTTGTCTTCCCTAGAAAGTCCATCTCCGGGGTTTCGCTTCCATCCTGGCTGACAACTCCAGGGCCTGTCCTTCTCCAGAAGCATGCAAGGAGCCATAAGACCGACCCCCTGGTCGAGAGGATCCAGCTGCTACATGCCAACCCCCAGTACACCTACGTCGTGCAGCAGGGTGGGCGACAAGATACGGTCTCCCTACGGGACCTGGTGCCAGCTGGTTCCCCTGCCAATGCCCCCCCCCCCCCCCCCCCCCCCGCTGCCTACCACCACCCCCAGCGTCCCTTACGACCCCCTGGGACTCCTGTATTACCCCGCACCTGCACTGCTGCCACCCACCACCCCCCTGCCTACTCCCACCCCTCAATCGTCTCCGACACGCCGGACTGAAGCTCAAGCTCCAGACAACACGCCCCCGGAGTCACCACCTGAAACAACCATGCCCGTCGCATCACCAGAGCTCAGGCGGTCTAAAAGAACGATCCAGCCTCCAGGCAGACTGAACATTTGATGACCCCACGTCACCCCCGCTAGACTTGATTTTTTTAACAGGCGGCGAATGTTGTGAATGTATTCACCTAAGTATGAACTGTCTGTATCGTGCTTGGATGAGGGAGTTGAAGGGTGGGTCAGTAAATTTGCAGACAATACGAAGATTGGTGGAGTTGTGGATAGTAAGGAGGGCTGTTGTCGGCTGCAAAGAGACATAGATAGGATGCAGAGCTGGGCTGAGAAGTGACAGATGGAGTTTAACCCTGAAAAGTGTGAGGTTGTCCATTTTGGAAGGACAAATATGAATGCGGAATACAGGGTTAACGGTAGAGTTCTTGGCAATGTGGAGGAGCAGAGAGACCTTGGGGTCTATGTTCATACATCTTTCAAAGTTGCCACTCAAGTGGATAGAGCTGTGAAGAAGGCCTATGGTGTGCTCGCGTTCATTAACAGAGGGATTGAATTTAAGAGCCGTGAGGTGATGATGCAACTGTACAAAACTTTGGTAAGGGCACATTTGGAGTACTGTGTACAGTTCTGGTCACCTCATTTTAGGAAGGATGTGGAAGCTTTGGAAAAGGTGCAAAGAAGATCTACCAGGATGTTACCTGGAATGGAGAGTAGGTCTTACGAGGAAAGGTTGAGGGTGCTAGGCCTTTTCTCATTAGAACGGAGAAGGATGAGGGGCGACTTGATAGAAGTTTATAAGATGATCAGGGGAATAGATAGAGTAGACAGTCAGAGACTTTTTCCCCGGGTGGAACAAACCATTACAAGGGGACATAAATTTAAGGTGAAAGGTGGAAGATATAGGAGGGATATCAGAGGTAGGTTCTTTACCCAGAGAGTAGTGGGGGCATGGAATGCACTGCCTGGGGAAGTAGTTGAGTCGGAAACATTAGGGACCTTCAAGCAGCTATTGGATAGGTACATGGATTACGGTAAAATGATATAGTGTAGATTTATTTGTTCTTAAGGGCAGCACGGTAGCATTGTGGATAGCACAATTGCTTCACAGCTCCAGGGTCCCAGGTTCGATTCCGGCTTGGGTCACTGTCTGTGCGGAGTCTGCACGTCCTCCCAGTGTCTGCGTGGGTTTCCTCCGGGTGCTCCGGTTTCCTCCCACAGTCCAAAGATGTGCAGGGTAGGTGGATTGGCCATGATAAATTGCCCTTAGTGTCCAAAATTGCCCTTGGTGTTGGGTGGAGGTGTTGAGTTTGGGTGGGGTGCTCTTTCCAAGAGCCGGTGCAGACTCAGGGGGCCGAATGGCCTCCTTCTGCACTGTAAATTCAATGATAATCTATGATTAATCTAGGACAAAGGTTCGGCACAACATCGTGGGCCGAAGGGCCTGTTCTGTGCTGTATTTTCTATGTTCTATGTTCTATGACCTGGAAATGATAATACGGTCAACTTCCAGGTACTGTACTGGAACCCCGGTAGGCTCCGCCTCTGGCTCAGCCCTCACTGGAGGATATATAGACCGGCCACCTGTGGGTGACACTCATTTGTACAACAGATACTGGCAGGCGAGTTCCTGGATAATAAAGCCTAGTATTCACTCGTTCTCACAGTCTCACAGCGAATTGATGGTATAACAAGTGACAACAACAAAATAAACAATATACATGAAACCATAAACATAGTGCAAAAGCCATTTACCTCTCGTACAGGTCCCATCCTTATTGACCCCCTACTCTAATCTGAACTACTCCCCCCCCCCCACCCGGTCTTCTGACAATTAATTTCCCACAAAGAAGTCGATGAACGGTTGCCACCTCCGGTCGAACCCTAACAGTGACCCTCTCAAGGCAAACTTTATTTTCTCCGAACAGAGAAAGCTAGCCATGCCCGATAGCCAGGTCTCCGACTTCGGGGGCTTTGCGTCCCTCCATGCTAATAGTATCCGTCTCCGGGCTACCAGGGAAGCAAAGGCCAGAACATCTGCCTCTTTCTCCTCCTGGATTCTCCTCTTTCTCCTCTTCAGACACCCCGAAAATCACCACCTCTGGACTCAGCGCCACCCTTCTTTTGAACACAGTGGACATGATGTCCGCAAACCCCTGCCAAAATCCCCTAAGCTTTGGACAAAACATGTGGACCTGGTTCGCCGGTCCTCCCACACATTTTGCGCACCAGTCCTCCACCCCAAAGAATCTGCTCATCCGGGCCACTGTCATGTGAGCCCGGTGAACAACCTTAAATTGTATCAGGCTGAGCCTGGCACATGTTGTGGATGTGTTGACTCTACTCAACACGACTGCCCATCGACGATCCTCTACCTCACCTCCCAGCTCCTCCTCCCATTTGCGCTTCAGCTCCTCGGTCTGCATCTCCTCCGACCCCATAAGCTCCTTATAAATGTCCGAGATGCTCCCTTCTCCTACCCACTCTCTGGAAACTACCCTGTCCTGAATTCCCCTTAGCGGTAGGAGTGGGAAGGTTGACACCTGTTTACGAAGAAAGTCCCGCACCTGCAGATACCTGAATTCATTTCCCCTCGCCAACCCAAACCTTTCCTCCAACGCCCTCATACTCGGAACGCTCCGCTCGATAAACATATCCCCCATCCTCACAATCCCCATTCTCTGCCATAGCCGGAACCATCCCATCCATACTCCCCGGGGCAAACTGGTGATTATCACAAATTGGGGCCCAGACCGACGCTCCCACTGCTCCCACATGCCGCCTCCACTGGCCCCAAACCCTCAGGGCCGCCACCACCACGGGGCTGGTGGAGTACCGTGCCGGTGGGAACAGCAGGGGCGCAGTTACCAACGCCCCCAAACTGTTGCCCTTACATGAAGCCGCCTCCATGTGCACCCATGCCGACCCCTCCCCCACCACCCACTTAGTGATCATGGCTATATTCGCCGCCCAGTAATAGTTGCTAAAATTTGGCAGCGCCAACCCGCCCTCTCCCCGACTCTGTTCAAGCATTACCTTCCTTACTTGCGGGGTCTTGCCCGCCAAACAAAGCCCATGATCACTCTGGTGACCCGTTTAAAATCGTCCTTCATTTGGTCCACCAGCCAGGCCAGATTCAATTTATGCAGCCGGTCCCATTCCCGCGCCACTTGGATGCCTAGGTACCTAAAGCTTCCCTTTACTAACCTAAACGGCAGCTCTCCCAGTCGCCCCTCCAGTCCCCTCACCTGGACCACAAACATCTCACTCTTTCCCATCTTAAGCTTATACCCCGAAAACTGTCCAAATTCCCCTAGAGTCCTCATGATTTCTTCCATCCCCTCTATTGGGTCCGAAACGTACAGAAGCAGGTCATCCACATAGAGCAAAACCCTGTGTCCCCCCCCCCCCCCCCCCCCCCCCCACCGCCCCCCCCCGGACCAGTCATCTCCAGCCCCTCAAGGCTCTCAGAGCAATTGCCAATGGCTCTATAGCCAGCGCAAACAACAGTGGGGAGAGGGGGCATCCCTATCCCGTCCCCCGGTGTAGTCTAAAATAGTCCAATGTTGTCCTATTAGTCCGTACACTTGCCACAGGAGCCTGATACAGTAGCCTGACCCAGTCAATAAAGCCCCGCCCGAATCTTAACCGTCCCAGTATCTCCCACAGATAGTCCCATTCTACCCGATCAAAAGCCTTTTCAGCATCCATCGCGATCACTACCTCCACCTCCCTACCTTCCGGGGGCATCATGATCACATTTAACAGTCCGGAACACAATCCTCAATCCTGGAGGACAAGATTTTGGCCAGCAACTTGGCATCTACATTCAACAAGGAAATTGGCCTGCAGGACCCACACAGCTCCGGGTTCTTGTCCCGCTTAAGAATCAGCGGATTCGTTGCCTGTGACATCGTCGGGGGCAGCACCCCTCTTTCCCTTGCATCATTGAACATCCTCCACAACATCAGCCCCAATATCCCAGAGAACCTTTTATAAAACTCCACTGGGTGCCCGTCCGGACCCGGGGCCTTACCCGCCTGCATGGCCTTCAAGCCCTCCACTATCTCCTCCAGCCCGATTGGGGCCCCCAGCCCTTCTACCCACTCCCTGGCCACCTTTGGGAAATTCAGCACCTCCAAGAAGTGCCTCATCCCCTCCGGCCCCGTAGGGGGATCCGACCTGTACAGCCTGCTGTAGAAATCCCTAAACGCCTTATTCACCCCTACCGAATCACCAACCAGGTTCCCATCTCCGTCCTTTACATTCGCCATTCCCCTGGCTGCCTCCCTCTTACTAAGCTGCTGTGCAAGCATTCTGCTGGCCTTCTCTCCATGTTCATAGATCGCCCCCCTCGCCTTTCTCAGCTGTTCCACTACCCTCCCTGTGGTCAGCAAGATAAACTCCGCCTGTAACCTCCGCCGTTCCCTTAAAGGCCCTGCCTCTGGGGTCTCCGCATACCTCCTATCAATCTGTAGTAACTCCTTTACCAGTCAGTCCATCTCTGCCCTGTCCACCTTCTCCCTATGGGCCCGGATCGAGATCAGCTCCCCCTGACCACCGCCTTCAGTGCTTCCCAAACCACCGCTGCTGAAATTTCTCCCGTGTCATCGACCTGCAGGTAGCTCTGAATACATTTCCTCAGCCGCTCGCAAACCCCTTCATCCACCAAAAGGCCCACATCCGACCTGCAGTGCGGGTGCTGGTTACTGTCTTTGCTAACCTGCAGATCAACCCAGTGCGGAGCATGGTCTGAGATTGTAATCGCCGAGTACCCTGTGTCCACCACCCCAGCCAGCAAGGCCCTGCTCATAATAAAGAAATCAATCCGGGAATACACTTTATGCACATGTGAGTAGAACCTTCACCCTCAGCTGCCCAAATCTCCATGGATCCACCCCACACCCCCACCCCCACCAGCTCCATGAACCCTCTTAGTTCCTTTGCCATTACTGGCACCCCCTCTAGCTTCCCACTACCCATAATGTACCGACCTCCCACGTTTGAGACTATTCCACCCGCCTCAAACACCATCCGATTATTGATCAGGATCGCGACCCCTCTAGTCTTTCAATCTAGTCCCGAGTGAAAGACCTGACTGACCCCCAGCCTTTCCTCAGTCTAACCTGGTCTGTAACTCTAAGGTGCGCCTCCTGCCACATTACCACGTCCGCCTTCAATCCCCTAAGATGCGCGAACACACGTGCCGTTTTGACTGGCCGATTTAACCCTGAACATTCCAGGTGATCAGCCGAGTTGGGCTCATTGCCTCCCCCCTTCCGCCGATCAGCCATCCCCTTTTTCAGGCCCTCCTCCAGACTGTTCTCTCCACCGGTCCATCCCCAGGCAGCCCCTGCCCCCAAACTCCTCTCTGTCCCTCAGCCCAAGTCCCTCCCTCATCAGCAGAACTTTCACCCCCCCCTAGTAACAACACCCTGTAACCCAACCCCTTTACTAAACCAAACATATGCACACCCCCCACTGAGCTAGCTCGCCCAGCTAGCTTGGTGGCCCCCATCCGCGGCGCCAGATAATCTCCCACCTATTGTTCGCTCCCCACCGCTCATGCAAACAAACTCCAACATCAAACAATCCCCACACAATTGCCCAACAGAAAAACACCAAGATCAAAACAAGCACCCCTCCACCCTCCAACAGTGCAAATAAAAACCTTAACTCACTCAGCTCTACCGCTGGTTCCAAATCAATGCAAACGGCATAACAAACATCTTCCATGAAACGCAAAACGGGAAACTTTTTACAAAAACAGAGAAACAAAAAGAAAAAACAAAAACATGAACGTTGCAGCCAAGTTCAAAAGTTCTCAATCCATCACCAGCCCTTTCTTTTTAGCAAAGTCCAACGCGTCCTCAGGCGACTCGAAGTAGAAGTGCTGATCCTCATGCGTGACCCAGAGACAGGCTGGGTCTCACAGTCCAAACTTCACTTTTTTCTTAAAAAGGATCGACCTGATCTGGTTGATGCCTGCTCTCCTCCTGGCCACCTCTACACTCAGGTCCTGGTAAACCCACAGGATGCTATTGTACCAGTTACAGCTCCGTGTCTGCTTGGCCCACTGTAGAATGCGCTCCTTATCCGAGAACCTGTGGAATCTCACCACCATTGCCCTCGGGGGGGGGGGGGGGTGGGGTCTCCCATTTGCGGCTTCCTCGTGAGTGCTCTATCCACCTCCAAAGGTCGGGAGAATGCCATATCCCCCAGCAGCTTCACAAACATGTCTGCGATGTATGCCCCAGCGTCCGTTCCTTCGGACACCTCCGGGACCCCTTAGGTTCTGCGGGCGAGACCTATTTTCTAGGTCATCCACCTTCGCCAGGAGCTTCTTCTGCCGGTCCTTCAGCATCCCCACCTCCAACTCCACCGCAGTCTGATGTTCCTCCTGCTCAGCCAGAGCCTTCTCCACCCTCTGGATCGCCCGATCCTGGGTGTCCAATCTATGCTCCAACCGCTCAATCGACTCTTTTATCGGGTCCAAGCAGTCCCGTTTCTGTGTAGCGAAGCCTTCCTGAATTACTTGCGTCAGCTGCTCCATAGACTGCTGGGTCGACAAGCCAGAGGTCCGAACCTCCGCCATGCTGTCTTCTGCTGCAGCTACAGCCCAAGCCTTCTCTATCTTTTTGTTTCTGCCGTTATGAACACTTCTAGTCCTTCTCTCCGTGCACCGAAGTGGGAATTCAGTAAACAATTGCCACTAACATCCGTTTTAGAATTCAAGTCCAGTAGAAAAATGGGGGAAAGGTCCAAAAGTCCGACCAGAGCGGGAGCCACCAAATGTGCCACTTACTCCTTCATAGCCGCCACCGGAAGTCATGAATCCTGATGGTTGAGGGATATAAGAGCAGGACAGCAAGTTTCAGCAAGGGATTATGACTCCACGGTTAATTCCAGAGTACTGCAAAGCATCATCCTAATTAATAGACCGTCATATAATTTGTCCAATAACACCAAGCGTGAAGTGGTTGCCTGTGCCAATTAGGTATGATCAATCTCTGTCTTTTATGTGGATTGACAGGATTTCCTCAGGCTTACAGAGTCAATGTCTCCATGCTTGACACACTTTTCTTATGAACCACTAATGGTGGCTTTGGAGACAATCAGGCTTTTTGGCTTTTGCCCTACAAATGTGTAATAACCTCAGCAGATGCTATTGCTGAGCAAACCAGACCCCAAGAATGAGATCTGTCTCACTGATCACAAACCTCTCTTTTTTATATTGTGAAAATGAAGAGGAGGTTCTACTGACCCCAAAGGCATTGAACTCCATTAGCAACTTTAGAATTCAAAATTAACAGATTTAGTAAAAGGAAAAAAACTTACGCACACAAGATTAAAGTTACACAGTTAGAGCAGTCTTACAGAACAACCCAAAAAACAGACTTAGTTAAAAATACACAAAACTACCGCCTTGGCAATGAACTTATCGATTTTTGACCATAAAAATCCAGAAATATTACACAAGTCAAGGAATTCATGTCAATTTAATAAAGCTATGCCACAGGACTTCTCTTCCACTCTGATGTGGAATTCCATAAAGGAGCTTCAGAAACACTGTTTTTCAAAACCAAACACTCTTCTGGCATACTAATCCAATTCAAAACCACAGCAGCTCACATACAAATGAGATCATCTTCAGGACTTGCCTCCACACTCAGGTCAATATCCCTCCTTTCATCTCAGGTTCCATTGTCCTCAAATACCTCTTTGAACTTAACCACAGAAACCTTTCATGTTTTCTACTTTTCCTCTACTTTTGGGTCAATACAATATCTCTTCCCCTGTTTACTAATGGGACCTTTGCAAAATGCAAATGTTCCTTATACCTCCGAACTCCAATTTGAAATTTAACAGCTGAAAAACCAAGATTCCCATTACTTCACAATTTTGATCCAATTTATTCACTTGTAACTCAAACTCACCATAACCTCTCATTAAAATGCATTAACCGAACAACCTAGTACACTTGACTTTTCATCTCTCAGCCCTCGCATACATCCTGTCTCTAGTAACCTTCCCCGATTAATTAAACACACACACATACACACAGACACAGACACACACAAGCGCGCACACACACAATCCCCAAACTGTAACCAAAATACATCTCTCATCACAACAAACTGTAGTGCAAAAGCAGGTGGGAATGGAGAGCAGGGTGAGCGACTCTAGTGGTAAAAGTTAAGGGTCACTCTGGCATCGGGGTCAGGGTTGTGAGAGCGGCTTCAGAAGAGATGGGGTTCAGCACATGTGGGACTGAATTATGGGAAAAATAACGTGCAGGCAGCATTCAACCTGGGACACAGGACAGCGGCCTCAAATATGGGACAATACTGTAAAATAAGGGATGGTTGATCACCTTGGGGGTGGGGAAGAAACCAAACACTGCGTCCATCAGTCAGTGAAAGAAGATTACAACAGTCTGCAACAATTCTGAAACAGAAGCCTGATTGACAATAAGCAATTATTATTATTCAATAGGTAAAAAATGAAACCCATTCTTGATAAAGAAAGCCTGTTCCTTTGTGACAGATATTACTCAATAGAAGCTCTCAAAGCAACTGTTTAGATGTGAACTGCACCTAGTGCCAGCACATGACATTAGAATGCACATGTCTCTCAGGCACAACATGGGTCAGGGTGTGGGAAGTGGGTATGGGGGGAGGAGAGAAGGCTTAGCAACTGTTTCCAGTTACCATTTAGGTGTGAAACACCTCCTAAAACTGCCCTCATTATTTCATAATTCCACAGATCCGTTTGATTTTCCTTTGTACCGGAGGGTGAATATTTGGGTTTCACCCAGAGGGTGAATGTTAATATCTGAATTGAACATGATTCCCATTTCGAAGATTGTAACTCACTTCCAACCAGCGGTTAGATACAATAAATAGCCTCACAAGTGACACTGGCTGGCCAGGGCATCAAAGTTACAGACAAATTATGCCTAACCTAAAAGGGAAGTATTTATCAGTACAAAATGTTGGATGTGCCATATTATTTGTACCTATTACAATGTTTGGTCTTTTCAGAAAACTTAATTTTTCATTCAATCAGAAATTACTCTGAGGCACGGTGGCATAGTGGTTAGCACTGCAGTCTCACAGCTCCAGGGACCCAGGCTCAATTCTGGCCTCGGGTGACTATCTGTGTGGAGTTTGCACTTCCTCCCCATGTCTGCGTGGGTTTCCTCCCACAGTCCAAAGATCTGCGGTACCTTTCCTGCAAACTCCCATTATTTCCTAATGTGTACACCATCCTATGCATAAATACCTTGAGGAGTTCTACTACTTACTTCCACTGGTGATTTTCTTCTATGTGCTATCTTCACCCAAAAATTCTTCTGCATTTTGATCTTTTGGAACAAGGTCACTTCTCACTATTGTACTCATTTTACCTTTATTAACAGAGCTTCCCCACCTCCATTTCCTTTCTTCCTGCCCTTCTGAAATATCAAATATTCTTCAATATTCAGATCCCAGCCTTGGTCACCTTGTAACCACACCTCTGAAATGGTGAACAATGTCATACTCATTTATTTCTATTTGTGCGATCAATTTATTCATCTCCTTATTAATACTGCAAACATTCATGTAAAGAGCCTTCAGTACTGTCTAAAGAGCATTACCAACTTCTGAGAAAATATAAACAGCATTTTCCTTATCAGCTGCTGATAAAAGATTTACTCCCTCACATACTGAATTTACATTCAAAATCTGTGCAAGAGGTATATTGGTGCAACTTCACTGCCTGTCTGGTTATGGTGTGGCTATTTATAGCGGAGGGAACAATAAACACATCAAACTTAAGTTTATACTTTCAGCCTGCACCCTCCTCAGTACCTTATGAATTTTAAGCAGAAAGCTGGTCTAAAAGATCAATTTTAAGAAGTGTTTCAAAGAATGGAAGGGAGATGGAACTATTTAGTGAGACAACTGCAGAGTAAATTATCTAGGCCTCCAATGGTGAAACTAAAGGAGAGAACATAAGAGCAATTAGAATAGGAGCAGGTCATTGAGCTTCTTCAGTATGCTCTACCATTCAATAAAATCCTGGCTGATTGGCAACTCATCTCTATGTACTCATTCTTTGCTCCAAAGCTCTTGTATCCTGACCTAAAACAAAAAATCAATCACCAATTGTTATGAACAGCAAAGCCTTTTCATTATTACAGATTTCTGAGACATTCTATGAGGAAAAAGTGCTTCCTGATTTCCCTGAAGGGCCTCCGCTCTAATTTTATTCCCTCCCCATGTTCTTGATTCCCTCATCTGAGGAAACAGCTTTGCATTGACCCTATCAAGTCCTTTCATTGGTTTAAGCACCGTGATCAGATCTCCTTTCGATCTTTTATATTCAAAGAAACATAAGCCAAGTTTAATTTAGCCCTGTAAAAGATATATGGGTGCAACTTCAATGCCTGTCTGGTTGTGGTGTGGCTATTTCTAGCAGAAGGGACAATAAACACATCAAACCTAAGTTTATTCTTTCAGCCTGCACCCTCCTCAACAGGACCGATCCCAAGGGAAGGAATATTTGAAGGGTAATAAGGCTGGGGAAGATTACCCACTGAGGCCATGGGAGGTTTAAAGACAAATATGAAGATTTGAAATTGTGCATGGTAATATGTTGCTAACTTTTGGTTGGTTCAATTGGCTCTGTTTTATAACCTTTGCTCTCGAGTCACCAGGTATCTTTATGATGCCGCCACGAGGTTCAAGTTCAAGTAATGATCAATAACTCAATACACCGATTAGTAAGATTCAAATCAAAGCACATTTATTATACACAGTAATCGCTACTCATGCACAAATTCTACTTCTAAGCTACTTCTACAACTAACAGGCCTATACTTAGCTTCGGACTGGCCCACCAGGTCAGGGGAACAAATGGCCTTTCGTTCGGGTTCTGAGTCTGCGGGATTCAAAGTTGGTATGGATTGGTAGCTAGGAGCACCTATCTCGTAGTGAGCGTTGACTTGAGACTTACTGGATATCGACAGCAGTTGCACCGGTCACGGTCAAGGGTTGGTTCGCGTTGCTGACTGACCCGGTCAAGAAGAACAATTTGAACTTGGAGCTTAACTTTATAGTCCCCAGGGGCTTCCCGCCTTGCGGGGCGGACCCTGCACCTGGTTCCAAGTGATTGGACTTTGTTCCAAACGCTTGGTTCGATTTCTCCAATACTGGAGCGGTTCCCTGGTCGATGGGCGGTCTTGAGGTGTCCGTTAACCTCTTTTGTGTTGGCTCCTGCTGGCGCCGGGGAGTCTGGCTTAGCTTTGTTTGTCCCAAATGTTGCGATTGTTCCCGGGGATCACTTATTAGTATGTAGATGGCTGCTACATTATTATGCTGATGGCTGCTTGTATCAATGCTGTCTGGGCTTTTGCAGACTTTAATACACAGTAAACTTGCACCTGCTGGTTTCTGCCTGTGTTGGCTGAATTTCCCTGCAGCCTTTGCTGTCCTCCATTTTAAATCGGGACTTTGCCAACCCAGGTGGCTACATTACGCAATAGGGAGCCTGATGGCCAAACAGAGTTCAATGCAGGAGATGAAGAGGCCTGCACAATTTTCCTTAGATATGGAGGGTGCAGGTAGGAAGGCCAGAAAACAGAGGGCTGGAGTACTTGAGATTGGAGGAGACGTAGGGGGCAGAATCTTTTCCCCAAACTTTTTAAGTCTTGCCCCAGCAGTAAACTGGTGAGATTCTCGGTGGGTGGGTTGGTGTGATTCAGTTCGCAATTCACCCACACTTGGAAATTTGTTTGGAGCCTGGGAGATTCTCACTGAATTCACCCACATTTAGAATTTGTCTTGGGGATCTAAAGACACCAGCAAAGCCAGCTTCAAAAGGGCTTCGATCTTCAGGCAACCTTACACACTGCTCCCTGACACTAGTTGGTACTAGCACCCTCCTCCCAACTGAGCAACATCCTGCTAAGGGTCGCCAAAGGGCCTGCCATTCAGGAGCCCTCCTCCCCCCATGCCACCACTTCAGGCCCCTGCTCTGACACTGTTAACCTGGCATCCTGACCGGCCAACTTGGTAGTGTCAACTTGGCAGTGCCAACCTGAGACAATGCCAGCCATTTCCCCGACCATCTGGGGGCTTCAATGGCCATCACGACTGGACTCCGTTTGTGGAGACCAGGAATGATTTGTGCTGGATTCCCTCTGTGCCTGACGATCAAAGAGTTGAAGGAGCCGGGTGAAGCCGGCTCCAAACCAACCCTGCATATTTAAATGAATATTTAAATATGCTAATCAGTTCACACACTTGCTGGCCATGAGCCAGATTATGTGGAGGAGCAGAGACTGGGAGAATCCCAAAAGACTTTTTTGCTGGTTCTAACCATGCTATGGCCCCTTGCCCGCAATTCCCTGGCCATGGGAAAGTAAGAGGCGTGAATGGATACTTAAGGGTTTTATAATTATGACCCAGACTCAGGGAAGGACAATTAATAGGAAACTGAAGGGGTAGGAAATATGATGGGACTGAGAGGGTGAAGGGGAACATGAGCAATTGTGTGAGCATATGGGAAAGGAACTACTCAAGGCCAGATTGTCTGCACAACCACCACATCAAATGTAGCATGCTGCCTTTAGTGACTCCTGGCCTTGCCATGCATACCAAGCCAACGATGAAGAGAAGACAAGGAGCAAACAGTAACAAGCTGACATGAGAGACAGGGAAGCAATGCCATTAAAAAGTTATGAGTTTCCCCAACAACAAATCCAAATGCATGCTGTGCCAGAAGAATCCTTCATTGAACCAGATGAGCCCTGAGCAGACTCAGTGGAATGGGGATACAAGGAAGAAAATGCAGAGGAAAATTAGCAAGGGCTGGCTGCCGTGTATGACTGAGAGACAGTGAGGCTGGTAGGAAATTCAGATTGCCTAACCTAGACACAGCTAGAGAGAAGTGCAGACATTACTCTTTGTAATGCGGATACAGTGCACTGCGACTTCAAAGAAAACTTTTTTCTGGTATAATTGTTTATTTTGCACACATCTGACCTACCTAATAATCCTGTCCCTCTGTAACAACAGGAGAAGCAGACATGATGGCCTGGCCATCACATCCACCCCTGAGGCAGCTTGTGAAATTGGGTCAGGTTGCAAACTTTCAAAATTTTTATTTTTAACTTCTTCTCGAACTTTTGTCCTTGACCGGCAGCAGTATAACATAACTGAGCAGAATATTAAAAGAAAATAGTTGTGAAATGCTTCCAATAATACATGTTATTCAGTAAAATGCAACACAACTGGAATCTTTCTGTAGCGTTTCCATTGGCTTTTACGACAATAAAATGGCTATATTAAGGATAGAAGGATGTGTTCATTATTGCAAAGAGTTAAATCATAACACAGCACTGGCCAGAGTTAAAAGAATGAGCTAAAATATCTTCAGTAAGTTCAGCTAAAAAGAACAAACTACTGTCTATGAAAGCACTAGAACAATGGTATCTTAACATATGCATGATAATGCATTCATCCAATGATCCCTTAAATAGATTTTGAACAACCTACTTTGGCTTTGTGAGAAGATTAACTGCACATAGAAAATCCACTGCTAATGTGCTAACCCTGAGAAATAGCATCAAAATATAAAACGGTAAACCTCTTTGCAGAGTTAAGCATTGTGGTTGAATGTTGCTCTTTAGTCGGGTTAACATTTCACAGACGTGAATCAATGCAAAAATATCAATTTGATACTGTCAATTTTCAGAAACAAAAATTAAGGCATAAACTTGCATTCATAGCAATCGTGACATGTTAAACAACTCATCAAGAGTATGTTCAATCAGTCTGATTTTACGAAAGAAAGACAGACAGATGTGGGAGAGGAGAGAAAGGGAGATAGTGCAACTTCAGCTATACAAACAAACAGATCAACGTTTTCTTATTATGTATTAAATAGCTACTTGGTTAAATTGCATCAGTATCGCTCAAGTGGAAATTAATTACAGTCCTGTGTTGTCTGTGTTCTGTTCACAGCAGCTAAGGTCTACAAAATGTTTAATAATTAAAGTAGTGTATCCCTGGGTCACTATCCGTGTAGAGTTTGCACATTCTCCCCATGTCTGCGTGGGTTTCACCCCCACAACCCAGACATTGTGCAGGTTAGGTGGATTGGCCATGGTAAATTGCCCCTTAATTGGAAAAAAAAATTGGGTACTCTAAATTTATATTTAAAAAAATTAATGTAGTATCCTGGCTGCAATTCTTTCACTTAGCAAAAAGTGGAAACTTCAGGTAACAGCATCTGGCCAAGCATTTTTTTTACATTTAAGTAGGGCATCATCTGTGTTATTGTTGGAACTTTTTAGCTGATACTTGAACAGTGCAGTCACATTTCCATGTCTAGGTTTTCAGCTTGTCATAGTGCTGCAGCACTGTGTGTGAAGGAAAGCTTATTAAGCTTAACCACAATGTCACTTTCCTTCTTGCTTCTTAGGAGATAGCAGCAAGGAAAACACATGCCATCATAACTATACTTTTTGTACCATTTCATAACATTTGAAACAAGTGTATTCTAAATTATTAATTAGCAACTACGAGGATGCAATGTAGAAAAGAGGTAAAGGGAATTAGGCTATTAGATTGACCCCTTCCGACCAGTCAGTGTAGAATTTAAACGATCATGACCTCTACTTGTTAATTAAGGGGAGAAATTGCAGCTCATTCCCGATTCAGGCAGGAGTGGCACAATGCAACTCATGTTGCAGAACAAAAGGGTCAAATGTTCACTTTTACAGAAATTATCTAATCTATACGGACCCCTACTTGGATACTGAGTCATCTGTGGAAGCACTGACACAACTGATAGAGATTTCAAGGGGTGCAGACACCATTTAAAGGGTTATAATCCCGCCTTCAAGGCAAATGAAGAGGCTTAGAGCTGCCATATTCTTGGATGCTTCCCCCCCCCCCCCACCCCACGTTCACAGCTACTGGGTGCGATTCTCCCCCAAAATTTCTAAGTTAATTTGTGGTGGGTTTTTTAGGAAGTTTCCCGCCAGCTCTGCTGGCGAGTTCCTCACCGCTATTCAATGACACTTAGTCACTATTTTACACCCTGGGAGTTTCTCACTGATTTAGCCCACACTTCGAATTTTTTTTTCGCACTGGGAAGCCGAAATCAGAGATCGGGCCGACAATTTGAAGGGGTGCCCCAATCGTCAAGTGAGCGTGTGGGTCCCCCACGCCCCCACCCATGGGCAATGTCATCCCCCACACATATGGGCACTACCCCACACCCCCCAAGTGAGGACACCCCTCTGTGGAGTCCCTTCAGGCCCCCCCCAGCCACCTTACAGCACCCCTTCCTTCCAGGACCCCTTCAACCTCCCAGATGTCCTTACTTACCTGGCACTCAGAAACCCCTGCACTGCCACCCTGGCCCCCAGACAGTGGTCCAACCAGCTTGGCAGTGCCACCAAGGCACCTTGGCAGTGCCTAGGTGGCAGTGCCAAGGTGCGAACTGGGCAGTGCCAAAGTGCCTGCTTTCCAAGGGGAGGGCCAAGGAGTCACCCTGCACTGACCCTGCCCATCTAGGGGCCTCCAATGGCATGGGACCCCTGGTGCTGTTCCGCCTGGTCCACCTTTGTGTGGACCAGTGTTGAACGGCACCCGGCTGCAGCCTCATTGGGGAGGCCAGTGGATACCGGGTAAGTTTGTCGAAGACGGTTTTAAATCGCCTTTGACGCGCGCAGTTTGGTCACACCCCTTGTGGGCAGGATGCACTCCTGACGCCTCGTGGGATTTGGACGAATCCTGCGAGGCGTGAAGATTATCGGGAAACCCATGAGAGGCCGCCCACGGCATTCACCGGCTGCACCATGCTCGAAGCAGAGGGCAAAGCACCCGGTAGATCGCGTCCACTATGATTGAAGATCTGGGGACTTCAGGTTGCGGCTATGCGGAGCTAATTCGCACATTCGGCGGCTCCCGCAAAAATTGACTTTTGGGCTCTTTTCAGGGCCCCCAACGGCGCTTTTTCAACGTTTCCCGGTGTGGGAAGGAGATTATAACAGCTCCCCGATAGTATATGGCTTCTACTAGGAGCGGGACGACTAAAAAGGTGGTGGTGGACCCGAAGAAGGTGCGAGGGAAGAAGAACAAAATGGCGGCGGGCAGAGACCAGGCAGCGAGGAGCAGCAGGAGGGTATCCAGCGCTGCTTCAGAGAGATTAAAGCAGACCTGTTGGAGCCGATGAAGGCTTCTATTGATAAGCTGCTGGAGACACAGACGGCCCAGGGGGTGGCGATCCGCGAGGCTCGACAAAAGATCTCCGACAACGAGGACGAGATCTTAGGCCTGGCGGTAAAGGTGGAGGCGCACGAGGAGCTCCACAAGAAATGGCAGGAGCGGTTCGAGGAGATGGAGAATCGGTCGAGGCGGAAGAATCTGCGGATTCTGGGCCTCCCGGAGGGGCTGGAGAGGCCGGACGTGGGGGCCGATGTGGTCACCATGTTGAACTCGCTGATGGGAGCGGGGTCGTTCCAGGGGCCCCTGGAGCTGGAAGGGGCCCATAGAGTGCTGGCGAGGAGGCCCAAGGCTAACGAGCCTCCGCGGGCGGTGCTGGTGAGGTTCCATCGGTTCGTCGATCGGGAGTGTGTGCTCAGGTGGGCCAAGAAGGAGAGGAGCAGAAGGTGGGAGAACGCGGAGGTTCGAATATACCAGGACTGGAGTGCGGAGGTGGCGAAGAGGAGGGCCGGGTACAATCGAGCGAAGGCGGTGCTGCACAGGAAGGGGGTGAAGTTTGGCATGTTGCAGCCGGCGCGACTGTGGGTCACCTACAAGGACCGGCACCATTATTTTGAGTCTTCGAAGGAGGCGTGGGCCTTTGTTCAGGCTGAGAAGTTGGACACAGATTGAGGGTCGGGATGGGCGATTGGGGACTGCGGTGGATATGTTTTGTTTTGTTTTTGAGGGGGGGCCTTTGCTTTGCTCCTGGTTTCTTTTTCTCTGTGTTTTTCTCTTTCGGGTAGGTGAGGGTGGTTGGGGCGGGTTGGGCACTGTTTTGGTTGGGTTGGTCGGGGGGCTCTTGGAGGGGGATAGGTAAACGGATCAGGGGTGGTGGCCGGCGGTGATATGGGGCCCCACGGGGGAGGGGGAGGCCCGAGTCGGGGGTGAAGGGACTGGGCCTGTAAAAGGAGCTGCGTCAGAGGTGGCGGGGCCTGGTAGGTGGAAAGCGCGGGCTTTTTCCTGCGCTGAAGACTGGAGGGGGCGGGGCCAGGGTGGGGAAGCGAGGGTTGTTTCCCGCGCTTAGAATGGAAGGGGGAGGGCCTATGGATGGGGGACGGGAGGGGAGGGTGTGTCACACAATGGGAGGAGTCGAAGGAGAGGCGGGAGTGGCCAGGGTCAGCAGGAGTCAGCCGACTTGCAAAAGTGCAATGGGGGGAGGAAATGAGCTAGGATGGGTCCTAGCCGGGTGGGTGGGGGGGGGGGGGGGGAATCGAGTTTCTGCTGCTATGGTCAAGGAGGAGCTGGAGTGAGTGGGGGGGGGGGGTCGAGACGGGGGTATGCCACTGTGGGGGAATGGGCCGGGTGTGGGTTGCGGGCGCGTGGCTGGCCGAGGAGCGGTCATGGCTAGTCGGCGGGGGAGAGGGGCGGGTAGCCCACTGATCCGGCTGATAACCTGGAATGTAAGGGGACTGAATGGGCCGGTTAAGCGGGCCCGTGTGTTCGCGCACCTGAAGGGGTTCAAGGCGGATGTGGTTATGCTCCAGGAGACACACCTGAAGGTGGCAGACCCGGTAAGATTGAGGAAAGGGTGGGTAGGTCAGGTGTTTCACTCGGGGCTGGATGCCAAAAATCGAGGGGTGGCGATCTTGGTAGGAAAGAAGGTGTCATTCGAGGCATCGAGCATTGTGGCAGATAATGGCGGTAGGTACATAATGGTAAGTGGTAAGTTGCAGGGAGAGAGGGTGGTACTGGTATGCCCCGAATTGGGACAATGCGGGTTTTATGCGGCGTATGTTGGGTCGGATCCCAGACTTGTAAGTGGGGGGCCTGATAATGGGGGGAGACTTTAACACGGTGCTGGATCCGGCACTGGATCGCTCCAGGTCTAGGACGGGTAGGAAGCCGGCGGCGGCTAGAGTGCTGAGGGGGTTTATGGACCAGATGAGAGGGGTGGACCCTTGGAGATTTGCAAGGCCGGGGGCTAGGGAATTTTCATTCTTTTCACATGTCCATAAGGCTCATTCACGGATCGACTTTTTCATTTTGATAGCTGACAGCGAGAGTAGAGGATACTCAGTATTCGGCAATAGCCATTTTGGACCACACCCCGCATTGGGTGGACTTGGAGATGGGGGAGGAGAGGGACCAGCGCCCGCTGTGGCACTTGGAGGTGAGGCTGTTGGCAGACGAGGAGGTGAGCGAGCGGGTCCGAGGAAGTATAGAGAGGGACTTGGAGACCAACGACAACGGGGAGGTCCGAGTGGGGATGGTATGGGAGGCGCTGAAGGCGGTGGTGAGGGGAGAGCTGATCTCCATTAGGGCCCACAAGGAGCGGAGGGAGCGGGGGGAGAGGGAGAGGCTGGTGGGGGAGATGGTGAGGGTAGACAGGAGGTATGCGGAGGTGCCCGAGGAAGGATTGTTGAGGAGGAGGCGCAGCCACCAGGCCGAATTCGACCTGGTGACCACCAGGAAGGCGGAGGTGCAGAGGAGGAAGGCCCAGGGGGCGATTTACGAGTATGGGGAAAAGGCAAGCCGGATGCTGGCGCATCAGCTTCGGAAGCGGGACGCAGCTAGGGAGATCGGGGGAGTTAAGGACATGGGAGGGAGTGTGGTGCGGAGTGGGGTTGGCATCAATGGGGTCTTCAGGGACTTTTACGAGGAATTGTACCGATCCGAGCCCCCACGGGAGGAGGGAGGGATGGGCCGCTTCCATGACCAATTGAGGTTTCCAAAGGTGGAAGAGGGACTGGTGGCGGGATTGGGGGCCCCGATTGGGCTGGAGGAGCTGATCAAAGGGACAGGAAGCATGCAGGCGGGGAAGGCACCGGGGCCGGACGGTTTCCCGGTCGAATTCTATAAGAAATATATGGACCTGTTGGGCCCGCTGCTAGTCAGGACCTTCAATGAGGCAAGGGAGAGGGGGGCTTTGCCCCCGACGATGTCCCGGGCACTGATCTCCTTGATCCTGAAGCGGGACAAGGATCCCCTGCAGTGTGGGTCTTACAGACCGATTTCCTTGCTAAATGTAGATGCCAAGGTGCTGGCGAAGGTCTTAGCCAGGAGGATTGTGTGCCTCAGATCATCCATGAAGACCAGACGGGGTTTGTGAAGGGGAGGCAGTTGAACGTGAATGTGCGGAGGCTTTTGAACGTTATCATGATGCCGGCAAGGGAGGGAGATAGAGGTGGCGATGGACGCTGAGAAAGCCTTCGATAGGGTAGAGTGGGGGTACCTGTGGGAGGTGCTGAAGCGGTTCGGGTTTGGGGAGGGGTTTGTCAGGTGGGGTAGGCTGTTGTATGAGGTCCCAATGGCGAGTGTGGCCACAAACAGGAGGAGGTCCGAGTACTTTCGGTTGCACCGAGGGACGAGGCAGGAGTGTCTCCTGTCCCCCCTGCTCTTCGCACTGGCGATTGAACCCCTGGCTATGGCACTGAGGGAGTCAAGGAACTGGAGGGGGTTGGTGCGGGGTGGGGAGGAGCATAGGGTGTCACTCTATGCGGACGACCTGCTGCTGTATGTGGCGGACCCGGCGGGGTGAATGCCGGAGGTAATGAGGATTCTTAGGGAATTCGGGGATTTTTCGTGGTACAAGCTCAACATGGGGAAGAGCGAGTTGTTCATGGTTCACCCAGGGGAACAGGAGAGGGGGATTGGCGAGCTCCTACTAAAAAGGGCGGAGAGGAGCTTCAGGTATTTGGGGGTCCAGGTGGCCAGGAGCTGGGGGGCCCTGCATAGGCTAAATTGTACAAGGCTGGTGGAGCAAATGGAGGAGGAGTTCAAGAGGTGGGACGCGTTGCCACTGTCCTTGGCGGGTAGGGTGCAGTCAGTCAAAATGACGGTGCTCCCAAGGTTTTTGTTCCTATTCCAGTGCCTCCCCTTGTTTATCCCGAAGGCTTTTTTTAGGCCAGGTTAACAGGAGTATAACAGGATTATAACAGGGGGCATCACAGTAGCACTGTGGATAGCACAATTGCTTCACAGCTCCAGGATCCCAGGTTCGATTCCGGCTTGGGTCACTGTCTGTGCGGAGTCTGCACATCCTCCCCGTGTGCCCGTGGGTTTCCTCCAGGTGCTCCGGTTTCCTCCCACAGTCCAAAGATGTGCAGGTTAGGTGGATTGGCCATGATAAATTGCCCTTAAGTGTCCAAAATTGCCCTTAGTGTTGGGTGGGGTTACTGGGTTATGGGGATACGGTGGAGGTGTTGACCTTGGGTAGGGTGCTCTTTCCAAGAGCCGGTGCAGACTCGATGGGCCGAATGGCCTCCTTCTGCACTTTAAATTCTATGATAATCTATCTATGATGATAATGGGGTTTGTGTGGCCGCGAGGGACTCCGAGGGTGAGAAGGGTGTTCCTGGAGCGGATTAGAGATAGGGGGGGGGACTGGCGCTGTCCAACCTCTGTGGGTACTACTGGGCCGCCAATGCGACGATGTTGCGCAAATGGGTGATGGAGGGGGAGGGGGCTGCATGGAAGAGGCTGGAGACGGCGTCTTGTGTGGGTACGAATCTGGGGGCGCTGGCAACGGCGCCGCTGCCGCTCACTCCAAGGAGGTATACCACGAGCCCAGTGGTGGCGGCTGCCCTCAAAATTTGGGCGATGTGGAGGTAGCATAGGGGGGAAGTTGGGGCCTCGGCGTGGACCCAATACGGGGGAACCACCGGTTTGCCCCATGAGAACAGGTGGAGGGTTTTCGGGGTGCCACAAGGCAGGGATACGAAAGTTGGGGGACCTGTTTGTGGACGGGAAGTTCGCGAGCTTGGGTGAGCTGGAGGAGAAGTACGGGCTCCCCCGGGGAACACCTTCAGGCACTTACAGGTAAGGCATTTGCCAGACGGCAGGTGGTGGAATTCCCGCGGCTACTGCCACACACAGTACAGGACAGGGTGCTCTCGGGGTGGGGGGGGGGGGAGTGGGGAAGATCTCGGAAACTTACCAGGTGATGCAGGAGGAGGAGGAGGCCTCGGTGGTGGAGGTGAAAGGTAAATGGGAGGAGGAGTTGGGAGAGGAGATTGAGGAAGGGGCGTGGGCAGACGCCCTAGGGAGGGTGAACACTTCCTCATCGTGCGCGAGGCTCAGCCTCATACAGTTTAAAATGCTGCACAGAGCACACATGACCGGCACAAGGATGAGCCGGGTTTTTGGGGGTGAGGACAGGTGTGTTAGGTGCTCAGGGAGCCCAGCAAATCACACCCATATGTTCTGGGCATGCCCAGCGCTGGAGGAATTTTGGAAGGGCGTAGCGAGGGCAGTGTCGAGGGTCGTAGGATCCAGGGTC
Organism: Scyliorhinus torazame; assembly: GCF_047496885.1. NCBI lineage: Eukaryota > Metazoa > Chordata > Chondrichthyes > Carcharhiniformes > Scyliorhinidae > Scyliorhinus > Scyliorhinus torazame. The sequence goes on along the minus strand of NC_092722.1, from coordinate 139,936,035 downwards.
AAACCGGGCTGGGGGCTCGCAATATTTGGGATGGCAGAGGAGCCGAGTGTGCAGGAGGCGAAAGAGGCCGGTATTCTGGCCTTTGCATCCCTGGTAGCCCGGCGGAGGATTTCTTCTTCAGTGGAAGGATGCGAGGCCCCCAAGCGTGGAACCCTGGATCAGCGATATGGCGGGGTTCATTAAATTGGAGAGGGTAAAATTTGCCTTGAGAGGGTCGGTACAAGGGTTCTTTAGGCGGTGGCAACCGTTCTTAGACTTCCTGGCAGAACGATAGACATTGGTCAATGGCAGCAGCAGCTCGGGGTGGGGGGGGGGGGGGGGGGGGGAGTTACTTTATTTTTGTTTTTGTTATTTACACTGAAGGGTCTGAGGTGGTGTTTCGTCGGGGTGTTCATGTTAATTTATTATTTATGTACAGGGGGGAGGGCGGTATGGAGGGTTGGTTTTCTAGACTGTGTTTTGTACTTAACCCTGTTGGGTTCTTTTTTCATTTTTTTATTGATATTTTATGAAAACCTTAATAAAAATTATTTTTTTAAAAAAGATCGGCTGGATAAACGAGGGCAAGGAAGACGACCATTGCTGGCAGTGAAGGACAATCTGGCCAATAGGCATGATGGAAATTCAACACACTTAGGTTAAGGGAGGAGATTAGCAGCAGAATTTTACATTCCCCAGGGTGAGTTGGAAGTCAGGCGGTGGGTGTAAAACTTTGCATACTGATATTGGTTCCTTTTCCAGTGCCTAACCATATGCCCCTACATGTGGCGGGGCAGTTGTTTGTTGGGCCACCCATCCATGAAGCTACTGAGGCCTTATAAAGCTAATTAATGATTACTTAAACGCCTCTTCCCGTTCCCCTTCCCCGCCACAATGTTCCCGGTGTTGGGCAGTGAATAGCGCCAAATGGGAAATCCAGCAGCCTTCCCTGTTCGGACTGGTGGCAGGCAATGGGCATGGTGTATCAGTATCTCCTTTACTGACTGTCTGGGCTCATTGGAGACAGTCTCCGCTTTTCCTTCACCAGTGATCTGTCCACCCGACTCCCCTCATCTGGCCCCACTGAAACTGCCCTCACCCATGGACATACTTTCCCATCCACTCACCATTGGGATGAGCTGCAATGGCCACTTTCTGCTGTAAATAAGAGGAAGTCAAATTACTTAGCTGCTTTTGATGTGGCGAGAAGCTGTCAATCATAGCAAGAGTGGTTATAAACATTGTGGTTAGCATCAAAGCAGGTTAATGGAGATGCATTCAAGCATGAAGGGAAAGCTAGTTCAACAATCCACCAAGCAGCTGTGACTTGAGCAATACGACTGTCAATCACTAATGCTATGTATTTATATGTGAAATTGATGGAATATTTGCATTTCAAAGGTTGTAAAGGGATTTTAAGCCCTTTGATGTATACTTAGCTTTGGTCAAAGCCTCTTACACTTGAAACAGCTGCTTCTTTATAAAATTCTGTTTGAGGCAGCAGATGTTCAGAAAGGGTAAGTGAAAATACAGTGATTTTTTTCACTCTAATGCCTGTACTGCTTTTCAGCTAGCAGGCAAGGGGTTTCTGAAGGGGGGTGCGTCTGTTGGGGAGGGGTGGGGTTCTCTTATGGGGGCAGGATTTGTGTTGCAGAGGGGAGGGCGCCTTCCAATAGTCTTTCGGGAGCACCACCATTATGCAGTAACCCCTTGCCCCATCATGGGGTCTACCGCATCAGGGCCAAGCTTGAAAATGCTTGCACCAAATCAAGCTGGCATGAATCCCAGCTGAAAGGGTTGGAGCATTATGTGTGTGTGGGAGAGGGGGAGCTGGATAATTGGTCTTCCAGCCTGTTAATCAGATGGAAATGACCCATTTACGTCTTCCTGCCAGCACATGGTATGAGGCTTGCTGCCTCTGCCAACACGGGACTGGAGATTCGGAACGGCGCCGACCCCGTTTTTCATCCAATGCTCCATTCTCCGCCAGCTCGGGAAGCCTGCACCGGCGGTGGGCAACGGAGAGTTCACACCGATATTACTGAGCCCCAGGCTAATAGAATAGATGGCATTGAGGTATGTAGGGAAGAGGTGTTGGCAATTCTGGACAGGCTGAAAATAGATAAGTCCCCGGGACCTGATGGGATTTATCCTAGGATTCTCTGGGAGGCCAGGGAAGAGATTGCTGGACCTTTGGCTTTGATTTTTATGTCATCATTGGCTACAGGAATAGTGCCAGAGGACTGGAGGACAGCAAATGTGGTCCCTTTGTTCAAAAAGGGGAGCACAGACAACCCCGGCAACTATAGACCGGTGAGCCTCACGTCTGTAGTGGGTAAAGTCTTGGAGGGGATTATAAAAGACAAGATTTATAATCATCTAGATAGGAATAATATGATCAGGGATAGTCAGCATGGCTTTGTGAAGGGTAGGTCATGCCTCACAAACCTTATTGAGTTCTTTGAGAAGGTGACTGAACAGGTAGATGAGGGTAGAGCAGTTGATGTGGTGTATATGGATTTCAGCAAAGCGTTTGATAAGGTTCCCCACGGTAGGCTATTGCAGAAAATACGGAGGCTGGGGATTGAGGGTGATTTAGAGATGTGGATCAGAAATTGGCTAGCTGAAAGAAGACAGAGGGTGGTGGTTGATGGGAAATGTTCAGAATGGAGTACAGTCACAAGTGGAGTACCACAAGGATCTGTTCTGGGGCCGTTGCTGTTTGTCATTTTTATCAATGACCTAGAGGAAGGCGCAGAAGGGTGGGTGAGTAAATTTGCAGACGATACTAAAGTCGGTGGTGTTGTCGATAGTGTGGAAGGATGTAGCAGGTTACAGAGGGATATAGATAAGCTGCAGAGCTGGGCTGAGAGGTGGCAAATGGAGTTTAATGTAGAGAAGTGTGAGGTGATTCACTTTGGAAGGAATAACAGGAATGCGGAATATTTGGCTAATGGTAAAGTTCTTGAAAGTGTGGATGAGCAGAGGGATCTAGGTGGCCATGTACATAGATCCCTGAAAGTTGCCACCCAGGTTGATAGGGTTGTGAAGAAGGCCTATGGAGTGTTGGCCTTTATTGGTAGAGGGATTGAGTTCCGGAGTCGGGAGATCATGTTGCAGCTGTACAGAACTCTGGTACGGCCGCATTTGGAGTATTGCGTACAGTTCTGGTCACCGCATTATAGGAAGGACGTGGAGGCTTTGGAGCGGGTGCAGAGGAGATTTACCAGGATGTTGCCTGGTATGGAGGGAAAATCTTATGAGGAAAGGCTGATGGACTTGAGGTTGTTTTCGTTGGAGAGAAGAAGGTTAAGAGGAGACTTAATAGAGGCATACAAAATGATCAGGGGGTTGGATAGGGTGGACAGTGAGAGCCTTCTCCCGCGGATGGAAATGGCTGGCACGAGGGGACATAATTTTAAACTGAGGGGTAATAGATATAGGACAGAGGTCAGAGGTAGGTTCTTTACGCAAAGAGTAGTGAGGCCGTGGAATGCCCTACCTGCTACAGTAGTGAACTCGCCAACATTGAGGGCATTTAAAAGTTTATTGGATAAACATATGGATGATAATGGCATAGTGTAGGTTAGATGGCTTTTGTTTCGGTGCAACATCGTGGGCCGAAGGGCCTGTACTGCGCTGTATTGTTCTATGTTCTATGTTCTATGTACTTGTTATCAGTCGCACATCTAACTGACACTATTGTCACATTTGTGATTGGAAAAGTAAGCCCACTAAAGATTTCAACAAAAATAGCTATGTTTTTCAAGTTCATTTAACAAGCTGGTGTTGAGGGTAAACTGGAGTTCTGTGAACAAGGGGCAGCTCTGGCGTGCTCTGAACAAACTAAAACTGACGACGCTTCACAGCAGCACAATCAGAAACAAACTGAAATTGAGCCAAAAGATGATGGGTGACCAGAAATCTGTTAAGGTTCAAGCAGCATCTTAAAGGAGGGAGCGGTGGAAAGTGCAGAAGTTTGTGGAAAATAAGTCCAGAACCAAGATAGCTGAATGCATGCCCCCTACAATGACGCGGCAAAGGAAGTGGATGCTCCACAAGAAGCCAAGGTTGGCTGGGGTGCTGAGATCTTGGATGGTTACATGGCTGGAAGAGATCACAACGATAGGAAGAGACAAGCCTATAGAGGAATCTGAACACAAGGAATTTTAAATCGAGGTCACCCCCCCCCTCCCCGTAATGCTCCAGCCCTCTCAGCTGGGATTCATGTCGTCTTGATTTGGTACAAGCATTTTCAAGCTTGGCCCTGATGCGGTCGGCCCCTCAGTGGGTCAAGGGGTTACTGCATAATGGTGGTGCCTCCCAAAGTCCATTAGTGAACCAATGTGTGTCAGCGGTCACGGGGTGACCAAGGAACTGAACAAGCTGGGAAAGAGTAGCTGAGTTTTGGATGCGCTCAAATATATGGAATGTAGGTGTTGGAATTTTCCAGTCTTGTAAGTAATAAAGCATGGATTATGGTTTCAGAAGCAGATGGTTTGAGGCTGGAGTGGAGATGGGAAATATTCAGGAAGACCAGGAGAAAACAGGAGTTTAGAAGCTCATCTTTGCGTCAGTCTCTTCTTCAGACTTCCAACATCTCAACACTTAAGCCTACCAGCAGTTATTCTGACAATTTACACTCTCCCTTAAAATGAATGGATCATGATTGATGCCTGCAAAGTGGACATTGACTCGCATGATCTGTGTTGCTGGTCACTGTCTCTCTGAGCATACACTTTGTAGCAAGGTTATGTGTTTCACTTTGTGAGTGTGATCAATCATTCTCTATGTGCAAAATTCACGACTGAGTTTCCCTTATGAATTCTCTGGTGTGCACAGATCAGTGACCTGCTTGATGCACCAGTACACTGCAAATTAACTGCCGTTGCCGATGTCCCTCTGGGTACTTTGAAACACACGTAAGGAATAAAATTGTGGAGCTGTCCTGATGTTGGCGAGAGATACTGTCCCTGTACTGTACTGGAGGACAGTTGTAGTTCAGGATGCAGCTTCCTGCACATCTATCTCCAGGGTAAAGTGGGGCTTGCAGAGGCTGTTTTATCTGAGACATTCCCAAACAGGTGTACGATCAAGGTTAAACCACATCTGCTACTATCAAACTCACCTTGGGATATTCTTATTATCCTTTTTCCAACTTTAAATAATACAAAAAAGGAACGGTGCCCAAAATAAATTCCTATGTTCCAATTCTGAATTGTAACAATCAAAAAAGTTGCGATCAAAAAAGTTGTGATCAAAAATCCAAGGTCTGAAGGTTCCAAAGAAATGCAAATGCTTAAAAACCCAGCTGTCAGAAATCCATTATTAAAAATGTACTTCAAGTAAATGGTCATGGGATGATTCCAGGTTTGAAAGATCTCTCGGTGTCTGCCTGGAATTCCCCTGGCCTTTAACGTCCATTCCATTTCTTTCTGGGTGAATTGGGCACATTGTGATCCCCACAAGAGAAGGAGAGAATCACACTTGTACTCACTAGAGTTTCATTGACAGTATTGCTCATTAACTACAAAATAGGTCAGCAGTAATAATCACATCCAATTTCCTGGTCACCACTCGCACGTTCCATGCTAGCACCCACCAGTCAAATGTAATGAAAAATGCACTTGATTATTTTTTTATCACAGCTTCTGAAAGGTTGATGATTCTCCCAAGAATTCTTGTCTCCTGCAACCTTCCTGTATTTTCATGGCAAAATACTAGTTGGCAAAGAATGGGCCTTTTCTTTTGTGGAAAACTAAAATAATAATTGGACTTATAAATGTAGCACAAAGTGGACAATGAGAAAATGAATGTTGCTCCTTTTCTGTTAATGCCTTTCTTGTCACTAGATTTAGACCTATTCTGGGTTTGCTCCAAATTGTATCATTACCGTGAATTTTACATTATGGGCACGATTCAACAGAAAAACTTCAAAGTGTGGTTTTGAGTGCGTTTGGTGGGGTGTTTCGTGATGGCCACGTTGGCGATATCGCTGTCCATATTCAGTGTCACCCAGTGCCAAAAATGAACCCCCATGAGATTCTCAACATTACAGGCTGCCTCGCCATCTGATCCGCCGGACTTGTTCCTCAGCACCTCACCTCTAACAAAGAGGAGCTGATTTTAATAGTTCCCTCGGCACTCACTCTCAGTCAACATACAAGCATGGCAGCATGCCGACCTCAAAAGGCTTTGCAACTCTATGGATGAGGTGGGTCACCTGTTCCCCCCGAGGGGGTGGGAGGACCAGGAGGAGGGACCAATGCCACCTGGGAGGCAGTGGCAGCGGCTGTCAGTGCGGGCAGCATGACAAGGAGGACCACCACCCAATGTAGGAAGAAGGCAAACAACCTCCAATGAGCTGTAAGTGTAAATTACCACCTCTCTCCTGGCATCAGTTCCGCCTGCCACCGCTCAAATTCCCAAATCACCCCCTCCCCAATTTAGTAGCTGACACCTCGCAACCTCTCCGTATCCAATCTTCGCTCTTGTTCCTCAGAACCCCCTGGCATCCACCAGCACAATCCCTTCATGTCCAGGTGCGGTGTCCACACATGCCACCTGCTATAGATCCTCCCGACCCATGAAGCGTGTCACTCACAATGCCCTCTCTTTGTCCCCGCAGGAGAAAATAGCCCACAATTAACCGGAAAGGGCCAAGATGGGGTTAGATGCCAGAGATTCAAGTCCTCATCCCCCATGAGGAATGGGTGCTGGAAATCGCAGTGGTGCCCGAGGAGAGAACAGTCACAAACAGCAAGGAAGGCCTGTGCCAGAGAGCTAAGGATTCACTACCCCTTCACCCAGGTGACCTGTCTCAAGGGAATCGTAGTTAATGGTCCTTCCCTCTCACTCACCACCTGTCCATTGTCTCGCAGTAAATCCATCCAATGAGGCCGCATCTCGCCCCCTCACCCTGACCCACCACCCAAGAGAACACCTCGGAGGAGAGCCCTGAGGAGACCACCGGTGATGCATCACAGCTACCACCTGCACCTTCCAACATTAATGGACAATCATCTGGGGTTCTCCCAGCTGATGCAGATGAGAGGACACAGCCATGAAATTCAGGAGGGGGCGTCAGCGACATTGCAGTGACTGCAAGGCTGATTGGAGGAGGCCCAAAAGCTGCAGGCGGAGAAGGTGGTGCCGAAAATGCATGACAACGAGGTCAACACTGCTCGGGTACCGCCCCAGTGGAAAACCTGGAGCACACATTCGTGTCTTGAGTGGTGGTGCCCAAGGCATGGCTCAGTCTGTGATGATCATGGCTGAGGGCCTCAACATTACGTCCCAGCAGTTGTGGGTCATGGCCCAGATGCAGATGGACACTACTGAGGCACTCCAGAGTGTGGCCCAGCCACTGAGGAGCCTCACTGAGAGTGTCCACACCATGGTGCAGGTAATGGGCAGCCTCCACGACAGGCATTGCCAGATGACTCTGAGGCTTCTTGAGCTTACTCCAGCTGACTCTCCATCCCATGGAGTCTACCAGGACCCTACGGGCACGTCAGTGAGGAGGAATTGCTGGAGGTTAACCCGGGGCCTCCCACAAAGGAGACTATGGTGGTGTCCAGTTCTTCTGACTACCACTACCCACCCCCCCCTTCCTCATACTGGCACATCTGAAGGGCAGCAGGCAGAACAGGGTGTCACGGCGATGCCAGTAAATTGGCAGGGGCCCCACAGCTCCCAGCCCTCCAGAGGACGTCCGCCAAGAGCATCAAAGGCTACCAGGCATGGAATGCAACAGGCTGCCTTAACCTCTGATGTGCATCTGGGGGCACACCTAGGCACAGCAGTAGATCATGGAAGACAATGGAAGGATCACTCACTGAGTGTGCAATGGAAATCTGTCATGTTAAAATGTTCACGATTAAATCATGTCGCGCCTCATACATGTGAATCCTCTGTCACGTTAATCTTCACAGCAGGCCTGCCCGCTAAGAGCCACCCTGCTTCCCTTGTTTCCAAACTCACTTATCCACTCTTCCAGCAGCCCCAGCTCTGCAAATCCACTCTCTTCCCCCAAATGTTATTTAACTGTGGCCTTAGTCCCTGTGATCCTGGGACTCCGGGGATCCTGGAGCCTCTGATTTCACAACAGCTCTCACCAGGCAGGACATCCGCACCAATGTTTTGATACAGAGCAAGGCCCATCACTGGCCTCACCATTGGGTTTGTTACCTGCAGGCCTTCCCAAAAATGAGGAAGTCCGGATCTCTCGTCGACTCTTCTTCCAGCAGGCAAGTACCTCAATAAGTTCCCAACAAAATGTTCATGTACAGTTTCATACTTTAAAAATTCTGGACAACACATTATCAGCACAACTTCACCTGAACTATCATTCTCACGAAAACTCTTCTGAGGCAGAATTTTCTTGCAAACCTACTTTTAGATCTCCAAATGACTTTCGTGAGAAATTGCATTTATACTGTGTACCTGGAAAAAAATACTGCAAGCATTTTAATTCCACATCTTCTGTGATATGTTGGGTACTCTGCTACACAGACGAACCAACACGGTTGCGAATGGTACAACACAGTTTTATTGCTAACATTTATTTACAGTGGTAAACTGGTTACTGAGGTTCGATCATAACCCTAGAATCTGTGGACCTATTCCTAATACTATCTTGTAGTGGCACTCAGCACATGGTGGATGTCTGAGTGTCTTGCTATGAGCTCTGTGCCCTGAGCTGTCTCCTGCTGGAATGCTCAGGAAGTGTTGTGTTCCCTGTTTTGTACTGTGTATGCTCTTGCCTGTGATTGGCTGTGGTGTTGTGTGTGTGTTGATTGGTCCATTGATCTGTCCATTAGTATGTATGTGCTATGATGTTTACCTGAATATCATTACATCCCCCCTTTTGTACAAGAACATGTGCCTATGTGGTTAGAAATAGAGATGTGTACTGAGTGCATCTGAATGTGTGTGTGTGTGCAATATCTACACCATGTACATGGGGCTAAACTATAGAGAAGGGGCGATGTCGGGTGCGACATAACAACGAGGTTGTACCATAAACAAAGAACGGGGAAATGTTGAATGACAAAAACGAACTCCTGTAACGACAAGGAAGAACAGAAACATATTAACCCAGTGGTATTATGAGTTCAATGTACAAACAGGCTCATAAGTCCAGTCTAGTAGGTGGGTGACGAATTTGGGTTGACCGCCTCAAGGGTGGGTCTGGATCCACCGGCTGAGGAATGGGCCTGGCCACGGGCGACGAAGGAAGGGGCATGGTGGCAGGAAGCTCCACAAAGTCGATATCAGGAACAACAGGAGGGCGCGGTGTTGGTGTAAGTTCCCGTAGCGAGCGTGGAAGTAGGCGAAGAGCCCGGCGATTGCGCCTACGAATGGAGCCCTCAGGCATGCGAACCAGGAACGAGTGGTGAGCCACGCATCAGAGAACTTCGGCAGTTGTTGACCAGCCACCTTCTGGTAGGTGGATGCGGACGTCGTCTCCAGGGGCCAGGGCGGGAAGATCAGTTGCCCGTGTGTCATATGCCATCTTCTGGCGAACGCGCTGCTGTTGCATTCTGTGTAGTACCGGAGCATGATGGTTGTGGGTACCAGAATGGATGGCACAGTGGTCCTGAGGGCGCGACCAATCAACAGCTGGGCTGGTGAGAGGCCAGTGGCTAGTGGGGCCGAGCGATAGGCCAGCAGGGCTAGGCAGAAATCCGATCCGGCAGCAGCAGCCTTGCAGGGGAGCCGCTTGACGATGTGAACGCCCTTTTCTGCTTTCCCATTGGACTGGGGATGCAGAGGGCTGGATATCACGTGTGTGAAGCCATACGAAGCAGCAAAGGACGACCATTCCTGGCTGGCAAAACAGGGCCCATTGTCCGACATGACAGTAATCGGAATGCCGTGGCGAGCGAAGGTGTCTTTGCAGGCACTTATGACAGCGGACGATGTTAAATCGTGCAGGCGTATGACCTCTGGATAGTTGGAAAAGTAATCAATGACGATTATATAGTCCCTGCCAAGCGCATGAAAAAGATCCACACCCGCCTTCGCCCAGGGGAACGTCACCAGCTCATGGGGCTGAAGCGTCTCAGGAGGCTGCGCCGGTTGAAACCTTTGGCAGGTGGGGCAGTGGAGCACCATATTGGCAATGTCATCACTGATGCCCGGCCAGTATACCGCCTCTCGGGCCCTCCGTCTGCACTTCTCGACCCCCAGGTGGCCTTTGTGTAGTTGGTCGAGGACCAGCTTGTGCATGCTGTGCGGAATCACAATCCGGTCCAGCTTTAGAAGGACACCATCAATGACGGCCAAGTCGTCTCGGACATTGTAGAACTGCGGGCACTGTCCTTTGAGCCACCCACCCGTCATGTGGCGCATCACCCGTTGTAAAGGGGGTCAGCCGCAGTTTCCCGACGAATACGAGCCAGACTGGAGTCGTCAGCTGGCAGATTTGCCGATGTGTAGGCCACCTGCGCTTCGACCTGACAGACGAACCCCTCCGAATCGGGCGGTGTGCTCACTGCTCTGGATAGGGCATCCGCAATGATAAGGGGCAAAATTCTCCCGAAACGGCGCGATGTCCGCCGACTGGCGCCCAAAACGGTGCCGGAGACTTCGGCAACCGGCGGGGGCGGGATTCACGCCAGCCCCCGGCGATTCTCCGACCCGGCGGGGGGTCGGAGAATGACGCCCAAGGTCCTTTCCTGGGGTGTAGACCAGTTGGAAGTCATACCTCCTGAGTTTAAGTAGGATGCGCTGGAGGCGAGGGGTCATCTCGTTCAGGTCCTTATTTAGGATGCTGACCAGGGGGCGATGGTCAGTCTCAACGGTAAACTGGGGGAGACCATACACGTAGTCATGGAACTTGTCTATTCCGGTCAGCAAACCCAGGCACTCCTTTTCGATCTGCGCGTAGCGCTGTTCTGTGGGGGTCATGGCCCTTGAGGCATAGGCGGCCGGGGCCCATGACGCAGTGTCATCCCGCTGTAGGAGTACCGCACCAATGCCGGACTGGCTGGAATCAGTCAACATTTTAGTGTCACGAGATGTGTCGAAAAACGCCAATACCGGGGCTGTGGTGAGCTTAATTTTGAGCTCCTCCCATTCCTTCTGGTGTGCGGGCAGCCACTGGAACTCCGTGGACTTCTTGACGAGGTGGCGCAGAACCGTCGTGTGGGAGGCAAGGTTAGGAATGAACTTCCCCAGGAAGTTGACCATGCCTAGGAAGCGTAGCACTGCTTTCTTGTCTGCCGGCTGCGGCATGGCTGTAATGGCGCTGACCTTGTCTGCATCCGGACGGACCCCTGACCGGGAGATGTGGTTCCCCCAGGAACTTCAGCTCGGTTTGGCCGAAAGAACACTTGGCTCGGTTGAGGCGCAGGCCGTTTTCCCGTATGCGCGCAAAGACGCGCTGGAGACGATTGATGTGCTCCTGTGGTGTGGTGGACCAGATGATGACGTCGTCCACGTAGACGCGCATCCCTTCGATGCCCTCCACCATCTGCTCCATGATCCTGTGAAAGACCTCGGATGCCGAGATGATGCCAAATGGCATTCTGTTATAGCAGAACCTGCCGAAAGGGGTGTTCAAGGTGCACAGCTTTCAGCTGGACTGATCCAGTTGGATCTACCAAAAACCCTTCGAGGCATCCAGTTTTGTGAAGATTTTAGCCTGGGCCATTTCGCTCGTGATATCTTCCCGTTTGGGTTGGGGTAGTGTTCCCTCATTATGTTGTTGTTGAGGTCTTTTGGATCAATGCAGATCCGGAGCTCTGTTGCGTGTGTGTTGATTGGTCCATTGATCTGTCCATCAGTATGTATGTACTATGATATTTATTAAAGTTTTTTAACACAATTTTTCTTCCTTACAAACAATAACCCCCCCCCCCCCCCCCTCGTAACAAAAAAAAAACGAGAAATCGCGCAGAGCAAGATATATACATGGCAAAATGATATATTTACACAGCTTTGTACACTGGCCCTCACCCGTACGTGCCAGTTTCCCCAACCCTTCATGTTATCTCTTGCTCATCCACCCTCCCAGGCAGTCCCCCCTTTTCCCCCCCCCTCCCCCCCCTCTCCCAGGACGTCCACTCCACCCCCCCCCCCACAAGGTTGCTGCTGCTGACCGACCTTTCTCTAACGCTCCGCGAGATAGTCTAGGAACGGTTGCCACCACCTGTAGAACCCCTGCGCAGACCCTCTCAAGGCGAACTTAATCCTCTCCAACTTTATGAACCCAGCCATATCATTTATCCAGGCCTCCAGGCTGGGGGGCTTCGCCTCCTTCCACATTAGCAAGATCCTTCGCCGGGCTACTAGGGACGCAAAGGCCAGAATGCCAGCCTCTTTCGCCTCCTGCACTCTCAGTTCGTCCACTACTCCAAATATTGCTAGCCCCCAGCTTGGCTTGATCCGCACTTTCACCACCTGAGATATTGCTCCCGCCACTCCTCTCCAGAACCCCTCCACTGCCGGGCATGACCAAAACATATGGACATGGTTCGCCGGGCTCCCTGAGCACCTTCCACATCTGTCCTCTACCCCAAAGAACCTATTCAACCTCGCCCCCATCAAGTGCGCTCTGTGGACCACCTTAAATTGTATCAGGCTGAGCCTGGCACACGAGGAGGAGGAATTAACCCTACCTAGGGGCCGGAGGACTTCTTAACACACACCACGGAGCTGACCCATGGCGTGGGCTCGGTGACCCGGGATAGCACCCCTTGGTCCTGGATATCCTGCAGCTGCTGCTTGAGGCGGTCTTTGAGTGGCGCTGGGACCCTGCGAGGTGCGTGAATGACCGGGGTGGTGTCCGGTTTGAGCCAAATTCTGTAGGTGTAGGGCAGTGTTCCCATGCCCTCGAATGCCTCCTGATAGTGGGAAAGGAGCGATTGGAGCTGTGCCCTGAATTCTGCATCCGGGAAGTCAGATGTGCCTTCTGGAGACAGAGCGTGGACTTGTTGCACGAGGTGGAGAACCTTGCCTGCCTGTGCGCCTAGCAGGGAGTCCTTTGATGACCCGACTATCTCGAATGAGAGTGTGGCCGTGTATGTGTTGTGTGTCACCTGGAGCTGGCAGGATCCCATGGCCGGGATAACGTTCCCATTGTAGTCGACCATCTTGCAAAAGGATGGCCGAATTGATGATCTGACCTTCATGGCGTAGAAGGCTGACCATGCTGTGAGGTTGGCGGAGGCGCCAGTGTCCAGATGGAATGTTATCGGTGATCGTTGACCGTTAGGGTGGCACACCATTCATCACCCGGATTCACAGTGTTCACTTGCAACGGCTGGTGGGTCCTGGCTGGAGACATCCGGTTCCCATCAATGACCGCAACACGGAAGGTATCCCAGTCGTCTGTGTCACTAGTCTGGATATCGTCTGGGCACGACTCGTAGTAAGGAGGCTGAATGGTCCGCACGTCCCTGCGAGGTTGTCGGAATTGGGGAACATTGGCAGGTTGAGCTGCTCGACAGCAGGCAGCGTAGTGGCCCATCTTGCCACAGCGGAGGCATTGTCGGTTTCTTGCGGGATATTGCCGCTTTAAATGTGCGGCTCCGCAGTTGCCGCACGTCGTGACGTCATGCCGTTCATTGCACCACCGCGCATGCGCAGTTTGGTCTTGCGTCGAGCGCGCCTGCGCATCACGTCCCTCTGTGTCGACGTCGTTTTTGGCGCGCACAAACACGGGAGGCCTCGAAAAGTGCGCGAAATGGCCGCCCTGGTCCGGGCCGCGGGCCGGGAGGAACTCGATCGCCTGGACCCGTTCGGCCTCGTAGGACGCCTGCCTCGCCGATCCGGCAGCGTAGGACCCCTGCAGCACCGATTCGGCCGCCTGAAATTGGGAGTAGCGGCTAGTCGCGTTTTCATGCAGGACACAGGCTTCGATTGCGGAGGCTAGGGTGAGGCCTTTTATTTTTAGGAGCTGCTGGCGTAGGGTACCCGAGGTGACCCCAAAAATGATCTGGTCCCGAATCATGGAATCGGAAGTGGTGTCGTAACCGCAGGACTGCGCGAGGATACGGAGATGCGTAAGGAAGGATTGAAAGGGCTCATCCTTACCCTGCAGGCGCTGCTGGAAGAGATACCTCTCGAAACTCTCGTTGACCTCGACGTTGAAGTGTTGGTTGAGTTTGAGAAGGAGCGTCTTGTACTTGGTCTTGTCCTCACCTTCCGCGAACACCAGGGAGTTGTAGACATAGATGGCATGTTGACCTGCTGTGGAGAGGAGGATGGCGATCTTTCTGGTGTCCGAAGCGCTCTCCTTTTTGTTGGCTTCCAGGAAGAGCTGGAAGCGCTGTTTGAACAGCTTCCAATTAACGCCGAGGTTTCCAGCGACTTGTAACGGCTGCGGTGTGCTGACGGTGTCCATGGCGCAGGATGGCAGATTCCGGAGGATCCATAGGTAGGTCCCACAGTTACTCCTGGTACTATGATATGTTGGGTACTCTGCTACACAGAAGAACCAACACGGTTGCGAATGGTACAACGCAGTTTTATTGCTAACATTTATTTACAGTGGTAAACTGGTTACTGAGGTTCGATCATAACACTAGAATCTGTGGACCTATTCCTAATACTATCTTGTAGTGGCACTCAGCACATGGTGGATGTCTGAGTGTCTTGCTATGAGCTCTGTGCCCTGAGCTGTCTCCTGCTGGAATGCTCAGGAAGTGTCGTGTTCCCTGTTTTGTACTGTGTATGCTCTTGCCTGTGATTCGCTGTGGTGTTGCGTGTGTGTTGATTGGTCCGTTGATCTGTCCATCAGTATGTATGTACTATGATGTTTACCTGAATATCATGACATTCTGTTTAAAGTGATTGCAACTTAGAAGATGGCTACCACACAGATAAACGTATCCTAGTACACTCTGCCTAATAAAGCTGTAGAATTGTGCAAATGGTCATGCTCCTGTTAATGTCTGAAGCATTTTCCTCCTTCCCTATATTACTGTGAATAACTGCAGTAATTTGCTTTTATTTCATTGATGAAGGCTCTGCCTTCTCAACTTTGCCCCTTGCCTGAGGTGTGGTGATCCCTCAAAGGGGAAATCAGCCTATGGTTATCTGGAACTTTGGCGACTTTACATTTACCTTTACATTACTGTCTATGAAGGAGACTTTGCGGTGCCATGCAGAAATGATTCTTTTGGAATCCTGCCAGTACAGACCTGCTTGTTCTTTTGAGACTCACTTGTATCAAGGTGTTGATACAAATTATTCACTCTTTGTGCTTAATCATAGAAGTAAGCACACACACTCAAGGGGCTGTTTAGCACAGGGCTAAATCGCTGGCTTTGAAAGCAGACCAAGGCAGGCCAGCAACACGGTTCAATTCCCGAACAGGTGCCAGAATGTGGTGAGTAGGGGCTTTTCACAGTAACTTCATTTGAAGCCTACTTGTGACAATAAGCGATTTTCATTTCATTTCATTTTCACTTGGTAGTCAGGGGCGTCATTCTCCGACCCCCTGCCGGGTCGGAGAATGGCCGTTGGCCGCCGTGAATCCCGCCCCCGCCGAAGTCTCCGCTCCCGGAGATTGGGCGGGGGCGGGAATCCGGCCGCGCCAGTTGGCGGGACCCCCCGCTGGATTCTCCGGCCCGGATGGGCCGAAGTCCCGCCCAGGAATTGCCTGTCCCGCCGACGTAAATCAAACCTGGTATTTACCGGCGGGACCAGGCGGCGTGGGCGGGCTCCGGGGTCCTGGGGGGGGGGGGGGGCGCGGGGCGATCTGACCCCGGGGGGTGCCCCCACGGTGGCCTGGCCCACGATCGGGGCCAACCGATCCGCGGGCGGGCCTGTGCCGTGGGGGCACTCTTTCCCCTCCGCTACGGCCTCCACCATGGCGGAGGCGGAAGAGACTCTCCCCACTGCGCATGCGCGGGAAACTGACAGCGGCCACTGACGCTCCCGCGCATGCGCTGGGAAACTGACAGCGGCCGCTGACGCTCCCGCGCATGCGCCGCATTTCCGCGCCAGCTGGCGGGGAAACAAACGCCATTTCCGCCAGCTGGCGGGGCGGAAATCCCTCCGGCGTCGGCCTAGCCCCTCAATGTTGGGGCTAGGCCACCAAAGATGCGGAGCCTTCCGCACCTTTGGGCCGGCGCGATGCCCGTCTGATTGGCGCCGGCTTGGGCGCCAGTCGGCGGACATCCCGCCGTTGGGGGAGAATTTCGCCCCTGCTGTCCAATGCTGAAGGAACAAGCAATGCAAAAACATACTTGGGCACGATAGTTGCCCAATTCCCATTTGGGGGATTTTGAAGGTCACTCTCTCACATCAAGAGTTGGAACACATGGCGTATTAGCTTTATCAGTATATCTTAATCCTACCAATCTTCTCTCAAATAAAAACTAACACAATTCACCTTATCTCATCCCTCAATTGCTTTGTGTCATCGCTGTTGCCTTTCTATTGGTAAGTTGCTGGCCTGTACAATTCTCTTGGCAGATAGCTTGAGAACAAAGAACAAAGAACAAAGAAATGTACAGCACAGGAACAGGCCCTTCGGCCCTCCAAGCCCGTGCCGACCATGCTGCCCGACTAAACTACAATCTTCTACACTTCCTGGGTCCGTATCCCTCTATTCCCATCCTATTCATGTATTTGTCAAGATGCCCCTTAAATGTCACTATCGTCCCTGCTTCCACCACCTCCTCCGGCAGCGAGTTCCAGGCACCAGTTCTCAAGCTATCTGCCAAGAGAATTGTACAGGCCAGCAACTTACCAATAGAAAGGCAACAGCGATGACACAAAACAATTGTTAAACCTCCTTGACCTATTTATGTAATTAATAAGGCTTAAGTTATCAAACTGTATGGTGCATAAGCTTAGTAATGAAAAGCCTTAATTTGTATGTATTGTTATAATGTTGGTAGGACATCTTTAAAGTTAGCATTTCTTGAAGTGCCAAATTACTGCAATGTAGCTTTAAAAAGGAGCATGTAGGTTTACAGATGGGGGACATTTGCACATTTGGATTCCAGAGGTTCTAGTGTTAGCACCTTTGACAAGGTCCCACTTGGCAGACTTATTAAGACGGCAAATGCACATGGGATACAAGGTGATTTGATAAAGTGGATTCATAATTGGTTTAGCGGTAAGAGACAGAGGTGATGATAGACAGCTGCTTTACTGTCTGGAAGCCAGTGACCAGTGGCGTACCACAGGGATTCATGTTGGGCCCCTATTGTTTGGCATTTATATAAATTACAAAGGTGACTATGTGGATGGTAGGATCAAAGTTTACGGATGGCTCAAAGATTGGCCGGGTGGTTAACAGTGAGGTTGAGTGTCTTGGGTTACAGGAAGGTACAGACGGGATGGTCAAATGGGCAGATAAGCAGCAGATGGAATTTAACCCTGAAAAGTGTGAGGTGATACTTTGGAAGGAGTAATTTAACACGGACGTATACTGTGAATGGTCTGACACTGGGAAATTCCGAAGAACAAAGAGACATTGGCGTGTTTGTTCACAGATCTCTGAAGGCAGAAGAGCAGGTTAATAGGGTGGTGAAAAAGGCATATGGGACACTCACTTTTATCAATCGAGGCATAGATTACAAAAGTAGGGAGATCATGTTGGAGTTGTATAGAACTTTGGTGAGGCCACAGCTGGAGTACTGTGTGCCGTTCTGGTCGTCACATTATAGGAAGGATGTGATTGCACTGGAGGGGATGCAGAGGCAATTCACCAGAATGTTGCCCGGGATGCAAAATTTAAGTTATAAAGAGAGGTTGGATAGGCTTGGGTTGTTTTCTCTGGAACAGAGAAGGCTGAGGAGTGATCGGATTGAGGTGTACAAGATTATGAGGGGCATGGGCAGGGTTGATAGGGAGCAGCTGTTCCCCTTATGTAAAGGGTCAGTTACGAGGGGACACAAGTTCAAAGTGAGGTGTGGGAGGTTTAGGGGACATTTGAGAAAAAACATTTTTACTCAAAGGGGGGATGACGGTCTGGAATGCTCTGCCTGGGAGGGTGGTAGAGGTGGCATGCCTCACATCTGTTGTGTTATGTAATTTGGAATAACACAAGTTGCCACTTGATGCAGTTTTGAGTAAAAGATGCTCCAGACTTTGAAGTGAGTTCAATGTGTTTTATTGAACTATTAGCACAGTTCTCAATGAGTTTGACTCTCTGCTAATCTAAATGTAGTAACTCAGTCTAACTGAACCAGCCTTGCTCGAAGCCACGTGCTGGGGTGTGATGCTGAGGATACACCCTGTCTCACTCTGTAGATGTTGGTCTGTGGAAAGAGGTGGGGTGTGAGTGCCTCATCCCTTTTATGTGAAATACCACCCCGGAGTGTCATAACTGCTCATTGGTCGTGTCCTATTCTATGTGTTCATTAGCTGCATGTTTTCATGTCATGACAATATCCTTTAAAAAGTACCTGGATGAGTACTTGGCACATCATAACATTCAAGGCTATGGGCCAAGTGCTGGCAAGTGGGATTAGGAGGGCAAGTCAAGGCCTTTTATCGGTCTGTACAGACTCGATGGGCCAAAGGGCCTCTTCTGCACTGTAGGATTCTGTGATTCTGTGAACAGAAGACAAAATTGGGCTGCTGATTGGTTAGAAGAATGGTCTGAGAGCTAGAGCTGTAAGTAATGGTCCGTTTGTTGCAGGGAAGCCATGTGCACTCGTCCCGTTGGCCAAGAATTACAAATATTTGAGTAGAATTTATTAGCTGTGTTGACACTGGTGCAAAACCTGGACTGAATGTTGTAAAAGTTGCCTGCAAAAAGGGTGCAGAAATAGGGGAGCATCACCAGGGGTCTTTGCACATTCCAGGGGTCCCCTATTCATCTCAGGGCACTTGTTAAGGGGGCTTTTTTGGTGGAAAAAAGTTATGAGTTAATAGTAGGGCACTTGCGAAGAAGCGAGTGCCTGCCAAGGCCATCGCCAGTCGATGGGTAATTATCATAGGCTGGGGACTACTTAAGAATCCAAAAGTGACCAAATTGTCATTGGCTGGGGGATTTCTGTCAGACTGAATAAGCACCGAATGTAATTGTCATTGGCTCAGGGGTTTCCACAAGGAATCTACTTCAGTATTAGAATCACGTATTAGGGCTAAAGCAATTGTCTTAAGTGAGAGAGAGAGGGTGATGCACTCATGTTGCTGTGAAATATGCAGCTACAGCAGTTAAAGTCAATTGGGAAATTAGAGATGAAGTCTGCAAAGAGGTTTTGAATGTATGTTAGAGTTGACTAATTTAAATTCTCAAACAATGTCATGAGTCCAGAAACCTTGTTTCAAGTAACCAAGAAGAAAAGAAGACTCCAGGAGTCCTGATATCCATGGGAAAGTCAATGCCTCGATGAATGGGATGTTAAGTGTTAATATCTGTTGTCAATAAACCTTGTTAGATGGGGGTGTAGCCACCTGGGTTGGCCCCTTCCCGACGTAAAATCGAGAACAGCAAAGGCTGAAGGGGAATTCAGCAAACACAGGCAAAAACTAGCAGGTGCAAGTTTACTGTGTATTAGACTCTGCAAAAGCCCAGACAGCATCGATACAAGCAGCCATCTGCATAGTAATGTAGCAGCCATCTACATAGTAATGAGCGATCCCCAGGAACAATCGAAACATTTGAGGTAAACAAGGCCAAGCCAGACTCCTTGGCACCAGCAGGAGCCAACACAAAAGAGGTTAACGGACACATAAAGACCGCCCAACGATCAGGGAACAGCTCCAGTATTGGAGAAATCGAACCAAGCGATTGGAATGAAGTCCAATCACTTGAAACCAGGTACAGGGTCCGCCCCGAAAGGTGGGAAGCCCCTGGGGACTATAAAGTAAAGCCACCAAGTTCAAATCGTCCTTCTTGACAGGGTCACTCAGCAACGCAAACCAACCCTTGACAGTAACCTGTCCAGCTGCCTCCAAAGAACGTAAGTCTCAAGTCAACGCTCGCTACGAGATAGGCGCTCCTAGCTACCAGTCCATACCAGCTTTTGAATCCCGCAGACTCAGAACCCGAACGAAAGACCATTTGTTCCCCTGACCTGGGGGTCAGTCCGAAGCTAAGTATAGGCCTGTTAGTGATAGAAATAGCTTAGAAAGTAGAGTTTATGCATTAGTAGTGATTTACTGTGTATAATAAATGTGCTTTGATTTGAATCTTACTAATTGGTGTATTGAGTTATTGATAATTACTTGAACCTGAACCTCGTGGCAGTATCATAAAGATATCTGGCAACTCTAGAGCAAAGGTTATTAAACAGAGCCAATTGAACCAACCAACAGTTAGCAACTGAGGCAGCATTGTGGCACAGTGGTTAGCACTGCTGCCTCATGACGCCGAGGTCCCAGGTTCAATCTCGTTTCTGGGTCACTGTCCGTGTAGAGTTTGCACATTCTCCCTGTGTTTGCATGGGTTTCGCCCCCATAACCCTAAGATGTGCAGGGTAGGGGATTGGCCACGCTATTTGCCCCTTAATTGGAAAAAATGAATTGGGTACTCTAAATTTTTTCTTTTTAAATTAAAAAAAATAAAAGTAAACCTTGTTAGTTTGCATTCTAAATTGGTCATTGTCCTTTTTGCCAACATTGATGTTCCCCGACAAGAAATTTCTTACTCTGGCGGTTTAGAATAGAATCTAAGTCCCAACACAATGCATTATCTCGCAGGAAGGATTCCCATCAGACCACCACATCTCATATTGTTTAGCTTGTTGACATAAACATGCCAAAACAAACTCATGCATAAATTATCTCCTCCCACAAACACTGCCAGCAAAGCGTTCTATGGATTAATATATAGATGCGAATGTAAATTCATAAAAATATCTGTTCGAATGATACTTAGCACTACACATTGTCCAAACAGAATACGCATTAAGAAAAAGTTGAGTACCTAGGGTGAGATTCTCCGACCCCCCGTCGGGTCAGAGAATCGCCGGGGGCTGGCGTGAATCCCGCCCCCGCCGGTTGCCGAAGTCTCCGGCACCGGAGATTCGGCGGGGGTGGGAATCGCGCTGCGCTGGTTGGCGGGCCCCCCCGCTCGATTCTCCGGCCCGCATGGGCCGAAGTCCCGCCGCTAAAATGCCTGTCCTGCCGGCGTGAATTAAACCTCCTACCTTACCGGCGGGACAAGGCGGCGCGGGCGGGCTCCGGGGTCCTGGGGGGGGCGCGGGGCGATCTGGCCCCGGGGGGTGCCCCCACGGTGGCCTGGCCCGCGATCGGGGCCCACCGATCTGTGGGTGGGCCTGTGCCGCGGGGGCACTCTTTCCCTTCCGCCTCCACCACGGTCTCCACCATGGCGGAGGCGGAAGAGACTCCCTCCACTGTGCATGCGTGGGAAGCTGTCAGCGGCCGCTGACGCTCCCGCGCATGCGCCGCCCGGAGATGTCATTTCCGCGCCAGCTGGCGGGGCACCAAAGGCCTTTTCCGCCAGCTGGCGGGGCGGAAATTTGTCCGGCGCCGACCTAGCCCCTCAAGGTTGGGGCTCGGCCCTCAAAGATGCGGAACATTCCGCACCTTTGGGGTGGCGCAATGCCCGTCTGATTTGCGCCGTTTTGGACGCCAGTCGGCGGACATCGCGCCGTTTCCGGAGAACTTCGCCCCTAGTTCATTTCCCATTGTTATCCTACCTTTATGTGGAATTGCATAACTTGGTTACCTAATTAAATTAAATTAATGAAAATATGTTTGCATACCTAATGCACCGTAGATGGTGAACAACTAGCCTTAGCCAAGGAGAATTCAAGTGACTGACAAAATATGCACAATATTTACATAAATTTAAATACTTCACATATTCAACATAAAACCTATCTAAACTTGAAGGACATAGAATAGATATTTCCATGCAAAATGAATACCCTACCTGTTTTCTTTGCTTTCCTATATTACAAAAAGGACATCTTTGGTATAAAGCACTTTGGTACTTCCTGAGGCTGGGGAAGGCCCTGTATAAATGCCAGTCTTTTTTCTGTGGTAAAGTATGATGCTCACACGTGCCACATCAGTACTGAAAGAAACCTGTTTGTTTTGCACATTAGGTCATGTCAATATTGAATTGTTATGAAATGTAGTTTTATAAATTTTATGAATAAAGTTAATTTTTGGAGAGAAAAGCCTTATTTGTCCACAGCTGCCATATAGAATATTCCGTTAATGGGTCCCGTTGTCCACATTATCCAATCATCTTCTTTCAAGAAATATCATTCAAAGTGTATGGATCTATTTTGCTGGCAGTAGTAATGCCTCGAAGGTAGACAAAGGTAGAAGTCGTAACCCATCTCCAACAAAAAACTGCAAAGTCTGTTCAAATCTTTGGGTTTAGGCTACAGTCTGGTATTAGAGTGGGAGATACGTAAACTGTCCTCAATTCATTGCAGCAGTTATGTTTCCCTCATCGATTTCTCAAAAAACTAATCATCACTCATCATAAAAGATAAAATCACATAGTTATATGAAGTTACATAGTTCATGAAGACGCTCATGCTGGACTAGATGGGGGAATTTATACCTATCAAACCGACAATGGGAACGCTACTGTACCATGCAACAAAAAAAGACCTTTCATACAGAAATCATGAATTAAATTGAATCTTCCCATTAACTAGAGTGCATTTGTCTTTGAACTTCCCCTGTCACTATAATGTGCAATGTGTTAAATATTGAAACATTGCTGAATAGAGATTTTTGTTACCTCACACTTAGGGAATTAATCTTTCATGTTTGATACATAATGTAGCATTCACTTCATATGGTAAAATAATCAGAGGCACCAGCAAACCAATGTAACAATAACAGCTTCTTCTTTCTCTTCTATGGCTGCCTGTGAGCTTTCGCATTAAGCTCTACTGTCCCTAATTTCTTGTGCCATCAATTCCAAAGGCTGCTTGATATTCATCACAACCAGTCTCTCTTACAATTAGAAAATTTTGCTTAACATTCTGGCACATCATTAAACTAGCATGTAGCCTGCAGCATAAATACCTTTCCAAAGCTTCCTTTTCCAATTGCACGGAGTATTTGAAAATGGTCAAAAGTCACTGCAAAAAAAGAGAAAACATTTGTGTGTTAATAAAGTCACATTTACAACAGTGTTTATTGTCATTGCTACATATCAGATTTCTTGAAATACAAATCTCTCAATATGCTATTGGAGACTGAAATTCACGAGTGCGAATGAGGAATTGAGACCAACGGTATTGGAAGTGTTAATAAATATAAAATCTATCTGTCTATCTATATATATATATATATATATATATATAAAGACAACATAATCTTTGCCCACTTATTAGTTGTCAGCTGAATATGTCTTTACATATTAAAATTGAGCTGGTGCCAGTGAGGCACTCAGCTTCCAGTACAGTGGGTTTTTACTGTAACAAATTGATGGTATCACTTTCTTCCACCACCTCATTTTACATTTCCTGAACATCTGCACTGTGTTTGCTGGCACCATGTATTCAATAAATTAATTAGATGATAACCACAGGAAACATGAGGCAACCATGAGGTTGTTTCCATGGGATGAAACAGCCTAAGGGAGCTTTAATACAGTTGTAGTACAATAGCAAATGAGTATAATTTAAATAGTGATTTTTAAGGCAAGTAAACTTAATAAAATGTTGGTTGCAACAGGATGGAAGAGCAGTTTCTCAGCTCCAGTAATGGTGTACATTATACACAGGGGGCTGGATTTGTTCCACAGTTACTGAGTCCTCCGGTGGGCCCAGAAGAAGTCGGGAATTTGGAACGGGAAAGATGCAGCGCGCCTGAACCCAATCGCATGCCGTCATGAATATGATGCCCGGCCACATGGAGGGGGCTGCTCTGTTGGGAGACCCGTGTCACCTGTTCCCCATGCAGGAGTAGGCACCATATTTAAACAGCGCAAAACCATGTTTGAAAGCTGACATTCTGCATGCAGTCTTTCCAATGGAGGGCTGCAATTGAACTAATTAACATTCTCAGTGTTAAAATCCCAGTTGATGTTATAACTGGATGGGAAGATCCCAGAATGGAACCCTGACTCAAAAGACCAGGGGCTGGATTCTCCGCACCCCGATGCCAAAATCGCCTTCGGCGACGGGGTGGAGAATCCAGTTTCACTGCATGAAATCGGGACCCGCACCAGTTCCCGATTCTTCCCCCACCCTGAAAAGCGGCGTGCTCGGGGAGCACAACACGCCGATCATCCACCACCTCAGGCCATTGCCTGAGGCCCCCCCCGCTATTTTCCGTCCCCGACCAGCCGAATTTCCAACGGCGTGGACCACTCATGGTCCCACCGTCTGTGATACCCGCGTGGCATCTGCGGACTCAGTCCGGGGCCACCACGGGTGGGGGGGCGGGGCGATCGGAGGGTGGGGGGGGACTCATTCGGGACCGAGGCTATGTGGGCAGGTGGTTAGGGCCGGGTGAGCGGCCGATGCGGGACATTATTTTGGGCGTCCACGTCCGCTGGCTGAGTTCGCCATGGAGCACGGCGCGGCCGGTGGAGACCGCCGCTGTTAGCATGTTAGCCTCTGACTCGGAAGTGCGGGGGCCATATCGGTAGCTGGAGCTGCAAGCTACACGACAGCTGCCTGCTAGCCCCTGCAAGAAGGTGAATCTGTGACCTTGTGACGCCAGTTTTCCTGGCGTAAAAGACCACAGCTTTCACGACGGCATGGGGACTTAGTCCCAAAAATGGAGAATCCAGCCTCATAACTTAAGACCGTAACTTATTTATTTCTTTATAAAATGTGGAGGAACAGAGGCATAGGACGGCAAATCTTTTTAACAACACAAAAAAAAACATATATTGAACAGGAAAATATTAGATGATGGTACAATACTTCTTTATTCCCCCCTTAGCTTAACAATTACACACAGGTTTTAGGATTAACAAGGATTACAAAATACATCTTAAGCTACAATGGTCTCATTAACACAATGTCCCTTTTATAGACATAAGATGACTGTAGGCAAATACACTTTCCACTCTGAACCCCAAGTGAGTGATGTGCATGCCTCCTCAGAGACCTCCCAGACGATTGTCATGTGAGAGTTTCCAGACTCTACTCCCAAAAACACGCTGTAAAATCTTCTCTCATAATTATGCTTTTCCTTAGCAGTTGCATCCTGAAATCCAGGCCAGGTTTTCCAAATGATACTTTTATACAGAGCCTTCACTCCACTTTTAACAGCGAATCCAGTCCAAGGATTTTACACCAACCCTTTTAGAATGTCTTTGTCTTGACTGCTGTGTAGATTGCTATCAATTGCTTTTAATCTCGAATCCCAGACTGTATTAAAACGGCATCAGACTTCCAATTTAGCTTTGAAGACTATTGTCCCTCTTTAAATCTGGTTACTACAATTGTCTCTTTAGCTCAGCATACTTTGCTTACTCTTCCTTGAATTCTTTTCAACAATACCTTGGTCTTTGTTCACTTAACTCCAGCCACCTTAAACATTCTTTCTGTCCCAATTTCCTGGTTATCTGGACTGTAATATGCAACTTAGGATGCCTGCCTTTTTGCAGTTCCTATCCTGACCAGTCTTTCTTCTGGCAGAGTTGCGAGATGTTCACTTCCTGAGGTCCTGTTTCCAACAGCAATCAAGTTAGCTAAACTAAAACTTTTCTCCACCTTACATCATCCCACTTGTTAAGGAAAAACTTATTTTTATTTGCTCTCCATTCTGCAGCCATCTACAAGCGCAATAAAAACACTGTTGGGACATAACCAACCCCCAGACATACAAGCACCTTTTTCCAGCATGAATCTAATAACATGTTTTATCCTTCCAGGTACAGAAACATCAAATTAAACCCACTTAAAACTGTACCTTATTTCTAATATTTACCAATATAAATAGAAATCCTTAAAAATTTATCTTTGTTTTCCTAACAACAGATGTGCAAAAATTGCAACAGAAAACCTTTGAGCTTAGAAGAAACCACCGTCTTTGGACAAGTGCTATTAGTATCATCAATAGATTAAGCTGTGTTCAGAGAAGTCACAATCCATACGCACATCACCCTACCGTTCAGTCAGAGTTAACTTCACAACCTCTTCCAGGCTATTTGGGAAGACAGAGGAAATGTATTTTGTGCTGATGGCTGCAAAAAGACATCTCAAATGACCAAAGTGACCAGAGGGTGGGGGGAGGTGAGTGACCATGTGCTCCTCTGAAGGACTAGATCAAGTGCCAAAAGGTGATAAATGACCTCCTCCGCTCTGCACGGGCGAGTTCAAATTTCATATGGTCAACAAGTGGGTGAAAGGTGGGTGAGAAAAGTAGGCGTACTGAGTGGTTGAGGGCTGGGACATGCATTGAACTGTAAAGTGTTCTGCCTCACCAGTTCCATTGTCACATAGGCTGCTTGCACATGTGGGTGCGTCACTGGAATCGGCATCTTCCTCGGCTTCTTGGCCAGCACAAGGACTTCAAGGATAGCTAGGACACCTGGACGGCTCATGGGACCAGGGGACAATCCAGCAGTAAGGGATCCTCCTCAACATCACTGGAAAACACTTTTTTGTTTTCCTTATCTTTGCAGGGCAAAAGTGCCCACAACGCCTGGGAGAAAACCAGGACCAGGGTTGGAGATCTGTCGACGAGCAGACACAGAAATAGAAGCCCTGAGCTGTCAGTGGAGCAGGGCAATCTGTGCATATCTAACACTGAGGTTCCATTGGCAGATGTGAATAATGGGAAGGTATTGGGCTTGCCCATCTTCCCTGGCTACCATGGCAGCCGGCTGCAGCCCTGGGTGGTGGTGGTCCTTTACATCATCAATCCAGTAATTGTTTCTGTAATTCATTTGCAGGATTGACAGCTGCAGAGATTCGGGACCAACCCCCATATATTCCACCTTACACCTCCTTGGAGGATGACAGGTTGCATGTTTCTGAGGCACAGTGTCATACTTGTCCCCTGCACCCAACAGAAGTGTGGATACCTTGGTGGAGGGTCAATCGCAGACCTGCTCAGTGGTCACAATCTGGTGAGCACCGCACAGTCACGCAGATGATGGAGGCAGTAATATCCCCCAGCCGACAAAGAGCCTCTGATGAAGCTCATACTGAACCTGTTGTATTTGGAGAGGCAAACAGGGGAGTATCTGGCAGAGCTGCCGGTGATTTTGAGCAGGCTTCGATGGGTGATGGAGAAGATGACTATTGTAATGTCTCAGTTAGGAGAGTACATCACTTCTGCAGAAACAGTGAAGACCGTCATGGAGAGACAGGCCCAGGAGATCTCACACTGGATGCCTATTGTCAGGATGACCCTGCAGCCGACCAATGCGAGCCAATGAGAAGCAGCGGATGCCATCTTGCACTGAGAGGTTGGGCAAGGTGCAACCCGACAAACTTGAGGATTGGAATTTTCCGTTTTTAATGCTGAGTGTCACAGTGGGAGCGAAAATCAGCGTTGAAGCCTTCGGGCCCGATGACCCTTTCTCAGCTGTATTGTTAGGGACAATGAAAAAAATAGCTCAAGGGACAGGTCCCGAAATGTCACGCTGGTGGGCGGACTCTGACTGAGCATGCTCCATCAGCATCTTCGTTTTGTATGAATCAGGGCACCCCTTTTTAATGTCAACCCGATACAAAAATGAAACTTAACTCTCCAAACTCCCTATCGCAGTCCCACCACACACAAAATGCCACCACATCCAGAACTTGCCCCTGGCACTGCCCGGCCATTACCCTCTCCCCCACGCCCGATGTATTCACTTGAGCTCCGCCGGTGGGTCTGCCCACCAGGTACACGCCGCCATGGGAGACCAGTCGTAAATGATGTTGGCCTGTCCTCATGCCGACATGAATCAATAATGTAACGTAGAGACCTGATAATTAGATGCAAACCTATTGTAAAGGGGTTCCTGACGTTGAACGTCGGGCTTCCCTTTATGTCACTGGTAGGGGGAAGGGGGGGGGGTGGAGACAGTGCATTTGTCACTTCCTTGATGCAGTGGTGTACAGTTCATAGAGTCATAGAATTTACAGTGCAGAAGGAGGCCATTCAGCCCATCGAGTCTGCACCGGCCCTTGCTCAGAAGATGACACCAGTGTCACCTGGAAGGAAAAGAAAGGGGAGCTGACTGGATAAAGTAAGTGCTTTGTGGGGCAGAAGGAACTAGTGTGCTTTCTCCAGGCCCAACAAGTTACCCAGTAAACAGACCCATGCCCCATGTTTGGTCTCCTCTCGCACCACCCCTCCCCCACTCCCAACGAACACCATTAGATACATTGCCATATGAGGCCCCCCCAGGTGACCCTCCCACCAACCACGATCTAGACACACAACATCAAGTTGGGACTCTCTCTCACATGTACTCCCCTCCCCCGGTCTCTCTCATCCTCTCAATGCACCAGGTTGCTCTGATAGACTTCGGCCCTGTGAAGCAAGTTTCCCACCCAAAAGACCTCCAACTCCATGAATCACACTGCCTGTGGTTAGGAATTCTAGTTAAACACTGCAGTAAACCCATTCATCCAGGTTTCCTGACTTCACAATTGCTCCATCCTACACAGATCTCACCTCCAGGCTAAACAGAATCTTTTATGGAATTAGACTGTTCCATGGTTCAATGGTTTAAACTGTACGGTTTCTGTTCAATTAAGTTACTGGCCAAGGAATTTTCACAGAACATGTAAAAGGTTCCACTTGTAGTTATTAATTTTTCAATCTGACTATGTACTGCATAGAGTTCAGGTTAATGTAAGTGATACATTTTTGAAATTAGCAACAATGAGTGACCAAATAGCTTTATCTCAAGTTATACTTTCTCAAGTTGCACTGTTAAATCCTGGGAGAAATCAAACTTTTCATGCCTATATTAACTAGCATTCCAGATCATTATAATTACTAATTGTGCGATGTGTCCACAGACTATGTTCCCTATTGGATGTCCCAGCAGTATGTTGATCTATTAAAATGGTTGTCTTGTATGCCCATGACAGCCTAATAAAATAAATGTGCGACGTTCTGAATGTGGTTAAAAGCAATTACCAAGTCTAATAACCACACCAGTTCCATTGCCCTACAGGCAAAATTAATATTGCCATAAAAACCATTTGAAGCACTTTCAGAAAGTAATCTTGCTTAGTGTCTGCTTTGACGATCTTTTGACCTTGTAAATTTTTGAATCATGTAATCAGGTAAATTGACAAGCCAGTTCATTTGCTAGGTAGGTAAATTTGGTTTTGAAGCGGGTTTTGAAGCAGTTGCTGCCTTCAAGAAGATTTTGAAGCAATTGCTGCCATTCGTCCTGCTGTCCAGGAGGTAAACAATCAGACCAACTGCAAAGAATAGTGTGCACTGCGTTGGTTCACTTGATTAGCACCAAATCTTAAACTTTTTCGAGCTTATTTTGCAGTTCTAATAACAATAATAATCACTTATTGTCACACGTCGGCTTCAATGAAGTTACTGTGAAAAGCCCCTAGTCGCCACATTCCGGCGCCTGTTCAGGGAGGCCAGTACGGGAATTGAACCCGCGCTGCTGGCATTGTTCTGCATTACAAGCCAGCTGTTTAGCCCACTGTGCTAAACCAGCCCCTAGACGTAGTCAGAACAATGTGGGTAACCATATTGAATTCCAACATTATACAATATTAGCATAAATTATATGAAGCGTATTCTGAATACAAAAAGTAATATCTCACAGCCCCAATACTTTGTAAGAATGGAAATATTTGGGACAAAATTCTTCTGGTCCCGCCACTGTCAATGAGATTTCCCATTGCATCCAGCGCACGCTGCCGGGAAATCTGTGGCGAGGGTGCACCATCGGCGGATATGGAACATCTCGCCCTTGGGCTGCACTTGACCATAGCACGGCACAACCACCCTGACAGCAGAGGTGACTGGGCCTGTCAATTCCTGAGAGTTCAGCCCCCATCCCTGACAAACTGTAAATAAACAGTAAAGCACTCTGCAGCATCCCAAAGACAAGAGAGTCTCAACTTAAATCCAGCATTGTTCTTTGCTCTCGTGATAAATGTTTCAACAAATGGCGAAAAGGCACTGGACAAACGGTGTGCTCAGTTGGACTGTATATTATGGCGTTGCCTTTCACTATGTGCAAAAAGATTTATTTAATCAAATGGTAATGCCACACCAATCTCATTTTAAGCTACTGCCTTTTACTTCTGTGTATGTGACAAGTCACATTTCTTCCTCATATCTTCTGGAATGGACCAGCTCCAGATTCTACCAGTTTATTTTACTAGCCTAGAACGAGTGTGCATTACTTTGAATTCTGGGTAAAAAGCCAAGACAATAAGTGCAGAAGAAAACATACAAGTACATTCCACTCAGCCATTCTCTTAAATGTTAAATTCCCTTAAATGTTTCACAAACTTAATTGGAGTGGCAGTTTCACTGGAAGATTTGAGCCAGAATTTAGCATTCATTTGCTGAAATAAATTTACTCACCACAGGAGTAAAAAGGAGGACAAACATTCTTACAAAAAGCTTAATCTAGCTTATTTAGCCAGACCAGTCTGTCACATTCTCCTCTACATCCCTCCATTTCCCCCATTGGCCCCTGGCTCGCATCCCATCTTGTGCTGCAACCTTCTGTCAGCTCATGTTCCATCTGTCGCTGCCTGGCCTTATTCGTCACCTCTTGTATTTCCACAACTGTGCTATATATACATACATATCTTAAACTGACAATCAATTATGGTTACTACCCTTTAAAAAACTTAGTTTAGGCTGTTTACTGTACAATGTGCCTCTTCCACTGGCTGGAATTAGAACTTATGTGAAGGCCATTTGAAATCTAAATTGTTTCCCTCTTTGATCAGCTTTCCATGGGCAATCTTCATTGTACTTTTTTCTTGCCTGGTATTTGGAACATTTTCTGCCTTGATGGCAGACTAGCGCAGAGCGCATCGTGGACCTCTGCTGCAGCTTGGCTGCCTAACAAGCTGTCATCGCTCCCAGAAACCCAGAGGTGTATAGTGCAGAAAAAGGCCTTTCTGCCCATTAACTGCGGGAAAATAATTTGCAGGTTTGTACTCATAGAACATAGAAAAATACAGCACAGAACAGGCCCTTCGGCCCACGATGTTGTGCCGAACCTTTGTCCTAGATTAATCATAAATTATCATAGAATTTACAGTGCAGAAGGAGGCCATTCGGCCCATCGAGTCTGCACCGGCTCTTGGAAAGAGCACCCTACCCAAGGTCAACACTGCCACCCTATCCCCATAACCCAGTAACCCCACCCAACACTAAGGGCAATTTTGGACACTAAGGGCAATTTATCATGGCCAATCCACCTAACCTGCACATCTCAGATCTGCTAAATCTTCCACGGATCGGGCACAGCACATTTCATTTGGATGCCTGGCCGCTTCCTGCGCTGTGAGGAATCTTGACCTCTGAAGTCCAGCCTCCTCTATTCTCAAGGCAGTGGCAAGCCCCGTCATGGCTGCTGTCTGCCTTTGAGGATTGTGCTCAGCAGGCAGATTCCGCAGACACCAAGCTCACTGCCAGTCCAAATAGGGCATCTGCATATGAAGCTAACATCCCATGCGCAACGCAGGCATAGGGTCAAAACTTGGAAATTTTCCAGGCATCGGGTTCCTGGATTGAAAATTCAGCTCACTGAAGATAACTTCTTCCAAATCAGGGTTAATTATAAATCCTTAAAGCAATAAGCGAGTTACAAAATATGCAAGTATTTTGCATATCAATATCAGTTGCTCCTCCCTGAAAGCATAGAACTGTTAAGGCACAGAAAGAGGCCACTTAGCCCATCGCAACTGCGTCGGTCAAGAAAGCGAGCCACCAAGCCAAATCCTACTTTCCAGCATTTGGCCCATGGCCCTGCAGGTTCAGGCACTTCAGGTGCAGATCCAGACACCTTTTAAATGAGGTGTGGTTTGCTGCCTCTACTAGGCAGCACGGTAGAACAGTGGTTAGCACAGTTGCTTCACAGCTCCAGGTTCGATTCCCAGCCTGGGTCACTGTCTGTGCAGAGTCTTCATGTGGAATTCCTCCGGGTGCTCCGGTTTCCTCCCATAGTCCAAAGATGTACGGGTTAGGTGGATTGGCCATTCGAAATTGCCTTTAGTGTCCAAAAGTGTTAGGTGGGGTTACTGGGTTATGGGGATAGGGTGGAGGGGTGGGCTTAAGTAGGGTGCTCTTTCCAAGGACCGGTGCAGACTCGATGGGCCGAATGGCCTCCTTCTGCTCTATAAATCCTATGATACCTTTTCAGGCAATGAGTTCTAGACCACTGCAACCGTCTGTGTGAAAATGCTTTCTTCATCTCCCGTCTAATCCTTCTGCCAATCACTTTAAACCTATCCCTCCTCATCGCTGACTCTCTGCTAAAGTAAATAGGCCCTTCCCATCCACTCTATCCAGGCCCCTCACAATTTTGTACATCTCAATCAAATCTCCCCTCGGTCTCTTCGGTCCTAAGGAGAACAATTCCAACCTCTCCAATCTTTCCTCCTGAATTAAAAGTTCCAGTCCTGGCAACAGCCGTGTAAATCTCGTCTGTACCATCTCCAATGCAACAACATCCTTTCTGTAATGAGGTGACCACAGCTGCACACAGTATTCAAGCTCCGGACTACATAATGTTTTCTATAGCTCCAGCATAACCTCCCTGCTCGTATATTCTATGCCTCAGCTAGTAAAGAAAAGGATTCCATATGTCTTGTTAAGCACCTTACCAACCCGTCCTGTTACTTTCAGGGATCTGTGGACATTCACTCCACAGTGAATGTTCATAATACAACCTTAAAATCCTTATGCTTAGCCTACTCATGATACACAGTATTATCAAAATATAAGTAAGATGAAAGAAATTGAATTTTTATCCTGTGAAACGTGCGCTTCTTGCTTCAAAGTGCTACCCAGGATGGGCATCTAAGCACTTCAATGGAGTGAATTATCTGCTCCTTTGTGAACAGTCTCTACGAAGAACATAAGAACTAGGAGCTGGAGTGGGCAATTCATGCCCTTTTTAGCCCGCTCTGCCACTCAGTATAATCATGGCTGATCACCTCTTGGCCTCAACGCCACTTTCCTGCCCGTTCTCCATAACCCTTCAACCCATTGCCAGTTAAAAATCGGTCTGTCTGCTCCTTAAATGTCCCAGCATCCACCGCACTCGGGGGTAGTGAATTCTACAGATTCACGACCCTTTGAGAGAAGTAATTTCTCCTCATCTGTTTTAAATCTGCTACCCCTTATCCCAATACTATGACCTCTTGTTCTAGTTTGCCCTAAGCGTCTATTTTGTCAATACCTTTTATCATCTTATATACCTCAATTAGATCTCCTATCAATCTTCTAAACTCGAGCGAGTATAGACTTAAACTGCTCAATCTCTCTTCATAACGCAAACCCCTCATCTCTGGAATCAACCTAGTGAACCTCCTCTGAACTGCCTCCAATGCAACTACATCTTCCTCAAATAAGGGGACCAAAACTGTGCACAGTTCTCCAGGTGCGGTCTCACCAATGCCTTGTACAGTCACAGCAACATTTCCCTACTTTATACTCTATTCCTTTAGCGATAAATGCCAAAATTCCATTTGCCTTCCTTATTACCTGCTATACCTGCATACTCGTTTTCTGCGATTAATGCAGGAGGACACGAAGATCTGAGAAAACCTTGATGAATAGTCAATTTAAAGGTACATTTGAAGGAGAAAATATATTTTAAATGCAAATTCTACAACTAGCCTGTCAAACAAGAGTGTTGTTTGCAAGTGGGGTGTGAATGTTGCCATGGTGGGTGTTCTGGCACCTCTGACTTTACTGCTGGATGCATGTGGTCCTTTGTTCTATAATTGCTATACAATGTAAATTATAGTTGAGCATTAGTGTTATTATCAGAGAGAAAGACACTGTTTTCTTTGGCGCTTATGTGCGTTTCTTACAAAGTTGCATTCCTAGCTTGGAGTGTAGCAGTCTGGGGGTCAGTATTGTGAAAGCTAGGGGGCACTGTAGTGGATTTTCTGTCTATTAAGATCAACAGACAGAAAATTCTAGGAGGGTTGTTAATTATAAAGCTGGCGTACCTTTCTAGTGTTTTCCATCACCTGAACTGACAGACATTATGGTGTGTATCCCGTGTATTCGGCAGGAAACAAATTCTTTGTGATCAAAGTTAATTGTTAAATCTACTAATACATGCAGCAGAGTACATAGAATCAGTTTCAGCTACTAGGAAGCTGTGTCTGACTGATAGCAACTATTATCATTGAAGCAATGATGGAAAAATACACAAATAGTAACACTGATGGCCTGCACTCTTGGAAGTAAGTTCCATGCACTCAAAAAGGCATTTGCAGCATACCTTCCACTTCCTGATAAGGAATCCTGCTGTTTCTACACACTCCTTGCTACTCAAGGAAAGCATGGGTGTAAAAGCTCAGGAGGCCCCAGAAGATAAGTTTTTAAAAAATATATATTTAGAGTACCCAATTCATTTTTTCCAATTCAGGGGCAATCAATTTTTAGCGTGCCCAACACACCTACCCTGCACATCTTTGGGTTGTGGCGTTGAAATCCACGCAAACACAGGGAGAATGTGCAAACTCCACACGGACAGGGACCCAGAGCTGGGATTGAACCTGGGACCTTGGTGTCATGAGGCAACAATGCTAACCATTGCGCCACCATGCTGTCCTCCAAGAAGATAAGTTAAACAGCAATCAATAAACCAACACTAAATAAACACACGCTGCTTACAGTTCAAAGGTCCCAACCAGGACAACGTATCACATCGGTCCCAGTCCGTGCTGGCTTTTATTAGGCGGATTTACGAGCCCAAGTTGGACTGGCCCCTCCCACTCGCGAGGGAGCTTTATTCCATGAGTCCCATGGGGAGATGAATTGAGGGTCCCAGTATGTCTCGTGAGGGTTTTATATCCCTCTCTCGCCAAAGACCAAAGGTTCCCCTGCAACAGATTGCAGAGGAATATGCGCCGTTCCGTCCATGGTTGTGCTTCTAGCAGCTGTGTGTTGGCGGGTCAGGGTGGGGAGGGCCTTTTTCGCACAGAATGCATTTCTGATTGCCAAGTCCTCTCAGGGCGCCGAGTACAGTTAGGTGTCCACAACTGATGCCGAGTCATCCGCCACCCTGCTGGCCTGGGCATCGGTCCCTGGTAGGAAGTGTTTTGTGGCTGAAGGACAGCAGACAGGGTGGTCGAGGTAGGGATTCATCCAACATGGATTCCTCTGGGGCACACTCCCTGCTCTTGAGGTGGTCCACGTGCATTAGCATGGTCCACTCTCTAGTCCTCACCATGCATAAAACTGGTCCTACTCTCTCCACTATCGTTCCTGGGACCGACTGGTCACCATCCCCAAAATTCCAAACGTGAACAGTGTCCTCTGGTTTAAAATCTCTGTCGCTCATTTGCTGATCATGTTCTGGAGGTCCTGCTTCCTTTCCACCTTCCCCCAAGGCTCGGGAACACTAAACTCAGGCGGGTCCAGATGTGTCGACACATCAGTATTTCTGCCGGCGTTATGCCGGTTGTGATGTGTGGCATCATGCAGTAATTGAACTAAAGTCGTGTGAGCTTTGTGTCGATGGACCCTGCAGTTTGTTTCTTCAGACCTTGTTTAAGCGTCGAGACTGTCTGCTCAGCTACAGCATTGGAGGATGGGTAGTATGGGGCGGTTCGGACATGCTTCACCCCATTGACATGCATAAACGCCTGGAATTCCGCGATGGTAAAGGGGTTACCATTGTCCAATCCAAGCATCTCTGGGATACCATGGGTGCTGAAGGATTGGTGCAATTCTCAACAATGATTTGCGAAGTAGTGGAAGATATTCGGTGCATGTCCGTCCACTTTGAGTAGGCATCTATAAGGAACAGAAACATTAACCCCCATGAAGAGCCCAGCAAAGTTGGCATTCAAGCGCACCCAGGGGCATCCCGGCCACTCCCAAGGATTTCGCATTCGAGACCTGGCCACCTCACATAACCTCCAAGCATCTCCATTTTGGAAACATCCGGATGTCCACTATGCAAATCTTACAAAATCGTGTGCTGGCCTGGCTGCAGGATGACTACGCAGGCTCCCCACAGAAGGATGCTGTCCTTCTCATTGAGTTCCTGCTGTTTTGCCAGATAGGCCCACAATTCGCTTGGGGGTTTCCATCGTTTCCTGCAGGAAGCTTCTCAAGGTTTTCAGCAAAGTCTGAAATTCAGCCTTCCCTAAATTCTGGGACCAGAACCATCATCAAATGATGCATCCACATTTGCCATATGTGGGCCACTGTCTTAACTAGAAGCTGAAAATACAGGCAGGTGTAGGTCATCTCATTTATATTATGTGATGCGATGCGATTGGTTTTACATCACGAAGCATCTACACCCTCCTGCTGTTAATTGTATAAATTAAGGTGAAGTGTTTACAGGTGGGAGGCACTCATTGGATAATTACCTGTGCAAAAATGAAGAGACACTTTTTGTTTTTTGTTACGGTGTCCCTCTAAGGGCGGCTCATTAGGTAATTGAGTGAATTGTTTTCAGTTTGCTGAAAAGAGTATAAAGAGTCACTTATTGACACTGGTAGTAGGTTGTAGAGTTAGGAGGTTAGGAACTGTACATTCGTAATGTCTCACTTTGTGAATAAATCTAAACTAAGATTGTCTTATCACAGAATCATAGAATTTACAGTGCAGAAGAAGGCCATTTAGCCTATCGAGTCTGCACCGGCCCTTGGAAAGAGCATCCTACCTAAGCCCACACCTCCATCCTATCCATACACCTCCACCCTATCCCTGTAACCCCGCCTAAACTTCTGGTGTCTTCTTCCATCAACTGGCCAGTGGAAGTTTAGCACCTGCCACTGTTCCAGAAACAAGTGATTTTGTAATGGGGGAAATAAGGAAATGGCAGGGAAATTGACCACAGCAGAGAGGCTCCCTGTCATGACCAAAGATGTGTAGGTTAGGTGAATTGGCATTGCTAAATTGCCCCTTGGTGCCCAAAGGTTAGGTGGGGTTATGGGGGTAAGGTGGGGGGTTAGGCCTAGGTGGGGTGTTCTTTCGGAGGGTCGGTGCAGACTCGATGGGCAAATTGGCCTCCTTCTGTACTGTAGGAGTTTAATAACAATGACAAAAATAGCAGAAATGTTCAAAAATCCTCAAGTTCTGCCTCCAAACATGACACTTCCAATTTTGTGGGGGCAGGACATGAATCAGGGCAAGGTTCATGCATGCATGGTTTATGGAGGCAACTAGACATTTAAATCACCAACTACCTCAACTGAAGAGAGATTTTGCTCGGCCAAGAACGTGATATCCAGCATGTGGCCAGGCAAGAACTGGTTTGAACTTGGTAAATTTCTATGGATAACCAGGGGTACTTCTTGGGAGAGGTAAGATATTCCTTTGGATGTGGTCCGAGGGCACATTTGTGAGAGGGGCCATGGGAGTGGGCACAGGGGTATGGGTTAGCAGAGAATGTATGATGGGCGATGGGGGTGGGCTCCTCATACCATTTATTCCCCCATATCCCATGACCCTTTATAGTCCCTAAGCCAATTTAGTGCAAGCTTATGCCCCCCTTCTATGCTAACTCACCTAGTATGATGTGTAAACCCCAGGAGTCATAGGGGTATGAGGCACCATGGTCGTGCGTAAAGGTGCATGTGTTGGCATATGGGATATGAGGAGCTATGATATGGTTTGTGAAGGGCATGAGGTGGAATATGTTGGCATGGATGGAGCATGGGAATGTGGGGGATTGAGGGCTAGAGAACTATTTTTTGTTTTAATCATTTTGTGTATTACATTTGTACGAATTCTGGAGCACAGAACCTTCTGCCTAGCCTGCCTTCACACCTGGCAGCCTCCAAGCTGGTTCCGGGGTGACGGGCCTGGTTTCTAATCCAGCCGCACTGGAACAAAAATCAGAACTGCAGACAGGCATTTTTAAAAGTCAGGTGCACAGATCCAGGAATTCTCCTATCCCTGTGCACCCGGTCCAGGAACCCAAATCTGGGCCCTTGTGTTTGTCTTCAAGAAGGAAGATACAAAAAACCTTCCAGGAAGAGAGACCTAGCATGAGCGATGAACTAAAGAAATTAGTATTAGTAAAAAAAAGTAGTACGAGAGAAATTTATGGGACTGAAAGTTGATAAATACCCTGGACCTGATTATCTACATCCCAGAGTGATGAAAGAGGTGGCTGGAGAGATAATGGATGTGTTGGTGGTCACATTCCAAAATTCTCGAGATTCTAGAACGGTTCTTGAAGGTTGGAAAGTACTAAATGTAACCCGACTATTTAAGAAAGGAGAGAGAGAGAAAATAGGGGCTGTTGACCTGTTAGCCTGTCATCAGGAGCAGGAAAAATGTTAGACTATTATAAAGAATATGGGGCGAAATTCTCCCCCAACGGCGCGATGTCCGCCGACTGGCGCCAAAAACGGCGCATCTTTGGGGGCCGAGCCCCAACATTGAGGGGCTAGGCCGGCGGCGGAGGAATTTCCGCCCCGCCAGCTGGCGGAAATGGCGTTTGTTGCCCCGCCAGCTGGTGCGGAAATGCGGCGCATGCGCGGGAGCGTCAGCGGCCACCGACAGTTTCCCGCGCATGCGCAGTGGGGAGAGTCTCTTCCGCCTCCGCCATGGTAGAGGCCATGGCGGAGGCGGAAGGGAAAGAGTGCCCCCACGGCACAGGCCCGCCCGCGGATCGGTGGGCCCCGATCGCGGGCCAGGCCACCGTGGGGGCACTCCCTGGGGTCAGATTGCCCCGCACCCCCCCCCAGGACCCTGGAGCCTGCCCACACCGCCTGGTCCCACCGGTAAATACCAGCTTTGATTTACGCCGGCGGGACAGGCAATTTCTGAGCGGGACTTCGGCCCATCCGGGCCGGAGAATTGAGCGGGGTGTCCCGCCAGCCGGCGCGGCCCGATTCCCGTCCCCGCCCAATCTCCGGTACCGGAGACTTCGGCGGGGGCGGGGGCGGGATTCACGGCGGCCAACGGCCATTCTCCGACCCGGCGGGGGGTCGGAGAATGACGCCCATGAAAACCAGACGCACAGAAAATGCTGGTAGAATTGGGCAGATAACTGGATTAATGACAGGGAAATAATGTTTGACAAACCTGTTGAGAGTTTTTTGAGGATGTAACTCACAGAACAGCGAAGAGGGAACCAGCAGATGTGGTAGATTTAGATTTTTGGAAGGCTTTTGATAAGGTTCCACACAGGTTCGTCAGCAAACTTGCAGCAAATGGGATTGGGGGTAATACACTGGCATGGATTGAGAACTGGTTGACAGACAGGAAACATGTTGGTAGGCTGTGACTAGTGGGATACTGCAAGGGTTGACTGAGGCCCCAGCTAGTCATAATTTATGGGCGTGATCTACAGGCCACGCTGAGCCAGAAAACCAGCGCACCATGGCGCAATGTGGCCG
Source organism: Scyliorhinus torazame (assembly GCF_047496885.1). Lineage (NCBI taxonomy): Eukaryota > Metazoa > Chordata > Chondrichthyes > Carcharhiniformes > Scyliorhinidae > Scyliorhinus > Scyliorhinus torazame. The sequence continues at coordinate 139,896,691 of NC_092722.1, read as the reverse complement.
GTAAATGATGGAAAACCCCGCTCCCGGGATCTAATGTGATCTCGCAAGAAGTCGTAATGTGAAGCCTGCCCATTGTGAGCAGGATCATCTTTTGGCAAATCTGCAGATTAGAGTGAGACAGCTAGTTTAATATGCAGTTCCCTGAGGTAACCAAGACGTTGGGATCTAACCCCTTCGCCTTGGAGGCCTCGGACAAGCGCCATTCAGTGCCAGTCTCCACAAGCGGGGACCAAACGGAACGGCACTCGGGGTCTCCCAGGAGATTGGAGGCCCCCAGGTTCATGCTGTCTGGGCATAGTGGTACCCTGGCAGTGCCACCTGGGTGCCAGCCTGGCACTGCCAAGGTGCCCAGGTAGCACTGCCAGCTGGCAGGGGCACTGTCTGGGTGACAGACTGGCACTGCCAGGGTGCCAGACTGGCATTTTTGGTGCAGCGGTGATCAGATGGGAGGGAGCCCTGAGTGGGTGAGGAGGGTGAGGGAAGATGAGGGAAGGGGGGCCCAGGGAGCCCCTTACAATGACTTGGTGCTGGGGGGGGGGGGGAAGAGGGTGTTAGGAGTCACGTCGAGGGCTGAGGCGGGGCTCCTCAGTGCAAGGATGGGGACTAAGTGTGGCCTCGGACGCGCTTTCCACGCTGAGTCCCCATATCTATCCAGAATCAGGTTAGATAGAGCGTTTCTCGGCACTGCGAGCGCCGGGAAACACGCGGCTAAACATAATCATTATGGGATATGGTTCCCATTTGGTTAAATCGCTCCCCATAATCAATGATTCAGATATGATGAACAAATGTGATGTTTCCAAGTTTGCTGTTTACAGAAAACTAGGTAGAAATGTGAGTTGTGAGGAGGATGCAAAGAGGTTTCAAGGGGATTTAGACAGGCAAGTGAGTCGGCAAGGTAAAGGCAGATGGACAATAATGTGGAGAAATGTGAAGATTATGTGAAGAAATGTGAAGAGAGATTGGGAAGTGTTAATCATAGAATTTACAGTGCAGAAGGAGGCCATTTGGCCCATCGAGTCTGCACCGGCTCTTGGAAAGAGCACCCTAGCCAAGGTCAACACCTCCACCCTATCCCCACAACCCAGTAACCCCACCCAACACTAAGGGCAATTTTGGTAACTAAGGGCAATTTATCATAGCCAATCCACCTAACCTGCACATCTTTGGACTGTGGGTGGAAACCGGAGCACCCGAAGGAAACCCACACACACACGGGGAGGATGTGCAGACTCCGCACAGACAGTGGCCCAAGCCGGATTCGAACCTGGGACCCTGGAGCTGTGAAGCAATTGTGCTATCCACAATGCTACCGTGCTGCCCATAATGTCCAAAATGACCTAGGTGTGATTGTTTATGAGTCACTGAAAGCTGGCATGCAGGTGGAGCAAACAATTAGGAAGGCAAATGGTATGTTGGCCATCATTGCAAAAGGGGTTTGAGTACAGGAGCAACAAAGTCTTGCTGCAAATGTAGACAGCCTTGGTGAGACCACGCCTGGAGTGTTGTTTATAGTTTGGTCTCCTTATCTAAGGAAGATGTACTTGCCATACAGGAGTGCAGCAGGTTCACCAAACTAATCCCTGAGATGGTGAGATTGTCCTGTGAGGAGGGATTGAGGAGACTGGCCCAATATTCTCTAGTTTAGAAGAATGCGAGATGACCTAATTGAAACATACAAAATGTTTATAGGACACAACAGGGTGGATGCAGGATGGTGTTTAGAACCAATGGATACAGTCTCAGAATAAGCGGTAGGCCATTTATGACTGTGAAGAGGGGAAATGTCTTCACTCAGAAACTGGTGAATTTGTTGAATTCTCTACCCCAGAGGGCTATGGTGGTCAAGTCACAGCATAGTCAAGACAGAGATCAATAGATTTTAAGTTATTAAAGTTATCGAGGGATGTGGGGATAGTGTTGGAAAATGACGTTGATGTAGAAGATCAGCCATGATCTAGCTGAATGGCAGAGGAGACTCGAGGGGCTGAATGGCCTACTCGCGCTCCTATTTCCTACATTCCTCTGTTCCTAACACCACTTCTTGAGCACACTCGCCACATCCAGCATTCCCATTCAAAGACAAACTGGAGCAATTTTTCTAGAAACATGTAAATTGCTGCTTAAATGAGTCCATTAGTAAGCCATAAAATTGTTTGACATCCACTCTCTTCATTAACATGGGTCACATCTTTTACTCCGAGGAGTTGGCAACCATTCCATTCCTGTTGATGCACAGCTTATTGCAGTTTAACTCACACTCAATTGTGATCACTTTAATACACAGAATAATCTCCCCCTCCACCTTAAAATGTCAACCTCTGATGCAATCTGGTGCTCGAGTTAATTTTCCCCCACACAGTACATATACCTATGAATCAGTGAAACAAAATTAATAAAATCATAACATATTTAATAAGCTACAAAATATTTCAACATTAATTGAATAAATGTAGTAGTTGTCATCAATAATTAATCAGCAGGCCTGACATATTGCATACCAACTTAATCTTAATTTAATATAAGGCCTGATTTGAACCTGGTGATGAGCAGGACCAGGGCCACAAGGCCCAGGAAAGATTTTTATTTTTATTTTTGAAGGTTTCCTCATGGGCCGAGGAACAGTTCTGCTCTTCCAAATGTTTGATTTAGTATTCGGGGTCTAAATTTTTTTTCTCGGGTTTGCCCATTACCCTGAGATTGCTATCATAGCCTGCTATTTGCAAAAACTATTCTTGTTTATTTATTGATCTACATACATCTTAGTACTGTACATGTGGATGTACATCTGCCTCCCACCAGATCAGTTTCTTAGTCATTGACATTGCTTCATAGTTGCATCAGTATCAGGTGCTCCTGATTGTTTAAAATTTGTTTACGGGATGTGGGCGTCGCTGGTTAGGCCAGTATTTATTGTCCACCCCTAGTTTCCCATCAGTAGGTGGTGGTGAGTTGCCTTCTTGAACCGCTAAATCTTAAGGTGTAGCTGCACCCACAATACTGTTAAGGACAGAGTTCCAGTATTTTGTCCCAGCGACAGTGAAGGAACAGCAATATATTTCCAAGTCAGGGTGGTGAGTGACTTGGAGGGGAACTTCCAGGTGGTGGGGTGACCAGGTATCTGTTGCTCTTGTCTTTCTCGATGGTAGTAGTCGTGAGTTTGGAAGGTTCTGTCTGAGGAACCTTGGTGAGTTACTGCAGTGCATCTTGTAGATGGTAGACACGGCTGCCACTGTTTGTCAGTGGTGGAGGGTTTGAATATTTGTGGAAGAGGGAGCAATCAAGCGGGCTGCTTTGTCCTTGGTGGTGTCAAGCTTCTCGAGTGTTGTTGGAGCTGTGCTCATCTAGGCATGTGGTGACTATTCCATTACACTCCTGACTCGTGCCTTGCAGATGGTGGACGGTCTTTGGGAGGTCAGGAGGTGAGTTATTCACCCTAGGATTTCTCGCCTTTGACCTGCCCTGGTAGCCATAATATTAATATGGCTAGTCCAGTTCAGTTCTGATCAATGGTAACCCCTGGGATGTTAATTGTGGGGGATTCGGCGATGTAATGCCATTGAATGTCAAGAGGCGGTGGTTAGATCCTCTCTTGTAGGAGATGGTCATTGCCTGGCACTTGTATGACACAAATGTAACTTGCCACTTGTCAGCCCAAGCCTGGATATTGTCCAGGTCTTTCTGCATTTGGACATGGACTATTTCATTATCTTAGGAGTCGCGAATGATGCTGAACATTGTGCAGTCATCTGCAAACATCCCCTGATGTTAACCCTTTCCTCCACATCTCCCCACCCTACCCCAAGTTTTTATCCCAACTATTTACATTCTCCTCATTCTCCTACATCGCCCCCAAAGCCTCAAACATCACAGAGTTAATCTCTATGGTGCCATGACCAATGTCCCTGATCTGCTGCTGATTTCATTTCAAGGTTGAGGATGAACTAAACTCTTTCGTTGTTCGATCGGGGTGTCTTCCACTTGGGTGATTGTAGAGTTTCTGCTTGTTTCTGGTTCCTTGTCTCCATTCAGATCCAAATAGTGTGTCCAGGGTTCCATTAATTTCCTTCCCAAGGTTCTTCAGTTCCTTCTGATATTTCCCTGGTCTGTCTCAATTCTATAATATTTCAGTGTGAAGCTCTTTCTATTGCGTTGCCTTCTTTCTACTCATCTCGTATCAATACTCTCTCGCACGGGTTGTAGCATTTTCAAGTCTCATGCTCTATGCCTGAAGTTGAAATTAAGATCTTGACTGTGTCTTTGTTGCTTCACAAGCATCCTAATTTTCTCACTGCCATCTGAGGTAATGTTAGGCTGTAGAGTTTGTTGTAGAGCTGGAAGTTGTGTTTGCAGCTGTTTTCCATCAATAGTCCTCAATGGCAAGAAGCAGTTTAATAAACAGTGAGTTTGTTGTTTAGAAGGGCTAAGTTGGTGTCTGTTCTTTTTGATCAATTCCTTGATTGTTCAAACTCCTCTTGCTGCTTCTCCATTCAATGGAGGATATCTAGGTGAACTAGTCTTATGCTTGAAACCATATTCCTGTGCAAAGTTATGAAGCAGCTCACTAGCAAACTGAGCACCGTTGTCTGACGCCACAGTAGCCTGGATACCATGTGTTGTGAAGATTCTTCCTTGTGATGTAAAGACTGCCTCCACCATGATGTTGGCAGTCGACTCAGTTCAAACTATCTGGAGTAGTAATCAATAACAATGATGAAAGCTTTGCCTTGGAACTCAAATAAACCCATTCCCGGGCACTGCCATGATCTCGCAGGAAGTCTTGAGGGTGCCTATGATTCGTTCTGCTGTTGGTTATTCACTGCACCCATAAGGCAATTTGTGATTAACCCCTCAATGGAGTGACTGGCGCCTGGTCACCAGATTGACTGCTGGGCTTTTGCTCGGCATTTTGCTATCCCAAGTGATCTTGATGAATTTTCTGGGGAATGTCAAGTTGAAGAGTTTTAGGGATGTGTAAACTGTCATTAAAAATTAGGCAATCATTAATGATTGAGAGATGTTTTCTCTGTTCAAAGTATTGACGAAGAATTGGGTTGTTCAGTGTAAATTCTGGCTATCCTTTCTGGCAATACTCCTTTAATTTGCTGCACTCATCATTCTGTTGTTGTGCTTGCTTAATTTCTTGTAATCTCTCTCAGTGCCTGGTAAGTGTTTGTTAATGAGTGAAGTATATACTTCCACGTTAAATAGAAAATACAGAAAGATCTGAGCTATAACACTCCATTAAAATCCCATTAAACATATAGAGAAAAGCTCGAGTCGTTTTTGGCAGCGACATGAACCCCAAGATAAGACTTTTTTCTCCCTCCAAATAACTACAAACTATCTGTTCTCATATGTTTCAAATACTGGGAGGTTCATAGAGTGGGCCGATTAATTCTTGGGCTCATCACAACTAGAATGGTGAATACTGACAATATATGCTTTGAATCACTGGTGAATAGTGGCAATCACACAGAATAATGTGGCAATATCAGTAGAATCTTTCAAAATTATAATCAATAGTTATTAGGCGACATGGTTCATTTACAAAACTGGCTCTTAAATCTATTTTAACCTTACTGGGAAAGGTTCTCATTGACTGTTATTTCAGATTTTCCTACTAACGGCCAAACCCCCCACCCCCACAGAGTGTTTTGCAGCAGAAGAGACGGCCTACCATTGGCCAGTGTGACATCTTCTGGTCCCACAAGTGTCAATGGCTTTTTCCGTGGCTGGCTCCCAACAAACTACTAATATGTATGAAAAGATCAACTCCAAAAATTACTAGGATTTGACCTGATGTCACCGCAATGACTCATTCTGTCCTGTGATTAAATTTTCTTTGCAATTTTCCGAAGAATTAACAGTCTGCCATCAGGCCCTGGATTGTATTGAAAATCTTGAGTGTTGTGGGAGCTGCACTCATCCAGGCAAGCGGAGAGTATTCCGTCACACTCCTGACTTGTGCCTTGTAGATGGTGGGCAGGCTTTGGGGAGTCAGGAGATGAGTTACAGTCTGCAGAATTCCCGGCCTCTGACTTGCTCTTGCAGCCACAGTATTTTTATGGCTGGTCAAGTTCAATTTCTGGTGAATGATAACCCCCAGAATGTTGAATAGTTGGAGATTCAGCGATGGTAACGCCATTGAATGTGAAGGGGCAGATGGTTAGATGGTCTCCAGAGATGGGCGGCACGATAGCACAGTAGTTAGCACTGTTGCTTTACAGCACCAGGGTCCTAGGTTCGATTCCCGAATTGGGTCACTGTCTGTGCGGAGTCTGCACGTTCTCCCCATGTCTGCGTGGGTTTCCTCTGGGTGCTCCGGTTTCCTCCCATAAGTCCCGAAAGACTTAGGTAATTTGGACATTCTGAATTCTCCCTCAGTGTACCCGAACAGGCACCGGAGTGTGACGACTAGGGGATTTTCATACTAACTTCATTGCAGTGTTAACGTAAGCCTACTTGTGACAATAATGATTATTATTATTATTATGAAAGAAAGATCATTGAGGAAACAGCTGAAGATGGTTGGGCCAAGGGCACTATCCTGAGGAATTTCTGCAGCGATGTCCCAGGATTGGGATGATTGACTGCCAAAAATTCCCACAACCAACTTTCTTTGTGGTAGGCATGACCAATGGAGAGTTTTCCTGCTGATTCCCACTGGCCAGTTTTGCTCATTGATGCCCCGCTTAGACAAATGTTGCCTTGGTATCAAGGATAGTCACTCTCACCTCACCTCTAGAGTTCAGCTCTTTTGTCCATGTTTGAACCAAAGCCGTAATGAGTCAGTAGCTGCGTGGCTCTGGTGGTACCCAAACTGAGCATCAGTGTGCAGGTTACTGAGTAAGTGCTGCTTGATAGCACTGTTTGTGACACTTTCCATCACCTTGCTCATGGGGCAGTACTTGGTTGGATTGGATTTGTCCTTTTTGTGGACAGGACTTACCTGGGCAATGTCCCATATTGCCGGGTAAATGTCAGTATTGTAGCTATGTCAGAACAGCTTGGCTTGGGGCATGACTAGTTCTACAGAACAAGTCTTCAGTACTATTGCCGGAATATTATCAGATCCCATAGCCTTTGCCACTCCTTGATACTTAAATTAGACCTATTTTTGGTTAACTTTAGAAGGTGAAGGGGTAATCTGATCGGACGATTCAAAGTAACAGAGAAAGTCAGGGTAGATAAAGATAAACCATTTCCACTGGTTGGAGATTCTAAAACTAGGGGACATAATCTAACGGTGAGACTAGATTGTTCAGGAGAGACGTTAGGAAGCACTTCTTCACTCAAAGGGTGTTAGAGGTTTGGAATTCTCTCCCACAAACAGCAGTTGAAGCTGGAACAGTTGTTAAATTTAAATCTGAGACAGAGAGATTTGTGTGAAACAAAGTTATTAAGGGATATTGGCAAAAGGCAATTTTATGGAGTTAGGTTACAGATCAGCCATGATCTGGTTGAATGGTGGGACAGGCTCAAGGGGCTGAATGGCCTACTCCTCTTCATATGATGTCACACGATGTGACTCATATTTTCTGAAGCCTGGCATCTATGTTGCTGGGGACCTCAGCAGGAGACTGAGATGGATTATCCACTCAACAAATCTGATTGAAGCTGGCTGCAGATGCCTGGTCTTTGGGAGAAGATTCAAAGGAATTTTCTTCAAGACCGGAGATTGCAAACATTCCTGTGAATGTCAGATTTCCAGTAAAACCATTTGGCTCACATTGCCATGAGCATCTGCGTGATTTGATGAAAAATTCATAGAAGTTGTTTTGCTGTTACTTAGTTTCAGAGTGTGGTGTGTCAAACCACAGTTATCTATTGGTTTGCACCGACTGAGCACATACTGAAAATCTTAGAGTAACTTGTGTTATCCTTACAAATCTGTGTATATCCGTAAACATATAGCTGGGGCCAAGGAGTACTGTGTTCTTATTAGTTTTTCTTGTTTAATAAATATTTTACTCTTTTATTAGAAGTTAATCAGCAGACCTGTGACTCTGTTCATATATGCCTCTAAAGAAAAAAATAAAGTTAGGATCTATCCAGGCCAGTTCCACTCTGGGATCTGACTTGTCCAATAGTACCATCAGCTGGGGTCATAACACCTATATGCTACATATCTGCAACAAGTGTGGTGCACAGTAAAAAGGGTTATAAGTAGTATATTGATTGCGACAATTAGTTAATGCCAATCACCTCTTCTTTTGCTTGGTGTACTAGTGGCCGATTAGGTAATGTTTGATCGGTGTTGATTTTAGGTTGATTGTTACAGGAAAAGACTTAAAATATGAAATCTTGTCCTTCAATTACTTCGATCCGTCTCTAGGAAATTGACCCTTTTTTAAAAGTTACCAGTCTCTACAGGAACCATAACATTGCATCCAGATTTTGTGTGTTATTTGGGAGCTAGACTGAAAATAATCAACCCTATAAAGTTCAGTTCAAAACATTTTGAATTCAGTAACAAATCCCAGAACACTCACCATCGACCTCAAAAGTAATTCTCACAAGTGGCAAGGACTTCAGCTTTATCCCTGTGCAGAGGTAATGCAACTAATTATGCTGTTCTTTTCTCGGCATTCCCAATGTGGTGCATCAGTGATTTTATAAGGCTGTCCAAGCAGAAAATCACTTTAAAGGATTTTTACAGACCCCGTTAAAAGGAAACTAAAAGCAGGATGACAGAATCACTTTTTAAAAATTTTTTACCATAGAGTTAATTGAAGTCTTGAATGTGCACATGGGCTGCAGGTACAAGCTCAAATATTCGGTGAGATATTGTTAAAAATGGATTGAACAGCAGTCCACAATTAAAATATTATTTTTACATAGCCAGTTTTGTTGCTCATCAAGTTTTATTAATCATATCACTATGTGGCAAGCAACTTCAAATCCTCACTGATTTCAAATGTATTGAATGTGTGGTATTTATTTTACTGATATGTATTCTTGGAAAATATCTATATGATAGAATTCTAAATTCACAACACTGATTATTGACTGAACAGCTGCTAAACTAGGCGGCACAGTGCCACAGTGGCTAGCACTAATAACGCCAGGGCCCGAGTTCAATTCTGGACTTCGGCAACTGTCTGTGTGGAGACTGCACATTCTTCCCGTATCTGCATGGGTTTCCTCCGGCTGCTTTTTCTCCAACAGTCCAAAGATGTGCAAGTTATGTGGATTGTCAAGCTAAAAATTAATCCCTTGGTGTCCAAAGATGTGCAGGTTAAGTGGGGTTATGGGATAGGGCAGGGGGAGTGGGACTGGGAAGGGTGCTCTTTCAGAAGGTCAGTGTGCACATTGGGAAATCTATGATGCTTATCTTTGGCACTGATGGATAATATCTTTATTCATAACTAAACAATTGAAAACGATCATTTGCTAATCAATTAGATTTGAAAATACTATGTGACAGAAAGGACCGTTTTTACGCTGATTTAAATATGGAGTCTACCATTTGTCTTGGGACTCCAGTCCTGAGTAATGCCAGTACCAGAGCAGAATTTTGAAATACAGAAATAGAAATAGGTCTGCAACACGCAAAAGATATTTTACAGAAAACTTTTAGAAACATTAAACAGCCAGGCTCTGGTTGAAGCTTTATGGCAATGTTCCATCAGAACAGCTCGTCTGAACTAATAATGCTGATTGTGTTACTGAAAGTGCTATTTAACCAATAACAACTGTGCTGTGAAGGTGCTTACAGTACTCCTGTGCCAATACGACAGAAGCATGCCTTCCAATTGTTAAGAATTGGGGAAAATTAAGACTAAAAAAACAAAGTAAAACAGGGAGTTGATTAGAAGCAGACATCTGGAGAAGTGATGAGATGCGAATTCAGAGGAAAACAAGTAGCGTCCATATGTCATTCGAGAAAATAATGGGCTGTAGAGGTGGTACCTTCAAAGTGGAGAGATAAGGAAATGACATGTACCTGCCAAAAAGCCAACTCCACAGGGTTAATAGCATCAAAGGGAGAGAAATGGTATAACTGTAGAACCCTAACTAAGGAGAGAGAGAGACAGACACAAACAGACATACAGACAGACAACATCAGAACGGCATCAAGGTGCAGATTGTCTCCCGATAGAAGCAGCCATTTCCACCTTCGCTAAACCTGAAGACTATTTTCCAGACTTGGCCACTTAATCTGCTTGTAATTATTTGCTGTGTTTAACTCATAACGTTACTTCATGTTGGATGTTGTTTAGGAAAAGGGATGTCTCAGAGATCAGACAACAAAGGTTTGGGAACAAAGGATCGTTTCATGTAAAATTATGTGTGTATAATCATCAGTTTACTTAAGTGTCACAGTATATAATAATCCTTTTTGTTACTGTGTGCTTTGGTTTTTTTTAAGTTCATAGATATTATTTATTAATTGTTCACATAGTGATTGGCCTGTTCCCCTCACTGGGTTGCACATCGTTCCTCACCTTAGACCAAAAAAACCTCATAGACCTCGATGAACCACTACAGTTAGGTGGAGTGGCCATGCTAAATTGCCCCTTAAGTGTCCAGAAATGTGCAGGTTAGGTGGGGTTATGGGGATAGGGCAGGGGAGTGGGCCTCTTTTGGAGGGTCGGCTCAGACTCAATGGGTCGAATGGACTCCTTCTGCATTGTCGGGATTCTATGGATTCTTCTATTCGTTGTTCCAAGTTACCCTTCTGGGTTTTGGGATATCCTCACATTTAACATCAGCGTGGCTCACAACACAATCTCAACATGGCAGGGACAGGTTGAGCTATTATAGCAAGTGTAGAAGAATATGTTACCACATACTTCAAATGTGTCTCCATCTCTTAAAACTTAAAATATGCAGCTTTTTTAAAGCTTTCACATTTTTGATACAATAACATGCTCAGCATCAAGGACTAAAAATACCATGACTATGCTGCATGATGGATGTCTTATTGCATTGGCAGGCTATTTATTGTTATTTTGAATTACTGGCTGCATCAAACGTTGGGAAGCATGAGGTAGATGATAAAACTCAAGTAAGCAATAATCTATACATTGTGAAGGAGGATATTATTTTTAATATTTTGGGGGTTTCTTGTGTTTTTTCTTTGAAGCAGGCTTGTGGAGGTTGTGTGTGAGTGTCTGTGTTTGAACATGATTTATTCAAGCTGGGGACTGGGTGTCTACAAAGCTGACAATATCAAAGAAGTCTAGGTGTGAAAGTCAGGCACTTGAAGTAATAATGGCCAACCTGAATTTCTGTAAGTAAAATATGACATGTGTAGAAATATGCATTAGGAGATAAAGAAGGCTTGCTGAGTTCAGTCATTACATTTCAAAGGGAAATCACATTTGTAAAAGATCATCAATGAAAAGGCACGGGTGTTCAATTTTATTTGCCCCAAAAGTGGTGGCAATACCGAAAACATGAAAGATTTTTACATTCTGGGAAAGGTAAATTTCAAAGAATGATAAGAATAACGGGAAAAGATGAAAGAGAAAAAAAAATGAAGGATGTGACAGCTGTGTTGGGAGTTGCCATGTAAGACCCCCTGGACTGTGCTCTATGCTGCGACAGAACTGCAAAGATTCAAAGTGAAGCAGCTTCCAACCAACCCAGACAAGAGTCTGATTTTTCAAGAAGCAGGGTTTTGTTTTGAAGTTTGAAGTTCCACAGCAGAGTGAAAGTAAGGTGTTATAACCTGCCTGCTTACCATTGGCTGGGGACTAATGACAATCCCACAATCCTTTGGGAGTATGAGCTTCCCCAATGGGGGGGGTGGACGGAGAAATCATTAGCAGATTCCCTGCATAAATAAAGCTGGCCAGTTTGGAACCAGCTAGAGAGGAGTGAGCAGCAAAGGAGTTGTTGCTATTGTATATATATATGTTATTGTAAATAAATGTTATTTCTTTCTATCGTTCAACTCGTGCTGGATTCTTTGAGGCCCTCACAAAACTGGCGACGAAGGTTAAAATGGATAGCTGTCTACGCTGCTGAAGCCACCTCCCTGGATTTTTGTTGGAAGTTTGTTTTCTATTACACCATGCCTCTGGATGGACGTTTGGATATTTTTGATGCTGCGCTGGCAAGTTGGAACCAGTACGCACAACGGATGTGTTACTATTTCCGGGCAAACAACATCACCGAAAACGAGTGCCAGGTGGTCATTTTGCTCACCGTCAGCGGCCCGCATACGTTTGGGTTGATTAGGAGCTATACGTACCCAGCTGCGCCGGACACCAAGACGTTTGATGAAATTGTGAACTTAGTGGGGCAACATTTTAACCCAACCCCGTCCATGATAGTCCAGTGTTACCAGTTTAATACCGCTGAGAGGCCCCAGGAGAATCCCTTGCAGAGTTTCTATCCAGGCTTCGCAGGATTGCGGAGTACTGTGACTATGGTGAGACCGTGTCAGAAATGTTACGCGACCGTTTGGTTTGCGGTATTAACAATGCGGCCACCCAGAGAAAGTTGTTAGCTGAGCCAGCATTGACTTTTCAACAGGCCATTCAAAAAGTATTGTCCCGAGAGAGCGCAGAACGTGGAGTGCAGGAGGTACAGGGATTGGAGGTGCACGCCTTGGGGCGAAACCCCTTCCGTCCAAAAGCGTCTCCCCGTGCCCCTGCGGTATCTTGGGCAAGGCGATGTCCGGATCGACGCTGGTGGCCGTCTGACGTTCCTCCCCGAAGGGAGCCTTCTCCAGAACCAATGGATGAGGAGCCATGTCCGTGTCGGACTTGTGGGTGCTGATCCCGTTGCGGACACCGGTCCTGGGGGCGCCAGAGGCGCCGACTTTCCGACAGAAACTGGGGCCTGCCCAGGGACCGTACCTTCCATTTGGATAAACCTGCGGCGAGGAAGTGGAGACGGCGGACGACTGCCTGCAGCTGCAATGTGTGGCAGCTCCCCGTGTGGCCCCCATTAAGGTGACAGTACGGGTCAATGGTCACCCGCTTGAGATGGAGTTGGACACTGGCGCAGCGGTCTCTGTGATCGCCCAGAGGACATTCGACCACATCAAGCAAGGTACACAGACCCTTACATTAACCGACACACAGGCCAGGTTGGCCACCTACACGGGGGAACCACTGGACATTGCAGGAACTATGGACACCAGGAGGGGCGTTTCCCACTTATCGTGGTGCGCGGCCAAGTGCCCAGCCTTTTGGGTCGGGACTGGTTGTGCCCTTTGCGGCTGCAATGGCAGCACATCCTCCAAACAGGTTCTGGAGGGTTTACTGAGGTGCTAGGACGGTACCCAGATGTATTCCAGCCAGGTTTGGGGAAGAGAAAAGGAGCCGTAACCCATATCCAAGTCGAACCAGGATCCAATGCCTCGCATAGAAGATCTCTACGCGAAGCTTGCAGGCGGACTCTCATTCACAAAATTAGATATGAGTCACGCCTAACTACAGTTGGAGCTGTACCCTGCCTCCCGGCCATATATAACTATCAATACACACCGGGGCCTGTATGAATATACACGGTTGCCCTTTGGGGTATCCTCAGCCTGCGCTATTTTTCAACGCGTCATGGAGGGCATCTTGAGAGGTTTACCATGTGTCGTTGTCTACTTAGACGACGTTTTGATTACAGGGACGTCGGAGCAGGAACATTTGGAAAATTTGAGGCTGTCCTTAGATGCTTTCCAGAGGCTGGAGTCCGTTTACATCGCACAAAGGTGCATCATTCAGGTGAAGGAACTACCAGGGCTATCGGGTGGACCGCGAAGGTTTGCACCCCGTCGCAGAGAAGGTGCACGCAATTCAACAGGCCCCCGCCCCAACTGACACTTTGCATCTTTGTTCTTTTCTCGGCCTCGTAAACTATTACGGGAAGTTCCTACCCAATCTGGCAACTACGCTGGCCCCATTACACCTTCTGCTAAAGAAGAATCACACCTGGGTTTGGGGTCAGCTGCAAGAAACCGCTTTCCGGCGGGTAAAACAACAATTGTTGTCTTCTGGGTTACTAACCCACTATGATCCTGGAAAGCCTTTGCTCATCACGTGTGATGCATCCCTGAGTGGTATTGGGGCAGTCCTGTCACACAAGATGGAGAACGGGGTCGAGCGGCCAATACCTTTCGCCTCTCGCACATTGACTATAGCGGAAAAGAAGTACGTGCAGATCGAGAAGGAGGGCCTGGCGGTGGTCTTTGCGGTGAAACGCTTCCACCAGTAAGTGTATGGCCGCCACTTCACTACCGTGACTGATCATAAGCCTCTGCTGGGACTTTTCAGAGAGGAAAAGCCAATACCGCCCATTGCTTCCGTACGGTCCAGCGCTGGGCTTTGTTGCTCGCTGCCAATGAGTATTCTTTGGAGCACAAACCAGGAACGCAGATAGCGAATGCCGACGCACTGAGCCGATTGCTTTTATCGACCGGCCCCATGTCGACCCCCACGACAGGTGAGGTGGTTGCAACCCTAAATTTTATGGACACCTTGCCTGTCACGGCATCACAGATCCGTGAGTGGACCCAGACGGAGCCAGTCCTGTCAACGGTTCGGCACATAGTCCTGTATGGTGGGCAGCATAGACAGCTTCCAGGCTAGTTGCGGGCATTTTCCTCCAAGCTGTCAGAATTTAGCGTGGAAGACGGTATCCTCTTGTGGGGGACGCGTGTGATTGTCCCGGAAAAAGGACAGGAGCTGATACTAAAGGGCTTGCACAATGGGCATCCGGGTGTGACCAAAATGAAAATGTTGGCCCGGAGTTATGTCTGGTGGCCAGGCCACAACACCGACATTGAGAAAGTGGCCTATGTTATGGGCGAGGCTTTTCAGAAGCCCAAAATGTATCATGGAGTTAAACCAACCTCTCCCTTTAATGGATTTGTTGCTTTTCCGAGCACACGGCTTTTCCCCTAGGTGCGGGATTACAATTATGGACACGTGGGTTTTTAAACACAAAACACTGTTTATTCCATGAACTCAACTTAAAATCTTAAATAACCATTGGATATCTTAACACCCCTTACTTCAAAGATAATTCAGAAAATATTGCAACAGTAAATACTTCCTTAAAATGTTCCTTCAAACTTCCAAGAGACTTAACACCTTTAAACAGTATCACATCAGGTTAAAGGATGTATATATTTTCTGTAGAATGGCAGAGATATATTAGCTTGGTTGATTTCATCTCCAGCACCTTGTTTTTCTTCATGCAGCTCTCTGGAAACCCACAGACACACCCAAACCGCTTTCTCAAACCTGGCTTTCTTCTTTTTAATCAGCTCACAGCAAAACAGCCAGGCACTTTTAAACTGCTCTCAGCAAAACCAGCCAGGTTATTTTTTTTAGCTGCTCTCAGCAAAACCAGCCAGGTTCTTTTCAAAACTGAAACTAAAAACCTGCAAAACACAGACTGCAAAATGGCTGAACTGAGCTGAGCCCCACCCACTCTATGACATCACTGTTTTCTTCAAGGTACATTGCTTAAACATCCAGTTCTTAAAGGCACTCTCGCATGACACCCAAAACTGCTCCATTTGCCAGGAGCATCAGAAGCTTCTGCCGGCCGCGCCCCTACATCACTGGGAATGGCGAGGGTGCACTTGCATGCGGATTTCGCCGGCCCTTTTCAAGGATCCATGTTCCTTCTATTAATCGATGGCCAGTCTAAATGGTTAGAGGTGCATAAGATGGTAGGCACAACGTCCTGCGCAACAATCGAGAAGATACGTTTGTCGTTCAGTACGCATGGCCTCCCCGAGGTGCTGGTCACGGACAACGGCACTCCGTTCACATGTGAGGAGTTTGCGAGGTTCATGAAGGTGAACGGCATATGCCATATCCGCACCGTTCCATACCACCCGGCTTCCAATGGATTGGCGGAACGCACAGTGCAGACATTCAAATGAGGCCTAAAGAAGCAGTCTTCGGTCTATGGACACGAGACTGGCTCGTTTTTTGTTTTCATATAAGACCACTCCACATGCGGTGACTGGGATAGCTCCCGCGGAACTCTTATTGGGCCGGAGACTTCGCACCCGCCTTAGCATGGTTTTCCCGGACATTGGCGCAAAAGTACGCCGCACTCAAGAACGGCAGGGACATGGTTTTTCTCGGCATCAGCTGATTCGGCAGTTTGCGCCCGGTGAAATGAAATGAAAATCGCTTATTGTCACAAGTAGGCTTCAAATGAAGTTCCTGTGAAAAGCCCCCAGTCGCCACATTCCGCCGCCTGTTCGGGGAGGCTGGTACAGGAATTGAACAGTGCTGCTGGCCTGCCTTGGTCTGCTTTCAAAGCCAGCGATTTAACCCTGTGCTAACCTGTTCGAAATTTTGCTGGTGGTGCCCAGTGGGTCCTGACATTATCTTTCACCAAACGGGCCCTATCTCTTACCAGGTGCAAGCCCAGGGTCGTCTCCAGCGCAAGCATGTAGACCACGTACAGTCCAGAAGACCATCTCTTCCAAAGATTCCCTGCCCCGGAGCTCATTTCTACAGCGACAGAGACCAGACACAGTGGAGAGTATTCCTCACAATCTTCCTCTGGTGCCACACTCAAAGCCTGCGCAGGTCGTTGCAGAACCGCGTGGAGATAGAGACATCGAGATGACGGAGGCAGCGGACTCCGACTCCGAGATGGAGACACAGGACGCCTCAGAGCGGGAGTCCTCAGGCCCACAGGCCGTGGATGTATAACCAGTATGCCGTTCATCACGGAAGCGCCGTTCTCCGTCTCGTTACACGCCGCCCAATCCAGCGCCTCGTCTAAATGGTGTCTGGCCTGCGGCAAAACGAGTCCGACGCCCTCCTTCAGGGTCTTCGGTGGATTCATTGGACTTTGGGGGGGAGGGATGTTATAACCTGCCTGCTTACCACTGGTTGGGGACTAATGGCAATCCCACAATGCTTTGGGAGTATGAGCTTCCCCAATGGGGGGGGTGGACGGAGAAATCATTAGCATATTCCCTGCATAAATAAAGCTGGCTAGTTTGGAACCAGCTAGAGAGGAGTGACCAGCAAGGGAGTTGTTGCTGTTGTATATATATATATATATGTTATTGTAAATAAATGTTATTTCTTTCTATCCTTCAACTCGTGCTGGATTCTTTGTGGCCCTTACAAAATAAGGAATGAGACATTTTGTGGTATGCCTCAAGAACGTGATAGTAGCTTTGCCTTGGGGGTATTCTTACCTGGTTTTATAGATTATTTATCAATAAGGGACATTGCCTAAAATGGTATTTATTTGTGAGTCTAAACAAGTAGGAAATTGATTTGGGGGAGCGGGAGGGGGAGATGTTCTGGATTTTAACTATTTTAACTATGTAAATATAATCTGGTGCTTTTAAGTTTTATTTTATTTAATATATGTTTTAATTTAATTTTTAAAATCTTCAAAGGTGTTACTGGGATTTTTGGTTTCTGACTTCAGTACAGGTATCTTCTTGTGGTAAATCCAAAAATAAAAGAGTTGTGATAGCTTGCCAAGTTTCCCTTTGGGATTTGGTTTGCATGGCACTTACCACCTGCCAGGTAAGAGCAATATTCAACCAGAAGAGTTAGCCAGCACATTTTCCCCAAAAGTCCCTACATTTGTATGACACCACCCCAATACACCCACACCCTCCCCTTGTTAGACAAAATTAACCCAAGGCAACTGAAATTGTTCAAGATCTGTTGCTTACATTTACTTTTCCTTAACTGAGAGATATTTACTGCATTGTAATTCTGTAACTACACATTTTAACCTTTTTCGTTGACTACAAATCTGACACTTGAGGACAAAGCTGCCGTTTGATCGCAACCCCTTCCCACAAACATTTAATCCCTCCACCACCGATGAACAGTGGCAGCTATGTGTATCAACTATAAGATGCACTGCAGTAACTCACCAAGGTTCCTTGGGGATCACCTTACAAACCCACATCCACTACCATCCAGAAGGACAAGAGTAGCAGATACCTGGGAGCCCCATCACCTGGAGGTTTCCCTCCAAGTCATTCACCGCCCCCACTTGGAAATAGATCACCGTTCCTCCACTGTCGAAGAGTCAAAATCTTGAAACCCCCTCCCTAACAGCACTGTAACCTACACATCAGGGACTGCAGCTGTTCTCCGCCACCTTCTGAAGGGCGACTAGGGATGGGCAATAAATGCTGGCTGAGCCGGTGAAGTCCATATCCCAGAAAATGATTTTTCTTAAAAATGATATCAATCATAAAAACACTTGTGTATAGAAAACCGTTGATATTTACATATCATTATGCAGGTTAGGTAACAGGGTGATGACTCACTGCATTAAATTGGTCACCTATATTAGCCATGATCTGTGGAAGAGAAGAAGGGAGTTTCTATGTCTCCAATACTTTGCAAAAAGTACATTAATAAGTCATGCTACTCATGCTTTGACCTACTTAGACAACAACAATGAAGAAAGGCTATAAATATACCAATATAAAAATATAAAAAATGAAGCGAGCTTTATGTGTTCAGTCATTTCAATCAACTTGCGGAAGAAATGGTTTTATAACCTCGCAGCATTTACAATTCAGAGAAAATGATGCTCATTGTAGCTCATGCTTATTCTGAAAAGGGTAAGTTGTTTATTTCACTAAAACCGACAATACCGCATCTCCTGCAAAATTATAGCTGCTGTTAGAAGCTAGAGGACAATTAGCAGCTTTGCCTTCCCCAGCTACTGATCGATTCATAGTACAGGAAAGGAGGACCTAAAGAAGCTAAATCCCAAAACACTTGTGGTACAGATCATCAAAATATGCCTTACAACCAGTCTTTTTTTAAAAAAAGGTTTTATTCCAAACATGAAACATCAATAAAATACACAGTCCATGATATCACACTCCACAATTTGTACAATTTCCCCCTGTTATTCCCCCCCCCCCCCCCCCACCCGCCGCCGTGACAAACATCTCCTCAATTAGCGTCATGAGCAGCCCCCACCCCACCTCGAAGCCCTCCTCCGCCCCTCTCAACTCAAACTTAATCTTCTCCAACGGGAGAAAATCATACAGATCCCCCAGCCAAGCCACCACCCCCAGCAGCGTTTCTGACCTCTGATTTAACAGTATTCGTCACTGAGCAATCAGAGAGGCAAAGGCCACAACATCAGCCCCCTTCCCCTGCAGAAGCTCCGGCACTTCTGATACCCCACAAATCGCCACCATACGATCCAGCCTGATCTCCACCCCCACTATCTTGGATAGTGTCCCAAACACCCTCTCCCATTGGCTCTCCAGCTTCTCACAGCCCCAGAAGATGTGAGCATGATTCGCCGGCCCCTCCCCACATTTCTCACCCCCATCGGCCATCTCTGGAAAAGTCATGTGTACCCTGTGCACCATCCTGAACTGAATCAAGCTCATCCTCGTGCAGGAGGAAGTTGAGTTCACTCGCCACATCACCTCACACCACAGCCCCCAACCTATTTCCCTCCCCAGCTCTTCCTCCCATTTACTGTTGATCCTCACCACCTGTGCCCCACCCTTCTCCCTCCAACCACTCGTAAATATCTCCAGTTCTGCCATGCCCCAAGACATCAGGAAACAGCAGTTGCTCCAACAGTACATACTCTGGTAGCTTGGGTAATGTCCTCCACGCATAGTCCTGCTCGCCTTAAACCTAGTCTATAAAACTATTTTGTTTTTATTTTAATTTAATTTAATGATCAAATTAGTGTCACAATTGCACATGCCAAAGCTGGATAATCAAACATTTTTGAAGTTTATACCAATGACTGCCTCTTCAACTTCCTCGTGAATCATGTTTTACAAGAGTGCTGTGATAATTGGCATCTTGTTAAATGTGATAGTTTCGGGAATCAAACTGTTGATTTCTGCTAGTTTAATAAAAAGTCAGGAATTTCAGTTACAAACTGATACTTCCAAATTTTTGCAGCAGAGAAAAATTGTGTTTAAAATATCCTTTGGCTCAATTATATTTAGAAATACAGTGCAGAGTTCTAATCTCATGGTGTGCGAAAAGCCTAAGGTGAGATTTACCGGCTGTTCACGCCAGCGGGGAATTCTGGTCCCACGCCGGCGCACGGGTTTCTCGGTGACATGGGGTGCTGGCACCGGTAAATCCATCTGACAACGGCGAGGCCAGTTGATCCCCCTGGCGAGCCACCTCTGTCGCCGAAAAACACACAGGGGGCTGGTGGGACAATCCCGCCCTTAATATTCTGAAAGTGTGGTATTTTGAAAAGAATTGTAAATATTGAAGACTCTTGCTGAGTGAAGCTGAATTAAACTATTTGAAAGCTATTCCATTGCGATGCATTTGGAATTAACACCAGAGAGAGAACCGAGCCTGTAGCTTAGAAGAAACAAATTCTGCTGCTAAAAATGTAACGGGGCGATTCTCTAATATTGAGCCCAAGTGTTCGCGCCATCGTGAACGTCGTCGCATTTCACGACACCGCGAACCGGGCCCGGGTACGACGGATTCTGGCCCCCTACGGCGCTGGAGCGGTTCATGCCACTCCAGCCTCCTTACGCGGCGCCAACCTGCGCATGCGCGGGGGACTTCTTACATACGCCGGCCCCGACCCAACATGGGGTCGGTTTCCGGGGGCCGGCCGCGCCAGAAAGTAGGCCCGGGGTGGGGAGAGGCCAGCCCTCCGATCGGTGGGCCCCGATCGCGGGCCAGACCCCATTGGAGGCTCCGCCCGGTGAAGGAGCCCCCCCCACAGGCCGCCCCCCCCCCCCAACCATTCCCACAGAGTTCCCGCTGGCAGCGACCAGGGGTGAACGGCGCCGGCGGGACTCTGTCGTATTGGAGCGGCCCCTCGGCCCATCAGGGCCGGAAAATCGACGGCTCTGCCGATTCACACGCACCATGCAAATGGCGGCGATTCGCCGCACCTCGAAGAATCGCGTGCCGGCGTTGGGGCGCCATGGCGCAGTTGCAGCGACTCTCCGACCCAGCGCGGGGCTCGGAGAATCGCCCCAACATTTTAAATGATGAAGTGGATGTTTTACAAACTGAAAGATGCATAGCCTGGGGCTGTGTTTTTATTCACTTGGACCACCAGGTTAGTGTAATGTCAAAAGCATCACTGACATTTTGTAGGAACAAATAATTAGTATGTTCAGATTTCTAATTCTGACTCGAGATGCAGCAATGCAGTGTTCACCACATAACTGGATCATATTTTTCAAAGCTAATTATCAAAAATAATCTCTGCCAAGAATTCACAAAAGAGTACTGTACCTATCAAGTTACTTCCCAAATCAATGGAGTCTTCCTAACAGTTAATTAACTTTGTTCAACGCACACAAACATAATGCAATGATAATCCATTTATTGCATATGTAGACAACCAATGTTCTGAGTGAACATGTGAATGTACAAGAAATGTTGGACTTCCGTGGATGTCCTAATATTCTGTCCAGTCAGTCCAACAAAATTATAGGCCCATAACATCCAGTCCGACCATGACAACAACACCAAGATACGCCCGGGTGGCACCAAACACACCATTGGTATGTTTTTTTTTTGTTTTTTTTAATATATTTTATTGAAAATTTTTTCCAAACAACAATTTTTCCCTCTTACAAAGCAAATGAAACAATAACAAAACAGAAATTTTTAACAATACACAGGTAACAAAACCCAATTGTCTATTGACCTAAACTAAACTAAACCCCCCCCGCTCCCCCCCCCCCTCCCCCTGGGTTGCTGCTGCTGGTCATCCGTCTTCCCTCTAACGTTCCCCTAGGTAGTCGAGAAATGGCTGCCACCGCCTGGTGAACCCTTGAGCCGATCCTCTCAGGGCAAACTTTATCTGCTCCAGTTTAATGAACCCCGCCATATCATTTACCCACGCCTCCAGTCCGGGGGATTTTGCCTCCTTCCACATGAGTAGGATCCTGCGCCAGGCTACTAGGGACGCAAAGGCCACGACATCGGCCTCTTTCGCCTCCTGCACTCCCGGCTCTTACGCAACTCCAAATAGAGCTAACCCCCAACCTGGTTTGACCCGGGCCTTCACCACCTGCGAAATCACTCCCGTCACTCCCTTCCAATACCCTTCCAGTGCCGGGCACGCCCAAAACATATGTGCGTGGTTTGCCGGGCTCCCGCCACACCTCCCACATTTGTCCTCCACTCCAAAGAACCTGCTCAATCTTGCCCCCGTTATGTGTGCTCTATGTAGCACCTTAAATTGAATCAGGCTAAGCCTGGCGCATGAGGAAGAGGAATTTACCCTGCTTAGGGCATCAGCCCACATACCCTCCTCTATCTCCTCCCCTAATTCTTCTTCCCACTTTCCTTTTAGTTTGCCCACCGACTCCTCCCCCTCTTCCCTCACCTCTCTATAAATCTCTGACACCTCGCCCTCTCCGACCCACACCCCTGAAAGCACCCTGTCCTGTATCCCCTGTGCCGGGAGCAACGGAAATTCCCTCACCTGTTGTCTAGTAAACGCCCTCACCTGCATATATCGCAAGAAATTTCCCCGGGGCAACTTATACTTTTCCTCCAATGCTCCCAAGCTCGCAAAAGTCCCATCTATAAATAAATCTCCCACCTTTCTAATTCCCAACTGGTATCAGCTCTGAAATCCTCCATCCATTCTTCCTGGGGCGAACCTATGGTTGTTCCTGATAGGGGACCCCACCAGTGCTCCCCGCACCCCTCTCTGTCGCCTCCACTGTCCCCAGATATTCAGTGTTTCCGCCACCACCGGGTTCGTGGTAAACTTTTTAGGTGAGAACGGTAGCGGCGCCGTCACCAGCGCCTCTAAACTCGTCCCTTTACAGGACTTTCTCTCCAGTCTTTTCCACGCCGCTCCCTCACCCTCCATCATCCATCTACGTATCATTGCCACATTGGCGGCCCAATAGTAATCACCCAAGTTCGGTAGTGCCAGTCCTCCTCTGTCCCTACTACGCTGAAGGAACCCCCTCCTTACTCCCGGAACTTTCCCTGCCCACACAAACCTCGCGATGCTCCTATCCATTTTATTAAAAAAGGTCTTGGTGATTAATATAGGGAGACATTGAAATACAAATAAGAACCTCGGGAGGACCATCATCTTAATTGCTTGCACCCTGCCCGCCAGCGATAGAGGCTGCATGTCCCACCTCTTGAAGCCCTCGCCCACCTGCCCCACCAGCTGCGCCAGACCAAGTCTGTGCAAGGTTCCCCAGCCCCTAGCGATCCGAATCCCCAGGCATCGGAAGTTTCTTTCCACTTTCCTTAGCGGTAAGCCTTCTATCTCTCTACTCTGGTCCCCTGGATGTATCACAAATTATTCACACTTCCCCATGTTTAGCCTATACCCCGAGAATTCCCCAAACCCCCTCAAAATTCGCATAACCTCTATCATCCCCCCCGCTGGGTCCGACACGTATAACAATAGGTCATCTGCGTATAACGAGACTCGGTGTTCTTCTCCCCCTCTAATCACCCCTCTCCATTTCCTGGAGTCTCTCAACGCCATGGCCAGAGGTTCAATTGCCAACGCGAACAACAATGGAGACAGCGGGCATCCCTGTCTTGTTCCCCTATATAATCGGAAATACTCCGATCTATGTCGACCTGTAACTACGCTTGCCGTTGGAGCCCCATAAAGAAGTCTAACCCAGCTAATAAACCCGTTCCCAAACCCAAACCTCCTTAACACTTCCCATAAATACTCCCACTCCACCCTATCAAATGCCTTCTCTGCGTCCATTACCGCCACTATCTCTGCCTCCCCCTCCACTGGGGGCATCATTATCACCCCTAATAGTCGTCGCACGTTAACATTCAGTTGTCTCTCTTTTACGAACCCTGTCTGGTCTTCGTGCACCACCCCCGGGACACAGTCCTCTATCCTCGATGCCAGTACCTTTGCCAGCAATTTGGCGTCCACGTTCAATAGTGAAACAGGTCTATAGGACCCGCACTGCAACGGATCTTTGTCCCTCTTCAAAATTAGCGTAATCGTCGCCTCCAACATCGTCGGGGGTAGAGTCCCCCCTTCCCTGGCCTCATTCAACGTCCTCGCCATCAACGGGGCCAACAAGTCCACATATTTTCTGTAATATTCCACCGGGAACCCGTCTGGCCCCGGGGCCTTCCCTGCTTGCATGCTTCCCAGTCCCTTAATAACCTCGTCCACCTCAATCGGCGCCCCCAGGCCTGCCACCTCCTGCTCCTCCACTTTCGGGAACCTCAATTGGTCCAGGAACTGCCGCATCCCCTCCTCTCCCTCTGGGGGTTGAGACCTATACAGTTCCTCATAGAAGGTCTTGAACACCTCATTTATCTTTCCTGCCCTTCGCACCGTGTCTCCCCTTTCGTCTCTAATTCCTCCTATCTCCCTCGCTGCTGCCCTCTTTCGCAATTGATGCGCCAACAGGCGACTAGCCTTTTCCCCATATTCATATCTCCTCCCCTGTGCCTTCCTCCACAGTACTTCCGCCTTTCTGGTGGTCAGAAGGTCAAACTCCGTCTGGAGTCGTCTCCTCTCCCTGTACAATTCCTCCTCCGGGGTCTCTGCAAATTCCCTGTCCACCCTTAAAATCTCCCCCAGTAATCTTTCCCTTTCCTTGGCCTCTGTTTTCCTTTTGTGGGCCCCAATAGAGATCAACTCTCCTCTGACCAACGCTTTTAATGCTTCCCAGACCACTCCCACAGGGACCTCGCCGTCGTCATTGACCTCCAGGTATCTCTCAATACACTCCCGCACTCTTGCACACACTCCCTCATCCGCCATCAGTCCCACATCTAATCGCCAGAGTGTTCTCTGCTCCCTGTCCTCTCCTACTTCCAGGTCCACCCAATGTGGGGCATGATCCGAAACCGCTATGGTTGAGTACTCAGCTTCTTCCACCCTATAGATCAACGACCTTCCCAACACAAAAAAATCTATCCGGGAGTACACTTTATGGACATGGGAGAAGAAGGAAAACTCCCTAGCCCTAGGTCTAACAAATCGCCATGGATCCACTCCCCCCATTTGGTCCATAAACCCCTTAAGTACCTTGGCCGCTGCCGGCCTTCTTCCGGTCCTTGAGCTGGATCTATCTAGCCCCGGGTCCAGCACCGTATTAAAGTCCCCTCCTAAAATCAAGTTTCCTGCCTCCAGGTCCGGTATACGCCCCAGCATCCGTCTCATGAATCCCGCATCGTCCCAATTTGGGGCATACACATTAACCAACACAACCTCCATTCCCTCCAGCCTACCACTCACCATTACATATCTACCTCCGCTATCTGCTACCATGTTATTTGCTTCAAATGCTACCCGTTTCCCCACCAAAATGGCCACCCCTCTGTTCTTTGCGTCTAGTCCTGAGTGGAACACCTGTCCCACCCATCCTTTCCTTAGCCTAACTTGGTCCGCCACCTTTAGGTGCGTCTCTTGGAGCATAACCACGTCTGCCCTTAGTCCTTTCAAATGCGCGAGCACTCGGGCCCTTTTTATCGGTCCGTTCAGGCCTCTCACGTTCCACGTGATCAGCCTCACTAGGGGGATACCTGCCCCCCTCCCGTGTCGACTAGCCATTACCTTCTCTAGGCCAGTCCCATATCCTGCCTCCGCGCTCCCGCTCGCTCCCCCAGCGTCGCACACCATCCCCGCCCACCCACTCTTTAGCCATTTCCTTTTGGATTTCCGCAGCAGCAACCCAGTTGTCCCCCCCCCCCCCCCCCCCGCTAGATCCCTATCTAGCATGATTGCTCCCCCCATATCACTTCCGTAAGTCAGCTGACTTCAACTGACCCCGGCTACTCCTGCTCACTCCTCGACCCCCCCCCCCCCCCCGTGTGGGGGAACTCCCATCCGCCTTGCGCCTGTCTTCCCGCCTTATTCTTTCTGGTGCAGGAACATCCCTTTACCTGACCCGCCTCTTATGGCGCAGCTCCCTTTCCCCCTCCCCCTCTCCTTCCCCATTCTCCGACTATGTCCCGTCTTTCCCCCCTCACCGGCGCCCACATTTCCCCAATGTCTCCCCCCTTCCCTGTTTACTTCTCAATTAACTTCCACCTTAACATTAACAAAAACAATAACAATAACATTTCCTGCAGCATCAGTCCCTCAGTTTCGGTCCAATTTCTCTTCTTTGATGAAGGACCATGCTTCCTCCGCCGTCTCGAAATAATAGTGTTTCTCCTGATACGTGACCCATAGTCTTGCCGGCTGCAGCATCCCAAACTTCACCTTCCTTTTATGCAACACCTCTTTGGCTCGGTTGAAGCTCGCCCTCCTTCTCGCCACCTCCGCACTCCAATCCTGGTATATCCGTACCACAGCATTCTCCCATCTGCTACTCCGCACCTTTTTAGCCCATCTCAGGACCTCTTCTCTGACCTTAAGGAGGTAAAATCGCATGATTATCGCCCTCGGTGGTTCTCCCGCTTTTGGTCTTCTCGCCGGAATCCGATTTGCCCACTCCACCTCCATGGGGCCCGCAGGGGCCTCAGCACCCATCAGTGAGCTCAGCATCTTACTTGCGTACTCTCCACAGTCCACTCCTTCCACACCCTCAGGGAGACCTAGTATCCGAAGGTTCTTCCTTCGCGCTCCGTTTTCTAGGGCCTCGATCCTTTCAGTACACTTTTTATGAAGTGCCTCGTGCGTCTGAGTCTTAACCGCCAGGCCCAGGATCTCGTCCTCAATATCTGTCACCTTCTGCTCCACCACGCGGAGCTCAGTCTCCTGGGTCTTTAATGTCTCCTTGAGCCCCTCAATTGCCTGTAGCATCGGGGTCAGCACCTCCCTCTTCAGCAGCTCCACGCACCGTCTCACGATTTCATCCTGCTCAGGCCCCCATGTCGCCTGCGCTTTCTCCGCCGCCATCTTGTACTTCTCTCTTTCTGACCCTTTGGTCGCCGATTCCTCGCACTGCAGCCGCCGGCGCCGGTTTTTTTCCTCCTTCGTTTGGGGGGGACTCCCTTCTCACACACCCCACACCGGGTTGCGTCGTCGAAAAATTCCCCGTTGGGGCTCTTAAAAGAGCCCGAAGGTCCGTCGGAGCTGGAGCCGCCGAAGCGAGCGGATAGCTAGGCATCACCGCAACCGGAAGTCCCTTCAGTGGCCTTGATGAGATCTTTTCACAGTTGTTCCCTCTGCTGCTAGAATTCACCTTTGATACAGGCCCTCAGATCAGCTTGCAGCTTTAAGCTTGCCCTTCCCCCGCCTGCATGCTGGAAGAGGCCCTGTTTATCCTGCAGTTGCAGCCAAATCTTTTACTGTTTCTGCCGTGTCTGGGAACCAAGAGACATACCCTTCCTGGGGGACACTGTCAGGGGAATGCTGCAGCCTTCTTCCCACACCGGGAAATGGCAAACAAATGCCGTGGGGGCCCTGTAAAGAGCCCAAAAGTCCGTTCCAAGCAGGAGCTACCGAATATGCGACCTAGCTCTGCATAGCCGCACCCGGAAGTCGGTATGTTTTAATACCAAGAGGCAACATGTAGATTTTTAAAAAAAAATTTTTAGAGTAACAAATTCATTTTTTCCAATGAAGGGGCAATTTAGCATGGCCAATCCACCTACACTGCACATCTTTGGGGTATGGGGGCTAAACCCCCGCAAACACGGGGAGAATGTACAAACTCCACACGGACAGTGACCCAGAGCCAGGATCAAACCTGGGACCTCGGCGCCATGAGACAGCAGGGCTAACCCACTGCGCCACCGTGCTGCCCCAAAATGTAGATAATTAATGCAGTATGGTTATGGTAACCAATCACGAGGGGCCCAAAGTTAGAGGCCCCATACCTGTAATTAGATTATCTTTGTATTCATTTCTGTCTATTTTTCTTTGCAACCATGATGTAGAGTTGCCGGCGTTGGACTGGGGTGAGTACAGTAAGAAGTCTTACTGCACCAGGTTAAAGTCCAACAGGTTTGTTTCAAAGCACTAGCTTTCGGAGCACTGCTCCTCCCTCAGGTGAATGAAGAGGTATGTTCCAGAAACATAAAGTCAAAGATGCAAGACCTATACTTTGAATGTGAGCATTTGCAGGTAATTAAGTCTTTACAGATCCAGAGAGAGGGGTAACCCCCAGGTTAAAGAGGTGTGAATTGCCTCAAGCCAGGACAGTTGGTATGATTTTGCAAGCTCAGGCCAGATGGTGGGGGATGAATGTAATGCGACATGAATCCAAGGTCCCGGTTGAGGCCGCACTCATGTGTGCGGAACTTGGCTATAAGTTTCTGCTCGGCGATTTTGCTTTGTCGCGCGAGATGAAGGCCGCCTTGGAGAACGCTTACCCGGAGATCAGAGGCTGAATGCCCTTGACTGCTGAAGTGTTCCCAGACTGGAAGGGAACATTCCGGCCTGCCGATTGTCATGCGATGTCCGTTCATCTGTTGTCGCAGCGTCTGCATGGTCTCGCCAACGTACCACGCTTAGGGACATCCTTTCCTGCAGCGTATGAGGTAGACAACGTTGGTCGAGTCGCACGAGTATGTACCGTGTACCTGGTGGGCGCTGTTCTCACGTGTAAAGGTGGTACCCATGTCGATGATCTGGCATGTCTTGCAGAGATTGCCATGGCAGGGTTGTGTGGTGTCGTGGTCTGCAAATGCTCGCATTCAAAGTATCGTCTTGCATCTTTGACTTTGTCTATACATATGTTTCTGGAACATACCTCTCCATTCACCTGAGGCAGGAGTAGTGCTCCGAAAGCTAGTGATTTGAAACAAACCTGTTGGACTTTAACCTGGTGTTGTAAGACTTCTTACTATTTTTCTTTCATATTCCCAATTTGTCAATGTCTCATTATTTCAGTTTTATGTCCCTTGCAATGTCTTTACAACTAAATGCAAAACCAATAAAGATATTTTTTTAAAAGGAATGCTGAGCCAGTTATGGGGTTTACATTGGGTATATTGAAGAGGATCGGCTCCTTTTCAGGGTATAAACTGAATGTTGGGAAGAGCGAGTATTTTGTGGTTAGTCCTTCGAGGGGCTGATGTTCCGTCTGGTGGGGACTTGTTTTCGCTATTTGGAAGGTCCAGATAGCCCGGGACTGGGCACAAATTCGCAAATTAAATTTTACGAGCCTGGTGAGTAGGTTTGCAGCAGATTTACAAAGGTGGGACAGCCTCCCATTGTCCTTAGCAGGCCGAGTTCAATCCATTAAGATGAATATTTCAGTGGAAGAAGTGAAGGCCAGGTGGGGAGGAGGAGCTGGGTCCCATTTTGGAGGACGTGGTGTGGAGTGACTCCTTTCGTAGGGTGAATGCGACGTCATCCTGTGCAAGGCTCAGCCTGATTCAGCTAAAGGTGGTGTTTCGGGCACACCTCACCAAGGCCAGGATGAGTCGATTTTTTTTGAAGGGGTCGAGGATAGGTGTGAGCGGTGCTCGAGAGAGAGATCCTGCTCACCATATCCGCATGCTCCGGTTTTACCCTGAGCTGTTAGGTTTTTGGGGTCTTTTTTTTTTAAAACACCATATTGACGATCTTTCATGTGGATATAGAGCAATGCCCTGTGGTAGCTATATTTTGTGTGTCGGGTCTCAGACCAGCTGGTACTGAGGATGGGGTGGGGTCTGATACTCTGGCAGATTCTGTAGAGTTGGAGGCAGACGACACCGCCTAGCGCTGCAATATGGCTGGATGATTTGATGGAGCTCTTGCACCTTGTAAATCACAGAATGGAATCATAGAATCCCTACAATGCAGAAGGAGGCCATTTTGGCCCATTGAGTCTGTACCGACCCTCTGAACGAGCACCCAACCAGGCCCAAACACCCACCCTATCCCCGCAACCCCAACTAAGGGCAATTTAGCATGGCCAAACCACCTAAACTACACATCTTTGGGCAAGGACAAGTTCACAGTGAAGGGGTGGATCGCTGGGTTCTATTGTAGATTACTGTTGGCTGTTACCTGGGGGTGGGGTGGGGGAGGGGTTGTTTTTACCTTTTTTGTTTTTACATTTCTATTGTTGTTATATGTGTTATTGGGGTTGTGTTTTGTGTAAAGTGATAGAAGTTCAATATAAATATATACTTTTTGACATTTGGCCGCTTGCCCTAACGTTAGGTGAGTTTTTACACATTTATTTTGCCTTTTTTCAATCCAAATTCATCGAGCAGAGGCAGGAGACATCAGGAGCCATTTTTAGTGGGGTATTGTTTTATATTATTAGTGCTGAGCGTTTATAAATATGTTTAAAATGCAAATAAAGTGAATGGAAGATATATTTGTATTACTTTCAAACTTTTGCTTAAATTGAGGATGTTAATTCCATTAAAAGAACCATAATGGATAGAATGGATTTGAGGTGTATGTAATCTTCAGCGATCACAGGCTAACATGGCCCATCTAAGATATTCCTTGTTAATGGTCATGGGTTCGGTGGATCCTTGCATGGCTGGTGAGCCCAATCCTAGAGCCATCAATCAGTCACTTGGCAGGAATTTCCAAAAGGTAGGATCGGTCCTTGGAATCTAAGTCGTGGTATTCCTTTCTCAGACTCCATTTCCAAGCCTTCTCTTGCATCAGGTGTTCTCGGAGAATTAAGACCCTTCAATCAGGAGGTTGTTACGACGGTGTTATCTGGCCCCTGGGAGCAGCGATCCTGCGCCGCACAGGAGGGCACTGGAGTACTTCACGCAGCTCCAGCTGCCGATATGGGTGCCGGCACGGCCAGCGTGAGTTCGCACATGCGCTCCACCGGGCAACATGGCAGAGCCCTACAGGGGCCCAGTGCGAAGGAAAATAGGCCCCCCCCCGGGATAAGCCCGCCTGCCATTCTGTAGGCCCCGATGGCGTTCCTGCGCCCCCATCCTCCCCCGGAGTTGGATCCCCCCTCCCCCACACCAGGACGGCCCCCGCAGCATGAACGCCGAGGTCCCGCTGGGTTGGACCACACACAAACGGCGCCGGCGGGACTCGCCGAACTTAACGGGCATTCGGCCAGCCGAGAGCGGAGAATCGCGTTGAGCAGCCCCCGACCGACGCCGCACCGACCGCGCTGGTGCCATTGGCGCCGGAGAATCGTCGTGTGATTCGTACCCCACCCCCCCGCCCCCCCCCCGATTCTCCGACCCGGCACGAGGTCGGAGAATCCCGTTCAGGGTCTCCCAAGCATTGATGTCTATGTTCCATTTCTTGAGGTAAGCCTTCAAGCTGCCTTTGATGAGCTTCATTTGTTCTCCGTTTGTTCGGGATCCTTCTTTGAGCTGGGTGAAGAAGATTTGCTTTGGCAGTCAGGACTCTGACATCTGAAAGCACTTGTAAAATTTATTGGCTGTTGTCTCCAATATAAACCTGCATATTAAAATGTATGCTCTCAATGGGGTTCCCGTAGCAGATGCGTCACAAGAAGATGTGGCTGCATCAAAACTGTGCCGCGCTGGAGACCTGAGGCTGCCGCTGGAACCGGAAAGTTTGTTGTGGTTTTTGAGTGCAGGTAAGTGCGCACATTTCTCAGCAGTTACAGGCCATAGTTTTTGTGCATCACACACATCCAACTCACACAGTGTCATAAATCTCCTGGAGGGCTGATAAACAGATTTAAAAAGCTGACCTATTAGGAGAAAAAAATTGCTAAATTTCTCTCCAATGCCTCAGGCAATCAATATTGAAATCTATTGAGCGGGGATTCGATGGTCCTATAATGAACTAGAAAATTGTATTCAGCGATTTCTTTACCATTTAAATATTGCCACTCCAAGAGGGTGAAATGATGTTGTATAATCACAATGCTATTGGAAATTGACCTTATCATATTGACTGATTGCTCTTTCAGGAATAAAATCCACTTTCTATGCATCCTCATATAAAATAATGACATGTAGAATTAATATTTGCTATAAATCACAATTACTTATGACAATTAATAGAAAAGCTAGATGTTTTATTATCCATAATTCAAAGCTTTGGGCTCTTGAAACAGCAATAACTATGTAATGCCACTCTACTTTTATTAACAAGTCAATGATAATACAATTGTATGATTGAGCACTCCTATAAACATAATGGCACTAGTTATTTTGGACTCAATAATTTACCACTGCATCTAAGAAACCATCGAAAAATAATAATGACTGTTTCAGTTTGTACTGTACATTGTCCAGAAAGAAGTCAAATTACCATGGCATTGCTCAGTGTGAGGTCTTCAGTAGGTTAAACTTTTATTTCAGAGATATATTTGTATAATATGTAGCTCCCACTGGAACGTGAAAAAGACTAATTTATTGACACCATGTACAGTTCAAAAATATGCACCAAGATACACATTTAATTAGAAAGCAAATAAAACTGGGCAGAGTTAAATTGCCATGCAGTGCTTTCAGAGACTTATGGCACATGGCATAACAGAAGCACTGGCAAAGGACTCCTGGCCAATGATATCTTGGAAATATTTTTGGAGTATGTTACTTCACAGAAGAGAAGATACCCCATTTAAAAGAACCCCAAAATACAGTGAGTTACAATATATTTGGCTATTTGCTATACAATCAGTTGTTGAGCATTGTTGCCTCTGGTCATATTAGCTGTTTAGTGCACTATATTCTACACTGATTGGCTTCTAAAAAAAGAACAAAGAAAAGTACAGCACAAGAACAGGCCCTTCAGCCCTCCAAGCCTGCACCGACCATGCTGCCCATCTAAACTAAAATCTTCTAAAAGAACAAAGAAAAGCTTATTTAAACTTATTTATTCAAATGGTCTTCAATCAGGTACCAAAGTTCCTCAGGGTCGTGACCTAGGTCCAACTATCTTCAGTTGTTTCATCAATTAACTTCCTTCCATCACAAGGTCAGAAGTGGGGAAATTCATTGATGTTTGCAAAATGTTTAGCACCATTCGTAACTCCGCAGATACAGAAGCGGTCCATGTGCAAGTGCAGCATGACCTGGACGATGTCCAGGCTTGGGCTAACAAGTGATAAGTAACATGCGTGCCACACTAGTACCAGGCAATGAACATTTCCAAGAAGAGAGAATATAACCATGGCCTCTTGACATTCAAGGTGGTATTACCATCGCTGAATCCCCACCATCAACATCATGGGGTTACCTTTGGCCAGAAACTCAACTGGACTAGCCATATAAATTATGTGGCGAAAAGAGTAGGTCAGAGGCCAGGAATCCTGTGGAAAGTAACTTACCTCCAAAGCTTGTCCCCAATTTACAAGGTACAAGTCAGGAGTGTGATGGAATACTGTACACCTGCATGGATGAGTGCAGCGCCAACTACACTCAAGAAGTTAGTCATTAGCCAGGACAAAACAGCCCACCTGAATGGCACCCCGATTGGCACTCCATCCACAGACATTCAAGCCCTCCACCACTGATGCACAGTGGCAGTAGTGAGTACCATCTGCAAGATGTATTGCAGGGACGCACCAAGGCCCCTTATATAGAACCTTCCAAACACACAACCGCTACCATCTAGAACAGTGCTTTTCAAACTTTTTTCCAGGGATTCACTTTTGATAACCGGCCAACCTTTGTGTTCCACCCATCAAAACACACTCTGCGTTCGCTTACCTTGAATGGGAAAGGGAAGCCTGCTTGGTCCTCACAATCTCACTTAAATCAGGTTCAAAGGAGGAGAGGGCAATGCACATGTCAGGTGCAGACTTCATCCAGTTCCTTGATGCCATCTTCATCTTTATGAAAATGGAAAATCCAACCTTGCACATAGATTGTTGTGAAGAGCAATAGCAACAAAATGCGTGTTTTACTCAGCACTGGATACTCCTGGGAGATGCTACACCAGAATGCTGACAGCCTTGTGGGCATTTGGAGTGTTTTTAATGTGGTATCACAGGTCAGCTACAGCAGTGTAGTCTTTTTTTTTTAACTTTCTTTTATAAATTTAGAGTACCCAATTAATTTTTTCCAATTAAGGGGCAATTTAGCATGGCCAATCCACCTAGCCTGCACATCTTTTGTGTTGTGGGGGCGAAACCCACGCAAACATGGGGAGAATGTGCAAACCACATGGACAGTGACCCAGAGCCGGGATCGAACCTGGGACCTCGGCGCCGTGAGGCAGCAGGGCTAACCCACTGCGCCACCATTCTGCCCAGCAGTGTAGTCTTTTAATGTGCAGTCAGCTGTAAGTTAATAACTGACTCTGGAGTCTCAATCTGAAAATTAATTCTTCACCCACTACTTCTCTTTCAAAATGTGAAACTTCTCATGGACCTTAGCAAATAAAAAAATAATTTGGCAAAAGAGCAATGGGGTAGAGGGAAACAGGTGACTAAATCATTAAAAGTAACAGTCAGCAAAACAATCAAAAATGCTAACAAAACACTGATTTATTGCTCAGGATACAGAATTCAAAAGTAGTGGTTAAGCTAAACTTGTGTGTTATCCGAGTCGGGCTTTATTTGAAGTATCATTCAACATACTACACAATACCAGTACCTATGCAGTTCCGGTCTCCTTACTACAAAAGGGACCTAGACGCATGACAAAAAGTGCAAGGAACATTTATAGGATGGCACCAGAACTGAGAGTTTACAACTATTGGCAAAGTCTGTCAAATTTCCAGTCCTGCCTGCGATGATTCTGGTGGCTGGCAGGACCGAAAGATATGGACCATAAGACGTAGGTACCATTCGGCCCATCACATCTTCTCCGCTATCCAATGAGTTCATACCTGATCTGATAAGATAATCTTCAATTCCACTTTCCCGCCTTATCCCCATCACCCTTGATTCCCGCACTCATTAAAAATCTGTCTATTTCAGCATTGAACATACTAACAAGATCCAGCCTCTACAGCTCTCTGCGGAAAAGAATTCACTACCCTCTAAGAGAAGGAATTACTCCTCATCTGTGTTAAATGGGAGACCCCTTACTCTGAGATTATGCCCTCTGGTCCTAGACTCTTCCACAAGGGGAAACAATCTCTCAGCATCTACCTTGTCATGCCCCATAAGAATCTGATATGTCTCATTAAGGTTGCCTCTCATTCTTTAGAAAAGAGAAGGCTTAGTAGTGACCTGATAGAGGACTTTAAATTTAATAGCTTAGTCAGGGGAAACATGTAACAACTGTTTCAACCAATGGTGAAATCGAAAACTTCAGCACAAGGTGGATACTGAAGCCCAGATTTTTGTCACACTGGAGAGATTCTTTCCATTGTGATAAAAACAGTGGAACTGCCTGGAAATCACAAGTGCCGCACATGAACAGGGCACTTCCCATTCTGTGGGCAAGGGAAGCTTTTTGCATATGCACATTTTACAGAGGCATCTGGCCATATAAACCTTCAGTTGCCTGAAGTGGAATTTTGGTATCCTAGGGGTGTGATACCCAAAGTGCACAGATTACTGCTGATAAGAGCACGTCTGAACAGTGTTTGAATAGCCAGTCCATCAATTTGGAGAGATAAGGTATCCCTTTAGATCTAGTCCTGATCTCTACCAAAGGTAGAGGTCAGTAGCCCTTTGGCAGAGGTCAGGTGTCCTTTGGGATTGTTAACAATGGGAATGAGTGTGCGTAAAAAGTGTATAAACTCATTATCCGCTGAGGACCCGGGTTTGATCCTGGCCCGGGTCACTGTCTGTGTGGAGCTTACACATTGTCCCCATGTCTGTGTGGGTTTCACTCCCACAACCCAAAGATGTGCAGGTTAGGTGGATTGGCCACATTAAATTGCCCCTTAATTGGAAAAAAATAATTGGGTACTCTAAATTTTCAAAATAAATAAACTCATTGTCCAGCTTATTGGAACTGTCAATGCACCTGTCAAGTGTCAAAATCACTTGACAAGGAGGCCAAGTGTAAAGAAGTCTTCTCAAAGGAAGCTGTAAAGAGGACCTGCCAAAGGGAGCTGTCAAGCTATCAAGGCATTTAAAAGCCCTGCCCTTTAAGTCTTTGAAAGAAATCCACAAAGTATTTTTAAAATCTTGTTATTAAAAGAATGTGTACATTTGAATTAAAATGTTTTGTAAGGCTTTATTTGGTTGAAGAATGTGAATTAAATAAATGAAATTTTGTGAATGAGAGTTTCAATATAGTTAAGTCTACAATAGACGCTTAGATATGAGGCGTGTTGGCATGGAAGGTGCAAGGACAAAAGGATGGGGGGTGGGATGGCATAAATTGACACAAAGTTGACATAAGAGCTATAAAGGGCCCGGGGCGGGCAGAGGGAGGGGTGGTTAAGGGGCATGGCTTGTCATGGAGGGTGGGTGGAATTCATTGCCACAGGAAGTAATTGATGGAAATGACTTAGGTGTTTTCAAAAGGAAACTAGATGAATACCTGAGACAATGGGCAGGATTTTCCCTGTGTACTTCTAAATCCCACTATCAGGCTCAGACTGGGGGCAGAACTTCACATTGTGTGGGAAACAATCGTTCATTATGATTTTCCAAGACAGAAGCCAATTACTGGCCAGAGAGCAGGCTCACCATCTCAAAGCTGGATGATCAGAGAACTTCCAGCATAAAAGTAGCAACATGACAGGGAAGTGAGGGAGAGGGTGGACCAAAATAGAATTGTCATCTCTCTCACTCTTTAAAACTTTAAGCTAAAAATGGCCATTGTAGTCAGGCCACCAAAATCGGGCTCAAAATGCTGAAAGTCAGAGGTGAGTTAGATTGAAGGGTAGGAGATTTGAGCGCAGTAGAAAAATTAACAGCTAGTTGGTCGGAATGGTTTGTTTTTGTGTTTTTATGCTGTCAAATTATTAGACACTTCCATTAAAAGGCAAAGTAATTTCATACAAATGTGTTGCGCGTTTGGCTGATATTATCTCTAACAGCAAATTCTAGGCTTTAATCACAAAATATAAACAGTACAATGCTAAAATGACTTGATGGCACTGGAGCAAAGCCTTACATTAATCAGAAAGTGACTGGTGGCTCTACCTTGACTGATTTGCCATCCTGTGCTTCTGGAGCTGGGACATTAGCCTCCTAAACTAAAAGGTATATTTAAAGAACTGTCAAATAGATATCGCCAAAATCATTGGGGATTCAGCCCAACTAATCTGCTGATGTTTATACTATTCCTTCTCAATGTGTTTCCAATGAGCCTTCTTCATTTAGATCGGTCACAAGCCAGGGTCTCCAATGTGTCGGAGGATATGTTTGACCTGTTCAGGGGTGCTTTGAAGGAATTACTAAAGCATTTCCGTGCTCCTCCTGCCAGTCTCCTGCCACAAATGTGTGCTGAGTAGAGCTGTTGCTTCGGGTGTCTGGTGTCAGGCAGGTGAATGACATGCTCCACCCAGCAGAGCTGATTTTCGATGCTAGACCTGTTAGCTTAGGAGAGGATGCTGCAGTTGGACTGCCTTTCCTACCATCTGATTTGGAGGATCTTGCAACGGCACGGCTGGTGGTATTTCTGCAATGCTTTGAGATGCCTGCTGTAGGTTGTCAAAGACTTCGAAGCATATAGGAGTGCGGTTATCACTGCTACCCAGTAAACTGTTACTTTCACCTTGGGTCTGAGATCCTGCTCCTTAAATCCTCTTTCTCTCAATTGGCTGAAGACCATTTTCCTCACTCCAATACTGCATCTCGCCTGCAGACCAAATTACCCACAGTCATGGAGATAACCTACAGGACAGATGGGAACATGTTCAATCTACACGGCCTTCAATTTAAAACCAAACCCACTCAAATCTCGGACATAGAGCTTCAGTGTGTAGATGATGCTTGTGTGCATGTTCACTCAGAAACTGAGCCATGGGTCATTTCCTGAAGTGTATGTGAAAATGGGCCTTTCACTGAACACCTGATAAAGTAAAGTCCTCTTCCAACCAACTCCCACAGCAAAACACCTCCCCATCAAATAATATTAATGGTGTGATCCCGGAAATCGTGGACTATTTTCTGTATCTTGGGAGTCTCCTCTCGGCGAAGGCAAGCATAGAAGACAAAACTCATCATCACCTCCAATGTGCCAACTCAGCTTTTGGTTGACTGAGGAAAAGAGTAATAATACCTAAATGGTGCGTCAACTCTGTTGATAATTGGCATGGAGAGAGAAAGGAAGCAGACCAAGGGCAAGATATAAGGGGCCTTTTCTCGCAAAGAAATGGCACTGTTACAAATAGTTTTTTTTAAATACTCAGATCATGAGAATTACTTCAGACCACTCAATATTTGACGCTTCGATAACCCAGTAAAAGATGTAGGTCAGACAAAAACAAGCCATGCTGACTCCAACTGTTGTCATACCTCATTAATCTTACTCATGTTGATGGACATTATATGATGATAGGATTGCTGATTAAGCAACTTAGCATGCTTTGATTCAGAAAGACAGTAGTATTGAGAAAAATGTCTTTCTTAGTCATGTAGACTGCTCCGTGACATTGAAATGGAAAACAATTTTAACAGAGATGCCTGAAGGTAAATCATTTAATGAACTGTTCTGTAAAGCAGTGATTCTATGGTTTATTAGCACCCAATTCAGCATATCTTCTGATATGTAACAACATCCATTTGTATTTATATAGCACCTTTAACATCCAAAGGTTCTTCACAGGAGCATTATAAAACTAAGTATAGCTCACCGAGCCACACAGGGAGATATTAGGTCAGATGACCAAAAGCTTAGGCAAAGAGATCAGGTTTAATAAAATTAAAGAAGGCATGCGAAGTAGAGGTGAAGAGGCTCGAAGAGGGAATCCCAGAATTTGGGACCTAGGCAGCTGAAAGTATGGCCGCCAATGGTGGAGCAATTATAATTGGGGTGCACAAGAGGCCAGAATTAGAGGAGTGCAGATATCGAAGATGGTTGTGAGTTTGGAGGAGATTACAGGGAGTCAAAGATGAAAATTTTAAAATGCAGATATAGCTTGAATGGGAGCATTTATAGATTTTTTAAAAAATTATTTCCAATTAAGGGGCAATTTAGCGTGGCCTATCCGCCTAGACTGCACATCTTTGGGTTGTGGGGATGAGACCCACGCAGTCATGGGGAGATGTGCATACTCCACACAGACAGTGACCCGGGGCCGGGATCGAACCCGGGTCCTCGGCGCTATGGGGCAGCAGTGCTAACCATTGTGCCACCTTGCCACCCGGGAGCATTTAGAGATTAGCAAGCCCAGATGCGATATGGGAATGGGACTTGCCGCAAGTTATGCCACAGGCAGCCGAGTTTTGGATGACTTCAAAGTTTATGGAGTTAGAATGTGATAGACCAGCCAGGAGTGCATTGGAATAGTTGAATCGAGAGATAATATCGGGTTTCAGCAACAGATGAGCCGATACAGGGGCAAATTGAAGCAATGTGACAAAGGTTGAAATAGGCAGCCTTGGAGATGGCATGAATATGAGGTTGGAAGCTCATTTCAGGACCAAATGTGACACCAAGGTTGAGAGTCTAGCTTAATCGCAGAGTAGTGCCAGGGATGGAGTCAGTGGTGAGGGTATAGAGTTTGGAGCAGAGACCAAAAACAATAGCTTCGGTCTTCCCGATTTACTTGGAGGGAATTTCTGCTCATCCAGTACTGGATGTCAGATAAGCAGTCTGGTAATTTGGCAAGATTGGAGGAGTCGGAAGAGGCAGTAATGATGTAGGGCTGCGTGTCACCAGCATACATGTGAAAACTGACACTGTTTCTTTGGATGATGTCACCAAGAGGCAGCATGTGGATGATAAACAGAAGAGGGCCAAGGACTGATCCCTGTAGGTCACCACAGGTGACGGAGCAGGAAAAAAAACACTACAGGTCCAAAATACCCATCCTCTCCATAAACCCCCTCAGCTCCCTCGCCATCGTACTCTACCCATTGACCTGGGGCTCGACCTATCGACCCTCAGCTCCAGGACACAGTTAAAATCTCCTCCCATGATCAACTGGTGTGCCGCCAAATCCGGAATCGCTGCCAGCAGCCCCTCATAAAACCCACATCATCCCAATTTGGGGCACACACATTTACTAACACTACCGGTCCCCCTTCCAATACCCCACTCACAATCACATATCTCCCACCTGGATCCCTCACCTCCTTCAGACTCACAAATCCCATTTTTTTGCTCATTAAAATCACCACTCTCCTCGATTTTGAATCAAACCCCGAGTGAAAAACCTGCCCGACCCACCCCTTCCTTAACCTAACCTGGTCCTTCACACGGAGATTATCTCCTGCAGAAATACCACCCCGCTTTCAAGCTCCTGAGGTGCATGAACACCCATGACCTTTTAACCGGCCCATTCAGTCCCCAGAAGTTCCATGTTACCAGCCTTACCGGAGGCTTACGCCTCAATCCCCTTTACCGTCTCGTCATCTTCCCTACTTCCCGCCTCCTTAATTCCACCCTATAACTAGCCCATCCCAGATGGCCCCTTTCTCCGTACCATGTCATCTCTCACCCCCTGCCACATCCCGGCAACTTCCCCCCTCTTTCCCTCTTCCCCTCCGCCCCCCCCCCCCCCCCCCTCACTACTGGCCACCCCTCTCGGCCTTCTCCCCCACCGCCTTACTTCCGTTCACCAACATAACCTGCTAGTGCGGCCTCCCCTGCCCAAAGGCACCTCCCAATGACCTCCCCCCCCCCCCCCCCCCCCACCCCACGCATTTCAGCTCAAGGAAGAAGGCTCCCTGCTGACCTTACTCTCCCTCACCCAAACAAGGACTTCTCCTGAACTCCAGGCAGACTTCTCCAAAAGCAAACAAACAAATGTTAAGCACAAACAGTCCCATAAAATAGGGGGGATTGGAACATCCATCTCCACAAATGTTTCACTCCGACAGCTCCTTACAATCTCAACATTAAAGAGCAAACTCCCCACCACGCAAAAAAAGACGAAAATCCCCCATTCCCTACATCCACTTTAAACATGCTCCCGACCATTTTGAAGTGCCAGCACCCCGGTTCCCAAGCACTGTCCGCTCAGTTCTCCCGCAGTTTATGCTCCTTAGTGAAGTATTCAGCCGCTTCTGGGGTCTCAAAATCTGGTAACCAGCAGACATTCCACTCCCGGGGGAAACTACTCCTCCAACATTCACTGAAGCCTTTTCATCAAAATTCCACCCAGTATTGGGTAAAAAGAGCTCTTTTCTGTGACTTTAAGCAGGAGCTGCCCTGTATGTGACCACTCACTCCATGGTCACAACCGGAAGTCATTGGAGCAGGAAGAGAAGCCATTGCAAGTCATTCTCTGGCTACAATTAGCTGGATAAGATTTGAACCACACGAGAGCAGTCCCAACCAGCTGGACAACAATGGAGAGGCATAGGAGGAATATGGTGTGTGTAATGGCATCAGAGCTGCATACAGGCCGCGAAGGGCACGGAGGGAAAGTTCACATTTGTCACAGTAAGATGTCATCGGTGA
The DNA here is from genome assembly GCF_047496885.1 of Scyliorhinus torazame. Taxonomy (NCBI): domain Eukaryota; kingdom Metazoa; phylum Chordata; class Chondrichthyes; order Carcharhiniformes; family Scyliorhinidae; genus Scyliorhinus; species Scyliorhinus torazame. The sequence continues at coordinate 139,855,505 of NC_092722.1, read as the reverse complement.
CTTAGCTATAAGAGCTGCTTTGTTACTGTAGCATGGGTGGAAACCTGATTGGAGGGATTCAAACATGGGGTTCTGGGAAAGATGGGAATGGAATTGGGAGGAACCAGCATGTTTTGGAGAGGAAAGGGAGGTTTTTTGAAAAGAGAAATGAAGGTGGCAGATTTAAAGAAGAGAGGGACAACACCTGAAGAGAACCATTCACAATATCGGCTAACATGATCAATGGTGTCCACTTCACAGTGACTGCCAAACTTGTCCAGGATAGTCTGAAACTTTGTCTTGTCCTGGCTTTCGGTGAATTGAAAAGAGTTGAAAAGAGTTGACGAGCTTGATGGCTTGATCTCCTGCTGTTGAGAGGAGAAGCGCGATCTTCCTTGCATCAGACGCATCCACGAGGTCTGAAGCTTCGATGTACAGCAGAAACCTTTGCTTGAATGTCCGCCAGTTGGCACTGAGATTGCCGGAGGTCCTGAGCTGGTGAGGAGCCTGAATCTTCTCCATGATGCAGGGATACATTCGCTGGTCATCACGGAACGGACTGAGGTAAACCACCTAGATTAAGCAGTCTCCTGGTAGCATGTCGTGTTGTGTACTCTGGGATAACACAGGCTGCAACTGGATGCAGCTTTAACCAACAGATACTCCAGACCTTGAAGTTAGTTCAATCTGATTATTGAACCAGTAGCACAGTTAGCACAGTTCTCTATGAGTTCGACTCTCTGCTAACCTAAGTGTGGTTACTCTGATGACTGAACCAGACTAGCTCTTAGCCACGTGCTGGAGGTGTCATACTGTACATACACCCTGACTCACTCTGTAGATGTTCATCAGCGGAAAGAGGCGGAGTGTGAGCGCCTGGTGCCTTTTGTAGTGAGATACCATCCCTGAGTGTCCTGCCTGCTCATTGGTCATGTCCTGTTCTCTGTGTTCATTAGCTGCCTGTCTGTGCCTGTCTGTATATCATTATCTGCATGTCTGCATATCATGACATTCAGGACAAGGGCAAGAAGGAGTATTAAAAGATGTTTGGCAAAGTGATCTAGTGGAAGGGCGGCTCATGGCAGAGGCAGCTGATCAGAATGTCTCGACCTTAGTGACAAAGAAGATACTAGTTAGCATTATTACAAGGGACTTATTTTGCTGATTGTCAGGAGGAATTATAGCAAAATTATTCAGATTTGCTGTTTGAATTTATGTTAGAGATCAGGCTATTGGTTTATTGACAGTAAAATTAATACACAGGATATAGATTGTCAGATATAAAACTCAGCAGATTAATAAAAGGTATCTATTTTTCTGGAATGACATAATCCTCATCTTCATTAATAGATTAGGTCAGAAAGACTCTTGGGGCAGGGGAACACAATGGGCGCATGTCAACAGTTAGTGCTGTTTTGGGCGCATTTGGTGAGGTGTTTCCCAATGGCTGAAGCGTCGAGAATAACCCCATTATTGAAAGGTACTTTGCGTTCCTTTTGGCCTCCAGGGGTTTCTCCCCATTGAGACCACACTGAGGCAGCATTTCTCCTTGTTGTAGGTGAGGTTGAATTTTTGGGCGGTTTGGAGAACTCTGTGGAGGTTGGCGTCGTGGTCCTGCTGATCATGGCCGCAGATGGTTACATTGTCCAAGTACGGAAACGTGGCCTGCAGCCCGTTCTGGTCCACCATTCGATCCATTGCTCGTTGGAACACCAAAACCCCGTTTGTGACGCCAAAGGGGACCCGGAGGAAATGGAAAAGGCGGCCATCTGCCTCAAACACTGTGTAGTGGCGGTCCTCCGGGCGGATTGGGAGCTGGTGATATGCAGACTTCAGATCTACCGTAGAAAACACGCGGTATCTGATTTACCATGTCTGCAATCCGGGGAAGGGGGTACGCATCGAGTTGCGTAAAGCGGTTAATGGTCTGACTGTAATCAACCACCATCCGTAACTTTTCCCCAGTCTTGACGACCATCACCTGAGCTCTCTAGGGGCTATTGCTGGCTTCTATGACCCCTTCCCGCAAGAGACGCTGGACCTCAGACCAAATGAACGTCCTGTCCTGCATACTATACTGCCTGCTTCTGGTGGCTATTGGCCTACAATCGGCGGTGAGGTTCGCAAAAAGAGGGGGAGGGTCGATTTTTATGGGTCGCGAGGCTGCATATGGTGAGCGGAGGCAGGTGCCCCCCGAATGTAAGAGGAGAGGAGCGCAGCGGTCTGGGAGCACATGTAGTTTAAAATTAGCATACTCAGCACCCTGTATCGCTAGGGTTCCAGTAGTGCACCCTTGGATTTGCACTGAGTGCGACCCAGAGGCGAGGGAGATAGTTTGTCACGTCGGGAATATTGGGAGCGAACAACATCTTACCATGTCCAGGTGAATGAAGCTCTCTGTGCTCCCGGAGTCGAAAAGGCAAGGTGTCTCATACCCGTTTACCCGCACGGCCATCATGGAGCTCCGGAGATGCTTCAGTCACGACTGGTCCAGGGTGACTGCGCTGAGCTGGGGGTAGCCAATGGCGTGATCGGAGGTGCTGGGGAGGCCCCGCGATGGCTGCTGTCCATGTCGTTCATACATCTCGGGCGGTGTAGCAGATGGCGGCCAAGATGGCGGCCCCGTTGGTCAAGCGTGGCGGGCGGTGAGGACGATGGCGTCCAAGATGGCGGCCCCCATGGATCGCACGTGGCCGGCCGCGTGGGGGAGGATGGCCAAGATGGCGGCTCCCATGAGTCGCACGTGTTGTGCGGAGGCGGAGTCGGCAGACACGCTGCCACTTTGCGGGGTCTGCGGGCCTGTGGGTCTGTGGATCGGGTCTGTGAGTTTGAGTTCTCAGACCTGGCCAGGCAGACCTTGGCGAAGTGTCCTTTTCGCCCGCAGTTACTACAGTTCACGTTGCGGGACGGGCAGTGCTGTCGGGGGTGTTGGGACTGGCCGCAAAAATAGTGGGCGGCCGGGCGGCACAAGCCTGGGGTAGTCTCTGGTCGAGGGCCCACGAGGGGGTCGCGTGATTGGCCGGGAACACAGTAAGGCTCTGAAACGCAACCTCCAGAGAGGTAGCTAGTGTTACCGTGTCCCCCAGGTCCTGGGCCCCTTTTTCGCGCAGGCGCTGTCTTACATAGTTCGATCGGACCCCCGCCACGTAAACGTCTCGGAAAGCGCGCTTCATATGCTGAGTGGCCGTAACGGCCTTGTAGTTACAGTTGAGCGCGAGGGCTTTGCGGTCGCGTAGGTAATCATCTAACGACTCCCCGGGGCGCTGGCGGTGAGTGGTGAAGATGTGTCGCGAGTAGACCTCATTCACGGGCCGTACATATATGCGTTCGAGTAGTGCGAGGGCCTCTGTATAGGACGCGGCGCCGTCGAGCTGGACAGAAATACGATGGCTCACCCGTGCATGGAGAATTCTCAGTTTTTGTTTGTCAGTGACGGATGGCGTAGATAACGCGGCGAGATAGGCCTTGAAGCATCAAAGCCAGTCTCTCACCTCCATGGCCTGTGGATTGAGTTCCAGTCTATCAGGTTTGAGGGCTGATTCCATAGTAGTATTTCAAGCTGATTAAATTGATGCGACCATCAATACACTGAGAGACACGTTGAGAAGTAAACCGTGGTTTTAATCAGCTTGCAAATGAGCCTGCCTGTGACCGGTACAACAATGAAATGCGGCCCCGCAGGTCAGCTGCCTTTATACTTCCTGTAAGGGGTGTAGCCATGGGCGAGCCCGTACATGCCCCGACATATCCCCCTGTGGGTGAAGCCGTACAATGGCCCATAGGTGGAGCCCACAGGGTTAAAATCATAACGTAAGACGATACAGCAGTAACATGATATCACAGTGCACTGGTGAATTAACAGTAGTTCCATTCACCACACGAGGCACTCCACAAGAAATGGCAGGAGCGGTTCGAGGAGATGGAGAATCGGTCGAGGCGGAAGAACTTGCGGATTCTGGGCCTCCCGGAGGGGTTCGAGGGGCCGGACATGGGGGCCTATGTGGTCACCATGTTGAACTCACTGATGGGAGCGGGGTCCTTCCAAGGGCCCATGGAGCTGGAAGGGGCCCATAGAGTGCTGGCGAGGAGGCCCAAGGCTAACGAGCCTCCGCGGTCGGTGCTGGTGCGGTTTCATCGGTTCGCTGATCGGGAGTGTGTGCTCAGGTGGGCCAAGAAGGAGATGAGCAGCAGGTGGGAGAACGCGGAGGTTCGAATATACCTGGACTGGAGTGCAGAGGTGGCAAAGAGGAGGGCCGGGTACAATCGAGCGAAGGCGCTGCTGCTCAGGAAGGGGGTGAAGTTTGGCATGTTGCGGCCCGTGCGACTGTGGGTCATCTACAAGGACCGGCACCATTATTTTGAGTCTCCGGAGGAGGCGTGGGCCTATGTTCAGGCAGAGAAGTTGGACACAGATTGAGTGTCGGGTTGGGCGTTTGGGGATTGCGGTTGATATGTTAATTTTTGAGGGGGGTCCTTTGCTCTTGTTTTTTTCTTTCTGGTTTGGTGAGGGTGGTTAGGGCGGGTTGGGCACTGTTTTGGGTTGGTCGGGGGGGCTCTTGGAGGGGGGTAAGCAAATGGAACAGGGGTGGATGGCCGGCAGTGTGATGGGGCCCCGTGGGGGAGGGGGAGGCCCGAGTCGGGGATGAGGGGACTGGGCCTGTAAAAGGAACTGCATCAGAGGTGGCGGGGCCGGGTAGGTGGTAAGCGCGGGCTTTTTCCCGCACTGAAGACGGGAGGGGGCGGGGCCGGGGCAGGGAAGCGAGGGTTGTTTCCCGCGCTTGGGATGGAAGGGGGACGTGGAGAGCCTACGGATGGGGAATGGAAGAGGAGGGTGTGTCACACAATGGGAGGAGTCGAAGGAGAGGTGGGAGTGGCCGGGGTCAGCAGGAGTCAGCTGACTTGCGGAAGTGCAATGGGGGCAGTAAAGCAGCTAGGAGGGTTCCTAGCTGGGGGGGGGAATCGAGTTGCTGCTGCTATGGTCAAGGGGGAGCTGGAGCGAGTGGGGGGGGGGTCGAGATGGGGGTCTGCCGCCGTGTGGAACGGGATGGGCGTGGGGTGCGGGCGCGTGGCTGGCCAAGGAGGGGTTATGGCTAGTCGGCGGGGGAGGGGGCGGGTAGTCCCCTGACCCGGCTGATAACCTGGAATGTAAGGGGACTGAACGGGACGATCAAGCGGGCCAGCGTGTTCGCGCACCTGAAGGGGCTGAAGGCGGATGTGGTCATGCTCCAGGAGACACACCTGAAGGTGGCAGACCAGGTAAGATTGAGGAAAGGGTGGGTAGGTCAGGTGTTTCATTCGGGGCTGGATGCCAAAAATCGAGGGATGGCGATCTTGGTGGGAAAGAAAGTGTCGTTCGAGGCGTCGAGCATTGTGGCTGACAATGGCGATAGGTACGTAATGGTTAGTGGTAAGCTGCAGGGAGAGAGGGTGGTACTGGTCAACGTGTACGCCCCGAACTGGGACGATGTGGGTTTTATGCGGCGCATGTTGGGTCGGATCCCAGATCTGGAAGTGGGGGGGCTGATAATGGGGGGAGACTTCAATACGGTGTTGGATCCGGCACTGGATCGCTCCAGGTCTATGGCGGGTAGGAAGCCGGTGGCGGCTAAGGTGCTGAGGGGGTTTATGGACCAGATGGGAGCGGTGGACCCTTGGAGATTTGCAAGGCCGGGGGCGAGGGAATTTTCATTCTTCTCACATGTCCATAAGGCTCATTCCCGGATCGACTTTCTTATTTTGAGCAGGGCGCTGATAGCGAGAGTAAAGGATACTGAGTACTCGGCGATAGCCATTTCGGACCACACCCCGCATTGGGTGGACTTAGAGCTGGGGGAGGAGAGGGACCAGCGCCCGCTGTGGCGTTTGGAGGTGCGGCTGTTGGCGGACGAGGAGGTGAGTGAGCGGGTCTGAGGAAGCATAGAGAGGTACCCGGAGGCCAACGATAACGGGGAGGTCCGAGTGGGGATGGTATGGGAGGCTCTGAAGGCGATGGTTAGGGGAGAGCTGATCTCCATTAGGGCCCACAAGGAGAGGAGGGAGCAGAGGGAGAGGCTGGGGGGGGAGATGGTGAGGGTAGACAGGAGGTATGCGGAGGTGCCTGAGGAAGGATTGTTGAGGAAGAGACGCAGCCTCTAGGCCGAATTCGACCTGGTGACCACCAGGAAGGCGGAGGTGCAGTGGAGGAAGGCCCAGGGGGCGATTTACGAGTATGGGGAAAAGGCAAACTGGATGCTGGCTCATCAGCTTCGGAAGCGGGACGCAGCTAGGGAGATCGGGGGACTTAAGGACAGGGGAGGGAGTGTGGTGCGGAGTGGGGATGGCATCAATGGGGTCTTCAGGGACTTTTATGAGGAATTGTATCGGTCCAAGCCCCCACTGGAGGAGGGAGGGATGGGCCGCTTCCTGGACCAATTGAGGTTTCCGAAGGTGGAGGGGGGACTGGTGGCGGGATTGGGGGCCCCAATTGGGCTGGAGGAGCTGACCAAAGGGATAGGGAGCATGCAGGCGGGGAAGGCACCGGGGCCGGACGGTTTCCCGGTCAAATTCTATAAAAAATATATGGACCTGTTGGGCGGGTTGCTAGTTCGGACCTTTAATGAGGCAAGGGAGAGGGGGGCTTTGCCCCCGACGATGTCCCGGGCACTGATCTCCTTGATCCAGAAGCGGGACAAGGATCCCCTGCAGTGTGGGTCTTACAGGCCAATTTTGTTGCTAAACGTAGATGCAAAGGTGCTGGCGAAGGTCTTAGCCATGAGGATTGAAGATTGGGTGCCACAGGTCATCCACGAAGACCAGACGGGGTTCGTGAAGGAGAGGCAGTTGAACGCGAATGTGCGGAGGCTTCTGAACGTTATCATGATGCCGGCGAGGGAGGCGGAGGCGGAGATAGTGGTGGCGATGGCCGCTGAGAAAGCCTTCGATAGGGTAGAGTGGGGGTACCTGTGGGAGGTGCTGAAGAGGTTTGGGTTTGGGGAGGGGTTTGTCAGGTGGGTCAGGCTGTTGTTTGAGGTCCCGATGGCGAGTGTGGCCACGAACAGGAGGAGGTCTGAGTACTTTAGGTTGCACCGAGGGACGAGGCAGGAGTGTCCCCTGTCCCCCCTGCTCTTCGTACTGGCGATTGAACCCCTGGCTATGGCACTGAGGGAGTCGAGGAACTGGAGGGGGTTGGTGCGGGGTGGGGAGGAGCATAGGGTGTCGCTCTATGCGGACGACTTGCTGTTATATGTGGCGGACCCGGTGGGGGGAATGCTGCCCCGAAATGAGGTAATGAGGATCCTCAGGGAATTCGGGGATTTCTCGGGGTACAAGCTCAACATGGGGAAGAGCGAGCTGTTCGTAGTTCTCCCAGGGGACCAGGAGAGGGGGATTGGCGAGCTCCCACTAAAAAGGGCGGAGAGGAGCTTCAGGTATTTGGGGGTTCAGGTGGCCAGGAACTGGGGGGCCCTGCATAGGCTTAATTTTACAAGGCTGGTGGAGCAAATGGAGGAGGAGTTCAAGAGGTGGGACGCCTTGCCGCTGTCCTTGGCGGGTAGGGTGCAGTCAATCAAAATGACGGTGCTCCCAAGGTTTTTGTTCATTTTCCAGTGCCTCCCCGTATTTATCCCAAAGGCCTTTTTTAGGCGGGTCAACAGGAGTATAATGGGGTTTGTGTGGGCATGAGGGACTCCAAGGGTGAGAAGGGTGTTCCTGGAGCGGAGTAGGGATGGGGGGGGGGGACTGGCGCTGCCCAACCTCTGTGAGTACGACTGGGTCGCCAATGTGACGATGTTGCGCAAGTGGGTGATGGAGGGGGAGGGGGCTGCATGGAAGAGGCTGGAGACGGCGTCTTGAGTGGGTACGAGCCTGGGGGCGCTGGCAACGGCGCCGCTGCCGCTCTCTCCAAGGAGCTATACCACGAGTCCGGTAGTGGCGGCTGCCCTCAAAATCTGGGGGCAGTGGATGCGGCACATGGGGTAAGTTGGGGCCTCGGTGTGGACCCCAATACGGGGAAACCACCGGTTCGTCACAGGGAGGACAGGTGGAGAGTTTTCGGGGTGCCACAGGGCAGGGATACGAAAGTTGGGAGACAAGTTTGTGGACAGGAAGTTCGCGAGCTTGGGTGAGCTGGAGGAGAAGTACGGGCTCCCCCCGGGGAACACCTTCAGGCACTTACAGGTAAGGGCAGGTGGCAGGTGGTGGAATTCCCGCGGCTGCTGCGACACACAGTACAGGACAGGGTGCTCACGGGGGAGTGGGCGGGAGTGGGGAAGACCTCGGAAACTTACCAGGTGATGCAGGAGGAGCAGAAGGCCGCGGCGGTGGAGGTGAAAGGTAAGTGGGGGGAGGAGTTGGGAGAGGAGATCGAAGAGGGGACGTGGGCAGATGCCCTAGGGAGGGTGAACACTTCCTCTTCATGCGCGAGGCTCAGCCTCATACAGTATAAGGTGCTGCACAGGGCACACATGACCGGGACAAGGATGAGTTGGTTTTTTGGGGTTGAGGACAGGTGTGTTAGGTGCTCAGGGAGCCCAGCAAACCACACCCATATGTTCTGGGCATGCCCAGCGCTGGAGGAATTTTGGAAGGGCGTAGCGAGGACGGTGTCGGGGGTGGTAGGATCCAGGGTCAAGCCGGGCTGGGGGCTCGCAATATTTGGGGTGGCAGAGGAGCCGGGAGTGCAGGAGGCGAAAGAGGCCGGTATTCTGGCCTTTGCGTCCCTGGTAGCCCGGCGGAGGATTCTTCTTCAGTGGAAGGACGCGAGGCCCCCAAGCGTGGAATCCTGGATCAACTATATGGCGGGGTTTATTAAGTTGGAGAGGGTGAAATTCGCCTTGAGAGGGTCGGTACAAGGGTTCTTCAGGCGGTGGCAACCGTTCTTAGACTTCCTGGCAGAACGGTAGACATTGGTCAATGGCAGCAGCATTGCGGGGGGGTTATTTTATTTTTGTTTATTTACACTGGGGGATCTGAGGGGGTGTATATATTTGCTATGTTGGCTTTGTGTTAAGTTGGGGTGTTAATTTATTATTTATGTACAGGGGGTATGGAGGGTTGTTTTTTTTAACTGTGTTTTGTATTTAACCCTGTTGGGTTCCTTTTTATTTTGTTATTGATATTCTGTGAAAACTTTAATCAAAATTATTATTTTTTTAAAAATAGAAACAATTTATGCAATCTCAACTGGATATAGGACAGCATGCTGGCCAAGTATGTTATTGCCTCATTGTGATGCTCCACAAAGTTATTTACTCATTTGAGGCCTTGATCCTTCATTTTTAAAGTTCTAATCATTAACTGCAGAAGGCATCAAACAGCAGGCAGGTTGGCTGTTCGCCACTTAGAGCTCACCGAGTCCGGGGTGAGAGAGGGAGTCCGAGAAACACTCGAAGCTAAGAAAATATTGCCTTCGATGGAAAGAGAAAATAAAAATCTTTCTTCACTTCTATTCATCCAGTTTCAAACACACAAAACTTCATGGCCAGTTGTAATAGCAATCTATTTGGATCTGTACCATCTCACATTGCTTGATTTACTGATGCTATTCAAGGAGAATATAATTAGAAATAAGATGATTCCAGGAATCAGAAAAGTACATGATAATGAAAAACCGAGTTTGCCTTACTTAGAAGCAAAGCGGCTTGTAGTAATCAAATTTAAATTTTCAAGGTCATCCAAAGAACTGAAAAGGTTGATCCAGGCAGATTATTCACTATGGTAAAGGCTACAAATGCCTGAATCACAAGTTAAAAATAAGAAAGGAAATTAGACAGAACTATAAACTGGGTGTTACAACTGGGTTCAACAGAAACAACGACTTGTATTTATACTGTATATTTTACTTGATAAAACACCGGGGTCACTTCAGAGGAGTGAAAGAAATTTGGCACTGAGTAACAGGAGAGATATTGGAGCAGATGATCAACAGCTTGGTTAAAATAAGTAGACTTTGAAGAGCAACTTAAAGGAGGAAAGAATGGTACAGAAGTAGAGCGGCGTCGGGAATTCGAGAGCTTAGGACCTTGCCGATTGAATAATGGTGTGATTAAAATCAAGTTTCTCAAGAGGCCAGAGTTAGGGGGGATCAGGTGTGCATAGGATTACACAGGGAGGAGTCTCAAGAGGAGCCTGAATGTTTCTGTACCATATATGCATACCTGCTCACCCCCAACTCTGGCCTTCCACTGCCAAGGTCGTGCTTTTTAACTTGTGCCTAACTTCTGTTACTCTTTCAGCATGTTCTCCTCCATGTTCCTGCCTACAGTTTTGTGCACTTTTGGAGACCCTGGTGATCTTTAAAAATTGCAGAGACCTGAATGTGGAAGTCCCACCCCATTACTGCCGGGGACGGGGCAGGAAATGGGGGTAGAATATGACTCACACATGTGGGAAACCCAAACTCAGTAGGGCCATTTGAACTCAGTGCTGGCAAACACCATGTTCAATGTAACTAGGACCTTATTCCAGTGTGTGAGTTACAAAGTTTTCGAGTAGACGTAAATGTTCATGAAGGACGGATAAGGTGTGTAGCACTGACAAGCTGTAAAGTTATTTAAATAGCTTGCCCTTTAAAATTTAAAACAACTGTCTTCCTGTGTCTGAGAGTTGAAAAGATCTATGTCAACAGTTACAATGCTATTTGCCGACACAATTTGATATGCTATAGTTATAGCATTATTACTGCTTCACTGATTTCCGCATCACAGTGGGGAGGTACAAATTCACAAATTGACAGCTCAAGGTGATTATTAAATGATGCAGTGTCTATGATTGGGGTTCTGAACACAAATAATTTTTTTATTGAAGATTAGATACTTGAGGCAATTTAAATATATTGAACTGGCTTTCATGAATGAGCGTTTCTATACAGAGAATTTTTAACGACATATGTAGATCTTTATTTTGTTCCATCCGAGCATGGTGCCTGGGGTATGAACATGGTGGATACTGGGTGAGTTGGCATGTAGGGTGTAAGGGCATAGGGTGGTGGGTCGAGGCTATGAAATAGACTAGTTGACATGGGCGATATGGATTCATGGGTTGAGTGAGGGGCTTGGGCTGACATGTATGAGCATGGGGAGTGGGTAGAGGGGGATGTAAAGGGTGAGGATTGGAGGGCCAAATGTTTAAGAGAACAGCTGTGACACTGTCTTGTAGAACCTTATAAACATCACAACTCAAAACTCAGCAGCCCCTCTGGTTGCTGCTCCTTTTTGTTTTAAAATAAACATTTTATTGAGATATCTTTTTTGGCATTGTAACAGCAGCAATATAACAATGTACATAAAAATATAAACATAGTGCAAATACCACCTCCCTCCCCACAGGTCCCACTATTAATTAACCCCCTAATCTATGCTAACCTAGCCCCCTCCCCCGCCCCCTTCTGCTGACGGTTAATTCTCTGTGAAGAAGTCGATGAATGGTTGCCACCTCCAGGTGAACCCTAACAGTGACCCTCTCAAGGCGAACTTAATTTTGTCCAGGCAGAGAAAGCCAGCCATATCCGATAGCCAGGTCTCCGACTTTGGGGGCCTTGAGTCCCTCCATGCTAGTAATATCCGCCTCCGAGCTACCAGGGAAGCAAAGACCAGAACGTCTGCCTCTTTCTCTTCTTGGATTCCCGGATCCTGCAACACCCCGAAAATCGCCACCTCTAGACTCAATGCCACCCTTGTATTTAATACCTTGGACATGATGTCAGCAAACTCCTGCCAAAATCCCCTCAGCTTTGGACATGCCCAGAACATGTGGACATGGTTCGCTGGTCCTCCCGCACACTTTGCGCACCTATCTTCCACCCCAAAGAATCTGCTCATCCGGGCCACTGTCATGTGCGCCCAGTGCACGACCTTGAATTGAATCAGGCTGAGTCTGGCACATGTTGCGGTTGCGTTGACTCTACTCAACGCGTCCGCCCAGAGGCTCTCCTCTATCTCTCCCCCCCCCCCCAGCTCCTCCTCGCACATTTGCCTCAGCTCCTCGGTCTGCGTCTCCTCTGATCCCATAAGCTCCTTATAAATGTCAGAAATGCTCCCCTCACCTATCCATCCTCTAGAAACCACCCTATCTTGAATTCCCTTAGCGGCAGGAGTGGGAAGGGTGATACTTGTCTACGCAGAAATTCCCGCACCTGCAGACATCGAAATTTGTTTCCCCCCGACAATGCAAACTTCTCCTCCAGGGCCCTCATACTCGGAAAGCTCCCCTCTATAAACAAGTCCCCCATCCTCTCAATTCCCGCTCTCCGCCATATTCGGAACTCCCCGTCCATCCTCCCCGGGGCAAACCGGTGATTATCGCAGATTGGGGACCAAACCGATGCTCCCACTGCTCCCACATGTCTCCTCCATTGCCCCCAGACTCTCAAGGCCGCCACAACCACGAGGCTGGTGGAGTACCGCGCCGGCAGGAACGGCAGAGGCGCGGTTACCAGTGCCCCCAAACTTGTGCCCATGCAAGAAGCCGCCTCCATGTGCACCCATGCCGAACCCCGCCCCCCCCCCCCCCCCCCCCCCCCCGCCGGTCACCAGCCACTTCCTAATCATGGCTATGTTAGCCGCCCAGTAATAATTGCTCAAGTTCGGCAGCGCCAGCCCAACCTCTCCCCGACTCCGCTCAAGCATTACCCTCCTCACTCGCGGGGACTTGCCCCCCCCATACAAAGCCTGCTATAACTTTATTGCCGCGCTTAAAAAAGGACCGCGGAATAAAGATGGGGAGACATTGAAATACAAATACGAATCTCGGGAGGACAGTCATGTTCACCGTTTGGACTCTACCAGCTAGAGACAACGGGAGCGCATCCCATCTCCGGAAATCATCCTTCATCTGATCCACCAGTCGGGCCAAGTTCAATTTATGTAGCCGGTCCCAATCCCGCGCCACTTGGATACCTAGGTACCTGAAACTGTCCTCTACCACTCTAAACGACAGTAACCCCAGTCGCTTCTCCTGACTCCTTCGCCTGGACCACAAACATCTCGCTCTTCCCCACATTAAGCTTATACCCCGAAAACCAGCCGAATTCCCCTAAAATTCCCATGATTTCTTCCATCCCCTCAATTGGATCCAAAACATACAGAAGCAGGTCGTCCGCATACAGCAAGACTCTGTGCTCCACGCCCCCCCCCCCCCCACCCCCCCGGACCAGCCCCTTGAGGCCCTCAGAGCAATTGCCAGCGGCTCTATAGCCAGCGCAAACAGAAATGGGGAGAGAGAGCATCCCTGTCTCGTCCCCCGGTGCAGTCTAAAATAGTCCGAGGTCGTCCTGTTCTCCGTGCACTCGCCACAGGAGTCTGGTACAGCAACCTGACCCAATCAATAAAGCCCCTCCTAAATCCAAACCGCCCCAGAACCTCCCATAAATAATCCCACCCAACCCAGTCAAAAGCTTTTTCCGCATCCATCGCAACAACTACCTCTACCTCCCTACTGTCCAGGGGCATCATGATCACGTTTAACAGCCTTCTTACATTAAGGGCAGGGAGCCACCAGCTCCCTGCCCTTAACGAACCCCGCCTCATCCTCCACAATGACCTTTAGTACACAATCCCCAATCATAGAGGACAAAATCTTGGCCAGCAGTTTGGCGTCTACGTTCAACAGGAAAATCGGCCTGGAAGACCCACATAACTCCGGGTTCTTGTCCCGTTTCAGGATAAGCGAAATCGTGGCCTGTGACAGCATCTGGGGCAGAACCCCCCTTTTCTTTGCCTCATTAAACACCTTCATCAGCACCGGTCCCATTATCCCGGAGAACCTTTTATAGAACTCCGCTGGGTACCCGTCCAGTCCCGGGGCCTTACCCGACTGCACGGCCTTCAAGCCCTCCACTATCCATTCCCACTATCTCTTCCAACCCGATCGGGGCCCCCAGCCCCAGCCCTTCTACCAGCTCCCCGTCCACCTTCGGGAAAGTGCCTCATCCCCTCTGGCCCGCAGGGGGTTCCGACCTGTACAACCTGCTGTAGAAATCGCGAAACGCCTTCTCAACCCCTGCCGAATCCCCAACCAAGTTCCCATCCCCGTCAATAATTTCACTAGTTCTCTAGCTGCCTCCCTCTTTCTGAGTTGTTGTGCAAGCAGCCTGCTGGCCTTCTCACCATGCTCATATATCGCCCCCTTCGCCTTTCTGAGCTGTTCCACTGCCCTCACTGTGGTTAACAAGCCGATCTCCGCCTGTAGCCTCCGCCGTTCCCTTAAAAGCCCTCTCTGGAGTCTCTGCGTACCTCCTGTCGACTTGTAAAATCTCTTTCACCAGTCGGTCCGTCTCTGTCCTATCCGTTCTGGCCCTGTGAGCCCGGATCGAGATCAGCTCTCCTCTCACCCCTGCCTTCAACGCTTCCCAGACCACCGCTGCTGAGACCTCCCCCGTATCACTTACCTGCAGGTAATTTTGTATGCATTTCCTCAGCCTCTCGCACACCGCTTCGTCCACCAATAGCCCTACATCTAAACTCCATTGCGGGCGCTGATTGCTATTTGTACTAACCTGCAGGTCAACCCAATGTGGAGCATGGTCCGAGATCGTAAATGCCGAGTACCTTGTGTCCACCAGCCCTGCCAGCAAGGCCCTACCCAAAACAAAGAAATCGGTCCGAGAGTATACCTTGTGTACGTGCGAATAGAATGAAAACTCCTTCAACCTCGGCTGCCTAAATCTCCATGGATCCACCCCCCCCCCCCCCCCCCCCCCCCCCCCATCTGCTCCATGAACCCTTTCAGTCCCTTTGCCATTGCTGGCACCCTGCCCGTTGTTGAGCATGACCGATCCAGGCCAGGATCAATAACTGTATTAAAGTCCCCTCCCATGATCAGCTTGTGCGAGTCCAGGTCCGGTATCTTCCCCAACATCCTCTTTATAAATTCCACGTCATCCCAATTTGGCACATATACATTAACCAGCACTACCTTCATCCCCTCCAGCTTACCACTAACCATAATATATCGACCCCCCCACATCCGAAACTATTCTACCCACCTCAAATATCACCCGCTTGTTAATCAAGATCGCAACCCCTCTAGTCTTTGTGTCCAGCCCCGAGTGGAAGACCTGACTGACACAGCCTTTCTTCAACCTAACCTGGTCCACTACTCTAAGGTGCATCTCCTGCAGCATTACCACGTCCGCCTTCAGTCCTTGCAGGTGCGCTAACACACGTGCCCTCTTAACCGGCACATTTAGCCCTCGAACATTCCAGGTGATCAGCCTAGTTGGGGGGCAAAGAGCTCCCCCCCTCCGCCGATCAGCCATCCCCTTTCTTGGGCCCGCCTCCAGCCCATGCACCACGCCTCCTCCGGCCCACCCCCCGGCGGCCCCCGCCACCGACCTCCTCACTGTCCCTCCACCGAAGTCCCTCCCTCATCAGCAGAAACAACCCCTATCCCCCCCAGCAACACCACTCTGAAACCTGACCCATATAATCAACTAAAGATATGCATACCCCCCCACTGCGCTTCCGTGAGCTAGCTCACCCAGCTAGCTTGGTGGCCCCCGCCCCCAGCGCCAAATAGTCTCCCACCTATTGTTCCCCCACTCCCCTCCCCCCCACTCATACAAACAAATCCCATCATCTAACAATCCCCACACAATCACCCAGCTGAAAAAAACCACCACCCACCGAAACCCAAACAAGCACGTCTCCATCCCACAAAAGTGCACATCAATGAAAAAGACATTGCCAACATCCACAAAAAGAAAGCCCGAAAATGACAGTACTTCCCCCCCCCCCTTCTTAAACAGAACTCAAAAACAGAAGAGAAAAAATAAGAGGAGAAAGATTTTTTTTAAATTTAAAAACAAGGCCCAATATAAGCCAACAAATTGCATCAAGGTTCGAGAGTTCTCCGCCCCCCATCAGTCCTTTTCTTTTCGCAAAGTCCAGCGCATCTTCAGGCGACTCAAAATAATGATGCTAGTCCTCATATGTGACCCAAAGAAGAGCCAGATACAGCAGTCCAAACTTCACCTGATTCTTGAAGAAGATTGACTTAACCTGGTTGAAGCCTGCCCTTTTCCTGGCCACCTCCACACTCAGGTCCTGGTACACCCGCAGGATACTGTTGTCCCACTTACAACTCCGCATTTGCTTGGCCCACTGAGGAATACACTCCTTGTCCAGGAACCTGTGTAATCTCACCACCATTGCCCTTGTAGGGTCCCCCGCTCACGGCTTCCTCGCAAGCGTTCTATATGCCCACTCCACCTCCAAGGGTCGGGAGAATGACCCCTCCCCCAGCAGCTTTTCGAACATCCCCCGGCCCCCTCCGGGATCCCGACAATTCTTAAATTCTGCCGGCGGGACCTATTCTCTAGGTCCTCCACCTTCTCCAGAATCCTTTCCTGCTGGTCCCGCAGCATCCCCACCTCCAGCTCCACCGCTGTTTGATGCTCCTCCTGCTCAGCCAGCGCCTTCTCAACCTTCTGGATCGCCCGATCCTGGGCGTCCAGTCTGTGCTCCAGCCGATCAATCGACTCTTTAATCGGGTCCAGACAGTCCCGTGTCTGCTTGGCAAAGCCGTCCTGGATGACCTGCATCAACTGCTCCGTTGATCGCTGGGCCGACACACCAGGGGTCCTCGGCCAAGCTGTCCCCTGCTGCAGCTTCAGCACAGCTCTTGCCTGTCTTCCTATTTCTGCCTTTCCGTGCACTTCTGGTTCTTTTCTCCATACACCGATACGTGGAAACGGTGCCCAATTACCTCAGCCTTCAAATTCACCGTTTAAAACCGGAAAATGTCCGGGGGAAAGGTCCAAAAGTCCGACCAGCGCGGGAGCCACCAAAAGTGCGACTTACTCCTTCATAGCCGCCACCGGAAGTCCTGGTTGCTGCTTAACTATATCCGAGGTCAGTGTGTCCAACTCCATCCCACATCCGCTCGCTTGAAACAAAGATCCCACCATTTGGAGCCCTTTTTCCTGAGGCAGGTGCCACAAGTTGGGAGACTTCTGACTCTGCGGAGCTGCCTCAGGGGGAGAAACCCAGGTCTAATTTACTTTCAGAGTGGTTTGGAATAAAGAGACAGAGTTAGGGTGGTGAGCAGGAGAAACATCTTATATTTAAGGTAGAGAGTTGTGGAACTGCAGAATGCGCGACTGGAGCAGAAACTATGGGCAAAACTTTACTGCCCCAAAAGTCCATTGACTTCGACTGGAAACTCTCACTGGCAGAAGGAGCCGTAAAATAGTCTGGGCAGGTGATGGAAGGAAGGATGACAAAGAGATATAGAAAGAGTACGGCAACATGGTAGGATGACAACCTGTTGTTGAGAATGAGCATCAACACGTGCTGGTTGAGCCAAACAGCAGATTTGTGTTTTACTATCAATGTAATTCATAATAAAGCAGAAGAATGACGGATAGTAGCAAAGAATTAATTTGACAGACAAGTGGAAGATGACTACAAATACATAATTGGTAATTGCAAGGCACTGATTTTGTCCCACACATAAAAAGGAAACTAATCTGCATTGTCTAAATATGCAGTGCATTGAGTAAAAAGTCCACTGGGAACTCAAGATAATTACAATTCTATTATTCACCAATGCTAATCCTGGAATAAAATATCAACCAAACAGGAAAAACAAACTATTCATTCAGGCGATGAAATGATTTTAAAACAGGTGCAATTTTCCCTTGCGCTGGCATGTTGGAAAGTATAATCTTATCATTCATTGCTTTACCGTGATCTTCATGCATTGAGAGAAAAGCTAAATTATCCACACAGTAATATTCTTGGAGAGCCGTTTTTTTTTTGTCTTACTCTTACCTATGTTTGTTTCAAATTGAGAAAAGGTTGGTGTGGAAATTGATATGAGGTTTCTCCCGCTCGACCAACACCAGATGGTGGGGTGGGGAGAGTTGTCTGAAATCGGCAGTGGATCAGTTCAATTCTGCATTAAAGGGTCTTGTGTCTATTTCCGGACTGGTCCTTCTGCACAATTTCTGGAACAACCAGGCAATGTGTGCTTCGTGCAAGCTCGAACTCCATTTTTCTAACACTCAAAGAGATTACTGAAGAAATGCGCTTGCTTCAGATGCCCTCCTGTGCAGCCAGCTGGAGTAGAGGTGTCTCTCCAATTTATTGCAGTCGCTACTGGCCTGTCTTGCCCCTACTGGCTGTGTGTGTTCTCCCATGTACACTTCTAGGTTTATATGAGGGAAGCTGCGAGTGAGGCAGAGGGCGCAAAGCAGATCTTCAACATTGCAAAGCAGCTTCTGGAGATGCGACAAGTGCTAATTGCTCATCTCTTGTATTAAAATGAGGTCCGAGGCCTTTTCATAGATATCATAGAATTTACAGTGCAGAAGGAGGCCATTCGGCCCATCGAGTCTGCACCGGCTCTTGGAAAGAGCACCCTACCCAAGGTCAACACCTCCACCCTAACCCCATGACCCAGTAACCCCACCCAACACTAAGGGCAATTTTGGACACTAAGGGCAATTTATCATGGCCAATCCACCTAACCTGCACATCTTTGGACTGTGGGAGGAAACCGGAGCACCCGGAGGAAACCCACGCACACACGGGGAGGATGTGCAGACTCCTCACAGACAGTGACCCAAGCCGGAATCGAACCTGGGACCCTGGAGCTGTGAAGCAATTGTGCTATCCACAATGCTACCGTGCTGCAATACATCAGCTCGTAGCACATGGCTTATTCGGAGTCCATTTTGGGACCAAACAAAGTTCCACCCTGTGTAACTAATTCTGCAAATGAGTTTATAATTAATATATCTTAAAGATTATTTCATAAACCATTTTAGTTTCCTGGAAACCTTGAATTGCTGGTGCTTATGAATTTTACATTGCCGGTGGAAGTATGAAGGTGGATTTTGAAATCTATAAAATGAAGCTATGAAAATAATTTCTGACTGAGAACAGACCAGAACACACCAATTATCTTGGCTGATTGTCCACACACTAACAGTTGAATCATGAACAGAGGAAATTATCTGCAGTAACCACTTGTGTGATGGCAAGTTAACCATCACACAGTTGGCATGAAACAAATGGGCAACTTTGGCAAAGTCACTTTGAACTATTCCAATATCAAAATTAAGTATATAATTACTCCCTCTTCTTTCCATTTTGCCCATTTTACTTGGGGTCACCACAATGCTGGTTGTTCCTCCCGTCTGTCACCCATTCCTTTTCCAATCTTGCTCTGTTTATGTCTCTTGCCATCACATCTTTCCACCTCATCTTAGGCCTTCCCCTTTTGGAGATGAGAAACTTCAGTGATGAGGAAAGTCCAGGGACATTGGGATTGGTTCTCCTTGGAGAGAAGGCGGCTAAGATGAGATTTGATAGAGATATTCAAAATCCTGAGGGGGCTGTACTGACTAGATTGGCAGAGACTGTTCCCGCTCGTAAAAGGATCAAGAACAAGAGGTTCTTGAGATTTAAAAGTGAGTTGCAAAAGAAGCACATGTGATGCGCGATAAAACTTTTTGACATGAGTGGTTTGGGTCTGGAACACACCGTCAGGAAGTGTGGTGGAGGCAGGTCTAATCGAGGCCATTTGATGATGATTTGAATAGAAACAACTGCTGGAAAAAGAGAAAGCTGTAGAGCAATTCTCAAATGGTAGAGTCCCTGGAGCCGATGAAATTGCAGCAGAAATCTATAAATACAGTGGCTTACAACTGCTCAGTAAGCTCACCCAGCTCTTCCAGATTACATGGGAGAAAGGGGTCCTTCCACAGGATTTTAATAATACCTTTATGGTTCACATCTCAAACGCAAAGTCCTTTGACAATCACAGAGGAATATCTCCCTTGTCTATTGCTGGCAATATTTTTGTCAGAATCCTTCTAATCCGGCTTGTATTACATCTTGAGCAGAGGTTACTTCCAGAGAGCCAGAGTAGTTTCAAGAAAGGGAGGGAAACCATTGACATGGTGTTTGCTGATCGCCAAGCACAGGAGAAATGCAGAGAACAAAATGCTGATTTGTCAACCTATCCAGAGCCTTTGACACTGTTAGCCGTGAAGGGACAGACAAATTCAGATTGTTTGACAGTTCTCTGATGGCACGCAGGCCCTCATCCAGGCATAGATATCAACTACCAAATAGATGGCAAGTTTTCAATCTGTGATGCCTCCAAGCCAAGATCATGGCTGCGTGATTTTCTATTTGCTGACAACTGTGCTCTAAACGCTGGAAGTGAGATAGACATGCAGCATATTTTCTGGACCTGTCTCACCATTAGCACAAAGAAGAAAGAATTCATGTTCGAAACTGGCCCAGGAAAGCTCTATCAAGGGGCCGACAACGAACGTAAATGACCAGATGCTGACCTCTGTGGCAAGTTCAGCTCCCTAGGCAGTATTCTCTCTTGCTGTGTTCATATTGACGACAAGACCAATGCCAGAATTGCTACAGCCACTGAGTCCTTCAGAAGACTTCACCATTCAGTATGGGAATGTAGAGGGGTGAGCCTAAAAATCAAGCTCAAGGTCTACCGATCAGCCATCCTCTCCATTCTTCACGCGAGTAAGATCTGGACTGCCTACCAGCGACACGCAAAGACAATCAATCGCTTCCACCATTTCTGCCTCCACAAGCTCCTCAACATCAAGTGGCAAGACAAAGTTGCAGACACAGAGGTCCTTGGGAGAACCGGCCTGGTCAGCATCTTCACAATGTTATGACAAAAACTGCTTCAATGGGCTGGACATGTAACGAGAATGCCTGACAATCGACTCCCGGAGCAAATCTTCCATGGTGAACTGCAGAATAAAGCATGCTCCGTGGTGTCCAGAAGAAACACTTTAAGGATACCCTGAAGGCCTCTCTCATGGACTTCAAAACTGCATCATGGGAGATCCTTGCCCAGGACCACTCAGGCGAGAGAAGTGCAATTGCCACTGGTGCATCAGCTTTTGAGGAATAACAGTCAGCTCAAAACAAGCACAGGGCACATAAAGCCATGAGTACAGTGTCCCCAGCTACCTACCAACCTAATTGTCCTGTCCTCATTGAACTCAAAAGTTTTTGTACGAAGATGGAACTTATCAGCCACATAGCTCAATGGCTGAATGAGAAATGAAGATGATCTTCTTCAATTATCTGAATAGAAACAATGTGCAGGGATACGGGGGGAAACGCAGTGGAATGGCACTAAGTCATGATGCTCATTTAGAAAGTTGGTGCAGACACAATGAGTCAAATGGTCTTCTTCTGCACCAGAACAATTCTGTAATTAGCCTCATCCCTGGCAGTCCAATCTTCATCATATTTCCTCACTGTTTCTCCACAATAGATAAACATTTCAATCTCTTCTCGGTTACTTTCTTTGATGCTCCACAATCTTCATTGACCTCTGATATACTGCTTCCTGAATTTGCCCTTTCTAGTTACTCCACGCAACTAAGTCAGTGTCGGCATCTCAGTTGTACAAAATTATTGTCCTGCTGTTGTCAATAGGTTTTCCCATTGACTGCGCTCTTCACCACTGGGAAACCCCCAGAAGGGTGCACCGTCGGCAGGCCTGGAAGATACTGTCGACGTGAATAGCCGGGAATATCTGGCCATTATCTTTACACCCTCTCTCTGATTTTCTTCCCTGGGCTCAAATTAACAGTCCACAAATTGGGTCTTTCATAGAATCATAGAATTTACAGTGCAGAAGGAAGCCATTCGGCCCATTAAGTCTGCACCGGCCCTTGGAAGCAGCACTCCATTTAAGCCCACAACTCCAACCTATCCCCGTAACCGAGTAACCCCACCCAACCTTTTTGGACACTAAGGGCAATTTTAGCATGGCCAATCCACCTAACCTGCACATCTTTGGACTGGGGAGGAAACCGGAGCACCCGGAGGAAACCTACGCAGACACGGGGAGACCGTGCAGATTCTGCACAGACAGTGACCCAAGCCGGGAATCGAATCTTGGACCCTGAAGCTGTGAAGCAATTGTGTTAACCACAATGCTACCGTGCTGCACTTTGGTCTACTGATCTTCATACCCTTATCTTCAAGTGCATCTAGTTGCTTCAATTGAGAACTGGCTAACAGAATAAAAATAGCTGGTGCATATGGTATGGGTGAGAAAATAATACCGATAGTGATCTTGGGAGACAGAAAAGTGCTGAAGATAGTGCTTTAGTATAAGAGACGTGAGTGGTGTTGGTGCACTGAGTAGGTTTGAAAATTAGCAAGAACAGACTGAGAGCTGAATTGTGGAGATGGTCTGGGAAGAAGCAGAAACTGGTCTGAGTGGGTAAAATGCTGAGTATGGAGGATTATTGCAGCAGGAATTGGTCAGACTGTGTAAGATATCTGGGATGGGAACCTAATGAGGCAAAAAGCAGAACAATCATGCAGCTGAAATTGTTTTCATCTATTGCAGAAAAAGTTCATGTTGTCGCATGGATAGCGCACCCATGCAAAGTTGGGAGCTAATTGATCAATGTACAATGTGGTTCACATAATAAGAATCAGTGCAATCGAATAACGAGGGAAGATTTCATATGTGCACTAAATGCAATGAAAGCCATTCGTTATAAATGCCCTATTATTTTATTATACAAAGCAAGCCCTCTGACAAGGTTTTTAAAATAAAAATTTCAAGCTATAACTGTTTCTGCTTTTACTAGTCAGAGATTTTCCTCAAACAATTGCTTTAATTTAGTTAAAATGAACAGAGGTAATAAAGTAAGGATATGAACTTAGAAATGGCTGTTTTTGAAATTAGCAAATTAATACTTAACCTGGTTGCCTGGCAATCTTCTTTCCCCCATTTTAACAGAGACATTAACCCATTCTTTTCAAACAAGTTTCGGTCTGTTAAAATTCCAAAATATTTTGCTCCCTGAACCCATCATTTAGACATTTGTTTCAATCCAATCTCAGGACTGAACACAAAAAAGATTTTGAAAGATTTTCGTACGTTGCTGGAGATCCAAGGTACAAGATTGAATTAATAACCTCATTCATTCCTCATCAGTATTAGGTACAATAGAAAACAGCACTGTATATGAGCCACTCTCTCAGAATATTATAATGCACTTATAGTTCAAATCCAATTGAACTAAATGAAAACTACTATGTCAATTATTGTTAAGATATGCACATGAAAGTATGAAACAAGTGATCATGACCTAGAATAAACACATTGTTGTTATTGATAAAGGTCATCAATGCTGAATTGCAGACTGAAAGCCATACCAGACCATCATTAGCATATATCACATTTTATACATATATGTGCTAGATATTTATTGCTCATTCAAATGAATAAAGCTGGGAATTACAAAATAGTTGAAGTAATAGAAAAATATCTTATTGATTTAAAAACTTTTCATGGGGTCATAGGAGTGTGCCGGGGTTTCAAGTTTTAGTGAAGTCAGTCTGTTGTGTGGTCACAAGTCTTCCTCACACATGGGGAAGCCGTAAATAGCATACAGGTAAATTATCAATCTGCAGAGTCACCTTAAGAAAAGGACAAACTGCAGCTAGTGCTAGAACATACCCCCTTCTAATATAAAGGATGGGTAATAAAAGACGTTTTGGCCTTTATAAAATGGGTTGAATTTTTGGGGGCTAGTGCGGAGGGAAGTGGCTGTGAAAATTCATACCACAGTTATCTTGTTGGCACTATCCTGCCCCTGGGTCATTTTTCTGGAGGCAATAAATGGCTTGGAGGAGCCACCTGCCACTACCCTGGTCTAAGCTGTGGCCAGGGGGTACCCTTTGGAGGGTACCCCACAACAATGGCCCCCAACACGGTTGCGAATGGTTCAACTCAGTTTTATTACTAACATATATTTACAGTGGTAAACTGGTTACTGAGGTTCGATCATAACCCTTGAATCTGTGGACCTATTCCTAACACTATCTTGGAGTGGCGCTCAGCACATGGTGGATGTCTGAGTGGCTTGCTGTGAGCTCTGTGCCCTGAGCTGTCTCCTGCTGGAATGCTTGGGAAGTGTCGTGTTCCCTGTTTTATAGTGTGTATGCTCTTGCCTGTGATTGGCTGTGGTGTTGTGTGTATTGATTGGTCCGTTGATCTGTCCATCAGTATGTATGTATGTTTGCACCATGATGTTTACCTGAATATCATGACAGGGCCCAACCTACAGGCTTTGAGATTGGCTTTTGGATGTCCTATGGTGTGAATTAGCATGCTCAACTGGCTGTTGAAAAGTGCCTTTGGTTTGTGGGAAGCCATCATGCAAACCACATGGCCGACCCAACAAAACTGAACTCTGATGAGACTGTTTTCAAACCATGTATGCATCACATTGGAAGAACTTCAATGTTTGGGAGTTTGTCCTACCACTTGATTCTGCAGATGGATCACACCAGTGAAGGTGGTGTGCATCTCACTGCTTTATGTGACACCAGTAGGTTTTCCACGTCTCTCAGCCATATTGAGAAGTGATGTGACAACCACTACCTAATAGACTTTGATCCTAATTTTGAGATAAACTCCATGCTCTCGCCAAATCCAAAGTGGATGATAATGCTGAATGTTGAGCTTGCTATTGCCAGGTGATGGGCAATTTCATCATCCAACATTGTGTTGGAAAGGATATTTCCAAGACAGCAGAATTTCTGAAACTGAGTTGAGGGGTGTTGGTACTTATTGTAAGGCTGAAGCGCTCCGTGGCTTGGGCAAAGTGGTCAACCAACATCTGGATGTCCTCCTGAGTGTGTTATGTGAACACAGTCACAAGCAGGCACAAGTTCATTCAGTAGTGTTCAGTGATCTTTATGCAAAACATAACCTTTGCAGGTTGAACAAATTACATCTATCCCAAACTGAATGTGTACTCCAATGTCAAGATCTTTGAGTACATACAAGTGCTGAAAAGTACAACTAAAGGCATTAAAGCAGCTTTGTTTGGTGCCACTGGTGGCAGGAAAGGCATCTGATAAAGCATCCTTCTTCAGCTCACTGGCCATCATGAAATGCGCAGATGCCCCTGATCTTCTTTTCAGAGCAGCCACATTTGTACAGCATCTTCCACAGGGATTCATGGTTTACATTGGTGTAGAAGGATAAATAAATAAATAATCTTTATTGTCACAAGTAGGCTTACATTAACACTGCAATGACGTTCAGTGACCCCCCCCCCCACTCTACTTCAAAATATTGTTTTAAGGGTTTCTTTGGCCAACTTCTTCAACTCTGTGAAAGTACTTCATTTCTTGTTTCTGGATCAAAGTTCTCATGAACCCATGAGTCGTGACAGTGATTGCAAAAATCAGGCTGTTTTGTTGCAGCAATACCATTATCAGAGCACAAATAGGTGGAACAGACATCATTGCCAGACATCATGGGGCACAATGTGTCAATACATTATAACACACAATGACCCAGATTTTGCAGACAGTGCTGAAGTGGCGGCACTTGGCACTGACCTCAAAAAAAGGTTGTTCACAGTCTAGCAAAGAACTAGCAATCACTACGGCATGGATTTCACCGATCTCCATGCAAATTTAATTCTACTGTCAGCTATAGGGGATCTCTGGCCTCCATGTCATTAAGCAAGCTAAGTAGCCAATCATATTGAAGAATTATCACAGAAAGCAAACCAGTAAGCAAAAGGCATTGACTATCCTTCAATTATTAATTATTTCACAGAGAGCAAAATAACATTGGGAAGTACACTAGGCAAAACTATCAGGGTAGAAGCTGAAATTTCATAAAAATTTTAAAAATAAAATAAAATCTGTGCCTCCATGGAATTTCATCATAATAGAGGAATTTGAGTTTCCACAAATATAAAATTAGTTTTTCAGGGCCAAACAGGTTGATCACTGGTGATTATGATTTCGGACTCCATTAAGAACGCAGTTGCACCCCTTTCAACAAGGTGTAGCTTTTTTCGTAGATTTTAACAGCAAGGCTAACAATGTCAAAAAAAGTCAATGTTTGCATAAATTAAAGTGATTTATAATAATACCATCTGCGAGAGCTTCAATGGCGCATGCTTTGGAGGAGCATAAAATCATTTACAGCCACTCTGTATTTCCACTTTTAACTGTACATGTCCAGAAGTCATCAATTCCTGACAGTTTTACAGAGTAATGATGGGTTACGCTGACAACTTCCCTCTCATTCCAACCTCAAAATCCCAGCCACTAAGAATCTATTGAGCCGTTATCTGTTAACATCTCAGAGAGCATCTCAAATTACTGACAATCCAAACAGGCCTGTACTTTGTGCAATTTCTAAACAGCATGGCAAATACCAGGTGGTAATATTGCCTTCTTCACATTACAGTAAAGAAAGCTCCTTTAAATATTTATTGCTCCATGGATGATTAATTTTAACAGGCATGTGATATGAAACAAAAAGCCCTTGGCAAGCCAGCTATTAGAAGTTCTACATGTACACATAGATCTGTGGTCATAACAGTTATTCTCAGACAGATCATATTCCAGTCCACTATTCTGCATGACCATGGCCCGCACTATTTTTCATAATGTGGTTACATTTTACTCCAAACATTGTACATGTTGACGAAGACATAAACTTAATAATATATGGCAAAAGATACACAAGTTCACATACAGAATTTATTTACATGCATCTTACAGGTGCAGTACAGGCAGGTACATAACATGTTAACAACATATAAATGCTGGCATGCACATCAGATTCTAATGTTTACATGTGTACATAAGAAAGTAGACATACACACAAATAGCATTAAAACCAAAAATGATTCCTGAAATATCGCACACTTTAAAAGTAATAGCTACTCTTAGCAAGTAGCTGATAGTTGACGTTTGAATCCAATCTTTCTGCCGAGCCAGAATTCAACTACTTGATTCTATTCCCATTTGCTGTCAAAGTTATTTGCCAAAAATCTATCTTCAGTCTCTCTTGTCCATAACGACCTCCATATCCCCCTCTATAGTCTCTGTGCTGCTACTTCCTGCCAAATTGATAATCAAAGTGATACAAGTCTCAATCTTCTAAGTGGGCATGAGCTTGGCTGGAAGTATGGCGTGACACCAGTTGAGGCCGCACAATGTGAAATGGGCTGACCCCACTTTAATGTTTGCAGTGAGTTTCAAATGTCAGGAATGCCAGGCAGTCGGCTCACTTAAGGGGGAAAGTACATACTGCTGCAAGTTCAAAGGGCTGGGCGTTCACAGTAAAGGACGAACAACAACAGAGCAAGTTTGGCTTGGAAAGAATTTCTGACTGAAATACAACAGCCCAGAGAGTCTCCAGCTTCTCCAAGGTTCAGTTCTTGTCGTAGGAAACTGAACCGGCGTTATCTGCTGTGGCGGCAAAGAATAGATTTGATCTTCTGGAAGTCATCTGAAACTTGTCTTATCAATCAAAAACTGATGGCAAGGTGAGACAACTATAAAATGAAGGTAGCACGGTAACAACTCCCCAAGGAAGTGAATATGAAATGGTTCTTCTGACTTCAAATGAACATGCACACCTGGAGCAGTGGTCCTTTTCTGTTAGTTTAGATAGCGGCATTGAGCAAGAGAGTATTTAGACCATGTGGACCCAATCTACCATTCCTTGGACATCAGTGAACCCTACACTCCATAAAACCGCTGTGCCCTGGGCCAGTCAGACGATGTGTTCATGAGGAAAGAGATGAAACAAGTTACTTTATCGCTTATGTGCACAAATTACTGGCATTCTCTTTGGCAGTATAGAACAATCCCACAGCTAACAACAGGCGAAAAGGCAAAATATATGCAAAATTAGTTTTTAAACAGGACCTGTCAATTATACTCTCATTCAGTTATCTTTGTGGCACCTGGCAACACTGTATAGAAACAAATCAGTGCAATGGGTAAAATACTAGAAAAATAGGATGTTCAACGTCATCACTGGATAGCTTTTTCTTCACCAGTCGAGAAAAGGGGAATGCCTCGACCAGCAATGACAGCAACCTCAATCCTGCTTCCCACTGTCAAGCAGCTCTACAGAATTGATCAGTCGCTACAAAATCCGCATGTGTCATACTATCCCGACATCTCCAACTCAAGTGAAAAGAATGCACAATTCTCAATGAATGTTTAGATATCCAAAACCATTGTCTTTCTAATAAAACCACATTCAGATGATGCAGCAGAAATGGCCTGGCCCTGAAACTACTGGGTGGTGCATTAGAAGTAAATGATTTAATTAATCAAAATATAATGTGTAAAAAATGTCTGGAGCTGAATATTTTCAGACCGTTACTAAGTCAATACTTGCTCTGTGACGACTTTCCCATGCGCGTGTATATACGAAAGATTCCAGCGTGGGCCAATCAAAATCAACTATTCTTTTCCCTTAATATTGCTGAAATTTAATTATTCCCAAACACAATTATCCCAGTATGGATAGATATTTTATGAAGTATTCACTTACCCTTGAAAACATTGGTTACTGACTTGTTAATTATTAGTTACAATTTTGTTTGGCTAAAGATTAAACACAACTTAATGTGTAATTTTTTTTGTAATTTTCAAATAAGGCAGCTACTTCCAGCATGGAATGCTGTTATTAGGTGGATGACTCGTAACCTCAAGCATAATGGCACATTATAATGTTTAACTTGTATAATTGCTAGAATGTACCTCAAAGCCAATACTGCCAACAAATACAAGAATATGTGCCGAAGCAAAATGTCACCTTCTGGATTTTGTTCCCCCAGCAACAGGACACTTGTATCAAATAGAAGGATGGTTAGTTAATCATACAATCATTAGTGTGGAAGAAAGTCATTCGGCCAATCAAGTCTGCACCGACCCTCTGAAAGAGCACCCTGCCTAGACCCACTCTCCAGTCCTATTCCCGTAACCGCACCTAACCTTTGGCCACTAGGGAGTAATTTAGCGTGGCCAATCCACCTAACCTGCACATCTTTGAACTGAGGGAGGAAACCCACTTAGACACGGGGAGAACGTAAAAACTCCCCACAGTCACCCGAGGTCAGAATCGAACCCAGGTCCCTGGCGCTGTGAGGTAGCAGTGCGAAACCACTGTGCCACCCATTAATTGCAGTTCTGAAGCTAAATTTCTTTTCCCCCCAGAAGTGTCAATATACTATAGTTCCCAACAGTCTCACTTTTTCAAATATCATTATCTTACAAAAACATTTTAAGGGCAGGATTTGGAATGCCCCCACCCGCCCCGCCCCTCCCCATATCATTGGCCGGCGGCGGGGTCTTCTGGTCCTGCCACTGTCAACGAGTTATCCTGTTATTCGCACCTCTTGCTGCTGGTGAACCCGTGACAGGGAGTTGCCGTCAGTGGGACCGAAGATCCTGCTAGTGGGAACGGCCAGAAAACTTCGGCCTTAATCTATTCATTTTTAAAAAATTTAATGTATCCAATTCCTTTTCATTCCAATTAAGGGCCAATCCACATCTTTGGGTTGTGGGGGTGAGACCCACGCAGACACGGGCAGAATGTGCAAACTCCACACGGAGACTGACCCGGTGCTGGATCGAACCTGGGTCCTCGGCACCCGTGAGGAACCTGTGCTAACCACTGCGCCACCAAGCCGCCCAAGGCCTTCATCCATTCATACAATGATTATAATTGATGTGATGGGTGCTCTGGATCCGTGGAACACATACAGGCCACCAACGCTTAAAATAGTACAACACTATTTTATTAAGTTAGAAACTGTTGAACATACTTTCACTGTGGGTTAACACGATGTTAGATTAAACTAAAGACCTATGTCTAGCCTAACCAGCACTCAGCACATGGTGAAGATCTGTGCTGTAAGCTGTAAGCTCTGTCCTTCTGAGAAGCTGTATCCCGAATGAGCGGGAACTCTGATGCCCTCTGTCTATATAGTGAGTGTGCTCTAACTGGTGATTGGCTGCGGTGTTGTGTGTGTTGATTGACCTTGCTGTGTGTCCATCAGTGTGTGTGTGTCTGCACCATGATATACTGGTGTATATTATGACAATAATGATTAACAATTCAAATGTACTTTGGTCTTCATAAGTTAAATAAATACAAATTCCATAAATTCCCCAAGTTTTCAGGACTTTATTTGCAACTGGGTCACATCCATACCTGACTGAACAGCTGATAAATGACTAACTGAACGTTTCTAATGTACTTAAAACTTAAAAATGGCTCAAAATACCTATAAATAATTTGTTCGAAATGAAACAAATGGACCATTTTACTGTGTCATCACATAGTAAAGAATAAACGATAAAACCAAATGAAGGGAAATTGCATACTGCATGTGATTGCTTTTAAAACCATTGTGTGGAACCTTTGCTGGCAGTCATTTTTTACTTGGTTGTTACTTGATCTGTTTTGAAGAAAGTATTTGCAGTAAACAAATCATAATTCCGTGCTAATTACATAAAGTACATTGACTCTTTCCAAAGACTACAAAATACATCTTTCAGTAGTTCAACAAAATAGGAGCACAAGGAACAGACAGTGGCCCACAGCACAGACTTCCATCTAGATTGTCACATTTTTGAGTCCAGAGACTGTGTGACAGCTGAACCTATGTGTCACTGCTTGGAGAAATTCTGCTTTATGTTGGTCATTCCACCATATGACCCACTTCCTGGGGATTGGACATTTTATAGGAAAGACACAGGAAGGTTCACTTCTTCCGCTCAGAAAGCTCACCTCCTGCTCCTGAATGAGCGAATACAACTGATGACCGCCGTGAGCAAGTCAGCCACCTTCATGACTCAGGGCACTGCTGAAAATTAGATGTTCCAAATAAAGTACAATGTCTTCGGCAACTTCATAAAATCTTCTTAGCTAACAATATTGATTGAAGCATAAATATTGACCAGAACAACACGGAAACTCCCCAACTCACCTTCAAATGGCACCCATGCGGTCTTTCATATCCAGAGGAGGCTGACAAGGCCTCAATGTAATTTTTCATCCAGAAGGCACAATCTCCAGCAGTCAGACCTCCGTCAGTACTGCCCTAGAGTATCAGCTTTGATTGTGTGCTCAAGACTCTGGAGTGGATTTTTAACTCATGATCATCCCACTGAAAGGTGAATGTGCCACCAGTGAGCACCATTACTAATACAAGTAACAATAAATTTACAGGAAAACTTACACTGTGAGCAATGATAACGAAAATGATTTTCCTGGAGAAGGAATTTAAAATGCAGTTGTAACTACAAGCTCTCATTATGGTCACTGTTCTTCAGCTGTTGTGATGTCTGAAGCCCACATGGTTGACCACATCAAGTAAAATGGTTCACTCCAAGGTTACATTATCACCTATTTAGGTGATGGACAGTGCAGAAATATTCCAAACAAAAGGCACTTAGAGTGGCCAGTCTTAAAGAATGGTATCAGCCCCTCCTCAAATGTGTAATAGCTTCGCAGAACTGAAGTAGTAGCAAGTATGATGAGTCCGATTAACTCATTTCTAAGAAATCTGATTTTGGAGTCAGAATCGAATTCCAACAAAAAAAAAATCAAACTGACGATCGGCGCATAAGAAATTAATTCATACTTTTATAGAAGATAAACTGGTTACCTAGGCTTATCTTGGGGATAACACATTTTCTAGCTGTTGAATTTGGTAAGACTGATCCATCTACCATGATTTAGTTGTGGGTTCAGTTGACGATGAAGAGTTATCTGCTCCATACAGTGTGCTATCACTGGCTATGGAGTCATTAATTGTTATGACATTTACCATGAAGCTGCTAAATTAGGAAGTAAATTTGGGCCAGTTCCTTAGAGAGCTTCTGGTCGGGGTATGAGGATAAATGTTCATGTATTCTGACCCACATTTTGCATCTCCTTGGGAAGTCCTATTTAATCCAACCTTTCTCCAAAAAATGCCACAGATGTTCAGCGTTCTGATGTCATTCACGCCAATGTTTTCACACATTGTGCGGAGCACCAAGGATGATGTTTCATCTTTGACGATATTGAGAAGTTGATGGATATGCTTTGATTAAATTGACAGCCAGATACATCGGTTGTCGCAACATGTTGTAACATTTAGTTACAGCAGTAACTATACTTCAGAAAATACCTCATTGGCTGTTAAGTGCTTTACAATCTCTTAAAATCATGAAAGGGTCTATATTTGTGTTTCCGAGTGTTTTTTTCATATATTTGCAAGTGTTTGTTTTAACTATGGAGATGCAGTAATTTCAGTGGCATTTATATCTCAACTTGGCTTTCTGTGTAGAGATTTCCACTCCACAATGTCACTCAAGTTGCATTATAAGTCAGTAGTTGGGGTCTAACTCGACTCGAGAGTGAGAGTAAGCTAGACTTCTTGAAGGACTCAGCATCACACATAGAGGTTTAATACCTCATTTGCGTGGAATTAAACTTATTGGCCAGAGTTTTCCGGCCGTCCACCCTGCCGGGATCTTCTGGTCCCACCGATGGTGCACTATTTCACACTGCTAGGGTGTATTCATCTGGAACGCTGTTGACAACCATGGGACCAGAGGATCCTGCCACCTGCCAATGACGGGCGGCCTCCATGGAAAATCTCACCCAATATCTTTTGAACCTTTAAGTTAATACTCCTCTGGTGAGTTTGGTGCATGGATCAGAAGACGAGAGGTGCTACAAGAAAGAGAGTGCAGTTGGAGCAGGGCAATTCTTGCGGTGCGCCATAGATCAAGATTGCAAGGGGGCAGCATTGCCAGCCTGGTTTTCGGGGTATAAATTGAATATGGGAAAGAGTGAGGAATTCCCGATCGATGCTAGGGGGCAGGAGAGGGGGTTATGGGAGCTGCCGTTTAGGGTGGTGGGGATGATCTTTAGATGCCTCGGTATCCAGGTGGCGTGGAGATGGGCCCAGTCGCATAGGGTGAATTTGGCTCAACTGGTGGAGGGGATGAAGGCAAATTTCAGCAGGTGAGATGTTCTGCCGTTCGTTATTCAGAACCTCCCCATCTTTGTCCCCAAGTCGTTTTTCAGCGAAGTCAATGGATTGATCTTGGGTTGTGTGTGGGCGGAAAAGGGTTGTGTGTGGGCTGGTGTGACAGGCTTTTCTGCAGTGGGGGCGGAGAGGAGTGAGGAGAAGGGGGAGTGGGGGCTGATGTTGCCGAATTTGATAAATTGTTATTGGGCTGCAAACATTGCGATGGTGAGGAAATGGGCTGTGGAAGCGAGTTCAGTTGGGGGACGGGTGAAGGCGGCATCATGTAGGGGGAACGTGCTTGAGGGCTCTGTTGTTGCCGCCTCTTCCGTTCTCACCGCCAGGTATTCCAATAGTCCTGTGGTGGTGTCAACTCTGAGGGTGCGGCGGCAGTGTCGTGAGCACTTGGGGTTGGAGAGCATGTCGTTGTGGCCGTCTATTTGTGATAACCATAGGTTTGTGCCGGCGACTAGATGCGAGGTTCCAGGATGGCGGCAGGTGGGGATTCAGTACTTCATGGACCTGTTTATAGGGGGCAAATTTTCCGGGGCTGGAAGAGTTGGAGGAATTGTATGAGTTGCCCAAGGGGAATGGGTTTAGGTACCTGCAGGTTCGAGATTTTGTGAAGTGAGAGGTGCCATCTTTCCCAGGGTCGCGGCCTCCGGTGCTGCAGGATAAGCTTCTGTCAGAGGACAATTAGGGGACATTTACAAGGAATTGATGGAGTGGGAGGGGGTCCGGAAGGAGGATGTTAAACGCAAGTGGGGGAGGAGCTAGTAGCTGGGACATGGGTGGAGGCTTTGCGGAGGGTGAATGCATCCTTGTCGTGTGCGTGGTTAAGCATCATCCAGTTTAAAGTGGTGCATAGGGGCCCCATATGATGGTGGCGAGGATGAACATGTTTTTTGAGGGGGTAGAGGATAGGTGTGGGCGGTGTGCGAGGGGGTGCCTGCGAATCATGTCAACATGTTTTGGGCATGTGCAAGACTGAGGGGGTTCTGTCAGGGGTTCTCAGATGTTATTTCCGAGGTTCTGGGGTGAGGGTGGTCCCGAGTCCAGAGGTGCCGATATTTCTGGTGTCGGAAGACCATGGAGTACAGGAGGGGGAGAGGGGCCAATGTACTGGCCTTTGCCTCCCTGATAGCCTGGAGATGGATTTTGTTATGTTGGACAGACTCGGAGCCGCCAAAGGCAGGGCTTTGGGTGAACAAACTGTCTGAATTCTTGAGGTTAGAAAAGATCAAGTTCGCTCTGCGGGGGTCAGTAGAAGGGTTCACTCGAAGGTGGAAACCGTTCATCAATTTTGTCAAGGCGGATTGAAGGGTCAGCGGGGGGGGGGGGGCTTTCGGCGTGGAATGGTAAGGGGGGTTAAAAAGGGGAAGGCAGAACGTGGTCGGGGGTCGGTACTAGAAGGGTTGGGTTTGTTGGGTGGGTTGATGTGATGGGATTTTGATGTTGTTTGGTTGTTCTTTTGATACTTCGTATATTTATATTTTGCTGAAAAGCCTTGAATAAAAACATATTTTTTTTAAAAATTCTTTTTCTGTACTCTTGGTATAGAGCATCAGCTTTTGGGAGTGTTGACTGGCGAATTTTATCAGGAAAACCATGAATTTGTACAGATCACCTGTCTGGTAGTACAGACCCCGCAGTATCCCAATTAACACCGAGGTAAAGTCTCCACAGCCTGCACCTGTGATACTATTTCCATAGATCACATTTAAGACTGTGATATAGACTTCAGAGTACGAAGTTAATACAGTGGTACAGACTCGACAATACTCCCAGTTAATACTGTGGTACACACTCGACAATACTCCCAGTTAATACTGTGGTACAGACTCGACAATATTCCCAGTTAATACTGTGGTACAGATTCGACAATACTCCAGTTAATAATGTGGTACAGACTCAACAATACACCCAGTTAATACTGTGGTACAGATTCGACAATACTCCAGTTAATACTGTGGTACAGATTCGACAATACTCCCAGTTAATACTGTGGTACAGACTCGACAATATTCCCAGTTAATACTGTGGTACAGATTCAACAATACTCCAGTTAATAATGTGGTACAGACTCAACAATACACCCAGTTAATACTGTGGTACAGATTCGACAATACTCCAGTTAATAATGTGGTACAGACTCGACAATACTCCCAGTTTATACGGTGGTACAGACCAGACAATACTCCCAGTTAATACTGTGGTACAGATTTGACAATACTCCAGTTAATAATGTGGTACAGACTCAACAATACACCCAGTTTATACTGTGGTACAGACCAGACAATACTCCCAGTTAATGATGTGGTACAGATTCGACAATACTCCAGTTAATACTGTGGTACAGACTCGACAATACACCCAGTTAATGATGTGGTACAGGTTCGACAATACTCCAGTTAATAATGTGGTACAGACTCGACAATACTCCCAGTTTATACTGTGGTACAGACCAGACAATACTCCCAGTTAATACTGTGGTACAGACTCGACAATACTCCCAGTCAACACTGTGGTACAGACTCGACAATACACCCAGTTAATACTGTGGTACACACTCGACAATACTCCCAGTTAATACTGTGGTACAGACTCGACAATACTCCAGTTAATAATGTGGTACAGACTCGACAATACTCCAGTTAATAATGTGGTACAGACTCGACAATACACCCAGTTAATACTGTGACACAGACTAGACAATACTCCAGTTAATACTGTGGTACAGACTCGACAACACTCCCAGTTAATACTGTGGTACAGACTCGACAATACTCCAGTTAATAATGTGGTACAGACTCAACAATACTCCCAGTTAATACTGTGGTACAGACTAGACAATACACCCAGTTAATACTGTGGTACAGACAAGACAATACTCCAGTTAATAATGTGGTACAGACTCGACAATACCCCCAGTTAATATTGTGGTACAGACTTGACAATACTCCCAGTTAATACTGTGGTACAGACTCGACAATACACCCAGTTAATACTGTGGTACACACTCGACAATACTCCCAGTTAATACTGTGGTACACACTCGACAATACTTCCAGTTAATACTGTGGTACACACTCGACAATACTTCAGTTTGGATAGTCAGAGGCTCTTCCCCAGGGTAGAGGGGTCAATTACTAGGGGGCATAGGTTTAAAGTGCGAGAGGCAAGGTTTAGAGGAGATGTACGAGGCAAGTATTTTACACAGAGGGTAGTGGGTGCCTGGAACTCGCTGCCGGAGGAGGTGGTGAAAGCAGGGACGATAGTGACATTTAAGGGGCATCTTGACAAATACATGAATAGGATGGGAATAGAGGGATATGGACCCAGGAAGTGTAGAAGATTTTAGTTTAGACAGGCAGCATGGTCGGCACGGGCATGGAGGGCCGAAAGGCCTGTTCCTTTGCTGTACTTTTCTTTGTTCTTTGTTCTTTAATACTGTGGTACACACTCGACAATATTCCCAGTTAATACTGTGGTACACACTCGACAATACACCCAGTTAATACTGTGGTATACACTCGACAATACTCCCAGTTAATACTATGGTACACACTCGACAATACACCCCGTTAATACTGTGGTATACACTCGACAATACTCCCAGTTAATACTCTGGTACACACTCGACAATACACCCAGTTAATACTGTGGTATACACTCGACAGTACTCCCAGTTAATACTATGGTACACACTCGACAATACACCCAGTTAATACTATGGTATACACTCGACAATACTCCCAGTTAATACTGTGGCACAAACACGACAATACTCCCAGTTAATAATGTGGTATAGACTCGGCTATATTCCAGTTAATACTGTGGTACACACTCCACAGTATCCTGTCAATGTTGCTGGTCGGACTCCCAGTGCACACAGTAAACATGACCAATCAATTCCTTTCGGAAAGTGGCCTGGATAACTATTGGTTTAAGAGCTCAAATTAAAGTGGAAAATTCTTGCGGAGATTGGACTGACCTGAAAAAGGCAGTCGGGTAGCATGGCAATGATGGTAAGAGATGGAGAGATAATAGTTCAATGTCATCAATGTACTTATGGAAATTGTGAATGAGGCCACCATTGATGATAAGAATGGGATAAACTCAGCCAAGGACAAGAGCATCTGCCTGTCAGTGGGACCAAGGTCAGACTTTGAAAAGCCATAGATAACCCTCCAAAAATAGACCGGTAGATTGGCCTCCAAAGTTTGAAAAGTTAAATCTAGGTCAGTGCCCCATTAAACAAAAGTCAATATTGCAATTATCACTAATTATTTTCATTGGACGCAATGCTCCAGTTGGGTTGAACAAGTGTGTTATATAGATTTAGCACAACCTCCTTGCTTTTCTGCCTCTATTTGTAAAGTCAAGATCCCATGTGTTTAAATAGATGCTTGGTTAATCAACAGCCTTTAAAGATATGTGCACAAACACCCTCAGATCTGTTCTTGCATTCCTTTTAAAATTGCACCATTTAGAATATATTGTTGCTCTATATTCTTCCAAATGTATCACCTCATGCTTCTGTGTTAAATTTCATCTTCTATGTGTCCATCTATTTCTCCAGCCTGCCTTTGTCCTCTTGAAGTCCGTCACTATCATCCCAGCTGTTTACAACATTTTTAAATTCCGTATAATTTGCAAATTTCAAAACTGAACCCCAAATCCAAGTCATTAATTTCAGATCGAAAACAGCAGTGGTCATGGTGCTGAAAGCCAGGAGGCGCTGCTGAGTAGCTCCCTCCAGTCCAAAAAGCAGCCATCCACCACTACTCTTTTTTTCTATCCTTTAAACAATTTCTGCATCCTTGCTGTTCCTGCTCCTTACCCCCATGGGTTACAATATTCCCAGTGAGCCCAATACATGGTACTTCATCAAATACGTTTTGAAAATCAATTGCACTGCCATCATCCACCCAGCTATCAAAAATACAATCAAGTCAGTCAAACACTATTTGTCTTGAACAAATCCATGCTGGTTCTGCTTTATTAGTCCATGCTTGCCTCGGTGGTCAATCATTTTCTCCTGGATTATCGCTTCTTAAAGCTTCCCCATTGCAGCATTAAACGGATCGTTCTAGGTTTCTGCTTCATCCTGATTTGTAACTCTATCCAGGGAGCAGACAATGGCGTCCTCCCTTTCCCCCTTGTGGGAATGCCCCTGGATTGTACATGAACCATCTTCTCTTTACATGCTGCCCATTCTCTATTACATTTTTGACTGTCGGTTTTTGACTCCAATGTACCCAAGTCATGTCTCTCCTCAATTCAATGAAATTGGGCCTCCAAAAGTTCAGCATTTATATTCTAAATTGCTCCTTACCCTCCTCCATAATTAATCTAAACCTTATGATAGGATGATCAGTATTCTCAAGATGCTCCCCTAACTGTGACACACTTGCCACTTGCATACTTCATCCCCAGGACATAACATGCACTAATTAGCACAACAGCTCCTCTACTATTTCTTAACTCCAGCAAAGGCGACTTTTTCTTTCAAACCTCAAGGCCATTCTCTCTTTCTGGCTGTAATATTTTCCTTCATCAAAACTTTTACCGCTCCTCCTATTTTTCATTCATCTTTCCTGTACCCAGGAATATTAAACATCCAACCCTCCCTTTTTTTGAAGCAGATCTTGGTTGTTACCATTACATCATGTTCCCGAATTGCTCTCTGCACCTGCAGCTAACAAAATTTCCTGAATATATACACACACACACACACACACATACTCCAAAGCAAGTTCTTTTTAAAATCTGTTCAGTGTAGGGTATGAATAGTCAGACTCTGGCTTCATTCATCTTGGCAGCAAAAAGGGATTTGCATTTCTATAAATATCCACCTTGTTTGAGACAAAGCAGAATACATGATCATTCCAGCTTCTTAGACAGGTTTTAAATAGGCATCTGAAAATTACTGCACTAACCATCAAATGACACAACAGGAGTAAGAATTTGACACTAAGTCTAGCCCTACCGGTGCAGCATATTTTAGACTGCAATTATCTAGACCCATAATAAAATTGACTTCGTACAATAGATTTTTGAAGCTCCAACTGACAAACCCAATAAGCTAATGGTATTAGTTAAGTCAAAGCACAGTTAATCCAAGGAACGCTAAATTCCTTCCTTAGAATGCTTCTTTTAATCCTATTAAACAGACTGCTTAAAATATAATTGCAGAGAAGCAGAAACCGGAGATCTTGGAATATTCATTTTCTTCCAAAATTCATTAGTCACGAGGTGAAGCAGGCACCCTCTTCCATCAGCTCCCAGGTCAGCAGCCATTCTAACTACAGGAGCAGTGATGCGACCATCAATTCACACAAGGCAGAGTGTTGAAGTGAACAGTGGTTTTAATCAGCTAGAACTGTGCCTGCCTGCGACTGCTCTGTACTGAGTGCCAACTACAGTTTGCACTGAGTGCTGAATTTGGTGCATTTGAGTGTGATAGTGAGAGTTTGGTGACCAAGGGAGTATAAGGCTTCATTTTTGTCTAAAGTTTAGTCTTTCTTTTATTTAGTTAATTAACTTAAAAGTTGCTATTTGGTTTAGAAGAAGGTGAATTTTCAATAAGCTTTAAACCGGCTTCTACTTGTAGGCACTTGCAGCTGGAGCTTGTTAATTAGTTAATTGGATTAGGCCAGGTTTTCAGAGGCTAGATTCACAGTATAAAAGTGATCCCCTACAGTGCAGACTTTGTTTGCACTGAGTGCTGAATTTGGTGCATTTGAGTGTGATAGTGAGAGTTTGGTGACCAAGGGAGTTAGGTGAGGAGGGAGTAAGGCGCTCCTTTCATTTTGTTTCCGACATTTCCGCAAAGAGTGCGAAGAGAGCCAGGAGTTTACAGAAAGTGTAGCTGACTGGGAGCAGGGTCGGTGGGCGGAGATCTAGTTAGTCCACAGGGCAGCTATATTCTGTCAGGTAAGAGGGGATGGAGGCTAGGCCAGTTACATGCTCCTCCTGTAGGATGTGGGTGGTGAGGGATACCACCGGTGTCCCCGCTGAC
This sequence comes from Scyliorhinus torazame, assembly GCF_047496885.1. Taxonomy (NCBI): domain Eukaryota; kingdom Metazoa; phylum Chordata; class Chondrichthyes; order Carcharhiniformes; family Scyliorhinidae; genus Scyliorhinus; species Scyliorhinus torazame. The sequence goes on along the minus strand of NC_092722.1, from coordinate 139,815,699 downwards.
TATACCTGCGGGAAGTGCACCCAACTTCAGCTCCTCAAAGACCGTGTTAGGGAACTGGAGCTGAAGCTGGATGAACTTCGGATCATCCGGGAGGCAGAGGGGGTGATTGAGAAGAGTTACAAGGAGGTAACCACACCCAAGGTACAGGACAAGAATAGCTGGGTTACAGTCAGGGGGAAAAAAACAAACAGGCAGAAAGTGCAGGGCTCCCTCGTGGCCGTTCCCCTTCAAAACAAGTATACCGTTTTGGATGCTGTTGGGGGGGATGACCTACCGGGGGAAGGCCCTAGCGGCCAGGTCTCTGGCACTGAGTCTGGCTCTGGGGCTCAGAAGGGAAGGGGGAGAATAGTAAAGCAATAGTTGTAGGAGATTCAATGGTTAGGGGAATAGATAGGAGATTCTGTGGTCGCGAGCGAGACTCCCGGAAGGTATGTTGCCTCCCGGGTGCCAGGGCCAGGGATGTCTCGGATCGTGTCTTCAGGATCCTTAAGGGGGAGGGTGAGCAGCCAGAAGTCGTGGTGCACATTGGTACCAACGACATAGGTAGGAAAAGGGGTGTGGAGGTAATAAACAAGTTTAGGGAGTTAGGCTGGAAGTTAAAAGCCAGGACAGACAGAGTTGTCATCTCTGGTTTGTTGCCGGTGCCACATGATAGCGAGGCTAGGAATAGGGAGAGAGTGCAGTTGAACACGTGGCTGCAGGAATGGTGTAGGAGGGAGGGCTTCAGGTATTTGGATAATTGGAGCGCATTCTGGGGAAGGTGGGACCTGTACAAGCAGGACGGGTTGCATCTGAACCAGAGGGGCACCAATATCCTGGGAGGGAGGTTTTCTAGTACTCTTCGGGAGGGTTTAAACTAATTTGGCAGGGGAATGGGAACCGGATTTGTAGTCCAGCAACTAAGGTAGCCGATATTCAGGACGCGAAAGCGTGTAATGAGGCAGTGGGGAAGGGAACACTGACAAAGGAGAGTACTTGCAGGCACGGAGAGGGGTTGAAGTGTGTATACTTCAACGCAAGAAGCATCAGGAATAAGGTGGGTGAACTTAAGGCATGGATCGGTACTTGGGACTACGATGTGGTGGCCATCACGGAAACTTGGATAGAAGAGGGGCAGAAATGGTTGTTGGAGGTCCCTGGTTATAGATGTTTCAATAAGATTAGGGAGGGTGGTAAAAGAGGTGGGGGGGTGGCATTATTAATTAGAGATAGTATAACAGCTGCAGAAAGGCAGTTCGAGGAGTATCAGCCTACTGAGGTAGTATGGGTTGAAGTCAGAAATAGGAAAGGAGCAGTCACCTTGTTAGGAGTTTTCTATAGGCCCCCCAATAGTAGCAGAGATGTGGAGGAACAGATTGGGAAACAGATTTTGGAAAGGTGCAGAAGTCATAGGGTAGTAGTCATGGGCGACTTTAACTTCCCAAATATTGAGTGGAAACTCTTTAGATCAAATAGTTTGGATGGGGTGGTGTTTGTGCAGTGTGTCCAGGAAGCTTTTCTAACGCAGTATGTAGATTGTCCGACCAGAGGAGGGGCAATATTGGATTTAGTACTGGGTAATGAGCCAGGGCAAGTGATAGATTTGTTAGTGGGGGAGCATTTTGGAGATAGTGACCACAATTCTGTGACTTTCACTTTAGTAATGGAGAGGGATAGGTACGTGCAACAGGGCAAGGTTTACAATTGGGGGAAGGGTAAATACGATGTTGTCAGACAAGAATTGAAGTGCATAAGTTGGGAACATAGGCTGGCAGGGAAGGACACAAATGAAATGTGGAACTTGTTCAAGGAACAGGTGCTACGTGTCCTTGATATGTATGTCCCTGTCAGGCAGGGAAGAGATGGTCGAGTGAGGGAACCATGGTTGACAAGAGAGGTTGAATGTCTTGTTAAGAGGAAAAAGGTGACTTATGTAAGGCTGAGGAAACAAGGTTCAGACAGGGCATTGGAGGGATACAAGATAGCCAGGACGGAACTGAAGAAAGGGATTAGGAGAGCTAAGAGAGGGCATGAACAATCTTTGGCGGGTAGGATCAAGGAAAACCCCAAGGCCTTTTACACATATGTGAGAAATATGAGAATGACTAGAGCGAGGGTAGGTCCGATCAAGGACAGTAGCGGGAGATTGTGTATTGAGTCTGAAGAGATAGGAGAGGTCTTGAACGAGTACTTTTCTTCTGTATTTACAAATGAGAGGGGCGATATTGTTGGAGAGGACAGTGTGAAACAGATTGGTAAGCTCGAGGAAATACTTGTTAGGAAGGAAGATGTGTTGGGCATTTTGAAAAACTTGAGGATAGACAAGTCCCCTGGGCCTGACGGGATATATCCAAGGATTCTATGGGAAGCAAGAGATGAAATTGCAGAGCCGTTGGCAATGATCTTTTCGTCCTCACTGTCAACAGGGGTGGTACCAGGGGATTGGAGAGTGGCGAATGTCGTGCCCCTGTTCAAAAAAGGGACTAGGGATAACCCTGGGAATTACAGGCCAGTTAGTCTTACTTCGGTGGTAGGCAAAGTAATGGAAAGGGTACTGAAGGATAGGATTTCTGAGCATCTGGAAAGACACTGCTTGATTAGGGATAGTCAGCACGGATTTGTGAGGGGTAGGTCTTGCCTTACAAATCTTATTGAATTCTTTGAGGAGGTGACCAAGCATGTGGATGAAGGTAAAGCAGTGGATGTAGTGTACATGGATTTTAGTAAGGCATTTGATAAAGTTCCCCATGGTAGGCTTATGCAGAAAGTAAGGAGGCATGGGATAGTGGGAAATTTGGCCAGTTGGATAACGAACTGGCTAACCGATAGACGTCAGAGAGTGGTGGTGGATGGCAAATATTCAGCCTGGATCCCAGTTACCAGTGGCGTACCGCAGGGATCAGTTCTGGGTCCTCTGCTGTTTGTGATTTTCATTAATGACTTGGATGAGGGAGTTGAAGGGTGGGTCAGTAAATTTGCAGATGATACGAAGATTGGTGGAGTTGTGGATAGTAAGGAGGGCTGTTGTCGGCTGCAAAGAGACATAGATAGGATGCAGAGCTGGGCTGAGAAGTGGCAGATGGAGTTTAACCCTGAAAAGTGTGAGGTTGTCCATTTTGGAAGGACAAATATGAATGCGAAATACAGGGTTAACGGTAGAGTTCTTGGCAATGTGGAGGAGCAGAGAGATCTTGGGGTCTATGTTCATACATCTTTGAAAGTTGCCACTCAAGTGGATAGAGCTGTGAAGAAGGCCTATGGTGTGCTCGCGTTCATTAACAGAGGGATTGAATTTAAGAGCCGTGAGGTGATGATGCAGCTGTACAAAACTTTGGTAAGGCCACATTTGGAGTACTGTGTACAGTTCTGGTCGCCTCATTTTAGGAAGGATGTGGAAGCTTTGGAAAAGGTGCAAAGAAGATTTACCAGGATGTTGCCTGGAATGGAGAGTAGGTCTTACGAGGAAAGGTTGAGGGTGCTAGGCCTTTTCTCATTAGAACGGAGAAGGATGAGGGGTGACTTGATAGAGGTTTATAAGATGATCAGGGGAATAGATAGAGTAGACAGTCAGAGACTTTTTCCCCGGGTGGAACAAACCATTACAAGGGGACATAAATTTAAGGTGAAAGGTGGAAGATATAGGAGGGATATCAGAGGTAGGTTCTTTACCCAGAGAGTAATGGGGGCATGGAATGCACTGCCTGTGGAAGTAGTTGAGTCGGAAACATTAGGGACCTTCAAGCAGCTATTGGATAGGTACATGGATTACGGTTAAATGATATAGTGTAGATTTATTTGTTCTCAAGGGCAGCACGGTAGCATTGTGGATAGCACAATTGCTTCACAGCTCCAGGGTCCCAGGTTCGATTCCGGCTTGGGTCACTGACTGTGCGGAGTCTGCACGTCCTCCCCGTGTCTGCGTGGGTTTCCTCCGGGTGCTCCGGTTTCCTCCCACAATCCAAAGATGTGCAGGTTAGGTGAATTGGCCAATGATAAATTGCCCTTAATGTCCAAATTGCCCTTGGTGTTGGGTGAAGGTGTTGAGTTTGGGTAGGGTGCTCTTTCCAAGAGCCGGTGCAGACTCAAAGGGCCGAATGGCCTCCTTCTGCACTGTAAATTCAATGATAATCTATGATTAATCTAGGACAAAGGTTCGGCACAACATCGTGGGCCGAAGGGCCTGTTCTGTGCTGTATTTTCTATGTTCTATGTTCTATGTACAGGCTGCAGCTCTAGAAACCTGACCTGAGGGGGCGGTGCCACAGGCGGAGCCCACAAGGGCATCAACATAATACAATACAATGTAATGCAATTACATTGGTGAATGGTAGCAGTAATACATTCACCACATTCACCCCCTGTTAAAAATTGAAGTCCAGCGGGGGTGACGTGGGCTCACAGATCGAGTCTGTCCAGCACCTTGATCGTTCGCTGCGATCGCCTGAGCTCTGGTTTCACTGCGGGCACGGGTGTTGAACTCGTCATTGCGGGCACGGGTGTTGGGCTCGTTGACTCCGGGAGCGTCTCTTCTGGAGCTTCATCACTGTAGGTTGGCAGTGGGGTGAGGGGGGGTGTAGGCCATGTATGGGCGGGGGCGGTGTTCGGTGTAGGGTGGGGGGTAGGTGATGGTCGCAGGGGAACCAGCGGGTGCCAGATCCCGGAGGGAGACTGTATCTTGTCGGCCGTCGTGGTGCGCCACGTAAGCATACTGGGGGTTGGCGTGAAGGAGCTGGACCCTCTCGACCAGAGGGTCGGACTTATGGCTCCTTACGTGCTTTCGGAGGAGGACAGGCCCTGGTGTTGTCAGCCAGGACGGAAGTGAGATCCCTGAGGTGGATTTCCTGGGGAAAACAAATAGGCGGTCATGAGGGGTCTCATTCGTGGCTGTGCAGAGGAGTGACCTAATGGAGTGGAGCGCATCGGGGTGGACCTCCTGCCAGCGGGAAACTGGGAGACTCCGAGATCGTAGGGCCAGAAGGATGGCCTTCCATACCGTCATGTTTTCCCTCTCCACCTGTCCATTTCCCCGGGGGTTGTAGCTGGTAGTCCTGCTCGAGGCAATGCCCTTACCGAGCAGGTACTGACGCAGCTCATCGCTCATAAACGAGGAGCCCCGGTCACTGTGGACGTAATGGGGAAACCGAACAGGGTGAAGATACTATGCAGGGCCTTAATGACAGTGGCAGAGGTCATGTCAGGGCATGGTATGGCAAAGGGGAAACGGGAATACTCGTCAACGACGTTAAGAAAATACGTGTTGCGGTCAGTGGAGGGGAGGGGCCCTTTGAAATCGACGCTGAGGCGCTCAAAGGGCCGGGATGCCTTCACCAGGTGGGCCTTGTCTGGACGATAGAAGTGCGGCTTGCACTCCGCGCAGACTTGGCAATCCCTGGTCATGGCCCTGACCTTCTTGGTGGAGTAGGGCAGGTTTCGGGCCTTGATGAAGTGGAGGATCCGGGTGACCCCCGGGTGACAGAGGTCATTGTGGATGGCCCGGACTCAGTCATCTTGCGCGCTGGCGCATGTGCAGCGGGACATGGCATCTGGGGGCTCGTTGAGCTTCCTGGGATGATACAAAATATCGTAATTATAGATAGAGAGTTCAATCCTCCACCTCAAGATTTTTTCATTCTTGATCTTGCCCCGCTGTGTATTGTTGAACATAAAGGCTGCCGACCGTTGGTCGGTGACGAGGGTGAATCTCCTACCAGCCAGGTAGTGCCTCCAATGCCGCACAACTTCCACAATGGCTTGAGCTTCTTTTTCGACTGAGGAGTGTCGAATCTCGGAGGCGTTGAGGGTACTGGAAAGAAAGGCTACGTGCCTGTCTGCCTGGTTAAGGGTAGCGGCCAGGGCGACATCTGACGCGTCACTCTCCACCTGGAAGGGGATGGACTTATCCACTGCGTGCATCGCGGCTTTGGTAATATCTGCCTTGATGCGGCTGAAGGCCAGGCGGGCCTCAGTCATCAGAGGGAAGATGGTGGCTTTGATAAGTGGGCGGGCTTTGTCCGCATAGTTGGGGACCGACTGGGCATAATATAAAAAGAACCCGAGGCATCTTTTCAGGGCCTTGGGGCAGTGGGGGAGGGGGAGTTGCAGGAGGTTGGGGTCGGGCCCTAGGACTCCGTTTTCCACGACATAGCCGAGGAAGGCCAGTCGGGTTGTGCGGAAAACGCATTTCTCCCTGTTATAGGTGAGATTGAGGACTTGGGCGGTTTGGAGAAACTTCTGAAGGTTGGCGTCGTGGTCCTGCTAATCATGGACGCAGATGGTGATGTTGTCCAAGTACGGAAATGTGGCCCGCAGCCCGTATTGGTCCACCATTCGGTCCATCGTTCTTTGGAAGACCGAGACCCCGTTGGTGACACCGAAGGTGACCCGGCGGAAGTGGAAGAGGCGGCGGTCTACCTCAAAGGCCGTGTAATGCCGATCTTCCAGGTGGATTGGAAGCTGGTGGTATGCGGTCTTCAGATCTACCGTGGAGAACACCTGGTAGTGTGCAATCTGATTCACCATGTCCACTATCCGGGGAAGGGGGTACGCATTGAGTTGCGTGTACCGGTTTATGGTTTGGCTGTAGTCTACAACCATCCAGTTCTTTTCCCCGTTCCTGACGACCACCACTTGGGCTCTCCAGGGGCTATTACTGGCCTCGAAGACCCCCTCCCTCAAGAGGCACTGGACCTCTGACTTTATAAAAGTCCTGTCCTGGGCCATGTAACGCCTGCTCCTGGTGGCGACGGGTTTACAGTCGGCGGTGAGGTTCGCGAAAAGCGGGGGAGGGGTGACCTTAAGGGTCGCGAGGCTACATACGGTGAGAGTGGGTAGGGGCCTGCCGAAGTTCAGGGTCAGGCTCCTGAGGTTGCACTCGAAGTCCAGTCCTAACAGGAGAGGAGCGCAGAGGTCGGGGAGGACATATGGTTTAAAATTGGCGTACTTGGTGCCCTGTATCGCGAGGTTCGCGGCACAGTACCCCCGGATCTGCAGAGAGCAGTAGAGCGGGAGCTGCTGATTGGCTGTTGCAGGGGAAATTTGCATACGTCCGTGTGCTCAGCCTAACATGGAGGCGTACCTGAACAAGAGACCCTAGCTGTTCAAGTGAAGACAAGCATCCAGCAGAGGGCAGTAGAGCGGAGCTGTTGATTGGCCGTTGTGGGGGAAATTTGCATACGTCCGTGTGCTCACCCTAACTTGGAGGCGTACCTGAACAAGAGACCCTAGCTGTTCAAGTGAAGACAAGCATCCAGCAGAGGGCAGTAGAGCGGAGCTGCTGATTGGCCGTTGCAGGGAAAATTTGCATACGTCCGTGTGCTCACCCTAACTTGGAGGTGGTTTGTGGAGGACCTCTTGTCAAATGACACTTAAACCCAAAATAATTCTTCAGTGTTTCCCTCCCTACCCCCCTCCTCTAACCAAAAAACAAACAAACGCTGTAAGGATCAAGAGGAAGGCTCGAGGGCAGGTAGAAGTGGAAAGTTGAACCATGACATCACAGCCTGCAAGTAAGGGATTGGCTGGTGACTGGTAGGTAGTTTTTATTTATTTTCCCTCAGGTGTTATTGTGCGGGGCGCAGAGGCAGCTGAGTGAGTGCTTGCTGAGAAGGGGAGTGAATAACAGGTAAGCTTTTTCTTTTTTTTTTTTTATCTAGACGGGATGACAGGGAATGTTCCTCCTCCAGAATGTTTGAGGTGAGGGACGCCGTCAGGGTCCCTGCTGATTTCATCTGTGGGAAGTGCACCCATCTCTAGCTCCTCAGAAACCGCGTTAGGGAACTGGAGCTGGAGTTGGATGAACTTCGGATCATTCGGGAGGCAGAGTTGGTCATAGAAAGAAGCTTCAGGGATGTATTACTCCGAAGAATAAAGATAGATGGGTGACGGTGAGAGGGGCTGGGAGGAAGCAGTCAGTACAGGGATCCCCTGTGGCCGTTACCCTTAGTAACAAGTATACCGCTTTGGATACTGGTGGGGGGGGGGGGGGACTTACCAGGGTTAAGCCATGGGGTAGAGGGCTCTGGCACAGTCTGTCCCTGTTGCTCAGAAGGGAAGGGGGGAGAGGAGTAGAGCATTAGTCATTGGAGACTCCATAGTTAGGGGGATAGATAGGAGATTCTGTGGGAACGGGAGAGACTCACTGTTGGTGTGTTGCCTCCCAGGTGCCAGGGTGCGTGATGTCTCGGATCGTGTTTTCTGGATCCTTAAGGGGGAGGGGGAGCAGCCCCAAGTTGTGGTCCACATAGGTACCAACGACATAGGAAAAGGGATGGGGATGTAAGGCAGGAATTCAGAGAGCTAGGGTGGAAAATTAGATCTAGGACAAACAGAGTTATTATCTCTGTGTTGTTACCCGTGCCACGTGATAGCGAGACGAGGAATAGGGAGAGAGAGGAGTTGAACACGTGGCTACAGGGATGGTGCAGGAGGGAGGGTTTCAGATTTCTGGATAATTGGGGCTCATTTTGGGGTCGGTGGGACCTCTACAAACGGGATGGTCTGCACCTGGACCAGGGGGGTACCAATATTCTGGGAGGGAAATTTGCTAATGCTCTTCTGGAGGGTTTAAACTAGTTCAGCAGGGGCATGGGAACCTGAATTGTAGCTCCAGTATACAGGAGGTTGAGAGTAGTGAGGTCATGAGTAGGGTTTCAAAGTTGCAGGAGTGTACCGGCAGGCAGGAAGGTGGTTTAAAGTGTGTCTTCTTCAATGCCAGGAGCATCCGGAATAAGATTGGCGAACTTACCTGGGACTTCGATGTTGTGGCCATTTCGGAGACATGGATAGAGCAGGGACAGGAATGGTTGTTGCAGGTGCCGGGATTTAGATATTTCAGTAAGTTCAGGGAAGGTGGAAAAAGAGGGGGAGGGGTAGCATTGTTAGTCAAGGACAGTATTACGGTGGCAGAAAGGACGTTTGATGAGGACTCGTCTACTGAGGTAATATGGGCTGAGGTTAGAAACAGGAAAGGAGAGGTCACCCTGTTCGGGGTTTTCTATAGGCCTCCGAAAAGTTCCAGCGATGTAGAGGAGAGGATTGCAAAGATGATTCTGGATAGGAGCGAAAGCAACAGGGTAGTTGTTATGGGGGACTTTAACTTTCCAAATACTGATTGGAATCGCTATAGTTCGAGTACATTAGATGGGTCCGTTTTTGTCCAATGTGTGCAGGAGGGTTTCCTGACACAGTATGTAGATAGGCCAACGAGAGGCGAGGCCATATTGGATTTGGTACTGGGTAATGAACCAGGACTGGTATTAGATTTGGAGGTAGGTGAGCACTTTGGTGATAGTGACCACAATTCGATTACGTTTACTTTAGTGATGGAAAGGGATAGGTATATACCTCAGGGCAAGAGTTATATCTGGGGGAAAGGCAATTATGATGCAATGAGGCAAGACTTAGGATACATCGGATGGAGAGGAAAACTGCAGGGGATGGGCACATTGGGAATGTGGAGCTTGTCCAAGAAACAGCTACTGCGTGTCCTTGATAAGTATGTACCTGTCAGGCAGTGAGGAAGTGGTCGAGTGAGGGAACCGTGGTTTACTAAAGCAGTCGAAACACTTGTCAAGAGGAAGAAGGAGACATATGTAAAGATGAGACATGAAGGTTCAGTTAGGGCGCTCGAGAGTTACAAGTTAGTTAGGAAGGACCTAAAGAGAGAGCTAAGAGCCAGGAGGGGACATGAGAAGTCTTTGGCAGGTAGGCTCAAGGAAAACCCTAAAGCTTTCTATAGATATGTCAGGAATAAAAGAATGACTAGGGTAAGAGTAGGGCCAGTCAAGGACAGTAGTGGGAAGTTGTGCTTGGAGTCCGAGGAGATAGGAGAGGTGCTAAATGAATATTTTTCGTCAGTATTCACACAGGAAAAAGACAATGTTGTCGAGGAGAATACTGAGATTCAGGCTACTAGACTAGATGGGCTTGAGGTTCATAAGGAGGAGGTGTTACCAATTCTGGAAAGTGTGAAAATAGATAAGTCACCTGGGCCGGATGGGATTTATCCTAGGATTCTCTGGGAAGCTAGGGAGGAGATTGCTGAGCCTTTGGCCTTGATCTTTAAGTCATCTTTGTCTACAGGTATAGTGCCAGAAGACAGTTGTCCGCTTGTTCAAGAAGGGGAGTAGAGATAACCCCGGTAACTATAGACCAGTGAGCCTTACTTCTTTTGTGGGCAAAATCTTGGAAAGGTTTATAAGAGATAGGATGTATAATCATCTGGAAAGGAATCATTTGATTAGAGATAGTCAACACGGTTTTGTGAAGGGTAGGTCGTGCCTCACAAACCTTATAGAGTTCTTTGAGAAGGTGACCAAACAGGTGGATGAGGGTAAAGCAGTTGATGTGGTGTATATGGATTTGAGTAAAGCGTTTGATAAGGTTCCCCATGGTAGGCTACTGCAGAAAATACGGAGGCATGGGATTCAGGGTGATTTAGCAGTTTGGATCAGAAATTGGCTAGCTGGAAGAAGACGAAGGGTGGTGGTTGATGGGAAATGTTCAGACTGGAGTACAGTTACTAGTGGTGTACCACAAGGATCTGTTTTGGGGCCTCTGCTGTTTGTCATTTTTATAAATGACCTGGAGGAGGGCGTAGAAGGATGGGTGAGTAAATTTGCAGACGACACTAAAGTCGGTGGAGTTGTGGACAGTGTGGAAGGATGTTACAAGTTACAGAGGGACATAGATAAGCTGCAGCACTGGGCTGAGAGGTGGCAAATGGAGTTTAATGCAGAAAAGTGTGAGGTGATTCATTTTGGAAGGAATAACAGGAAGACTGAGTACTGGGATAATGGTAGGATTCTTGGCAGTGTGGATGAGCAGAGAGATCTCGGTGTCCATGTACATAGATCCCTGAAAGTTGCCACCCAGGTTGAGAGGGTTGTTAAGAAGGCGTACAGTGTGTTAGCTTTTATTGGTAGAGGGATTGAGTTTAGGAGCCATGAGGTCATGTTGCAGCTATACAAAACTCTGGTGCGGCCGCATTTGGAGTATTGCGTGCAATTCTGGTCGCTGCATTATAGGATGGATGTGGAAGCATTGGAAAGGGTGCAGAGGAGATTTACCAGAATGTTGCCTGATGTGGAGGGACGATCTTATGAGGAAAGGCTGAGTAACTTGAGGCTGTTTTCGTTAGAGAGAAGGTTAAGAGGTGACTTAATTAAGGCATACAAGATGATCAGAGGATTGGATAGGGTGGACAGTGAGAGCCTTTTTCCTCGGATGGTGATGTCTAGCACGAGGGGACATACCTTTAAATTGAGGGGAGATAGATATGAGACAGATGTCAGAGGTAGGTTCTTTACTCAGAGAGTAGTAATGGCGTGGAATGCCCTGCCTGCTACAGTAGTGGACTCGCCAACACTAAGGACATTCAAATGGTCATTGGATAGACATATGGACAATAAGGGAATAGTGTAGCTGGGCTTTAGAGTGGTTTCATAGGTCGGCGCAACATCGAGGGCCGAAGGGCCTGTACTGCGCTGTAATGTTCTATGTTCTGTGTTCTATGAATGCGATCCAGAAGCGAGGGAGATTGTTTGGAATGCGGGGGAAATTTGGAGAGAACAGCACCTCACCGTGTCTGGATGTATGAAGCTCTCCGTGCTCCCAGAGTTAAACACGCAGGGTGTTTCGTGCCCATTGACGCGGACTGTCATCATCGAGTTCCTGAGGTGCTTGGGCCGTGACTGGTCGAGGGTGACAGCGCCGAGTTACGGGTAGCCGGCGTGATCGGAGGTGGTAGGCCGGTCCCAAGATGGCGGCCCCCGTCGGTCGCACGTGTCGGGCGGCATTGAAGATGGCGGACAAGGTGGCGGCCCTCGTCGGTCACACGTATCGGGCGGCATCGGAGATGGCGGACAAGATGGCGGCCCCCATGAGTCTCACGTGTCGGGTAAGGGTTAAAGATGGCTGCCCCCACGGACAGCACAAGGCTGATGATGTGTCCGAAGTGGGTGGTCCCGGCAGGCACGCAGACACACTGCGGGGTCTGCGGGCCTGAGAGTCTGAAAGTGGGGCCTGTGATTTAAGAGCTTTGGATCTGGCCAGGCAGACATTGGCAAAGTGTCCTTTCTTGCCGCAGTCGCTACAAGTCGCGTTCCGAGCCGGGCACCGCTGCCTGAGGTGCTGGTTCTGACAGCAGAAATAGCAGGGCAGCCCCCGGGTTGGGCGGGCAGCCGCACGGCACAGGCCTGGGATACCCTCTGGTCAGGTGTCCACGAGGGGATCGCGTGGTCGGAGGGGAAAGCACTGAGGCTCTGAAACGCTACTTCTAAGGAGGTGGATAGTTTTACCGTCTCTTCCAGGTCAAGGGTGCCCTTTTCGATCAAGCGCTGTCTGACGTAGTTGGACCGGATTCCAGCCACATAGGTGTCCCGGATGGCAAGTTCCATATGCTGCGAGAACGTAACGCCCTTGTAGTTGCAGTTTCGAACGAGTACCTTCAGGTCGCGTAGGTATTCCTCCTGCGATTCTCCGGGGCGTTGGTGACGAGTGGTGAGGAGATGCCGCGCGAACACTTTGTTCACCAGCCTCACGTACTGCCTTTTCAGGATCGCGACCACGACTGCGTACGTGGTCGTTTCCTCGATCTTCACGGACATTCTGTGGCTCACCCGGGCGTGGAGGAGACTCAGTTTCTGTTCCTCAGTGACGCGGTTTCAGTGACATGGCCAATCTAACTTACCTGCACATCTTTGGATTGATTGCAGTGCTCAGCCGATCCCCGGGCAAGCGAATTAGGTGCCTGGTGACTAAAGTGTGGCATTTTCGCATGGGGGAAAACATTTGACGAAGTGGCTCAAGATTGAGATCCGGATCGCACCGAATCACACTGAACTTTCGCTCCGCAAATGACACTTTGCCACGTTTTGGAAAATTCCACCCGTTAACTCCAGAAATGCTGCCAGACCTGCTTATTTTGTTTTTATTGCAGATTCTCAGCATCCGCTGTATTTTACTTTACTTCTCAAAGTGTTTCTTTTTTGTTCTAGGAGAGCATATATTTTGTTTTTGTCGAACCAGTTCTGGTGGCGATGATGCTCAAAGCCAATGGTCTGGGTACTGGAGTCCACTGTTCTGGAATTGAGTTGGATGTGTAAAAACCTTGCAGATCTGTCATAAGCTGTACTTGGAATTCCTTTCTTCAGCTGTAAGGCTGAGACATTCATCTTCTTCCTCTTGAAATGTTAGACCTTGTGATGTCTTGTTGCTGGATGGATGATCGCAAATCAAAGAAATCAATGATCTATCCAGCAAGCATCAGTCCCCACTTGGATTGAATGATACAGACATCTTTGACTCGAACAATTACATAATCCAGGAGGTGACAATGCTTTGATCTAGCCTGCTTCCATGTAGTTATGCATTTGTCCTTCTGATGGACAAGGGGAGCACACTTTGACAACTGGAGGATACCATTTGCATTGATTTTCCCACTTTGTTTTTCCCAATGAAGTTGCTTCAGTTGTGCTGTTGTACAAATTAAGTAATGGCATGATGGGAAAACTGGTCAATGGGAAGACTGGTCAACTAGTTGATACAATGTAAGAAAAGCTGACCTAGCCACTTCAATGTACCAGAGCCCTTTGTAAGGAATGCTAATCTAGCTATTCCAAAATGCCTGACCTCTGTAAATTCTGATAATGTTAACTCGTCATAACCCAGGGCAGCATGAATAAGTCAAGATAAGGAATGGATGAGTCTCCTCCAACCTTTTAATGTTCTATCAAAGAACAAGATAATGGTATGAGGCATGAGACAAAGAGTCCGAGAAGATCAACAGCTCATGCTTGGTTTATGACATTGCTTCCGTTTCTACTTCCAATCAAATTCCTGATTAAGCTGTAGTCACGCAATCTTGATAATGATAATGTATAAATACTGAGCTGATTCTCTGTGAAAGCGCGGACTTGGGAAGGAATCAGCAGTGGTACTAACTGCTCTCTGACCTCAAGTTTCAGCCATTACTGCATGCAGTCGTTTCATAAATAAAGCCTTGATATTTTGCCATAATGAGCATTGTTGAATCTTTCTACTACAGTCCAGAAGCAGGTATTTATTGACTTCAACACAGTCATTGGAATCACGACCAACTCTGACATTAAAGTCTCCCAGAGGAGGATCTTTTCTTCTTTCAGGATGACAGTGAGGATTTCAACAAGGTCAGAATAGAACTTTTCCTTTGCATCTTCATCGGCATCAAGGATTAGGGCGGAGGCACAATGACGGTGGCATATTGATTACAGCTGACCATAAGTGAAGTGTCAGAGGACCTTCATTTGTACAGTTGGGAATCTCTGGCACTGCATCCAAGATCCTATTCTGGATGGCAAAACTAATTCCGTAGACATAAGAGTCAATATCAGTTTTTTCTTTCCAATAAAAAGCATGTTCTGCAGCAAGGTCTGCAGCCCTGAAGCCATTTCAGATGAGGGGCTGGCTTCTCCGTTTCTGAGAGCAGGGGCTGAATTCTCCATTTTGGGGACTATGTCCCCACGCCATCGTGAAAAGTGTGGACAGGTGCAATAATTCAGCCACTCCAACGGGACTAGCACGGGCGTCACATGAAACGCCAGCGTTTACGAGCGGAACGGTGCCGGATTCGCCGGTTCCTTGATTGCGGCACAGCCGCAGCCACACTAAAGCGATTCATCCCCCCACACACACACCGTCGCAGCCAACATGGCTGGAAGGGGAGCAGTACTACGTTGGAGCTGGTCATTCCTCACACGATCCCTCTAAGCCCTGGGGTGGCAAAGGTGGGACGGTTGGGGGAGGGGAGGGGGGGGGGGGGGGGAGCCCAGCCTACACACAATGTCCGCCCATTCCTTCCCTTCCCCCACAATCCCTCGCTGGCCAGCCCAGAGCAGCCAACCCCTCTCACCCATCTGACAGAGCACTGAGGCAGGTTGTAACAGTGTGAACAGGTGTTTAATGTGAAAACATATATACAGATACATGCCCGAGCCCGATAACTAAACTGTGCCCTGCGCTTGTGCCAACGTAACTGGTGTTGAACTTTTTGGCCTTATGGGCGCTTACACTACGTCTCAGTGAATTCACAGATGGTAAATCAGGAGTGGAGGAGGCCTTTTGTCTTTCCAGCCCTGTGACCTGGGTCCCCTGGGTGACCTGGATGGGCCCAGCTGCTGCTCGGGTGTCCCAGATGGCGTTCTGCCGCACTGTTCTGTCCGCTGCATACCAGATCCACCAGGAACAGGAGGGAGGGGGTCCAAGGTGCTGCGCACCTCCCCTGCAGGAGTCACCAGCACGGGCCCCATCACTCCCTCCTCCCTCGGGGGGTCCGATGGCTCCCGGGCTAATCCATTGACAGGGGTGCAAGAGTAGCTATCCCCTGAGTCACCCCGCCACCTGGCGCCGCCAGTCCTGGAGGCCAGCTATCATCTTGGCCAGAGGCTGCATGCTCACGGCCATAGAGTACAGGGAGTTGATGACCTGCGCCTGGGACTGGGCCACATCACACTGCGACTGTGCCAGCACCTTCTGGGTCTGTGCCATATCAGCTCGTGACTGTGCCTCTCCCTCTGGGACTGGGCCACCTCCCTCTGCCTGTGCCAAGTCAGCCCGCGTCTAGGCAATGCCATCGATGCTCTCAGCCATGGCCCGCTTTGGCTGGGCCATGCTCAGGAGTGCCTCTGCAATGTCCAGGTGACTGTGGGACATGGTTGCCTGTGAGAGGGCAGCACTGTCCTGGGCTTCAGCCACCGCCTGCACAGAATGTCCCAGGCCTTGGACATGCTGATCCATAGCCAAAACCCTCACTCCCAAGGCCTCCCCGCGGACGCCACCAATAGAATCATAGAATTAACAGTGCAGAAGGAGGCCATTCGGCCTATTGAGTCTGCACCCGCCCTTGGAAAAACCACCCTACCCAGGCCCACACCTCCACCCTATCTCCGTAACCCCAACTAACCTTTTTTGGACACTAAGGGCTATTTGGCATAGCCAATCCACCTAACCTGCACATCTTTGGACTGTGGGAGGAATCCGGAGCGCCTGGAGGAAACCCACGCAGTCACGGGGAGAACTTGCAAACTCCGCACAGACAGTGACCCAAGCCGGTGACCCAAGCCGGGAATTAAACCTGGGACCCTGGAGCTGTGAAGCAACTATGCCAACCACTGTGCTACCGTGCTGCCCATCCGGTGTCAGCCTGGGTGGCATACATGGCCAGCACCACCTCTGCTCCTGCACGCGGTTGGACTCCTCCAACTACGCCTGCAAGTGCTGGATGCTCGCTGACAACCCCTCATGTAGTCGCTGGTTCTGTGACTACATCTCCTCTAATAATGGGAGGTTCATTCCAGAAGCCCGAAACCCGTCAGAACGGCAGCTCGTCTCTGGGGCCGGCCTGCCCGCCCACCATCCGCCCCCTCAGGAGTTCCTACCTCCCCCTGATGTACCTGAGCAGCTGTGTGGTGCGCAGCGGAGAGTGTCTCAGGAGGCTCTCCACTAAAGTGCCCGACCGAGATGAGTGTCTCTGGGATGGTGGAGGGTGTTTGGAGACAGCTGTGATGAGAATCCAGTGTCACATTGGAATTGAACTCCGGGGCATCCTGGATTTCAGGCCAATGCGTGAACTCAATTTCAGTGTCGCCGTCGATGCTCGGCAAATGGGGGTTTCTGATTGTGGCACTGGCACAGGCTGGGGGCGGGGCACACCAGATGGACCGCTCCATCAACGGTAGCTCCTGCAAGACACAAGACAAGACACGTGATTAGACCGTGGGCCGGGGTTGAGTGGGGGTGATGAGGATAGGGGTGGTGTAGGGGTGAGGGTGGGGGTGAGGGTGGGAGTGAGGGTGGGAGTGAGGGTGGTGGGTGTGGTTGGGGTGTCGTTGGGAGTGGATTGGCACACGTGACATGGCAACCACAACTCAGCAGGGTCTCACTTCCTCACTCATGGCCAATCTCCAGCCCGGTGCCTTCCCTTTCCTCAGGCCCACCAACCACGTCCAGGGCCTGCTGCTCTGCCGCGGTGCGGGGCTGCAGGTCCGGCAGTCCCCCTCCAAGGACCTTCTCCTGGGGGTGTGTGTGGTGGTAACAGAAAATGTGCAATATCAGACAGTCCGTCGCATGCAGCCCAGGGGTGGGTATCTAGTGGCTTCAGTGACCAGGGCACCCACCCATGGCGGCCGGTATGGGTGTTGCCATATGGTGCATGGTGGAGGTTCGGCCACCTTCCTGGTGGTGGTGGTGGGAGTGGGGGAGGAACGTGTGTGTGTGGGACGGGAGTTGGTGCTAAGGGCCTACCCACCGTTGCCGCCCTGAGGCGGTCGTACAGTCTCGACGTTGTTGCTGACGGCGCTTCCCGACTCTGCAACCTGCGTCCTGGATGGTGAACAGCGGCGGCTGGCAGCCTCTTTCCCAGCCCAGAGTACAGGGTGACCTGCCTCTCCTCCACGACGTCCAGGAGGGTCTCAGGCTCGACTCTGGGAAAACATGGGCCCGCTCTCCTTGCTGCCATCTTGTTGTCTGGGATGGTGGGTCTGGGGTCTGCAGTATATGCGACTGCAGCTTGTCAGCCTCCTGAGTGTCTAGGTGGGTATTCAGGCATTGCATCAGATGTGGAGGTGGCCTGCTGTGCATCCTGCCCTGTGAACTGGGCCCCCTTTGACAGCTGTTCTCTTGAGCAACCAGGCCTGGATGGGCCAGGCCAACTTCTGGCAGTCACAGGTGGCATGGTGCCACCCTGTTGTGAATGCTGCCCATTGGATGCGCCAAGGACTGGTGGGGGGATTCAGAGGTGCTGCTATGTTCCAGCACCTCCCCTGCAGTAGGGACGGACACCGGCCCCTTCACCTCCTCCACCCTTGGGCTACTCGTTGGGATGTAGAGAGCTCCTGGGGGTTCGCCATCATCTGGAGCTGCCAGTCCTGTAGACCCGCTCTCATCTTGACCAGGTCTCGATGCTCACGGCCATGGAGCACAGGGACTGTGCCACATCACTCTAGGACTGTGCCACATCACTCAGTGACCGTGCCAGGTCCTGCTGTGACTGGCTCAGGTCAGCCACTGCCAGGCCAATGTTCTTGACGTCTGCAACCATGACATTTGTGACCGGGCCAAGCTCTGGTATATGGCAGCCTGTAACATGGCTGCTCCATCCTGCACTTCAGCCACCACCCGCACACGGTGCACGAGGCATTGGACATTCTGACCCATGGCCAAGATTCTCGCTCCCATGGCGTCCACTGCGGACTCCACCCGTTCAGTGTTGACATGGGTGGCACTCATTGTCGGCACTGCAGGCGCTGGATGGCAGCTGACACCCGCTCATTTACTCTCTGACTCTCTACCTGCATCTCCAACATTGATGGGAACACTCTTTCCAGAAGCGTGAGACTTGTCTGGATGGCAGCTAGTCCCTGGGGCCGGGCCGTCCTCCGGCCATCCACTCCTGCTCAGGAGTACCTGTCGTGATCTCTGTATATCAATCTACATGATCAATGTATGTAAATGTAGTAGTCATTTCAACACTAGATGTCTCACTATCAGATGATGTGGAGATGCCGGCGTTGGACTGGGGTGAGCACAGTAAGAAGTCTTACAACACCAGGTTAAAGTCCAACAGGTTTGTTTCGATGTCACTAGCTTTCGGAGCGCTGCTCCTTCCTCAGGGGCCACCTGCACTTGGATAGGCGGGACCGCCAATGCGGTGGTCGCAGAGGTCGGCAGGATTGCTGGTAGATCGGTGGCCTTGTGGTAGGGCACGTCCGGAGGAAGCATTGTGTGAGGCGGGACACCATGGTTAGGTGGCGGGCGTGGAACTCTGCGCAGCGCCCGTCTGTTGCGTCGTAGGAAGGAGCCATCAGCCATGCGGACGAGGAACGATCTCGGGGCCACTTGCTTGACCACCACAGCTGTGGTGGACCAGCCGCCGTCAGGTAACTGCACACGAACACGATCAGTTGGGACCAGCTCGGGGAGATCCGTGGCATCAGTGTCGTATGCTGATTTCTGTTGGGCCCGAGACTGCTGCATCTTTTGTATGACCGTGAGATGGTCAAGGTCTGGAACATGGATGGCTGGAACCATGGTTCGCAGAGCCCGATTCATGAGCATCTGCGCGGGAGACAACCCAGTGGACAGCGCCAGGTTGAAGTCGGAGAGTCTGCAGCCTTGCATAGTAATCGCTTGACGATATGGACCCCTTTTGCTGCCTTCCCGTTTGACTGCGGGTAGTGGGGGCTGGAGGTTACGTGACGGAAGTTGTATAGGCGGGCAAAATCAGACCATTTCATAGATTTCATAGAATTTACAGTGCAGAAGGAGGCCATTCGGCCCATCGAGTCTGCACCGGCTCTTGGAAAGAGCACCCTACCCAAGCCCACACCACCCTATCCCCATAACCCAGTAACCCCACCCAACACTAAGGGCAATTTTTGGACACTAAGGGCAATTTTGGACACTCAGGGCAATTTAGCGTGGCCAATCGACCTAACCCGCACATCTTTGGACTGTGGGAGGAAACCGGAGCACCCGGAGGAAACCCACGCACACACGGGGAGAACGTGCAGACTCCACACAGACAGTGACCCAGCCGGGAATCGAACTTGGGATCCTGGAGCTGTGAAGCAATTGCGCTAACCATTATGCTGCCGTGCTGCCCATTCCTGGCTGTAAAAACAGGGACCGTTGTCACTTATCACCGTGAGCGGTATCCCATGCCTGGCAAACGTTTCTTTGCATGCTTTAATCACCGCCTTCGATGTGAGGTCGGACAGTTTCACCACTACTGGGTAATTGGAGAAGTAGTCGACCAGGAGGACATAGTCATGCCCCTTGGCGTGGAAAAGGTCGACACCGACTTTGGACCATGGGGAGGTCATTATCTCATGTTGCTGCAGAGTTTCTTTGGGTTGGGCTGGCTGAAATTTCTGACATGTGGGGCAGTTGAGGACCGTGTTGGCAACGTCCTGGCTGATGCCCGGCCAATAGACTGCCTCTCGAGTTCTGCGTCAACAGTTCTCGACCCCCAGATGACCCTCATGGAGTTGGCCGAGCACCATAGCTCGCATGCTCTGCGGAATCACAATCCTATTGAACTTCAGGAGGTTGCCTGTCCGTGGGTTCTGTGACCCTTGATATGATGCCCTGGTCCTGGAGATCTTGTAACTGCTGCTTGAGGCGGTCCTTGAGGGGTGCCGGCACTCGGCGTGGTGCGTGGATCACAGGGGGGCGTTTGGTTTGAGCAGGATTTTGTATCGGTATGGGAGTGTGCCCATTCCGTCGAACACGCTGTGGTACTGCGTGATGATGTCATCAATTTCAGCCTGGAAGTTCTCATCAGGTGAGGCCGTCGCCTCTGTGGATGACATGGTGTGGACTCGCTGAACCAAGTTCAGGGGTTTGCAGGCCCAAGCACCGAGCAGGGATGCTCTGTCAGGTCCCACAATCTCAAATCGCAATGTCGCTTTGAATGACTTATTGAAAACTCCGAGTTGGCATGAGCCACTGGCAGCTATGGCATTGCCATTGTAGTCAAAAAGCTGGCAGGCCGGTGGAAGAATGCTTGGTCTGACGTGGATGGTGGCGAGATCGGATTTGGAGATGAGGTTTGCCGATGCGCCGGTGTCCAGTTTGAACCGGATGCGAGCCTTGTTGACTGCGAGGACAGCACACCACTCATCGTCGGGATCCACGCTGAGGATCGGGAGGTGCTTCGCTGTCTTGGAGATAGGCAGCGCATGGTTCGTAATGATGCCCACCCGGTATGGAGATTTGAGGCACGCAGCATCAGGACCTGTTGGGCTGTCGGGGTCAGAGTCTGGCATGGCCTGCAGTATTGAACGGACACTTCTGCGCCGTGGCTGGGATCACTGGATGCTGGGCAGTGGAGCAGATCTGCAAAGGGCTGCGTAGTGGCCAAGCTTGCCACACTGTAGACACTATCGTGATTTTGCCAGACATTGCCGCTTTAAATGGGCGGAGCCACAATTCGGACACGTCATGACGCCAACGTCAGCGCATTCCGTGCACCATCGCGCATGCGCAGTGCGGTCGAACGACGTACGCACCTGCGCATCCTGGTCGTCGGTCTCCCGTCCCCTCAGTCGTGGCACGCATGCGCAGGGGCCTGGGAAAAGTGCGCAGAATGGCCACTCTCGTCGATACTTAGGCCCTGCATTTGTGCGATGGCCTGCACCCGTTTCGCCTCGTGGGAGATTAGCTTTGTCGTTTCTGCTGCCCTGATGTGGGAATACCGATTGTTAGCATGTTCGTGGAGAACGCACGTTTTGATGGCGATGGTGAGCTGCTTGACTTTCAGGAGCTGCTGGCGAAGGGAATCGGCGTGGACTCCGAAAACGATCTGATCCCGGATCATGGAATCAGTGGTCGAGTCATAGTTACATGACTGCGCAAGGATGCGGAGATGGTCAGAAAGGATTGAAAAGGTTCATCCTTACCCTGAAGCCTCTGCTGGAAAACGTACCGTTCAAAGCTCTCATTCACCTCAATGTCGCAGTGGCTGTCGAACTTCAGTAGGACTGTTTTAAATTCCGTCTTGTCTTCACCTTCAGCGAATGTAAGGGAGTTGTAGATGTGGATGGCGTGGTCCCCGGCTGTGGAGAAGAATAGAGCGATCTTCCTGCCGTCCGGTGTGGCCTCGAGGTCGGTGGCTTCTAGATAGAGTTGGAACTTTTGTTTGAAGATCCTCCAATTTGCACCGAGGTTGCCGGCGATGAGGAGCCGTGGAGGACGACGGATGTTTTCCATGTCACCGGATGGCTGCTTGCTGGTCAACGCTGATTCACTCAAGGTAGGTCAGTCTGTTTGCTGGTCAACAGACCAAGGTAGGTCCGTCAATTTTAAGCATCACTCACTGGTACCATGATGTGTTGGGTAGGCTGGGTCGATGTGGACTGCACTTGATGCAGTGTAGCGAGAGATAGACCTCCAACACTTGATAAGATGCAACGCGATTTTATTTAACATCTAAACTATTATACATGTTCAACTGTGGGTTGACACTATGCTGACTTGACTGGAGACCTGATACTAGCCTAACCAGACTTACTAGCTACCACATGGTGTTTGCACTGGCCAGCTCACTAACTCTAGCTGTCTCAGAGGCTGGGTCCCGAGAGAGCGTGAAATCTGGTGCCCTCTGGCTTTATAGTGGTCGTGTCCTGTCTGGTGATTGGCTGCTCTGTTCTGTGTGCCTACTGGTCATCCTGTGTGTCAATCACTGCCTGTCTGCACTCCATTATATACATAGATGTATATTATGACACACGTTAGTCATAAATACGTCATGATGACAACGTGATTACGTGTCAAAAGTGTGGCAACGCCCACTTAAAGGGAAACTGCCATGCTTTTGGTAAACGCTGTTTAATGTGTCAGAAGTTAAACCATTATGCTTCACAGTATCAATCAGCCGCTATTTACATTCCTCCTGCACACAAAAAATATGATGAAGTGAGAGCTGTGGACAGAACAGAAGAAATCAACGCGCAAGAAGATTTTATGGAAGATGATAATATTTTCTCATTAGAAAATACTTTCTTCGTTGGTGTAGTTGATTCGTCCATCAGGAATAATCTATAAGCAAGCAAGGATCATCTTGAAGCAACAAAGTGAGCTCATCAAGAATATGAGCAAGATCTTCAAGCAACGAAAGATCAAAGAGTCAATATTGTTAGCAATGAATGAATGACTACTGTGTACATGAACACAATTCCAATTACTTTCAAACTGGATACTGGCGCCTTGGCGAATCCCTTGAATTCCAAGGACCTATCCAAGAGAAAAAGTCATTCTGAAATTATACCTCCAGAATGCTCATTGCGTGATTACAATGGCAATTCCATTTTCTTGCATGGTTCGTGTTACCTGAGTGTCACAAACAGGGACAGTCAACAACAAGTAAGTTTCGAGATAGTCAATGATACTCGTTCATCTTTACTTGGAGCACAAGCATGCAAGGATTTGCAGCTAATACAAAGAATTTTCCTGAATACCTGTCAATCAAATGCACTCACAGATGACATTCAGCAACTCTTACAGGAATACCTTGATGTATTTCAAGGTATGGGCACGTTACCTTTTCAGTACAAAATTCAACTGAAGAAGGATGCCAAATTGGTAATCCATCCAGACGTGTTCCTGCTCCTCTTAAAGGCAGATTAAAGGCTGAATTTGCAAGACTGCAAGCTCAAGGTATCATATCAACGATTACTCAACCTGCTGACTGGGTTAGCTTCCTAGTCGGTGTAAAAAAACCTACAGGTGAAATAAGAATCTGTATGGATCCAATGGAGCTCAATCAAAGAATCAAGAGGGAACATTATCCTACACCGAAGAAAGAAGATATTACTGCAGAAAGGGCCAATGCTGGAATATTGACCAAGCTTGATGCGTCTCAAGGTTTTTTGGTAAATGCAACTAGGAGACTCCAGTAAACTTCGCTGTACTTTTAATAAACCTTTCGGAAGGTACTGTTTTAATGGAATACCTTTTGAAATCATATCCGCTTCCGAAAGTTTTCAAAGAACAATGGAATAAATGACCGAGAACATAGAAGGAGTTTGGGTTCATGTTGACGACATCATCGTCTGGTCAACAACACCTGACGAGCATATCAAACGTCTTCAGGAGGTTTTCAAAAGAATTCATGAATATGGTTTGAAATTAAACAAAGCCAAGTGCATGTTTGCCGCCTCTTCTTTAAAATTCTTAGGTAACAAACATCACAGCTGAAGGAATAAAGCCAGATCAAGGTAAAGTGCAAGCTATCAAGGCAATTCCAATTCCTACAGAGAAGAAGGCAGTCTTATGCTTTTTAGGATTTGTCAACTTTCTTGGAAAGTTCATTTCAAATCTATCGAACAGAACAACTGCTCTACGCCAACTGATAAGAAAGAACACATAATTCATCGGGACTGAAAAACATACTGAAGAATGGACTGATTTGAAACAACAACTGATACAAGCTCCATGCTTGTCATTTTCTAATCCTACAAAACCTACCAAAATTTCAACCGGTGCTAATAAAAATGGCATAGGTGCTGTTTTACCTTAACAAGACCATTTCGATAATTGGGTTCCTATTGCCTATGCATCAAGATCTATGACTGAGACTGAGTGCAGGTACGCCCAAATTGAAAAGGAGTGTCTAGGGTTAGTCACGGGGATTTCCAAATTCCACGACTATATGGTCTACCCAAATTCACAATAGAAACTGACCATTGCCCACTAGTACACATTGTTATGGGCCAGGGTTTAGAGAATCCCAAAGTGTATCATGGAGTTCACCTGACCCACAACTTTTAATAGATTGTGGTATGGGGAGCACACGGCCCACTCTACAGGTGTGGTACAGCAGAAATGGAAAAGTATTTTTTAAAGCAAAACAATGTTTATTCTATGAACTCAAGTTAGCCTTTTTAAAACATACAGTGAACATCTTAGCAACCATCAATTCAAATACAACCCCCAAAGAATACAACATTAAGTAATCCTTAATAAATTCCCAAACAACATTCTAGATTACATAGAACATACAGTGCAGAAGGAGGCCATTTGGCCCATCGAGTCTGCACCGACCCACTTCCACCCTATACCCATAACCTAATAACCCCTCCTAAACGTTTTGGATACCAAGGGCAATTTAGCATGTCCAAACCACCTAACCTGCACGTCTTTGGACTGTGGGAGGAAACCGGAGCACCCGGAGGAAACCCACTCAGACACGGGGAGAAAGTGCAGACTCCGCACAGACAGTGACCCAGCGGGGAATCGAACCTGAGACCCTGGCGCTGTGAAGCCACAATGCTATCCGCTGTGCTACCGTGCTGCCCTTATTCCGAAGACAAAAGACCCTTTTAATACAAAGATCAGGTTTGAATTCACTATTGAGGGCAGTTACCACATTGGAATCAGCAAATGAACATTCATAAGCTTGCAGAGATTCCTACACATCCTGCTGTGATTTCAGCTTCTCCAAAATTAAAATGAAACCAAACCCACCTGCAGCAAAAAGCCTAAAGCGCAAGTAAAAAGCTGACAGACAGCCCAGCTCCACCCACTCTCTGACATCACTGCAGTAATAAACACCCATTTCTTAAAGGTATTCTCAGTTCAGATATTTATATACACACCATTTATAAACACTCATTTCTTAAAGGTACTCTCACATGACAACATTATTGAACGAAACTTGAATGCCATGACTCCCAGACTTCAACATCTGATGATGAAATTAAGAAGATATGATTTCACACTGAAATACACACCAGGTAAAGAATTAGTAATTGTTGATACTTTATCCAGTTCAGTGAACACTAAAATTCTACAAGAAGAATCGATCAATGATGTTGATTTAAAATTGCAACTATTCAGAGAGTTATTTCATTTCTCTGATGTCAAATTTAATGAAATTCGCATTGAAACACTGAAAGATGCTACTTTGATGAAAGTCATACAACATCTTCAACAAGGATGGCCTAAAGGTAATTGTCCTCAATATCAACCCATTCAGTCAGAACTGACTATTGTAGATGGTATACTGCTGAGGCAAGATCACATTGTGATTCCACAAAGCATGAGGTCTGATTTTAGTGAAGGAAAGGGATAGGTATATACCGCAGGGCAAGAGTTATATCTGGGGGAAAGGCAATTGTGATGCGATGAGGCAAGACTTAGGATGCATCGGATGGAGAGGAAAACTGCAGGGGATGGGCATAATGGAAATGTGGAGCTTGTTCAAGGAACAGCTACTGCGTGTCCTTGATAAGTATGTACCTGTCAGGCAGTGAGGAAGTGGTCGAACAAGGGAACCATGGTTTACTAAAGCAGTCGAAACACTTGTCAAGAGGAAGAAGGAGGCTTATGTAAAGATGAGACATGAAGGTTCAGTTAGGGCGCTCGAGAGTTACAAATTAGCTAGGAAGGACCTAAAGAGAGAGCTGAGAAGAGCCAGGAGGGGACATGAGAAGTCTTTGGCAGGTAGGATCAAGGATAACCCTAAAGCTTTCTATAGATATTTCAGGAATAAACGAATGACTAGGGTAAGAGTAGGGCCAGTCAAGGGCAGTAGTGGGAAGTTGTGCGTGGAGTCCGAGGAGATAGGAGAGGTGCTAAATGAATATTTTTCGTCCGTATTCACACAGGAAAAAGACAATGTTGTCGAGGAGAATACTGAAATTCAGGCTACTAGACTAGAAGGGCTAGAGGTTCATAAGGAGGAGGTGTTAGCAATTCTGGAAAGTGTGAAAATAGATAAGTCCCCTGGGCCGGATGGTATTTATCCTAGGATTCTCTGGGAAGCTAGGGAGGAGATTGTTGAGCCTTTGGCTTTGATCTTTAAGTCATCTTTGTCTCCAGGATTAGTTCCAGAAGACTGGAGGATAGCAAATGTTCTAGAAGGGGAGTAGAGACAACCCCGGTAACTATAGACCAGTGAGCCTTACTTCTTTTGTGGGCAAAATCTTGGAAAAGTTTATAAGAGATAGGATGTATAATCATCTGGAAAGGGATCATTTGATTAGAGATAGTCAACACGGTTTTGTGAAGGGTAGGTCATGCCTCACAAACCTTATTGAGTTCTTTGAGAAGGTGACCAAACAGGTGGATGAGGGTAAAGCAGTTGATGTGGTATATATGGATTTCAGTAAAGTGTTTGATAAGGTTCCCCATGGTAGGCTACTGCAGAAAATACGGAGGCATGGGATTCAGGGTGATTTAGCAGTTTGGATCAGAAATTGGCTAGCTGGAAGAAGACAAAGGGTGGTGGTTGATGGGAAATGTTCAGACTGGAGTCCAGTTACTAGTGGTGTACCACAAGGATCTGTTTTGGGGCCACTGCTGTTTGTCATTTTTATAAATGACCTGGAGGAGGGCGTAGAAGGATGGGTGAGTAAATTTGCAGATGACACTAAAGTCGGTGGAGTTGTGGACAGTGCGGAAGGATGTTACAAGTTACAGAGGGACATAGATAAGCTGCAGAGCTGGGCTGAGAAGTGGCAAATTGAGTTTAATGCAGAAAAGTGTGAGGTGATTCATTTTGGAAGGAATAACAGGAAGACAGAGTACTGGGCTAATGGTAAGATTCTTGGCAGTGTGGATAAGCAGAGAGATCTCGGTGTCCATGTACCTAGATCCCTGAAAGTTGCCACCCAGGTTGAGAGGGTTGTTAAGAAGGCGTACGGTGTGTTAGCTTTTATTGGTAGAGGGATTGAGTTTCAGAGCCATGAGGTCATGTTGCAGCTGTACAAAACTCTGGTGTGGCCGCATTTGGAGTATTGCGTGCAATTCTGGTCGCCGCATTATAGGAAGGATGTGGAAGCATTGGAAAGGGTGCAGAGGAGATTTACCAGAATGTTGCCTGGTATGGAGGGAAGATCTTATGAGGAAAGGCTGAGGGACTTGAGGCTGTTTTCGTTAGAGAGAAGAAGGTTAAGAGGTGACTTAATTGAGGCATACAAGATGGTCAGAGGATTGGATAGGGTGGACAATGAGAGCCTTCTTCCTCGGATGGTGATGTCTAGCACGAGGGACATAGCTTTAAATTGAGGGGAGATAGATATAAGACAGATGTCAGAGGTAGGTTCTTTACTCAGAGAGCAGTAAATGCGTGGAATACCCTGTCTGCAACAGTAGTGGACTCGCCAACACTAAGGGCATTCAAATGGTCATTGGATAGACATATGGACGATAAGGGAATAGTGTAAATGGGCTTTAGAGTGGTTTCACAGGTCGGCGCAACATCGAGGGCCGAAGGGCCTGTACTGCGCTGTAATGTTCTATGTTCTATGAAATGCTTTCAAGACTTCATGAGGGTAATTTCTGCCGTGCCAGACAGTCGATCTATTGGCCAAGTATCAACAATGATATCTCGAACATGATACCATCATGTTCAACGTGTCAGTCACATCAAAATCAATGCAACCACATGATCTAGTAACATCACTATGGATCAAGATGGGTGCTGATCTTTTTCACTTATTTGGTAAGGACTATCTCGTTCGTAGTCATTGACTATTTTTCCAATTTTCCTGAACTAGTGAAATTGAACAACATCGCATCCAATAATGTCATAAAGGCATGCAAGGAAATATTTGCCAGGCATGTTATTCCTCGTATCATCATGTCTGACAATGATCCTTTTTCTCAAGTCATGAATGGCAAGATTTCTCATTGAAGTACAATTTTCAACATGTTACTTAAAGCCCTCATTTTCCACAGTCAACTGGAAAAGCAGAGAAAGGTGTTCACATTATGAAATGGCTACTTAGCAAATCAAAAGATTCACAATCTGATTTTTATCTGGCTTTACTCAATTACAGAACATCACCTCTGTCAACAGGATTATCTCCATCTCAAATGTTATACAACAGAATGTTGAGGACAACTTTACCTCAGTCACATTTCCTGATCCTGAACAACATTGTATTGTGAAGAGAATACAACAACAGAAAATGAGTCAGAAAAGATATTTTGATCTACATTCAAATGAATTGTCAACTCTATCTCAGGATGATACTGTTAGATTAAGACTTCCTGACGGAGGTTGGTTGAACACTGCTCGCATAATTAGGCAATTTCCTCCAAGATCTTATCTGATAAGAACTTCAGATGGAAACATTCTGAGAATAGAAGAGATCTACTTCAAGTCACAGATACTGCAAAGATTTTTCCTGATCTTGATTTGAACCAGACAATTTCAAAACAAATTGAACAACAAATGCATTCAAATTTGATGATCAATAAAGACATTAAAACTTCTTCATCATCTTTGGCGTTAAGGAGATTGACAAGGAGAAGACCCAATCGTCTGAATTTGTGAACTTTTTCATGATTTTAGTGATAACTGTACATTGTTTACACTGCATTTCTTCTGCAAATTCTCTTTTTAATATTTCAAGAAAATGTTAAAGATAAAAATGGGGATGTAGTGATCTCTGTACATCAATATACATGATCAATGTATGTAAATGTAGTACAGTCATTTCAACACTGGATGTCTCACTATCAGATGGCATAAGAAAGACTTTCCCACACTTTCTGAGTGAGTGTGATCCAGGATAGTGAACAGACAAGACATAGAATAGCTAGAGAGAGAGGTTATAAAAATATTTTATAATTACATTGTATAGTTAGTCAGTTATCTGTCCTGTACTTTATTTATTTTACCAGTTGAGTACTGTGTGCAAAGGACTCACAATTATTGTTTATATTACTCATTAAATAGTTCATCTTTTACAAGAAGACTATTGGTCATTTCATCAACTCGGCTGCTTCAAAGAGAAATATATATGTTATCAGAAGTATAAAGGTAACATAACAGTGCCTACCACCTCATATACCGCAGCATGTGTGTCATGCATACCAGATAGTGCCCAAGAGCCTTTTCAATAAAGTAATTTGATTTGATTTGAGTTGATTTATTATTGTCCCAAGTATTAGTGTACAGTGAAAAGTATTGTTTCTTGCATGCTATACAGACAACGCATACAGTCCAGAGGGAAGAAAGGAGAGACTGCAGAATGTAATGTTACAGTCATAGCTAGGGTGTAGAGAAAAGATCAACTTAATACAAAGTAGGTCCATTCAAAAGTCTGATGGCAGCCGGGAAGAAGTTGATCTTGAGTCGGATGGTTTGTGACCTCAAACTTTAGTATCTTTTTCCTGACGGAAGAAAGTGGAAGAGAGTATGTCCGGGGAGCCCAATCATTGCGGCAACGCACTGGGGGCTGACTTTGTTGTCCCATGCTGACCTCTGCTTCTGCGACTGCCCGCCTTCCCACCCCGCCGACCAGATACATTGTCCTCTGCTCAGCAACAGTGAGGGCCTGAGCCCCGGCAGGCCCCCTCGGGCCTTCCCCTCCTTCTGCCGGTTGTGGCAGCACAAGAGTTCCGCAGCTAGTGGCCTGTGTGTACCCAGCCACGGTGGGCAGTTTGGACAGTGTTGACATGTGGCGCAGGGTGGGGTACACACGGTCTGCTGACAGGTAGGGCTCGGGAGGGTGGAGCAAGGGCTGTGCGAGGGGCACGGAGCTGATGACTCACCCCGGCTGGCCTGGAGATTTGCCCATCCTCACCCAGCACTGCCTACTTGTCTACCTGGTGGGGTCTGCAAACGGAGGGTGGGGGGGTAAGTGAGGCGGTGCTGAGTGTGGGGTGGGGTGTGTGGGACAAGGGTGGTGCCAGAACTAGTTATTCATCTGGGCTGCTCTGAGGAGGTCATGCCGCTTTCATGGCACTGCTGTCCAGTCTTCCCAGTGGGGCCCACGGCGTCTGCCACGTCCGTCCAGACCTGGTTGATATTGGTGGGTGGCAGCCTACTTCCAACCCCGGGGTACAGGGTGTCCCACCTCTCCTCCATGGCATCCAGTAATAGCTCAAGCTCTGTGTCCATGGACCTCGGGGCCTCTATCCATGGGCCATCACCTTGGCAGCAATGACAGTGTGTGTGGAGCAGAGCGATTATATGCAGCTGCAGCTTGCCAGGCTCTCGAATGCAGTTCCCGACTCCAGTGAGTTACACAGCAGCGTGCATTGGAATTGCACTCACACCACGTAGTGTGAGTGCTGCCACATTAGCATGTTCTGAGTGACTCCAGCAGTCACACCCCCATCAGGACCGTGGAACATCCCCCATTCAGTCCTGGTGTCTGCACTTAGCCTCTCAAACAGAGAACTCTGCCCCTTGTTCTTGCTTCCTGGCTTGATTCTCTAAATTGGGGAATTCTGGGTCCCTGTGACATCACACTGTTGGGTATGATGCTACTGTGACAGAGTTCCGTGTTGTCACGGTACCCACCATGTTTGTTTATGTTATCCCGCATCACCCGTTTCCATAGTTACCCAGTTTAACTCGCTGTTGACAGAATGTTTACCATTGATTTGGTGTTCTACCTGCCAATTGCTCAGGCGGAAAACGATTGCTAAGAGTGAACATTATATCAAGGCACTCTGAACAATGATCGTGACTACGTGGATTATTTACTGTTGGGTAAATGGAAAAATACACGGAGCAGTTCGTTCCGTTTCTATCGAAAAGATTGATGAAGTGAAAACTGTCGGAAAAAGTAATTACCCTCGGTGGAGATCAGGCACAACGTGTCAACAGTCAAAATATCTCAGTTGCCGCTGTGTCTGTACAGGAGACCGAAGATGGAACCGAACAGTCAGATGCTGAGGATGAAGAGGAGCTGAACCTCCAGGCTCTCGTGTCAGAGAACAAAGGTCAGCTGCTGTGGAGGAGGGCGATCCTGGTAACCAGCGTACAGAATGACCAGCAGGATCTGGAAGTTTCCCTGGAGATCAGTGACGGTGTGAGAGACTGTAACATGATTGAGCGGACAAGCAGCGCACCTGAACCAATGGTTGAACTTACTCCAGCTGTCAAGCTTGATGACATTGAATGCCAAATTGAACTGCAGGAATATAGCGTCAATGGCAATAGTGACGGGGGAGACAAATCTGCCGGTGAGGTTTCCTCTGTTGCCATCAGTCATCATCCAGAGGACCAAGCCTCACTGCTCAGGAACACTGAGAGATCCACTGTGGACAATACCCCAGCTGGAGCATTTGCTAATTTCCCAGATGATGAAATGGACAGTACCGATCTAGAATCCTCGTCGGATACTTGGAGCTTCAAGTCCACCGGATTTTTATTTGTGTAATTCCCGAGCAGCAGTGAGAGTGACTCACTGCTGAGCAACACCAAGGGAGCCATAATGGACAATACCACAGCTAGAGGAATGGACGTCAACATCGACCTGGATTCGCCGTTGGACTCAGAGACCTACAATTCCACTGGACATTTACACAGGCAGTTCCCGAACAACACTGAGAGTGAGCAGTGTTCAGCAGCCACTCCCTCAACTCGGAGA
Organism: Scyliorhinus torazame; assembly: GCF_047496885.1. Lineage (NCBI taxonomy): Eukaryota > Metazoa > Chordata > Chondrichthyes > Carcharhiniformes > Scyliorhinidae > Scyliorhinus > Scyliorhinus torazame. The sequence continues at coordinate 139,783,852 of NC_092722.1, read as the reverse complement.
CCATTACTGGAACATTCTGTTGAGAGAATGCAGTCGTGGCTGGCTAACGAATCAGCTCAAGTCAGGAAAGGACTCAAAAAACGTCAAGTCGCTTCAGACACCAGGAACATCGTTGAACGCTCGACAGTTCGCATCAGAAGCTGGAAAGCCGAAGTTCAAGAGAAGATCCGCAGGCGGCTGGGCAGAGGACCGAAGAATTAAACTCATCAGAGGCCCGGACTGGAACGGGGAAACAGGGAAGTTATCGTGAGTTTATCTCTCTTCTTTTAAAGTACTTGTATAAGTATTGTAAATTTTTTCTATTTGAGGAACGTTGCCCGAGTATGGAATCTTGGCAAGTTAGGTGGGGTTTTTCCTGTTGGCTTTTTGTGTGAGATCTAGATTGGTATTCACCCAGACTTAATCGTTTTTTTTTTGGCCTTAACGAGTTTCTCCCCTCAATTTTTTCATCAGTGGAAAACTGAACTCGGCAGCGAGACTGGCTCCTGGATTAGACCGCCATTCTGAAAGGGTGCACAGGTGTTGATGTGAGTTTGAGGGTCTGCCACCACTCCCCAACCGATGGGCAATGCCACACCCCGCTGATATTGGCATTGCCCACCACCCGAAATGAGAACATCCTGCAAGGGGTCACTGAGGGACTCCACTTTTCAGGCCACCCCATGCCCCTTTTCAAGCTCCCCCCCATTTCATTACCCTCCACTTCACCCCCCCCCCCAACCTTTTTGAGGGCCTTTATACCCCCCTTCACACTCTACCTTTCATAACATCCCATTACCCCTTTTCATGGGCATGGCCCTCCTCAGGCCCTGAACTTTGGCAGTGCCAATCAAGCATCTGGGCACCCTGTCATTACCAGTCTGGTACCCAGGCAGTGTCCCTGGCATGCTGACAATGCCCATTTGGCACTGCCAGGGTGTCTTGGTGCCAGGTGAAGTGCCAGGTACTGCCCTATCCAACCTGGATGCTCCAGTGGACTACGAGACAGCCGATAGCCATCATGACTGGTCTCCACTTGTGGAGACCAGTAATAATTGGCACCAGGTGTAGGCCTCGCTGCTGTGGTTAGTGACTACCGGGCAGCGGGTGAGTGCAGCGTCAGGATGGCAACTCATATTTAAATGAGCCTAATGGGGAATTCTTAATGGGGATCAAAGAAATGGCTAAGGAGCTAAATTGGTACTTTGCTTCTGTCCTTACAAAGGAAGGCATGAATAATGTACAGGAAGTTCTGAGAAACACCAGTTTCAATGAAGAACTGAAGGAAAATAATATTAGTAAAGAAATGGTTTGGGGGAATTTAATGGGATTGAAGGCGGATAATTCTGCATGGCCTGATATTCTTCATCCCAGAGTACTTAAGGAAGTGGTCCGAGAAATAGATCCATACATGGTCATTTACCAAAATTCTTTGGATTCTGGAACGGTTCCTAAAGATTGGAGGGGAGCCGATATACCCTGCTATTCAAAAAGGGAGGTAAAGAGAAAACAGGGAACTATGGACCGTGAGCCTAATGTCGGTAGTAGGGAACTTGCTACAGTCCATTATCAAAGATTTCATAGCATGGTATTTGGAAAGCAGTGATATAATCAAATAAATTCAGCTTGAATTTACGAAAGGGAAATCATGCGTGACAAACCTATTACAAGTCTTTGAAGATGTAACCAGTAGAATTGACCAGGGAGAACCGGTGGATATGGTTTATTTAGACTTTCAGAAAGCTTTTGACAAGGTCTCACATAGCAGAATACTATGTGAAATTAAAGCACATGAGACTGCGGGTAATGTCTTGAGATAGATAGAAAGTTGGTTAGCAGACAAGAAGCAAAACGTTGGAATAAATGGGCCTATTTCCAACTCTCAGGCAGTGAATGTGGGTTCCACAGCAATCTGTGCCGGAGAATTGCATGTCAATCGAAAATATGGGGCTGGATTCTTCATTTCTGAGACGAAGTGCTGCAACCGGTGTGGGAACAGTGGTGTTTTACTGTGCCACAGTTCAGGGATGCTGAGCTAGAGACCCTCAGGGACGCCGTGGAGGAGAGATGGATTACCCTGTACCCCGGCCCAGGAGAAAGGCCACCAGGTGCCACCGTTCGCCGTGCCTGGGCACAGGTGGCAGACACAGTCAATGCCATGGGCAACGCTGTCCGGACTGGCCAGCAGTGCCGGAATAGACTCCATCACCCCCTCAGGGCAGCCAGGATGAGTTGGCACATTCACGTCCCACACACCTGTAACCCTGCCCCTCTCCGGGGTATGGCCGAACCCCCACCCTGCCCCACATCCCACATGTCAGCACCCATGCCAGCCACAATGGCCGGGTGCCCTGGCCACTGAAGCCATCACCTACCCAACCCCTGGGCTGCGTACGTCGGAACGTCTAACAGTGTCGTTGTATGTGTTTCCCCCTCTCCCCAGGAGAAGGCCGCAAACAACCGGCGGGAGTGGGGGATGACTGGAGGGGGGCCACCAGACCTGCAGCCCCTCAGCATGCCCGAGCAGAGGGCATTGGATATGGTTGGCAGCCCAGGGGAAAGGAAGGTCACGAGGTGGAGGTCGGCAGCGGGCGAGCAAGTGAGACCCTGCGCAGTTGTGCATCCCCATGACACATGTGTGAACACCCCCCCCCACCCCCCCCCCCCCCTCGACCCACACCCCCCCTCACCCCTCACCCCCTCACCCCTGTTGTATCTTCTAAACCACAGTGTGTGTCTTTAACCCGTAAACGGTGGACAAATGACCATACAGGTTGTTTAATAAGGTAATAGTTTATTACACGCACATAAACTGAACACACAAATACAAGTTGCACTCTAAATTAAGACACAGGAATGATCCTAAATTCACATCCAGATGACTGGCAAGTGCAGAGCACATATGGTCTTATCTGGAACCTATTGTCTGGCAGTGCTGGATGTCTGTTGCTGGTCGCCCGTCCCCGGCTCTGGTCCCTCTGTGGATTGCGTGGATGTTTCTCTTCTTGGCTGGTGACGGTATCACTGCTGTTGCCGTCGGCAGCCGAGAGAGCGAATGGCAGAGCATGCTCGAGGTGCCAAATGGCCCCCTCCTGTGTTTATCCGCTATGTCCTGAGGCATCGTCTGGGCTGCAGCCTTTGTATATTTACAAGCTACAGCCTGTCCGTGTCCATGTGGTGCCAATGTACCAGCGCTCTTTGCGGGCGGCCATTTCAGAAGGACCCAGATCCCGCCTCTAGATCCTTAAGGAGCAATACCTTCCCTGCATCTCCAGTCACCTGTCTGTCAGGCAAGACCCTAACTCTACATGCACAACTCCCTAATACATAGTACACGAGTACCAAAGACAAATATACATTACATAACAGACATAATATGGTTAGAAAAATTGAAGTGTCCGTACTGTAAGATACAATTGGCAGTCTAATGCAGAGGTGGGAAAATATGGTAAACCTAATACAAAAGTGGAGAAATACTGTCCGGTACAAACTGCAGAACAGGGGTTGGCCTTAGGAATTTACAGTTCTACAAAGGTCAGACACAAGACAACCTGGATACTCAATGCTAAACAAGTATGAGACCCCGAGACCAAAGAGAAAATGCTGGAAAATCTCAGCAGGTCTGGCAGCATCTGTAGGGAGAGGAAAGAGCTGACATTTTGAGTCCAGGTAACCATTTGTCAAAGCTAAAAGATAGAGACAGTGGGAAATATTTATCCTGTGGAGTGAGAATGAAAGACGAGTCATAGCCACAGAACCCCAAGGAAAGGGGGTGCTAATAGCCACAGAAACCAAGGGGAAAGAGTGCTAATGGAAGTCCCCAGAGAGAACAAAAGGTGTGAAAGGCCAAACAGCAGAGAAACTAACATCAGAGGGTAAACTGTGACAGATGTAGATGTCGGGGGAGGGGAGGGGGAAGCAAAGGGGAGAAAAGGTAAGGAAAGGTGGATAAGATGGGGGGGGAGTAAACATATGTAAAGAAAGGCAAGAAAGAAATAAAAGGTAAAAGACAGTTAAAATGAAATGGGATGAAAACAAATGGGTCGAGGTGGGTTAGAGCTAATCAACTGAAGTTGTTGAATTCAATGTTGAGACCGGAAGGCTGTAGCGTGCCTAACCGGAAGATGAGATGTTGTTCCTCCAGTTTTCGTTGAGCTTCACTGAAACATTGCAGCAGGCCCAGAACCGACATGTGGGCATGGGAGCAGGGTCTTGTGTTAAAATGGCAAGCACGGAAAGGTCAGGGTCCTGAATGCACACAAGGTGCTCAGCAAAGCCATCACCCAGTCTGCGTTTAGTCTCTCTGATATAGAGGAGACCACATTGGGAGTAGCGAATGCAATAGACTAAATTGAAAGAGGTGCGAGTGAAACGCTGCTTAACCTGGAATGAGTGTTTTGGGCCTGGGATGTTAAGCATGGAAGAGGTAAAGGAGCAGATGTTACACCTTCTGCGATTGCATGGGAAGGTGCCATGGGTGATGCGAGCCGAGTTGGGTATGGTGGAGGAGTGGATTAGATTGTCTCGGAGGGAATGGTCTCTGCGGAATGCTAACAGAGGGAGTGAAGAGAAGATGTGTTTGGTGGTGGCATCACGCTGGCATTGGCGAAAATGGTGGAGGATTATGCTTTGCATGCGGAGGCTGCGGGGGTGAAATGTGAGAATGAGGGGGACAAGGAACAATCCTTGTTCTGGGAGGGAGGGGAGGGGCCGAGGGTAGTGGCGTGGGAGATGGATCGCACACTATTGAGGGCCCCGTCAACAACTGTAGGTGGGAAATCACGGTTGAGGAAGAAGAAACACATTTTCGAAGCACCATTTTGGAAAATGGTTCATCAGAACAAATGCGAAGGAGGCGAAGGAGCTGAGAGAAAGGGATGAGTCCTTTCAGGGTGTAGCGTGCGAAGAGCTGTAGTCCAGATAGCTGTGGGAGTCAGTGGGCTTGTAGTGGATATTAGTAGATAGTCTACTGACGGAAATGGAGACAGAAAGATCAAGGAGGGAAGGGAAGTGTCTGGCATGTCCAATAGGGGGACTGGGAAGTGTGAGTGGTTGTGGGATGGTTGCGTTGGGGGTGGGAACTGCTTCGTGAAGGTGTCAATGAGAACTAGTGCATCCTTAAATCCAATTCTGTATGGTGGGAGTGGGCCGATGTAATCCACATGGGGATTCATCCAGGGACGCTTCACAGGACGGGTGTGTCCTATATGTCCCTTCCTGGCATCACCGTCAGGAATATTCTGGGCGCAAATGAGGCTATCCTCAATGTAATGAGTGACATCCTCCTTTTGTTCCGGGCACCAACTTAATGGTGGTCCGTAGTGGTCTCCATACCCTGGTGTCCGTGTCCGTCATGGGATTGGTATATGAGCTGGTTCCGGATCAGCTGTGTGGTGCGTACCGGAGAGTGGGCCAGTAGCCTCTTTATTAAAGTGCCCACAGAGGTGAGTGTCTCTGGGATGCTGGAGGATGTTGGAGACAGCTGTGACGGTAAATTAGTGCCACCCTCCGACTCGAGCTCCAAGGTCTCCTGAGTCTCGGGTGGAAGGCGGCCATCCGAGCTGCGCTCTTCGCTGCTCGGATCATGGGGGGCTCTGGCTGTGGCACTGGTTGGGGACGGGGACACCGGATGCACCCACCCCCATCTCCAGTAGCTCCTGCAAGGCACAAGATTGGACCGCGGGCCGGGGGTGGTGGGGGTGATCGTGTGGGTGGGGGTGGGATTTGGTGAGGCTGGGGGTGATGTAGTGTGAAGGGCTGGGTGAGGGTGGTGTGGGGTTTGTTTTGGGGTGAGGGTGGTGTAAAGGGTTATCCGCCTCTCCTCCATGGCTTCCAGGAGGGTATTGAACTCTACATCCGTGAAACATGGTGCCATGCATCTTGCTGCCATCTTGTTGGCTGGGATGGTGTATGTGAGGAGTGAAGTGTGTATGTGCGGCTGCAACTTGTCAGCCTCCTGAGTGTCAATTGCTAATCCGGCGAGTCCGGCACCGTTTCTCATTAGAATCGATTGTGCACCATGCCGCGACGGTGCTAGCCCCTCAACTGTAGCGGAATCTGTCCAGGTGCCTTCTCCTGCATGAGGCGGCAAGGGGAGCCAGGACAGCCAGGCTCGCGATCGGGGGCCACCAATTGGTGAGTGCACGTGATCTCGGGGGGCCTATATTGTCGGGGCCAGTCCGCGGTGTGGGTCCGCTATGTTGCACGGGGCTGCCGCCGCAGGCTGCCACAGTGCGCAGGCGCGGATCCGCGGCTAGAAGTGCAGGGCACCGTATCAGCAGCCGGAGCTACGAGGACTACTTCGGCACCCTGCTAACCCCCTTCAGGTAAGTGAATCGCTCTGGACTTTCTCCAGGATTTGTGCCCCTTTTCTCACGGGCGAGGGGATATAGCCCCATTATCAGAGAATTCCGCTGTCTATTTCTGCTTCCTCTTACTCTTCAGTTCTTTTATCATCCTCGGAAATCAACGAGTTGTCCTACTTTTCCTTCATGTACAAATAAATACTGACGGTACCTGAAATATTTAATTTCCAATTGGGACTGCAGTTCTGTTCCAGTTTTGCTGCCAATAATTGGTTCAAATTAATCCGGCATCGATTTATTCTCAGTGCCCTGAAATTGGCCCCAAGTGTTTTTATTCTAGATTGTTTATTATTCTTTTCCAGAGTTTATCTAATTCTTCTTTGTTTTTGTTTTTACTGTTCCCTGAATGTTGTGGAGACCAGCAGGAAGCATAAAGAGCGGCGAGAGCAGCGATCGCTAGATCAGCAGGGGTGGATAACGGAGCAGTAGCAGCGAGCGTGAGACCAGCAGCGCGGATATATGGGTGGTGACGGCAGCGAGATGGACACTAAGATCATCAGAGACCTGGTGCGATGCTTCAGAGCCCACCCATCACACTCACCGAATGAAGACGTTCCACCTAAACGGACTGTTTGCTCAAATTCAACTTGTGTTTCATCCAATTTCTTGTTCTAGATATAGTTGTATATAGGCTAATTAAAAATGTTTTCTGATATATAATATGCCTTTATTCATAGATATACAATGTGTATAATAGAAATTTTAATGTCACGTATTTAATTAAGTTTACTTTTTAATTAGGTTTACTTTTTTGTTTTTACTTAATTAACTAATTGATTCATCGAGCTTGTATTAGGAGTGTTAATATTAAATTCAATGTTTACAGATTTAACCCTACATGCCTCGTTCTGTTGTGATGATTGATGTGAATGTTTCTTCCAGCTCCAATCACACACTCACAGAGAGAGAAAAATGAGAAAGAGAGTGAGAAAGAGGGAGAGAGTGAGAGCAAGGGAGCAAGACTCAAGGCCTCAGGCCCTGTGAACAGAACACTTTGCTCACAGCCTGAATCATAGTGTCCGCTCCCTCATGGTCCCTGTTTCAGTGCCCGCTCTGCTCAAACTCTAGCCCACTGTCACCACACCGCTCACAGACTCAGACTTTGTGAATGCTCCACTCACGGCCTCAGCCTCTCTCACCACTCGGCTCAGGGCCACGGCCTCTGTGGCTGCACTGCTCCTATCCCCCCCCATCCCATTACAGAGCCGCTCACAGCCTCGGCCTCTGTCACTACACTGTTTGGGGCCTTAGCATCTGTGACTGTACCACTCTCAGCCTTGGTCTCAGAGAACCTTCTGCTCTCAGCACTGCCTTCTCTGAGGCCATATGGGTTGAATATAGAGGAACAGAAAAGGGTGAGTATGACCGATATCAGATGGACCACACAATTGCGATTTAGCCTGAATATGGGAGGTTCAGAGCAGAAGCGGGAACAGAAATAAGAGAAGCAAAATACTGTGGGTGGAGACTGCCAGTTAGCATAGACATAAATACAAAACACTTCAATTGGAATATAAAAAGTGACAGGGTGGTAAAAAGAGGATGGGGCTGATTATGGAACTGAAAGGGGGTTTAGACATGAAGGGAGGCAGAATGGTACTGAATGAGTATCTGTCTTTACCACAGAACATGGTGTCCAAGTCACAGTGAAAAGCGAGATAGTCGAGACACCGATGGGTTAAAAATTGGCAGTGAGGTATTTGATAGGCTGACTTTACTAGAAATTGGTTCGTTACCAGAACTGGATGACACAGATTTCAGGATACAGGTTGGGATTCTCCATCAGCGGCGCCAAAATCAGGAAAGCCGATTGGGTGGAGAATCGGTCCTGACGCCGAAATCGTGGCCCGGTTGGTTCACCTCAAATCACAATTCTCCGGGGCCTCAACACCGGCGTAAATACATTCCACTCCGCACGTACACTAAACGCCATCGGCATATGATTAGAGGGCCTGAGCTGGTATTCTCGCGGTCTCCTCGATACTTCACCTCTGCCGGGGCGAACTCCCGATGGCGAGATTCCCGTGTGCTTTTACAAATTGGGAAACAGGCGCCGTGGCTGATGATTGGGAGAGAGAGGAGTTAGGAGATGGACAGGCGCGATAGTGGGCTGCCGGTCCTGACACTCGCCAGGCTGCCTGGGGGGGGTCCTGCCAGGTCAGAGGGGTTGGGGGGGGCCATGGGAGGTGACCAGGGGACAGGCCGTTGGGCTGGAGGGACACCCCACGGGACCGAGGCAATGTGCAGGCATGGACCATCATTGCCACAGCCTGCAAAACAGCCATCTTGCTGCACACCCCACTGACCACCCAGCGTGGCCCATGGTTCTGCAGGGTGATACCGGTCATATGGGTCCCCTGCAAGGTGATACCGGCCATATGGATGCCTCTCAGGCTGAGCAGGGAACCTTGTGACATATCTTCCAGATCATGGCGCACTAGGCACCGCTAGGGAATTGGGGAGGGCACCCGCTCCCGGTGAACATTAAGGTGATGGTTGCCCTGAACGTTTACATCGCGGGGCCTTTCCAGGCGCCAAGTGGGGACCTGTCTGGGATCTCACAAACCTAGGTGCCCAGGTGCATCCATGCTACCACAGAGGCCCTAGATGCCTGGTCGACACAATACATCAATTTCACTGCGGACCGAGCCCACCAGGATGCCTGGGCAGCAGGGTTCAATGCCATCATCGAGATGCCCCGGGACATGTCACCCTATGAACACCTGCAGATGAAATGCCGGTCCTCACAAACCAATAAGGGTTCCCCTCGATGAACATGTAGCTGGTATGTGACAATGAAATGCACAACATGCACAGCTGCGCCCGATACCCGGGCAATGTGCACGACGTCTTCATTCTGACACAACTGGAAGATCCTGGCCTCTTCGAGGCGCACGCCCGGTTGTGGCATTGGCTCCTGGGTTACAGGGGTTATCTGCTGCAGTTGTGGCTGCTGCCACCTATTCAGAAGCCATAGACCGACGTGGAGACCCGCTACAACGGCTCCCATGCAGTGGCCAAGGGCACGATTGAGTGGTGCTTCGGCATCCTGAAGATGCTGTTCTGAAACCTGGACCACTCTGAAGGGCCCTCCAGTACAGTGCGAGTAGAGTCTCTCACATCTTGGTGACCTGCTGCGTCCTCCAAAACATCGCCCAGCAGATGGACAACGTGCTGGGGGTGGAGAAGACCGGAGGGGGACCACCAGACCTGCGGCCCCTCACCGTGCCCAAGCAAAGGGCACTGGACGTGGTCGGTGGCCCAAAGGACAGGGAGGTCGCCGACGCGGAGGTCGGCGGCAGGTGAGGAATTGAGACCCCCTGCCAAGCTGCAGGTCCTCATGACACATGTGTGCCCCCCCATACCCCCTCACCCCCCACACCCCCTCACCCCCCCACCTTCATGCCTCACCCCCATCCACCTGTCTAAACGTATATGCCGCTTTGTGTCTTACAGGACCTGTCTATCCCGAGCCCCCTGCCCACAGCCAGAGTCAGAGCCAGTGCCCCCCCCCCCCCCCCCCCCAACCCTCCACCATCTCAGAGATTATCACCTCAGTTGGGCAAACTAGTGTAGAGGCTCCTGGGACACAATCTGGTGTGCACCACACAATCGGTCCGGTACAGCAGATGGAGGTAGGAGCAGCCAAGGGGCCGGGCGGGCGGAGGGCAGTCCGACCCAGGAACCAGCTGCCACCCAGATGGGTCCCGGGCTTCTGGAACATCCAGACCCACCCACAGTGCAGATGCAGGCACGGTCCCAGGGACTATGGGAGGGGATGATGGCCGGCTTCCAGCACCTGCGGGCACAGGTGGAGGAGTCCATCCGTGTGCAGGAGCAGGGGTTGGTGCTGGTCATGTGTGCCACCCAGGCCTAAACCACACGGGTGATGTCCGCGGTGGAGGCAATGGGGACGATGGTGTTGGATATGTGTCAGCGATGCCTGGGACATTCTGTGCAGGTGGGAGCCGAGACCCAGGAAGGGGCTGCCCTCTCACAGGCAATTGTGTGCCAGAGCCACCTGGAGAGTGCAGCAGCGCTCCTCAGCGTGGCCCAGTCACAGCAGGCTATTGCTGAGAGTATCGTCGGCATTGCCCAGGCGCAGGCCGCCGTGGCACAGATACAGAGGGAGGTGACCCAGTCCCAGAGGGACATGGCTCACTCACTGGCTGATGTGGCGCATGTAGTGATCTGCATATCTGTATGTACACAAGGGGTTAATGTAAAGACACTGATGCGCAATCAATTACACTCAAGACAAAGTGATTTCATAAGTGAAGGCTTTAATCTACTAGAACCTGTTCCCCAGCAGCTTCGATACAGAAAGTGAAGGCTGCTGGGACGGCACCATCTCTTATACTCTGCCTTCAGGGCGGAGCTACGTAATACAGCCAATGGTAGACTCCTGGGTCTAACCAATGGTCATCAGCCTCTCAGGTACCGCAATACCTGGTACTACCACATTCACCCCTGTTAAAAAAGAGTCCGGCGGGGGTGGTGGTCAGTGGTAACAGTCGCCTTTAACATGGTATGACCAGGTATGGAGGTACCGTGCTGTCGAGGATATTTACAAAGTTCACAGTTAGAGTCACAGCGAAACAATCAGTCGATCGGGTGGCCTGGTCGTCCTTCTGGAGCGTCTGGTCCTCGGTGGTGATTCTGGTGGGGGTCCCAGTGGTTACGACTCCGGGAGCGTGGTTTCATCCTCCCTGGAAGCTTCGTCACCCCTAGGCGGCGCTGTTGGGGCAAAAGGTTGACCCGGGGGGGGGGGGGGGGGGGGGGGGGAGCAGTAGGGGGCATCGTTGGGTGGGCGGGCCTAGGCAGGAGCGGCGGGAGTACTGACCCTCTAGTGAGATGCTGTGGGGGGGGGGGGGGTGGGGGCAATGGTTCGGGTGCGCGTGAGGTTCCGGCGGGCGCCAGGTCCCGAAGGGAGACTGTATCTTGCCGGCCATCAGGGAACGCCACGTAGGCGTACTGGGGGTTAGCGTGCAGCAGGTGGACCTTTTCGACCAACGGGTCCGACTTGTGCGCCCGCATGTGCTTCCGAAGCAGGATGGGTCCGGATGTCGCTAGCCAGCTTGGGAGCGAGGTCCCAGAGGAGGACTTGCTGGGGAAAACAAGGAGACGTTCATGGGGTGTCTGATTTGTGGTAGTACAGAGCAGCGACCGGATGGCGGGGAGGGCCATCGGGAGGAGTTCTTGCCAGCGGGAGACTTGGAGATCCCTGGACCGTAGGGCCAGTAGAACAGTCTTCCAGACCATTCCGTTCTCCCTCTCTACCTGCCCATTTCACCGGGGGTTGTAACTGGTCGTCCTGCTCGAGGCGATGCCCTTGCTGAGCAAGAATTGACACAGCTCGTCGCTCATAAAGGAGGACCCCCTATCACTGTGTATGTACGCGGGGAAACCGAACAGTGTACAGATACCCTGGAGGGCGTTGATGACGGTGGTTGTGGTCATGTCTGGGCAGGGGATGGCAAAAGGGAACCGGGAGTACTCGTCAATCATGTTCAGGAAATACGTGTTGCGGTCGGTGGAGGGGAGGGGGCCTTTGAAATCCATGCTGAGGCGTTCAAAGGGACGGGAAGCCTTTATCAGGTGCGCCCTCTCTGGCCGGTAGAAGTGCGATTTGCACTCTTCGCAGATTTGGCAGTCCCTGGTGACGGACCTGACCTCCTCAATGGAGTAGGGCAGGTTGTGGGTCTTGACAAAATGGAAAAAGCGAGTGACCCCCGGGTGGCAGAGGTCCTCGTGGAGGGATCAGAGGCGGTCCACTTGTGCAGTGGCACAAGTGCCGCGGGACAGGGCATCAGGAGGCTCGTTTAGCTTCCCCGGACGGTACAAGATCTCGTAGTTGAAGGTGGAGAGTTCTATCCTCCACCGCAAGATCTTGTCGTTTTTAATCTTGCCCCGCTGTGCATTATCGAACATGAAGGCAACCGACCATTGGTCAGTGAGGAGAGTGAATCTCCTGCCGGCCAGGTAATGCCTCCAATGTCTCACAGCGTCTACTATGGCTTGTGCCTCTTTTTTGAGCGAGGAATGGCGAATTTCAGAAGCATGGAGGGTACGGGAGAAGAAAGCCATGGGCCCGCCCGCTTGGTTGAGGGTGGCCATCAGAACTACATCGGACGCATCGCTCTCGACCTGGAGGGGGAGGGACTCGTCGATGGCGCGCATCGTGGCTTTTGCAATGTTTGCTTTGATGCGGCTGAAGGCCTGGCGGGCCTCTGTCGACAGGGGGAAGGTTGTGGACTGGATTTGGGGGTCGGGCTTTGTCTGCATAGTTGGGGACCCACTGTGCATAATAGCTGAAGAACCCGAGGCAGCGCTTCAGGGCCTTGGGGCAGTGAGGGAGGGGGAACTCCATAAGAGGGCGCATGCGCTCAGGGTCGGGGCCTATAACTCCACTTCGCACTACATAGCCTAGAATGGCTGGAAGACCGAGATCCCGTTCGTGACACCGAAGGGAACCCTTAAAAAGTGATAGAGCCGCCCATCTGCTTCGAAGGCAGTGTACTGGCGGTCACCATTACGGAGGGGTAGCTGGTGGTAGGCAGACTTGAGATCCACCGTGGAGAAAACCTTGTATTGCGCGATCCTGTTCACCAGGTCGGCTATACGGGGGAGAGGGTACGCATCCAGCTGCGTAAACACGCATTGACTGTAGTCAATGACCATCCTATGTTTTCCCCGGTCTTTACCACCACTACTTGAGCTCTCCAGGGACTGTTGCTCGCTTCGATGACCCCTTCCCCCAGCAGCCTTTGGACCTCTGACCTGATGAAGGTCCGGTCCTGGGTACTGTACCGTCTGCTCCTGGTGGCGACGGATTTGCAATCCGGGGTGAGGTTCGCAAACAGGGAAGGCGGGTCGACCTTAAGGGCCGCGAGGCCGCAGACAGTAAGGGGAGGTATAGGGCCGCCGAATTTAAAGGTCAGGCTTTGCAAATGGCATTGGAAGTCCAGCCCCAGGAGGGTAGCCGCGCAGAGGTGCGGCAGGACATACAGGCGGAAATTGTCGAATTTCCTGCCTTGGACAGTGAGGTTCGCTAGGCAGAACCCCTTTATCTCCACCGAGTGTGAACCGGAGGCCAGGGAGATCCTTTGATTTACAGGGTGGGTTACAAGTGAACAGCGCCTTACCGTGTCGGGGTGAACAAAGCTTTCCGTGCTCCCAGAGTCAATCAGGCAAGACATCTCGTGGCCGTTGATGAAGACCGTCGTTGTAGCTGTTGCGAGTGTCCGGGGTCGACTTTGGTATAGTGCCACCGAGGCCAGATGAAGCAATTGCGAGTTCTGATCGGGCAGCGTGTAGTCGGCCGTGCTGGGGGCCTGGGGCCCCATCCAAGATGGCGTCACCCATGGGTCGCACATGGTGTCCGGGGATGAACAAGATGGCGGCGATGGACAAAATGGCGGTGCCCATCCGTCCAGCGTGGTGTCCGGGGGGCACGATGGCCGCGCCCGTGGGTTGCACGTGGCCCCAGGATAGGAGGGTGGCGCTGAGCGCTGGCCGGTCGGGGCCTGAAGGGGGGGTTGCCGCGACGGTCCGTAGTCGCTGGAGGGCGCGGCCACAGCGCGGGCCTGGCAGACCCCCACAAAGTGGCCCTTCTTTGCAGGTGGCGGTGCGGGCCGGGCAGCGCGGGCGTGGATGATTCGCCTGCCCGCAGAAGAAGCAGCGGGGCCCGGCGGCGTTAGCGGGCCGTCTCGTAGCGCAGGCCTGCGGGGTCAGGGGGAAGGTCTGTGGGGCTGCCGCTGCGGGATGCCACGCAGCCCAGGGGGATGCCGCGCGGTCGGGCGCATAGGACTGCGTGTTTCTGTAGGCAATGTCCATGGACCCTGCCAGGGCCGGTGCCTCTCTAAGTCCGAGAGTGTCCCTTTCTAGGAGTCTTCGGCGGATATCTGGGGAGCTCATACCTGCTACGAAAGCATCCCTGATTAAAAGTTCCGTGTGCTCGCTCCCTGAAACTTGCGGGCAGCCACAGTTTCAGCCCAAAACCGGTAGCGCCCAGTAGAAATCTTCCAACGATTCCTCTTGGGCTTTGCCGTCTAGTCGCAAGCAGGTGACGAGCGTAGACCTGATTCACAGGGCGGATATAATGTCCTTCTAGCAGTTTGATCGCGGCATCATAGTTCGCTGCCTCCTTGATAAGGGGGTAGATCCCAGGGCTGACCCTTAAGCGCAGGAGATGCATTTTCTGTCCTTCTGTGGGGGTGCCTCCGGCCGTCTCGAGGTAGCCTTTAAAGCACGCCAGCCAGTGTTTAAAAATTGCAGCTGAGTTCTCCGTGTGGGGGCTGAGTTGAAGGCACTCCGGTTAGATTTGGAGATCCATCCTTCCAGCTTAAGTCTAGTAGATTAAATTGATGCGCAATCAATTACACTCAAGACAAAGTGATTTCACAGCGGCGCGGTAGGCCTCAAAACAGTGGAGCCAGTGCGAAAAAATTCCTTTGGCCTCAGCTGCCTGTGGGTTGAGTTCCAGTCGATCGTTTGGGGGCTGCTTCAATAGCGATATTGTAGCTGATTAAATTGATGCGACCATCAATTCACACGAGACGGAGAGTTGAAGTGAACAGTGGTTTTAATCAGCTAGAACAGTGCCTGCCTGCGACTGCACTGTACTGAGTGCCGCCTACAGGCTGCAGCTCTATATACCTCCCCGAGGGGGCGGAGCCACAGGCAGAGCCCACAAGGGCATCAACATAATACAATACAACGTAATGCAATTCTAATCGTGAATGGTAGCAGTAATACATTCACCACAAGCAACACGCCCCACTTCACTTTACATTAGGCCCACTTCACATCTGTGACCCGACAATGGAATTCTCACCCATCACCGTCCATATCACTCCTTCTCTCTTTCCCCCCTCCCAAATTCACTCTCGCACTCACTCACTCAGTTCCTGTCACATCCCCCAGTCCGCTCTGCCACTATTTGTGGCCCACCCTCCTAGTTTGCTGTCACTCTACCCCCACCCCAGTTCGCTTTGTCACTCTCCACCCGGATCTCTATCCCCCAAAGTTCCGTCACACTCCTCCCCGTTCCCTGTCACTCTCCTCCCCCGTTCCCTGTCACTCGCCTCCCCAGTTCCCTGTCACTCTCCCCCCCGTTCCCTGTCACTCTCCTCCTGTAGCCACTTAGAATGGGCAACTCCCGATTCAAAATGGCGAACGGCAAAGGCTGATGGGAAAGTCAGCCAATAGGACAAAAACGAGCAGCTGCAGGTTGGCTGTCTATTTACCTCTGGAAAGGCCAGACAAGATCGATACCAGCAACCATCAGCATAACAAAATACCAGCATTCTGCATACTAATGAGCAATCCCCGGGAACAATAAGCAACATTTAGACACACAAAGCAAAACCAGACTCTTTGGCGCCAGCAGAAGCCTACACAAAAGGAGGTGAACGACCACCTCAGGACCGCTCATCGATCAGGGTACCGCTCCAGCACTGGAGAAAATCGAACCAAGTGATTGGGACAAAGTCCAATCACTTGGGACCAGGAAAAGGGTCCGCCCCGAAAGGCGGGAAGCCCCTGGGGACTATAAGAATTGAGCCCCAAGTTCAAGGCGCTCACTTCCAGCTCTTCCTCAGCTCTTCAGTTCTTCACCACCGCTTCGCCAGCTCTTCAGCAGCTGGTCGAAAACTGTAAGTCTTACTTCAACGCTCGCTACGAGATAGGCGCTCCTAGCTATCAATCTGTGCTAACTTTGAATCCCGCAGGCTCAGAACCCGAACGAAAGGCCATTTGTTTCCCTGACCTGGTGGGCCACTTCCAAGTTAAGTATTGACCTGTTAGTTGTAGAAGTAGCTTAAACGTAGAATTTGTGCATGAGTAGTGATTACTGTGTATAATAATTGTGCTTTGATTTAAATCTTACTAATCGGTGTGTTGGACTATTGATCATTACTCGGACTTGAACCACGTGGCGGTATCATAAAGGTACCTGGCAAAGGTGATAAAACAGAGCAATTGAACTAAGGCAAAGATAGCAACACTCCCCAGTTCACTGTCACCCCCACCCCCGTTCCCTGTCACTCTCCTCCCCGTTCCCTGTCACTCTCCTCCCCAGTTCCCTGTCGCTCTCCTCCCCCGTTCCCTGTCACTCTCCTCCCCCGTTCCCTATCACTCTCCTCCCCAGTTCCCTGTCACTCTCCACCCCCGTTCCCTGTCACTCTCTTCCCCCGTTCACTGTCACTCTCCTCCCCCGTTCCCGTTCCCTGTCACTCTCCTCCCCGTTCCCTGTCACTCTCCTCCCCAGTTCCCTGACACTCTCCTCCCCGTTCCCTGTCACTCTCCTCCCGTTCCCTGTCACTCTCCTCCCCCGTTCCCGTTCCCTGTCACTCTCCTCCCCAGTTCCCTGTCACTCTCCTCCCCGTTCCCTGTCACACTCCTCCCCCGTTCCCTGTCACTCTCCTCCCCCGTTCTCTGTCACCCTCCTCCCCGTTCCCGGTGACTCTCCTCCCCGTTCCCTGTCACTCTCTCCCCCCAGTTCCCTGTCACTCTCCTCCCCGTTCCCGGTCATTTTCCTCCCCAGTTCCCAGTCACTCTCCTCCCCCGTTCCCTGTCACTCTCCTCCCCGTTCTCTGTCACTCTCCTCCCCGTTCCCCGTCACTCTCCTCCCCGTTCCCTGTCACTCTCCCCCCAGTTCCCTGTCACTCTCCTCCCCGTTCCCGGCCATTTTCCTCCCCAGTTCCCTGTCACTCTCCTCCCCCATTCCCTGTCACTCTCCTCCCCAGTTCCCTGTCACTCTCCTCCCCGTTCCCTGTCACTCTCCTCCCCGTTCCCTGTCACTCTCCTCCCCCGTTCCCGTTCCCTGTCACTCTCCTCCCCAGTTCCCTGTCACTCTCCTCCCCGCTCCCTGTCACTCTCCTCCCCCGTTCCCTGTCACTCTCCTCCCCCGTTCTCTGTCACTCTCCTCCCCGTTCCCGGTGACTCTCCTCCCCGTTCCCTGTCACTCTCTCCCCCCAGTTCCCTGTCACTCTCCTCCCCGTTCCCGGTCATTTTCCTCCCCAGTTCCCTGTCACTCTCCTCCCCCGTTCCCTGTCACTCTCCTCCCCGTTCTCTGTCACTCTCCTCCCCGTTCCCCGTCACTCTCCTCCCCGTTCCCTGTCACTGTCCCCCCCCAGTTCCCTGTCACTCTCCTCCCCGTTCCCGGCCATTTTCCTCCCCAGTTCCCTGTCACTCTCCTCCCCCATTCCCTGTCACTCTCCTCCCCAGTTCCCTGTCACTCTCCTCGACCGTTCCCTGTCACTCTCCTCCCCGTTCCGTCACTCTCCTCCCCCGTTCCCGTTCCCTGTCACTCTCCTCCCCAGTTCCCTGTCACTCTCCTCCCCAGTTCCCTGTCACTCTCCTCCCCGTTCCCTGTCACTCTCCTCCCCCATTCTCTGTCACTCTCCTCCCTCATTCCCGGTCACTCTCCTCCCGGTTCCCGGTGACTCTCCTCCCCGTTCCCTATCACTCTCCTCCCCCGTTCCCTGTAACTCTCCCCGCCATTCCCTGTCACTCTCCACCCCGTTCCCTGTCACTCTCCTCCCCGTTCCCTGTCACTCTCCTCCCCGTCCCCTGTCACTCTCCTCCCCGTCCCCTGTCACTCTCCTCCCCGTCCCCTGTCACTCTCCTCCCCGTCCCCTGTCACTCTCCTCCCCGTCCCCTGTCACTCTCCTCCCCGTCCCCTGTCACTCTCCTCCCCGTCCCCTGTCACTCCCCACCCCGTTCCCTGTCACTCTCCTCCCCCGTTCCCTGTCACTCTCCCCCCACCCCCGTTCCCTGTCACTCTCCTCCCCGTTCCCGGTCACTTTCCTCCCCAGTTCCCTGTCACTCTCCTCCCCCGTTCCCTATCACTCTCCCCCCCCCCCGTTCCCTGTCACACTCCTCCCCCGTTCCCTGTCACTCTCCCCCCACCCCCCGTTCCCTATCACTCTCCTCCCCGTTCCCTGTCACTCTCCCCCCCAGTTCCCTGTCACTCTCCTCCCCGTTCCCTGTCACTCTCCTCCACGTTCCCTGTCACTCTCCTCCCCCATTCTCTGTCACTCTCCTCCCTCATTCCCGGTCACTCTCCTCCCGGTTCCCGGTGACTCTCCTCCCCGTTCCCTATCACTCTCCTCCCCCGTTCCCTGCAACTCTCCCCGCCATTCCCTGTCACTCTCCACCCCGTTCCCTGTCACTCTCCTCCCCGTTCCCTGTCACTCTCCTCCCCGTCCCCTGTCACTCTCCTCCCCGTCCCCTGTCACTCTCCTCCCCGTCCCCTGTCACTCTCCTCCCCGTCCCCTGTCACTCTCCTCCCCGTCCCCTGTCACTCTCCTCCCCGTCCCCTGTCACTCTCCTCCCCGTCCCCTGTCACTCTCCTCCCCGTCCCCTGTCACTCCCCACCCCGTTCCCTGTCACTCTCCTCCCCCGTTCCCTGTCACTCTCCCCCCACCCCCGTTCCCTGTCACTCTCCTCCCCGTTCCCGGTCACTTTCCTCCCCAGTTCCCTGTCACTCTCCTCCCCCGTTCCCTATCACTCTCCCCCCCCCCCCCCCGTTCCCTGTCACACTCCTCCCCCGTTCCCTGTCACTCTCCCCCACCCCCCGTTCCCTATCACTCTCCTCCCCGTTCCCTGTCACTCTCCCCCCCAGTTCCCTGTCACTCTCCTCCCCGTTCCCTGTCACTCTCCTCCCCGTTCCCTGTCACTCTCCCCCCGTTCCCTATCACTCTCCTCCCCGTTCCCGGTCACTCTCCTCCCCGTTCCCGGTCACTTTCCTCCCCAGTTCCCTGACACTCTCCTCCCCCATTCCCTGTCACTCTCCTCCCCCGTTCCCGTTCCCTGTCACTCTCCTCCCCAGTTCCCTGTCACTCTCCTCCCCAGTTCCCTGTCACTCTCCTCCCCGTTCCCTGTCACTCTCTTCCCCCGTTCACTGTCACTCTCCTCCCCCGTTCCCGTTCCCTGTCACTCTCCTCCCCGTTCCCTGTCACTCTCCTCCCCAGTTCCCTGACACTCTCCTCCCCGTTCCCTGTCACTCTCCTCCCCGTTCCCTGTCACTCTCCCCCCCGTTCCCTATCACTCTCCTCCCCGTTCCCGGTCACTCTCCTCCCCGTTCCCGGTCACTTTCCTCCCCAGTTCCCTGACACTCTCCTCCCCCATTCCCTGTCACTCTCCTCCCCCGTTCCCGTTCCCTGTCACTCTCCTCCCCAGTTCCCTGTCACTCTCCTCCCCAGTTCCATGTCACTCTCCTCCCCGTTCCCTGTCACTCTCTTCCCCCGTTCACTGTCACTCTCCTCCCCCGTTCCCGTTCCCTGTCACTCTCCTCCCCGTTCCCTGTCACTCTCCTCCCCAGTTCCCTGACACTCTCCTCCCCGTTCCCTGTCACTCTCCTCCCCGTTCCCTGTCACTCTCCTCCCCCGTTCCCGTTCCCTGTCACTCTCCTCCCCAGTTCCCTGTCACTCTCCGCCCCGTTCCCTGTCACTCTCCTCCCCCGTTCCCTGTCACTCTCCTCCCCCGTTCTCTGTCACTCTCCTCCCCGTTCCCGGTGACTCTCCTCCCCGTTCCCTGTCACTCTCTCCCCCCAGTTCCCTGTCACTCTCCTCCCTGTTCCCGGTCATTTTCCTCCCCAGTTCCCTGTCACTCTCCTCCCCCGTTCCCTGTCACTCTCCTCCCCGTTCTCTGTCACTCTCCTCCCCGTTCCCCGTCACTCTCCTCCCTGTTCCCTGTCACTCTCCCCCCCCAGTTCCCTGTCACTCTCCTCCCCGTTCCCGGCCATTTTCCTCCCCAGTTCCCTGTCACTCTCCTCCCCCATTCCCTGTCACTCTCCTCCCCAGTTCCCTGTCACTCTCCTCGCCCGTTCCCTGTCACTCTCCACCCCCGTTCCCTGTCACTCTCCTCCCCCGTTCCCGTTCCCTGTCACTCTCCTCCCCAGTTCCCTGTCACTCTCCTCCCCAGTTCCCTGTCACTCTCCTCCCCAGTTCCCTGTCACTCTCCTCCCCAGTTCCCTGTCACTCTCCTCCCCGTTCCCTGTCACTCTCCTCCCCCATTCTCTGTCACTCTCCTCCCTCATTCCCGGTCACTCTCCTCCCGGTTCCCGGTGACTCTCCTCCCCGTTCCCTGTCACTCTCCTCCCCGTTCCCTGTAACTCTCCCCGCCGTTCCCTGTCACTCTCCTCCCCGTTCCCTGTCACTCTCATCCCCGTTCCCTGTCACTCTCCTCCCCCGTTCCCGTTCCCTGTCACTCTTCTCCCCAGTTCCCTGTCACTCTCCTCCCCCGTTCCCTGTCACTCTCCTCCCTCATTCCCGGTCACTCTCCTCCCGGTTCCCGGTGACTCTCCTCCCCGTTCCCTGTCACTCTCCTCCCCCGTTCCCTGTAACTCTCCCCCCCGTTCCCTGTCACTCTCCTCCCCGTTCCCTGTCACTCTCCTCCCCGTTCCCTGTCACTCTCCTCCCCGTTCCCTGTCACTCTCTTCCCCGTTCCCTGTCAGTCTCCTCCCCGTTCCCTGTCACTCTCCTCCCCGTCCCCTGTCACTCTCCTCCCCGTCCCCTGTCACTCTCCTCCCCGTCCCCTGTCACTCTCCTCCCCGTCCCCTGTCACTCTCCTCCCCGTACCCTGACACTCTCCTCCCCGTCCCATGTCACTCTCCTCCCCGTCCCCTGTCACTCTCCTCCCCGTCCCCTGTCACTCTCCTCCCCGTCCCCTGTCACTCCCCTCCCCGTTCCCGGTCACTTTCCTCCCCAGTTCCCTGTCACTCTCCTCCCCCATTCCCTGTCACTCGCCTCCCCCGTTCCCTGTCACTCTCCCCCCACCCCCCGTTCCCTGTCACTCTCCTCCCCAGTTCCCTGTCACTCTCCCCGCCGTTCCCTATCACTCTCCTCCCCGTTCCCTGTCACTCTCCCCCCCAGTTCCCTGTCACTCTCCTTCCCATTCCCGGTCACTTTCCTCCCCAGTTCCCTGTCACTCTCCTCCCCCATTCCCTGTCACTCTCCTCCCCGTTCCCTGTCAATCCACCCGCCCCCCCCCGTTCCCTGTCACTCTCCTCCCCCGTTCCCGGTCACTTTCCTCCCCAGTTCCCTGACACTCTCCTCCCCCATTCCCTGACACTCTCCTCCCCCGTTCCCGTTCCCTGTCACTCTCCTCCCCAGTTCCCTGTCACTCTCCTCCCCAGTTCCATGTCACTCTCCTCCCCGTTCCCTGTCACTCTCTTCCCCCGTTCACTGTCACTCTCCTCCCCCGTTCCCGTTCCCTGTCACTCTCCTCCCCGTTCCCTGTCACTCTCCTCCCCAGTTCCCTGACACTCTCCTCCCCGTTCCCTGTCACTCTCCTCCCCGTTCCCTGTCACTCTCCTCCCCCGTTCCCGTTCCCTGTCACTCTCCTCCCCAGTTCCCTGTCACTCTCCGCCCCGTTCCCTGTCACTCTCCTCCCCCGTTCCCTGTCACTCTCCTCCCCCGTTCTCTGTCACTCTCCTCCCCGTTCCCGGTGACTCTCCTCCCCGTTCCCTGTCACTCTCTCCCCCCAGTTCCCTGTCACTCTCCTCCCTGTTCCCGGTCATTTTCCTCCCCAGTGCCCTGTCACTCTCCTCCCCCGTTCCCTGTCACTCTCCTCCCCGTTCTCTGTCACTCTCCTCCCCGTTCCCCGTCACTCTCCTCCCTGTTCCCTGTCACTCTCCCCCCCCAGTTCCCTGTCACTCTCCTCCCCGTTCCCGGCCATTTTCCTCCCCAGTTCCCTGTCACTCTCCTCCCCCGTTCCCTGTCACTCTCCTCCCCAGTTCCCTGTCACTCTCCTCGCCCGTTCCCTGTCACTCTCCTCCCCCGTTCCCTGTCACTCTCCTCCCCCGTTCCCGTTCCCTGTCACTCTCCTCCCCAGTTCCCTGTCACTCTCCTCCCCAGTTCCCTGTCACTCTCCTCCCCAGTTCCCTGTCACTCTCCTCCCCAGTTCCCTGTCACTCTCCTCCCCGTTCCCTGTCACTCTCCTCCCCCATTCTCTGTCACTCTCCTCCCTCATTCCCGGTCACTCTCCTCCCGGTTCCCGGTGACTCTCCTCCCCGTTCCCTGTCACTCTCCTCCCCGTTCCCTGTAACTCTCCCCGCCGTTCCCTGTCACTCTCCTCCCCGTTCCCTGTCACTCTCATCCCCTTTCCCTGTCACTCTCCTCCCCCGTTCCCGTTCCCTGTCACTCTTCTCCCCAGTTCCCTGTCACTCTCCTCCCCCGTTCCCTGTCACTCTCCTCCCTCATTCCCGGTCACTCTCCTCCCGGTTCCCCGTGACTCTCCTCCCCGTTCCCTGTCACTCTCCTCCCCCGTTCCCTGTCACTCTCCTCCCCGTTCCCTGTCACTCTCCTCCCCGTTCCCTGTCACTCTCCTCCCCGTTCCCTGTCACTCTCTTCCCCGTTCCCTGTCAGTCTCCTCCCCGTTCCCTGTCACTCTCCTCCCCGTCCCCTGTCACTCTCCTCCCCGTCCCCTGTCACTCTCCTCCCCGTCCCCTGTCACTCTCCTCCCAGTCCCCTGACACTCTCCTCCCCGTCCCCTGTCACTCTCCTCCCCGTCCCCTGTCACTCTCCTCCCCGTCCCCTGTCACTCCCCTCCCCGTTCCCGGTCACTTTCCTCCCCAGTTCCCTGTCACTCTCCTCCCCCATTCCCTGTCACTCGCCTCCCCCGTTCCCTGTCACTCTCCCCCCACCCCCCGTTCCCTGTCACTCTCCTCCCCAGTTCCCTGTCACTCTCCCCGCCGTTCCCTATCACTCTCCTCCCCGTTCCCTGTCACTCTCCCCCCCAGTTCCCTGTCACTCTCCTCCCCATTCCCGGTCACTTTCCTCCCCAGTTCCCTGTCACTCTCCTCCCCCATTCCCTGTCACTCTCCTCCCCGTTCCCTGTCACTCTCCCCCCCCCCCCCGTTCCCTGTCACTCTCCTCCCCCGTTCCCTGTCTCTCTCCCCGCCGTTCCCTATCACTCTCCTCCCCGTTCCCTGTCACTCTCCCCCCCAGTTCCCTGTCACTCTCCTCCCCAGTTTCCGGTCACTTTCCTCCCCAGTTCCCTGTCACTCTCCTCCCCAGTTCCCTGTCACTCTCCTCCCCCATTCCCTGTCACTCTCCTCCCCCGTTCCCTGTCACTCTCCCCCCCCCCCGTTCCCTGTCACTCTCCTCCCCCGTTCCCTGTCACTCTCCCCCCCCCCCCGTTCCCTGTCACTCTCCTCCCCAGTTCCCTGTCACTCTCCTCCCCCATTCCCTGTCACTCTCCTCCCCAGTTCCCTGTCACTCTCCTCCCCAGTTCCCTGTCACTCTCTGATGCGCAATCAATTACTCTCAAGGCGAAGTGATTCATAACTGAAGGCTTTAATCTGCTAGAACTCTTCCACAGCAGTTTCGATACAGAAAGTGAAGGCTACTGAGACGGCACCGGTTCTTATACTCCGCCTATCAGGGCGGAGCTACGTACATCAGCCAATGGTAGACTCCTGGGTCTAACCAATGGTCATCCACCTCTCAGGTACCGCAATACCTGGTATTACCACATTCACCCCCTTTTAAAAAAGAGCCCGGCGGGGTGATGGCCAGCGTTAATAGTCGCCTTTCGCCTGGTATGACCAGGTATGGAGGTACCGTGATGTCGAGGGTATTAACAAAGTGTTCATAGTGCAGCAATCAGTCGATCGGGTGGCCGGGTCGTCCCTCTGGAGCGTCTGGTCTTCGGCGGTGATTCTGATGGGGGTCCAATCGGTTGCGACTCCGGGAGCGTGATGTCGTCCTCCCAGGCAGCTTCGTCACCCCTAGGCGGCGCTGTTGGGGCAAAAGGTGGACAGGGGGGGAAAGTGCCTAGAGGGGGCGTTGATGTGTGTTCGGGCCTAGGCAGGAGCTGCGGGAGTACTGACCCTCCAGTTAGGTGCTGTGGGGAGGGTGGGGGTGGGGGCAATAGTTCGGGTGCACGTGGGGTTCCAGCGGGCGCCAGGTCCCTAAGGGAGACCGTGCTTTGGCGGCCGTCAGGGAACGCTACGTAGGCATACTGGGGGTTGGCGTGCAGCAGGTGGACCCTCTCGACCAACGGGTCCGACTTGTGCGCCCTCACATGTTTCCGAAGCAGGATGGGTCCGGGTGTCGCTCGCCAGGTTGGGAACGAGGTCCCGGAGGAGGACTTCCTGGGGAAAACAAGGAGACCTTCATGAGGTGTCTGATTTGTGGTTGTACAGAGCAGTGACCGGATGGAGTGGAGGGCCACCGGGAGGACTTCCTGCCAGCGGGAGACTGGGAGATTCCTGGACCGTAGGGCCAGCTGGACGTTCTTCCAGACCGTTCCGTTCTCCCTCTCTACCTGCCCGTTTCCCCGGGGGTTGTAACTGGTCGTCCTGCACGAGGCGATGCCCTTGCTGAGCAGGAATTGACGCAGGTCGTCGCTCATAATGGAGGACCCCGTATCACTGTGAATGTATGCGGGGAAACCGAACAGTGTAAAGATACCCTGGAGGGCTTGATGACGGTGGTTGTGGTCATGTCTGGGCATGGGATGGCGAATGGGAACCGGGAGTACTCGTCAATCACGTTAAGGAAGTACGTGTTGCGGTCGGTGGAGGGGAGGGGGCCTTTGAAATCCATGCTGAGGCGTTCAAAGGGACGGGAAGCCTTTATCAGGTGCGCCCTCTCTGGCCGGTAGAAGTGCGGTTTGCACTCCGCGCAGATTTGGCAGTCCCTGGTGGCTGTCCTGACCTCCTCGATGGAGTAGGGCAGGTTGCGGGTCTTGATAAAATGAAAAAAACGAGTGACCCCCCGGGTGGCAGAGGTCCTCGTGGAGGGATCGGAGGCGGTCCACTTGTGCGGTGGCACATGTGCCACGGGACAGGGCATCAGGAGGCTCATTTAGCTTCCCCGGACGGTACAAGTTGTCGTAATTGTAGGTGGAGAGTTCTATCCTCCACTGCAAGATCTTGTCGTTGTTAATTTTGCCCTGCTGCACATTATCGAACTTGAAGGCAACCGACCGTTGGTCCGTGAGGAGAGTGAATCTACTGCCGGCCAGGTAATGCCTCCAGTGTCGCACAGCTTCTACTATGGCCTGGGCCTCCTTTTCGACCAAGGAGTGACGAATTTCGGAAGCATGGAGGGTACGGGAGAAGAAAGCCACAGGCCTGCCCGCTTGGTTGAGGGTGGCCATCAGAACTACATCGGACGCATCGCTCTCGACCTGGAGGGGGAGGGACTCGTCGATGGCGCGCATCGTGGCTTTTGCAATGTCTGCTTTGATGCGGCTGAAGGCCTGGCGGGCCTCCGTCGACAGGGGGAAGGTTGTGGACTGGATCAGGGGTCGGGCTTTGTCTGCGTAGTTAGGGACCCACTGTGCGTAATAGCTGAAGAACCCGAGGCAGCGCTTTAGGGCATTGGGGCAGTGAGGGAGGGGGAACTCCATGAGGGGGCGCATGCGTTCAGGGTCGGGGCCTATGACTCCATTTTGCACTACGTAGCCTAGAATGGCTAGACAGTCGGTGCTAAACACGCATTTATCCTTACTGTATGTCAGGTTAAGGATTTTCGCGGTCTGGAGAAATTTGTGGAGGTTGGTGCCATGGTCCTGCTGGTCATGGCCGCAGATGGTGACGTTATCGAGATACGGGAACGTTGCGCGTAAGCCGTACCGGTCAACCATTCGGTCCATCTCTCGCTGGAAGACCGAGGTCCCGTTCATGACACCGAAGGGAACCCTTAAAAAGTGATAGAGCCGCCCATCTGCTTCGAAGGCAGTGTACTGGCGGTCACCATTACGGAGGGGTAGCTGGTGGTAGGCAGACCTGAGATCCACCGTGGAGAAAACCTTGTATTGCGCGATCCTGTTCACCAGGTCAGCTATACGGGGGAGAGGGTACGCATCCAGCTGCGTAAACCTGTTGATGGTCTGACTGTAGTCAATGACCATCCTATGTTTTCCCCGGTCTTTACCACCACTACTTGAGCTCTCCAGAGAATGTTGCTCGCTTCGATGACCCCTTCCCTCAGCAGCCTTTGGACCTCCGACCTGATAAAGGTCCGGTCCTGGGCACTGTACTGTCTGCTCCTGGTGGCGACGGGTTTGCAAACCGGGGCGAGGTTTGCAAACAGGGAAGGCGGGTCGACCTTAAGGGTCGCGATGGAAAAATCAGGCTTTGCAAATGGCACTGGAAATCCAGCCCAAGGAGGGTGGCTGCGCAGAGGTGCGGCAGGGCGTACAGGCGGAAATTGTTGAATTCCCTGCCTTGGACAGTGAGGTTCGCTGGGCAGAACCCCTTTATCTCCACCGAGTGTGACCCGGAGGCCAGGGAGATCCTTTGATTTACGGGATGGGTGACAAGAGAACAGTGCCTTACTGTGTCGGGGTGAACAAAGCTTTCCGTGCTCCCAGAGTCAATAAAGCACGACGTCTCGTGGCCGTTGATGGAGATCGTCGTTGTAGCTGTTGCAAGCGTCCGGGGCCGACTCTGATCCAGAGTCACCGAGGCCAGCTGAAGTAATTGAGAGTTCTGGTCGGGCAGCATGTAGTCGGCTGTGCTGGGGGCCTGGGGCCCCAACCAAGATGGCGTCACCCATGGGTCGTACATGGTTTCCGGTGATGAAGAAGATGGCGGCGGCGAGGGACAAGATGGCGGCGCCCACCCATCCAGCGTGGTGTCCGGGGGGCAAAATGGCCGCGCCCGTGGGTCGCACATGGCCTTAGGATAGGGGTGTGGCGGTGAGCGCCGGGCGATCGGGGCCTGAAAGGGGGGTTGCCGATAGTCGCTGGAGGCCACGGCGCGGGCCTGGCAGACCCCCACATCGTGGCCCTTCTTGTCGCACCCTTTGTACCCGTAGCCCTTAAAGCACGCCAGCCAATGTTTGAAAATAGCAGCAGAGTTGTACGCGTGGGGGCTGAGCTGAAGGCACTCTGGTTTGATACGGAGATCCATCCTTCCAACTGAAGGTGTAGCAGATTAAATTGATGCGCAATCAATTACTCTCAAGACAAAGTGATTCATAACTAAAGGCTTTAATCTGCTAGAACTCTTCCCCAGCAGCTTCGATACAGAAAGTGAAGGTTGCTGGGATGGCACCCGTTCTTATACTCCGCCCCTCAGGGCAGAGCTACGTACATCAGCCAATGGTAGACTCCTGGGTCTAACCAATGGTCATCCACCTCTCAGGTACCGCAATACCTGGTATTACCACACTCTCCCCCCCCGTTCCCTGTCACTCTCCTCCCCGTTCCCTGTCACTCTCCTCCCCCATTCCCTGTCACTCTCCTCCCCCATTCCCTGTCACTCTCCTCCCCCGCTCCCTGTCACTCTCCTTCCCGTTCCCTGTCACTCTCCTCCCCAGTTCCCTGTCACTCTCCTCCCCCGTTCCCTATCACTCTCCTCCCCCGTTCCCTGTCACTCTCCTCCGTTCCCTGTCACTCTCCTCCCCGTTCCCTGTCACTCTCCTCCCCCATTCCCTGTCACTCTCCTCCCCTGTTCCCGGTCACTCACCTCCCCGTTGCATGTCTCCTACCCCGTTCCCTGTCACTCTCCTCCCCCGTTCCCGGTCACTATCCTCCCCGTTCCCTGTCTCCTACCCCATTCCCTGTCACTCTCCTCCCCCGTTCCCGGTCACTCTCCTCCCCATTCCCTGTCTCATCCCCCGTTCCCTGTCACTCTCCTCCCCCGTTCCCTGTCACTCTCCCCGCCGTTCCCTGTCACTCTCCCCGCCGTTCCCTGTCACTCTCCTCCCCGTTCCCTGTCACTCTCCTCCCCCGTTCCCTGTCACTCTCCCCGCCGTTCCCTGTCACTCTCCTCCCCGTTCGCTGTCACTCTCCTCCCCCGTTCCCTGTCACTCTCCCCGCCGTTCCCTGTCACTCTCCTCCCCGTTCCCTGTCACTCTCCTCCCCCGTTCCCTGTCACTCTCCTCCGTTCCCTGTCACTCTCCTCCCCGTTCCCTGTCACTCTCCTCCCCCGTTCCCTGTCACTCTCCTCCCCTGTTCCCAGTCACTATCCTCCCCGTTCCCTGTCTCCTACCCCATTCCCTGTCACTCTCCTCCCCCGTTCCCGGTCACTCTCCTCCCCATTCCCTGTCTCATCCCCCGTTCTCTGTCACTCTCCTCCCCCGTTCCCTGTCACTCTCCTCCCCCGTTCTCGGTCACTCTCCTCCCCCGTTCCCTGTCTCCTACCCCGTTCCCTGTCACTCTCCTCCCCCGTTCCCTGTCACTCTCCCCGCCGTTCCCTGTCACTCTCCTCCCCGTTCCCTGTCACTCTCCTCCCCCGTTCCCTGTCACTCTCCTCCCCAGTTCTCGTTAACTCTCCTCCCCCGTTCCCTGTCTCCTACCCCGTTCCCTGTCACTCTCCTCCCCCGTTCACGGTCACTCTCCTCCCCATTCACTGTCTCCTCCCCCGTTCCCTGTCACTCTCCTCCCCAGTCACTCTCCTCCCCAGTTCCCTGTCACTCTCCGCCCCATTCCCTGTCACTCTCCTCCCCGTTCCCTGTCACTCTCCTCCCCGTTCCCTGTCACTCTCCTCCCCGTTCCCTGTATCCTACCCCGTTCCCTGTCACTCTCCTCCCCGTTCCCAGTCACTCTTCTCCCCGTTCCCAGTCACTCTACTCCCATTCCCTGTCTCCTCCCCCGTTCCCTGTCACTCTCCTCCCCCGTTCCCTGTCACTCTCCTCCCCATTTCCTGTCTCCTCCCCCGTTCCCTGTCACTCTCCTCCCCCGTTCTCGGTCACTCTCCTCCCCGTTCCCTGTCACTCTCCTCCCCGTTCCCTGTCACTCTCCTCCCCGTTACCTGTCACGCTTCTCCGAAGTTCCCTGTCACTCTCCTCCCCCGCTCCCTGTCACTCTCCTTCCCTGTCACTCTCCTCCCCCGTTCCCTGTCAGTCTCCTCCCCGTTCCCTGTAAATCTCCTCCCCAGTTCCCTGTCACTCTCCTCCCCGTTCCCTGTCACTCTCCTCCCCGTTCCCTGTCACGCTCCTCCCAAGTTCCCTGTCACTCTTCTCCCCCGTTCCCTGTCACTCTCCTTCCCCGTTCCCGGTCACTCTCCTTCCCCATTCCCGGTCACTCTCCTCCCCCGTTCCCTGTCACTCTCCCCCCTCCCATTCCGTCACTCTCCCCCCCCGTTGCCTGTCACTCTCCTTCCCCGTTCCCGGTCACTCTCCTCCCTCGTTCCCTGTCGCTCTCCTCCCCCCCGTTCCCGGTCACTCTCCTCCCCAGTTCCCTGTCACTCTCCGAGTGCTCCGGTTTCCTCCCACAGTCCAAAGATGTGCAGGTTAGGTGGATTGGCCATGATAAATTGTCCTTGGTGTCCAATTAGATTAGGTGGGTTTTGTAAGGGCCCCGAAGAATCCAGCACGAGTTTTAAGGATACAAAATAATAACGTTTATTTACTATAACAATATATACATAACAGTAGCAGTAACTTCCCTTGCTACCGCAAATGGCGCAACCAGTCCCGACCCAACAGGCTGGGCCCATGGCCACGCACTACGATAAGTGGGAAACGCCCCTCCTGGCGTCCATAGACAACAGGGGTCATTGTAGTTCCTGCAATGTCCAGTGGTTCCCCCGTGTAGGTAGCCAACCTGGCCTGTGAGTCAGTTAATGTAAGGGTCTGTATACCCTGCTTGATGCGGTCGAATGTCCTCTGGGCGATCACGGAGACCGCTGCGCCAGTATCCAACTCCATCTCCAGCGGGTGGCCATTGACCCGTACTGTCACCTTAATGGGGGCCACACGGGGAGCTGCCACACAATGCAGCTGCAGGCAGTCGTCCTCCGTCTCCACGTCCTCAGGAGTGGTCGCCGCAGGTTCATCCACATGGAAGGTACGGCCTCTGGGCTGGTCCCAGTTACGGCCCCTGGGCTGGTCCCAGTTTTGGTAGGAACGACGGCGCCTCTGGCGTCGCCAGGACCACCGTCCGCGACGGGGTCGGCGCCTACAAGTCTGACACGGACATGGCTCCTCATCCATTGGCTCTGGAGAAGGCTCCCTTCGGGGAGGAATGTCCGATGGCCACTGGCGTTGGTCTGGTCGTTGCCTCGCCCAAGGTACCACAGGAGTGCGGGGGGACGTTTTGGGGCGGAAAGGGTTGCGCCCCAAGGCATGCACTTCCATTCCCTGTAGCTCCTGTACTCCTCGCTCTGCGCTCTCTCGGGACAAGACTATTTGTATTGCCTGTTGAAAAGTCAATGTTGGCTCCGCTAACAACTTTCTCTGGGTGGCCGCATTGTTAATACCGCAAACGAAACGGTCGCGTTAAATTTCTGACAAGGTCTCACCATAGTCACAGTATTCCGCAATCCCGCGTAGCCTGGATAAAAAATCGGCAAGGGATTCTCCAGGGGTCCTCTCAGCGGTATTAAACCGGTAACGCTGGACTATCGTGGACGGGGTTGGGTTCAAGTGTTGCCCCACTATATTCACAAGTTCATCAAACGTTTTGGTGTCCGGCGCAGCTGGGTACGTAAGGCTCCTAATCACCCCAAACGTATGCGGCCCGCAGGCGGTGAGCAATATGACCACCTGGCGCTCGTTTTCAGTGATATTGTTTGCCCGGAAATAGTAACGCATCCGTTGTGTGTACTGGTTCCAGCTTTCCAGCGCAGCATCAAAAACATCCAAACGTCCGTACAGAGGCATGGTATAATAGAAAACAACTTCCAACCTGTATCCAACAAAAATCCAGGGAGGTGGCTTCAGCAGTGTAGACAGCTATTCATTTTTACCTTCGTCGCCAGTTTTGTAAGGGCCACGAAGAATCCAGCACGAGTTTTAAGGATACAAAATAATAACGTTTATTTACTATAACAATCTATACATAACAGTAGCAGTAACTTCCCTTGCTACCTTCTCCTTCCTCCTGGTTCCTGGACTGGCCAGCTTATTTATAGTAGGAGTTTCTCCGCCCCCCTCATTGGGGAAGTTCATACTCCCATAGGATTGTGGGATAGTCATTAGTCCCCGGCCAATCGTCAGTAGGCAGGTTATAACAGTGGGGTTACTGGGTTACGGGGATAGGGTGGAGGCGTGGCCTTAAGTAGGGTGCTCTTGCCAAGAGCCGGTGCAGACTCGATGGGCCGAATGGTCTCCTTCTATGTTCTAACTAACCTAGCCGACATGTGACTCCAGACCCACAGCAATGTGGTTGACACTTGGCTGCCCGGCAAAATGGCATGGCAAGCACACAGTTCAAGGGCAATTACGGTTGGGCAACAAATGGTGGCCTTACCAGTGACACCCACATCCCATGAAAGAATAAAGAAAAAAAATGTTTCAAATGACTGCTCCAGTCATTTTTAATTCTTCTTATTAACACGAGGCAGCAAAGACTGTTGCTGAAGTCCAACCAGCACAGCTCTTGGTCTGCCTCACTATTATATCGCAGCACGGTACCATTGTGGATAGCACAATTGCTTCACAGCTCAAGGGTCCCAGGTACGATTCCGCTTGGATCACTGTCTGTGCGGAGTCTGAACATCCTCACCGTGTCTGCGTGGGTTTCCTCCGGGTGCTCCGGTTTCCTCCCACAGTCCAAAGAAGTGCAGGTTAGGTGGATTGGCCATGATAAATTGCCCTGAGTGTCCAAAATTGCCCTTAGTGTTGGGTGGAGTTACTGGGTTATGGGGATAGGGTGGAGGTGTTGACCTACGGCAGGGTGCTCTTTCCAAGAGCCGGTGCAGACTCGATGGGCCGAATGGCCTCCTTCTGCACTGTAAATTCCATGATAATCTATGATTAAATGTGAGCACAGAGAATTGGAACAGCAAATTCTCATTGCAGCTTTCAATCTACTGCCAGTGGAAGCTCAGGAAGTCATTCATTAATTAATTCCTGATCTTTTAATTAACTGGTCTTTAAAAATTAATTGAAAGTTAACAGGAATCTATCAAACTTATCTCACTTCAACAATTTCTGATTCTCACTTGGATGGTTGGAGAAATGGTGTTTTTCTATTGTAACATTTACATTTATCAGCAGTGGTTCCCAAAGGATCACTTTTGTCTTCATGTGCCGGTTAATGCGTCAGCAATAGCTGTTCCTCGAGGAGCACTGAAAATATTCCAATCATTGGAAATGTACAGCTCGAAGTTCTGCCTATCGAAAGCTCTCTGTTCTCATTCAATTGTCTCTGCATCTAGACATCAGTTTGTCACGGATGTCATTCAACCTGCACCAACTTCATCAGGTCTCGCATTTGAAATCTAGTTTGTCCCCTTAGTGTTTGTGTTCCCTCCCATTGTAAAACGTAGCTCCATTGATTCAGTATTTAACAATGCCCATTGTAGCTCAGTGTTCCCCATGCCCAGCCACTGGTGCTTTTTGACTGTCAGACCAAACCCTGGGTTACCGTTATACCCGATTACACTCTGGGTTACCGTTAAACTGGTTACACTCTGGGTTATTGTTACACCCGGTTACACCCTGGGTTACCGTTATATCGGGTTACACTCTGGGTTTTCGTTACACCCGGTTACACCCTGGGTTACCGTTATACCCGATTACACTCTAGGTTACCGTTATACCCGGTTGCACTCTCGATTACCGTTATACCCGGTTACACCCTGGGTTACCGTTATACCCTGTTACACTGTGGGTTACCGTTATACCCTGTTACACTCTGGGTTACAGTTATACCCGGTAACACTCTGGGTTATCGTTACACCCTGGGTTTCCGTTATACCCTGTTACACTCTGGGTTACCGTTATACCCAATTACACGCTGGGTTATCGTTATACCCGGTTACACTCTCGATTACCTTTACACCCGGTTAAACCCTGGGTTACTGTTACACCCTGGGTTACCGTTATACTCGATTACACTCTGGGTTACCGTTATACCCGGTTACACCCTGGGTTACCGTTATACCCGGTTACACCCTGGGTTACCGTTATACTCGATTACACTCTGGGTTATCGTTATACCCGTTTACACCCTGGGTTACCGTTATACCTGGTTACACTCTCGATTACCGTTACACCCGGTTACACTCTCGATTACCATTACGCCCGGTTACACTCTGGGTTACAGTTATACCGGGTTACACTCACGATTACCGTTACACCCGGTTTAACCCTGGTTTACCGTTAAACCCGATTACACTCTGGGTTACCGTTATACCCGATTACACCCCGGGTTATCGTTATACCCGGTTACACTCTGGATTACCGTCCTACCGGGTTACATTCTGGGTTATCGTTACACCCGGTTACACCGTGGGTAACCGTTATACCCGGTTACACTCTGGGTTACCGTTATACCCGGTTACACTCTGGGTTATCGTTATACCACGTGGCAGTCTGGGTTATCGTTATACCCGGTTACACTCTGGGTTATCGTTATATCCGGTTACACTCTTGATTACCGTTACACCTAGTTACACCCTGGGTTACGGTTACACCGGGTTACACTCCTGGTTATCGTTATACCCGATTACACACTGGATTACCGTAATAGCCTGTTACACTGTGGGTTACCGTTATATCCGGTTCCACTCTGGGTTACCGATATACCCAATTACACTCGGGGTTATCGTTATACCCTGTTACACTCTGGGTTATCGTTATACCCTGTTACACCCTGGGTTACCTTTATACCCGGTTACACGCTGGATTACCGTAATAGCCTGTTACACTCTGGGTTACCGTTATACCCTGTTACACTCGGGGTTACCGTTATACCCGGTTACACCCTGGGTTACCGTTATACCCGGTTACACCCTGGGTTACCGATATACCCGATTACACTCGGAGTTATCGTTATACCCGGTTACACTCTGGGTTACCGATATACCCGATTACACTCGGAGTTATCGTTATACCCGGTTACACTCTCGATTTCCGTTACACCCGGTTAAACCCTGGGTTACTGTTACATCCTGGGTTACCGTTATACTCGATTACACTCTGGGTTACCGTTATACCCGATTACACTCTGGTTATCGTTATACCCGGTAACACTCTGGGTTATCGTTACACCCGGTTACACCGTGGGTTACCGTTATATCCTGTTACACTCTGAGTTACCGTTATACCAGGTTGCAGTCCGGGTTATCATTATATCCTGTTACACTCTGGGTTATCGTTATACCCGGTTACACTCTCGGTTACCGTTACACCCGGTTACACTCTGGGTTACCGTTATACCCGGTTACACTCTGGGTTACTGTTACACCCGGTTACACTCTCGATTACCATTACGCCCGGTTATACTCTCGATTACCGTTACGCCCGATTACACTCTCGATTACCGTTACACCCGGTTACACTCTGGGTTATCGTTATACCCGGTTACACTCTGGGTTACCGTTATACCCTGTTACACTCTGGGTTACAGTTATACCAGGTTACACTCACGATTACCGTTACACCCGGTTAAACCCTGGGTTACCCTTAAACCCGATTACACTCTGGGTTACCGTTATACCCGATTACACTCCGGGTTATCGTTATACCCGGTTACACTCTGGATTACCGTCATACCGGGTTACACTCTGGGTTATCGTTACACCCGGTTACACCGTGGGTTACCGTTATACCCGGTTACACTCTGGGTTACCGTTATACCCGGTTACACTCTGGGTTATCGTTATACCAGGTGACAGTCTGGGTTATCGTTACACCCGGTTACACCGTGGGTTACCGTTATACCCGGTTACACTCTGGGTTACCGTTATACCCGGTTACACTCTGGGTTATCGTTATACCAGGTGACAGTCTGGGTTATCGTTATACCCGGTTACACTCTGGGTTATCGTTATATCCGGTTACACTCTTGATTACCGTTACACCTAGTTACACCCTGGGTTACCGTTACACCCGGTTACACTCCGGGTTATCGTTATACCCGATTACACTCTGGGTTACCGTAATAGCCTGTTACACTGTGGGTTACCGTTATACCCGGTTACACTCTGGGTTACCGATATACCCGATTACACTCGGGGTTATCGTTATACCCTGTTACACTGTGGGTTACCGTTATACCGTTACACTCTGGGTTACCGTTATACCCGGTTACACTCTGGGTTATCGATATACCCGATTACACTCGGAGTTATCGTTATACCCGGTTACACTCTGGGTTACCGATATACCCGATTACACTCGGAGTTATTGTTATACCCTGTTACACTCGTGGTTACCGTTATACTCGGTTACACTCTGGATTACCGTAATAGCCTGTTACATTCTGGGTTACCGTTATACCCGGTTACACCCTGGGCTACCTTTATACCCGGTTACACCCTGGGTTACCGTTATACCCGGTTACACTCTGGGTTACCGATATACCCGATTACACTCGGAGTTATCGTTATACCCGGTTACACTCTGGGTTACCGTTACACCCGGTTAAACCCTGGGTTACTGTTACACCCTGGGTTACCGTTATACTCGATTACACTCTGGGTTACCGTTATACACGATTACACTCTGGTTATCGTTATACCCGGTAACACTCTGGGTTATCGTTACACCCGGTTACACCGTGGGTTACCGTTATATCCTGTTACACTCTGAGTTACCGTTATACCAGGTTGCAGTCTGGGTTATCGTTATATCCTGTTACACTCTGGGTTATCGTTATACCCGGTTACACTCTCGATTACCGTTACACCCGGTTACACTCTGGGTTACCGTTATACCCGGTTACACTCTGGGTTACCGTTACACCCGGTTACACTCTCGATTACCATTACGCCCGGTTATACTCTCGATTACCGTTACGCCCGATTACACTCTCGATTACCGTTACACCCGGTTACACTCTGGGTTATCGTTATACCCGGTTACACTCTGGGTTGCCGTTATACCCTGTTACACTCTGGGTTACAGTTATACCAGGTTACACTCACGATTACCGTTACACCCGGTTAAACCCTGGGTTACCGTTAAACCCGATTACACTCTGGGTTACCGTTATACCCGATTACACTCTGGGTTACAGTTATACCAAGTTACACTCACGATTACCGTAATAGCCTGTTACACTGTGGGTTACCGTTATACCCGGTTACACTCTGGGTTACCGATATACC
Organism: Scyliorhinus torazame; assembly: GCF_047496885.1. NCBI lineage: Eukaryota > Metazoa > Chordata > Chondrichthyes > Carcharhiniformes > Scyliorhinidae > Scyliorhinus > Scyliorhinus torazame. Next base: position 139,747,543 of record NC_092722.1, on the reverse strand, counting down.
CGATTACACTCGGGGTTATCGTTATACCCTGTTACACTGTGGGTTACCGTTATACCCTGTTACACTCTGGGTTACCGTTATACCCGGTTACACTCTGGGTTACCGATATACCCGATTACACTCGGAGTTATCGTTATACCCGGTTACACTCTGGGTTACCGATATACCCGATTACACTCGGAGTTATTGTTATACCCTGTTACACTCGTGGTTACCGTTATACTCGGTTACACTCTGGATTACCGTAATAGCCTGTTACATTCTGGGTTACCGTTATACCCGGTTACACCCTGGGTTACTTTTATACCCGGTTACACCCTGGGTTACCGATATACCCGATTACACTCGTGGTTATCGTTATACCCGGTTACACTCTGGGTTACCGTTAGACCCGGTTACACTCTGTGTTACCGTTATACCCGGTTACACTCTGGGTTATCGTTATACCCGGTTACACTCTCAATTACCGTTACACCCGGTTACACCCTGGGTTACCGTTATACCCAATTACACTCTGGATTACCGTTATACCCGATTACACTCTCGATTACCGTTATACCCGGTTACACTCTCGATTACCGTTACACCCGGTTACACTCTGGGTTACCATTACACCCAGTTACACCCTGGTTTATCGTTACACCCGGTTACACTCTGGTTTACCGTTACACCCGGTTACACTCTGGCTTACCTTTGGTCTTTCAACCAAAGAGAAACAAGCTGAAGCATCAAGATTCTGCACTACAATCCACCCCAATTTCCTTCAATGATTCTTCACAATGAGCTAATGACAGACAATTAGCAACAAAGGTGAAAAGATTGAGCCTAATATGGGACAATGAATGAAATGGCCTCTGAACCTTGGATGTGAGAGACAGGAGTAGACCAAACATAGGGATATATCTGTGAACAGTTTATCGGATTTTGATCGACAGATGGGTGTGGGAGTGAGACCCACGTAGACATGGGGAGTGTGTGCAAATTCCACACGGACAGTGTTCCGGGGCCGGGAGCAAACCCAGGTCCTCGACTCCGTGAGGCAGCAGTGCTAACCACTGCGCCACCTGCTGCCCCCAATTTCTGTTATGTATCCAGCTGTTCAGGTAAAGCCCTGTAGAACTATTATCAGATAGAATGGTGTGGTACTTTTAAGAGCCTCTTCTGAAGAGGTTAGTGAACAAAAAAAGATGAAACATTTTAAATTTAATAATCACAAACTGTAACACATGCTACTGCGTCAGCGCAAGTCCAATTGATTTTATTATTCTAATTCTTGCTCTACCTCTGTGTGCACAATGGAGCCTGCTGATTATCTCACAGACCTGTTACCGTGTTAATTACACTCCTTCTGCCTAACAGGTGGTAAGTAGAAACCTTGGTATCTAACAACAAAAAAACAATAAAATTGAAAACCATAAGGACACAAAACAGGAAGATAATGTAGAAGCAATGGTTGAAAACAAATCAATTTTGGAAGATAGGATCAGCTCAAACATTAACATCAAACATACATTGCAAACATTTTTTGATAGTTATGCCCCAAATGTAGAATAGCAATTTAGTGTCAATACTTTTGAACAAAAAATAACTAATAGTGTAAAAGAGAAGTTGAAATTAAGACAAGGTACTAACTAGTGCTTAATTAGTGCCTTCAATTTTTGAGAGTTATAGAATGAGGTACTTTTCAATGTACTTCAGATGTTTGCATTTACTGAAATTAAATAAACCAGGAATAATTTGCTATCCATGTACCATTTTTAATATAGTCAATGTCCAAGGTGCTTTACAGAAGTATTATCAAACAAAATTTAGATCTATTCCTGGTTATTGTCATTTCTTCATCATATACATCTTCAAGGTTGTTTCTTGTTCCTGCTACCAATTTGTGGACACTTTGAACTTCTCAATTGCTGCTGGTTTAATCCCAATGAAATTCAGAAAAATTGACCGAGAAATTGAAGGAGTAGGGTTTGATAATAGGTTGCAATCCCTTCCAAGACTACATTCTGTGCCTCAGCAGTGATGGGTGGGGAGGGTGTGGTGTGGAGGGGGAGGGGGTTTTCTGTCCCTTGCATTTTGCCTCCCTCTCAGCCGACACATGTTGCTAAATTATTTTTACCATATATGGTCAGCTTTAACATTTTCCCACATACTTGAATTTTTTTCCATACAGCCCATTAAGCACGCTTGAGTTATGGGTTTCCCACGCATCAAGCCTGCTGTGTCTGTCTGGGTCAATGTGTTAGCAAAGCATATTCTAAACATGGGCATAGTGGCACTGCAAACTAACTGAACATCAGCCTTCTATGGCACTGAAGGGCAAACAATCCTTTTCAGTCTTGTCAACAGGATGACGAGATCACGTAATCAGCCAGATCATCTTCAGAACCTTTTAGCTGATCAAATAGATGCCACTCGTCAAAGGGAAGATCTTTCCAATTGTAATTGCTTAGATTTTAAAAGAAATGAACCAACAGCAGCACAGAAAAAGGTGGTGTTCACATCTGAACGTATTCATTATTTCAGTGCCCTTTGTATATTGTTGATCTTCAATCAAGTTATTCAGCGGAGTATCTACTAAACACAGGCAAGCTGCTGAAAGTGATTCAGGCAGCTGAAGGATCTGACTGGCGGGCAATATTAAACAGCAGAATTTAAATAATCTAATCTCACGGATAGAGACCACATCGCTGCGGCAATTCACGGTCATAAAAGGATGTTTCAAATCTTGTTCCAAATCTCAAACTGAATTAAGTCTGCAAAAGTAAATTTGAAATGTGACTTAGCATCTATGTTTACAATGCTACCAACTGCTTGCGCAACCTCGCAACACCTCAGAATGAAAACCTAAATATAGATGGCAGGTCTCCTGCCACACTACATTTGTATCACATGACACCAGCTCTACCTGCTGATTAGGTTGCACAATCTACCATCCATCCTGATATTATGATGCACAGGAAACATGCTGGCGTCGATCAGAGGCAAGTTTCCATTGTGAAATTAAGCTTCCTTTGTTGCTGGGCTTCACTGAATAAAGCAATATTGTTCCCATGGTGATCGAGAAAGATAATGGGATGTGAGGAAGGTTCACAAGGAGCTGTGGGGATCATGTTACAAACAAAATAGCTTTCTGATCATGGTGAGAAGGCCAGCAGGATGCTTGCACAGCAGCTCAGAAAGAGGGAGGCAACTAGAGAAATAGGGAAAGTTATTGACGGGGATGGGAACTTAGTTGGGGACTCGGCAGGGGTGAGCAAGGCGTTAAGGGATTTCTACAGCAGGTTGTACAGGTCGTAACCCCCTGCGGGGCCGGAGGGGATGACGCGCTTCCTGGAGGGGCTGACTTTCCCGAAGGTGGACGGGGAGCTGGTAGAAGGACTGGGGGCCCCTATTGGGTTGGAAGAGAGTGTGGAGGGCTTGAATGCCACGCAGTCGGGTAAGGCCCTGGGACCGGACGGGTACCCAGTGGAGTTCTACAAAAAGTAATCTGGGATATTGGGACCGGTGCTGATGAAGGTGTTTAACAAGGCAAGGGAAAGAGGGATTCTTCACTAGACGTTGTCACAGGCCACGGTTTCGCTTATCCTGAAACGGGTCAAGAACCCGGAGCTATGTGGGTCTTATAGGCCGATTTCCCTGTTGAACGTAGACACCAAACTGTTGGCCCAAATTTTGTCCTCCAGGATTGAGGATTGTGTAGCGAATGTCATTGTGGAGGATCAGACAGGGTTCGTTAAGGGCAGCCAGCTGGTGGCCAATGTAAGAAGGCTGTTAACCGTGATCATGGTGCCCCTGGAAAGTAGGGAGGTGAAGGTAGTGGTCGCGATGGATGCGGAAAAAGCTTTTGACCGGGTTGTGTGGGATTATTTATGGGAGGTTCTGCGGCGGTTCAGATTTGGGAGGGGCTTTATTGACTGGGTCAGGTTGCTGTACCAGGCTCCTGTGGCAAGTGTACGGATGAACAGGACGACTTCGGACTATTTTAGACTGCACCGGGGGATGAGACAGGGATGCACCCTCTCCCCACTGCTGTGTGCGCTGGCTATAGAGCCGCTGGCAATTGCTCTGAGGGCCTCAAGGGGCTGGTCCGGGGGGGAGAGGGGGAGGGGGGGGAGGCGGGGGGTGGGGGTGGAGCACAGAATCTCGCTGTATGCGGACGACCTACTTCTGTATGTTTCAGATCCAATTGAGGGGATGGAAGAAATCATTGGAATTTTAGGGGAATTCGGCCGGTTTTCGGGGTATAAGCTTAATATGGGGAAGAGCGAGATGTCTGTGGTCCAGGCGAGGAGTCAGGAGAAGCGACTGGGGTTACTGTTGTTTAGAGTGGTAGGGGACAGTTTCAGGTACCTAGGTATCCAAGTGGCGCGGGATTGGGACTGGCTACATAAATTGAACTTGGCCCGGTTGGTGGATCAGATGAAGGATGATTTCCGGAGATGGGATGCGCTCCCGTTGTCTCTAGCTGGTAGAGTCCAAACGGTGAAAATGGCGGTCCTTCCGAGATTCCTGCTTGTATTTCAATGTCTCCCCATCTTCATTCCGCGGTCCTTTTTTAAGCGCGGCAATAAAGTTACAGCAGGCTTTGTATGGGGGGGCAAGTCCCCGCGAGTGAGGAGGGTAATGCTTGAGCGGAGTCGGGGAGAGGGAGGGCTGGCGCTGCCGAACTTTAACAATTATTACTGGGCGGCTAACATAGCCATGATTAGGAAGTGGCTGGTGGGGCGTGGTCGGCATGGGTGCGTATGGAGGCAGCTTCTTGCAAGGGCACAAGTTTAGGGGCGCTGGTAACTGCACCGTTGTCGTTCCAGCCGGCGCGGTACTCCACCAGCCCTGTGGTGGTGGCGGCCCGGAGAGTCTGGGGGCAATGGAGGAGATATGTGGGAGCAGTGGGAGCATCAGTCTGGTCCCCAATCTGCGATAATCACCGGTTTGCCCCGGGGAAGTGGATGGGGCATTCCGAATATGGCGGAGAGCCGGGATTCAGAGGATGGGGGAACTTGTTTATAGAGGGGAGCTTTTCGAATATGAGGGCGCTGGAGGAGAAGTTTGCATTGGCGGGGGGGGAAACAAATTTTGATATCTACAGGTGCGAGACTTTCTGCGTAGACAGGTACCAACCTTCCCACTCCTGTCGCTAAGGGGGATTCAGGACAGGGTAGTTTCCAGAGGATGGATAGGTGAGGGGAGCATCTCTGACACTTATGGGATCAGAGGAGACGCAGACCGAGGAGCTGAAGCGAAAGTGCGAGGAGGAGCTGGGTGGTGGGATAGAGGAGGGCCTTTGGGCAGACGCATTGAGTCGAGTCAATGCGACCGCAACTTGTGCCAGACTCAGCCTGATTCAATTCAAGGTCGTGCACCAGGCTCACATGACAGTGGCCCGGATGAGCAGATTCTTTGGGGTGGAAGACATGTGTGCAAAATGTGCAGGAGGACCAGCGAACCATGTCCACATGTTTTGGGCATGTCCGAAGCTTAGGGGATTTTGGCAGGGGTTTGCAGATGTCATGTCCAAGGTATTGAAAACAAGGGTGGTATTGAGTCCAGAGGTGGCGATTTTCAGGGTGTCGCAGGATCCGGGAATCCAGGAGGAGAAAGAGGCGGACGTTCTGGCCTTTGCTTCCCTGGTAGCTCGGAGGCGGATATTACTAGCATGGAGGGACTCAAAGCCCCCGAAGTCGGAGACCTGGCTATCGGACATGGCTGGCTTTCTCTGCCTGGAGAAAATTAAGTTCACCTTGAAAGGGTCACTGTTAGGGTTCGCCCAGAGGTGGCAACCATTCATCGACTTCTTCGCGGAGAATTAATTGTCAGCAGAGGGGGGAGGGGGTTAGGTTAGTGTAGATTAGGGGGTTAATTATGGTGGGACCTGTTGGGGAGGGAGGTGGTATTTCCACTATCTTTATATTTTAATGTACATTGTTTATATTGCTGCTGTTACAACGCCAAAAAGATACCTCAATAAAATATTTTTTTTTTTTTAAATAGCTTTCTGACAGTTTTAAATTCAGTAAACATCTGGTAAGGTTTAATCCTATTTCCATGCAAACACCTGCAGGTTATTAGAACTCTTTTTTATAAATATTTTTATTGGTGCTTCAAGTAAGTTACAGAATAAAAAAGAAAAGAAAGAGCTGGGTTTCACACGCAGAGTGTCATATGACAAAGAAGAAAACTGTACATAGGTCTGAACAAAGGCCTTAGGCCCCTCGTTATCACCATGGCCGTCACTAGGGCTCTCACGCTGGAATTGTATTTACATTTTTACAATAATGATTGATTTTCAGAACTCTTTGTCGGGTTCTGCCAGGGGCCCTGTTGCTTGGCGGTTGGGAATGTCTCCAATTTTCCCCTTCTGTGTCCTAGTATGGTTGGGGTTCCTCCCCTCACTCGTCTGTAGCCTTCATTCTGCTGGTTTGGGGGGGGGGGTCCCCCACTCCCCCCCCCCTCCCCACCCCAATTGGTGTTTAGGTCTCAGAGAGGGGTGGGTCTGAATGTTACCCTGGTTTCTCCCCATATAGGGGAGTTGTGTGCTCCCTCAATAGGCCCTCTTCCTCATTCCTTCCCTGATCCTCTCGAGTTCTCCTCTCTCTGGGCAGCTATCCCTATCCCCTTTTCTGTTTCCCCCCCCACTCCCTTCCCCTCTCACCCACCCTAGCTCGCTGAACCACACCCCGTCCATCACCGGCTGACTACTGGTTGCAACAGGTCTGCGAATAGTCTTGTGAATTTGCTCCATGGTGTGGAATCTCAGCTCAGACCCTCTTCTTTCAAATTTTTTTTTTTTTTCTAGTCTCAGTTTTGGGCAGATCGGAGAGCCATTCGGAGGCTCGGGGCTATGCTGTCAACTTCCATCTTGGCAGACGTCTCTGCCTGCAATTCAGGGAGGCGAAGGCCAGGGCATTCACCTCTTTTCCTATCCAGAGCGCTGGATGCTCCAACACCCTGAAGGCTGCCACAGAAAGGCATGGCTTCATCTCGACCCTCACCACCTTTGGCATTGCCTCGAAGAAGGCCATCCAGAATTCCCTGAGTCTGAGGTAGGACCGGAACCTGTGGGTGTGCTGGGCCGGAGCACACGCCCCCTCCCCCAAGCACGTCTCGCATTTGTCCTTCACCTCCAGGAAGAACCCGCTCATGTGTGCCATGTTAAAGTGTGCTCTGTGCACTACCTTGAGCAGCATCAGACTTAGCCCAGCATAGGAGAAGGTGGAGTTGACTCTATGCAGCGTCTCGATCCAGAGACCTCCCCCTATCTCCGTGCCCAGTTCATCTCCCCACTGTCCTCCGGTGTCATCCAGCGGAGTCCTGACCTTTTCTATGAGCCTCCTATATATATGTCACCGCACTTGTCGTCCCCTAACCAGTCCAGCCCTAACATATCCCAAAGGTAGCATCCATTCCTACCAGTGCAAACTTGGCATTATTGCAGATGGGGGCCCCTGTGGACATCTCGTCCAGTTCATAATGGTGTCTAAACTGGTCCACGTCCTTAGAGTGGCTACTGCCACTGAGTTCCTAGAGTGGGTGGGTGGGTGGGGAGGTTGGGGGCGGGAGTGGTACGGAACTGGCGCTCGGAGAGAGGTCCCCATGCATGACGCCTCCACTGGCTCCATTCGGACCCAGTCCACCTCCGGCCCCTGTAGCTACCCCCTCGCCCTCTCCGCGTTGGACGCCCAATGGTAGAACAGAAGGTTTGGTAGGGCCTGGCCTCCTACGTGCTGTCCTTATTGTAAAATAAAATTATTGTAAAATAATTTGCCCCCTGATCGCTGCCCTCAGTGCCTCCCAGAACATGGGTGAGATCTCCCCATTCTGGTTGCAGGATACATAATTGTTGATTCAGTACAGAATTTTCAACCTCACATCGATGTAATGCGGCACGTACGGTGTGTGAATCATAGAATCATAGAATTTAAAGTGCAGAAGGAAGCCATTCGGCTCATCGGGCCTGCACTGGGACCTTGGAAAGAGCACCCTACTTAAGTCCACACCTCCACCCTATCCCTGCAACCCCACCTAACATTTATTGGACACTTGGGGCAATTTAGCATAGCCAATCCACCTATCCTTCGCATCTTTAGACTGTGGGAGGAAACCAGACACCCAGAGGAAACCCACGCAGACACACGGAGAATGTGCAGACTCCGCACAGTGAGTGACCCAAGCTAGGAATTGAGCCTGGGACCGTGGAGCTGTGAAGCAACCTGTGCTAACCACTGTGCTACCGTGCCTGCCCACCGTGTGGTGTGAGGTGTGCCTCCCATTCACATTGTGGGCCCGGTCCTGTCTTATCGAGCCTGCCCTTGCTCTCGGGCCATACAAAATGGCTACCAACTGCTTCCATTTCTCCACTTGTAGCCTATTGCAACCAGCGCTCTACCCCTTCCCCTTCCCTGTTTCTCCCCTCCCTCTCACCTGCCCTCATCCTTTCCCCTCCTAGTTTCTCCCCCCCCCCTACCTCCCACTGTTCCACACCCCTCACTCTGCCTTCTTTTGCACCATGGCCTCCCCTTTCTCTGTGCTCCCATACACCAGCTTACTCGCTAGTGTAGCAGCTCCTCTCTCGATCCGGTTCCCTCATTTAACAGCCTTCCCCCCCCCCCCCCCCCCCCCCTCCTCCATCCTTGCACTCTCCGCATCTCTGACTGCGATCGGTCCTGTCTTCCTTTCTCTTGCCGTTTGCACCCTGCCTTTTCGCCAATGTATGTTCTTACTGTCTGCACAGGCCATTATCTTGGACAAATTTGTTGGCCTCTCAGGGGTGTCGAAGTAGTACTCCTTTGCCTGGTATGTGACCCATAGCCTGGCAGGGTGGAACATGCTGAACCGCATTTCGCTCTTGTAGAGCGCTGATTTGGTGCTGTTAAATTCGGCCCAGCGCTTGGCCAGTTCCGCCCCAATGTCTTGGTACAAGTGGATGGAATGCCCCTCCCACTTGCACATTTCCTCACTTTTTGCCCACCTCAAGAACTGCCCCTTTTCTTGATATTTATGGAACTTCACAATCATCATGGTTCTCCGGCTCTGTGCCACTGTCAAAGCGACATGTGGGCGCGGTCCACCTCCGGGGCTTGGCGAAGGTCTCTTTGCCAACCAGTTTCCCGAACATCTCCAAGAAGAAGGGGAGGTTTCTCCGAAACGAAGGGGAGGTTTCTCCTCCCCTTCCGTTCTGGCAGTCCCATGATTCTTATGTTCTGGTGGCGAAGCCTGTTCTCTTGATCACAAATTTTCTCGCTTAGGTATTTCTGAGTCTTGATCAGGCTTGCCACTTAGTTCCCCAATGTTGCAATCCGGTCCCTTTGTGGCGGCTTTCTCCGGGTCTCTCATTTTCAATTCCTGGGCCTCCAGCCATTGCTCCATTTTGGCCATCGCCTCCCTCATGGGGGCTGTCGCTATTTCCACCGCTAATCGATGGCTGCTAGGAGGTCTCTTTTCTGCTCCTCTCTGTGTCTCTGGAGCTCAGTGGTAATAAAGCACATGAGCTTGTCCATCAGCGCCTGGGTCTGCACACTGAGAACTCAGTGGAGTTGGCCTTTCCCATTTCCGTGTCACCCCGTGTGGCCGCGGGCTCCGAGGTCGAGGTTTCTCTCCCCTCGTCCTTGTTGGCTTTCCTGGTGGGCGGCTGTTTCTTTCCTGTTCTCCTTTTTTGGGGTTTCTCTTTGACGTGGTCAGCGGGAGTTAGGCTGGGGGTGTTGTGGATAATTTTGGTGTCCGTTTGATGGGGTTAAAATGTTCTTTTCGCTGTTCTCATACGGGAGCCAACGGGCGACTGCTCAGCTCATGGCCTCCGCCGGAAGTGGGGGTTATTCAAACTCTTATCCCGTTTTGCAATGATTTAGTGTGCTGTGTTTAAGCTGATCACAACACAAAAGAGGCAAGAACATCAAAACTGAGGGAATTCAAAGCAGCCTGAACAATTTTACATCCACCAAGATCAAACCTGGTTGATATGGTAACTACAAGCTAACATCTCAAGACGTCAACACCCCATAATCCAATGCACATTGCTGAATTTCACTTAATGTGCTGGCATGAGCAGCATTGTTTTCCTCAATTTGAAAAATGATGGTGCAAGGCCAAGGTTTAATAGTGGCGCCATACTAAGAAATAAAAAGCAGTTAAGTCAATCAGGAACCACTGATTAATTGACATAAAACTTATATTTTAAAGGCCTAAGGATCATAGAAGGAAGAAGAATATTTACATTTCAGAAAGCGATTTGCTGACAGATCGAACTGAAGCTTATCTTTACACACCTACATCAGCATTTATTTACAGAAACACGAGCATGCACCTCCTAAACCAACAAACACGGTTTCAGTCTCTGTCTATTTATAGGAGCACAAGTGAATCTCCAGTTAATGTCCATCATCGACATATGTAAGAACACCAGAAATAAGATCAGAAGTAGACCATGTGGCCTGTTGAACCTGCTCTACCATTCAATGCAATCATGGCTGATCTTTGGCTTCAAGTCACCTTGCCAGTCCACTCCCCATATCCCATGATTCCACAAGAGATCAAACATCTATCTCTCATAACCTTAAATATATTGAATGATGGTGCATCCACAACCCTCTGGATAGAGATTTCCAAAGGCTTACAGCCATTTCCATAAAGAGATTTTGCCTTATCTCAGTCCCAAAACTTACGTTGAGGCTGTTTCCCTTTGTTCTAGATTCCACAGCCAGCGGAAAGAACCTGTCAGTGTCTATCCTATCAGGTCTCTTCAGAATCTTGTTTGTCTCAATGGGATCGCCTCTCATTCTTCTAAACTCCAGAGGATGTAGACCCAATTTACTCAGCCTCACATCATAGGACAACCATCCCATTCCAGGGACCAATCTCGTGAACCTTTGCTGTGCTGCCTCCAATGCAGATATTTCCTCCCTAAATATGGAGACCAAAACTGCACAAAATGTTCCAGGTGTGGTCTCATAAAAGCCTTATATAATTGTAGCAACACCTCTTTATTCTTGTACTTTAATCCCCTTGTAATAAAGGTCAAAATGCCAACTGTCTTCCTAATTGTTTTCTGTACCTGTATGCTAACTTTGTGTTCCTTGTGTACACTCAGGTCTCTCTGAGCACCAACATTTTGCAAGATTTGCCCCTTTTAGAAAGTATCCTGCTTTTCTATTCTTCTGAAAAAAGTGAATAGTCCCAAATTATGCCCCATCACTTAACCTGCAGCCTCTTTGTGTCCTTCACACAACTTACATTCCTACCTAGTTCTGTATCATCACCGAACCTAAATAGACTACTTCCTGTCTCATCGTCTCAGTCACAAATATGGATTGTAATAGTTGAATAGTACTGACCCTTGTACCTTCCCACTCATCACAACCTGCCAACCTGAAAATGTCCCAATTAACTACAATTAATAAAAATGATCAGGAATGAGGAATGTAAGGAACTCATTAACTTAAGATCCTGGGGAAGAATGAGTTAGTATATTTGAGTATACAATGAGTTTTGGTTTAATTTACAGTGGAAAAGGGAATATGTAAATACAATTTTAAAAGGAGTATTCAGAAAAACATTGACTACAACAAGACCAGCAGTCTAACATGGCAGGTATTCTGGGCACTCTGATGTCACCCCAAAAACTGGGGCACCACTGGACATAATTAGGTATATCAAAGTCAAACAAGCCAAGATAAACTAAACAGCACTAGTGAGTCAATATTATTTAATGAGTCTCAAGATTTGGATCTAGTGTTGGCACAAGGGACCTTGATCTAATGTTGGCAGGAGGGATAATAAAGATTATATCATTATCATTTCAGTGCAATCGCAGAGATGTCAGAGAATATTAGTCTGAATCAGATTGAACATCATCCTTCTCATATTGAAGTAAAAAAATGTTTAAAATGCTATTGTGTATTTTGCTTTCTAAAAGCAGTGTCACCAATTCACTGAAGGACTTTGAAATAATCGACTAGCAATAAACTATTTATAAAATTAGCATGGCATGAATTTGCATACACCGTATGTTTAATTTTATTTGTCCTCAGCATGAATACTAATAAAAAATTTATATCACATGTTCAAGATCATGGGGAAATATTGCCTCTGTGCACTGGGTGTGACAAATTCATAATCTCATTTATTAAGAACTAGTTTATGAATTCATTATGCATTCCTCCATACAGGAAATCTTCCTTGATGTTACACTGGAATACAAAATGAATTTAGCAACATTAGACCAAGAAAGAAATACTTGTATTTATATAGTGCCCTTCACAACCTCAGGGCAACCCAAAGCATCATAAGCACCAGTAATCAATTTTGCAGTGGAGCCACTGTTGTAATGTAGGGCAATACAGCATCCAAATTGGGCATGGCAAGGACCTGCAAACTATGAGATAAATTACCACCTACTTTGGGCTAGATTTTGTGGAACCTGCTGGGGCAAGTACGATTGCAGGTGGGCACAGAGAAGTGCGCAGGGCTGCACATCAGACCCCTGGTGGATGCATGTCAGGCCCATAGCAGCAGGAAAACCTGTAAGCAATTAAGTCAATGGCAGGAAGGTAACAAAATGGGAAAGTTGCCTGTTAGTGACGGGGAAGCTCATTGATATACTTAATTTAAGATTGCATATAATTTTAATGCACTTCAATGCCATTTAATCCTGCCTCCCCAATTTAGTGAAGCACACATACTTGTCTCCCGTACCTTCAGTAACTTGCCCAGTGAAAGTTGCCGACTTGTACCCAATTTCCTCGTCTCGCTGGGAGAGTCCTTTGGACTTCCACATGACCAGGGCAGTGGATTGTCCTTGGAGGCGTTTTCTGTGTAAAAATGTCCTGAGCTGACCCACACAGGGGTGGAGCCTCAGACAGGAAATTCAGAATCAGGAAAGTTTTGGGCCCAAAATTTAAACGGAAAGTGCACAACTGGAGGTGCCAAGTGGGTATTCCTTAAAGCGGTAGATCCTAAAGTACAGTGTGGTAGTCACCACTGTTTGCATAATAGTTGTATTAGAGGTAATACGGTAAGGCTCCTGTACTACAGGTACGGGGGTAGATCCCTGCCTGCTGGCTCCGCCCAGTAGGCGGAGTATAAATATGTGTGCACTCTGAGCTGCTCCCATTTCTGGTAGCAGCTGCAGGAGGCCACACATCTCTGCTTAATAAAGCCTCGATTACTCTCGTCTCGTCGTAATTGATAGTGCATCACAGAGTTAACTTAAAAAGCCTGCAAGACAGTTTCCAACTTTAACACAAGGATGGCTGTCCTTTAAAGTATGGCACCACACTCTGCATGGCCATGAGGTGACGCAGGCTTCCTGACGTTAGAGCAGGACAGGAGGGCTACCCTTCTCTTCATCGAATAGTGTCATGGGACCCCCTCATTCCTAGATTAGCAGGCAAACAGGCTTATCATCCAAATGATGTCAACTAGCAGTGGAGTGTTTCTTCAGTAATGCACTGAAGTGTCAGCCTAGATTATGTATCCAATTCTCTGGAGTGAGGCTTGATCCTAGAACTTTCAAACACACACGCTAGACTGACAGAGCCACAATTTACAATCCAATTCCACCTCACTGCTCACAAGTGGCCTGTGAGCTGGAATAGGGTTGAAGATATTTGCTGCAGTCCAACTGGCATTGGTTTGCCCATTTCTCTAATAGAGGAAATTTACTGAGGCAGTAAAGTAACTGAGGTAAAATATTGAATGTCTTGCAGTATTGTAATGCTATGCATGACTTTTAAAGTAGCTTAGTTCTTCACTTTTCCAATGATTTGCATTGTCCAACATTATTCGGTTGACTTCCCATGGTGCACTTGATGTTTTTACTTAAGCTTCTATCCTCTTCCCTACATAAAACATTTCTTCTTTTTTGCATTCACGCGATTGAATGCAACTGATATTGCCCCTATTTTTGTTCCCAGCTCAATTTGCACTCAAGTTCACAGATCATAGAATTGTTATCGCAAGGAGGCCATTCAGCCTATTGTGTCTCCACTGGCACTCCGAATGAAGTGCCATTCTCCCACCTTCTCCCTGTAATTCTGCACTTCCTTCCTCATCAATTCTCTTTTAATGCCTGGATTGATCCTGCCTCCACCACACTCTCAGGCAGTGCATTTCAGACATTAACCACAAAAGTTTTTTTGTGTTGCTTTTGCTTTTTTTGACAATTACTTTCAATTTGTGCCCTCTCACTCGTGCTTGTTTCACAAGTGGGAATAATTTCTGCCTATCTACTCTGTCCAGATCCTCATGATTTTGAATACCCCCGATTAAATCTCCCCTCAGCCTTCAAGGTGGATGCTTGGGTGGATTGGCCATGCTAACTTGCCCCACAGTGTCCAAAGGTTAGGTGGGGTTACAGGGTTATGGGGATAGGGGAGTGGGCCTAGGTAGGATGCACTTTCAAAGGGTCAGTACAGGCTCAATAGGCCAAACGGCCTCCTTCTGCACTGTAGGGATTCTATGATTCTTCAATCTACCTTCCTAAATGAAGTTCCTAATCCCTGTAACTATTCTTGTGTTTTTTTACTGCACGCTGTCCAATGCCTTTACATTCCCATTCTTCCTAAATGCAGCATGCAGAACTGGACACAATACTCCAGCTGAGGGCAAACCAGTGTACGATGCAATTTCCACATAACCTCCTTGCTCTTGTACTCAGTGCTCCTACTAATAAAATCCAGGATACCGTATGCTTTATTGACCACTCCCTCAATCTGCCTGCCACCTTTAGTGACTTAAGCACATGTCCCTGCACCCCATTTAGAATTGTATCCTTTATTTTATATTGTCTCTCCAATGTTCTTCCTACCAAAATGCATCTCTTCACATTTCTCCGCATTCAACTTCATCTATCGCCTGTCCGTTCATTCCACTAATTTACCTCTGCCCTTTTGAAGTTCTACACCATCCACCTCACAGCTTCCACTGCTTCCACATTTTATATCATCTGCAGATTTTGAAATTGTGAACTGTACAACAAGGACTAGGTCATTATCAGGAAAAACAAGGGTCCCAACAGTTAACCCTGGGAAACTCCATTACTAACCTTCTTCCAGCCTGATAAACGTCCATTAACCACGGCTATCTGTTTCCTGTCACTCGGCCAACTCTGTACCCTTGTTGCTACTTTTATTCCATGAGCTTTGCTCCTAACTTTTCTCACAAGTTTGTGGACACTGTATCAAACGTCTTTTGGAAGTCCATGTACACCACATCGACAGAATTGCCCTCGTCAATTGCCTCTGTTACCTCTTGAAAAAAACTCCAAGTTGGTTAAATGTATGGGTGGGATTCTCCATTTCTGAGACCGTGTTGATGCCAATGCAGAATCCGTGCACTTTTATGACAGAAAGACCGGTGCTGCATCTGGATCGATTCCGCTATCGTTGAGGGGTTAGCACCGGCGCCGCGTGGAACACAATCGATTCCAATGAAAAATGGTGCGGAATTCGCAGGGACCCTGATCGACATTCGGGAGGCTGACAAGTCGCATAGACCACACTTCACTCCACACACACTCATCCCAGCCAACAAAATGGCACTGGTTGCGCTGGAACGCGCCCATGCAGCTGATGACTCGGTTGTGGCCAGAGGGCACCCAGGGGGTTTCCCTGAAGGGACAGCTATAAGACCCGTGGCCCTAAGTTCAAAGTGGGCTGTTAGCGGTCTGCGCAGCTGAATGGCTGCCTTGCCAGCTGCGGCAATGGTGTTCCATGCCCATCCACCACGACCCCACAGCCCACCTCCTGGCTACCCCCCCCCCCCCCACTACTTCCCCCAGTCCGAGCAGAAACCCCCCGGCCAGCGGCACAACTGTCAGCAAACTATGCCGATATTGGACACCTTTCCTCTTCCTCAACAGCTGCCAGGCTGGTTTCACGATTTTTAAAAGCACAAGTGAACCACATCGTCAGGAACTCAGCCCATCAGAGGTGGAGAATCGCAGAGGCCCTCGAGAATACCAGGTCAGGCCCGTTAATGATATGTAAACGGCGCCTATTGTACGTGCGTTCCCAAACACATTGGAATCGCCTGGGGCGCCATTTTTTCACGCGACGCCGGTCCGATGCCCTCCCGCGATGCACCCAAGCGGCGATATCGGTGCGGTACAGTCCGTGAATCACCCGGGACACCCAAAATGCCGATTCTCTGCCACCCCTGCTATTCTCAGGCCCGGATGGGCCGGGCGGCCTGCCCAAAACGACGCCTTCCCGCCGGCGCCATCCACACCTGGTCGCTGCCGGCGGGAACAGCACGGGAACGCGGGGGGGGGGGGGGGGGGGGGGCCTGTGGGGGGGCGAGGGGGGTTCTTTCACCGGGGTAGGACTTAAAAGGGGTCTGGCCCGCGATCGGTGCCTACCGATCAGCGGTTCGGCATCTCTGAAGGAGGACCTCCTTTCCTCCGCGCCCCGCAAAATCCATCCGACATCTTCTTGCGGGACGGCCTCGGGGAGGACGGCAACCACGCATGCGCGGGTGATGCCAGTTAGGCGGCGGATGACGCGGCGCCACTTTTATGTGGAGCCAATGCCCGGCGCGCGCTGACGACGCTGCTTTAGCGACACACCCCCGAGATTCTCGCGGCCCCGATCCTAGCCCATTTTCGGGCCCTGACTCGGTCGAGATCGGGGCCGTTTCGCGCCGTCGTGAACCTCGACGGCGTTCACGACGATGTGGGCACTTAGTCACGGAAGCGAAGAATCGCGCCCATTGACGCCTCTGCTGAGGTGCTGGAGCATTGCAATTTGGTGTCGAATCGGCACCAGCCCCAATTTTGGCGTCGGCCAGTAGAGAATCCCATCCACGATTTTTCCTTATGAAACCCATTCTGGCTTTCCTTAATTAACCGGTGTGTGACTATTAATTTTGTCTGTTGTTTCTAGAAGTTTCCCTACCACCGTGTCCAACAAATTTGATTACATTTTTTGCAGATGGGGGAAAAGCAGTTTATGTAGTCTACATGGACTTTAGTGAGGCTTCTGTCAAGGTCCTCAATGGGTGACTAGTCATAAGCGTTAACGCACATGGGATCCTGGGCAATTTTGCAAATTGGATCCACAATTGGCTGAGTGCCAGGAGGCAGAGGGTGATGGTCGAAGGTTGTTTTGTGACTGGAAGTCTGTGTCTAGTGGTGTACTGCAAAGATCGATGCTGTGTCCCTTGCTGTTTGTAGTGTACATTAAAGATCTAGACATGAAAGTAGGAGGTATCATCAGTAAGTTCGCAGATGACACGAAAATTGGTGGTGTGGTAAATAGTGAGGAGGAAAGCCTAAGATTACAGATGGGCTAGTCAGATGGGCAGAGGTGGCAAGTTGAATTTAACCCTGAAAAGTGTGTGGTGATGCATTTGGGGCGGGCGGGACACAAATAAGGCAATAAAATATACAATGAATGGTAGGAGCAAAGGGCATACATAGGATCAGAGGGACCTTGGTGTGAGTGTCCAAAGATCCCTGAAGGTAGCAGGACAGGTAGATAAAGTGGTTAAGAAGGCCTATGGGATACTTGCCTTTATTAGCTGAAACACAAAATATAAGAGCAGAGAGATTATGATGGAGCTGTATAAAACATTCATTAGACCACAGCTAGAGTACTGAGTGCAGTTCTGAGCACCCCACTTTAGGAAGGATGTGATTACATTAGAGAGGGCTTGGAAGAGATTCACCAGGATGTTGCGTGGGCTGGAGTGTTTCAGCTAAGAGGAGAGGCTGGTTAGACTGCAGTTGTTTTCCTTACAGCAGAATAAGGCTAAGGGATAAGAACTGATCGAGGTGTACAAAATTCTCAGGGACATAGATAGGAAGGAACTTTTTGCCTTAGCAGAGGGGTCAATAACCAGAGAAATTGGATTAAAATGGATAGTGCTTGATGGTCGGTGCACACATGATGGGTCAAATGGCCTCTTTTTTTAGGTGCAAAAATGTTTATGACTCTGTAATTCATCAAAGCTAAACCGACTGGCCTGTAGTTGCTGTGCTTATCTTTACATCCTTTTTTGAACAAAGGGTTTAATGTTTGTAATTCTCCAGTCCTTTGGCAGCCCTCGTGTCTAAGAAGACTAAAGAAATGATGGATGCATCTCATTCGGTCCCAGTGCCTTATCAACTTTAAGTACAGAAAACCTAACAATACCTTCTCCTTATCAATTTTAAACCCTTCTAATCTCTGAATTGCACCATATTTTACCATGGCCTGGGTAGCATCTTCTTCCTTGGTGAAGACAGATACAAAGTATTAATTTAATACCTCAGTTATGCCCTCTGCCTCCATGCATAAATCCCCTTTTAGTCCCCAATCAGCACTGTGCCTTTTTTTGCCACCCTTTTTACTATTTAAATGCCTAGAGAAGACTTTGGGATTCCCTTTTATGTTAGCTGACAGTCTATCTTCATACTCCCCCCTTTGCTTCTCTTGTTTACCTCTTGACCTCCCCTCTGAACCTTCTATATTCAGTAAGAAGTCTTACAACATCAGGTTAAAGTCCAACAGGTTTGTTTCGAATCACTAGCTTTTGGAGCACTGCTCATTCTAGGATTCAAAACAAACCTGTTGGACTTTAACCTGATGTTGTAAGACTTTTTATTGTGCTCACCCCAGTCCACCGCTGGCATCTCCACATCCTTCCATATTCAGCCTGGTTCTCAATCGTAGTCTCTATTCGACAACTCTCTTACAAGCACACTTTTTCTTATTTATTTTAATTTCTATCTCCTTTATCATCCAGGAGGCTCTGGATTTGTTTGCCCTACCTTTCTCTTTCAATCAAATATATACTGGCTGTGCGTGAACTAGTTCTTCTTTGATCAACTACTGATTTTACTGCCAGTCTCTGATCCCAATTTATTTTGCCCAGATCCGTTCTTACTCCATTGAAGTTGGCTTTTCCCCAATTAATTACTTGGACTCTGGGTTGTTCCCTGTCCTTTGCTATAGTTAGTCTAAATCTTATGATACAATGATCAGGATCCTCACGTTCTCCCACAGGTACTTGATCCACTTGGCCCACCTTATTCCTAAGAACTAGGTTCAGCAATGCTACCTATCTCATTGGACTGGAATCAAGAAGTCTTGCCTGTCTCTACTCTTACCACTACTATCCCAGTCTATAATATTCAGGTATTTAAGGCCCCCTATTAGAAGTGGTAAATACTTTCTGAATCTCTCTGTAATTTCCTTGCAACTTTGTTCCTCTACATTCTTCCTGCTAGTCAGTTGCCTAGACTACACTGAGCAACTCAACTGCACATTTTTTCTCCTAAGCTCACATCTTACAGATTCTGTCCTTGACCCCTCTTTGTTCCTCTTTCTCCAGCACTGCAATGCTCTCCTTAATCAATTCTGCCACCCTTTACAGCTGAGCCACCCATCGTGCCAATGGACTTGGCTTTGGCCGCCTTCTCCAGGAGAATCAAGAGTATTCAGAATTAAGTCATGGTTGGAGAGTGGGGTGCATTCGAGAGACTCCTTTACTACCTGTCTGTTCCTTCTGTCTAGTGGCCACCCATTCCCTTTCTCTCTGCATACTGTTAAGCTACATCGAAATACGTACTATCAACAAAGCTCTCAACCTCACTGATACCGGAGTGATGCCACCTGCGGTTCAAGAACCAAAACCTGGAGCTCAAGCTGCTGCATTTGATGACATTTCCTGCATAAATCGTCCAAAACACAGGAAGCATCCTGGAATGCCCACATGGTAAAGAATATGCACTCTCGAGCAGCTTATACTAAGCTGCTGCCCGAGGAAGATTTTCCCACCATCAAATAGCCCTGAGCAGGGCGGCACGGTGGTGCAGTGGTTAGCACTGCTGCATCACGGCGCTGAGGACCTTGGTTCGATCCTGGCCCCGGGTCACTGCCCGTGTGGAGTTTGCACATTCTCCCCATGTTTGCGTGGGTCTCACCCCCACAACCCAAAGATGTGCTGCGTAGGTGGATTGGCCATGCTAAATTGTCCCTTAATTTTTAAAAAAAGTATCCCCTAGGCAGCTTGTTGTTCAACATTGCCCAAACATGTGAAGCATTTTGAACCTTCCTTCAATAAATCGTCACGGAACACAATTAGCTTAGAATTTTTATTTCATGGTTTCAGCTTATAGATGTTTCCCTTATCTAACAAAAATCTATCTCCGAATTGAAAGTGTTATGATATGCAAACATGCAGATAATGAGATACAGACAGGCAGCTAATGAACACAGAGAACAGGACATGACCAATGAGCAGGCAGGACACTCAGGGGTGGCATCCCACTATAAAAGGCATGAGGCACTCACACTCCGCCTCTTTCCACTGATGAACATCTACATAGTGAGTCAGGGTGTATGTACAGTATCACACCTCCAGCACGTGGCTAAGAGCTAGTCTGGTCCAGTCAGACAGAGTAACTACACTTAGGTTAGCAGAGAGTTGAACTCATAGAGAACTGTGCTACTGGTTCAATAAATCAGATTGAACTAACTTCGAGGTCTGGAGTATCTTTTGGTCAAAGCTGCATCCAGTTGCAGCCTGTGTTATCCCAAAGTACATAACACATCAGAAAGCTTATGTTTTGAGGGGAGAATTTTCTAACTTTCTGCAACTGCTTATGTGGAAAAGGGGGTTTCTTTTCCAGATTCCGCTCCTGAATGGTCCAACATTGTCATTCTAACATCATGTGACCCTGAAGGGAGTAAACAATTTCTCCATGCCTTCCATCAAATCCTTTTGAACATTGTAAATGCTTCAACCAGATCACAACAACATTTAAGGGAGGAAAATAAGCAAAGCAACCGAGAACTTCCCCTCAACCAATTCCAAATGACATTGTCGATACTGTTGAAACAAAAACCCTTGGGCAGATGAAAACAAGTCCAAAACACTGCAGCACGATGTAAGGCATTAAAAGAAGACTTGCTTGTTAGAAAAATTCTACATTGTTTACACTGCACCAATAACATTAGCACCACACATCGTGCAGCTAACACAACAGCACCATAACATCCTGTGTCTTTCACGGTTCTACTCCAATTCCCACAAGCCCCACAGGGGCTTACATAAATGTCCACAAAATGTACTCTTTGCCCTTGAGGGTCCCCTGTACATATCGAGGAAGGTGTTTAAAAATAAATGCAGAAAGGACATTACTGTGTTTCTAAATGAATGTCACAATTTGAATGTGCTGTGCCCTCTTTCAAACTTCAATATTCCTTTTAGATCAGCACACAATACATTATTAACACAATTCTGAAACATTGGATTCCTGTCCATTTCTGCTACAAAGATAGCATTTCCCATTTTAAAATCGTCCAAATTTCAAGAGCAGAAAGAAGTTAACCCATTGCTGCTGCCTGTTAATTGCTAAAAATCTGGCTCATAGGGAAAATAGAAGAATTATTTTTCAGGAGAACAGTGCAAGTTTCCTGCATTGTTGCACACTGACCTAAGCCAACTGACTGGGTCAGACTACGCCGCCAAATAAATCCAGTCAATACCATGCGAACCAGTTGTAAGCCACAGACATGCAAATTATTTTCACTGACATCCTTCTTTCCTTAGCATCAGAAATGTATCACTAATATGCTAGTCAAGCTCCCTTAGTATTGCATACTGGGTGTCCAGACCAAATGTAGACTTTGGAAGAAGGGAAGTTAGAGGATAAGGCAAAACAGTGCTAGGCCAACAGACATAATTCAATTCCTATTTGTATTTACCATTCTATGTTCACATTTACAATGCAATCTGGCATCTCAACGATAAAATGAGGCCCATATCTCCATCAAGGCAATGATATGGAACACAATTCTCAAGCATCGCTATTAGTGCCTGGGCAGGTCAGAGAGTATCCTGCAAGATCAGCCTGCCGAAGGAACCTTGACCATAGTGCTTTGTTTGCAATGCAGCACCAACCCATCTTGAGGAACTACAGCAGGAAAGTGCTGAAGAGATATCTGACACCACATCTCAGGAGAACTGTGATGAATGTAAGAAATTGGTACATAGATTGTATTTTATATGCTGCAGTGAGGGTTTTAAAAGCTTGGGTTAAGGTAGATATCTGTTACAGTAATATTACTAAATAACCTAGGTTAAGGTATCCAGACTATGTGTTTGCTGCAGCTGTAATTAGGGAGTCATAAAAGTGATGTCATGATTGATTACAACCACTTACTTGTTTACATATTGAGGGCCAATGGAACAATGTTATGATTGCTGGAGATTCCCCGGAGAGTAAATCATTTATAGGGGAGTGGTGTTCAGTCCTAGCTAAACAGGTTAGAGAACTTAGTGGGATACAGATGATGTAAATAATGGGTGGAGCCAGTTCTGTCTATAGTTTTGAAGTTTGCCACAGAATCTGAGTCTGACAAGGCAGAAGGATTTTACATTGAACAGCAGTTTTGCCAAGTGCTGCTAGGTTGAGCAGAAGTGTACTGGTTCCGCTCCTAAAAAGGTTTCTCTCTCCAAAGGTCTCTGCACAGCTGAGCAAGTAATCTGTTTGTTAACTTTATTTATAAGTGGCATTTGAACTGTATTGGGTTGCTTAATTGGAGATAGTAGTATGTATAGATAGTAGGTTCAAGATTTTCCTTTTGTTTGAGAACTGTTTAAGTGATCATTGTAAAGCTATATTCTTTGATATTAATATGGGCAATTATGTATTTAAATTAAAATTTATTTTTAACATAAAAGATACCTGTTGGTCAGAATCATCCTGGGGTGAAGTATCCTTTCCTCACAGTTTTACAATTTTAAAAAATTGTTTGGGGTTCTTGCCTGGTAACGAACAAGAAGGCAGCCCTATTGAGATTGATTGAAAAAAAACGTTCCCTTCTTAGTTATTCATTCATGGAATGAGAGTGTCGCCAGCAAGGCCAGCGTTTATTGCCTATCCCGAATTGCCCTCGAGCAGGTGATGGTAGTAGGGCTTGCTCGGCCATTGCAGAGTCCACCAGATGCTGTGGTCCTGGACTCACATGTAGGCCAAACATGTAACTTTAGTGAATAAGGTGACTTTTTCTGACAATCCGGGGGCTTCAGGGACCCTATATTGCCGGTAGTGGCTTTTTATTTTAGAGTTATGTATTTTAGATTTATGTAACCAACAGAATTTTAAAGCCACAACTGTCGTATTGCGGTTGGATCTCATGTATCTGGATTACTGTTTCAAGCCTCTGCATTACTGGTCCAGTACATAACTAATATGCGTCTGCACGTAGCTACTATGCTTCTGCACGAAACTACTATGCTTCTGTACGTAACTACTATGGCTTCTGTACGTAGCTACTATGTTTCTGCACGTAACTGCTATGGCTTCTGTACGTAACTACTATGCCTCCGTACGTAACTACTATGGCCTCTGTACATAACTACTATGGCTTCTGTACATAACTACTATGGCTTCTGTACATAACTACTATGGCTTCTGTACGTAACTACTATGCTTCTGCACTTAACTACTATGCTTCTGTACCGTAGTTAAACAACAAGTCTTCACACCGGTATCATTCCACTTGATCAAGAACTCTTTGCAGTTGGCATGGGAGTGACTTGTTTCCAGCTGTTGCATCCTGTCTGGCCAATATTCAGGTTCATGTGATCTCCTCAGGGTAAGATACTGTGGTAATGTTGATGTTGTGCATGTGGACGCTCAAAATGTATTTGATAACTTGTCACATCAAAGACACATTAAGACAATTGTAGCCAATGAGATTAATGGGGTAGTGGCCGCAGATGGATATGAAATTGGCTGGGACAGAAAGCAAAGAATATTAGTTAAGAGTTATTTTTCAGATGAAAGGAAGTTTCTCAGTTACAAACAAAAAGCTTTGCACTAGAACACAGCCATCCACTTTCCCATCTCCAGTCTGCTCCAGGAACTCCCAACCCTATAGCTTGAGGAGCCTGTCCACAGTTAGAGCAGTTTCATGTACATCTGCCAGACTCCCTTGAGTTGTAATCACTCCCCTCTGTTATACACACACTTTTTCTGTAAAGGCACCAGGATATAAAAGGTGATAATGATTGCATGGATTTCTCTGCTTCTCATGTGTGAAGTCAGACACCATAAGGATTGTGAAGTCAGGCATGTGCTGTGGGTAATCATGGAAGGCAGAAGCTTGCCCTGGGCCTGTTTGTGCTCAATGAAGGGGTGCAAAGCAAGAAACATGGAAAAAACACAGAGAAGGTCATAAACAACCATTTCAAGCAAATATTCCTGTAACGTCCCAGCTCCGGGACCTCATAATGAAGGGTAGCACAATGGTTAGCTCTGCTGCCTCACAGCACCAGACACCGGGTTCGATTCCAACCTCGAGTGACTGTGTGGAATTTGTAGGTCAGGTGGATTGGCCATGCTAAATTGCCCCTCAGTGCCCAATGGTTGGGTAGAGTTAAGATAATGGGGTAGGGGGAGTGGGTCAAATAAGGGTATTCTTTCAGAGGTTTGGTGCAGACTGCTGCACTACATTGTTCTCGCTCGGTCTGTCAGAAGGTTCAGCAAGAAAACAGCGGTTGGATTTCAAGGTGTTGTGGGAAAACAAATGATTGGGATTTGTTAACGGCAATAAATTGCGTTATCTCATCAACTTTCTTTATTATTCAGTTGAAGATCTCGATCCAGTTTGTCAGACAAAATTAGCCAACACCAATTCGTTAAAAGCAGTCTGAATACATTGTGTATTTTATGTTTGCCCCATTATGTATTTTCTTTTCACATACAGAGTGATCTGTCTGAGCTGCACGCATCACAGTACTTTTCACTGCACCTAAGTACACGTGACAATAAACAAATCCAATTAGAGAAATTAACACTTATTCTTAGGGATTTTGAATGTATGTAGTATAGTACAGTATACAAAAGCAATAAAGGTCAATTTTCATAAAGGTGTCAGCTAAAATCTGAAGTGACACCATCTACAGCAATCTGCATAAAGATTAACAAACCTGTTTTTCGCAGCGGGGAGGGTTGGCTGAACTTGCTTCATTATTATTGGGCAGCAAATGTGGACAAGGTGTGGCGGTGGTGGGAAGGAGAAGGGGTAGAGTGGGTTAGGATGAAGGAGGAATCTTGTAAGGGGTCTAGTTTGAGGGCTATGGTGACGGCAACGTTGTCAATGGCTCTGAGTAGGTATTCAAGGAGCCCGGTGGTGCAGTCCACAGTGAAGATATGGAATTAGCTGAGGAGGCATTTTAGGGTGGAAGGGATGTTGGTGCTAATGCCGCTATGCAAGATTCATGGGTTTGAGCCGGGGGGGGGGGGGGGTAGTAGTGTTTACAGGAGGTGGAGGGAAGAAGAGGCTGGCCAAGGTGAGGGATCTGTATTTGGAGGAAAGGTTCGCTAGTCTGGAGGAGCTAAGGAAGAGGGTAGTGCTGCCAAGGGGGAGTGAGTTCAGATATCTGCAAGTTAGGGACTTGGCGCGAACAGTCTGGAGGTGGCTCTCTAGGCTGCCAGGATATATCCTGCTGGAGCGACTGCTGCTTCCGGATGTGGAAGGGGAGGGAAGAATTGGGGTTATATACAAGTGGCTAGGGGAGCAGGGAGGTGAGCAGGTGCTGAAGATCAAGGAGAAATGGGAAGCGGATTTGGGAGAGGAGATCAATTGGAAAGTATGGAGTGAGGCACTGCATAGGGTAAACGGGACCTCCTCTTGTGCAAGGATGAGCCTGAGACAGTTTAAGGTGGTGCACAGGGCGCATATGACTCGGGCGAGAATGAGTGCGTTCTTTCAGGGGGTAGAAGATGAGTGTGAGAGGTGTGGGTGGGGGCCAGCAAATCACGCGCACATGTTTTGGGGTTTTGAAAAATTGGGAAGATTCTGGGTGGGAGTGTTCGCGGTCTTAGCCAGGATAGTGGAGGAGGGAGTGGACCTGGACCTTTTGGTGGCGATATTTGAGGTTTCAGAGAATCCGGAACACATGAAGAGGAGGAAGGCCGTTGTCTTGGCCTTCACCTCTCTAATTGCACTGCGGCGAATTCTGCTGGAGTGGCGGTCGTCACCGCCACCGGGGTAGCGGCATGGTTGGGTGACCTGTACGACTTCCTGCGCTTAGAGAAGATAAAGAATGAGTTAAGCGGCTCTTCAGGGGGGTTTGAGGAATGATGGGGGATGTTTGTGACCGTGTTTGAGGGGCTGTTCGTCGCAGGAGGGGGTGAAAAGGGGGAAAAATCTGTACAGATTGTATGGTTGATTGTTGGGAAGTATGGTTCCCGGGGTGTTTATTCGCTGTAACCTGTTTTTATACATGTTTGTAATAAAATACATTTAAATAGACTATGTTTCTCTAACTTGACCTAATTACCAAATATTTGGTTTGGCACCAAATAGGGAGATTAGGAAGGGATCCATAGAAAAATGAAGGGTAGATAACACTCACTCTGCCTGGGTGCTCATATGGAACTTGTTTAATGTACTCTTTAAAACAGATGTGATCAAATGTAAACAATATTCTTGCCTATGTAGCCGGCACTCTGTATAAATGTCACCTGATTTCTTACATTGGGAGAGTCAGCACCAGAGGTCTACCTCTGAGGCTGAGCTCTTCCAACGTGTTGGTCAATAAACGATCATTCCTTGCCTGAGACTCTTCCGATTATTTTGTGGGAAAGAGAAAAACCAGAACAAAGATGAAAATCCAAGTTCAGATTGGCAAGCCCAGGCATGTTAAGGGCCAATGAATGAGTTTGAGATTCAAGATCATCATGCATCTGCTGATTTGCAGAGGTCATAAAGAAAAAAGTGTCCATGCAATTGCATACCTAACCCCTAGCGGTGAGCTAATGGAATATTTTATAACCCTAGAAGCATAAGCTCAGCACAGTGCTGCTATCATTTATTGTTTCAGTCACTGACTGCCTTGTTTTTCACACCATAGCCTTTGGCATCTTGCAGCCATGGAAGAGAAAGAAGGACTTCCAGAAGCAGCAACTCAACTGCAACTGCCTCAAAACACAGCTGCTTCCTAAATTGCCAGGCCCAGCAGGCCAAGGTCTCCAATTTTCAAAGCACAAGCTAAAATGATTCAGGTTGAATGTAAAAAAAGAATTTTGCTGGGACAAGAAAGCTCCAGCACAAATCCAGCTACGCATAAAAATAAATTTCAGGTGAGTCAACATACACTCAATGACAGATCGCCACAAGCTTGCTCTATACTCCTGACAGAAACGCGTGCTCATTGGGTATTATCTCAATTCCATACACTCCATCTGCTGTGTGCTTTGGCTACACCCCGTGGAGAAAGAACAGCCCTGAAGTCACTGCGAGCATAGGTATCTTCTTTTGTGTGTTAAAAGTGACCTTATGTGTATGAATCACAGAATAAAACAGCAGTGCAAATCCATCTGGAATCTGGGCCTACATGGTATGTGTAGGGCATGCTTCAAAATGGATTATGGTGAAGTTGATAACGGTGCAGCTGTTGTTTATTAAACATGGAAACATAAGAATGCAAGCTGTATTTTCAGAGTTTTAAGACCCCAGTTGATGTTATAGTTGGATGGGAAGATCTCAGAATGAAACCCTAGCTCAACTTTTACAGGGCCGTTAATTCGTTATTTGGTTTTTAAAAAAATATCTGTTTATTGGAGCTTTTCAATTTTTATGCAAACTCACAAAAAGGCAGGTGTCAATGTAGAGCATGTACAGCCCAAAACAACAGTCATTACAGCATTAGGAACAACAGGACCGGGTGACAAAATCTCCAACATGTTCCCCGACAGACAAATGATCATCTGCACCCAAACAGGGTACAGTCAACAATTTAGAACTACATCACGCCGATAGCTTAAAAACAGAATGACAGGACTTCCGGTTGCGGCGATGCGGAGCTAAGCCGCACATTTCGGCAGCTCCCGCTATAACGGACTTTTGGGCTCTCCAGAGGAGCCCCAACGGAAATCTTTTGATTTAATCCCGTGTGGGAAGGTGAAGTAAGGTCGTTGTATGGCGGAAATTAGCGGTGGAGCGTCGGGGAAAGAGGCTCTGGAGCAGCGGCAAAAACGAAGGGGAAAAAACAAGATGGCGGAGGGCGGAGATCGTGGAGCATAGGGGCCGGACCAGCAGGAGTTCCTTAAGCGCTGTGTGGAGGAGCTTAAAAAGGAGGTGCTGGCGCCAATGCTGTTGGTGATCGAGGGGCTGAAGGAGACCCAGAAGGCCCAGGCGGTGGAGCTTCATGAGGTGAGGGATAAAACTAATGAGAATGAGGACGAGATCCTGGGCCTGGCGGTAAAAATGGAGGCGCACGAGTCGATGCACAGGAGGTGGGCCGAGAGACTCGAGGTCCTGGAGAACAGGTCGAGGAGGAAGAATCTCCAGATTCTGGGTCTCCCCGAAGGAGTGGAGGGAGCTGATGCCGGGGAGTATGTGAGTAGTATGCTCCAGTCGCTGATGGGAGTGGAGGCCACTCCGAGCCCCCTGGCGCTCACCGGGTCCTGGCGAGGAGACCCAAGGCTGATGAGCCGCCAAGGGCGATAGTGGCAAGGTTCCAGCGCTTCGCGGACAAAGAAAGTGCTCTGAGATGGGCCAAGAAGGTGCG
Organism: Scyliorhinus torazame; assembly: GCF_047496885.1. Taxonomy (NCBI): domain Eukaryota; kingdom Metazoa; phylum Chordata; class Chondrichthyes; order Carcharhiniformes; family Scyliorhinidae; genus Scyliorhinus; species Scyliorhinus torazame. Next base: position 139,719,037 of record NC_092722.1, on the reverse strand, counting down.
GAGCAGTAGACGGGAGAATGCGGTGATCCGAGTCTACCAGGATTGGAGCGCGGAGGTGGCAAGGAGGAGAGCTGGCTTCAACCGGGCCAAGGCGGTGCTGCACAAAAAAAGAGTCAGGTTCGGCATGCTGCAGCCTGCGCGACTGTGGGTCACTTATCAGGATCGACACTATTATTTTGAAATGCCAGAAGAGGCTTGGACATTTATCCAAACGGAAAAATTGGACTCGAACTGAGGGGCTGTGGTTGTGGGGGGGGGGATGTTGGTTGTATACGGGGTTGTAAATATGGGTAAAGAATATTTCATGGGTGGGATGATGGATGGGGATGTGGGTAGAGTTCTGGTTAAAATTATTTTTTTTTCTGTAGACGAGATGATGGGGTATGTGGGCGTCGGTGCTGGACGGAGGTGAGACTCGGGGATGGGGGAACTGGGACAATGGCCGCAACAGGAGCTGCGCCACAGGAGGCGGGGCTGGCTCAGGAAAGCGCGGGCTTTTTCCCGTGCTGGGGGGGGGGGGGGGGGGGGGGGGGTGGAGGAAGGTAAGGAGGAAGAGAGACTCCCACACGGGGGAGATCAACGGGAAGGCGGGGGAAGTCGGGGTCAGCAGAAGTCAGCTGACTCACGGAAGTAATATGGGGGGAGCAAAAGTGCGAGATGCGGATCTAGCGGGGAGGGGGGGGAAGGGAAGGGGGGGAGAGGGGGGACATTAGGGTTGCTGCTGCACTGTCCGAGGGGGAACTGAACATGGAAGAGATGGTCGGGGCGGGGGTTCCCCGTCTGGGGGACAGGAGGTTGCGGGAGGCGCAGGCACGGGACTGGCCTAAGATAGGAGAGGTAGGAGATGGCTTGTCGGCGGCGGCGGCGGGGTGGGGGGGGGGGGGGGGGGTGTTTTGGTAGCCCCCCAATCTGGCTGATCACGTGGAATGTGAGAGGCCTAAATGGGCCGGTTAAGAGGGCCCGAGTGTTCGCCCACCGAAAGGGACTGAAGGCAGACGTGGCCATGCTTCAAGAGACACATCTGAAGGTGGCAGATCAGGTCAGGTTAAGGAAGGGATGGGTAGGACAGGTGTTCCATCCGGGGCTGGATACGAAGAATAGAGGGGTGGCAACATTGGTGGGGAAGCGGGTGTCGTTTGAGGCCAAGAACATAGTAGCGGACAATGGAGGCCGATACGTGATGGTGAGCGGTAGGTTGCAGGGGACGGAGGTGGTACTGGTGAATGTATATGCCCCGAACTGGGACGATGCTGGATTCATGAAACGGATGCTGGGGCGTATTCCAGACTTGGAGGTAGGGAGCTTGATAATGGGTGGGGATTTTAACACGGTGCTGGACCCAGCATTAGATCGTTCCAGATCTAGGACGGGGAAGAGGCCGGCTGCGGCCAAGGTGCTTAGGGGGTTTATGGATCAGATGGGGGGAGTAGATCCGTGGAGATTTGCCAGGCCTTTGGCCAGAGAATTTTCTTTTTTCTCCCACGTACATAAGGCCTACTCCCGGATAGATTTGTTTGTTCTGGGCAGGGCATTGACCCCGAAAGTGGAGGGAACGGAGTATTCGGCCATAGCCATTTCAGACCATGTCCCGCATTGGGTGAAGCTAGAGCTGGGGGAGGAGAGGGACCAACGCCCGTTGTGGCGGTTGGATGTGGGACTGCTGGCAGACGAGGAAGTGTGGGGGTGGGTGCGGGGGTGCATCGAAAGGTATCTGGAGGCCAACGACAACGGGGAGGTGCAGGTGGGAGTAGTATGGGAGGCGCGAAGGCGGTGGTCAGGGGAGAGTTCATCTCCATCAGGGCTCATAGGGTGAAGAGAGAGGGCAGGGAAAGGGAGAGGTTAGTGGGGGAGATTTTAAGGGTGGACAGGAGCTATGCAGAGGCTCCTGATGAGGGACTACTCAGGGGGAGACGAAGTCTCCAGACGGAGTTTGACCTGTTGACCACAGGGAAGGCAGAGGCACAGTGGAGGAAGGCACAGGGGGCGATATATGAATCTGGGGCGAAGGCGAGTCGGATGCTGGAACATCAGCTCCGTAAGAGGATGGCAGTGAGGGAAATAGGTGGAATCAAGAATGGCAGGGGAACTACGGTGCGGAGTGCGGTGAAAGTGAATGAGGCATTCAAGGCCTTTTACGAGGAGCTGTATAGGTCCCAGCCCCCAGGGGGAAAAGAGGGGATGCGACGATTCTTGAACCAACTGAGGTTCCCGAGCGTGGAGGAGCAGGAGGTCGCTGGTTTGGGGGCGCCAATTGGGGTGGAGGAGCTGGTTAAAGGACTGAGGAGCATGCAGGCAGGGAAGGCCCTGGGGCCGGATGGGTTCCCGGTGGAGTTTTATGGGAAGTATGTAGACCCGTTAGCCCCGTTGCTGGTAAAGACCTTCAATGAAGCAAGGGAGGGGGGGGACCCTGCCCCCGACAATGTCGGAGGCGATGATCTCTTTGATCTTGAAGTGTGATAAGGACCCACTGCAATGTGGGTCGTATAGACCGATCTCGCTCCTCAACGTAGATGCTAAGTTGCTGGCAAAAATGTTGGCTACGAGGATTGAGGACTGTGTCCCGGGGGTGATTCACGAGGACCAGACAGGATTCGTAAAGGGTAGGCAGCTAAATACCAATGTGCGAAGGCTCCTAAATATGATAATGATGACTTCCGGGTGCGGCGATGACCAGCTAAGTCGCACGTTTCGGCAGCTCCCGGTGGAACGGACGTTTGGGCTCTTAATAGGAGCCCCAACGGCAATTTTAACGGCTAAAAACACTGTGCGGTAAACCAGAAGGGAATTCCCCCTGGACACAGATGGAAAAAGGAGAGGAAGGTGGCCGGATTGCGGAGGATCCTCTAGAGCAGCGGCAAGGAAAGCAAGCACAAAGCAAGATGGCGTCGGAAGGTGGCCGTCTAGTATGGGGCCCTGACCAACAAGAGTTCCTGCGGCGCTGTGTGGAAGAACTTAAAAAGGAGATGAAGAAGGAGCTGCTGGCCCCAATATTACAGGCGATTGAAGGGCTAAAGGAGGAACAAAAGACCCAGGAGCAGGAGCTTCGGGTCGTGAAGGCAAAGGCCGCGGATAATGAAGACGAAATACAGGGCCTGATGGTGAAGACAGAGATGCACAAGGCACAACACAAAAGGTGTGTGGAAAGGCTGGAGGTGTTGGAGAATAATGCGAGGAGGAAGAATTTAAGGATTCTTGGTCTTCCCGAAGGTGCGGAGGGGGCGGACGTCGGGGCATATGTGAGCATGATGCTTCACTCGTTAATGGGATCGGAGGCCCCGATGGGCCCATTGGAGGTGGAGGGAGCTTATCGAGTTATGACGCGAAGACCGAGGGCTGGAGAAATACCTCGAGCCATAGTGGTGAGATTTCTCCGATATAATGACAGAGAGATGGTCCTCAGATGGGCGAAGAGAACTCGGAACAGTAGGTGGGAGAACGCGGTGATGCGTCTATCAAGATTGGAGTGCGGAGGTGGCGAGAAGGAGGGCGAGTTTCAATCGGGCCAAGACCCTGCTTCACAAAAGGAAGGTCAAATTTGGAATGCTGCAACCGGCAAGACTGTGGATCACACACCAAGGGAAGCACCACTACTTTGAGACGGCAGAAGAGGCGTGGACATTTATTGTGGAGGAGCAGCTGGAATAGGCGGGCCAGAAAAAGAACGTTTAGGACAAAGTGGTGGTGTGATTACGTGGGGTGAAGGGGGAAAAAAAGGGGGAAGGGATGATTTCTCAAGTTGTTAATCTTGCGACCCTGTAACTTTTCTCTCTTCCCCATGTCGTTGGGGGGGGGGAGGATGAGGAATTGTGGGCGCCGGCCATTAGGGGTGGGGCCAAGTGGGAAACGCGGGCTTTGTTCCCGCGCTATGGTAATCATGGCGGGAACAGGGAAGCAGTAAGGAGGGGGCCTCGCACAGTGGGGGCCGAAGTCACAGGGGGAAGCCGAGGTCAGCCAGAGTTTGCTGACTTCTGGGAGCAACATGGGGGGTGCAATTACGCTAGTGAGGGATCTAGCCGGCGGGGGGGGGGGTTAACTGGGTTGCTGCTGCTGGGGAGAAGGGGGAGCTGGTACGGGGTGGGGTGGTCGAGGCGGGAGGGCGCCGTCGGGGGGAGATACGGCTACGTGGGAACCGGGTGAGGAGCTGGATTAAAAAAGGGGATGGCTAGTCGACAAGGGGGGGGGGGTAAAGAGCCCCCCAACCCGGCTGATCACGTGGAACGTGAGAGGGCTGAATGGGCCGATTAAAAGGGCACGGGTACTCGCACACCTAAAGAAATTAAAGGCAGATGTGGTTATGTTGCAGGAGACGCATTTGAAACTGATAGACCAGGTCAGACTACGCAAAGGATGGGTGGGGCAGGTGTTTCATTCGGGGTTAGACGCAAAGAACAGGGGGGTGGCTATATTAGTGGGGAAACGGGTACTGTTTGAGGCAAAGACCATAGTGGCGGATAGCGGGGGTAGATACGTGATGGTGAGTGGCAGATTGCAAGGGGAGGCGGTGGTTCTAGTGAACGTATATGCCCCGAACTGGGATGATGCCAATTTTATGAGGGAAATGTTGGGAAGTATTCCGGACCTAGAGGCGGGAAAGTTGGTAATGGGGGGAGACTTTAATACGGTGCTGGACCCAGGGCTGGACAGATCGAGGTCCAGGACCGGGAGGAGGCCGGCTGCAGCTAGGGTGCTCAAGGACTTTATGGAGCAGATGGGAGGAGTAGACCCCTGGAGATTTAGCAGGCCTAGGAGTAAGGAGTTCTCGTTTTTCTCCTATGTCCATAAAGTATATTCACGGATAGACTTTTTTGTATTGGGAAGGGCGCTGATCCCGAAGGTGACAGGGACGGAGTACACGGCAATAGCTATCTCGGACCACGCTCCACATTGGGTGGACCTGGAGATAGGGGAGGAAAAAGAACAGCACCCGCCCTGGAGAATGGACATGGGACTATTGGCAGATGAGGGGCTATGTTTAAGGGTGAGGGGGTGTATTGAAAGGTACTTGGAGCTTAACGACAATGGGGAGGTTCAGGTGGGAGTGGTCTGGGAGGCGTTGAAGGCAGTGGTTAGAGGGGAGCTGATATCTATTAGGGCACATAAAGGAAAGCAGGAGGGTAGGGAAAGGGAGCGGTTGCTGAAAGAACTTTTGAGGGTGGACAGACAATATGCGGAGGCACCGGAGGAGGGACTGTACTGGGAAAGGCAAAGGCTACATGTAGAATTTGACTTGTTGACTACGGGTAATGCAGAGGCACAATGGAGGAAGGCACAAGGTGTACAGTATGAATATGGGGAGAAGGCGAGCCGGTTGTTGGCCCACCAACTGAGGAAGAGGGGAGCAGCGAGGGAGATAGGGGGGGTGAGAGACGAGGAGGGAGAGATGGAGCGGGGAGCGGAGAGAGTAAATGGGGTGTTCAGGGTATTCTACGAAAGATTATATAAAGCTCAGCCCCCGGAAGGGAAGGAGAGAATGATGTGCTTTCTGGATCAGCTGGAATTCCCTAAGGTGGAGGAGCAGGAGAGGGCGGGACTGGGAGCACAGATTGAGATGGAGGAGGTAGTGAAAAGGATTGGGGGCATGCAGGCGGGGAAGGCCCCGGGACCAGACGGATTCCCGGTGGAATTTTATAGGAAGTATATGGACTTGCTGGCCCCGCTTCTGACGAGAACCTTTAATGAGGCTAGGGAAAGGGGGCAGTTGCCCCCGACTATGTCAGAGGCAAAGATATCGCTCCTCCTAAAGAAGGAAAAAGACCCGCTGCAATGCGGGTCCTATAGGCCCATTTCTCTTTTAAATGTGGATGCAAAGATTCTGGCCAAGGTAATCGCGACGAGGATAGAGGACTGTATCCCGGGGGTGGTACATGAGGACCAGACTGGGTTTGTGAAGGGGAGACAGATGAACACGAACATACGGAGGTTGCTAGGGATAATGATGATGCCCCCGCCAGAGGGGGAAGCAGAGATAGTGGTGGCAATGGATGCCGAGAAAGCATTTGATAGAGTGGAGTGGGATTATCTGTGGGAGGTGCTGAGGAGATTTGGCTTCGGAGATGGATATATCGGATGGGTACAGCTGCTGTATAGGGCACCGATGGCGAGTGTGGTTACGAATGGACGGGGGTCTGATTATTTCCGGCTTTACAGAGGGACGTGGCAGGGATGTCCCCTGTCTCCGTTATTGTTTGCACTGGCGATTGAGCCCCTGGCCATGGCACTGAGGGGTTCCAGGAAGTGGAGGGGAGTGTTTAGGGGAGGAGAAGAACACCGGGTATCTCTGTATGCGGATGATTTGTTGTTGTATGTGGCGGACCCGCTGGAGGGGATGCCAGAGATAATGCGGATACTTGGGGGGTTTGGGGATTTTTCGGGGTATAAATTGAACATGGGGAAAAGCGAGTTGTTTGTGGTGCATCCGGGGGAGCAGAGCAGGGAAATAGAGGATTTACCGCTGAGGAAGGTAACAAGAGACTTCCGATACTTGGGGATTCAGATAGCCAAGAATTGGGGAACCTTGCACCGGCTTAATTTAACACGATTGGTGGAACAGATGGAGGAGGACTTCAAGAGATGGGACATGGTGTCCCTGTCACTGGCGGATAGGGTGCAGGCGGTTAAAATGGTGGTTCTCCCGAGATTCCTCTTTGTGTTTCAGTGCCTCCCGGTGATGGTCACGAAGGCTTTTTTTAAGAGAATTGAGAAAAGAATTATGAGTTTTGTGTGGGCCGGGAAGACCCCGAGAGTGAGGAGGGGGTTCTTGCAGCGTAGTAGGGATAGGGGGGGGTGGTTGGCACTACCGAGCCTAAATGATTATTAATTGGCCGCCAATATTTCAATGGTGTGTAAGTGGATGGGAGAAGGGGAGGGAGTGGCGTGGAAGAGATTGGAGAGGGCGTCCTGCAAGGGGACCAGCTTACAAGCAATGGTGACGGCACCGTTGCCGTTCTCACCGAAGAAATACACTACAAGCCCGGTGGTGGTGGCAACATTAAAAATTTGGGGGCAGTGGAGACGGCATGGGGGAAGGACGGGAGCCTCGGTGCGGTCCCCGATAAGAAATAACCATAGGTTTGTTCCGGGGAGAATGGATGGGGGATTTGGAGCATGGCAAAGAGCTGGGGTAGTACAATTGAGAGATCTGTTCGTAGATGGGACGTTTGCGAGTCTGGGAGCGCTGACGGAAAAATATGGGTTGCCCCAAGGGAATGCATTTCGGTATATGCAACTGAGGGCTTTTACGAGGCAACAGGTGAGGGAATTCCCGCAGCTCCCGACGCAGGAGGTGCAGGATAGAGTGATCTCAGAGACATGGGTGGGGGATGGTAGGGTGTCGGACATATACAGGGAAATGAGGGACGAGGGGGAGATCATGGTAGATGAGCTGTAAGGGAAATGGGAAGAATAGCTGGGGGAGGAGATTAAGGAGGGGCTGTGGGCTGATGCCCTACGTAGGGTAAACTCGTCGTCCTCGTGTGCCAGGCAAAGCCTGATACAATTCAAGGTTCTACACAGGGCGCATATGACTGGAGCACGGCTCAGTAAATTTTTCGGGGTAGAGGATAGGTGTGGGAGATGCTCGAGAAGCCCAGCGAATCACACCCACATGTTCTGGTCATGTCCGGCATTACAGGGGTTCTGGGTGGGGGTGGCGAAGGTGCTTTCGAAGGTGGTGGGGGTCCGGGTTGAGCCAAGCTGGGGGTTGGCTATATGCGGGATTGCAGAAGAGCCGGGAGTGCAGGAGGCGAGAGAGGCTGATGTTTTGGCCTTTGCGTCCCTAGTAGCCCGGCGCAGGATATTGGTTATGTGGAAGGAAGCCAAACCCCCGGGCGTGGAGACCTTGGTAAACGACATGGCAGGGTTTATAAAGTTAGAACGGATCAAGTTCGTATTAAGGGGTTCGGCTCAAGGGTTCACCAGGCGGTGGCAACCGTTCGTCGATTACCTCACAAAAAGATAGAGGGAATGGAAAAGAAGAAGACAACAGCAGCAACCCAGGGGGGAGGGGGGAGGGGGGGAGGGGGGGGGGGAGGAGGAATCGGACGGACTCTCAGGGATGTTATTGTATATGTACATGCATTTGTGTTAGGTAATGTATATTGGACTGTTGGATTGTATTTTTGGAGAGTAACTATTTTTGACAAGGCAGTTGCCATTTAGTTTTGTTTTTGTTTCTGTTTATATATTATTTATTTACTTGTCTAAAACTGGCCACTGTTATTTATATTGCTTGATTGTTGTTTAAAAGAAAAACCATGTACTGTTATGTTTGGCCAAAAAATCTTGAATAAAATATATATATTTTTTTTAAATATGATAATGATGCCATCGGTGGAGGGAGAGGCAGAGATATTGGCAGCCATGGAAGCGGAGAAGGCCTTTGACCGAGTAGAGTGGGAGTATCTCTGGGAAGTGTTGAGGAGGTTTGGGTTCGGGGGTTTATTAGTTGGGTCAAGCTCCTGTATAAAGCCCCGGTGGCGAGTGTGGTCACGAACCGGCGGAGGTCGGAGTATTTCCGGCTGTATCGAGGGACGAGGCAGGGGTGTCCCCTATCCCCTCTGCTGTTTGCATTGGCAATTGAACCTATGGCCATGGCGTTAAGGGAGTCGGGGAAATGGAAGTGTTGGTCCGAGGGGGAGAGGAACATCGAGTGTCGCTGTACGCAGGCGACCTGTTGCTGTATGTGGCGGATCCAGTGGAGGGGATGGTTGAGGTCATGCAGATCCTAAGGGAGTTTGGAGACTTTTCGGGCTATAAGCTCAACGTGGGAAAGATTGAGCTCTTTGTGGTGCATCCGGGGGATCAGGGAAGAGGGATAGATGACCTACCGTTGAGGAGGGCGGAAAGGAGCTTTCGATACTTGGGGATTCAGGTAGCTAGGAGCTGGGGGGCACTGCACAAACTTAATTTGACGCGGCTGGTGGAACAGATGGAGGAGGATTTTAAAAGGTGGGACATGTTGCCACTCTCGCTGGCGGGCAGAGTACAGTCGATTAAAATGGTGGTCCTCCCGAGGTTTCTTTTTGTGTTCCCGTGCCTTCCAATCGTGATCACCAAGGTCTTTTTTAAGAGGGTAGGCAGGAGCATTATGGGTTTTGTGTGGGCGAGCAAGACCCCGAGGGTAAGGAGGGGGTTCGTGGCGCATAGCAGGGATAGAGGAGGGTTGGCATTGCCAAATTTGGGTGGCTACTACTGGGCAGCCAACGTGGCGATGATCCGTAAGTGGGTGATGGAGGGAGAGGGGGCGGTGTGGAAGTGGTTGGAGATGGCGTCCTGCAAAGGAACGAGCTTGGGGGGGCTGGTGACGGCACCGCTGCCGCTCTCGCCGACAAGGTACATCACGAGCCCGGTGGTGGCGACAACGCTAAAGATCTGGGGGCAGTGGAGACGACACAGGGGAGCGATGGGAGCCTCGGTGTGGTCCCCGATTAGGGATAACCATCGGTTTGTCCCAGGAAGGATGGACGGGGAGTTTCAGAGCTGGCATCGGGCAGGGATTAGAAGAATGGGGGACCTGTTCATCGATGGGACGTTTGCGAGCTTAGGGGCGCTGGAGGAGAAATTTGGACTACCCCCGGGAAATGCCTTCAGGTACATGCAAGTGAGGGCGTTTGTGAGGCAGAAGGTGAGGGAATTCCCGCTGCTCCCGGCACAGGGGATTCAAGACAGGGTGAGTTCGGGCATATGGGTCGGGGAGGACAAGGTGTCGGCAATATATCAGGAGATGAAGGAAGAGGGGGAGGCTTTGGTAGAAGAGCTGAAAGGTAAATGGGAAGAGGAGCTGGGGGAGGAGGTCGAGGAGGGGCTGTGGGCTGATGCCCTATGTAGGGTTAATTCCTCTTCCTCGTGTGCCAGGTTTAGCCTGATACAGTTTAAGGTAGTGCACAGAGCGCATATGACGGGGGCGAGGCTGAGTAGGTTCTTTGGGGTGGAGGACAGATGTGGGAGGTGCTCAGGAAGTCCGGCGAACCATGTCCATATGTTTTGGTCATGCCCGGCACTGGAGGGGTTCTGGAGGGGAGTTGCGGGAATAGTATCTAAGGTGGTGAAAGTCCGAGTCAAGCCAAGCTGGGGGCTAGCACTATTTGGAGTAGTGGACGAGCCGGGAGTGCAGGAGGCGAAAGAGGCCGACATTCTGGCCTTTGCGTCCCTAGTAGCCCGGCGAAGGATCTTGTTAATGTGGAAAGAGGCGAAGCCCCCCCAGCGTGGAGGCCTGGGTAAATGATATGGCAGGGTTCCCGTAACAGCCTCCCCGAACAGGCGCCGGAATGTGGCGACTCGGGGCTTTTCACAGTAACTTCATTTGAAGCCTACTTGTGACAATAAGCGATTTTCATTTCATTTCATTTTCATTTCATCAAGTTGGAGAGGGTAAAGTTTGCCTTGAGAGGGTCTGCGCAGGGGTTCTACAGGCGGTGGCAACCGTTCCTAGACTATCTAGCGGAGCGTTAGATGAAGGCCGGACAGCAGCATCAGCAACCCAGCGGGGGGGGCGATATCTTTTGTGGTGGGGGGTGGGGGTGCGGGGGGGGGGGGGGGAGGTTTTTTTTTTCTGGGGGGCATTTGAGCAAGAAAACACATGAATGATCCGGAAAACTGACATGCACGGCAGGAATCCAATGTACAAAGTTCTGTATCATATTGACTTGCCATGTTTATGTCTTGCTATGCGAGCTTTCTTTCTTTTTTGTTACGGGGGGGGGGGGGGGGTTTGTTTGTATGGTTGAAAATTTTGTTACAAAACTCTTAATAAACATATTTTTTTAAAAAACAGAATGACAGAAGAAGAAAACAATACACACACACACACACCCCTCCCCCCCGGAGGACCCAGTACAGAGGGGAATGTGGCTAACCCTTACAGTGCAATTTGAACTCTTCTCCAGACCGGAACAGGAAGCTACCCCCACCTTTCAGATGGCAAATAAAAAGATAAATTTAAGGAGAGGACCAGGCACAATCAGACCCATGTTAGCAACCTATGGTATGGCCTCTCATAGAGAAAGTGGAAAGAGAAGCAAGGGCTATCAGAACAACCCCCTCGGATCCATCATATTGCAACAAAACAAAGACCGGCCACCCAACTGCCATGTGGGCTCGGAATTAACCATGGAGAAAGACTGGGTCCTACCGTGTGGGCGGCACAGTAGCACAGTGGTTAGCACAGTTGCTTCACAGCTCCAGGGTTGATTCCCGGTTTGTGTCACTGTCTGTGCGGAGTCTGCACGTTCTCTCCATGTCTGCAAGGGCTTCCTCCGGGTGTTCCGGTTTCCTCCCACAGTCCAAAGATGTGCGGGTTAGATGGATTGGCCATGCTAAATTGCCTCGTAGTCTCCAAAGGTTGGTTGTAGTTGCTGGGTTGTGGGGACAGGGTGGAGGTGTGGGCTTAGGTAGGGTGCTCTTTCAAGGGCCACTGTAGACTCGATGGGCCGAATGGCCTCATTCTCTGTAAATTCTAAAATTCTATGACTCAAAGCTGAAACACTGACCAACAATTCCTGGTACATTGCACTCACCATGCAAACCAAGAAAAGGCAAAAACAAAGATGTGCACATGGGTATGAGCAAAGCCAGAGCTTGTGAAAATGCAACCACTCTCGCACTTGCATCACATGATTGCTGCTGATTAGTTTTAACAATAAAAAAAATGTATTAAACATGAAAGATTTGATACAATACGCCTTTACTCCCCTTCTTATTTTAACAATTTGGGATTATCACGGATTACAAAGTATACCTTAATCTGGAATGTTCTCATTAACACAAAGGCCCTGTTAAGCACACAACGTGATTGTTGTCTAATGCCACAGTCTGCTGCACACTTCACTCTGAATCCAAGTCAGCATCTGTGGATTTCTCCTCAGAATACCCCCAGATGATTGTCATGAGAGTTTCCAAACTCCACTCCCAAAAATCATTCTTGAAAATCTTTTCTTGTAATGATAATGCTTTCCCTTAACTGTATGCATTCTGAAATCCAGACCAGATTTTCCAAATGATACATTTAGAAAGCTTCCGCTCCACTTTTAACAGCGATACCAGTCCAGGATTCTACACCAACGTCTTTAGGATTTCTGTCTTCACTTGTGCAAATTGCTTACAATTGCTCCAACTCTCGACTCCTATACTGTATTAAAATAGCATCAGACATTTGTTTTACCTTTGAAGGCTGCTGTACCACTTTACATCTGGTTACTGAAATTGTCTCTTTATCTCAGAACACTTGGTTTACTCTTCCTTGAATTCTTCCGATCACTACTTTGAATTTTTCTTAACAATGCCTTGGTCTCTGTTCACTTAACTCCAGGCTTTGGACATATCTCTTCATTTCTCTAGTTTCCTTAACTGGCTGGACTTTATATTTATAGCATTTGTTTTCTTACACAGTAATTCAAAGAATGGCTTTTCTTCTAGCATAGCTGTGGAAGATGTTCCCTCTCTAGCCTTCCAAATCAACTGCTTCTTGCAGAGTTGTGACAGCTGCCTTCCCTCACTATTCCATCTTCAAATGCCCACAAATTAGCCAAACTAAAATGAAAAAGCTTCTCTACCTAACAAGGCCTCAGTTGCTAAGCAACACCCACATGCTTATGCCTTTTATTTATTCTTCAGCCGCAGCCCTCTCTAAGCATAATAGAAACAGTTCAAACTTAACCAACCCCCACACATGCAAACACCTTTGTCCAAAATTAATCTAACTATAGGTTTTACTGTTCCAGGCACAGAAACATTACATTAAATACACAATACATTGTTTACCAATACCGATATAAATCCCTTAAAACTACCTTTGTTTCCCGTACAGGAGTCAGGAAGACTCCAACGACCTCTAAAATTGGCCGGGGGAACCCGGATGCAGAAGCTCGTCCCCATTCCCAGCAAGGTAAAAGAGTAGGACGTAATTCATACAGGAGGGAAATCCACATGTAGCAGAGGGGCTGGTTTAGCACAGTGGGCTAAACAGTTGGCTTGTAATACAGAACAAGGCCAGCAGAGCAGGTCCAATTCCCGTACCGGCCTTCCCGAACAGGCGCCGGAATGTGGCGATTAGGGGCTTTTCACAGTAACTTCATTGAAGCCTACTTGTGACAATAAGTGTTATTATTATTATTTGAACTTCATGCTGAGTCCAAACAGAACCCATTTTGGCTATTACAAAGACCCTGCGCCAGAGTATGGGTGGCTGAAAGGCATTAATGCCCTTGAAGGACAGGTAAGGTCTATTTAAGTATCATATTCTGAAGTCCTTTTAATCACCAGCAAATGAAAAAGGCTTAAGCTGCCAGTGAGAGTTTTAATAAAAAGCTCTCCTGGACTACTTTGATTGACAGGCCATCTGATGTACATAAGAAAAAAATATAGCCATCTGGTCATGCTGTATCACTAGATTTCTTTATTGATTTTTCCCCAGGGCCTATTATTATATCATTGTGAATGCTTAGCTACATTTCAAAAGCTATATTGATCTCAACAAGGTGTTATGAGTTCACAGCTTGATTGACAGTTACTATTAAAGGATTAGCTATCTTTGATGTGGTGTCTAAAAAGTGGTTTGTTTTTATAAGATATAACCTCTTGAGAAGATTTAAAAGGTCTGAATGGGTATCTTGAATGGAAGATTTTTTTTCACGATCAAGTGTGTCGGGGTGACAGCTTTATTAGATTGCTCAGAACTGTATTTTTTAAATTTCCACTTGGTTGATGAGTTCTACCCATGAAGGATAGAGGGTGAGTGCATATAGATGGAGCATGGGTTTCTATAATCAGTGTTTTTCAAATCTTTTTCCCAGGACCCTCTTGTACCAACAAGCCGATCTACAAGACCTACGCTGGCCGACCTTCTCTAACTACGCCACATTCAATTACATTTAATGAGAAAGGGGACCCTGCTTGGTCCATATGATCTCACTCCAATCAGGTTCACAGGAGGAGTGAGCAATGCACATATTAGCTTTTGAGTTCAGCCAGTTCCTTTGCGCCGTCTACATCTTTGTGAGAATGGTAAATCCAACCTCGCACATGTAAGTTGTCGTAAAGAGTAATAGCAACAAAAGCTTTTTTTACTCAGCACTGGATGCTCCTGGGAGATGCTACCTGGGAGATGCGGGTTCTTAATGTGTTGTCATAGGTTGGATACAGCATCTTAGTCTTTTCATTTGGAGTCAGTTGTATTTCAATAACAGACTCTGGGGTCTCAACATCAAAAGAATTCTTCACACATCACTTCTCTTTCAAAATCCTAAACATCACCTATCATTCATCAGCACTTCCCTGCATATAACACACATCGGCTTTGCACACTGCTTTGCACTGGCACAATTAACAAAGCCATATCTCAAGAAATTAACTTCATACTGCTTTGTTCCCAATTAAAGTTTACTTTTTGTAGGTTCTTAACAAGAGGCCCTAGAGCTCTGGACAGAGCTAACACTAGCACTGCTCTGTCCAGCCATAGACTCTCCTGCACACTCCAGCAGATTCAGGTGCGAGATCCTGGTCAGTAGGTACACTGGCTATTTGAGTCTCTGGCCGTCTCTTGCTTGTAACACAATGATCCATCTTCACAGTCCTGTTGCCTTGCTTGCTAGCAGTTAGACAATGGAAGAAGCTCTCCTCCATGATTTGGCACCGAAAGCACACACTAAATGGTGTTTTTCACGTGCAAGGCATGTGACCAGCTCACTGTAGCCTCTTATGGCCGGGAAACTGCACACAGCCGTTCTCATTTAAATGTCTTGAGTGGCCATTGGGCGCTTTTCCCTTGATCAGGACCAGCGTGGAAACGCTGCGACCAATAGAATTATCATAGAATTTACAGTGCAGAAGGAGGCCATTCGGCCCATCGAGTCTGCACCGGCTCTTGGAAAGAGCACCCTACCCAAGGTCAACACCTCCACCCTATCCCCATAACCCCATAACCCAGTAACCCCACCCAACACTAAGGGCAATTTTGGACACACTAAGGGCAATTTAGCATGGCCAATTCACCTAACATCTTTGGACTGTGGGAGGAAACCGGAGCACCCGGAGGAAACCCATGCACACACGGGGAGGACGTGCAGACTCCGCACAGACAGTGACCCAAGCCGGAATCGAACCTGGGACCCTGGAGCTGTGAAGCAATTGTGCTATCTACAATGCTACCGTGCTGCCCTCCGCAACCCTCCCGACAGCGGCCCGTGACCCACACTTTGAAAAACCCTGTATTAAATTAATTCCAACAATACAAGTACTTGAAGATAAGGATAGTCTTTGTACTTTCGGGGTCATAAAAGATTATGGAGAAATTAGGTCACACAGATCTCTAACTCCACCCATCTAGACAAAGTAACATTAACAGGCATAACAATTAATTAAAACACCTATATAGGTATTCTGGATAATGCCCAAAAATGTCATCCAGAATTTCCTTACTACCTCCATGAAATTATATATTGATCTTCTAACTCGACAAGAAACCTTTCGCATATTGGACTATCATTCGTCCAGCTTTTTTTCCCAATATTGGTAATTTGAGTATTTCTTTGCAAGCTGAATTTTAGTAGCTTCACTTGTGTTAGGGGTTGCATGATTTTGTAGTGCAAGAAATTGAACTTTCTATAAACTTATCATATAATTCAACCTATTGTAACAATTGTAAACAACTGCAATTATGTTCAATACTCAACAAAGTCTCATTACTAAGCCACAATATAAATTTAGATGCAACTATTCAGTGCAATGCCAGATTTAAGAAGATTTGTGTTTACATTGTATATATAATTACATTAAAATATTATTTTTACATGTACACAAACTCCCACAGCACATTTATAATGCATATCTGTTTCGCATAGAATGAGCCAAATTGATAAATATTACAGTGAATCTATTAGCCTCATTAATGTGGATGGATTGCTAGCCGGCTGCTGTTATGATTTTGCCAGTTTGCTGAATATCTTACTTATCTCCAAGAAATTCAGAGATGACTTCAGTTCTAAATCCAAACAGTTATTTACAGAACTTTAAAACATCTCAGAACTTATAAAAGTTCAAAACACATGCGGCAGGATTCTCCAATTCAGAAACTATAAGTGTTGACGCCGGGACTGAATCAGTGGTGTTCTACAGCAAACGTGGCACAGTTCCCGGAGCAATTCATCAACTGTTAATGGGCTAGCACCAGCGCCACGTGAAACACCATCGATTCCAATGGAAAACGGTGTCCGATTCGCCAGAGTCGGGATTGATACTCGACAGATAAGCACTCCACTCCCCACACACATTCATCCCAGCCAACAGGATGGCAGCAAGCAAAGCGGCACCCCGATTCACTGATGCTGAACTGGAGACTCTGCAGGATGCAGTGGAGGAGAGACAGCAACCTGCGCCCCGGGTGAGAAAGAGGTTACCGACAAGGTACACCACGAGTCCGGTGGTGGCGGCAACGCTAAAGATCTGGGGCCAGTGGAGACGACATAGGGGTGTGATGCGAGCCTCGGTGTGGTCCCCGATCAGGGATAACCATTGGTTTGTCCCAGGAAGGATGGACGGGGGGTTTCATTGCTGGCATCGGGCAGGGATTAGAAGAATGGGGGACCTGTTCATCGATGGGACGTTTGCGAGCTTAGGGGCGCTGGAGGAGAAGTTTGGACTACCCAAGGGAAACGCCTTCAGGTACATGCAAGTGAGGGCGTTTGTGAGGCAAAAGGTGAGGGAATTCCCGCTGCTCCCGGCACAAGGGATTCAAGACAGGGTGATTTTGGGCGTATGGGTCGGAGAGGGCAAGGTGTCGGCCATATACCAGGAGATGAAAGAAGAGGGGGAGGCTTTGGTAGAGGAGCTGAAGGGTAAATGGGAAGAGGAGCTGGGGGAGGAGATTGAGGAGGGTGTGTGGGCTGATGCCCTAAGTAGGGTTAATTCCTCTTCCTCGTGTGCCAGGCTTAGCCTGATACAATTTAAGGTTGTTCACAGAGCGCATATGACGGGGGCGAGACTGAGTAGGTTCTTTGGGGTGGAGGACAGATGCGGGAGGTGCCCAGGAAGCCTGTCGAACCATGTCCATATGTTTTGGTCATGCCCGGCACTGGATGGGTTCTGGAGGGGAGTTGCGAGAACAGTATCTAAGGGGGTGAAAGTCCAGGTCAAGCCAAGCTGGGGGTTAGCTATATTTGGAGTAGCGGACGAGCCGGGAGTGAAGGAGGCGAAAGAGGCCGG
This sequence comes from Scyliorhinus torazame, assembly GCF_047496885.1. Classification (NCBI taxonomy): domain Eukaryota; kingdom Metazoa; phylum Chordata; class Chondrichthyes; order Carcharhiniformes; family Scyliorhinidae; genus Scyliorhinus; species Scyliorhinus torazame. The sequence goes on along the minus strand of NC_092722.1, from coordinate 139,701,844 downwards.
TATTCTGGCCTTTGCGTCCCTGGTAGCCCGGCGAAGGATCTTGTTAGTGTGGAAAGATGCGAAGCCCCCCAGCGTGGAAGCCTGGATAAATGATATGGCACGGTTTCTCAAGTTGGAGAGGATAAAGTTTGCCCTGAGAGGGTCTGTGCAGGGGTTCTCCAGGCGGTGGCAACCGTTCCTAGACTATCTCGCGGAGCGTTAGATGGAGTTCGGTCGACAGCAGCAGCAACCCGGGGTGAGGTGGGGGGGGGGGGCATATCGTTCTGGGGGGGGGGTTGAAGAGGGAGGGATGGGGAAGGGGTTTTTTCCGGGGGCTATCTGAGCAAGAAAATACATAAATGATCCGGAAAACTGATTTGTACGGGAGGAATCCAATGTACAAAGTTCTGTATCATATTGATTAGCCATGTTCATGTCCTGCTATGCGAGTTTTCTTTTCTTTTTGTTACGGGCGGCTGGGGGTTTGTTTGTATGGTTGAAAATTTTGTTTAAAAATTCTTAATAAACATTTTATTTTTAAAAAGAGAAAGGGGTTGCCACCTGCCGGTGGGAGAGGCTGTGAGTGCCTTGAGCAACACCGGTAGGACCGGCCAGCAGTGCAATAGAAAACTACACAATCTCCTCAGGGTGCCAGGCTGAATAGGTAGCACTGTGCCCTTGGCACTAAACTCCGACGTCCATACCCGTAACCCCTCCCCCCCACGCAGCCGGAGAGCGACTGGACCCCCACCCTGCACCACATGCCAGCACCCATACCGGCCGCCATGGCTGGGTGCCCCGACCACTAAGGCCACCAGCTACCCACCTCTTGTGCTACATGTGTCCGACTTTCTAATACCATGAGTTTCTTTCACCCTCACCCCCACGCAGGAGAAGGTGGCCCACAACTGCCGGGATAGGGAAAAGACTGGAGGGGATATGCGGCCCCTCACCGTAGCAAAGAAGCAGGCACTGGATCTGATCGGTGGGCCCGGAGGGAGGGCGGTTACTGAGACAAAGGTTGCCATCAGGCGAGCAAGTGAGACCCTGTCGAGTTGCAGCGCTCCATGGCACATGTGTCTCCACTCCAACACCACCACCCCCCTCCACTTCCACCACCACGTGGCTCAGTCAAGTGCCAAGAGTAATCCAATAAGGAACTCCCATGTGCAGAACTCTTTATGGTGTTCATGCAGGGACGACACAGTGGTTAGCACTGCTGCCTCACAGCACAGGGGCGCGGGTTCAATTCCACCCTTGGGTGACTGCGTGGAGTTTGCACATTCTCCCTGCGTCTGCTTGGGTTTCCTCCAGGTGCTCCGGTTTTCTCTCACAGTCCAAGGATGTACAGGTTAGGTGGATTGGCCATGGCAAATTGACCCCTGGTGCCCAAAGATATGCAGGTTTGATGGGGTGACAGGGATAGGATGGGGAATGTGCCTAGGTAGTGCACTCTCTCCAGAGGGTCGGTGTAGACTTGATCAGCCGAATGACCTGCTTCTGCATTGTATTCTATGTAGAGAAAGGATTTGTGCTCAGTCAATGCTCAGGTGGTGTACAACCACAGAAACACCATTTGCATGTCAATGGTTGATATTCAGGAAACAGACATGAGACCATCAGTGTTCCACAGTCCTTGATGGTTGTAAGCTAACACGATAGAGAAAGGATAGTTGGATAATTATTTAGGTTACCAGTCAACCCTCTGGATCCATAGCTGTTGGCTCAAATGAGAATAATCTCACCCCAACTCCAACAGAACAAATGGGATTGTGTGGCTGGGAGCCAGTGCTTCTGTTTGCTATTCCATGTCCATCACAGTCATCTGTGTGTGTGCTTCACCAAGTTTAGATGATATGTAAATAAAAGTGTTCAATAGGATAATAGGTGTACACGATCCTTTGAACGGTAGCACCCAGAGGATTGTTGAGTATGCAAATGTACTCGAGCGATCTCCTAAAAAGTGATCCTGTCATATGCCCTTCATACCCGTGAGCAGGACATTCATCCGCATTTGCAGTTAGGAATGAAGGAGTTGGATGACTGCAGTGACTGTTCGGTGGTCTTCAACCCCAAATAGGGACCATTCTTCCGTGACACTCTTCCTGCAATGAGGCGCCCATCTCTTTTGTATCGAAGTGAGAACTGCTGCACACACCACCACTCTGCCATGATGAATAATTAATCAGCTTTTCCAGCCTTGCCTCAACTTCTCCCTTTACGATGTGTTGCAGCAATTCAGGAGATTCCAAGTTCCTGACCAAAGAGAGGACAAAACTCACACTCCAAAATGGAGTGGAGTGTGCCAAAGATACAGCCAATGGTGCAGCCACACTTCAAATCTATCTTTGCTTGGATCACAACAATCTGGGTTTCGTTTTTGTGTTGAAAATCGATGACAGTTTTTATAAAAATTATCTGGAATATGATTCCAATTGTTTTTCTAGTACGGGAGCTGTGCTAATAAAGCAATGCTCAAGTTCTAACAGAGAATGCCCGTGCCTATGTATTTACATTGTGTATTTATGCATGTCCTATGTTTTTTCATGTATGGAACGATCTGTCTGGACTGTACGCAGAACAATACGTTTCACTGTATTTCAGTACACGTGACAATAAATCAAATTCAAAATTACATAGTACAGGCTATTTTTCGCAAGTGGTTTTTGCTACTGTTTATATTACTGGGTTCAGGGGATAGGGTGGAGGTGTGGTCTTAAGTAGGGTGCTCTTAGGGCTGGTGCAGACTCGATGGGCTGAATTGCCTCCTTCTGCACTTTAAGTTTTATGATTCTATGTTGCAATCCTAGTCAAATGAGCATGCAGGCTGTCCCACCTTGGGAAGACATCTCAGCTAAGCACAATCTTTAGCTCAACAGGCACCCAGGCACATACCCTTCCAAAAAGGGTCACAGTGGAAATTATGGTTGATGTTTCCTTTCCTAACTTGCAGTAATGTGGCCACTTGTAGCTGATGTGCGGACACGGGGCCTAATCAGCTAATTTCACACATTAAGGATAGAAGCTGACCTCAGGCTGGTTTGCATGGATCAGAGACAGATACATTAGGGCTGCTGCACAGCTTACCTTGATGAATGCAACAGTAATGTGATCAGCTCCTTGCCTACAATCTGATGCAGCAAAATCGCAACAGCTATTAAGCATTCAGATATGAAACCTCATACCACTCAAGACAATGCATTTGGAGTGCTCTAATACTGTCCCACCAAATAATACTTTGTAATCATTTAATATTTATTTCCACTTATCAACTTTGAACTTCTTTGTGAAACCATTCAATGGAATTCATTAATTATCCCAGTTCCCTCTAGGTGACTATGTTAGAACTCCAATTCTTTTCAATTACACTTAATATAAGCTCACCAATTTTAGTGTTGAAACTGATCTTTTGCAGGTTATTTTCTTGATCCATCAAACTCACGGGGTGTTGGGCCAGTTGAAATGGAGAAACCGTTCCCATTAGTGGAAGGATCGAGAATCAGAGGACATAGATTTAAGGTTATTGGCAAAAGAAGAAATGATAACCTAAGGGGGAACTTTTTCACACAGAACTGAAATGTACTGCCTGAGTGTGTGGCGGAGGCAGGATCAATTGAGGCACTCAGATGGGAATTGGAAAGATTTGCCAGGCAGTGGGGAAAAAGGCTGGGGTGTGGCACGAGGTGAATTGCTTCTTCTAAGGGCCAGCACAGACACAAGAGGATGAATGGCCTCTTTCCGTTCTGTAACCATTCTACGATTCTGGATATTGAATGAGTAGTTCAAACCTTTGGTTCTCTTGAGGGCAGTAATTTCAATGAGGGCTTTCTGGAGACACCGCTCATCTCTACAAAACAGGCAAGGAAAATACTTTTTCTCAGTCTGAAGTGTGCTATCTAACAGAATGGCTTTGAGATCAAATTTCCGCAGGACTTGGAATCATTGATAGTCTCGCAATGGAAAAAGTTAAAATGGTTACAATGGGAAACATATGGCTGGCAACTGTCTTTTCAAGACAAACATTCGTTTATAAAATAGGATACTTCTGAAAGCTATAATGGGAAACTACCTGTAATGAGTTTGCCAAAGAGTGTGGAGTATCTGGCTATGTTTATCAGAAAATTCTTCACAAGCTAAGTTAGTAACTGGTAACTAAAACAATGATGCATAAATTTAAACCCCAAACAAACAGTATGAAGTACAAGCTATTTTGAATAGTTCAGAAAAAAAATCCTTTCCAGATGGGAGTAGGGTTTCTGCAAAGTTCAAAAATGTAACAAGATAATAATTTTGAATTGCACTGCAGAAAACTGTGAACAAATATCCTTTTCTTCTTGCAAGGAGACTGTTAATTTTTCACTATTTGCCACCACCAGTTTGATGTAACTATCTCACTGTACTTCTATAAAGGAACCTGACATCCTTTGTGAATCAGAAGCTGGAGCCCTGTGGTTTTCTGCCCTGCAGCAACCTTGTACCCTTTAGGACTCATACAATCCCAGATTGCAAGGGAGGAATGCATTAAATTTCCGCCCACCCGACTCTGAAAGATGGAATTAGCAACACAAGTTGGGCTGAGGTTCCACATTTATTTACAGAAATTAAACAAGTAGGACACATACAGAACAGTAAAAGCTCACATACAATGAAAGCTATAAAAAGTTTGATCTTTTTACATTACACTATGCTCCCAACAGCAGTGATGATAGTCAATGATTCTTTACCATCTCCAATATTTTGTTTGTGTGCCGCTTCAGCCTCTCATCCCCATGCTTACCAAATTCAGTATTTTTCTTTCTCTCTCTCTGGTCAACAGCTTAAATGTTCCCTTCGCCTAAATGTTCCCTTAGCCTTACCTGACTGCATGACAAATTTGATGTAAACATGAACCATTCATTGCTGTGTTTACAGATTTGTTCATATATTTATTCTTCTGACAGCATGATTTCCAGGCTGAGTGATCCACAAGGGTATTGTTCAAACGTCACACACAAAGTCTTCCTGACTCAGTTAATACATTAACACTGATTGGAAGCTGATGCCTTCGGGAAGTTGATCAAGTCAAAGCCAGGTGGCCACTTCCCTTCAAACCATTCCCAGCTCAGTTTTACATGTATACAGAGTACAGTGTATTTGATTATATTTATTCCATTCCAATGCTCTTCCCACACCTAGTGATGCACTAAGGAAGACATTTGTCTGTTTCCATAGTTAGCTATTCTTGGAACAGGTCGCTGGTCTGTCGCCAGGGATTTAAAGCTCAAGGGACGCCACTCCACATCAACCGTGGCTGACCAGGAGTCTCTCACTCTCTTACTGTCAGCCATTGTTGTGTTTGGAAGGAACTGTAGGTTGACACTCAACCCGTTTGGCCACGTTATGAACATACCTTCCTTGGCCATCATTTCCTGGGGTGGGACTCAAACCCGGAGCTTCTGACTCAGAGGAAGGGATTCTACCCACTGTGCCACAAGGCCTTGTTTATATTTATGCGCAGTTAATTCTCCTTCTGCCACAGGGACAATACCAAGAAATTTATGAAATTCTACAAAGGCTCCTTTAGTTCTGTATTATAACATCCAGCAAGAGAAATATATCGGATCCCAATTTGATAGAGTTATTTTTAAAGAGTCAAAGTGGGCATTCGGAAATTGAAGAACGCTTTCAGTTTCTTCTTTCGCCCGAGCATTTGACAGATGCTGCTTGCCCCAAGGGCGCTCAGCCTAACGGGATATCAGAACATCAAATACAAACCACTTGCAACCCTGAATCAGGCAGGTGGGCAGGTGGACCTGAATGGCCTACAGCTCCAAGCTTGGCATTCAGTTTCAGGGCTTCGGAATACAGAATGAGATCCAAAAATAGCGAAAGGGGTTGGGTGTTGCACATCAGTTTTCAGATCACCCTTGTCTTGCTGGATGGACCCTCTGACCGGAGAGTGTCCAAACCTGACGTTTAATGTCAGCTTCTTCAGTGCTTCTCAAAACAATCATCATTCAGCTGAATGTAGAGGAAACAGAGGTGGGAGAGCCAGCAAAGTCCTTACCTGCCTCATCTTGATACAGGTGCTTTCCATCCATTATGGATCTTTGTTTAAAGATGGGAAAATCCTTGATAATAGTCGAATGTAGAAGCGAAGAGTATCGAATGTTAGATGTGAACAACAACAAAAAAGATTACAGTGGGGAAAATACAGCCTGACAGGAGTTAGCGGAGGTTAAATTATGTGGGTGGACAGGGAGCAGGAAATTACTGCAGGACCGCACTATTGGAGTCCAGTTGCAAAGATAAAAATAAAGTCAGAAAACATTCATTCAAGTGGAAAATAATAGCTTCGAGATAGTCCGTCACAGACACAATTATTAAATCAAGATGTGTTGGCACCGGGGGTGGGGGTTGGATGGGTTGGCTGATACCACATGGGGAACCCGGAAGTAAATGCAGTGCATCTCTCTGACTTTCTAAAAACAGCCGCTTCGTTTTCATTTCACTTCCGGGTTGGAGGTCAAATGCACAGCAAAGGCCATGCTGAGAGTCCGCATTGTGCAATCTCAGTTTCAATATTTAAAGGGGGACTCCAAAACGTCATAGAATCGTAGAATTTACAGTGCAGAAGGAGGTCATTCGGCCCATCGAGTCTGCAGCACTACTTAAGCCCATACCTGAACCCTATCCCCGTAACCCAACCTAACCTTTTTGGACACGAAGGGCAATTTAGCATGGCTAATCCACCTAACCTGCACATCTTTGGACCGTGGGAGGAAACCGGGGCACCCGGAGGAAACCCACACAGACACAGGGAGAACATGCAGACAGTGACCCAAGTCGGAAATCGAACCTGGGACCCTGGAGCTGTGATGCAACTGTGCTAACCACTGTGCTACTGTGCCGTCAGCTTGCAGGGGCTTGGCATGTGAAGCAATAGAAGAGGAGCTCTCAGTATGGTATCCAGAGGTTTGAAGGATAAGCCCTACTTTCATGACACCTCATGATGTGCTGCTGGATTGAAGAAGCTGGAGAGAAGTATTCTTCCTCAGCAATGGAAGAAAGAAACCGACTGCTGTTCAACAGAAGACATGGCTGGATGTGGCCCAGGAGCTCAGCAGCAGGAGGATTATGCCAGGCTCTTCTTCAGTGCAGGAAATGCTTTAAGGACCTACCCAAGTCTGGAAAAGTAAGTGAAGCATCATTAACCTATATGCTGCTGTGTGCATCATCCCATCCTTCACTCTGCCTTCTCAGGGCTACTCCAACAAATCACCGGTATTCATTGGTCTCTTTTATCTCTGGGCCTTTACACATGAGCAGCAGTCAACAGACCTCACAAGCAACGTATCTTCAAAAGAGCTGATTCCTTCATCACAGGAATTATGCATTACACACGATTATAATTATAGAGTGGGACCAATAAAGATAGACAAGTGCCTCGATAATTTAGTGACACTTCAGTACACATAATATCCAGCCAGAGTAGTCAGAATAGTTTGCACAAACAGGCCCCATTCAACTGAAAAATGCCCTAATTGAGCTTTTTTTTTTATTGGGGTGTGAGCATCATGGGTAAGGGCAGCATTTATTGCTCATCTAGAATTATCCTCATGAAGGTGGTGGTGAGCCACTTTATTAAACTATAGTCCATGTGATGTAGATACACACTCAGTGTTCTCAAGGAGGAAGTTCCAGATTATTGACCCAGTGGCAGTGAGGGAACATGATATAGTTCCAAGTCAGGATGCGGTATGGTTTGAAGGGAACTTGCAGGTGACGGTGTTCCCATGCATCCACTGCCCTTCCTTCTAGGTGGTAGAGGTTGTGCCTTTGGAAGGTGCAATCAGAGAAGGTTTGGCAAGCTGCTGCAGTGCATCACGTACATAATACACACAGCTGGCAACGTCCACTGGTGGTAGAGGGAGTGAATGTTTACGGTAGGGTGCTAATCAGATGGACTGCTTTGCCCTAGTTAGTGTCAAGCTTCCTAAGTATTGTTTGAATTGTACTCATCCAGGCAAATAGAGAGGATTCCATTACACTCTGAGCTTGTCCCTTGTAGACTGTGAAAAGGCTTTGCGGACTTTGGAGGTACGTTTCTCACCACAGAATTCCTAACCTCGACCTGTTCTTCTAGTCACAGTATATATTTAGATGGTTTGTGGTCAGTTGCGTGCCACAAATGTTTCTTGTCACTTATCAGCCCTACCGACCTTTGTCTGGTTAGGACTTTTGACTACAATTCACTCTGCACCTTCATCCTAGTCATTAATGATTGCTGCTATTGATAATTGTCATTTGATAGCACTGTCAATGACCCCGTCCATTACTTTGCTGGTAATTGGGAGTAGACTGATACAGCAAAATCAGGCCAGATTGGGTCTGCCCAGTCGGGTCATACCTAGACAATTTTCCACATTGTCAGATGGATGCCGTGACCTGGCTATGCTGGGACATACGGAAATAGGAAATTCACCACTCTCTGAAGGGATTACATGCAGACTGCCGAACACACTCAAGTCAAATGTGAAAGTCCATGGTTCGATCCATCTTCCTGATAAGTTCACATTGATCCTGGGTTCGCCTCCCAGCTGCTCCTCAGAAGCCATAATTCCCCTGCCCAGTGAGCATTGGAAATACTGAAAACAGCAAATTAGTTGAGCTTGTGAAATCAGATAGAAGGCAGGAAATTACAGGATTGCTGCTTAAAAGTTGGAACCAGGTTCGATGAGAGGCTGTATTTTTCTCTGTCCAGAAGCTCAAAAGCAGAACATTAAGTCAAGGAGAAGAATCAGCAGTAGGGAATAAGAATAGGTCAGTGTAAAAGAAAAACAATAAATAGGCAATTTGGGCATCTTCTATGAAATACGTTCAGGTCTCTTGTGGCGTTGCTCACAAAGGGTACTCTTTTATAACAGGGGTGTTATCATCAACATGTGATATTTATATAACGTATCCCATGCATGCTTTTGTATTCTTAGCCGAGGAAATTAGCGGTTAAGTTAAGGACAGGGCAGCAAAACTGAAAGGCTGGAGAAGGGAACGAACAATAGTACATAAATTATCCTTTTATTGAATTACTTCTAACATATAACACATATTAGTGCCACTTTTATATACTTTCTCCATAAAATTAGTTACACTGAAAAAGCAATTGAATGTGGGAAATACATATGAATTCAAGTTTTTTTTGCTTTTTGAAGTTTAAACTGCTCTCAAGATACTCTTTTGCTGCACATATCTCCATTTTGCCTAATTTGTTCAGTCAAATTCCTACACTCCCAACTGCCCTAAACATCAATTTCAGCATTTCTGTTTGTTTTTCTTGGCTACATACCGACCTGGCAAAATAACCCTTATAGGGTGGAATTAAATGCCCCCTCTGGTTAATGCTGAAAGGTGGGGGGATTGGGGATGGAGGAGGTGTGGGGAAGCCATATAAATCAGATGGAGAACCCATCATCTTCCCAACTCTCCCTGGTTAAGTCAGGGGAAGGGAAGGCTGTGAGCGACCTCCCCTCACCTCAGCCAATTGAGCCCTTTAAGTGACCAATCGCAAGATTCAATGGCCTCATCCCGACACCTAGTCAAGCGCGATGAGGCCGGTAAATGGGCGCGATTCAGTGGACCCAGATTGCAGTCTGCTGAACAGCACGTTTAGTGAGATGTTACTCAGTGGCTGCTGCGACGAGATCCAGATCCCGCCAGGCAGTGAGATTCCGTGCCCGATTTTGGGCTGGTGCGAAATTCACCCGTTGCGCCCCGATCCACGCCAGGCAAAATGGGGGTGCAGAACCATGCCCATTGCTATGGGCCAGGGTTTAGAGAACACCAAAGTGTATCATGGAGTTCACCTGACCCACAACTTTTAATAGATTGTGGTATGGGGAGCACACGGCCCACTCTACAGGTGTGGTACAGCAGAAATGGAAAAATATTTTTTTAAAGCAAAACAATGTTTATTCTATGAACTCAAGTTAACCTTTTTAAAACATACAGTGAACATCTTAGCAACCATTAATTGAAATACAACCCCCAAGGAAGACAACACTAAGTAATCCTTAAGCTGTCCTTTTAACATCCATAAGACTTAAACAAAACCTTTAAACAGAAGCACATCAGGTTAAAGTCACTACTGAGAGCAGTTATTAGTTTTAAATCACCAAAGGATCGATTTACAATTTTTAGATTACAGAGAGAGAGACTAATGCCCCTGCTGGCTGTGACTGTAGCTATCGAGCTCTGAAAACGAAACTAAAACACACCCTGCAGCAAAGAGCCTAAACCGAAAGTAAAAAGCTGACAGGCAGCCCAGCTCCACCCACACTCTGACATCACTGATAAACACCCATTTCTTAAAGGTGCATTTCTTAAACACCCATTTCTTAAAGGTACTCTCACATGACACCATAATGTGGGAAACTGAGAATTTGTCCACTTAGGCAGATTGAATAGAAAAGCTAAGCATGATTAAAATAGGGAGATTTTACAGAAATCAGTGGCACAGAGGGATGTTGGAGGCGGGTCCTTGTAAAGGGTTGAGGTTGCGTTCGCCCCAGGGAAGTACACGGGTAATCCTGTGATGGTAGCCACACTGAAGAATTGGAGGCAATTCCGACAGCAATTTAAGTTGAGGGCAAGCTCGAGGGTGATGCCGCTAAGAGGAAAACATGGGCGGGATTCTCCAATAATGGGGCTATGTCCCCACGCCTGCAAAAAAACGTGGGCAAATCACTCCGGCCTTTCCTGAAGAAAGTCCAGAGCGATTCACTTACCTGAAGGGGGCTAACAGGGCCCCGGAGAGTTCCTCGCTGCTCCAGCTGCCGATACGGGGCCCTGCAATTCCAGTCGGGGTCCGCGCATGCGCACGGCAGCGGCCTGCGTCTGCCGCCCTGCGTGACATGGCGGACCCACACCACGGACCGGCACTGAAAATATAGGGCTCCCCAGAGAACGCGCGCACCCGCAGATCGGTAGCCCCTGAGCGATAGCCTGGCCGTCCTGGAGGCCCCCCTTGGTTAAGGATCCCCCCGCCCCCCACCAGGGCAGCCGCGGGCCGAGTCCGCAGCCACCATGCCGAATTCCCAACGGGTGGGACCATGAGAGAACCATGCCGTCAGGATCTCGGCCAGTTGATGTTGGAGAATCGCTAAGGGGGCCTTTTTCAATGGTATTAAGGCCAAGTGGGAGGAAGAGTTGGGGATGGCATTGGAGGAGGGATTATAGTGTGAAATGCTGCGACGGGTCAATGCCTCAATCTCATGCACGAGACTGGGGTTGGTTTAATTAAAAGATGTGAACAGGGCACACTGAACGAAGGTGAGGATTAGCCGATTGAGGGGGTGGAGGATATCTGCGAGTGCTGTTGGAGGTGCCCTACCAATCATATCCATATATTCTGGTGTTGCCCGAAGTTGGAGAAATTTTGGGGGTCGTTTTTCAGCACCATGTCTAAAGTTTTATCTGTGGATTTGGAGCCGTGTCCCCTCGAGGACATATTCAGGGTGTGAGACCTGCCGGATTTGCAGGCGGGGTCAAATATCTTAGCCTTCACTTTGTTGATCACTCACAGGTGGGTCCCGTTGAGGTGGAGGTCAGCTTCTCCCCCCTGTGCCTCGGTGTGGCTGGGTGATCGCATGGAGTTCCTGCATGTGGCAAAGGTAAAAGTAGTTCTGAGAAGTGGCAGATGAGATGGTTCCACAAAAGATGGGGTGTGTTTATCTTACATTTTGGGGATCTGGTTGCTGTCGAGTGGTAGGCAGGGGGCGGGGTGGGGGGCGGCATTGGGGTTGTGTTTATTTGTTGTAAAAATATTGAAAATTTGTATGAAAAATATATATTTTTTAAAACTATCTGGAATATTGGTGAGACCACACCTCGAGTACTGCATACAGTTAGGGTCTCTTGATTTAAGAAGGGATATACTTGTTTTGGAAGAAGACCTTTTGAGGAGATTCACAAGGTTAATTCCGGAGAGGAATTGAGTGTCGTGTGAAACGAGGTTGAGCAGGTTAGGTCAATACTATTTGGCGTTTAGAAGAGAGAAGTGATCACATTGAAACATAAGATTCTGACAGGGCTTGACAGGGTAAATACTGAGAGGCTGTTACCCAAATGGGGGAATCCAGAACTAGGGAGCACCATTTAAAAATAGGGGGTTTCTCAGTAAGATGGAGATGAAGGATAATTTATTCTCTATTTGCAGATAGGTATTTTGGTTCCACTCATTTTGTCTTTGACCAGATGCTTCACAACATGTTGCTGTCTTTCCCCAATCTTTTCTTTTCAATTGGTGAAATGGTATGCTTCTACCTACGCTGTCCCAACCTTCCAGAATTTTAAATGCTTCTGTCATGTCACCCGATCATCTTCATTGTGTTAATGAAAAAAGGGCTTCATTCTTCAATTCTTTCTGATATTTATAATTCCTCATATCAATAGCCTCCTACTGAATCTGTGTTGCAGCCTCTCAAGCCTCAATATTTTTCCTTTAGTGTGGAGCCCAATACTGTGCACATCACTCTGGGGTTTTATTAAGGTTTTATATGATAAGGTTATATAAACACCCCTGGTGTTTATGTCCCATATCTTGCAATTGAAGCTAGAATTCAATTAGTTTTTTCTTTAACAGCCATATCAACCACTAAAGCTCCACGAATCTCCATCCGCAAGTCGCTTTGCTCTATCATGGCACTTGGTTTATTTCTGTCGAAATTATGAGTGCTTATTTAAAAGGCAAATGTATCACTTCTGAGCAAAACTCACCTGCCCTTCTTTATTCCAATCTTCCAGTTGTTTTAATGTCCCAGTCACAAAAGGTGGGATATGGGCGGGGTACTGGGGTACACATTCCAAATGATAAAGCTGTATGTTTATTTTTCGGTTTCTAAGGAGGAAAGCTGCACATAAACACAAATGGTGATGGACCTTCCAATCTCCTAATTCTTGATGTGCATGAGGAGGTTACACTTCAAATTGTGGGAGTGGAGGCAGTTGCCCACAACAAGTGCCTTTCCCATCTTTTGAATTCACTGGACTATATACAGGCACAGCTGCTCAACGACATCTTGCATTTATCTAGCATCTTTGATATTGTAAAAGGTCCTGTGGATTTGCAACCTGGCAATGTGCTTCTCATTTTCTGCAACGTAGCTATGATGTTGTCAGACAGAATTTGACACTGATGCTCATAAAGTGACATTTGGATTTATGAGCAAAAGCTTGGTTAAAGAGGATGGCTTTAGGAGCACCTTAAGACAGGAGAGAGTGCAGAGAGGATGAGGGAAGGAATTCTAGAGCTTAAGACCTCGGCAGCTGAAGGAATGGCCACTAATGCTGAAGTGATGAAAATCAGCATGCTAAAGAGGTCAAAATTGGAGGAGAGGTTGTACTGCTGAAGACAGTTCTGGGAATATAGGGATGGGCATTGCCATGGAGGGATTCAGAAATGGCACCATAGCTCATTATGGGGCAGGCACTTGTCTCATTGTGCATAGATCTCTAACTATGACAATGCTGCCACCAGAGAGAAGTAGTAAGCTGAGCAAGCTCACAAGCACCTGTCAGATTCTGTTGTGTGGACACATTAAATCTTGGGGCCATACAGGAGTGGACAGAAGAAAATTTATTGATGAAACAATGCATGTAAAAAGTAGAAAGCAGAGACAGCTACAGAGTAATGAGAAAACATGAATAGAGAACTAAGCTAGACAAGACCCTTAGAGTCTTCTTACCCTCTGAGAATTGCCTAAAGTGGGTGGGGGGGGGGGGTGAGGCTCACTAATTAGAAGTCTTCTGAAAGTTTGAGCAGTCTTTCGAAAGTTTCAAAGTTTCCTGCCTGTTATGTTAGAGACTCCACAAAGTGTTGCTCTGCCAGCTGTGCATTAATGCAACAGTTAGTAGGAATCCCAAATTGTAACAAATCCAATAGTAATCCTACAGTTATCTCCAAGAGAATCCTTGACGATGGTTTGAACATTATTGTGTTAATTATTGAGACCAAAGACTCCAAGCTAAAGCAAACCCTCATTTCTAGCTTCAACATACTCGAATGGTTGAGTCAACCTCGATGGTAGGCTTCAAATTCCTAAATTGGCCACAGATTTGTTCCTTCGATAATATTCACATCCCTTTCATCGCAAGGCATAATCAGCAGTTGAGCGGAGGACAAAAATACATGGATGAGACAATTCCCTCACAGAGGACGGAATATTCCATTCTGGAGACTAAGTCAGGCGGCAGGCAGGAATATCGGTGTGATTCTCGCTGGGCGACAAGATGGCTAAACATGCACAATCTTCTGCTGATCCACTCATTCATTTCATAGATTTCATAGAATTTACAGTGCAGAAGGAGGCCATTCGGCCCATCGAGTCTGCACCGGCTCTTGGAAAGAGCACCCCATCCAAGGTCCACACCTCCACCCCATCCCCATAACCCAGCAACCCCACCCAACACTAAGGGCAATCCTGGACACTAAGGGCAATTTATCATGGCCAATCCACCTAACCTGCACATCTTTGGACTGTGGGAGGAAACCGGAGCACCCGGAGGAAACCCACGCACACACGGGGAGGATGTGCAGATTCCGCACAGACAGTGGCCCAAGCCTGAATCGAACCTGGGACCCTGGAGCTGTGAAGCAATTGTGCTATCCACAATGCTACCGTGCTGCCCATCTGCGAGGAGCACCGCCAATCTGATGGTGGAGTAGGCATAAAGTCGAAGATCCGAGCACCATATTTATAGGTCACTCAGACACAGTCACTCCATGCAGGCCAGGAATTCTGCATTAGTTCACCCGAGACTTTTCGGTCACAGCTCATGCTGGAGAAGCTGGCAGATGTGGGTAACCACATTCCAGGATATACAAGGGCACCTCGAGCTTTGACTTTCACTCATCTCCAAAAAAGAGCACCACGGTGATACCCATGGGCATGCCAATGCTCGCCATTACAGTGTCCATATTCACCAGCATCATTGCCTCTTTCTGCAGAGTATCTTGCACCTCATGGTCCTGTGCCAACTGCCGATTGGCTCGCCTTCACCTCATCTGGTTGAAAGCCAACACCAAGGCAGGGTTGCCTACAGCTGCATCATCCACACCTCAGTGGATGTGTAAATGTATTGAAATGATAGATTTAGTGAGCTTGTCCTTTACAGGAGGGGGATTAATTTAAACAGCCTTGATTGCTCCACTCACTACCCATCCATGAACAGAAGGGGGTTTTTGATTTTTGATTTCCCCCTTGATAAGTGGTGTTTTCCCCAACCCTTCAGTCTGGAGTGATCCAATCCTCTATTAATAAACCCACAGCAAACTTGCAATAAGGTAAAATATGAGGGGTGATTTATTTCACACATACAAAATGCAGAAATGGGTAAAATAACATCCATCCCTTTTGCTGTCAGACAATAAAAGAAGACTATGGGGAAGAAATGGATAAAGGGCAAGACCACGATAAAAATAAGACCTATGGTTTCATGTGAGTCCAGAGTTCAGAATCACGATATGTTCCACGATATTTTCCTTCAGGTGGTTAGCAGGCTGAAGCTGTTTCAGGGTGATCCATCTTTCCAGAAGTGAAAACTATCCCGATGAACAAAGGCACACAAGAGGTGAATTAGTCTTGAAGGCACCAGTTGTGGGACGGGATTCTTCGACACCCCACCGGGTCGGAGAATCGGCAGGTGGTGGTGTGAATCTCGCCCCGGCGCTGGCTGCCGAATTCTCCGGCGCCGGTTTTTGGCGGGGGCGGGAATCGTGCCGCGCCGGTCGGGGGGCCGTTGGTAGGAGCCCCCCGGCGATTCTCCGCTCCTCAATGGGCCGAGCGGCCGCCCGTTTTCGGCCAGTCCCGCCGGCATAGATTACACCAGGTCCGTACCGCACCTGCGCATGCACCAACTCGTGCCGGCCGGCGGAGGCCCTTCGGCACCAGTTGGCGCGGCGCCAACCACTCCAGCGCCAGCCTAGCCCCCAAAGTTGCGAAGGATTCCGCACCTTCCGGGCGGCCCGACGCCGGAGTGGTTTATGCCACTCCTTGGCACCTGTACAGCCCACCCTGCCGGTTAGCGGAGAATCCCAGCCCTGATGTTTAGATGAGGGCGAGGCTATTTACCTGGACAGAGCTCTTTCTGCTGCTGCTTTCTGGGTGGTTAAATGGTAGTCTATCTGTGCTCAGTTCCAGCCTGCAATGGTGGGCAGCATGGTAGCACAGTGGTTAGCACAGTTGCTTCACAGCTCCAGGGTCCCCGGTTCGATTCCTGGCTTGGATCAATGTCTGTGCGGAGTCTGCACGTTCTCCCAGTGTGTGCGTGGGTTTCCTCCGGGTGCTCCGGTTTCCTCCCACAATCCAAAGATGTGCAGGTTAGGTGGATTGGCCATGATAAATTGCCCCTCGTGTCCAAAACGTTTGGGTGGGTTTGCTGGGTACAGGGATGGGGTGGAGGCGTGGGCTTGGGTGGGGTGCTCCTTCCGGGGGCCGGTGCGGACTTGATGGGCTGAATGGCCTCCTTCTGCACTGTAAATTCTATGATTACAGGTTCGAACAACTTGTGAGGAGTCACATCGCCTGCGTTTTGGACAAAAGGATGTATTTTCCCAGGTCTGGAATCTTGAGAAGTTCAGTAGAGGAGTCAGGGACCCTTTTGTCCTTGCAGACATGGCCAGAGCTCGGCCTTAGAAAAGTAAAACATGTTGGTGCATTTCTTTGGAATTTGACTTTCTGCAGTCACATGTGTATTAATGTGTCTTCAAAGATAACGAGGTCCCTGCTGGTTTTGTAAGGATAGAAATTCCTCTTGTATAAGTCATGGTTAGTCAAGCATGTCAGGGTGAAGCCCTTGCCCATTTTCAAAACAAAAATGTTTAAAGTAGCCAGGTTGATGCAGGGATATATTTTCCTTCCTATCTTCTGGACAGGACACAGGTTTCCTTCCATCTCAAAGCCAGCAGGCCAGTGGCTAAGACCATTGCTTGGCCTCCAACTCGATGTGGCATCCCCATGCCGCCCTTCCAGGAAAAGGACATCCTGGACTGCCAGAGATGGGTGATCCTCCCATTCATACATGACTGCATGTGGAGACATTGGTCTTTAAGCAGGGTGATGACAGCATCTGCAAGATGCCTCCCTCTGACATTATTCCGCTTGTCTCCACTACCCTCAAGACTCCATAGAAAGGATCATGCCTAAGCAACATGGAAAGACTAACCATATGAGCCCTTGTCAGCCAAGACCATTCACCAAGGAGGGTGGAAGTTTGGAGTCACACCAGCCGTGCCCCTTCGAGGCACCTTCCTCCCTCCTTTCATTGCTGCCTCTGACAGCAGCAGATGGCAAATGGCACAGAATGAAGGGCAGCCCCACACTTTTGCTGTGATCTTGATGTTATTAGACCCACAAGTCAGGAACAAACCTGCTGCAATGAGGACTTTATCATACAGAAGAGAACACAATTGAGCATGGTTGACATCCAGTTGCTTCATAATTATTAGGGTGTCCCTTTAACCGGCTAGTTGCATTGACCTTGAAGCCCACCCACCTGAAAAGACCCAATTCCCCTCAAGGTATCTCAGCTACTGAATAATTGCATGGTCACAGTCAGATTTGAAAAATGGTGCGGATTACCTACCAAACTCAGTCCACCACCTCCTAACCTGCCCCTGTCACCTACCAATGTCTCCCCCCACCCATCCCAATCACACTTGACCCCCACAATATCACTGCTCACCTCCCCTCCGTTCCCTTTGAACCTCATGCTGTTACCCTGGACCTGATCACGATCCACCTCCATATGCCTTCCTTCCACTCAGAGCCAACACCCGTTCCAATCTCCATGTCCAGTCTGAACCTAAACCCTTCCTTTATCCGAGCCACCTGTCTGGACCCATTCCGTGACCCTCCCCCAGTGAGATCTTCACCTACCAGATTCTCACTCTGGACCTGCCCCTTACCACATCCCAATCCCCTCCTCTGCCTGTGATAGTTTCCTCCTATCAACAGTATCCTGAGCTCATTCCCTAGGATGCCTCCATCAACGCCACTGACCACAATCTCTAAGACACTCTCCCCACCCACCTCCCCCCACCCCCCCTCCCCCCCTCCCCTTGCCCAAACACTCTTCCTCCCCCCTCCTTCCCTGGTAAGCCTTCCTTCTTGACCAGCCTTCGCTCCACACTTCCATCCTACCCTGCACCGCACCCCCCCCCCCCCCCCCCCCCCCCACCACCAGCTTTTGCTTGCTTCCCATGTCCAACCTTGGGGTAGCGTTTGTTACCAGTGCTCGAGTAAAGTTATGCGAGGTCCCCAAGAAGCCGAAAGCAACATTTACTGACCTCAAAGTCATGGAAGAGATGAAGCTCGCCCGAAAAGGTGGCCTTTTAATTGGCATTCATGAGATGTTAATTAATGGAAATGGTATTCCCGATATTGTTCCAGGGAAACACAACCCATCTTTACACATCTTGAAAGTCAGTTGTACAAAATCCGTGGTTTATCCCGACATCAGGAATCTGATTTTTTGCCTTCCTCCCATCATGATTCCCACCCAGAGTGGTGTCATATCTGTATAACAAGCTGAGAGAATGGAAAACAGTGGCAATGATGATAAGGTCCTGCCAGCCATCTGGTTCAGGGACAGTGGATGCTGACAGTGGATGCAGGGCCACGTTATGGTTAGCAAAGAGGTACCACAGTCATGTGATCAGACCCTCAGAGAAACAGCAAGTTGCCGGTACATTTAGAAGGTGCACAAGATTATGTAGGAGACACAAAAACCATACACGCTCTCCCAAAGCCCAAGGACTAAGACAACAAAGTGCAAGTTTGCATGAATGAAATCTTAGTGGGGAAATACGCTGGCTGCATTTTCTCTCAAATGTAATGCAGAGATTTATGCTCAGAATTGACACAATGACGTAGCTGATGATGGATTCCTAGATTTGTAGGTTTTGGATGGAATGTCGACTAGGTTTAGCATATTATTCATAAAGACAGCATGGTGTGATTGACACAAATGCACTCTTCTTACAAGGCACAATTACGGAGTTAAGCAAAAGTTTAATCAATGATTTATGTGTCAGTCTCTCTGGTTACACCATTTTATCCTCTCCTTACTTCACATCTGCCTCCACTAAGGCTTCAGGCCATCCCTCCTTCTGCAAGATTGGAATTCTACGTGTGGAAAATGGTATAACATACCACTGGCAGAGATTCATGCCAACATATTTGTAGAACTAACCAACAGTCCATTTTCCCCATCTGTCCGAACAACAAAAATTGCCATTTCTATAATCTAGCAGATTTGGGGAAGAGGTTTGAGTGTTGTATCTACATTCTGAATTGTTAGAGGGGGTGCTTGATTAGGTTGTTAGTGAAGGTTGCAATGGGTATCGTAGACGCAGAGCAGATGATTATCTAGTCTGTCTGGATCTTCAAACGTTGATGGCACAGTGGGCTATCAGAAAATGAAAGCATCATGGTTGTTATCAGGCTATTGTACATTTACTTGTATCATTCTCATGTGTCACGCAATCAGATGCCACCTGCACATTAATTGATTTATAGTGTTCCAATTCATACATGCTGTTGAAATATACTCGGGCTCAAGATGGCCATCTGTGTCCTTTACAGAAGGAAATCTGCCATCCTTACCAGGTCTGGCCTACATGTGAATCCAGAGCCACAACAACATAGCTGACTGCCCCCTCAAGTCGCCCAGCAAGCCATTCAGCTCACGGGTAATTAGGGATGGGCAACAAATGCTGGCCCCTACCAGTGACGCCCATTTCTTATGAAAGAGTAAATTGTAAAAACCCTCAACAAATGTACTTTCTCTATGCATTGGAGGAAAACATGCCTTTGCTGTCACTCATGGCTCTCTGCTTTCTCCTCGTGTATGAGAATAGAGAGCAGCAGGGAGAGGCAGAGATGCAGAACTGACCCTCTACTGACCTCCCAATTAACAGCAGCAGAGGAGGCAGCACTACAGGTCAGTGGAGACCCTACATGTCAGGATATTAGAGACAGGGAGATGAAGGCCTGCCAGCTACCTGGTGACAGAATTAAATATGAGACAGCAAAATAACTTAGTCAGTCAGGGTGACTTGATGTCAGCAGCAAGTGAAATCTGATCTCATGAGTAACAATAGCCCCAAACATTTTTATCTTGATAGTACTCATTCATGTTTTTAAAAATCTCGGACAGGGCCTTCATGCATCCATCAACAGATCACCCATGGAGATGACTCCTCGGAGGAGCTCGCTCTTTTTGAGGGGTGCATCGTACAGGACCCATGCAGACCATCCAACATCCCAGATACTGGCACATCAGTGGGACCACAAAAGGAGATGGTTGGGTTTTCACACAATGACTGACACTTCACAGGTGATTATCAGCCAATGGTGGAGGCAGGAGACAACAATAGGTGGTTCACGTCAGATGCCCAGGACTCGCCAAGCTCTGCTCAGCTGGAGCACAAAGACTGTATGTTGGTGGCTGTGAATGAGGAGAATATTTCACGAGCCTCAGCAAAGATTGTGTGGTGTACTGACTGGTCCACTGAGAACAATTGCAGTGTTACTGGAGGAGTCCATCTCGAGGATGAGTGGTAGGCCACCGAAGGCCATTTCAAGGACTTCAACTTCCATGGATAGAGCACCAACTGAACTGTGCATCAAATACAGGATTCATGAATAATGCAGGCATCAATTATGGCTTGCACACTCTGAATGCCACCTCAAATAGGATGAATAATAGCACAGCCTTGGCCAAACAGCTATCCTGCAGCAAAGCGTTCTCAAGCACATTGCCAGCAGCTAACAGGCTGGACCACAGGAGCGATGACAGTGAAACATTGTTCCACTTTTAAGCCATTTCACCTCTTCCCCAGGTAGAAACTCACATCCCGCCTCCAGTCCCAATGGCTAGTCAGGGCCGGGGTAGAGGGTTGCAGAAGGTGCTGAACATCAGGGCCCGGGAATAAGGTGGGGCCCGACCTCAGTGTTGTAAACGGTATCCTGGCTGAGCAGCAGAACCGAAAGACTGAGTTCAAAAGGAACATCGGAGCTCTCGGTGATAGTTCCAAGTTTTTTTATGGCAGTCTTTCAAGTCAGTTTCACTGACAGCAGCTACAAATAGGAACTGTCGATGCTTCCTACCTTTGGGCGGCTTCTGTCTTTTTTGGAAAAGCAGGCCAGAAAACCATAGGCAGAGGGGTTGATGGAATGGGGGGTGCTGGGATAAGGTGAGAGGTGGGGAGTGGGAAAGCGATGCAGGGGACGGTGGGCGGATTGACGGGAGGTGAGGGGGGGGGGGGGGGGGGGACTATAGTAGCAGGGAATTAAATATTATACACTTTTCAAAATTCTCTTCTGAATTTAAACCAGCATATAAATCACAGTCTAAGAGCACGATCTATTGGCCTCGCCCTCACCCCAGCAAACATGGGCCTGGCCGGTAGATACCGGGAGATCCTCTTCCGGCTTGACATGCCTCGCGAGATCTAATGGGATCTCGTGAGGCGTCACAATCTGAATCCTGTCCATTGTGGGCGGGATTAGTATTTTACAAATCTGCATATTGGAGTGAGACAGCTACTCGCACTCTAATATACACTCGCCTGGATCTATCAAAGCCGTGGGTTCTAACCCCTTCACCTCGGAGGCCTCAGATGAGTGCGTTCAGTGCTGATCCCCACAAACAGGGAGGTCTCCCAGGGATCGAAGGCCCCCAGGTGGTTGACTTCTGGGCAGGGTGGCACACTGTCACTGCCAAGGTGCTCAGGTGGCACTGCAAGCTGGCAGGGGTGGTGCCAGGCTGGCATTTTTCCTGCACCAGGGATCGGGCCTGGGGTGCCCTGCCCATGTAAGGTGGAGTGCAGGAAGGCCTGAGGACCCCCTTATACGAGAGTTGGAGCTTTGGGGGGTCCGGGGGTCATGTCTGGGGGGAGGCCGAGAGATCAGGCGTCCCGATCTCCTCCTGTATTGAGGAGTCCCGGCGAGCAGAGCTCCTCTGTGCAGGAAACGGGACTAAGTGCAGCCTTGTCAGGGCGTTCCCCACTGAGTGAAACAATTCAATCTATAATTTTCCTGAGCTGCTCATAATGTCTGATCGGTCAACGAAAACCAGTCTTGTTCAGGAAGTCAGTTGATCTTTTATTCCTGTGAAATTAGTGATAAACTAGAATCCAATAAACACCTGAAAGAAATAATTATATTGAATAAAATCATGCACCAAGGAAGGGGGAAGTGTTCTATTTCTGCAGAATGGAAACCATCTGTATAGTTTATCTGGGCTTCCCCCAAATTTACTGTTGCTGTACAGAGCATGTTTTTTTTAAATATTTTTATTCTCCTCCTTTATCACATTTTCTCCCGAATTTACACCCAACAATAAACAATAATCAGTAACGAATGCATTGTCAATCCCCTAATCAATAACAAGGATCCCTTCCTCCCACCAAACCCCCAAACATTAGCCCACATGTTAACATAAACAAATAACAAAAAGGAATCAGGAATCACCCATAGCCACCATTAACACATACAGTCCCCCTCCCCCCCCCCCAACCGTCCCACACACCAACCCCCCTAATGTTCGACGTGATCCAATTCTCGAAAGAGCATAATGAATAATGCTCATGAATTGTAGAACCCCTCCATCCTTCCCTTCAGTTCAAATTTGACCTTCTCAAGTCAAGAATTCCAACAAGTCCCCCCGCCACGCCAGGGCACAGGGTGGAGAGGTTGCTCTCCATCCCATCAGGATCCGCTTCGGGCGATCAACGAGGCGAAGGCTACAACATCTGCCTCCGCACCAGTTTCCAACCCCGACTGGTTCGACACCCCGAATATGGGGCGGGATTCTCCCCTACCCGGCGGGGCGGGATTCTCCCCTACCCGGCGGGGCGGGGGGTCCCGGCGGGATGGAGTGACGGGAACCACTCCGGCGTCAGTCCGTCCCAAAGGTGTGGATTTCTCCGCACCTTTAGGGGCCAAGCCCTCACCTTGAGGGGCTAGCCTCGTGCTGGAGTGGTTGGCGCACCGCCAGCCGGCGGGAAAGGCCTTTGGCGCAACGCCAGCCGGGGCCGAAAGGACTTCGCCGGGCGGCAGAAGTCCGCGCATGCGCGGGAGTGTCAGTGGCTGCTGACGTCATCGCCACGCATGCGCAGGGCGGGGTGTGTCTTCCGCGTCGGCCATGGTGAAGACTGTGGCCGAGGCGGAGGGAAAAGAGTGCCCCCACGGCACAGGCCCACCCGCAGATCGGTGGGCCCCGATCGCAGGCCAGGCCACCGTGGGGCACCCCCCGGGATCAGATCGCCCCGCGCCCCCCCCCAGTACCCCAGAGCCCGCCCGCGCCGCGTAGACCCGCCGGGAAGAGAGGTGGTTTGATCCTCGCCGGCGGGACAGGCATTCCAGCAGCGGGACTTCAGCTCATCGCGGGCTGGAGAATCGCCGGGGGGGGGGCTCGCCGACTGGCACAACGCGATTCCCGACCCCGCCAAATATCCGGTGCCGGAGAATTCGGCAACCGGCGGGGGCGGGATTCACGCCAACCCCTGCCGATTCTCCGACCCGGCGGGGGGGGGGTCGGAGAATTCCGCCCATGGTCTCCCAAGGGCCCGGGTCCAGTTTCCCGTGCACCACTTTAGCGATTAGCCTAAAAACCTCCTTCCAGTAATCCTCCAGCTTTGGGCAGGATCAAAACATATGAACGTGGTTTGCAGGCCCCCCCGCAATGTTCGCACACATCTCCTACCTCCTCAAAGAGCTGGCTCATCCTCGCCCTTGTAAGGTGCACTCTATACACCACCTTCAGCTGTATCAGCCCCAACCTCCCGCACGAGGTGGAGGCATTCACCCTCCGGAGCACCTTACACCAGAACCCCTCCTCCAGACCCTCTCCCACTTTGCCTTGATCCCTTCCAGCGGTGCCTTCTCCTCTTCCAAAATAGCCCCGTAAACCGCCGACATTACCCCCGTCTCCTGTCCCCCTGTCGTCAGCACCCCATCCAGCAATGTGGAAGCCTGCTCTACCGGGAAGCTCTGTCTCTCCTTTCTGGCAAAGTCTCGAGCCTGCATGTATCAAAATATTTCCCCCTGCTCCAGCCCATACTTCGCTCCCAGCTCCTTCAATCCTGCAAACCAACACCCAAGAAACAAATCTTTTAGTATCCTAATCCCCTTCTTCTCCCATCTCTGAAAATTTCCATCCCACTTCCCTGGCTCAAATCGATGGTTTCCGCCGAATCGGCATTTCCCTTGACCCTGCTCCCAACCCGAAGTGCTGGCAAAACTGCCTCCAAATTTGCAACAAAGCTATTACTACCGGACTCAGGAGAGGCGCTGTTGCTCGCGCCTTCAATCTCGACCCCCTACACAAACTCTCCTCCATTCTGACCCACTGGGGGTCAACCCCTCTGACCCAGCTCCGAACCTTCTCCCCTTTCGCCGCCCAGTAATAATATCAGGGGCGGGATTCTCCAACCCCCGCCGGGCCGTACAATCGCCGGGGGGGGGCGCGGTGTGAATCCTGCCCCACCGCCCCGACGCCGGTTGCCGAATTCTCCGGCGCCAGGTTTTTTGGCGGGGTCGGGAATCGCGCCGCGCCGTTCGGGGGCCGTTGGCAGTGCCCCCCCCCCGGTGATTCTCCGCTCCTCGATGGGCCAAGCGGCCGTCGGTATGCGGCCAGTCCCACGGGTGTAAATTACTCAAGGTTCTTCTGGCGGGACCTGGTTCTGCGGAGTCCTCGGGGGGGACACAGGGGGATCTGGCCCCGGGGAGGGTGTCCCCACGGTGGCCTGACCCGTGATCGGGGCCCACCGATCTGTGGGCGGGCCTGTGCCGTGGGGGCACTCTTTCCCTCGCGTAGGCCGCTGTAAAGATCCGCCATACCCGGCGTGGAGAAGAAACCCGCTGCGCATGCGCAGGAATCACGGCAGCGGTTATGGGAACACGTTGGCGCTCCTGCACATGCGGCAACTCACGCCAGCCGGCGGAAGCCCTTCGGCGCATGTTGGTGCAGCGCCAACCACTCCAGCGCCGGCCTAGCCCCCGAAGGTGCAGAGCATTCCGCACCTTTTGGGCGGCCCGATGCCGGAGGCCACACTTTGGCGCCGGTACCACCCGCTAGCCGGATACCGGAGAATCCCGCCCCAGGTTCGGAAGACCCAAACCCCCTGCCTGCCTTCCACTCTGTAGTAACACCTTTTTAATTCTGGCCACCTTCCCTCCCCATATGAACGAGGTAATCATCCCTTCAATCAATCTAAAAAAATGACTGGAAAATGAAATGAAATGAAATTAAAATCGCTTATTGTCACAAGTAGGCTTCAAATGAAGTTACTGTGAAAAGCCCCTAGACGCCACATTCTGGCGCCTATCAGCAGGCATTTTAAAATAAACAGAAATTGCGGCAACATGGTCATTTTAACCGCCTGTACCCGACCCGCCAGTGACAGAGGGAGACCATCCCACCTTGCCAGATCATCTTTCACTCTCCCCACCAAACTAGAAATGTTGACATACAGAGCATGTTAATGAGGGCTGAGGTAGTCACAAAAATCAGAGGTATCATCGGTACAGTGTCATTGTGATGAACGGTTACTGTAACACTGTACCCTTGTCATCATGAAAGGTGATGTCCCCTTTCAGACAGGGCTTGGAACCCTGGGGAACTCCGCCTCCGGCTCCGCCCATCTGGGAGCCGTATATAAGGGGCCGCCTTGTGGGCAGTGCAGCTGTTAGCACACGTCTCGGCACTAGTCTAGTTCTTAGTTTATTAAAGCCTTCTTTACTGTTTACACTCTAAGCGTCGTTATTGAGGGTACCACAATTTAATAAACTAAACTACATCAGGATGGACGCAGGCCTAAAACCAGAGAAGCTCAACCTGGGAGCACGGACACCGGAGGCAAAGGAAATTTTTTAATACTGGCCCCGATGCTTCGAGGCTTATCTGGACTCCTGGGGCCACGCAAGCTGCGCCTACTCCACGCCAAGGTAAGTCACAGAATCTCCGCCACACTCGAAAAGGCGACAACTTATGAAGAGGCAGTCGAGCAACTCTGCATGCAGTTCGTCAAGCCTATCAACGAGGGGCACGCCAGGCATCTGCTCTCTACCTGCCGGCAGCGCTCGGGGGAATCGCTAGACGGATTCGTCGAGAAACTCACCGCGCTTGCCAGGGACTGTGGCCACCAGGATGTGACAGGGGAAGTCCATATGAACCTGCACATCAGAGATGCTTTCGTGTCCAGCATCTGCTCGACCTACATCCGGCAGCGGCTGCTCGAAAATGGGACAAAAGACCTCCAGGACATGCTAACGCTCGCCTCCTCACTGGAGGTGGCCCGACATAACTTGGGTATGTACCCCGCGGACTCTGCGAGCCCCCCCCCGGACTTCCTCAGACTCAGCCATATTACAGGCCTGCACCACGCGGCGACCCGCTCATCATGGGGGCATACCGTGCTACTTCTGCGGGCAGGGCCAGCACCCGCGCCCACGCTGCCCAGCCCGCTCCGCGATCTGCAGCGACTGTGAGGGTCTGCCTGGCCAGACCCAGGGGCCAGAAGAACAAAGAACAGTCGGCCCGAAAATCAGGCTCGCAGGCCTCGCAATGCGGCTGCGCACCGACCCGACACGCCCCCTTCTGACGCGTCATCGGCCTCGTGTGAATCATGGGAGCGGCCATCTTGTCAGCGGCCATCTTCTCGTCCCGACACGCGCAGCCGGCGGCAGCCATTTTGCGAGTCCGACTCAGCTGAGGACTCCGACTACCCGCGAGTGGGAGCAATCACCCTCGACCAAACTCGGCCAAAACACCTGCAGAACTCTATGATGCAGGTCCAGGTCAACGGGCGTGACACTGCATGCCTCGTCGACTCCGGGAGCACGGAGAGCTTTATCCATCCTGAAACGGTAAGGCGCTGCTCCCTGCGCACCCATCCCGCGTCCCAAACCATAGCCCTCGCATCCGGGTCCCACTCTGTACAAATCAAGGGGTACGGTATCGCGGATCTCTCGATCCAGGGCGCCAAGCACACCCGTTTCAAATTTTATATCCTTCCCCACCTCTGTGCCCCCCTGCTGCTCGGATTGGATTTCCAGTGCAGCCACCGTTGCCTGACACTGAAGTTCTGCGGACCCTTGCCCCCCCTCATGGTATGCTGCCATGCGACACTGAAAGTCACACCCCCTTCGCTATTCGCGAACCTCACTCCCGACTGTAAGCCCTTCACCACCACCAGCCGGCGGTACAGTGCCCAAGACATGATTTTTATCAAGTCAGAGGTCCAGCGTTTACTGGGAGAGGGGGTCTGTGGTGGTATGTATTAGGGGTATTAAGCTACCCTGGGATGCCGAGAGGCTATTGGTAGATAGACACTGGATCCCGATTGGATCAGCCGCCTGCTGGCTCCACCCAGTAAGGCGGAGTATAAGAGCCTGGGTTCTCCTAGCAGCCGCATTCCCTAACTGTGCTGCTGGGGAACAAGTCTGCGAAATAAAGCTATCGTTCGACTCCTTCTCATCTCGCCTCGTGAGTGATTGATTGTGCTACAATTTATTATGCAGACTTGTTCCCCAGCAGCACAGGCCCCGAATCCGAACGCATGCGCCCCCTCATGGAGTTCCCCCTCCCCCACTGCTGCAAGGCCCTGAAACGCTGCCTGGGCTTCTTCTCTTATCACGCCCAGTGGGTCCCCAACTACGCGGACAAGGCCCGCCCGCTAATCCAGTCCAAGGTTTCCCCCCTGTCGACAGAGGCCCGCCAGGCCTTCAGCCGCATCAAAGTGGGTATCGCAAAGACCACGATGCACGCAATCAATGAGTCCCTCCCCTTCCAAGTCGAGAGCGACGCGTCTGACGTAGCTCTGGCGGCCACCCTCAACCAAGCGGGCAGACCCGTGGAATTTTTTTCACGCACCCTCCACGCTTCAGAAATCCGCCACTCCTCAGTGGAAAAGGAGGCCCAGGCCATAGTGGAAGCTGTGCGGCATTGGAGGCATTACCTGGCCGGTAGCAGATTGACTCTCCTCACTGACAAGATCAAGAAAGACAAGATCTTGCGGTGGAGGATTGAACTCTCCACCTATAACTATGAGATCTTGTATCGTCCTGGAAAGCTGAACGTGCCTTCCGATGCCCTATCCCGCGGCACGTGTGCCAACGCACAAGTGGACCGTCTCCGAACCCTCCACGAGGACCTCTGCCACCCGGGGGTCACTCGATTCTATCACTTCGTAAAGACTCGCAACCTGCCCTACTCCATCGTGGAGGTCAGGACCGCCACCAGGAACTGCCAGATCTGCACAGACTGCAAACCACATTTCTACCGGCCAGATAAAGTGCATCCGATAAAGGCTTCCCGTCCCTTTGAGCGCCTCAGTCTGGACTTCAAAGGCCCCCTCCCCTCCACCGATCGCAACACGTACTTCCTGAACGTGATTGACGAATACTCCTGGTTCACTTTCGCCATCCCCTGTCCCGACATGACCGCGGTCACGGTCATTAGAGCCCTCGGCACCATCTTTACACTGTTCGGTTTCCCCGCCTACATACATAGCGATAGGGGGTCCTCTTTCATGAGCGACGAACTGCGTCAATTCCTGCTCAGCAAGGGCATCGCCTCGAGCAGGACGACCAGTTACATCCCCCGGGGGAACAGTCAGGTAGAGAGGGAGAACGGAACGGTCTGGAAGACCATCCTGCTGGCCCTGCGGTCCAGAAGTCTCCCAGTTTCCCGCTGGCAGGAAGTCCTCCCGGACGCCCTCCACTCCATGCGGTCACTGTTGTGTACAACAACGAATCAAACACCTCACGAACGCCTCATTGTCTTCCCTAGGAAGTCCTCCTCCGGAACGTCACTTCCGACCTGGCTGGCAGCCCCGGGGCCCATCCTTCTCTGAAAGCATGTGTGGATGCACAAATCGGACCCGTTGGTCGAGAAGGTTCATCTCCTCCACGCGAACCCTCAAAACGCCTACTTAGCGTACCCCGGCGGCCGACAGGACACGGTCTCCCTGCGGGACCTGGCTCCCGCCGGAGCCACGCACACCCCCCCAACACCAGTGACCCCCTCCCTCCCGCCGGCGCACCCCACAGCCGCCTCCTTCCAGGATGGATCGGTCCTTCCCCCGGCCCCGAATAGGGATATCGGAGCGGGACGAGGCATCGCGACGTTCCCAGAGATGACGAGGCCGGAACTTGCGCCTGCATCACCACCAGGGCTAAGACGATCAGCGAGGACGACCAGGGCACCCATCCGACTCATCGAATCTGTATAATGAAGCACAAAATGCCTCTGTAAATAACTTTTTTGGGTTTGGTTGCCCAGTAAAAGCAGCATTGTACGTAGTTAATATCGGAGCATAGCCGCCGTGTTAGCGGCATCCCAGGTACCGACTCTGGAAACCCCTACCACTATGCGGCCCACTACCCCGCCGGGTTCTTTTTTAACAAGGGGTGAATGTGGTGGTATGTATTAGGGGTATTAATGTACCCTGGGATGCCGAGAGGCTATTGGTAGATAGACACTGGATCCCAATTGGATCAGCCACCTGCTGGCTCCACCCAGTAAGGCGGCGTATAAGAGCCCGGGTTCTCCCAGCAGCCGCATTCTGTAACTGTGCTGCTGGGGAACAAGTCTGCGTAATAAAGCCATCGTTCGACTCCTTCTCATTTCGCCTCGTGAGTGGTTGATTGTGCTACAGGGTCATCGAGGCTAGCAACAGCCCTTGGAGAGCACAAGTGGTGGTAGTCCGGTCCGGGGATAAGAAACGGATGGTCGTGGATTATAGCCAGACCATAAACCGATTCACGCAGCTTGATGCGTACCCCCTTCCTCGCATCGCGGAAATGGTAAATCGGATCGCCCAATACCGAGTATTTTCCACGGTCGACCTAAAATCCGCCTACCACCAGCTCCCCATCCGACCAAAACACCGTCCCTATATTGCCTTCGAAGCAGCCGGCCGGCTCTTCCACTTGCTCAGGGTCCCCTTCGGCGTCACAAATGGGGTCTCCGTCTTTCAAAGGGAAATGGATCAAATGGTGGACCAGTACGGTTTGCGGGCTACATACCCATACTTGGACAATGTCACCATCTGCGGCCATGACCAGCAGGACCATGACGCTAACCTCGAAAAGTTCCTCCAGACCGCCCGAGCCCTTAACATGACCGAAAATGAGGAAAAATGCGTTTTCCACACAACCCGGCTAGCCATCCTCAGCTATGTCGTGGAAGACGGGATCCTAGGTCTCGACCCCGACCGCTTGCGCCCCCTTAAGGAACTCCCCCTCCCCCGCAGCCTCAAGGCCCTCAAACGGTGCTTGGGGCTCTTCTCATACTACGCCCAGTGGGTCCCCAAGTATGCGGACAAAGCCCGCCCACTCATAAAGACCACCACTTTTCCCCTCTCGGCTGAGGCTCAATTGGCCTTCAACCGCATCAAGGCCGATATCGTCAAGGCCGCTATGCACGCGGTGGATGAAACCATCCCCTTCCAGGTAGAGAGCGATGCATCAGACATCGCCCTGGCTGCTACCCTCTATCGGGCAGGCAGACCAGTAGCGTTCTTCTCCTGGACCCTCACCGCCTCCGAGATTCGACACTCGACACTTCTGCAGTCTAGCAGGAGGCACAAGCCATTGTGGAGGCTGTGCGGCGCTGGAGGCACTACCTAGCCGGTAGGAGATTCACCCTCGCCACCGACCAACTGTCAGTCGCCTATATGTTCGATAACACGCAAAGGGGCAAAATTAAAAACAATAAAATTTTGAGGTGGAGGATCGAACTCTCCACCTCCACGTACGATATCAAGTATCGTCCAGTTGAGCTCAACGAGCCCCCTGATGCCCTGTCCCGCGGCACATGCGCCAACGCGCAGGACGACCGCCTGCAAGCCATCCACAATGACCTCTGCCACCCGGGGGTTACCCGCCTCGTCCATTTTATCAAGTCCCACAACCTACCTTACTCAACCAAGGAGGTCAAGGCCATGATCAGGGCCTGCCAGATCTGTGCGGAGTGCAAACCACACTTCTACCGGCCAGACAAGGTTCGGCTCGTGAAGGCCTCGGGGCCCTTTGAGCGACTGAGCGTGGACTTCAAGGGGCCCCTCCCGTCCACCAATCGTAATGCCTATTTCCTCACCGTTATCGATGAGTTCTCCCGTTTTCCATTTGCCATTCCCTGCCCCGACATGACCTCAGCCACTGTGATTAAGGCACTGCACAGCATCTTCACTCTGTTCGGTTTCCCCGCTTATATCCACAGCGACCGGGGTACATCGTTCATGAGCGATGAACTGCGTCAGTATCTACTCAGCAAAGGCATCGCCTCGAGCAGAACGACCAGTTATAACCCGCGGGGAAACGGGCAAGTGGAGAGGGAGAACGCGACAGTGTGGAAGGCTGTCCTTCTGGCCCTACGGTCGAGAAGTCTCCCAACGACCCGCTGGCAGGAGGTCCTGCCCAACGCCCTAAACTTCATTCGGTCGCTCCTCTGCACGGCCACGAATGAGACCCCTCACAACCGATTGTTTGTCTTCCCCAGGAAGTCTACCTCCGCGGTCTCGCTTCCACCTTGGCTGATGGCTCCGGGACCTGTTCTTCTCCGGAAGCACACGAGGAGCCATAAAACGGACCCCCTGGTTGAAAAGGTCCGACTGCTCCACGTCAACCCCAGTTACGCCTACATCGAGTACCCCGACGGCAGGCAAGATACGGTTTCCCTCCGGGATCTGGCACCCGCTGGATCCCCCACTACAGACGCCCCTTCCCACACCGCTCCCCTGCAGGACCCGGCACTCCCTACAACACACACACACCCCCCCCGGCCCCACCCCCTGTTGGTGAGCACCTACCACGTGCCCCCCCCCCCCCAGCACCCCCCCTTTACACACCCCACCAGCGCCGGCACCGCTACCCCCTGCCCCGCCTATTCTCCCTGTGCCCTGTTCACCTGCCCCGACCCGGACCGAAGCTCCGACCGCCGTGTTCCCGGATGTACCCTCAACCAGGTCATCCGTGTCTGCCGCACCACCGGCCGCCGCACCACCGCCCGAACTGAGGAGGTCGATGAGGACGATCCGGCCACCGAGACGGATGGACTTATGTTGGCACTTCACCCCCGCCGGACTCTTTTTTTAAACAGGGGGTGAATGTGATGAACGGTTACTGTAACACTGTACCCTTGTCATCATGTAAGGTGATGTCCCCTTTAAGACTGGGCTTGGAAACCTGGGGAACTCCGCCTCTGGCTACGCCCATCTGGGAGCCGTATATAAGGGGCCGCCTTGTGGGCAGTGCAGCTGTTAGCACACGTCTCAGCACTAGTCTAGTTCTTAGTTTATTAAAGCCTTCTTTACTGTTTACACTCTAAGCGTCGTTATTGAGGGTACCACAGTTATAAATAACAAATTGGGTATTTTCCTGTCAAGTTGGGATGATCCCAGGAATGGTAGGCCTAACATACGATGAACGTCTGAGGATCCTGGGATTATATTCGTTGGAGTTTAGGAGGTTGAGGGGAGATCTAATAGAAACTTACAAGATAATGAATGGCTTAGATAGGGTGGATGTAGGGAAGTTGTTTCCATTAGCAGGGGAGACTAGGACCCGGGGGCACAGCCTTAGAATAAAAGGGAGTCACTTTAGAACAGAGATGAGGAGAAATTTCTTCAGCCAGAGAGTGGTGGGTCTGTGGAATTCAATGCCACAGAGGGCGGTGGAGGCCGGGACGTTGAGTGTCTTTAAGACAGAAGTTGATAAATTCTTGATTTCTCGAGGAATTAAGGGCTATGGAGAGAGAGCGGGTAAATGGAGTTGAAATCAGCCATGATTGAATGGCGGAGTGGACTCGATGGGACGAATGGCCTTACTTCCGCTCCTATGTCTTATGGTCTAAGTTAATAATATTGCATGATGCTGTTGAAGTAAAATTTGTACTCTCTTTTTTTTTTAATAGTCATGTGGGATCACATATGGAGCACTCACAAGCTAACACTGCATTATATCATTGCAGCTCTTGATACTAATGACCTATGCTGCTTATATAATTGGATTATGTTTGTAGCTAGATGCCAACAATGGACATTATCATTTTACTGGGACCTGCGACTGTTTAGTGAATTTACTGATAAATCAAGAAGGTGGGAAAAATATCATGTATGGTTGAGGGGGAGGGCTAAAGGGGGGTGGGAGGGTAATGATATGCAGCGTTCGGCTCACCACAACCATTTTAGAGATCCAAGCTAATGTGTCTAAAAGGGGACCTCCGGATCTTTCCAGGCACCTGAAGCGCATGCTCACTTTGGAAGATGCATTAGAAGTAATTCAGAGAAGGCTTACCAGACTAATACCTGGAATAGGTGGGTTTTCTTATGAGGAAAGACTGGACAGACTGGGCTTGTGTCCACTGGAGTTTAGAAGAGCAAGATGCAACTTGATTGAACCATATAAGATCCTGA
Organism: Scyliorhinus torazame; assembly: GCF_047496885.1. NCBI lineage: Eukaryota > Metazoa > Chordata > Chondrichthyes > Carcharhiniformes > Scyliorhinidae > Scyliorhinus > Scyliorhinus torazame. Next base: position 139,668,405 of record NC_092722.1, on the reverse strand, counting down.
GGGGTCTTGACAGGGTAAATGTGGAGCGGATGTTTCCTCTTGTGGGAGAATCTAGAACTAGGGGGTCACTGATTTAAGGGGTCGTGCATTTAAAATGGAAGCGAGGCAAAATTCCTTCTGTCAGAGGGTCGTGTGTGTTTGGAATTCTCTTCCTGAAAAGGTGGTGAAAGCAGAGTCTTTGAATATTTTTAAGGTATAGGTGGATAGATTCTTGGTAAACAAGGAGGTGACAGGTTGTTGGGGCTACGCAGATTTGAGGTTACTGTCAGATCAGGCATGATTTTATTGAATGGCAGAGCGAGTTAGAGGGCTGAATGGCCTATTCCTGCTCCTTGTCAGTATGTTCACATGTTCATGGGCAGAATTCTCCACCCCCCGACAGTGGCAGCTATAATTGGGTGGAGATTTGCACCCTTCGCCGATTCCGACACCATGTTCCGGACCCCCGCTGGCGGCGTTAAAATCATAGAATCCCTACAGTGCAGGAGGACATTGGGCCCATTGAGTCTGCACTGACCTTCGAAAAACCACCCTACCTCGGCCCAATCCCCCACCCGATACCCCAAGGGGCAATTTAGCGTGGCCAATCCACCTAACCTGCACACCTTTGGACTGTGGGAGGAAACCAGAGCACCCGCAGGAAACCCATGCAGACACAATGAGCACGAGCAAACTCAATCCCAGACCCCTGATGCTTTGAGGCAGCAGTGCTAACCACTGTGCCACCATGCCGCCCCTTAGTGAGGTTCATGCTCCACAATGGTGGACCTATGTAAACCATTATTTGCATGGATTTGAATTGGTTTTACACCGTATGCTCCACCCCGTCGCAATGCGACAACCCCTCTCAGGCAGTGGACAATTAGTGCAAGTATTTACAAACTGGGCCTGGGCATTATGGCTGCTGTAAAAAAAATCCTCTCAAAACTTATCAAGCTTGCTGGGAGATGGCTGCCTAGTACGTGCACCCAGCATGTCCACCTCGGGATCGGGGTGGGCTGGTTCAGACCACCATTTTAGCAGTTTGTTATTTAAATGCACCCCTTTGGTGCAATTTACAGGCTCCTGGCTGTTCACACTGCTGACTGCTCACTGCATCCTATATATACTCAGAGAGCCTCTGGGCATGTGAGACCTTACCCAGCCCCTCTAGAAACCTTCAGACCGAATCAGTATCATCAATGGATGGGCATGGCCATGCTCAATCACTGGCCCACCAGGTCTTGACAGTCCAGTGCTCTCCTCAGAAGCGCAGTCCCACTGCAGAGGAAGCGGGGGGATCAGCAGAGCGCACATCAACCAAAGGACACCTGCACTGTGGCCTTTGAGAGGGGTAGTGTGCTAGGGAGGGTTCCAGAATAGAGGCCTCACCAACGACACCCACTCACCAGTATCACAAGCTGTCTCCTCCTGGTGGAGCTGGCAGCAATGACTGCCTCTGCCACCTCCTTCCAGGCACTGTTCAGGAGGGTGGGTTTGAGTCGGCGGCCCACCCTGAGGAAGAGGGTGTTCCTCCGCTGCTCAATGGCATCGAGCAGTGGGTCTACTTCAGACTCCCGAAACTGGAGGAGCAGGTTTTGTCTGAGCCATCTTCATGGCTGGAATGAGAGCATGTGCTGAGGGCAGCGCTGATAAGCAGCTCCAGCTTGTCAAGCTCTTTCCAGCCCCAGGGAATTCTCCCCCAGTGGGGATGAGAATTGCTTCCAATTCATGTCCACCGAATGCTGAACCATTTGCATGTCCAGAACCTTGGCAAAAATCAGTGCCAACAGGAACACAAATTACATGTGATTCAGTTCCGGCAGGAACATGCATCTCCAAAAGGAAGAATCCAGACCAGTATGTTCACACTGCCAGTGGTTCTCAACGGCACATCTGGTTGTCATATAGCTTTCATTGTAGCATTCCTGAGCATCATTTCTCTCTTTCTGAGAGGTGTCATCAGCTACATTTCAAGTGGGTATCTCTTGTCTCCAAGAAGCCAGCTGGTAACTTTTTTTCATGGTGCCAAGACCTCTAGGACGGTAGACTGCTGAAGAATGAAACATCATGGTAGCTGCTCAGGAATCACAAGGGCATAAAGATATTTGTGATTACACACCAGCTGCACATTGATAGATGATCTGTGGGACCATAATTGCCACATGAGCAGGAGATGGCACCCTGTACCTGTAGGAAGCCAGACAGAGCCATGACCCAGAGCATCGCTCATTTCGACTGGCATTATCAAGGGAGAAGTTGACAAAATTGCTGGCCCTCATGTTACTGATTTGCGTGCTACTGACAGCGTGATCCTGCAACGGTCTCCAGCACACCCCTGGAATGTTGCACAGGCAGAAATCTTGGGAACAGTGGTGAGTTTGACAGCCACTGGAAAAGCACAGCCTCCAGGACCAGATGGCAGAATGCCTTGTTCTAGCAGGTCCCAAATGTTTGTCACCAAATGACCCAGAGCCTCCTGAAACACTGGTGTACAGACATTGCAAGGCAGCTTATTCTGGGCTTATAGATCCTCCGATAAGCTACAGCTCTCTTCTCATCTCCCCCCACTCCTTTCCTGTGCAGTTACGTGTCTGTGAGCAGCAAACTGACACTCCTGCTGCTGGTTATCTTGGTCCTCATCTGAAGTCCAATCTAAGAGCCTTTAAGTAGCACCCATGCTGATCTTATAGAATGCAGCTCCAAATTGCTTCCCATTCCTCCAAATGTTGAAGAAACCTCAAAATGTTGCTCTTCACATAAGCTCTGACAAAAGCCTCAGCCACCTCAACTCGTTTCCCCTGCTGAAGCCCTTGAGAAGGTGCTAGTGAGCTGCCTTTTTGAACCATTGCAGTCTGTGCGGTGTAGGTACATCCACAGTGCTGGTTGGGAGGGAGGTCTAAGATTTTAACCCAATGACAAATGAAGAAATGTTGATATATTTCCAAGTCAGGATGGTGAGTGATTTGGCACTGAAATTTCAGGTTGCGCATTCGGAATGTGCTGTCAAAGAAGCCTTTGTGATTGCTGCCGTGGGTTCTTGTAGGTTGTACACACTGCTGCCATTGTTCATTGGCGATGGAGGCAGTGAAGTCTGAAGGTGGTAGATGGGCTGTTAATAAAGTGGGCTGCTTTGTCCTGGATGGCGAGTGTCAAGCCTCTTGAGTGTTGTTGGAGCTGCACTCATCTGGGCAAATGGAGAGTATTCCATTACACTACTGACTTGTGCCTTGTAGATAGTGGATAAGCGTTGGGGAGTCATGAGAAGAGTTACAGAATTAACAAGAGTTATAGAAAGCCACAGGATTCCGAGCCTTAGACCTGCTCTTTTAGCAGGTATTAATATGGCTACTCTAGTTCAGTTTCTAGTCAATGGTTGCCCCTAGGATGATGGTGAAGGATTCAGCAATGGTAATGCCATTGAATGTCACAGGGTGATGACGAGATTCTATCGTTGGGGATGGTCATTCCTTGGCACTTGTGTGGCACAAATATAGGTGTCACTTGTCAGCCCAAGTTGGAGTACTGTCCAGTGCGGTAATATAATCAGGGCCTAGTTTTCAGACCGATTAAATTGGACATCTTAAATTAAAGAATTGGGCACTTAAAACCACAGTCCGCTCTAGCAAGAAGACTTCAGAATCCAAATACACAACCAACAGACAAGCTGGCAGAACATGGCTGGGCCTGTCCCATTCAATCACCCATCAAAGATCATCGCACTCTACTGAGACCCAACAGGAGATCATCGTACCCCATTGAAATGCACAGGTCCATTGTCCGTTGCCCAGATCGAGCCAGACTTTCCGACACTCAGAGTATCTACTGTTACCTGAGATGGGAACAGCCCACACCACCAGAGATGGGACACCTGGGGCGAGCTCAGGTGGCCTGTCAAATGGTCATCAATCGGACCATTGGCTGCTGGGACCACCTCCCAAGACCTCATTGGCCGGAAGCCAGAGAAGTTTCTGGAAAGGTGGGGAGAGAGGGGGATAAAGGTAGGCATCTCAGAGACACCAGCAGCAAAGACTTGGTGTGTGAGGTGGCCTTGACCAGACCGGAAGGAAGGAAACAAGCAGCAGCCAGCGAGAATCAAAGAGGAATCAGAGGGACTCAGGGATCGGATCTGCAGCTTACTTAACCACCTTTGCAGGTAGTATAGTCAAATCCTGGGTGTTTCTAATTTATGGATTAACTATATTTAATCAAATGTGTTGCATTATATCGGTGAACTACTTTGTTCTCCTCATCAATAAAGACACCTGGGTAAGCTTTGATTAAGGAGCTGGTTGAAGTATCTGAATTAGACAGATACAACACTAAATCTTGCTGCATATGGTCACAGAGGTATCTGAGAAGTCGCAAATGTTGCTGAACATTGTGCAGTCATCAGCAAATATCACCACTTCTAACCTTATGATGGAGGGAAGGTCATTGTCGAAGCAGTTCACGATGTTGGACCTGGACAGTAGACAATTAGAGACAGTGTGTCCAGCTCGATGATGCAGTTAATGGGAGGAGCCAGGGGTAAAGCAGTCAGGTGTTGAGATTTTCAGGGAATAAAGATAGCAGTTAAGGGTTCTTGTGTCACTGTGTTGATTAGAATTGTTTAAGGGGTAATTGTAAGCTATTTTCTGGTGTGATGTTAAAGATATTTTAATACTGTATTCATAATAAAGTTTATTTTAACATACCATATCTTTACTTCTTCATGAAATCACTCCTGAGCAAGGTATTCTTTCCTCACAGTCTTACAAAATTAAACTAAAATATTGGGGGTAAAATATTGTCCGGTATCCTAGCCGCTGTTGGGAGTCTGGTCTGGGATTGTAATACTTGGGAATGAGATGATAGACATCCAACAACAAAAATATCTGACTTGTGCTCAGTTGGACTCCCCTAAGATGGAGAGTTCCCCCCCCCCACAACCTCAATTCCCATTGACTTCAGTTTTGCTGGGGCTCCTTCGGAAGGATAGTTCTAGAGCACAAGTCTTCAGCACTAATGCCGGAGTGTTGTCAGAGCCCATAGCTTTTCAGTACCAGTGCTTTCAGCCATTTCTTGATATCATGTGGAATGAACCGAATTGGCTGAAAACTGTCATCTGTGAAACGGACGACCTCAAGTAGAGGCCAAGATAGATCATCCACTTGGCTCTTCTGACTTAAGACACTTGTGAATGCTTCTTCCGTGTCTTTTTCTTAATGTGCTGGCATCCCCCATTATTCATGGTTATTATTGTTGCACCTCCTCCTCCAATTAGTTGGTTAATTGTCCACCACCATTCACGACTGGATATGACAGGACTTCAGGGCTTAGATCTGATCTATTCGTCACTAACTGAGCAATTAGCATGCATTAAGCAGCAACCCACCTCCATTAAGGAGATTGTTTGCATGCAGACAAATGGTGAACTGTGGAAATTAACAGGATGGAACCAGCTTCCGAGCACAATGACAATTTCACTTATTTAAACCCATTCCCAAACCCTCGTGTTCCTTCTCATTAAAATCCAGTCTTAGAATCTGTCACTTACTTCATCCACTGGATTGAAGATGACTTAAGACCATATAGGACTCCTTCTATCCTCCTTCATCTAACCCTCTCTACGTACCCTGCTTAGCAGCATAGCAGCAAGCAGATTTTTATTTTAAACACTTGATTTTGGTGTGGAACCAATTTACATATGTGTCAAAGATAATAAGGTCTCAGGAGGCTCCCAACATTCATTACAAGGTGTCCAAAGACTTGAAAATATTTTCAGCTTGCTGAATTTGGATCTGTTCCTACATCAATCGGTCTAGAGAATTACCCATGACAAGAAGGGAAGCGGATGAGACAATTCCCTCTCAAAGTGCTATCACAAAATCCAACATAGCCACCCAGTTCAGAGGCCTGAAAAGGTAGCAAGTCGTGGGCAGAAGCAGCCAGTCAGTTTGGAAGCTAAAGTGTTAACAGTGATTGAAAGCCCATATCATGGCTGGATTCTCCGGTCCCCTAGCCATGTGCTTCTCGGTGGCGCACCGTTCGCTGGCTGTGGGATGCTCTCTTCTCGCCACGTGTCAATGGGATTTCCCATTTTAGCCAGGCTAGCGGGAAAAGAGAATCCCGATGACAGAGAATTCCTGCCCATGGCCAGCACAGAGGCATCCCACATCACAGACAGATCACAAGACCATTGTTGAGGAGGCTGCCAACATATTTAGGGGGAGGACAAGATTCGGCAGGTGACGCTTTTGGTCTGTGAACATTTCTGTCTCCTTGTCGGATTCAGTAAGGCACATTCAAATATGCAAGAGGCCCTTTAGAGTGCAGTTCCATAGCACAATTCATGGACATCCAACAATTTTTTCCTTCCTCAAATGATTCTGATAAATTAACTCAACAATTGAGTTAGTTTAAGCAACACAAATCGGTAATATAATTCTTTTGAACAAATTCCTAGCTTTCCAGCAAGGAGGTTCATATTTATTTGCTGGGGAAATCAAAGGAATCTGCAATGTGTAGCTGTAGTGAGACTTTGCTACTTAAATACCTGTTTAAGCCATTAATTACTTGAATCCAATTGTGTAATTAGAATCACAGTGACAAAAATGCAAATTGCAGCAGAAATATTTTATCACTTTGATATGACTCTTCTGACACACTCACAGTCACTTCCTTGCCACAGGAAAGCAGAGCCTCTACTCCAGGCTTCCTTTTGATGTGGTAACCAAGACTAACGGTTCTAGTTGGCAAATCCTGTGACCAAAACAATATCACAATATGCTGCAGAATCTATGTACTTCATCACAATCAAGGTTATGTCCACAATCTGCCTTCAGTAATATGCTCAGTTGTACCATGGACGGTCTAGAATTTCCACTAAATACTTCTCATATTTTAGGGAAGCGGCATCACATTTTCATGACTGTAACTATGCCATCAAAATTAATACAAGCATGTTTAAAGTATAATACTTAAGACCTACACAGCACAATAATTACCTATTATGTACTGGAGTTGCTTTCAACTATACCAAAGCTAAATCATCAAGGAATGATAATGCAATCTCAATCATATTTGATTAATGTCTTTAGGAATTAACCTAGAAAATAATTAGCGAATATGTGAAATGCAGGACAAAGAGTTTTGTGAAATGAGTTGTGTGCCAGTTTGGCCTGTGTCAAGACAATAAGTCAATCAATGTTTGAATATAAACTATCTCCCATGGGTCTTCACAGAGTATCCTCTTTAATTTTGATAATGTTATATGCTCTTCAAAGTGAGAACTTCAGTCCTGGAAGTGGATCATTTCCAATTCTGGTACCAAAAATTGACTCTGGTGAATTTTCCTTCCCTCCTTGTCTATCTGTAGTTTATGATGCAGCTGGTCACACCACCTGGTACCAAAGTTTCTTCTCTGTTGTCCAGCCTATAGGAACTCCCCTTGATGTGTTGTGCACTTACCAACCCAAATCTAACCATAGCATCTCCAGGAATGGCTCATCTCCCTCTCCCGAGTACTCACCCACATCGTTCCCCAAAAGTCAATCCCCTTCCTCAGCAACATGCTAGCCTTTGGCAATGTTATCTGAAGATATGTATTAGCCTCCACATGTATGCTCATGACACTTCTCAGATTGCTCCACTACCTCTTGTGCTGTCAGACTGCTTGACAAACATCCAATCTTGGAAAAAGCTTTATTTCTCTAATTAAAATGTCAGAAGACCAAAGCTATTTATTGGGCGCGATTCTCAGACCCCCCCACCTTTCCTCATGTTCGGTCAGTGGCCTCTCATCAGCTGGGCCTCCTCCAGTCCTCACATGCTCCCTGGTGTTGTGTGCGCTCTTCTCCTGTGGGAGGGGGGGGGTGGCAGGGGTAAAAGGCAACAGCGTTAGACAGGTATATGAATGCACGCCATCGGTTGCGCGTGTATTGCAGAGGTTAAGGTTAGGGCTGGATTCACTTGGGATATGGGGGATATGGGGAGGGGGATATGGGGGAGGGGGATATGGGGAAATGGGGGAGGGGGGATATGGGGGAGGGGGACATGAGATGGGGGATATGGGGGGGATATTGGGGAGGGGGATATGGGGGAGAGGGGATATGGGGGAGAGGGGTATGGGGGATATGGGGAGGGGGGTATGGGGGAGGGTGGGATATGGGGATGGGGGATATTGGGGATATGGGGAGGGGGGATATGGGGAGGGGGATATGGGAAGGGGGTATGTGGGGGAGGGGGTATGTGGGGGAGGGGGTATGTGGGGGAGGGGTATGTGGGGGAGGGGGTATGTGGGGGAGGGGGTATGTGGGGGAGGGGGTATGTGGGGGAGGGGTATGTGGGGAGGGGTATGTGGGGGAGGGGGTATGTGGGGGAGGGGGTATGTGGGGGAGGGGGTATGTGGGGGAGGGGGTATGTGGGGGAGGGGGGTATGTGGGGGAGGGGGGTATGTGGGGGAGGGGGGATGTGGGGGAGGGGGTATGTGGGGGAGGGGGTATGTGGGGGAGGGGGTATGTGGGGGAGGGGGTATGTGGGGGAGGGGGGTATGTGGGGGAGGGGGGATGTGGGGAGGGGGGATGTGGGGAGGGGGGATGTGGGGGAGGGGGGATGTGGGGGAGGGGGGATGTGGGGAGGGGGGATGTGGGGGAGGGGGGATGTGGGGGAGGGGGGATGTGGGGGAGGGGGGATGTGGGGGAGGGGGGATGTGGGGGAGGGGGGGTGTGGGGGAGGGGGGGTGTGGGGGAGGGGGGGTGTGGGGAGGGGGGGTGTGGGGGAGGGGGGTGTGGGGGAGGGGGGGATGTGGGGGAGGGGGGATGTGGGGGGAGGGGGATGTGGGGGAGGGGGGATGTGGGGGAGGGGGGATGTGGGGGAGGGGGGATGTGGGGGAGGGGGGATGTGGGGGAGGGGGGATGTGGGGGAGGGGGGATGTGGGGGAGGGGGGATGTGGGGGAGGGGGGATGTGGGGAGGGGGGATGTGGGGGAGGGGGGATGTGGGGAGGGGGGATGTGGGGAGGGGGGATGTGGGGAGGGGGGATGTGGGGGAGGGGGGATGTGGGGAGGGGGGATGTGGGGGAGGGGGGATGTGGGGGAGGGGGGATGTGGGGGAGGGGGGATGTGGGGGAGGGGGGATGTGGGGGAGGGGGGATGTGGGGGAGGGGGGATGTGGGGGAGGGGGATGTGGGGGAGGGGGGATGTGGGGGAGGGGGGATGTGGGGGAGGGGGGATGTGGGGGAGGGGGATGTGGGAGGGGGATGTGGGGAGGGGGGATGTGGGGGAGGGGGATGTGGGGGAGGGGGGGATGTTGGGGGAGGGGGATGTGGGGAGGGGGGGATGTGGGGGAGGGGGGGATGTGGGGGAGGGGGGGATGTGGGGGAGGGGGGGATGTGGGGGAGGGGGGGATGTGGGGGAGGGGGGGATGTGGGGGAGGGGGGGATGTGGGGGAGGGGGGGATGTGGGGGAGGGGGGATGTGGGGGAGGGGGGATGTGGGGGAGGGGGGATGTGGGGGAGGGGGGGATGTGGGGGAGGGGGGGATGTGGGGGAGGGGGGGATGTGGGGGAGGGGGGGATGTGGGGGAGGGGGGATGTGGGGAGGGGGGATGTGGGGGAGGGGGGATTATGGGGGTGTGGGATATGAGGGATGTGGGAGAGGGGGGGCTCTGGAGAGCGGGGCTAGGCTGGGGAGCAGGGGGTAGGGAGTGGGGGAGGGGGCATGTGGGGAGGGGAGGAATGGGGGAGGGGGGCTATGGGGGCGGGGGATATGGGGGATGGGGGGGATCATGGGGGAGGGGATATGGGGAGGGGGGATATGGGGGAGGGGGATATGGGGGAGGGGGATATGGGGATATGGGGAGGGGGATATGGGGGACATGGGGGATATGGGGATATGGATATCGGGCAGGGAGGGGGGGGGCTCACCCTGGCTGCCCTGACGAGGTCATTCACCTTCTTGTGGCATTGGGTGCCTGTCCGTGGTGTCAGAGCCACAGCGATGACGGCCTCTGCCACGTCCCTCCACAGACATGGCGTTGGGCGACTCTGCGGCCGTGTCCGGGATACAGGGCCTCCCTCTTCTGCTCCACTGCGTCCAGGAGCGCCTCGATGTCGCGGGACTGGAACCTCGGGGCTCAGCGGCGGGCGGCCATCCGGTCGTGTCTTCTGGTCGGGTGGGGGGAGCAGTGCGTCTTTTGAGCCGTCAGGCCGTGCGGCGTGAATGATGCCGCACGGCGTGAACCACGTGAGCCAGCGCGAATAGCTAGCCCATTCCGAGCCGGAGAATTAGCGGCGTTTGGGGCGGCGCGATGCAGGTGTGATTCGCGCCGTTTTTGGCGCCGGTCGGCGGACATCGCGCCGATATCGGAGAATCCCGCCCATTGTCTCCAATCTCCATCACAAACTCCATACACATGCTACAGAATCCAGCCTGTTCACTAGCCAGTGTGTCAACTTAATCAGACTGCTCACAACTGTGCCCTACTTCAACCTTCTTGATTGAAGAGAACTGAGTGGCTTGCTAGGCCAGATATTTTATGGAGTTTGAACCTGGATCCCCAGATTATGACCCTGGGTCTCTGGATTACCATACCACTAGGCCAACACCTCCCCATATTGTGGTTAGATGTAAGGCCATGTCCTTAGAGCATTAGCTTAGACCTCTGGAATACTAGTGCAGCAACATTACCACTGCACTACCATCTCTCCTGTAAAGTATAGTGGATTGTTACATGATGGAAAAATATCACTGAAAACCAGCCTTGCTCTATAGTGCAGAAAGAGCGAGGAACAATGACTGAATACTATTGAGTTACAGATGCTGAGATAGATATGTGGAATGATGAGAAAGTTCAAGATCAGGGTTCAGTATATCAAAGAATCAGTGGAAGATTATGGAAGCATCAAAGAAAGTCGCCGTGAAGAGACTGGAATGATATGGTCATCTGTCTTGGGATGGAGACAGAACTGTCAGGAAGAAGAAGTCTTAAGATTAGAAATAAGGATAGAGTGCAAGAGACTTAAGTGCAGCAGGATTAGAAGAGGAATGGGTGACTGACATTCGGAGATGGAGAAGGGTGATAACCAGCTACATTGGCTACCCCAAGTAAAGTGGGAGAAGCTGAAAGAAGTACCTGCTGGAAACTGGGTTGAGATTTCAGAGTTTTAATTCACAGGGTGCCCTTATAATTACAGACAGGTGACAATATATTTACCTCATCATACCAAAGAGCTATTAGAAACATACCTATGCAGAATAATTTTCAGTTTAAAAAAATTGAGAGTAGAAGTTAGCAAGAAGACCTCGATCAGTTTCCATGCTGGATGATTTTTTACATTCAGATTGATGCTCTCATTGTTTCAAAGAGCAATCAAAGGTAAAATATTATAATATAAACCAATATAAAACTTCAGGCAGAATGCTGATCAAGATATGCTTCTTGTAAAATTAGGCTGCATAGTCACAGAAATATCAAGTCAAACTTTGCCAAATGCCCTCAAACTACTCTCTGTTCCAAAGTCAGCAAGTCATCTGTTCAGCCTGGATACGGACCAAGAATGAAAATGAGCAAATATGGGAACCAGCCATAAAGCAACTCTGGCCATTGGGTGCGAACAGCATACAACGACATATTCAAAATGAAAAGGAATACAAAGATGCCACAGGTATTTTAAAGATGAATTCAACAAATTAAACATTAAATAAAGAAGACACAATCTCTACAGAGGCAATGGAGAGGAAAGAATATTTTCTGCTCTTGGCACCCAGCATAGCGCCAAGCATTTTCAGATCAAGTCCAACTCGAGTGAATCCAATCCTTCTACACTGTTCCACCAAGTCAAGCTCAGAAACCCTAAAAATAGTCGTGTGATGCTTCTATTCACCATTGGATTTAACCTCAATGACCGAGTAAAACGGTCAGCTTGGTGTCGCTGAATTGGGTCCGTTTTGTGTTATCAACTCGCGTCAGTGGACAACCACATTGAAACTACTCAAGATGATTTGTTGTGACCTAAATGCAATAAGAAAGAAAACATTCATTCAATCCATCATCTGGGTTGACTGCAAGCCCACTCAGATGAAAGAACAGTCCTTTAAACCCACCTAGTTCTTTAAATTGTTACATAGGGCGCAATCTAACCAAAAAGAGTCCATTCTGGGCAGGAGGAGAGGGGCCATTCCCAGCACTTGTAGCATCAGGAACGACCACACTATCTAACAGCATTCTGGGGGGTTTCCAGGCCTGAACAGGGAACGCCTCGCTGAGGCCACACTCAACTGCATTTCCTTCACTGAAGAGCACCCACGCACTCATCTCTCACACACACCAACTCACTCATCTCTCTCTCACACACACAGACAGCCCCACTCATCTCTCACACACACCCACCCACTCACTCATCTCTCACACACACCCACTCACTCATCTCTCACACACACCCCCACTCACTCATCTCTCTCACACACACACAGCCCCACTCACTCATCTCTCTCACACACACACACCCTCACTCACTCATCTCTCTCACACACACACACCCTCACTCACTCATCTCTCTCACACACACACACACTCACTCATCTCTCACACACACACACACACACTCACTCATCTCTCACACACACACACCCACTCACTCATCTCTCTCACACACACACCCACTCACTCATCTTTCACACACCCACTCACTCACTCATCTCTCACACACCCACTCACTCACTCATCTCTCACACACCCACTCACTCACTCATCTCTCACACACACCCCCACTCACTCATCTCCCACACACACCCCCACTCACTCATCTCTCCCACACACACAGCCCCACTCACATCTCTCACACACACACGCCACTCACTCATCTCTCTCTCACACACACCCACTCATCTCTCTCACACACAGCCCCACTCACTCACTCATCCCTCTTACACCCCCCCACTCACTCATCTCTCTCACACACACACCCTCTCGCTCATCTCACGCACACACCCTCTCACTCATCTCTCTCTCACACACATACCCACTCACCCATCTCTCTCTCACACACTCACACACACTCACTCATCTCTCTCGCACACACCCACACTCACTCATCTCTCTCGCACACACCCCCACTCACTCATCTCTCTCACACACACACAGCCCCACTCACTCATCTCTCTCACACACACGCCACTCACTCATCTCTCTCAGACACACACACACTCACTCATCTCTCTCTCATACACATCCCCACTCACTCATCTCTCTCACACACACACACACCCACTCACTCATCTCTCTCACACACACCCACTCACTCATCTCTCACACACACGCACTCATCTCTCACAGACCCACCCCCACACACTCATCTCTCACAGACCCCCACCCACACACTCATCTCTCTCACACACAGGCACACCCACTCACTCACCTCTCCCTCTCTCTCACACACACGCACACCCTGCAGCGCACAAAGACTCCGTGAGACGAATAGAGTGAAGTCGATGAGGCTTTATTAAGCGTGTCTGTTCCCCCGCAGCGCGATAGTAAACTGGCCTGCGGGGGAAGACTCCGGCTTCTTATACTCCGCCTTCAGGGCGGAGCTAGAGGTCAACGGCCAACCAGGACCCGGGATCTGTCAGCCAATGACATTAGGGCTTCCAGTCCCAATGACCCCCAATACATACTACCACACACCCACTCACTCATCTTTCTCTCACACACACACACACTCACCTCTCACATACACACCCAACCACGCACTCATCTCTCTCACAGACACACCTCCACGCACTCATCTCTCACCTCTCTCACACGCACACCCACTCACTCATCTCTCTCACACGCAGCCCGCACTCACTCATCCTTCTCACACACACCCACTCACTCATCTCTCACACACACACAAACTCACTCATCTCTCACACACACACTCACTCATCTATCTCTCACACACACCCACTCGTTCATCTCTCTCACACACCCCCACTCACTCATCTCTCTCTCACACACCCCCAATCACTCATCTCTCACACATTCCCCCACTCACTCATCTCTCTCACACACACACTCACTCATCTCTCACACACCCACCCATGCACTCATCTCTCTCACAGACTGTGGTAGTCACCACTAGCTGTATTATATGTATTACGGTAAGACACATATACTAGAGGTACATGGGTAAATCCCTGCCTGATGGCTCCGCCCAGTAGGCGGCGTCTCGCATCAGGAACGACCACGCTATCTAACAGCATTCTGGGGGGTTTCCAGGCCTTGGCGGGGAACGCCTCGCTGAGGCCGCACTCAACTGCATTTCCTTCACTGAAGAGCTCCCACGCACTCATCTCTCACACACACCAACTCACTCATCTCTCTCACACACACACACACAGCCCCACTCATCTCTCACACACACCCACTCACTCATCTCTCACACACCCACTCACTCATCTCTCACACACACAGCCCCACTCACTCATCTCTCACACACACCCCCACTCACTCATCTCTCACACACACACCCACTCACTCATCTCTCACACACACACCCACTCACTCATCTTTCACACACACACACTCACTCATCTCTCACACAGCCCCACTCACTCATCTCTCACACACACACGCCCACTCACTCATCTCTCACACACACGCACTCATTTCTCACAGACCCACCACCACACACTCATCTCTCACACACATACACATCCACTCACTCATCTCTCTCTCACACAGTCCCACTTACTCACTCATCTCTCTTACACACACCCCCACTCACTCATCTCTCTCTCACAGACCCTCACTCACTCATCTCTCATACACACCCACTCACTCATCTCTCTCACACAGCCCCACTCAGTCATCTCTCTCTCACACACACACACTCATCTCTCTCTCACACAGCCCCACTCACTCATCTCTCACACAGCCCCACTCACTCATCTCTCACACACACACCGCCACTCACTCATCTCTCTCACACACACCCCACTCATCTCTCTCACACAGCCCCACTCACTCATCTCTCTCACACACACCCCCACTCACTCATCCTACTCACACACCCGCCGCACTCACTCATCTCTCTCACACAGCCCCACTCACTCATCTCTCTCTCTCTCACACACACCCACTCATCTCTCTCTCTCACAGCCCCACTCACTCATCTCTCTCACACCCGCCCCACTCACTCACCTCTCTCACACACACCCCACTCACTCATCTCTCTCTCACACACACATCCACTCACTCATCTCTCTCTCACACAGCCCCACTCACTCATCTCTCACACACCCGCCCCACTCACTCACCTCTCTCACACACACACACTCACTCATCTCTCACACCCCCCCACTCACTCATCTCTCTCACACACACACACACACTCACTCATCTCTCTCACACACACCCACTCACTCACCTCTCTCACACACACACACTCACTCATCTCTCACACCCCCCACTCACTCATCTCTCTCACACACACACACACTCACTTATCTCTCTCACACACACACACACACTCACTCATCTCTCTCACACACCCCCAATCACTCATCTCTCTCACACACACCCACTCACTCGTCTCTCTCTCACACACATACCCACTCACTCATCTCTCTCTCACACACACCCCACTCACTCATCTCTCTCTCTCTCACACACACACACTCATCTCTCTCTCTCACAGCCCCACTCACTCATCTCTCTCTCACACACACCCCCACTCACTCATCTCTCTCTCTCTCACACACACACACTCATCTCTCTCTCTCACAGCCCCACTCACTCATCTCTCCCACACACCCCCACTCACTCATCTCTCTCTCACACACACATCCACTCACTCATCTCTCTCTCACACAGCCCCACTCACTCATCTCTCACACACCCGCCCCACTCACTCATCTCTCTCACACACACCCCACTCACTCATCTCTCTCTCTCTCACACACACCCAGTCATCTCTCTCTCTCACAGCCCCACTCACTCACTCATCTCTCTTACACACACCCCCACTCACTCATCTCTCACACACACAGCCCCACTCACTCATCTCTCTCACACAGCCCCACTCACTCATCTCTCTCTCTCACATACACCCCACTCACTCATCTCTCACACACACCCCCACTCACTCATCTCTCACACACCCCCACTCACTCATCTCTCTCACACAGCCCCACTCACTCATCTCTCTCTCTCACACACACCCACTCATCTCTCTCTCACACAGCCCCACTCACTCATCTCTCTCACACACGCCCACTCACTCATCTCTCTCACACACCCCCACTCACTCATCTCTCTCAATACACAACCCCACTCACTCATCTCTCTCACACACACACGCCCACTCACTCATCTCTCTCACACACCCCCACTCACTCATCTCTCACACACACAGCCCCACTCACTCATCTCTCACATACACCCCCACTCACTCATCTCTCACACCCCACTCACTCATCTCTCTCTCACACACACCCCCACAAACTCATCTCTCTCAATACACAACCCCACTCACTCATCTCTCTCACACACACACGCCCACTCACTCATCTCTCTCACACACACACACCCACTCACTCATCTCTCTCACACACACACACCCACTCACTCATCTCTCTCACACACACCCCACTCACTCATCTCTCTCACACACCCCACTCTCATCTCTCTCACACACACACACTCATCTCTCTCTCACACACCCCACTCACTCATCTCTCTCACACACCCCACTCACTCATCTCTCTCACACACACACACCCACTCGCTCATCTCTCACACACACACGGCCACTCACTCATCTCTCTCACCCACACCCACTCATCTCTCTCACACACACAGCCCCACTCACTCATCTCTCTCACCCCCACCCCCACTCACTCATCTCTCATACACACCCACTCACTCATCTCTCTCCCACAGCCCCACTCACTCATCTCTCTCACACACTCACTCATCTCTCTCACACACACTCACTCACTCATCTCTCACACACACCCCCACTGACTCATCTCTCTCACATACACAACCCCACTCACTCATCTCTCACAGACACCCCCACTCACTCATCTCTCTCACACACACACTCACTCATCTCTCACACACACCCCCACTCACTCATCTCTCTCACACACACAGCCCCACTCACTCATCTCTCACATACACCCCCACTCACTCATCTCTCTCACAAACACACACTCACTCATCTCTCACACACACCCCCACTGACTCATCTCTCTCACATACACAACCCCACTGACTCATCTCTCACATACACTCCCACTCACTCATCTCTCATACACACCCACTCAGTCATCTCTCATACACACACTCACTCATCTCTCACACCCACTCACTCATCTCTCACACACACCCACTCACTCATCTCTCTCACACACACCCCACTCACTCATCTCTCTCATACACCCCACACACACATCTCTCTCACACACACCCCACTCACTCATCTCTCTCACACACCCCACTCACTCATCTCTCTCACACACACACCCACTCACTCATCTCTCTCACACCCACTGACTAATCTCTCTCACACACACCCACTCACTCATCTCTCTCACACACCCCCACTCATTCATCTCTCACACACACACACACTCACTCATCTCTCTCACACACACCCACTCACTCATCTCTCTCACACACCCCCACTCACTCATCTCTCTCACACACCCCACTCACTCATCTCTCTCTCACACACACCCCACTCACTCATCTCTCTCACACACCCCACTCACTCATCTCTCTCTTACACACCCCACTCACTCATCTCTCTCACACACACCACTCACTCATCTCTCTCTCACACACCCCCACTCACTCATCTCTCACACACCCCCACTCACTCATCTCTCTCACACACCCCACTCACTCATCTCTCTCTCTCACACACCCCACTCACTCATCTCTCTCACACACACACTCATTTCTCACAGTCCCACCACCAGACATACACACTCACTCATCTCTCTCACACACACCCCACTCACTCATCTCTCTCACACACCCCACTCACTCATCTCTGTCACACTCCCCACTCACTCATCTCTCTCACACATCCCATTCACTCATCTCTCTCACACACACACACACACTCACTCATCTCTCACACACACCCCACTCACTCATCTCTCTCACATACACTCCCACTCACTCATCTCTCTCACACACACACTCACTCATCTCTCTCACACACACACACTCACTCATCTCTCTCACACACACAGCCCCACTCACTCATCTCTCTCACACACACACTCACTCATCTCTCTCACACACTCACTCATCTCTCTCACACACCCCACTCGCTCACCTCTCTCACACACCCCCACGCACTCGCCTCTCTCACACACAGCCACGCACTCGCCTCTCTCACACACCCCCACGCACTCGTCTCTCTCACGCACCCCCCCACTCACTCATCTCTCTCACACACACCCCCACTCACTCATCTCTCTCACACACACTCACTCACCTCTCTCACACACACCCACTCACTCATCTCTCTCACACACACACACACTCACTCATCTCTCTCACACACACCCACTCACTCATCTCTCTTACACACCCTACTCACTCATCTCTCTCACACACACACTCATTTCTCACAGACCCACCACCACACATTCATCTCTCTCACCCACACCCACTCATCTCTCTCTCACATACACTCCCACTCACTCATCTCTCTCACACACACAGCCCCACTCACTCATCTCTCTCACACACACACTCACTCATCTCTCTCACACACACCCACTCACTCATCTCTCTCACACACACAGCCCCACTCACTCATCTCTCTCACACACACCCACTCACTCATCTCTCTCTCACACACACCCCCACAAACTCATCTCTCTCAATACACAACCCCACTCACTCATCTCTCTCACACACACACGCCCACTCACTCATCTCTCTCACACACACACACCCACTCACTCATCTCTCTCACACACACCCCACTCACTCATCTCTCTCACACACCCCACTCACTCATCTCTCTCACACACACACTCATCTCTCTCTCACACACCCCACTCACTCATCTCTCTCACACACCCCACTCACTCATCTCTCTCACACACACACACCCACTCGCTCATCTCTCTCACATACACCCACTCACTCATCTCTCACACACTCATTTCTCACAGACCCACCACCACACACTCATCTGACACACACACACACGCTACTCACTCATCTCTCTCACACACACACAGCCACTCACTCATCTCTCTCACCCACACCCCCACTCACTCATCTCTCATACACACCCACTCACTCATCTCTCTCCCACAGCCCCACTCACTCATCTCTCTCACACACACTCACTCATCTCTCTCACACACACTCACTCACTCATCTCTCACACACACCCCACTGACTCATCTCTCTCACATACACAACCCCACTCACTCATCTCTCACAGACACCCCCACTCACTCATCTCTCTCACACACACACTCACTCATCTCTCACACACACCCCCACTCACTCATCTCTCTCACACACACAGCCCCACTCACTCATCTCTCACATACACCCCCACTCACTCATCTCTCTCACACACACACACTCACTCATCTCTCACACACACCCCCACTGACTCATCTCTCTCACATACACAACCCCACTGACTCATCTCTCACATACACTCCCACTCACTCATCTCTCATACACACCCACTCAGTCATCTCTCATACACACACTCACTCATCTCTCACACCCACTCACTCATCTCTCTCACACACACCCACTCACTCATCTCTCTCACACACACCCCACTCACTCATCTCTCTCACACACCCCACTCACTCATCTCTCTCACACACACCCCACTCACTCATCTCTCTCACACACCCCACTCACTCATCTCTCTCACACACACACACCCACTCACTCATCTCTCTCACACCCACTGACTAATCTCTCTCACACACCCACTCACTCATCTCTCTCACACACCCCCACTCATTCATCTCTCACACACACACCCACTCACTCATCTCTCTCACACACACCCACTCACTCATCTCTCTCACACACCCCCACTCACTCATCTCTCTCACACACCCCACTCACTCATCTCTCTCTCACACACACCCCACTCACTCATCTCTCTCACACACCCCCACTCACTCATCTCTCTCACACACACCCACTCACTCATCTCTCTCACACACCCCCACTCACTCATCTCTCTCACACACACACACACACTCACTCATCTCTCTCACACACACCCACTCACTCATCTCTCTCACACACCCCCAATCACTCATCTCTCTCACACACACCCATTCACTCATCTCTCTCACACACCCCCACTCACTCATCTCTCTCACACCCCACTCACTCATCTCTCTCTCACACACACCCCACTCACTCATCTCTCTCACACACCCCACTCACTCATCTCTCTCTCACACACCCCCACTCACTCATCTCTCTCACACACCCCACTCTCTCATCTCTCTCTCACACACCCCCACTCACTCATCTCTCACACACACCCCCACTCACTCATCTCTCTCACACACCCCACTCACTCATCTCTCTCACACACACCCCACTCACTCATCTCTCTCACACACCCCACTCACTCATCTCTCTCTCACACACCCCCACTCACTCATCTCTCACATACACCCCCACTCACTCATCTCTCACACACACCCCACTCACTCATCTCTCTCTCACACACACCCCACTCACTCATCTCTCTCACACACCCCACTCACTCATCTTTCTCTCACACCCCCCCACTCACTCATCTCTCACACACCCCCACTCACTCATCTCTCTCTCACACACACCCCACTCACTCATCTCTCTCACACACCCCACTCACTCATCTCTCTCTTACACACCCCACTCACTCATCTCTCACACACACCACTCACTCATCTCTCTCTCACACACCCCCACTCACTCATCTCTCACACACCCCCACTCACTCATCTCTCTCACACATCCCACTCACTCATCTCTCTCTCTCACACACCCCACTCACTCATCTCTCTCACACACACACTCATTTCTCACAGTCCCACCACCAGACACACACACTCACTCATCTCTCTCACACACACCCCACTCACTCATCTCTCTCACCCCCACCCCCACTCACTCATCTCTCATACACACCCACTCACTCATCTCTCTCCCACAGCCCCACTCACTCATCTCTCTCACACACACTCACTCATCTCTCTCACACACACTCACTCACTCATCTCTCACACACACCCCCACTGACTCATCTCTCTCACATACACAACCCCACTCACTCATCTCTCACAGATACCCCCACTCACTCATCTCTCTCACACACACACTCACTCATCTCTCACACACACACCCACTCACTCATCTCTCTCACACACACAGCCCCACTCACTCATCTCTCACATACACCCCCACTCACTCATCTCTCTCACACACACACACTCACTCATCTCTCACACACACCCCCACTGACTCATCTCTCTCACATACACAACCCCACTGACTCATCTCTCACATACACTCCCACTCACTCATCTCTCATACACACCCACTCAGTCATCTCTCATACACACACTCACTCATCTCTCACACCCACTCACTCATCTCTCTCACACACACCCACTCACTCATCTCTCTCACACACACCCCACTCACTCATCTCTCTCACACACCCCACTCACTCATCTCTCTCACACACACCCCACTCACTCATCTCTCTCACACACCCCACTCACTCATCTCTCTCACACACACACACCCACTCACTCATCTCTCTCACACCCACTGACTAATCTCTCTCACACACACCCACTCACTCATCTCTCTCACACACCCCCACTCATTCATCTCTCACACACACACCCACTCACTCATCTCTCTCACACACACCCACTCACTCATCTCTCTCACACACCCCCACTCACTCATCTCTCTCACACACCCCACTCACTCATCTCTCTCTCACACACACCCCACTCACTCATCTCGCTCACACACCCCCACTCACTCATCTCTCTCACACACACCCACTCACTCATCTCTCTCACACACCCCCACTCACTCATCTCTCTCACACACACACACACACTCACTCATCTCTCTCACACACACCCACTCACTCATCTCTCTCACACACCCCCAATCACTCATCTCTCTCACACACACCCATTCACTCATCTCTCTCACACACACACACTCACTCATCTCTCTCACACCCCACTCACTCATCTCTCTCTCACACACACCCCACTCACTCATCTCTCTCACACACCCCACTCACTCATCTCTCTCTCACACACCCCCACTCACTCATCTCTCTCACACACCCCACTCTCTCATCTCTCTCTCACACACCCCCACTCACTCATCTCTCACACACACCCCCACTCACTCATCTCTCTCACACACCCCACTCACTCATCTCTCTCACACACCCCCCACTCACTCATCTCTCTCACACACCCCACTCACTCATCTCTCTCTCACACACCCCCACTCACTCATCTCTCACACACACCCCCACTCACTCATCTCTCACACACACCCCACTCACTCATCTCTCTCTCACACACACCCCACTCACTCATCTCTCTCACACACCCCACTCACTCATCTTTCTCTCACACCCCCCCACTCGCTCATCTCTCACACACCCCCACTCACTCATCTCTCTCTCACACACACCCCACTCACTCATCTCTCTCACACACCCCACTCACTCATCTCTCTCTTACACACCCCACTCACTCATCTCTCACACACACCACTCACTCATCTCTCTCTCACACACCCCCACTCACTCATCTCTCACACACCCCACTCACTCATCTCTCTCACACACCCCACTCACTCATCTCTCTCTCTCACACACCCCACTCACTCATCTCTCTCACACACACACTCATTTCTCACAGTCCCACCACCAGACACACACACTCACTCATCTCTCTCACACACACCCCACTCACTCATCTCTCTCACACACCCCACTCACTCATCTCTGTCACACACCCCACTCACTCATCTCTCTCACACACCCCATTCACTCATCTCTCTCACACACACACACACACTCACTCATCTCTCACACACACCCCACTCACTCATCTCTCTCACACACACACACACTCACTCATCTCTCTTACACACCCTACTCACTCATCTCTCTCACACACACACTCATTTCTCACAGACCCACCACCACACATTCATCTCTCTCACCCACACCCACTCATCTCTCTCTCACATACACTCCCACTCACTCATCTCTCTCACACACACACTCACTCATCTCTCTCACACACACCCACTCACTCATCTCTCTCACACACACAGCCCCACTCACTCATCTCTCTCACACACACACTCACTCATCTCTCTCACACACTCACTCATCTCTCTCACACACCCCACTCGCTCACCTCTCTCACACACCCCCACGCACTCGCCTCTCTCACACACAGCCACGCACTCGCCTCTCTCAAACACCCCCACGCACTCGTCTCTCTCACACACCCCCCCACTCACTCATCTCTCTCACACACACAGCCCCACTCACTCATCTCTCTCACACACACACTCACTCACCTCTCTCACACACACCCACTCACTCATCTCTCTCACACACACAGCCCCACTCACTCATCTCTCTCACACACACACTCACTCATCTCTCTCACACACTCACTCATCTCTCTCACACACCCCACTCGCTCACCTCTCTCACACACCCCCACGCACTCGCCTCTCTCACACACAGCCACGCACTCGTCTCTCTCACACACCCCCCCACTCACTCATCTCTCTCACACACACACTCACTCATCTCTCTCACACACACCCCACTCACTCATCTCTCTCACACACACCCCACTCACTCATCTCTCTCACACACACACACTCACTCATCTCTCTCACACACACACTCACTCATCTCTCTCTCACACACCCCCACGCACTCGTCTCTCTCACACACACCCCCACTCACTCATCTCTCTCTCACACACCCCCACGCACTCGTCTCTCTCACACACACCCCCACTCACTCATCTCTCTCTCACACACCCCCACGCACTCGTCTCTCTCACACACACCCCCACTCACTCATCTCTCTCTCACACACCCACGCACTCATCTCTCTCACACACACCCACCCAGGCACTCATCTCTCTCACAGACTGTGGTAGTCACCACTAGCTGTATTATATGTAGTACGGTAAGACACATATACTCGAGGTACAAGGGTAAATCCCTGCCTGCTGTCTCCGCCCAGTAGGCGGTGTATAAATGTGTGTGCTCGCTGGTGCTGCAGCCATTCTGGTGGCAGCTACAGGAGGCACAACATCTTTGCTCAACAAAGCCTTCATTATTCCACTACTCTCGTCTTTGTGGTAATTGATAGTGCATCAGTGACACACTGCCACGCACTCATCTCACACACGCACACTCATCTCACACACACACACACATACTCATCTCTCACACACATCCGTCTACGCATGCACTCATCTCTCACACACACCCCCATGCATGTGCTCATCTGTCACACATACACAGCCCCACGCACCCATCTCTCACACACGCACTCTCTCACGCACACACGCGCACATCTTTCTCTTGCGCACTCTTCTCTCACATACACACTCATTCATCTCTTGCATGCACTCTTCTTTCACACGCTCGCACGCACTCTTCTCTCGCACGCACACACACTCTCTCTCACACCACACATTCTCTCTCGCACACACACACACTCTCGGATGCACGCACTCTTTTCTCACACGCACGCTCTTTTCTCACACGCACTTCTCTCACACACACACACTTCTCTCTCACACGCACACACTCACACTTCTCTCTCACATGCACACACACTCACACTTCTCTCTCACATGCACACACACTCACACTTCTCTCTCACACGCACACACACTCTTCTCTCACATTCACACCCATGCACTCTATCACACACACATACATACACTCACACACATCTCTCCCCCACGCATTCATCTCTCACGCACACCCGCACACTCATCACACACACACACACACACGTTCACCTCTCTCTGAGGCCCGGCCCATCCCCCATTCCTCCAAGGTCTGGCTCCTCTACCTACTCCTGGAGTAGGGGAACTGTTTCCAGCTCATCCAATCAGAGTCAGGGTTCTGGAGATGACATCCTCTGATTGGACAAGGAGCTTATAATCTTTTTCAGTAGTACAGATCAGCCTGGCCTGCTGCGGAACACGTGGATGGTTCTGTGGAACCCAGGTTGGGAACTACTTCAATGTAAACAGAAAATTATTCCCATGTCCATGCATTTCCAATGGATAATGCTGTATCTTATCCAAAATTGGCTTCTGGGTAATGTACTTGCACTTATTACCCTGCCAATTAGAGATTATGTCTGCATTTGATGATCTAGTGTGGATTTTTTCCTCACAAACTATTCAATCCTGGAGGATTTGATGCCCTCAAGCTGAGAAGAAGAATTCAATGTAGCCTTAGAACATAGAACATAGAACAATACAGCGCAGTACAGGCCCTTCGGCCCACGATGTTGCACCGAAACAAAAGCCATCTAACCTACACTATACCATTATCATCCATATGTTTATCCAATAAACTTTTAAATGCCCTCAATGTTGGCGAGTTCACCACTGTAGCAGGTAGGGCATTCCACGGCCTCACTACTCTTTGCGTAAAGAACCTACCCCTGACCTCTGTCCTATATCTATTACCCCTCAGTTTAAGGCTATGTCCCCTCGTGCTAGCCATTTCCATCCGCGGGAGAAGGCTCTCACTGTCCACCCTATCTAACTCTCTGATCATTTTGTATGCCTCTATTAAGTCTCCTCTTAACCTTCTTCTCTCTAACGAAAACAACCTCAAGTCCATCAGCCTTTCCTCATAAGATTTTCCCTCCATACCAGGCAACATCCTGGTAA
This sequence comes from Scyliorhinus torazame, assembly GCF_047496885.1. Lineage (NCBI taxonomy): Eukaryota > Metazoa > Chordata > Chondrichthyes > Carcharhiniformes > Scyliorhinidae > Scyliorhinus > Scyliorhinus torazame. The sequence continues at coordinate 139,642,457 of NC_092722.1, read as the reverse complement.
ATCTCCTCTGCACCCGCTCCAAAGCCTCCACGTCCTTCCTATAATGCGGTGACCAGAACTGTACGCAATACTCCAAATGCGGCCGTACCAGAGTTCTGTACAGCTGCAACATGACCTCCTGACTCCGGAACTCAATCCCTCTACCAATAAAGGCCAACACTCCATAGGCCTTCTTCACCACCCTATCAACCTGGGTGGCAACTTTCAGGGATCTATGTACATGGACACCTAGATCCCTCTGCTCATCCACACTTTCAAGAACTTTTCCATTAGCCAAATGTTCCACATTCCTGTTTTTCCTTCCAAAGTGAATCACCTCACACTTCTCTACATTAAACTCCATTTGCCACCTCTCAGCCCAGCACTGCAGCTTAACTATATCCCTCTGTAACCTGCTACTTCCTTCCACACTATCGACAACACCACCGACTTTAGTATCGTCTGCAAATTTACTCACCCACCCTTCTGCGCCTTCCTCTAGGTCATTGATAAAAATGACAAACAGCAACGGCCCCAGAACAGATCCTTGTGGTACTCCACTTGTAACTGAACTCCATTCTGAACATTTCCCATCAACCACCACCCTCTGTCTTCTTTCAGCTAGCCAATTTCTGATCCACATCTCTAAATCACCCTCAATCCCCAGCCTCCGTATTTTCTGCAATAGCCTACCGTCAATAGCTTATCAAACGCTTTGCTGAAATCCATATACACCACATCAACTGCTCTACCCTCGTCTACCTGTTCAGTCACCTTCTCAAAGAACTCGATAAGGTTTGTGAGGCATGACCTACCCTTCACAAAGCCATGCTGACTATCCCTGATCATATTATTCCTATCTAGATGATTATAAATCTTGTCTCTTATAATCCCCTCCAAGACTTTACCTACTACAGACGTGAGGCTCACCGGTCTATAGTTGCCGGGGTTGTCTCTGCTCCCCTTTTTGAACAAAGGGACCACATTTGCTATCCTCCAGTCCTCTGGCACTATTCCTGTATCCAACGATGACATAAAAATCAAAGCCAATGGTCCAGCAATCTCTTCCCTGGCCTCCCAGAGAATCCTAGGATAAATCCCATCAGGCCCCGGGGACTTATCTATTTTCAGCCTGTCCAGAATTGCCAACACCTCTTCCCTACGTCCCTCAATACCATCTAATCTATTTACCTGGAGCTCAGCATTCTCCTCCACAACATTATCTTTTTCCTGAGTGAATACTGATGAAAAATATTCATTTAGTATCTCGCTTATCTCTTCAGACTCTACACACAACTTCCCATCCCTGTCCTTGACTGGTCCTACTCTGTCCCTAGTCATTCGCTTATTCCTGACATACCTATAGAAAGCTTTTGGGTTTTCCTTGATCCTTCCTGCCAAATACTTCTCATGTCCCCTCCTTGCTCGTCTTAGCTCTCTCTTTAGATCCTTCCTCGCTACCTTGTAACTATCCATCGCCCCAACTGAAACTTCACACCTCATCTTCACATAGGCCTCCTTCTTCCTCTTAACAAGAGATTCCACTTCTTTGGTAAACCACGGTTCCCTCGCTCGGCACCTTCCTCCCTGCCTGACCGGTACATACTTATCAAGAACACGCAGTAGCTGATCCTTGAACAAGCTCCACTTATCCAGTGTGTCCAACACTTGCAGCCTACTTCTCCACCTTATCCCCCCCAAGTCACGTCTAATGGCATCATAATTTCCCTTCCCCCAGCTATAACTCTTGCCCTGCGGTGTATACTTATCCCTTTCCATCCTTAACGTAAACGTCACCGAATTGTGGTCACTGTCCCCAAAGTGCTCACCTACCTCCAAATCCAACACCTGGCCTGGTTCATTACCCAAAACCAAATCCAATGTGGCCTCGCCTCTTGTTGGCCTGTCAACAAACTGTGTCAGGAAACCCTCCTGCACACACTGTACAAAAAACGACCCATCTAATGTACTCGAACTATATCTTTTCCAGTCAATATTTGGAAAGTTAAAGTCTCCCATAATAACTACCCTATTACTTTTGCTCTTATCAAGAATCATCCTCGCCATCCTTTCCTCTACATCCCTAGAACTATTTGGAGGCCTATAGAAAACTCCCAACAGGGTGACCTCTCCTTTCCTGTTTCTAACCTCAGCCCATACTACCTCGGAAGATGAGTCCCCATCTAGCATCCTCTCCGCCACCGTAATACTGCTCTTGACTAGCAGCGCCACACCTCCCCCTCTTTTGCCTCCTTCTCTGAGCTTACTAAAACACCTAAACCCCGGAACCTGCAACATCCATTCCTGTCCCTGCTCTATCCATGTCTCCGAAATGGCCACAACATCGAAGTCCCAGGTACCAACCCATGCTGCCAGTTCCCCTACCTTATTTCGTATACTCCTGGCATTGAAGTAGACACACTTCAAACCACCTACCTGAACACTGGCCCCCTTTGTGGTAGCAAATTCTCTTGTCATATCAACACAACTTGTATTCATTCAACTTTTGCAAAAGCAACAATTTCTAGTTAGTCTCCATCTTCATCTTCCGCTTAATTTCTTTTATAGAATTTCAGCTTGCACCAAGTCAAAGTCACTGTGGAAACATTCAAACATAGTAAATGTGCACAGAGCAGAGTTCAAGTAATTGGGTGTTCCTTATGATCGGCAAGTGGTACGCCTTAAGGTCATATGTTAGCTCAATGCCAAGTATACCATGACTGATTTTATTAAAGGCACCAAAGGAATAATGTAAGCATTTTCTGTCAAAATCCAAACAGATTAATGGCCAACCGTGAGGATGAAATGGGATACCACAGGGTGCATGCTGGATGTGTAACAATGGCCAACCTTTCAGATGATATAAGCCACAAACTTCCATTCCTTTATTTTTCTCTCTTATTCCCACATAGCCACTGAACATCAGTGCAAACACAATGCATTAGCAACCATCTCCAGCCAGAAGCACTGGAGTGGGTGATCCATTTTGGCCTCAACCTCCTGTGATTCCCAGCATCACAAATGCGATTCACCCTACATGATATTACGGCTGGGGACAGCAAAGGCTATGGGCCCTGACAACATCCGTCCTGCACTGCTGAAGATTTGTGCTCCAGAACTAGCCGTGCCCCTAGCAAAGCTGTTCCAGTACAGCTGCAAAACTGACATCAACTCAAAGTGGTAAAATAACCCAAGTATGTCCTGTCTGCAAATAAAAAAATGAAAATCCAATCTGGCCAATTACCATCCCATCAGTCCACTTTCAAACAAATATTAACAAGAGTGCTGGAAATACTCAGCAGGTCTGGCAGCATCTGTGGTGAGTGAAACAGGGTTAAGGGACGGGATTTGTCAGCTGTTCACACTGGCGGGAAATTACCATCAAACCCGGCACACAGGTTTCCCGGGGACGAGGGGTGCAGTCATCGAGAAATCTTGCTGATAACAGCGGGGTCGGTAGATCCCGTTGGTGGGTCACTTCTGTCGTCGAAAAACACGCGGCGGGATGGTTGGTAAATCCCACCCAACGTTTCAAGTCAAGTATGACACGTCTTCAAAACTGGAGGGTAGAAATGTGACAGGATTTATGCTGTTGAAAGGAGAGAGGAGAAAAGAAAAAAGAAATGGGAAGGTCTGAGATAGGTTACAGGGCGGGCAAGATTAATTGACAAAGGTGTCATGGAACAAAAGGCAAAGGGAATGATACTGATTGTAGTAAAGAGACAAAGCAATGGTCTAGAGTGAGCATAAATGCCTGAATAATGAACAATTCTTCCCATGTAAAACAAGATTCAAACCGGCACACAGCCAAAAAAAACAGAATCACAACGGAGATTGAATTTTTGGTCTGAAATTTTTGAACTCAATGTTGAGTCCAGGAGGCTGGAAAGTGCCTAATCGATTGATGAGGTGCTGTTCCTCAAGCGTGCATTGAGCTTCACTGGAACACTGCAGCAGGTCGAGGTCAGAAACATGAACATGAGAGCAAGGTAGTGAATTAAACTAGCAAGCAAATAGAAGGTCAGAATCAAACAGAGTGGAACTGTTGAGCAAAGCGTTCAGCCAATCTGCTTTATATCTTCCCGATGTAGAGAAGAGCACATTGTTAGCAGTGAATTTGGTTGACTAAGCTGAAAGAAGTACAAGTAAATCGTTGCTTCACCTAAAAGGAGTGTTTGGTGTCTTGGACAGTGAGGAGACAGGAGGTAAAAAAGCAGGTATTACACCTTTTGTGATAGCATGGAAGGTGTTGTGGGAAGGGGATGAGGTATTAGGGGTCACTGAGGAGTGAAGAAAGGAGTTCTCAATAGCGCTATCAAGCAGTATAACAGCAATAACCCGTTCACAGGTGCAAAGTTTGGGTTCTTCCAGGACCGCTCGGCTCCTGCGCTCATTACAGCCTTGGTTCAAATGAGGACAAAAGAGCAGAAGTCCAGAGAAACAGTGAGTGGTTGCCCTTGACATCAAGGCACGATTTGACCAAGTGTGGTATCAAGGAGCCCGAGCAAATTTAAAGTCAATAAGAATTGAAGGGAAACTCTCCACTGGTGGATTCATTCCAGCACAAAGGAAGAGGATAGTGGTTGTTGGAGGTCAATCATCTCAGTCTCAGGCCAATACCACTTCCTCAACATACTGTCCTGGAATCATCTTCAGCTTTTTCATCAATAACCGTACCTCCATCTGAAATGGGGTTGTTCGTTGATGATCACAGTGTCAGTCCATTTGTGGCTCGCATGACTTAAGTGCCAAGAAATAACTATCTCCAATGTCTCAGGTGAGACAGGAAGAGAAATATATATATATATATATATCTGTCAACCTGGCTACTTTAAAAAATATATATTATTTTTTAAATGGACATGGCTTTGGTCAATTGGACTCGAAACGTTAATGTTGTCTCTCTTCACAGATGCAGCCAGACTTGCTAAGTTCATCCACCATTTTCTATTTTTATTTAAGGCTTTACCTTGACTGGCCATGACTCATACCAGAGGAATTTTTAACCTTCAGACAAACCATCAGACTTATTATCACTTTTTTATAAAGTCGCTAATGCCCCTTTCTGAACCTGCACAAAGCATCTTCATATTTCTAAAGAAACATTCTAGCCACAAGAGACACTGGGCTGGATTCTCCGTTTTTGGGACTATATCCCCACACCATCATAAAAACTGTGGCCTTTCACGACAGAAAAACTGGCGTGAAAGGGCCACATGTTCAAAGCCCTGCAGAGGGCTAGCAGGGACCCAATGCGAATCTGGCAGCTTTTGCTGCAGATAGGGGCCCCCGCACTTCCGGGTCAGAGACTGCGCTTGCGCATGGCTGTGGCCTCCAGCGGCCGCGCCGTGCTCCATGGCGGGACTCAGACCGCGAGCTGGACCTCCCAAATAGTGCCCTCGATGCGCCCGACCCTGACCGCCCGCCCAAAAATAGCCTGTTCCCATATGAGGCACCCCCTGCCCTCCAATCAGCCCGCCCCTGACAATGGCGGCCGTGGACTGAGTCCGCAGCCGCCACGCTAGTATCCCGACCAGCAGGACCATGAGTGGTCCACGCCATCGGGACTTCGGCCGGTCGGGGCGGAGAATGGCGGAGCGGGCCTACGGCAATGGCCACAGGTAGGTGATATGGGGTGCTGCATGCTCTCCAAGTACGCCTCCTTGCAGGGCCCAGAGAATCGGGGAAGCGCAGCCTGTCCTGATTCTGTGCACGGACATGGATTCTCCACCCTGGTGCCGGATGCGATTTCGGCATCGGAGAATCCAGCCCACTATCTCCAAGGCCAAAAGGAACCCTGACATCTATTAAACACACCAATATTCCAGGCCTGGGAAAATACATTCTTTGTCCAACACCCAGGAGAAGAAGTGGGAGGTATGTCACATGACCTACCTCAAGCTGCTAGAACCTGTAACATTGCCATATGGGACTGAACTCTGGCAGTCACAGTTTGACCTCAGAAGAGAAACAAGAGTCTAGGCTGCAGCCTATCTCTGTCTGCCATTTACCATCTTACAGCTAGCAGCAGAAAGAGACCATGCCCAGGTATACAATTGCTTGGCCCTCATCTACACTATGAACTACTGGAACATTGGAACTGGCGCCCTCAAGACTAAGACATTTCTGCGTGCCCTCTCCCCTCATGGAAGTCCTCACTTGTGGAAAAACGGATCACCCTGCAAAAGACAACCAACTTCCTTCTGAAAGATAATGGCAATAGACCTCTGATTCTACACTCTGAACTCACATAAAACCATAACTTTTATTTTTTTGTGGTCTGGAGTGCAAAAAGGGGCACATATTGCAAAACAACTTTTCCATGTTTTGTGTGTGTTAGAAATGAACCAACCCTCTTATTTTATCTTATCTTGAGTTTGCTGTGCGAGTTATTCACAGAGGGTTGGAACACTCCAAATCTAAGGGTTGGAGAAAGTACACCAGAACTTGTAAAGCGGGAAATCAAAAATCCAAAACACTTTTCTGTTTATGGACTGGCAGTGAGACGGGAAATTTGGCTGTTTAAATTAGCCTGAGTGAAAGAAAGGCTAGGAACTGGTAGAAAAGTATATTGGCATTTTTTTTAAATTTCTGGAATCTGGTTGGAATAGTTTTGAGGTGATAGCCTTCTCTGGCAGCTGGCTGCAGATGTCCCACAAGAGATAATAAAGAAATCTCAATCCCGACTTTCAATCTCTTGTGAATGGCGAGTGTGAAAAATGGAAGCAAATGTTAACACTGACGTTCTTTTCATGTTGGAACTAAGAGTGCACCAATGAAGCAAAATGTAATGAATTTTACACTGCGACTAACCTGTGCTGTATCTTGCCTGGATGAATGCTAATACTAATATTACTCACCTTTGTATACATTGGTAACAAGAGGATTTTTCTTTACCTTTGTACATCTTAATTTCACTTTAAACAATAGATGCATACAATTGATGGTCAGAAACAAATAAATCAACTTTTCAGTTTTCCTATTATTCTTTTCATATTACAGGATGTAAAATACAATCTTATTCACTAAAATTATTAAGCACTGAAAACATTTTAACAGCATTCCCAAGTAAAAAAAGGTTAGCCGCATTGTTTCATATTTTTTAAATCCAAGAGAATCTGCAGTTAATCCAAGCGTGCAGGAGGTCTTGTGCCACGGTGGTAGCATCCCTACCTTTGGACCAGAAACTCCGGGTTCAAGTCCAACGCCAGGACTTACTGCCACAGAAGTAACATTCATAACATGGTTCAGCCTGCTGATAATCAGCTTGGGAATCCTTCCCCACTATTATAGGATTAGAAAAATGTGTGTGTGAAGATGCGCTTAAAAAGAAAGATCAGAATGTACAGGGATTTTGTGAAGTATAGGTGTAAAGGTGAACTTTCACAGACTTCATTCGTGAACACAAAAGGTATCTATTAATAAGAATTGTACAGCAGCCAAAAGGCAGTAGCTAGCTCCCAAATTCTCTCGGCCCAGGAGCCTTACACTCATCATGGGTTACTCCATGCTCAGTTCCGATTGGTCACCCAGGTCAGGTGACCCTTACTCTGCCATATTGCCCTTAAAGGGACAATCACCACATTCCTCCCCCTTTAACACTTTTATACAACTTCAATAACGAAAGCACTCAGTCCTAAATACTAACTGAAGAGTATGTATGAGTTGGACAATTATAATTCAAATCTTTGAGGTGCTTTTCTGTTTCTTGTGGAGTTGCATAATTTTGTCCAAAATGCTTCCACAGGATCGGCGTTAACGGGAACTGCAATAACAGGTACATCCTCTGGCACAGACAATTCATCAATATTTGCTTACAAGGAGACATCACTTATGTCGATAACAAGTCAAGCAGGTACTTCAGTGTTCACGGGTTTGAAAATATTTCTTGATGGCAACACTGGATGCTGGAGCATCTCTATATAATAATCATGTATTGTCACAGGTAAGCTTACATTAACACTGCAATGAAGTGACTGTGAAACGCCCCTAGTCACCACATTCCGGCGCCTGTTCGGTACACAGAGGGAGAATTCAGAATGTCCAATTCACCTAACAGCACGTCTTTTGGGACTTGTTGGAGGAAACTGAAGCACCCGGAAGAAACCCACGCAGACACAGGGAGAACATGCCGACTCCGCACAGACAGTGACCCAAACCGGGAATCGGACCTGGGACCCTGGCGCTGTGTCTAAATGTTTATGAATGATCTGTCCGCCATATCCCTTTGGTATGAAAAGAGCCAGGTCTTAGAGACAATAATTCTGGGGATCCAACTTGATCCACTGCCAAAATTTCTCACGTATACAACTTAATTTACAATAAATGATCGTGCTGCATTATATGAATCATGGCTTGCTTTCTGATTACTTTGGATGGCTTCTACTCTCCCAGAAAAATTTGAAAACACAAAGCCCAATCTTATTCTAAGACGATGTCTCATTAGCAGCTCTGCTGGTGGAACTCCTGTTGTTGCATGTGGAGTGGTGCGATTGCTAAAGGAGGAATTGTGAAATTTTGGTTTCCAAGGTTTCTCCTGACAGTTTCTTTAGACCAGACTTGAAAGTTTGGATGCACTCAGTTAGTCCACCTGGTGCTAGGTGGTAAATCACAGTTCTAATATGTTTAATACTGTTGAGAGCAGTGAAGTTTTGGAATTGTGTACTTGTGAAGATGGTTCCATTGCCTGATACGTAGACCTCAGGTAATCCTCGTGTTGAAAAGCATTGGCGTATTCTTTCGATGGTAGCATGCAATGCAGGTGACTTCACCTCAAAAATGTCCATGCATTTAAAGCGTGCATCATTTACGAGCAAAAAACATTGTGCCCAGGAATGGACTAACATAATCGATATGGCTCTGTACCCATGGGATGCAGTGGGGCTGCAACAGACAACATGTGTGGCAGTTGGCACTGTTGACAATGCTTAACTAGCTTTTTGGTATCAGCAACAATACCAGATCACCATACACAACTCCTGGTAAGCATCTTCTTCTTAGAGATGCCAGGATGAGGGCTGTGTAATTCAGAAGGAGTAGCTCTCTGCCTAGTACAAGAACTAACATGGAACACACATAGCAAGTGTAGATGCTCTTAGAACTACTCTTGCTCCCTGGAGTATGATGCCAGCCTGACAAAACAATTCATTCTTGTGGGTAAAGAATTCTTTCACTTTCTCGGAAACAGGCCCATTTATCCATCCTGTAAGTATCCTGTCTCTCACTTTGGACAGAAGCCAATCTCGATTGGCTCAGTTCCTTATCTGCTTCACCAAGACTGGCAATGGGTCTAAAAAAGTAATGCCGTGATGATTTCTTCTGGTACTGGAGTGCATGTGATACTTTGTTGAAAAGGCGGCTAAGAGCATCTACACTTGCTATATGTGTTCCATGTTGGTGCTTTAAAGTTCGTAGGTGGACAGAAATAATGACCGTCATTGAATTCTTGGCGAGGCGATCAGCAGAATAGCCTTGCCCTCTTTGAAGAGATCCAAGAGCAGTTTGTGGTCAGAAACGATGGTAAAATGTCTACCTTGCAAGTACTGGTGGAATTTCTTGAAGCAAAAGATTATTGATAGTCCTTCCTTCACAATTTGAGAGTAACCCTTTCAGCCTCTGAGAGGGTTGTTGACACAAACGCTATCGGATTTTCAGTGCCTTCTACCATTTCATTAGATAACACCACACCAGCACCATATGGAGGTATCGCAGGTTAATATGAATTATTTAGGTGAGTTAAAGTGTACTAACTGGTTTGAGGAATGCAGTAATTTATTTACTCTGTTGAAAGTTTCCTCTTGGGGACCCTTCCAAAAACAACAATGGTGTTTCTTTAGCAGACTGTGCAATAACCGCTAATTAGTGAAGGAACATCCATAGTAGTTTACCTTCCCCAAAAATGATTTGAGTTGGGTTTGTTGGGGTAGATGCCTCCTTTATCGCATTGGCTCTTCTTCAATGGTGTGTAATCCTTATGCATCTACATGGTGCCCCAGATAGGTCACCTTAGTGGCTTGAAAGGTGGACTTCTCTTTCTTGAGGTGAGCTCCAGCTTCCGGAAATCTCTTTAACACCTTCTCAAAGTTTGCTAGATGCTTGGCCTCTGTCAATCCAGTTATAAGAACATCATTGAGATATACTACAACCCATTGTAGCCCCTGTAGCAGGCTCTTCATTGTCCTTCGGAATATTGCACATGCCGAAGACCTTCAAAAGGCAGGCGTGTGTAACTGGGATAGGCCTTTGTGTAGTTATCATGACATACCCACCAGGAAGTATCATGTAATTTGAGTTGATACGGGTACTCATATCCAATTTTGTGTAAGATTGACCTCCTGCCAGCTTTGCATCCAGGTCTTCAATTCTCAGGATTGGATATTTATCCAGCTTGGCGGCCTGATTAAATGCTAGATTATAATTGCTGCATATGCGGGTGGTCTTGTCCAGATTCAATAAGGGGACTATAGGTACTGCCCATTCCAAAAAACTGAAATGGCTGGCTCAATATCCACTTTTTTTCATAAGGCATATGGTACCAGTCTTACCACAAAGGGGAGTCACCTCTGGATCTGCATAAATCATAGCTTGTAGCCCTTTGATTTCGCTTAATTCACAGAAGATGTTCCCTTCTTATTTTCTTATCAGTTTGGGCAGTCCTCCTTTCCTCAGTTGAAAAATCTTGGCCCGATTCAACTTGATTTCTTTGAGCCAATTGCAACTGAGAAGGTTTGGTCCTTCACCCATCACTATCATCACTGAGAACTGAGTAGACTGTTGTCCATAGCTTACGGGTACCATTGTGGTGCCTTTCATTTGTTTTGCTTCTCCTATATAAAAGTATAAAACCTGGCAGAAGTGCTCTTCAAGTTCAATGGTTTGTTAACAAGCCTATTAATCTGGATAACAGGTTGCTCACATCATGATACAGCTGGTATGTGTATATATACTTCTTATAGCCTACATGAAAAATGGCAGGAAGGAAGGAGGCACCTCAAACTGGGGCTGGCCTTCGCAAAACTGGGGCAAACCTGTCACCTCTTCCTTTCTTCCATGCCGAGAGAAGGGACATATTTATGATTAGCAGGATGTGGTAAGCGATGTTCCTCAGGGAGCACTAATGGGGCCTCTACTTTCTCATCATGTATATCAATAAGTAGTTGTGTATACACAAGGAGGAAATTACTGAGCGTCACAGGTAGATTAAGCGAGTTGGACAATATGTGACACACATGGTTCATTGTGGGAAATATGAGGTAATTCACTTTGGAATCATGGAAGAGCAAGCAAAAGATTTGCTTAATGATGAAAACCCTGGAGCTGTGGAGGAGCATTTGGAATTGGCTATGTACAAATCATCGATACACAGGTTCAAGGAGTAATTTTTTAAAAGTTAATAGAATGCCGATTTTGATCTCAAGGAGACTGGAATGCAAAGAAGAGGGAGTTGTGCTTCAGTTGTGTGGAACATTGGTCAGGTCTATTTCAAATACAGAATTAAGTTTTGGTTACCTCAGGGAGAATGCATTAACCCTAGAAGTTAGCACATATTCACAACAATGATACAAGAGTTTAAAGGAATAAATAATGGGAGGAGGTTGCATTAACTTCGTTTCTTGTCCCTTCAGTTTAGAGGTAATTTATTGAGGTGAATAAAATGATAAAGTCAGAGGGCTGGATTTTCCATTTAGGGTGCTAAATGATCAGCTGGATCATTTCATGTCCTGCGCTTCATGAGCGTCAGTGATGCAAAGTGATTTTTAAAGACAAAGGGCCTAATTGATCAGAGGCAAATTTGGCAACCAAATAACGGCGCCAGATGTGGCCTGGAGGTGAGATCTTATGACAGAAAAAGCAAACAGCAGCCATTGTGGGGCTTCCCATTGCTTGGAGGAATGGAGCTGGCAGGAGAGCAGAGGACCAGCAGCCTCACGGTTCCTCCAAGTATCCAAATGCTCACTCCAAAGGTACTCAAGCAGCTCTGCTCAAATGATGGAAACTTTGTGCCATTGCATGAACCATAACGCCATTGTAGGCCATTCGGTCCATCAAGTCTGCTCCGCCATGCAATGAGATCATGACTGATCTGATGTGATAATCCTCAATGCCACATTCCCACCTTATCCCCATAACCCTCAGTTCCCTTACTGATGCACTTTTTTCTTTATAGACACAATTTTTCATCGACAGCCACAATGATTAATGGTTCCCCAATGTGCTCCCCGATGTGTCTAAGGCCATACACTTTTTCCCGCATTAGCAGTGAAATTTGACTCTGTCTTCATCAGCCTGTTTAAAAAGTTGAACAACCAGTGGACTTAGGGCATGTAGGTTTCATTCCCCCCCTCCCATTGAAAATTCTGACATGCCCAGAGGTGCTGGAAGACTGACAATCCTTCCAAGTGCTTAGCTTCCAGTTCTCATCCATACCTACTTTGCCACTGTGGGAGATTGAAAATCCAACCCAGATAATCCTCTGATGGAAGATTCCAGAACAAAGGGACTCATCAATTTAGGAGTGAAATCAGTAAAACATGTTTTCCATACACCGAGAAGTGGAAATCTGGAATTCGCGTTTTCCCAATTGTTGCGGATATTGGGGTTCAATTGATATTTTAAGGCTGTGATTGATAGAATTTGGTTAGGTAAGGATAGCAAGGGGGCAGCATGGTGGCGCAGTGGGTTAGCCCTGCAGCCTCACGGCGCCGAGGTCCGAGGTTCGATCCCGGCTCTGGGTCACTAACCGTGTGGAGTTTGCACATTTTCCCCGTGTTTGCGTGGGTTTCGCCGCCACAACCCAAAAGATGTGCTGGCTAGGTGGGTTGGCCATGCTAAATTGCCCCTTAATTGGGAAAAAATTAATTGGGTACTCTAAATTTATTTTTTTAAAAGGTAAGGATAGCAAGAGTTATGGACCAACAACTGGTAAACTAACTTGAGATACAAATCAGCCATGGTATAACTAAATAGTAGAATAAGTTCAACATCTGCAATAAATTTAATTCTGTCCTTGTAGATCACTAGATCCAACATGTGTGGTTCTATTGTCTGAAGAGAAGTCTTACAGACTCAAAACGTTAACTCTGTGTCTCTCTGCCAGTTATGCTGACAGACCTGCTGAGTTTTTCCAGCCTTTTCTGATTTTATTTCAGATTACTTGCATCCGCAGCATTTTGCTTTTATTTGGGCCGATTCTCTGTTTTGAGAAATTCTGATCCCAAAATAAGTGAGTCAAATTTGTAAAACTAGAATGTAAAGGGTCTTCATCGTTAATAAAAAAATCTCAGGAAACTTCCAAATTAGAAGTGAATAAATTGATACATTTATGTGGATCTGCTTATTTTGAAGTGATCAGTTGCAGCAAAAAGTTAACACTGCCATACTTTTCCTTTGCACTGCTGCAGTTAGCAACGAATAAAACAATTCTGTCATATGAGCAAATGCAGATAAACTTGAAAACAATTGATGCAAAGAGGACTCATCCAGCACCTTCCGCTGCACTTTTTGGTGCATTTTCTTACTATGTTGACTGCATGAAGACAGTTACTTTGGAAAACATCTTCATCTTCTTTTTTGCAATTGTCTCTGTATGACCAAAATGAAACTGGAAATTATTCTAAGAGGGGTTAATTGGTGTCCTAGTTAATACATCATGAGGTTCCAAGAAATGGCCATGTGACCTGAGGTTGTTATGGCGATGAAAGTGGAACCAGAAAGTAAATAAAAAGCTAATTGCAGTGGTGTCCGGTTCAAAACCGTTCAGAACACAGAAATCGTATGAGTGGAACAATCCTAGCTCTCTACAAATAGATTTGTTTTCTGCTCATCAGTAAGAAGAGGCAAGCTGAGAGTTGTTTCAGAGAATCAGACCACAGCTTGACGTGATGGTTGTTCGGTTAAAGCTACACCCTTTGTAGACATACGCCCTTTCGGTATTCACCATGTTCCAGGACTTCGGATGGACCCCGGCTGCTGGTCAATGCAACTCGAGGGCCAAAATAATTGAGTGGGAAGTGAGAGAACCTGGGAAGTTAAGTTGGAAACTTTATAAGATGGCACATGGTGCCACATTAGTGTGGGAAGTAATGCAAGGGCTTGCAACTATATGAGGCATAATCTTAGTTGCATTAATGTTTTAAAGTGAAATTTAATTGAAATATCCTTCATCTGTTAATTGATGTTTGAAATATATTGATTTGTTACAGTAAATGTTACATTTAGCAGTGAAATCTTGTCCAGCAGATTTCTTTCCATTGGCATTGTGGGGATTCCTTTCTCGTAAAGGTTATTCGTCTCCAAGGGGATCATAACAACTCATTTGGCCCATTGCATTATTACCCTAAGACACAACACTCATCCCCAAAGTTGTTACTAGTCCTGGGTGACTGCCTTTATGAAATTGTTTCGTTGGTCATTTTTGTTCCTTTAAAATAACATCGTAGGCCATTCCTTCAATAATGCGCAATTCCCATCAAAAACCCAGCCCAATCATACAATTGGTATCGACAATTGGTACCCATTTTATAAGTCACAACAATAACTTGTATATCACCATCAACAGAATAAATGTTGTACAACCATACAAATTAGGAGCAGGAGTAGGCCACTTGGTCCCCTCGAGCCTGCTCCACCATTTAATAAAATCATGGCTGATCTGATTGTAACTTCAACCCCACATTCCTGCCGACCGATAACCTTTCACCCCTCCCTTGTTAATCAATGATCTATTAAGCTCTGTCTTAAAAATCTTCAAAGATTCTGCTTCCACTGCCTTTTGAGGAAGAGGGTTCCAGAGACTCGCGACCTTCTGAGATTAAAAAAAGTCTCCTCATTTAGTGACCCCTAGTTCTAAATTCTCCAACAAAAGGAAACATCACCTCCACCACCATCCTGTCAATAACCCCCAGGATCTTAAAGATTTCTACCAAGAAACCTGTTACTTTTTTGAACCCAAGTTGATACAAATCTAACCTCTCTCTTCAACCAACGTTAGACAACCCACCCATTGCTGGTATTAGTCCCAAGTCACTTCAAAGTAACATCGGTCAAATACATAAGGAGATGTATGGGGAGATGATCAAAATTATTTTCAGCATTTTAAAGGAGGGAAGAGGGAGACATGCTGAGAGGCTTAAGGGAGGTATTTCAGAACATAGAGTCCGGGAGGTTGAACATGTGGCCGCCAGTTGTTTAGCAATTAAACTCAGGGATGCCCTCCGGAAGTCAGAATTTGAGGAGCACAGATATCTCAAGAGGGTTGCAGGGTTGGAAGAGATCACAGAAATAGGGAGGAGCGAGGCCATGAAGGGATTTGAAAACAAAGATGAGAATTTTAAAATTTAGGCAGTACATTACCTGGAGTTATGCTGAACATGAGTAAACAGCATTTAGTGCATGTTAGGACACAGGCTGTAGAGTTTCAGATGATCTCAAGTTTACAGAGGGTAGAATGAGGGTGGTTCCCCAAGAGTGCATCGTAATAGTTGGGACCTGGAGCTCGGAGGCAAATCGGCATGGGAGGTGACAAGGTCAAGAACTGGGAGCAAAAAGGGGGGCCACAGCTGGGATGGTAGTTTGCAAGGATTGAAAGGTGAGTTTTTTAAGGGATGGTTTGAAGGAAAGGGGGGGCAGTACCCGAGGAAAGAGCCATTTACAATATTGCATTGGCCAGTGGGTACAGATGCAATACCTTTCACAAAACAATGGGATAGAAAGTCTTCCAAAAAAAAATGCTACACAGGATAAAACACTCAGAAAGAACCCTCTGCAAATAGCTAAGAAATACTGAAAACAGCAACAAAAGGCAAACATAAATAATTATTGAGAGCAATGTAATATATTATTATGACTGAAATTGCATGCTTTATTATTCAGCTACCAGCTATTCAAACTTTAATGAGAGTTGTCGATTATTCCGTCACTGATAAATGTGCAGTCAGTCATGAGAAAATGTTGTTACTTTGCTCATCGTGTATTTAAAAACAATCTCAGAATCCGTGCTACAGATAACATATGAAACTTCATGATTTTTTTCATTGAAGAGCGTCGAACTGCATGATAAAAACGGGCATTGTAAAGTTTTCAGTGCTATAGTGCTAAAATGCATGCACTGTGAATGTGTGCACTGTAATTGCAATATTGAGGATTGTTTCCTTCACAAACAGCACTGTGTACAGATTAACATCCAGTACATCAGAAAGGATCTGGCAATAAAATATGCTGCAGCATTAAAGAAGTACCCATTATAGTATTATCCATATTACTGACAAATCCAATTAGGCATCAATGTAATAATGCTGTTCAGGAGCGCAGTAAATGTGCTTAAGGTAATACAACATCAGAGTTCCGGCTCTGCATCTGGTTACAAATTGGACAATATATACAGAAAACTCGTGACTAATTGTACTTCCTAAGAGTCTACGGTGCTGGATTTATTTGGATTCTTCCTGGGGTTTTCGTGCTGAATACACCAAAACTGACACATCTGTCCAGAACAGCTTCCTGAAGGTTCGCACATCCGATTTGCTATCCTAAATAAGTAGAAAAAGTGGCGGCTGCAGAGTGGAAAATAGCTAACTTTCCAAATAGATATTATAAAACTCCCCTCTAACCTTGTGCACCCGAAAAGTTACTTATATTTATTGGTACTTCAAAGTGAGCGCATTGTATTAAATAAAATGATCTTATTAACTGGTGCACCCAAACGGGAGGTGGAAAATAACATCCCACCCCAATAATAAATCAACCGGCAGGAGCGGTTCGGTGCTTACCTCCCTCCTTCTCATCAAAAACTGGCCGCTTTGAAGAACTGTTCGCTCCCATCCTCTCACCTCTGATACATTTAAGGAGCCGAGCGGCTGGCATTCCTCGGTGGCTTCAACACGGTGGGAGCTATGCAGTAGCTGGAGGCGATCATCTTCCTTCCAGTCACTCTCACTCACGCCTCACGGCCATATCGTGCGGGTACGGAAATGTGGTCCTGCTCTGTGTGTGTTTTTAAAAAGGCTGTGTGGCGTACAACGGGGATAAATAAAGGCGGGTGCGCGGAGATGGAAGACTACTCGCTGGAGACCTGGGCGGTCAGATTCGCTGGTCCCCACACCAGCGCCACTGGCACATCGCGCGGGGGAGAAGCAGAGGACTTAGGCAGGCTGAGGGTTTTTTTTTTTAGATGCAAATGGCTCAAGAGCTGAAAGCGCAACTTTTGCGGTGGATGACTTTGGTGTCACTGACGAGGGTGAGCTGGGCGAGGCAGTGTTGTTGTTGTGAAGGCTCAGCCCAGTCCTTGCTTTGATTTGCCTGGGGGTGAGTCTGCGCTGCCACCCCGCTCACTCTGGGCTGCCCATTGAACACACCTCCGACGCCGCCAGATCCCGCCCCTTTCACCCGCGCCCATTGGCTCCCGGGCGGACTGCCCCGCCCTACCGGGGCGATCCCTCTCAACCCATTGGTCGCCTACCCAGTCAATCAGAGAGTAAGCGTCCAACCGCCGCCGCTGCTGCTGCTGCTTTCGAGGGAAAGGGAAGGTGGTGGCAGCAAGTCGGGTGGATTGGGGAGGGGGGGTTCTACTTTAGAATTAGAGAGATTTCAAGGATCCTCTGATATACATGTATATATATAAACACAGGGAAGAGTAAAATCCTGAAAACATTAAGCAGAATCATGGGCTGGCAAAGAGCAAATCGGCAAAGTGCAAATCAACAAAGGGTCGTTCAAACAGCACAGCCTCTTGAGCACATGAGAACCTGCTCCTATTTGCTCATCGGCTTGGAACGTGCAATGTATGTGTGGCCCATGTCCTTCCCCTAAGGTATAATATTAACATGAAAGTGAAAGGACTGTGCACAGCCTTGGAAATCCACGAGTTATTCTTTTCACATGCAATGCTGTCTCCTATCCAGCGATTATCTATTACTCCCACATCCCTGTGGCAAACATCCAACGATTCTTCAACACTGGAGAGCCATGTAAATCTGCAAATCAAGAATTCTCAGAAAAAAATATATAGCTCAAAACCCCATGTAACTACGTGCGAGCAGCGACAGGTCCCCTTGAACTACCAGCTGGGCAGTCTGGAACCAGCTTCTAATAGCTCACTTTAAAAGATTTACTTGTGAATTATCCAAGTAACAAGATTACACTGAGTTTGATGTCTCGCTGGAAGGGTAATTTCTATCTATCCTTGATTACAATGCATTTACTCCCCGATAAATATGCTTTTGATACTGAGCACAGACAGCAAGCAAGCTGTTGCAGTTCAGTCTGGATTTAATTTTTTTGACCCTACTCAATGTTTTGTAATTATGTATGTTGGGAGCATTAATGGTCCCTTCCTCAAGTACGGTTATGCAACTCAATAATGTACATTCTCCATTTTGATCCATCATATATTTCAATCGGTTGGGTAAAGTAAAATATCGTTAATTTTGTACACTGGGTTCGGCCAATTTATTTAGCCTCTAATTTATATTCTCTAATGGAGATACTAGGCAATGTCCACCTGACAAAAAAGGTGTCTTTTTGACCCCTGAATATTCAGATTCCCTACAGTGCAGAAGCCCATTGAGTCTGCACCTACCCTTCAAAAGACCACCTTGCCTCAGCCCCATCCCCGGCCCTATCCCTGTAACCCCACACAGCTTTTGGACACAGGAGTAATTTAGCATGGCCAATCCATCTACTGTGCACACCTTTGGACTGTGGGAGGACCCCGGAGTACACGAAGGAAACCCACATAGACACGGGGAGAAGGTGAAAATTCCACACAGTCACCCATGGTCGGAATCAAACCCATGTCCCTGGTGCTGTGAGGCAGCAGTGCTAACCACTGTGCCACCGTGCTGCTCTTGTGTTACCGTGCAGCTATTGTTATGGACAGGAGGGGGATTAATTTAAACTGTTCTGATTTCTCCTTTCACTACCCATCCGTAAACAGAAAAATGTTTAATTTCTGATTTCCGCCTTTATAAGTGGTGTTCTCCCCAACTCTTCAGTTCAGAGTGATTCAATCATCTATTAATAACCCCACAACAAACTTGCAACATGCTAAAGTATAAGGATTGGTTTAGTTGACACACACAAAACGTGGGAAGTGGTTTTGCCCCTTTTGGACTCATGCAATAAAAGAAGGCTAAGGGAAAGAAAGGGGTACAGGGCAAGACCACCTAAAAATAATTGCTATGGTTTCACTTGAGTCTAGAATCAAAAGTCCAATGGTGTATTCCTTCAAAGGTTAGCAGGCTGAAACTGTTTCAGGGGGATCCATCTTTCCAGAAGCAAGAACAACCCCGATGAACGAAGGCACACAGAGATGAATTTCTTGAAGGTGCCGATACAGGTGTTCTGATGTTTCAATAGTACCACAGTATAGATGAGGGCCAGGCAATTTACCTGGACAGTGTTCATTCTGCGGATACCTGTTGGGTGGTAAAATGTTGGACTATCTGAGTTCAGTTCCAGGCGGTAATATTACAGGTTCTAACAGCCTGGAGGAGGTCATTAGGTACACATCCCACTTATTCTCCTGAGTGTTGGACAATGGATGTATTTTCCCAGGGCTGGAATCTTGAGAAGTTCAATAGCGGAGTCAAGGGACCCTTGTGTCCTTTCAGACTTGGCTGGAGCTCTGCCTTAGAAATGTAAAGCAAGATGGTGCATTTCTTTGTAATTTGATTTTCGGCTGTCACAAGGGAAGTTATCACATCCTTAAAGAAAACAAGGTCTTTGTCGGTTTTCTGAAGGCTAGAAATGCCTCTGGTATGCAGCATGGTTAGTCAAGCATGTCCATTTTTAAAACAAAAATAAGAATGTTAGAAAGTAGCCAGTCTGACCTAGATATATATTTTCCTTCCTGTCTTCTGGATGGGACAGAACATCCTTGCTCATGTAGAAAATTGTGTTTCTTTCTCAAAATATCAGATAATATTCTGGGGTCTGGTGCATAGCTAATATGAGAGATGGGGGCGAGTTACTGAGAAGGGCCACAAATAATAATAAGATATTTACAAACTTGCACAATGGGCAGAGAACTGACAAATTAATTTTCAACATAGATAAATATGAGGTCATATGCTTTGGCAAAGGACAAAGAACAACAAGAAGTTAAGGAATTAGCATATGAAAAATAAGAATCTAAATGGAGTCAAGGAGATATGTACAAATCACAAAGTAGCAATACAGGATTTCTTTCTGGAGAGATAACATTTTAAAGTAAATAAGCAATATTAAATATATATTAAACATTGGTTAGACCACACATGGAGTACTTGTACAATTCTGGTCACGATACTATAAGAAAGTCTTACAGACAGGCAGGTGATTAATTTAAACAGCAGTAATTTATCCTCTCTCCATCTAACTGTGAATAGAAAGGTGTTTTGCTTTGGCTCCCTCTTTAGAAGTAGTGGCATACTTCCCAGCCACACAGTTTTGGTGCAATCCAATTTTCTGTTAATGATGCAACAACAAACTTGAAATAGGATGAACTCAAAAGGTTAGTTCATTTTCACACTCTTAAAACATGGAGAGGAGGGTCATAATGTTGCCTCCCTTGCATTGATACAGTAAAAGAGGGACAGAGAAAAGACAAATTTACAATGCAGAGACCAAAGAGTAAAGAAATGTTATTTTGTGGGTTCCAGGGTCCAGAATGAACACCCAATGAACACCTTTATGGGGATCAGCGTGCTGAAAACCTATGCTGGATAATTCACTCTTCCAGTGGTGTTAACTTTACACGATGTGGTAGACATGCAGAGATAAATCAGTCTTGTAGGCGATGGCACAGAATTTCCAGCAGATGTAGTGTAGATGGGGACAGATGTCCAACCTGGTCCAGAAATCATTGTCTGTGAGGGAACTAGTCAGATGTTAAAAAGACTTTGCAGTTCAGCAAGGCAATATTACTGGTTCCAAAAGGCAGAGGTCAATACCAAATGACTCCCACCTCTTCACACTGTCTTTGACAAGGGATGTGTATCGCTCATCTAGATCGCTAAGATTATTGAATGTCTCTACCATTAAGAATTGAAAGGAAGGTTGTGGGCTCCTTTGATTTTGCAGATGCACAGAGTCTTGTTGGCCAGCCTAGCTTATGAAATGCAGGTGGCCTTTGTATAGCTTATTTTGAATTTGGTTTGTGCAGCCCACAGGGGGTTTATTAGTGGCTCTTTAGGGATAACAGGATGCAAGATTCTCCAATACTGCCAGGTCACCCTGTTGTTTGAGGTCACAGACAGACATAGATTCAGGCATTTTAGTTATTTGTCCAGTTTGAATTTTTTTAGAGCTACCATATATATAGAGCATATCTCTATATATTTTCTAAGAAAAATATACCAGGTTGAAGTCTTAGTCCCTTACAAAAGGCAGAGGCTCTGGATAGGGTGCAAATCCATTTATAAATGATGCTACTGGAAATGTGGGGAATATACCTATCAGGAGAGGATGAACAGACTGGGTGTCTTTTTCCCTGAAAAAGGCTGGGAGTGACCTAACAGAGATCCTTTAAAATTCTAAAATGTTTTGATAGATTAGGTACAGATATGGTGCAAAACTAGAAGCCATCAATATAAACTAATCATCAGAAAAATAAAGGAAGGAATGAAATGAAACTTTTTGACCCAGAGAGTTATGAGAATGTGGAACTTGTACCACAGAGAGTTGTTGAAGCAATTGGTATTAATTCATTTCAGGGGAATCTAGATATGTATATTAGGGACAGGGGAATGGGGGAGGATGCTAATGGTTAGATGAGAAAGGATGGTTGGAGTCTCAAGTGGAACATAAACGTGGTCCAAACAGTCTGTTTCTGTGCGATATATCCTGTGCAATCCTATGTAATATATTTGAAGTTCATGCTGAATTATGTCTTCTCCCTTTGCAAATATTAATTAAGAAAAAGTGAACACTATATTTAACTGATGTTAAAAACTTTCCCCGTACAATTATGTTGCGAGGCAACTATAAATGTTGGCAAAATTTTTTTTAATGTTAAAGTAATAATGGGTGGAATTTAGCGAATTTAATCGGGCAGGAGGGTGAGGCCACCACTGCCTTCCCACCCTGTCCAATTAAATTTATCAGGGGCTGGAAAGTTTGTGTGCAGCCTTTCCATCCAGATGTAAATGTGGGTCTTAAGTTGGCAATTAGTGCCCACTTCAGGGCCTTATCCCACTACTACTCACATTCAACCAGCAGCGAATGGGAGAGTCACCATTTGGGGCGGTGAAAAGTAAAACCCTGTTGGGTTTGCTTGCAGGATGGGGGGGGGGGGGGGGGGGGGGGGAGAGATGGTGTCTCGTTCAAAGGCATGCAGTACTTCATTGGGCGACCCAGCATCGGAAATTGAGAGGACGGGGGTAACTGAACCACCACAACAACCCCACCCTATCTGCTGAACCCCCTTCTACTCCCACCCATGACCCCCACTCTATTACCCACATCCTGCCCGCATTCATCTTTAGCCTGGGATGCCTTGTTGATCCCAGGCCTTTGATGGGTGCATTACCGGAGGATGCCACCACTCCTGGTGGCACTGACAGGCAATGGAAAGCTGCAGGCCTCTGATTGGCCAACAGCTCTCGGCGGCAAATTCTATCCCAGGGTCCTGAATCCCAGGGAAGGCCATTTAATATCAGTAGTCCTTCATCAATGGATGTGATGCAGGGATTTTGTTGCTTCTCCAGCTGGCAGGCAAAACTCCACTCAGAAACATTTTCGAATTGAACCATTGGAGGAGGATTAAAGCACAGTAAATAGTGTGGAGCTGTTTCACACAGACTAGGAAGGTTAATCTCCAATTTCTAATGTGTTAGCAATACACTTCTACAATTGGCCTCAATTGATTGGAAGTAGGGAAATGAGAAAGGAAGTCAACCATTGTTTCAATTCCTGATTGCTATCTGTTGACCCTGTTAGAAATTATATATTTGTGGATTTAAGGTGAAATCAATATCACCTTGTCCGTTATGTCCCAGTATCAAATATCACCTTGTCCGTTATGTCCCAGTATCAAATAATCTTTCAACACTCACAATATAAAAATGAACGCTTGGATGAGGCAATAGATGCTTCCATGGGTCAGCAGTTTCAGAAGTGGAGGAGAGAAATGGAAATTAAAATAATTAAAATCAGCCATTACCTGTACACAGTCTGGAATAGATAAATACCAACGTGTTTTGGAAATTCAGCACTGAATAAGCGATTTTCATTTCATTTTTTCATTTCAAATCTAAATATTTCAGGATTACAAATCTCCTCGATCACACCTTCTGACAAGAACATTCATTAAATCGGAACAAGTTCAGATAACACAAAAAAGACTTGCAAATTTAGCGTAGACGAAACCTTCAGGCACAATACACATGTTTTTTTGCCACCTTCAAACTTGATTACTCCTCGTCTTTCTAGATTTCCATTGTCTATCTTCCACAAACTCAAGCTTGTTCAAAATGCACCTGACTGTATCCTGTCTCTTTCCGAATTCCACTCATCCGTCACCCTTATCTTGCTGATCTACATAGTTCTTATCTTTGTCCTTATACTTAGACCACTCCGTGGGGTTTCTCCCCTCTCCAACAAAATGTTCCAGCCTCCTACATCTTTCAGTCACCACCTGGCTTCCACAACCTCCTTCCCTTTGCCCCACGACCGATGGCAGAGATTTCAGTCACCCTTGTTCTACTTTTTTGAACTCCTTCCCTAAACCCCGCCCTCACTCTACTTCTCCAGCCCATTTAATCGGTATCCCATCCACCGCCTTAAACGTCACTTCCTCCACCACTGATGCACAGTTGTAGCACTCTTTGCCATCCACAAGACGTACTGGAGCAACGCGCAAAGACTCTTTTGACAAGGAATTCTAAAACCGTGAACCCCCCTCCCCCAGAACCTAGAAGAGAAAAGGGCAGGAGGTGCATGAAACACCAGCACCTATAAGATCCCCTTCAAGTCACACAGGATCCTGACTTGGAATTATATCACCATTGCATCATTGTTGCTGAGACAAAATCCTTGACCTTCTTTCCAAATAGCTATATTGAGTGTTCCGACAGTACCAGAACTGCAATGGTTCAAATAAACAGTTCACAACCACCTTATTTGGGGCACTTAGGGCTGAGCAATAAATACTGGTCTTACCAGAATACAAATGTTCCAATTGATTGATCAGATTCCTTTGATAAGGAATCTGATTATCTGAGTTTCTCAGTTGGCTTAGATTTTATTGATGGTCGACAAACTTTTGATGATATTACATGTTTCTTTTTGCTTACAATCCTTCTCCTTTCATCTTTACTCTGATAATCTCTTCCCCTTGTAATCTCCAGATCTTTAATATCCAAGCCATGTGAAAAAACATTCCTTCATTTCTCCCATCCTCCACTTGTTTTTCGACTCACATTTGTATCCTTGAATACGATCACCTCATACATAAAATTTACCAACACAAAACTGCAATATCGGTAAATCAACAAGCTAGGTGTGAAGATTGATTTCAAAGTGAACAAGGCAATCAGTTTGTTAAATATGAAGAGATTCTTTCTGCATCATAAGGATACAAAATCAGGCAGCTATGATAACTTATTAAGAATGCTATTTATTCACAGCAGTTTAAAAATACTCCCAGGATATGAGTTAAATATAATTATTTGAACCCTATTTACAACTTTCTAATTTGTTTTAGTTTTTAATTCAAGATTAGTGTTGTGTCAAATACCCTTTGAATAATTTACTTTCCTATACAAATCAGAGATCTGTAATGCATCACCTATATTTGGAATATTCAAATGTGTGATGAGATTAATACCATCAAATCTTTTTCTGGTATCATAATATTATGTAAAACATTTCTGATGTATATTTCCAAGCATTTTAGGTTCTCCTGATATATTGACAATGAAATGTGTATACAACTAAACTACAACTCATTTCACAAAGATATCAACATAATTGAGTGAAAGGAGCATAGTGGACAGCTGCCATCATACAAAATGAATCCAATAAGAAAGCTTGCAATCTCACAAATTGAATCATTCTCTCAATCTATGTAGACCAAGAGCATGCAAGTAATATCTAATGACAATTTAGAAGGTATTTCCCTTGCAGTTTAAAGTGACGTTAAAAGTAATATATTGGATATTTGCACATTAAAGAGGGAAATGGAAACTTTGAAAACAGTTTCTGGAGATAATGTAAAAAAATAACTTCTAACCTTAAAGAAATATGATCTGCAACAGGGCTAATATATCCCAACAACCCCCCCCCCCCCCCCCACACACACCCTGTACCACCGTTCCCCTGCCAACTTTCCACCTCCCTTTCCCATCTCTCTCTCAGACCCCCGCAAATGCATCCATTTCCTTTGTCTCTGTAATGCTGAATTTCTAATTTCCCAATTCGATCCCAACTTAGTTTTCAAAATTGATGTTGCCTCTTAGCTTTTATTTCTCCTATGAAGGTTTTAAGGAAACTGCCGTTCACCTTTTAAATTTTTTTAACCCATTCAATTGGCCATCATGAAAAATGTAGAAGGTCTTTCTGGATTAGTATAAGAAGAGGGAAGGAATTGGTATGGTGATTTAGTGTTTTGTAGATTGTTCCCATGCCTGTACAACGGTCTTTCCCAATATCCATTTTTTTCTCCATGGTTGAGAAATCTTAAGTAAATATGCTCAAGTCCACTATGGAACAATTTATGCTGCAGTGCACATTTAATGGCACAACTTGAGAAAATATCAAAAAGAGATCCACTTGATATAGTTTTACACATCAGGGAGCTTGACACGGTAGATTCTGAAAGCTTGTTTTTCCTTGTGGGAGAGCTAAGACCAGAGGGCATAATCTCAGAGTAAGGGGTTGTTGTGTTTGGTCCCTTTATACCTCACAAAGGAATCTGGCAAACACTTTGACTTGTCCAAACCAGAATCTTTTATTGAGTCTTATGTGGTAAGATAGCAATCTGATACAGAGCACGTTATCATGGAGTCTGCTTATTACTCCACTGGAATCTGAACCTAGCATTGACCATTCACTTGTATGTCTTATTACCCTCTCAATCGTCTTCTGAAGATGGTCGGATGTGTCTCCCCTTATGTTGGAGTCACTGGTCACATGTCCCTGGTCTCGAGAAAGCATGGTGTGTCTGCACTGCCACCTGCTGGTTGGAGGTCGCACACCATCCATCCATGATATAGCCCATAGGCATATCACCTCAGGGGTCACACATTTAAGAAAGAGATGAGAGGGAATTTCTTCTCTCAGAGAGTAGTGAATCTGTGGAACTTTTTACTCTCTGTAGAGGCTGGGTCGTTGAGTATGTTCAAGGTTGAGATCGACAGATTTTTAATCAATAAGAGAATCAAGGGTTATGGGGATAAGACTGGTTTTGTGAGGGCCATGAAGAATCCAGCACGAGTTTGTAGAGTCAAACAGAAAGTAACTTTATTTACAAGAAAATGTATAAAGTACCAGCAGTTCACTACTGATTCCCTCTCTAGCTGGTACAACACTGGCCAGTTGAACTGCTAATGATTCATTGGGGGAGCTCATATTCTCCAAGGAACAAGGGGTAACCAATTGTCCCCAGTCAATAGGATCTTGGCAGGTTTTAACAGCGGGAAAGTGGAGTTCAGGATTATCATATCAGATCAGTCATAATCCCATGGAATGGCGGAACGGACTTGGTGGACCAAATGGCCTACTTCTGCTCCTAATTCTTATAGTCTTATGGTTTTAAAAGATCAACCTCCTATTCATAATTTTTTCAATTGTTGCTACCACGCCAGGAGAGAAGAATCCAGGTGAAAACTTAGTAAAACAGCAACTTTACATGAACACCGGTGACAGGACCCAAATGCAAACAAACATTTGGAGACAGGAGAAAATCAGAAACTTCCAATATTATTTCTCTTCTTTCAGCGCGGCTAGGGGAGGTTAACAAATTTCACCTTGCCAGCGACATTCACATCCTATGAAAAAAAATGTTTTTTAAGTCAAAGGAAAGCACTTGAATTCAAATCATTGCTTCCCATATACTTGGGAAAGAGAACTTTATAGAGCAATGTTAATTAGCAGGGATTGGGAATAATTGGATAGCTCTTTCAAAGAACTAGCACAATCATAATAGGCTAAATGGCCTCTTTCTATGAAAACCATAATGGTGCGGATGAAAACTAACCAATCCAGGATTTACAGAAACAAATTTCCATTTTACCATAGGGAACTCTAAAATTTTACTTTTGTAATTAATGCATTTTAACATAAAAATGCCTGTAACCTTTGAATTTCCAGTTTTTTAATGAGACCTATTGAACTTACTGTAACCCAGTTTTGTACTGTTTGACATAGAATACCTAAGTTATAAATTCTAGATAAATCTAAATTAGATCAAAATAAAACATTGAACTTTTTTATCCAAATGTAGAATTTTGGGGGGGTTTTGCAAGCTGGGTTTAAACATTTTCTGAGTATAAGAACTTTCTGTAAGTATAAGGTTGCATGGCGGCACAGTGGTTAGCACTGCTGCCTCACAGCTCCAGGGACCAATAAGACCATAAAACATAGGAGCAGAATTAGAGCACTCGGCCCATTGAGTCTGCACCGCCATTCAATCAGGGCTGGTATTATTCTCTTCCCCATTCTCCTGACTTCTCCCCGTAACCCGTGATCCCCTTATTCATCAGGAACCTATCTATCTCTGCCTTAAAGACACTCAGTGATTGGCCTCCACAGCCTTCTGCGGCAAAGAGTTCCACAGATTCACCACCCTCTGGCTGAAGAAATTCCTCCTCATCGCTTGTTTTAAAGGATTGTCCCTTTAATCTGAGATTGTGTCCTCTGCTTCTAATTTTCCCTACAAGTGGAAACATCCTCTCCACA
Organism: Scyliorhinus torazame; assembly: GCF_047496885.1. Taxonomy (NCBI): domain Eukaryota; kingdom Metazoa; phylum Chordata; class Chondrichthyes; order Carcharhiniformes; family Scyliorhinidae; genus Scyliorhinus; species Scyliorhinus torazame. The sequence goes on along the minus strand of NC_092722.1, from coordinate 139,614,605 downwards.
TCCACTCTATCCAGGCCTCATAGTATCCTGTAAGTTTCAATAAGATCCCCCCTTATCCTTCTAAACTCCAATGAGTACAGACACAGAGTGCTCAACCATTGACCCGGGTTCAATTCTGGCCTCGGCTGACTGTCTGTGTGGTGTTTGCACTTTCTCCACATGTCTGCGTGGGTTTCCTCCAGGTGCTCCGGTTTCCTCCCACAGTCCAAAGATGTGCACGTTAGGTGGATTGGCCATGCTAAATTGCCCCTTAGTGTCCAAAAGATTAGGTGGGATTGCTGGGTTACTGGGATAGCGTGGAGGCATGGGCTTAAGTAGGGTGCTCATTCCAAGGGCCGGTGCAGACCCAATGGGCCGAATGGTGTTCTACTGCACTCTAAATTCTATGGTGTAGCTACCCGGTGTTGCTTCTGTGCCACTGCGATTTAGATTATCATGTCATGGATCAGGTTTTAACAAATCTGTGTGTAGCGATTAGAATCATAATGTCGAACTCCTGCTTGTGGAATTACATTTTATACATTTTAAACATTCAAATTCTTCTGCCTGCTGTTTTAACAAAGGCATTACTCCATTAAATTTTTACATGATTTTGAATGGTTTGGAACATTAAGTACATTATGTGTAGTTTATTAGATATTGGAGTGTACTGGAGGGAATGCAGATAGTCCAAGCATGATTGCTTATCCGGATTCAGCTTCACCACCTTAAGTCATTGACTTTTAAATTGAGGTCACTGGACTTAGCGAGCTTATAAGGATATCACAGGGGATCCCAAAGATCAACAGATTTCTGTATTTGTTGCATGCTATTAACTCACCAGCATATTGCATATTAAAATATTTCTGCAATTATAGCACTGTTGGCCTTTGGGTAGCTGATGCTGTCTCTCCACGGGTTGTATGTTGACATTTACAGGAGGTCCCCAGGATCACGTCAGCACTTCCAAGTAATGTTTGTTTGACAACTACTGGCCTAACCAATAAAAATATTTTGAAACATCTCATCCCTGGTAACCTGCTTGGAAATTCACATTTCAGACCATGTTTTGATTGTCATTCAATATTCAATGAGTAATGGAGGCAATTGAATATTTTTAAGGCTGAGTTTGATTGACAGTCAAAGGGTATGGGGGGGGTGGGGGTTTGGTAGACAAGAAAGTAGAGGCTACAATCAGATCTTATCAATTGGTGGAGCAGACCTCAGGGGCCGAATGGCCTACTCCTGTTCCAGTTTGTATGTTGAGATTAACACTGTTAAGTGTCAGAGGGATTCATGTATGAAGGATTATTTGAAAAACTATAACATTATTTCATGATATAAGACTGCATTATTGGCTGAGAGTTTACTTAGAGTAAATTTGTTTCAAATGTTTTTAAATGGCAAAGAAAAATAACAGTTATTTGCTTGACATTTTTCGATGATATACAAGACAGAAATTTAGCTGCAAAATTTTTCCTAGCAGTTAGGAACTGGAGACTTGGGAAGGTTAGTGTCGACTTGTGGTGAATCTTCAGAGACATTGGGAGAAAAATTATTAACTTTTTTTATATAGTACAGGATGACTCAAAGCAGTTATAACCAATGGATTATTTTTGAAACATAATCATTGTTATTATTAGGTAAACTCAGCAAGACAAGGACTGGTAAACAATGTGACGAAGGAATAGGTAAATTGCTTTGTGTTGGTTGAAGGAAGAACACTGGTCAGAACATCTGGAGATCTCATTGCTCCTCTTCAGAGAGGGCTGTGGATGATTTTTCAAACCCACTGAGGGAGGGAATGGTCCAAGAAGGGAAGCTGGGAGTTGCATTCAGCTGATGACAATGGATATTTAAATCAGCTAAGCCTACAATGTATAGCAAGGTTAGTGCTGGAGGGAACCAAAAGTTGCAAGTTCCCAGCTTGGCAGAGTAACATTGGGAAAACGGAATGTTAGGTCCAACATCTCGGAAAATGTGGCACTCCTTTAATACTGCACCGAAAGGATATTCTGGATCAGGTTCTGGATGAACTCACAAATGTCTAATTTATAGACAAAAGTGTGACTGAAATTTCCTAACTGAGTCAAGCTAACAAGAATACCAAGAGCCCTCTTTTGGTAGTCCCTTATATTGTGTTATGCACTCTGGGATAACACAGGCTGCAACTGGATGCAGCTTTAACCAAAACATACTCCAGACCTTGAAGTTAGTTCAATCTGATTTATTGAACCAGTAGCACAGTTAGCACAGTTCTCTATGAGTTTGACTCTCTGCTAACCTAAGTGTGGTTACTCTGTCTGACTGAACCAGACTAGCTCTTAGCCAGGTGCTGGAGATGTGATACTGTACATACACCCTGACTCACTCAGTAGATGTTCATCGATGGAAAGAGGCGGAGTGTGAGTGCCTCGTGCCTTTTATAGTGAGATACCACCCCTGAGTGTCCTGCCTGCTCATTGGTCATGTCCTGTTCTCTGTTTTCATTAGCTGCCTGTCTGTGCATGTCTGTATATCATTATCTGCATGTCTGCATATCATGGCATCTCCCCTTTTTTATAAATGTTTTGTTGGCACATGGGAACATACTTACATGTGGTGGCATATATTAACATATTTACAAGCGGTGGAATATGTGAACATATTTACATGTGAAGGCAGCTGTCTAATGTGAGAAACCACAACACAGCAAACAAAATAAATGTTCATAAGTCCAGTCTCTGGGGCTTGAGTCTGATCCTTGTCGACCGCCGGAGAGGTGGTGGTGGGGATGACGGCGCTTTGACAGGCGGGATGGAAGCCTGACTGGTGGCCACGTAGTTCGAGGTATCAGGAGGTGGCAAAACAACGGACGGAAACGGAGAAGAAAGCGGTTGCGGGCAGGCAACTTTGCGCAGTGCCCGGCTGTTTCATCGCACAACAGAACCATCAGCCATACGTACAACATACGAGCGGGGCGCAGCCTGTTGAACAATGATAGCTGGAGCAGACCAGCCATCATCTGGTATCTTGACAGTGTCTGCCGGGGATAACATGGGAAAATCGGTGGTATGAGCATCATAGCCCTGATTTTGCTGGTTTTGGAGCTGCTGCACCTTCTGCAGCACTGACAGGTGATCCAGGTTGGGCAAGTGTATGGCTGGAAGTGTCGTCCACGAGTCCCTGTTCATCAGGAGTTGAGCCGGCAAGGGACTTCCGGGTGCGGCTATGCAGAGTTAAGTCGCATGTTCGGCAGCTCCCGCTTGGAACGGACTTTGGGGCTTTTTACAGGGCCCCCAACAGATTTTATTCGACATTTCCCGGTGTGGGAAGAAGACTGCAACATTCCCCCGACAGTGTCCCCCAGGAATGGTATGTCTCTTGGTTACCAGACCCAGCAGAAACAGTAAAAGATTTGGCTGGAGCTGCAGGAATAGACAAAAGCCTCTTCCAGCATGCAGGCGGGGGAAGGGCAAGCTTAAAGGCTTCAAGCTGACTTGAGGGCCTTTATTAAAGGTGAATTCTAGCAGCAGAGGGAACAACTGTGAAAAGATCTCACCAAGGCCATTGAAGAAGCGGGGACGAGGCTTCCGGTGGCGGCCATGGAGGAATAGGTTGCGCATTCGGCAGCTCCCGTCTGGAACGGACTCTCAGACCTTTTTCAGGAATTTCCACAGACTTTTTGGGGCAGATTGGTGAAGCGAACACTGCCAAAAGGATTCCCTCTCGAGACTTCCGGTTGCTGCTATGTGGAGCGAAGTCGCACATTCGGCGGCTCCCGCAAAAACTGACTTTTGGGCTCTTTTCAGGGCCCTCAACGGCATTTTTTCAACGTTTCCCGGTGTGGGAAGGAGTTAATAACAGCTCCCCGTCAGTATATGGCTTTAACTAGGAGCGGGGCGACAAAAAAGGTGGTGGTGGACCCGAAGAAGGGAGGGAAGAAGGACAAAATGGCGGCGTGCGGAGACCAGGCAGCGTGGAGGCAGTGGGCGGAGGAGCAACAGGAGGGTATCCAGGGCTGCCTCAGAGAGATTAAAACGGATCTGCTAGAGCTGATGAAGGCTTCTATTGATAAGCTGCTGGAGACACAGACGGCCCAGGTGGTGGCGATCCGAGAGGCTCGACAAAAGATCTCTGACAATGAGGACGAGATCTTAGGCCTGGCGGTAAAGGTGGAGGCACACGAGGCGCTCCACAAGAAATGACAGGAGCGGTTCGAGGAGATGGAGAATTGGTCGAGGCAGAAGAATCTGTGGATTCTGGGCCTCCTGGAGGGGCTGGAGGGGCCGGACATGGGGGCCTATGTGGTCACCATGTTGAACTCGCTGATGGGGGCGGGGTCCTTCCAGGGGCGCCTGGAGCTGGAAGGGGCCCATAGAGTGTTGGCGAGGAGGCCCAAGGCTAACGAGCCTCCGCGGGCGGTGCTGGTGCGGTTCCATCGGTTCGTCGATCGGGAGTATGTGCTCAGGTGGGCCAAGAAGGAGAGGAGCAGCAGGTGGGAGAATGCAGAGGTTCGAATATACCAGGACTGGAGTGCAGAGGTGGCGAAGAGGAGGGCCGGTTACAATTGAGTGAAGGCGGTGCTGCACAGGAAGGGGGTGAAGTTTGGCATGTTGCAGCCGGCGTGACTGTGGGTTACATACAAGGACCGGCACCATTCTTTTGAGTCTCCAGAGGAGGCGTGGGCCTTTGTTCAGGCCGAGAAGCTGGAAACAGACTGAGGGTCGGGATGGGCGATTGGGGACTGCGGTGGATATGTTATGCATATTTTTTGTTCGGGGTGGGGGGGGGGGCTTTGCATTGTTTTGGGTTTCTTTTTCTCTGTGTTTTTCTCTTCGGGTTGGGGAGGGTGGATGGGGCGGGTTGGGCACTGTTTTGGTTGGTGGTGGGGCCTGGTAGGTGGAGAGCACGGGCTTTTTTCCCGCGCCGAAGACTGGGGGGCGGCAGGGCCGGAGCGGGGAAGCGAGGATTGTTTCCCTCGCGTAGAACGGAGGGGGGAGGGGGAGAGCCTGTGGATGGGGAGCGGGAGAGGAGGGTGCGCCACACAATGGGAGGAGTCGAAGGGGAGGCAGGAGTGGCCGGGTCAGCAGGAGTCAGCTGACTTGCGGAAGTGCAATGGGGGGAGTAAACCAGCTAGGATGGGTCCTAGCCGGGGGGGGGGGGGGGGGGCCTGATCCGGCTGATAACCTGGAATGTAAGTGTACTGAATGGGCCGGTTAAGCGGGCCCGCGCGTTCGCGCACCTGAAGGGACTCAAGGCAGATGTGGTTATGCTCCAGGAGACTCACCTGAAGGTGGCAGACCAGGTAAGACTGAGGAAAGGGTGGGTAGGTCAGGTTTTTCACTCGGGGCTAGATGCCAAAAATCGAGGGGTGGCGATCTTGGTGGGAAAGAGGGTGTCATTTGAGGCGTCGAGCATTGTGGCAGATAATGGTGGTAGGTACATAATGGTAAGTGGTAAGTTGCAGGGAGAGAGGGTGGTACTGGTCAATGTGTATGCTCCGAACTGGGACGATGCGGGTTTTATGCGGCGTATGTTGGGTCGGATCCCAGACTTGGAAGTGGGGGGACTGATAATGGGGGGAGACTTTAACACGGTGTTGGATCTGGCACTGGATCGCTCCAGGTCTAGGACGGGTAGGAAGCCGGCGGCGGCTAGAGTGCTGAGGGGATTTATGGACCAAATGGGAGGGGTGGACCCTTGGAGATTTGCAAGGCCAGGGGCTAGGGAATTTTCATTCTTCTCACATGTCCATAAGGCTTATTCTCGAATCGACTTTTTCATTTTGAGTAGGGCGCTGATAGCGAGAGTAGAGGATACCGAGTATTCGGCAATAGCCATTTCGGACCACGCCCCGCATTGGGTTAACTTGGAGATGGGGGAGGAGAGGGACCAGCGTCCGCTGTGGCGCTTGGAGGTGGGGCTGTTGGCGGACGAGGAGGTGAGCGAGCGGGTCCGAGGAAGTATAGAGAGGTACTTGAAGACCAACGACAACGGGGAGGTCCGACTGAGGATGGTATGGGAGACACTGAAGGCGGTGGTGAGGGGAGAGCTGATCTCCGTTAGGGCCCACAAGGAGCGGAGGGAGCGGGGGGAGAGGGAGAGGCTGGTGGGGGAGATGGTGAGGGTAGACAGGAGGTATGCGGAAGAGCCTGAGGAAGGATTGTTGAGGAAGAGGCGCAGCCTCCAGGCCGAATTCGACCTGGTGACCACCAGGAAGGCGGAGGTGCAGTGGAGGAAGGCCCAGGGGGCGGTCTACGAGTATGGGGAAAAGGCAAGCCGGATGCTGGCGCATCAGCTTCGGAAGCGGGACGCAGCTAGGGTGATCAGGGGAGTTAAGGACAGGGGAGGGAGCGTGGTGCGGAGTGGGGTTGGCATCAATGGGGTCTTCAGGGACTTCTACGAGGAATTGTACCGAACCGAGCCCCCACGGGAGGAGGGTGGGATGGACCATTTCTTGGACCAATTGAGGTTTCCAAAGGTGGAAGAGGGACTGGTGGCGGGTCTGGGGGCCCCGATTGGGCTGGAGGAGCTTATCAAAGGGATAGGAAGCATGCAGGCGGGGAAGGCACCGGGGCCGGACGGTTTCCTGGTGGAGTTCTATACAAAATATATGGACCTGTTGGGCCCGCTGTTAGTTAGGACCTTTAATGAGGCAAGGGAGAGGGGGGGGGGAGCTTTACCCCCGACGATGTCCCGGGCACTGATCTCCTTGATCCTGAAGCGGGACAAGGATCCCCTGCAATGTGGGTCTCACAGACCGATTTCCTTGCTAAATGTAGATGCCAAGGTGCTGGCGAAGGTCTTAGCCATGAAGATTGAGGATTGTGTGCCGCAGATCATCCATGAAGACCAGACGGGGTTTGTGAAGGGGAGACAGTTGAACGCGAATGTGCGGAGGCTTTTGAACGTTATCATGATGCCGGCGAGGGAGCGGGAGGTGGAGATAGTGGTGGCGATGGACGTTGAGAAAGCCTTCGATAGGGTAGAGTGGGGGTACCTGTGGGAGGTGCTGAAGAGGTTTGGGTTTGTGGAGGGGTTTGTCAGGTGGGTTAGGCTGTTGTATGAGGTCCCGATGGCGAGTGTGGCCACAAATAGGAGGAGGTCCGAGTACTTTCGGTTGCACCGAGGGACGAGACAGGGGTGTCCACTGTCCCCCCTGCTCTTCGCACTGGCGATTGAACAGCATCGCACCAATGCGATCCTAGCTCGCATCTGTCGAGATATTCATCTCCCTGTCTGGGTCGAAAAATGCCAAGACGAGTCATCCGGTGGGCCGGTCAGAGGTTCAGCCGGTCCGGCACCTTGATCATCCTCTGGGAGCCGGCAATGTTGGTCGAAGTTGACTCCGGGAGCGTGCCGAAATCCTCTTCATCAATGGGGGTGGGCAGGGGGAGGGGAGGGTGGCGCCAGGGGCGACATGGGTGGTGTGGGGGCGGAACCTGCTGGTGCCAGGTTCCTGAGGGGGACGGTATCCTGGCGGCCGTCGGGGAATGCCACGTAGGTGTACTGTGGGTTTGTGTGGAGCAAGTGCACCCTTTCCACCAACGGGTCTGCCTTGTGGAGCCGCACATGTTTATGGAGAAGCACGGTTCCCGGAGCTGTGAGCCAAGTTGGGAGTGATACCCCGGATGTGGACTTCCTGGGGAAGGCAAAAAGACGTTCATGTGGTGTACTGTTAGTAACAGTGCAAAGTAATGAGCGAATGGAATGTAATGCATCAGGGAGGACCTCCTGCCAGCGGGAGGCCGGGAGATTTCTGGACCGTAGGGCCAGCTGGACGGCCCTCCATACCGTCCCATTCCCCTTTCTACCAGTCCGTTTCCCTGGGGGTTGTAGCTTGTCATTCTGCTGGAGGCGATACCCTTGCTGAGCAGGAACTGGCGTAGGCCATCACTCATGAATGAGGATCCCCTGTCACTGTGTATGTAGGCGGGGCAGCCGAACAGAATGAAAATAGAATTAAGGGCTTTAATGACGGTGGCAGACGTCATGTCGGGGCATGGGATGGCGAAGGGAAAACGGGAGTATTCATCGATCACACTGAGGAAATACGTGTGTCAGTCGGAGGAGGGGACGGGGCCCTTGAAATCCATGCTGAGGCGTTCAAAGTGGCGGGAGGCCTTCACCAGGTGCGCGCCGTCCGGCCGGTAGAAGTGCGGTTTGCACTCCGCACAGACCTGGCAGTCCTTGGTGATCGTCCTTACTTCCTCGACGGAGTAGGGCAAATTTTGTGCCTTAATGAAGTGGTACAACCGAGTGACCCCTGGGTGACAAAGGCTGTCGTGCAGGGCCCGGAGTCGGTCTACCTGTGCGCTGGCACATGTACCACGGGATAGGGCGTCTGGGGGCTCGTTGAGTTTGCCAGGGCGATACTTAATCTCGTAGTTATAGGTGGAGAGCTCGATTCTCCACCGCAAGAATTTGTCATTTTTGATCTTGCCCCACTGCGTGTTGTTGAACATGAAGGCTACTGACCGTTGGTCAGTGAGGAGAGTGAATCTCCTGCCGGCCAGGTAATGCCTCCAATGTCGCACAGCCTCAATGATAGCCTGGGCCTCCTTTTCGACGGATGAGTGCCGAATTTCGGAGGCATGGAGGGTGTGGGAAAAATATGCCAAGGGCCTGCCTGCCTGGTTGAGGGTGGCGGCAAGGGCGACGTCCGATGCGTCGCTTTCTACTTGGAAAGGAAGTGTTTCATCTACAGCGTGCATTCCAGCTTTGGCAATATCAGCTCTGATCCTGGTGAAGGCCTGTTGGGCCTTGGCCGTCAGGGGGAAATGAGTGGACTGTATGAGTGGGCGGGCCTTGTCCGCATAGATTAGGACCCACTGAGTGTAATACGAGAAGAACCCCAGGCAGCGTTTGAGGGCCTTGGGGCAGTGGGGGAGGGGAAACTCCACGAGGGGGCACATAGCTACGTGGACCACGTAGCCGAGGATGGCTAAGCGGTTTGTACAGAACACACACTTCTCCTTGTTATACGTGAGGTTGAGGAGAGTGGCGTTGCAGAGAAATTTAGCGAGGTTGGCGTCGTGGTCCTGCTGATCATGGCCGCAGATGGCCACATTGTCTAGGTACGGAAACGTGGCCCGCAAGCCGTACCGGTCGGCCATTCGGTCCATCTCCCTTTGGAAGACCGAAACCCCATTGGTGACGCCGAAGGGGACCCTAAGGAAGTGATATAGCCGGCCGTCTGCCTCGAAGGCGGTGTATGGCCGGTCCGATTTACGAATGGGGAGCTGGTGGTAAGTGGATTTCAGGTCCACCGTTGAGAAGACCCGGGACTGTGCAATCTGGTTAACCATGTTAGATATGCGTGGGAGGGAGTACGCGTCGAGCTGCGTGTACCTGTTGATGGTCTGGCTGTTGTCCACGACCATTCGATTTTTCTCCCCAGACTTAACCACTCCTATTTGAGCTCTCCAGGGGCTGTTGCTGGCCTCGATGACTCCCTCCTGAAGCAACCGCTGGACCTCGGACCTGATGAAGGCCTTATCCTGGGTGCTGTACCGTCTGTTCCTGGTGGCCGGGTTTGCAATCTGGTTAGATTGGCAAAGATGGAAGGAGGATCAACCTTTAGTGTCGCAAGGCCACACACTGTGAGGGGTGGTAAGGGTCCTTCGAATTTAAGGGTCAGGCTCTGGAGGTTGCACTGAAAATCCAGGCCAAGGATAAGTGCAGCGCAGAGGTTAGGGAGGACGTAGAGGCGAAAACCGTGGAACTCTACGCCTTGGACTGTGCGCGTGACCATGCAGTACCCCCAGATCGCTACGCGATGGGATCCGGAGGACAGGGAGATACTTTGATTGGTAGGGTGTACCTTAAGGGAGCAGCGCCTTCCCGTATTTGGATGTACAAAGCTCTCGGTGCTCCCGGAGTCCAGTAGTCAGGAGGTCACGTGGCCGTTGACTTTCACGTTGGTGGCTGCGTTGGTCAGAGTGTGTGGTCTGGACTGGTCGATTACCATGGATGCGAGTCATGGTTGATCGTTGGGTCGTGAGGCGGCCGCTGCGTTGGGGTCCTGAAACGCCGTTGGTTTCTGTGTGCTGCGGACAAGATGGCGGCGCCCGGAGGTCCTGGGGGGTCACAAAATGGCGGCGCCCATGGAACACACGTTGCCGGGGTGGAGCAAGATGGCGGCATACATGAAATGCATGTGTTGTGCATTGCTCGCACATGGCCTGGGGAGGAGGGGAGGATAGCGGCGCCCATTGTCCGTGTCCGGGGAGGCAGTGGAAGACCGCTGAGCGGGCCTGGTGCGGGGGAGAAGATGGGGGCGCTCATCTCTCGCACGTGGCCTGGGGAGGATAGCGGCGCCCATTGTCCGTGACCGGGTTTGGCGGGGGGGGGGGGGGGAGCGACCACTGCCGCTGAGTGGCCCTTCCTCCCGCAGGCCTTACAAAAGGCAGCGCGGGTCGGTCAGCGTTGGCGGGGGTGTCTTTGTTGGCCACAAAATTAGCATCGGGGCCCCCGGAGATCATTGGCTGGCGCGTAGCACAGGTGTACTGGGTGGGTAGCGCCCCCACTGGGGCGGCTGCCTGTGGGGCCCATGAAGCGTAGGAGGAGTGGGCCACGCGGTTGGGGGCGTAGGACTGTACATTGTGCAGGGCGATCGTCATGGAAAGCGCTTGTGTTTTAGTCTCTGCGAGGTCGCGCGTGGCCCCTTCTAGGAGCCGCTGCCTGATAACCTCGGACCCAATCCCAGTTACAAAAGCGTCCCTCATAAGGAGATCTGAGTGCTCCTTAGCTGTAACATCCTGGCAGTCACAGTCCCGAACTAGTGGGATCAGGGCCCTCCAGAAGTCCTCGATTGACTCACCAGGTAGTTGAGTACGCGTTGCGAGCGCTTGTCTGGCGAAGAGCGTGTTCGTCTTCTGCTCATAACTCTCTTTGAGTCAAGTCATAGCGTCAGCGTAATTTGGCACATCCTGGGTCAGCGGGAAGATTTTAGAGTTGAGTCTGGAGTACAAGATTTGAATCTTCTGAGCCTCTGGAACAGGGGTCGGTGCAGCGTTGATATACGCTTCAAAACAAGCTAGCCAGTGCTGAAAGTCCTTTCTGGCGTCACTTGCGTGTGGATCCAGCTGCAGGCGATCTGGTTTAATCCGGAGGTCCATCTTCTGAATCAGATACTAATAAATTGAGGCACGATCAATTTGGCTGGAGAAGAACTTGAAATGAAACTGAGGCTTTATTAGTTTCTGAAGTGTGGCCTCCTACAGCAGCTGACGAAATGGCTGCGAGCTGGAGGCCACGCATATTTATAACCCGGCTCCTGGGTGGAGCTAGCATGCAGGGGCCCAGGTGAACCTGTAGTGCAGGTTCTACCGTACAACCCTTAATATAGGAACACAGTGAACTTCTGGTTGCGGCGATGCACTGCTAAGCCGCACGTTTTGGCAGCTCCTGTTCTAACGGACTTTTGGGCTCTTTTCGGGAGCCCCAACGGAAATTTGTTTGGACCAAACCCAGTGTGGGGTGACGAAGGAAGGAGTCCCCCCGGGTGTGGATGGAAAGGATCGGTGGTAGTGGCCAGATTGCGAAGGATCCTTTGGAGCTGCGGCAGAGAAGAGAAGGAAGATGCAAGATGGCGACGGATGGAGCCCAGACGACATGGGGCCCGGACCAGCAGGAATTCCTCCGACGGTGTGTGGAAGAATTAAAGAAGGAGGTGCTGGTGCCGATGTTATTGGCAATCGAAGGGCTAAAAGAAACACAAAAGGCCTAGGCGATAGAGCTCCGTGGGGTGAAGGCAATGGCATCCGAAAACGAGGATGAGATTCTGGGCCTAGCGGTAAAAATGGAGACGCACGAGGCGCTACATAAGAGGTGTATCGAAAGGCTCGAAGTCCTGGAGAACAGCTCGAGAAGAAAGAACCTCCGGATTCTGGGTCTCCCCGAAGGAGTGGAGGGAGCTGACGTTGGGGCTTATGTGAGCACGATGATCCATTCGCTATTGGGAGCTGAGGCCCCCTCGGGCCCCCTGGAGGTGGAAGGGGCTCACCGGATCCTTGTGAGGAGACCAAAGGCTGGAGAACCACCAAGGGCGATAGTGGTGAGATTTCACCGCTTCACCGACAGAGAGGCCGTTCTGAGCTGGGCCAAGAAGGTACGGAGTAGCAGGTGGGAGAATGCGGTGATACGAGTGTATCAGGACTGGAGCGTGGAGGTGGCGAGAAGGAGGGCGAGCTTTAATCGGGCCAAGGCGGTGCTTCACAAGAAGAAAATAAAGTTTGGGATGCTGCAGCCGGCGCGATTGTGGGTCAGGCACCAAGGAAAACATTACTACTTTGAAACATTGGATGAGCCATGGACCTTCATCCAAGAAGAGAAACTGGACCAGAACTGAGGGACTGATGCTGTGTGGGAGACGACGATGTCGATGGATAGAAATGTAAATTGGGGAATGGGAGGTTCACAGTATCGAGACGATAGACGGGTTTTTTTCTCTTCTTGACGGGGGGACACTGAGAAATGTGGGCGCCGGTGGGAAAAGGGACTGGGGGGGGAATGGGGAATGGGGAGCTGCGCCATGGGGGGCGGGGCCGATCCAGGAAATCGCGGGTTTTTTCCCGCACTCGGGAGATGATGGCGGGAAGATAGGCGCAAGAAGGATGAGAGTTCCACACACGGGGGGGTCAAGGAGAGAGCGGGGGAAGCCTGGGTCAGTTGGAGTCAGCTGACTTTCGGAAGCATCATGGGGGGAATAACCATGCTAGATGGGGATCTAGCGGGGAGGGGGGGGGATCAACTGGGTTGCTGCTGCTGGGAGCGAGAGGGAGCTGGCAAGGGAAGAGGTGGTCGGGACGGGAGGGCGCCGCCTGGGGGACGGGTGGGTGTGCGGGACCCGGACGGGGGACTGGCCTAGAATAGGGGATGGCTAATCGGGGGGGGGGGGGGGGTGAATCCGGCTGATCACGTGGAATGTGAGAGGCCTAAATGGGCCGATTAAGAGGGCCCGAGTGTTCGCGCACTTAAAAGGACTGAAGGCAGATGTGGCCATGCTTCAATGCTTCAGGAGACGCAGCTGAAGGTGGCGGATCAGGTTAGGCTAAGGAAAGGATGGGTGGGACAGATGTTGGGTTGGACACGAAAAATAGAGGGGTGGCGATATTGGTGGGGAAACGGGTGTCGTTCGAGGCTAGGAATATAGTGGTGGACAACGGTGGTAGATATGTGATGGTGAGTGGTAGATTGCAGGGAAAGGAGGTCGTGTTGGTAAATGTATATGCCCCGAACTGGGATGACGCGGGATCTATGAAGCGGATGCTGGGACGTATCCCGGACCTGGAGGTGGGAAGCCTGGTAATGGGGGGGGATTTCAATACTGTGCTGGATCCAGGGTTAAATCGGTTTAGATCCAGGACCGGAAGAAGGCCGGCAGCGGCCAAGGTGCTTAGGGGGTTCATGGAGCAAATGGGGGGAGTGGATCCATGGAAATTTGCTAGGCCGTTGGCCAAAGAGTTCTCCTTTTTCTCCCATGTCCATAAGGTATACTCCCGAATAGATTTCTTTGTTTTGAGCAGGGCACTAATTTCGAAGGTGGCAGGAACGGAGTATTCGGCCATAGCCGTTTCAGACCATGCCCCGCACTGGATGGATCTGGAACTAGGAGAGGAGAGGGAACAGCGTCCACTCTGGCGACTGGATGTGGGACTATTGGCGGATGAGGGGGTCTGTGGAAAGGTGCGGGGATGTATTGAGAGGTACCTGGAGGCCAATGATGATGGTGAGATCCAGGTGGGGGTAGTATGGGAAGCGCTGAAGGCAGTGGTTAGGGGAGAGTTGATCTCCATTAGGGCATACAAGGAGAAAAAAGAGGGCCAAGAAAGGGAGAGATTAGTGGGGGAGATTTTGAGGGGGGATAAAAGATATGCGGAGGCCCCGGACGAAGGACTATATAGAGAGAGGCGAAGACTTCAGACGGAATTTGACCTGCTGACCACAGGGAAGGCAGAGGCACAGTGGAGGAAGGCACAGGGGATGAGATACGAATATGGGGAAAAGGCGAGCTGGCTGCTGGCCCACCATCTTCGCAAGAGGATAGCGGCGAGGGAAATTGGGGGAGTCAGGGATGAAACGGGAACTACGGAGCGGGGAGCAGGGAAGGTAAATGAGGTGTTTAAGACCTTTTATGAGAGGCTATATAGGTCCCAACCACCGGAGGGAAAAGAGGGAATTCAACAGTTTCTGGACCAACTAAGGTTCCCGAGGGTGGAGGAGCAGGAGGTGGCAGGTCTGGGGGCGCCAATTGAGGTGGATGAGGTGACTAAAGGGCTGGGGAACATGCAGGCAGGGAAGGCCCCGGGACCAGACGGGTTCCCGGTGGAATTTTACAGGAAATATGTGGACTTGTTGGCCCTGCTGCTGGCGAGAACCTTTAACGAGGGCAGAGAAGGGGGGACTCTACCCCCGACAATGTTGGAGGCGACGATATCACTAATCCTGAAGCGGGATAAAGATCCGCTGCAATGCGGGTCATATAGGCCTATCTCGCTCCTGAATGTAGATGCCAAGTTGCTGGCAAAAGTGCTGGCGACGAGGATCGTGGATTGTGTCCCGGGGGTGGTGCATGAGGACCAGACAGGGTTTGTAAAGGGGAGACAACTGAATGTCAACGTGCGACGGCTGTTGGGGGTGATAATGATGCCCCCAGCGGAGGGGGAGGCAGAGATAGTGGTAGCGATGGATGCAGAAAAGGCATTCGATAGGGTAGAGTGGGAGTATCTATGGGAGGTGTTGAGGAGGTTTGGGTTCAGGGAGGGGTTTGTCAGTTGGGTCAAACTCCTATATGGGGCCCCAGTGGCAAGTGTAGTCACAAATCGGCAAAGATCGGAGTATTTTCGGTTGCGTAGGGGAACAAGGCAGGGGTGCCCCCTGTCCCCATTACTGTTCGCGTTGGCAATTGAACCACTGGCCATAGCGTTGAGAGACTCTAAGAAATGGAGGGGGGTGGTTAGAGGGGGAGAGGAACATCGAGTCTCACTCTACACAGATGACCTACTGCTATATGTGGCGGATCCCGTAGAGGGGATGACAGAGGTTATGCAGATATTGAGGGAGTTTGGAGACTTTTCGGGATATCGGCTAAATATGGGGAAGAGTGAGCTTTTCATACTACACCCTGGGGATCGGGGAAGAGGGATAGACGCCCTGCCGTTAAGGAGAGTGGAAAGGAGCTTCCGATATTTGGGGATTCAGGTAGCCAAGAGCTGGGGAACTCTACACAAACTCAATCTGACGCGGCTGGTGGAGCAATGGAGGAGGATTTCAAGAGGTGGGATATGCTGCCGCTCTCACTGGCGGGCAGAGTGCAGGCAGTAAAAATGATGGTCCTCCCAAGGTTTCTTTTTGTGTTTCAATGTCTCCCCATTTTGATCACTAAGGCCTTTTTCAAGAAAATAGACAGGAGTGTTATGAGTTTCGTGTGGGCAGGGAAGACCCCGAGGGTAAGGAGGGGGTTCCTGCAGCGCAGCAGGGACAGAGGGGGACTCGCGTTGCCGAATCTGGACGACTACTACTGGGCCGCCAATGTGGCGATGGTCTGCAAGTGGATGAGGGAGGGAGAGGGGGTGGCGTGGAAGAGGCTGGAGATGGCGTCCTGTAAAGGAACGAGCCTAAAGGCGCTGGTGACGGCGCCGCTGCCGCTTTCCCCGAAAAGGTAGACCACAAACCCAGTGGTGGTGGCAAACGTAAGGATCTGGGGGCAATGGAGGCGACACAGGGGGGTGACGGGTGCCTCAGTGTGGTCACCGATCAGGAATAACCATAGGTTTTTCCCAGGAAGGATGGACGGAGGGTTCCAGAGCTGGCATAGGGCAGGAATTAGGATATTGAGAGACTTGTTTATTGATGGGGAGTTTGCGAGCCTGGGAGCGCTGGAGGAAAAGTATGAGTTGCCCCCGGGGAATATCTTCAGATATATGCAAGTGAGGGCGTTTACAAGGCAACAGGTGAGGGAATTTCCGCTGCTCCCGACACAGGGGATCCAGGATAGAGTGATTTCGTGGGTATGGGTCGGGGAGGGCAAAGTGTCCGAAATATATCAGGAGATGAGAGACGAGGGGGAGGCGCTGGTAGGGGAGCTGAAAGGAAAATGGGAAGAAGAGCTGGGGGAGGAGATTGAGGAGGGGCTGTGGGCTGATGCCCTAAGTAGGGTAAATTCCTCTTCCTCATGTGCCAGGCTTAGCCTGATACAATTCAAGGTTCTACACAGAGCACACATGACAGGAGCAAGACTGAGTAGGTTCTTCGCAGTGGAGGACAGGTGCGGGAGGTGCTTGGGAAGCCCGGCGAACCACACACATATGTTCTGGTCGTGTCCGGCACTGGATGAGTACTGGAGGGGAGTGGCAAAGGTGATTTCAACGGTGGTGAAGGTCCGGGTCAAGCCAGGCTGGGGGTTAACGATATTTAGGGTAGCGGAAGAGCCGGGAGTGCAGGAGGCGAAAGAGGCTGATATTCTGGCCTTTGCGTCCCTGGTAGCCCAGCGAAGGATTCTACTTATGTGGAAGGAAGTGAAACCCCTCGGCGTGGAGGCCTGGATAAACGATATGGCTGGGTTCATAAAACTGGAACGAATGAAGTTTGTGTTGAGAGGATCGGCTCAGAGGTTCTCCAGGCGGTGGCAACCGTTCCTTGACTATCTCGCGGAACGTTAAGGGAAAATAGATCGCCAGCAGCAGCAGCCCAGAGGAGAGGGGGGGGGGGGGGGCGGAGAGAAGGGGGGGTGGGGGGAGCACTATTTTTTGCTACTTTGTTAGTTCACTATTTTATTTAAATAATGTTACTTATTAGCTATTGTGTTATTTTTTTATGTTGATCTGTAAAGTGGAAAAATTGTGTTTGAAAACTTTAATAAAATATATATATTTTTTAAAATATAGGAACACAGTGGTTTACCACACTACCCTCTCCCACCTCTCCCCCAGAAACTACCCTGTCCTGCCTCCCCTTCGACGGGAGATGTGGGAAGTACAGCACCAGTCTGCGTACAAAATCCCGCACCTGTAAGTATCTAAATTCCCCTCACCTGCCCAAACTTCTCCTCCAGCACCCTCATGCTCGGAAAGCTCCCTTTCAGGAACAGATCCCCCATCCTCACAGTCCCCGCCCTCCTCCACAGTCGATACCCCCCGTCCATGTTCCCCGGGGCAAATCGGTAGTTGCCGCAGATTGGGATCTACACCGATGCTCTTACCTCCCTACATGCCTCCTCCACCGGCCCCAGATCCAAAGAGCCGCCACCACTATCGGGCTGGTGGAGTACCGTGCCGGCGGAAGCGGCAGAGGCTGCTAAGTTAGTGCTCCTGCACGAAGCAGCCTCCATCCACTCCCAAACCGACCCTGCACCCACCATCTATTTCCTTATCATCGCAATGTTGGCCGCCCAGTAATAGTTGCTGAAGTTCGGCAACGCCACCCTCCCTTCTCCTCTGTTCCTTTCAAGCATCATCCTCTTCACCCGCGGGGACTTCCCCGCCCATACAAATCCCAGAATAATTTTATTCAGCCTCTTAAAGAAGGACCGCGGGATAAAGATGGGGAGACACTGAAAAACAAACAAGAACCGCAGGAGAATCGTCATCTTAACAGTCTGCACCCTCCCCGCCAATGACAGCGGGAGCACATCCCACCTCCGGATCTCCTCCCTCACTCGTTCCACCAGTCGGGACAGGTTGAGCTTATGCAACTTGCCCCAGTCCCGTGCCACCTGAATCCCCAAATATCGGAAACTCTCACCCACTAGCCTGAACAGCAACTCCTTCAGCCTACTCTCCTGCCCCCTCGCCTGAATTACAAACAACTCGCTCTTAGCCATGTACAGTTTGTATCTGGAGAACCGGCCAAATTCCCTCAGGGTTGCCATGATACCGTCCATCCCCACCATTGGGTCCGATACATATAACAGCAGATCGTCTGCGTATAATGTTCCACTCACCCCCCCCCCCCCGGACCAGCTCTTTCCAGCCCCTAGAAGCTCTCAGTGCAATTGCCAGCGGCTCTATGGCCAGCGCAAACAACAGTGGGGAGAGAGGGCAGCCCTGTCTTGTCCCACGGTGCAGGCTAAAGTAGTCCGATGTCGTCCTGTTCGTCATTACACTCGCCTCCGGGGCCTGGTATAATAGCCTAACCCAGTCAATGAACCCTGCCCTGAACCCAAACCGTCCTAGTACCTCCCACAGATAATCACATTCGACCCGGTCAAAAGCCTTTTCAGCATCCATGGCTACCACTATCTCTACCTCTCTACTCTCCGGGGGCATCATAATCACGTTAAGCAGACTTCTGATGTTGGCCACCAGCTGCCTCCCCTTTACAAACCCGGTTTGGTCCGCCACAATTACATCCGGTACACAGTCCTCAATTCTATTTGCCAAGATCTTGGCCAGTAACTTGGCGATTACGTTGATCAAAGAGATCGGCCTGTATGACCCACAAGCCTCCGGGTCCTTATCCCGTTTCAGAATAAGCGAGATGGTGGCCTGCGACATCGTCGGGGGTAAACTCCCTCTGTTTCTTGCCTCGTTAAAGACCCTGACCAGCACCAGCCCGAATATCCCGGCAAATTTTTCGTAAAACTCCACCGGATACCCGTCTGGCCCCAGGGCTTTACCCGACTGCATGACCTTCAGGACCCCCTGTACCTTTTCGATCCTGACCTGGGCCCCCAGTCCGTCCACCAACCCCCTCCCCACTCTTGGGAAGGTCAGTCCGTCCAGGAATCGCCTCATCCCCCCCCCCCCCCTCCCCCCGGGTCCCCCGGGGGGGTTCCGAAGTGTACAGCTTCCTATAAAATTCCCCAAAGACCTTGTTCAGCCCTGCCGGGTCACCCACTAGATTACCCTCCCCATCCACTAACTTCCCTATTTCCCTGGTCGCTTCGCTCTTCCTTAGTTGTTGCGCAAGCATTCTACTGGCCTTCTCCCCATGCTCATAAATCGCGCCTTTTATCTTTCTAAGCTACTCTACAGCCTTGCCTGTAGTCAGCACCCCAAATTCGGCCTGCAGCCTCTGGCGTTTCCTGAGTAACTCTGGCCACGGGGATTCCGCGTAACTCCTGTCCGTCCGTAGAATTTCCTGAATCAGTCGATCCGCCTCTCCCCTGTCTGTCCTGTCCCTGTACGCCCGGATTGAAATCAGCTCCCCTCTCACCACTGCCTTCAGTGCCTCCCAGAGCACCTCTGCCAAGACTTCTCCAGTATCGTTCACCTGCAGGTAATTCTGCATGCATTTCCTCAGCCTCTCACACACCACCTCGTCCGTGAGTAATCCAGCTTCCTGCCTCCATGGTGGGCGCTGAAAGCTGTCCTTACAAAACTGCAGGTCTACCCAGTGCGGAGCATGGTTCGATATGGCAATTGCCAAATATTCTGCCCCCACCATTCTGGCCAGCAGGTCCTTACTCACAACAAAGTAATCGATTCGGGAATACACCTTGTGGACGTGGGAGTAGTACGAGGACTCCCTCACCGTCGGCTGACTGAATCTCCATGGATCTGCTCCCCACGTTTGTTCCATGAACTCTCTCAGTTCCTTTGCCATCGCTGGCAACCTGCCCGTTCTTGAACATGACCGGTCCAGGCTCGGGTCCAGGGCTGTATTAAAGTACCCGCCCATGATCAGCTTACGCAAGTTCAAGTTGGGGTTCTTCCCCAGCATCCTCCTAATAAAATCCACATCGTCCCAATTAGGGGCATACACACTAACCAGGACTACTCTCACCCCTTCGAGCTTACCCCTCACCATAACGAACCTACCACCCTCATCCACGACTGTGCCTTCCGCCTCAAATTGTATCCTTTTATTAATCAGGATCGCAGCCCCCCTCGTCTTAGAATCAAGCCCCGAATGAAAGACCTGACTGATCCAGCCCTTCCTTAACCTAACCTGGTCTGCCACTTGCAGGTGCGTCTCCTGCAGCATGACTATGTCCGCCTTCAGAACCCGCAAATGCGCAAACACACGTGCCCTCTTCACTGGCCCGTTTCAACCTCTAACATTCCAGGTGATCAGTCTGGTTGTGGGGTACTTCGCCCCACCACCCCTTTGCCGATCAGCCATCCCCTTTTCTTGGCCAGCCCCCCAGCCATGTGTCGTGCTTCATCTGGTCCGCCTCCTGACCGGCTCCACCCATGACCTCCTCACTGTTGCCATGCCCAGTTTCCATCCTCGTCAGCAGAACCCCCCCCCCCCCCCCCCCCCATAGCAACACCATCCTATCACCTAACCCCTGCTCTAATCTAACTGTATGCACCCCCCCCCACCTCGGCTACCGTTGACTAGCCCCACTCAGCTAGCCTGGGGCTCCCAGCCTCGGCGCTAGCGCGTTTCCCACCCATTGTTCCCAGTCACCCCTCCCCCGACCCATCCATACCACTTCCCCAGATCAGCCCTACTTAAGCAAAGACTCTATACAAGTCATAAACAACCCCCACGATAGCACAATTCAAGTTAGACAAGAAAAAAAAAAGATAAGAAATAACAGGTACTCTCAGCCCATTCCCCTACAGACACTGCAAAAGATTACACAAAGTTCCCCTGAAGCATCCATCTTAACCCAACCCTTTTAACTGTTTTCTTTATTATTTTCCCCCCAGCCAAACTCCAACTAATCAAAGAGCCCAAAAAGGAAACATTCAGGTAAATCACGCAAAGAGCACTCAAATAAAACACACCTCTACCACCTTCCAACACCCTAAAAAGGTCGAAAAAAAAGAACAACAAAAACAGACCCAAACATGCAGGCAATTTTCAAAACAGGAGAGACCACGTATACTTAAAAGTTCTAACATCAGTCCAAACGTCCTCAGCTCAGGGCCAGCCCTGGCTTCTTAATGAAGTCCATCGCCTCTTCGGGTGCCTCAAAATAGTGATGCTGACCCTCATATGTAACCCACAGTCATGCCGGAAAAAGCAGCCCGAATTTCACCTTGTTTTTATACAGTATCTCCTTCACCTGCCTGTAGTCTCCCCTCCTCTGGCCATCTCAGTGCTCAAATCTTGGTAAACACACAGGGTGGTATTGTCCCAAGTACAGCTTTGTGTGCCCTTTGCCCATTGCAGCACCCGTTTCTTGTCCAGGTACCCGTGAAAGCGTACCACCATCGCTCGTGGGGGATTCCCTCGTCGCGGCTGCCTCACCTGCACTCGTTGTGCCCTGTCCACCACCAGCGGCGCAGGAACATCTCGTTCCCCAGCAACCTCTGAAACATACCCTCCACAAACGCGGCAGCATCCAGCCACTCTGCCCCCTTCAGGAGGCCCTCGATTTTCACGTTCTGCCGACTAGATCTGTTGTCCAGGTCCTCCAGCCTTTCCAGAAGCACTTTTTGCTGGTCCCTCAACCTCCAAATCTCCACATCCGCCACCGTTTGAAAGTCAGCCTGCTCCTCCACTGACTTCTCCAACTGCTGGAGCTTCTCAGCCTGATCATCCAGCCTTTTTTCCATCCAGTCAATCGACTTCTGTAGCGGCTCCAAGTTGTTATGCTTCAGAGCCAAAAAGCCCTCCTGCATAGTCTGCAGCAGCTGCTCCATTGTGGGCTGGGCTGTCGACGCCTTGCTCTACACGCCAGCCATGCTGGTCTCTCTCACAACCTCCACTGTGCCCCTACTCGACAACTTCTTCTGCTGTTTACGGTCCCTCCGGCTTCTGAGGTCCATACAATTCTGTATGGGTCCTGTGCCTGAGTACTATTGCTTTCCAGTTCTGCGCTTAAAAGCTCAAAAAGGTCGGGGAAAAAGGTCCAAAAGTCCAACCAAAACGGGAGACACCAAATGTGCGACCTACTCCCTCATAGCTGCCACCGCAAGTCCCCGAAGGCTTTCTAACACATACCATCGAGCTGACCCAGTCAGTCGGTTCGGTTACCTTGGAAATGATGCCCTGATGCTGAAGATCCTTGAGCTGTGCCTTCAGGCGCTCCCTCAGCAGAGCCGGGACCCGGCACGATGTGTGGACCACTGGCTTGGCATCAGGTCTTAGCAGAATTTTGTATCGGTATGGCAGCGTGCCCATCCCGTCGAACACATCCGGATACTGAGCGAGGATGTCGTCAATGCCGGCCTGAAGATCCACATTGGAGGATGCCGTTGTGTAAACCCGCTGCACGAGGTTCAGCTGCTTGCAGGCATCCGCGCCAAGTCGGGATGCCCTATCTGGCTTGACAATTTCAAAACTTAACCGTGCATGGGTGCTCCAGTTGGAGACGAGTAGATGGCAGGATCCCAGTGCCGTGATGGCATTTCCGTTGGAGTCCAGGAGTCTGCAGGCTGCTGGAAGGGCCTTGAGGGGCTTCTTGATGCGTTTTAAATCTGCCTGTGAGAGGAGGTTGGCAGAAGCACCTGTGTCCAGCTTAAACTGGATGGAGCAGTGGTTGACCTGCATCACCGCACGCTATTCGTCCGCAGAATCCACAGCGAGGATGGATTGAACCTGTAATGAGTTGGATGTGGCATATTCACATTTGGTAATGGTACCCACACAGTAGGCGGAGTCCAGGCATTCTTCCTCTGGATCCGTTGTGCTGCCAGGATCAGAATCCTGTAATTGTTGTTGCACACTCTGAACGCGCCATTGTCGGAATTGGGAGCGCTGGCCCCTGACTGGTGGTGCAGACCTGCACAGGGCTGCATAGTGTCCAGGCTTCCCGCAGTTTAAACATTGCCTGCCTCTTGCAGGGCAGTGTTTCTTTCAATGGGCGTTGCCACAGCTCGAGCACATCATGATGTCGGCGTCCTGACACTCCGAGCGTCATCGCACATGCGTAGTGCGGGTGTCGGCCGCTTCGTTATCCCGTTCGCATCGCGCATGCGTGGTGCCCCGGGAAAAGTGTGCGAAATGGCGGGTTTCATCAATGCTGAGGTGCTGCATTCGGGAGATGGCCTGCACACTCTCTGCCTCGTGGGAGGCAAGTTTCTCATTTTCAACCGATTTGTACTGGGCATAGCGATTTTTTGCGTGCTCATGCATTGTGCATGTGTTAATCGTGACTGGCAGGGTCATAAGCTTGATTTTCAGTAGCTGCTGTCTCAGAGGATCAGAGTGAACTCCAAAAACGATTTGGTCTCTGATCATGGAGTCAGCAATATTACCAAAGTTGCAGGACAGCGCTAGCAGGGGGAGGTTAGTTAAGGAGTTGAAAGATTCATCTTTACCTTGTAGCTATTGTTTGAATATGTAGCGCTCAAAGATTTCATTGGTGTCCACTTCACAGTGACTGTCAAACTTGTCCAGGATGGTCTGAAACTTTGTCTTGTCCTGGCCTTCAGTGAAGTTAAACGAGTTGAAGAGTTCGATGGCTTGATCACCCGCTGTTGAGAGGAGAAGCGCCATCTTTCTTGCATCAGACGCACCCACGAGGTCTGAAGCTTCGATGTACAGCAGAAACCTTTGCTTGAATGCCCGCCAGTTGGCACTGAGATTGCCGGAGATCCTGAGCTGGTGAGGAGCCTGAATCTTCTCCATGGTGCCAGGATACATTCGCAGGTCGTCACGGAACGGACTGAGGTAAACCACCTAGATTAAGCAGACTCCTGGTAGCATGTCGTGTTATGTACTCTGTGATAACACTTGCTGCAACTGGATGCAGCTTTAACCAAAAGATACTCCAGACCTTGAAGTTTGTTCAATCCAATTTATTGAACCAGTAGCACAGTTAGCACAGTTATCTATGAGCTCGACTCTCTGCTAACCTGAGTGTGGTTACTCTGTCTGACTGAACCAGACTAGCTCTTAGCCATGTGCTGGAGGTGTGATACTGTACATACACCCTGACTCACTCTGTAGATGTTCATCAGTGGAAAGAGGCAGAATGTGAGTGCCTTGTGCCTTTTAGAACAAACAAAGAACAAAGAACAAAGAACAAAGAACAAAGAAATGTACAGCACAGGAACAGGCCCTTCGGCCCTCCAAGCCCGTGCCGACCATACTGCCCGACTAAACTACAATCTTCTACACTTCCTGGGTCCGTATCCTTCTATTCCCATCCTATTCATATATTTGTCAAGATGCCCCTTAAATGTCCCTATCGTCCCTGCCTCCACTACCTCCTCCGGTAGTGAGTTCCAGGCACCCACTACCCTCTGCGTAAAAAACTTGCCTTGTACATCTACTCTAAACTTTGCCCCTCTCACCTTAAACCTATGCCCCCTAGTAATTGACCCCTCTACCCTGGGGAAAAGCCTCTGACTATCCACTCTGTCTATGCCCCTCATAATTTTGTATACCTCTATCAGGTCGCCCCTCAACCTCCTTCGTTCCAGTGAGAACAAACCGAGTTTATTCAATCGCTCCTCATAGCTTATGCCCTACATACCAGGCAACATTCTGGTAAATCTCTTCTGCACCCTCTCTAAAGCCTCCACATCCTTCTGGTAGTGTGGCGACCAGAATTGAACACTATACTCCAAGTGTGGCCTAACTAAGGTTCTATACAGCTGCAACATGACTTGCCAATTCTTATACTCAATGCCCCGGCCAATGAAGGCAAGCATGCCGTATGCCTTCTTGACTACCTTCTCCACCTGTGTAGCCCCTTTCAGTGATCTGTGGACCTGTACTCCTAGATCTCTTTGACTTTCAATACTCTTGAGGGTTTTACCATTCACTGTATATTCCCTACCTGCATTAGCCCTTCCAAAATGCATTACCTCACATTTGTCCAGGTTAAACTCCATCTGCCATCTCTCCGCCCAAGTCTCCAGACAATCTAAATCCTGCTGTATCCTCAGACAGTCCTCATCGCTATCCGCAATTCCACCAACCTTTGTGTCGTCTGCAAACTTACTAATCAGACCAGTTACATTTTCCTCCAAATCATTTATATATACTACAAAGAGCAAAGGTCCCAGCACTGATCCCTGTGGAACACCACTGGTCACAGCCCTCCAATTAGAAAAGCATCCCTCCATTGCTACCCTCTGCCTTCTATGGCCTAGCCAGTTCTGTATCCACCTTGCCAGTTCACCCCTGATCCCGTGTGACTTCACCTTTTGTACTAGTCTACCATGAGGGACCTTGTCAAAGGCCTTACTGAAGTCCATATAGACAACATCTACTGCCCTACCTGCATCAATCATCTTAGTGACCTCCTCGAAAAACTCTATCAAGTTAGTGAGACACGACCTTCCCTTCACAAAACCGTGCTGCCTCACAAATACGTCCATTTGCTTCCAAATGGGAGTAGATCCTGTCTCGAAGAATTCTCTCCAGTAATTTCCCTATCACTGAAGTAAGGCTCACCGGCCTGTAGTCCCCGGGATTATCCCTGCCACCCTTCTTAAACAGAGGAACAACATTGGCTATTCTCCAGTCCTCCGGGACATCCCCTGAAGACAGCGAGGATCCAAAGATTTCTGTCAAGGCCTCAGCAATTTCCTCTCCAGCCTCCTTCAGTATTCTGGGGTAGATCCCATCCGGCCCTGGGGACTTATCTACCTTAATATTTTTTAAGACACCCAACACCTCGTCTTTTTGGATCACAATGTGACCCAGGCTATCTACACCCCCTTCTCCAGACTCAACATCTACCAATTCCTTCTCTTTGGTGAATACTGATGCAAAGTATTCATTTAGTACCTCGCCCATTTCCTCTGGCTCCACACATAGATTCCCTTGCCTATCCTTCAGTGGGCCAACCCTTTCCCTGGCTACCCTCTTGCTTTTTATGTAAGTGTAAAAAGCCTTGGGATTTTCCTTAACCCTATTTGCCAATGACTTTTCATGACCCCTTCTAGCCCTCCTGACTCCTTGCTTAAGTTCCTTCCTACTTTCCTTATATGCCACACAAGCTTCGTCTGTTCCCAGCCTTTTAGCCCTGACAAATGCCTCCTTTTTCTTTTTGACGAGGCCTACAATATCACTCGTCATCCAAGGTTCCCGAAAATTGCCGTATTTATCTTTCTTCCTCACAGGAACATGCCTGTCCTGTATTCCTTTCAACTGACACTTGAAAGCCTCCCACATGTCAGATGTTGATTTGCCCTCAAACATCCGCCCCCAATCTATGTTCTTCAGTTCCCGCCTAATATTGTTATAATTAGCCTTCCCCCAATTTAGCACATTCATCCTCGGACCACTCTTATCCTTGTCCACCAGTACTTTAAAACTTACTGAATTGTGGTCACTGTTACCGAAATGCTCCCCTACTGAAACATCTACCACCTGGCCGGGCTCATTCCCCAATACCAGGTCCAGTACCGCCCCTTCCCTAGTTGGACTGTTTACATATTGTTTTAAGAAGCCCTCCTGGATGCTCCTTACAAACTCTGCCCCGTCTAAGCCCCTGGCACTAAGTGAGTCCCAGTCAATATTGGGGAAGTTGAAGTCTCCCATCACCACAACCCTGTTGTTTTTACTCTTTTCCAAAATCTGTCTACCTATCTGCTCCTCTATCTCCCGCTGGCTGTTGGGAGGCCTGTAGTATACCCCCAACATTGTGACTGCACCCTTCTTATTCCTGATCTCTACCTATATAGCCTCACTGCCCTCTGAGGTGTCCTCTCGCTGTATAGCTGTGATACTCTCCTGAACAAGTAGCGCAACTCCGCCTCCCCTTTTACATCCCCCTCTATCCCGCCTGAAACATCTAAATCCTGGAACGTTTAGCTGCCAATCCTGCCCTTCCCTCAACCAGGTCTCTGTAATGGCAACAACATCATAGTTCCAAGTAGTAATCCAAGCTCTAAGTTCATCTGCCTTACCCGTAATGCTCCTTGCATTAAAACATATGCACTTCAGGCCACCAGACCCGCTGTGTTCAGCAACTTCTCCCCGTCTGCTCTGCCTCAGAGCCACACTGTCCCTATTCCCTAGTTCTCCCTCAATGCTCTCACCTTCTGACCTATTGCTCCCGTGCCCACCCCCCTGCCATACTAGTTTAAACCCTCCCGTGTGACACTAGCAAATCTCGCGGCCAGGATATTTATGCCTCTCCGGTTTAGATGCAACCCGTCCATCTTATACAGGTCACACCTGCCCCGGAAGAGCTCCCAGTGGTCCAGATAACAGAAACCCTCCCTCCTACACCAGCTGTTTAGCCACGTGTTTGTCTGCTCTATCTTCCTATTTCTAGCCTCACTGGCACGTGGCACAGGGAGTAATCCCGAGATTACAACCCTCGAGGTCCTGTCTTTTAACT
This sequence comes from Scyliorhinus torazame, assembly GCF_047496885.1. Taxonomy (NCBI): domain Eukaryota; kingdom Metazoa; phylum Chordata; class Chondrichthyes; order Carcharhiniformes; family Scyliorhinidae; genus Scyliorhinus; species Scyliorhinus torazame. The sequence continues at coordinate 139,587,499 of NC_092722.1, read as the reverse complement.
TTCTGCCTAGCTCCCTGAACTCCTGCTGCAGGACCTCATGCCCCTTCCTGCCTATGTCGTTAGTACCAATATGTACAACGACCTCTGCCTGTTTGCCCTCCCCCTTCAGGATTCCCTCTACCCGTTCGGAGACATCCTGGACCCTGGCACCAGGGAGGCAACATACCATCCTGGAGTCTCTTTCACGTCCACAGAAGCGCCTATCTGTGCCCCTGACTATAGAGTCCCCTATAACTATTACTCTTCTGCGCTTTGACCCTCCCTTCTGAACATCAGAGCCAGCCGTGGTGCCACTGCTCTGGCTGCTGCTATTTTCCCCTGATAGGCTATCCCCCCCGACAGTATCCAAAGGGGTATATCTGTTCGAGAGGGGGACAACCACAGGGGATTCCTGCACTGACTGCCTGCCCTTTCTGGTGGTCACCCATTTCTCTGCCTGCACCTTGGGTGTGACCACACTTCCATAACTGCGATCTATGACGCTTTCCGCCACCTGCATGCTCCTAAGTGCATCCAATTGCTGCTCCAACCGAACCATGCGGTCTGTGAGGAGCTGCAGTTGGGTGCACTTTCTGCAGATGAAGCCATCCGGGACGCTGGAAGCCTCCCGGACCTGCCACATCTCACAGTCAGAGCACAGCACCCCTCTAACTGACATTGCGTCAATTAATTAAAATTAAAATTTGTCTTTTTTTTTTTAAATACTTTTTTTTTAAATTACAAAGTTACTGTCAACTGTCTGTTTCCTAGCACTAGATTTCTAATAGAAATGCGATAGCTAACTATAATATTCTCCGATCTCTGGCTTAGATATCCTCTAAATTATAATTAAGTTATTATGTTTAATTAGTTCCCAAATACTCAAAAAAATTTAGGTTAGAATCCCAACCAGCCACTCAGGTCACAGCTTTTCTGTGATGTCACTTCAGTTTCCCCCCGACACACACAATTTGAAAAAAAGGTATAAAAGTAAAAATCACTTGCTTACCTTCTGAGATGTTCTCAGGTTCTCTCGCTGACAGAGACTGCTCCTCCACCTCCAATCCTTGACCTGCACAATGCTAATAATATAATAATATAATATGGCACTTACCTTACACCAATGGGTCTTATTATTAGGTTAGAGGAGGAGGGTGGGTGGGAGACACTACACGTGTAGTGTCTCGGGTTTCCTCTCCACCAGAATTTATTGGTGGGGGGGGGGGGGGGGGGAAACTTGCCAGAGGTCGAACTTCCGGTTCCCGCCGAAATCCAAAGGGCTGCTCCTGTAAAGGTAAGTGGTTTTAAACTCACTACTCACCTCCCAGAAGGCCCCTGCGCACCGCTGCCGCCGAAATCCAAAGGGCTGCTCCTGTAAAGGTAAGTGGTTTTAAACTCACTACTCACCTCCCAGAAGGCCCCTGCGCACCGCTGCCGCCAAAATCCAAAGGGATGCTCCTGTAAAGGTAAGTGGTTTTAAACTCACTACTCACCTCCCAGAAGGCCCCTGCGCACCGCTGCCGCCGAAATCCAAAGGGCTGCTCCTGTAAAGGTAAGTGGTTTTAAACTCACTACTCACCTCCCAGAAGGCCCCTGCGCACCGCTGCCGCCGAAATCCAAAGGGCTGCTCCTGTAAAGGTAAGTGGTTTTAAACTCACTACTCACCTCCCAGAAGGCCCCTGCGCACCGCTGCCGCCGAAATCCAAAGGGCTGCTCCTGTAAAGGTAAGTGGTTTTAAACTCACTACTCACCTCCCAGAAGGCCCCTGCGCACCGCTGCCGCCGAAATCCAAAGGGCTGCTCCTGTAAAGGTAAGTGGTTTTAAACTCACTACTCGCCTCCCAGAAGGCCCCTGCGCACCGCTGCCGCCGAAATCCAAAGGGCTGCTCCTGTAAAGGTAAGTGGTTTTAAACTCACTACTCACCTCCCAGAAGGCCCCTGCGCACCGCTGCCACCGAAATCCAAAGGGCTGCTCCTGTAAAGGTAAGTGGTTTTAAACTCACTACTCACCTCCCAGAAGGCCCCTGCGCACCGCTGCCGCCGAAATCCAAAGGGCTGCTCCTGTAAAGGTAAGTGGTTTTAAACTCACTACTCGCCTCCCAGAAGGCCCCTGCGCACCGCTGCCGCCGAAATCCAAAGGGCTGCTCCTGTAAAGGTAAGTGGTTTTAAACTCACTACTCACCTCCCAGAAGGCCCCTGCGCACCGCTGCCGCCGAAATCCAAAGGGCATTTATAGTGAGATACCACCCCTGATTATCCTGCCTGCTCATTGGTCATGTCCTGTTCTCTGTGTTCATTAGCTGCCTGTCTGTGCCTTTCTGTATATCATTATCTGCATGTCTGCATATCATGAGACCTTACATAGTACAGGAGATGGAAACTAGGCCTGCATGGTGCGTTCAAGATCATTTCAGTAACAGATTGTCAATTTCAAAGTCGAAAATGTAATTGATATTATAATTAAAAATAAGTGTTCCAGGCAAATTCATATATGTAAGGAGATCGTGACATTTTTTTTTAAGAAACTCACTGGATAGATTTTTTTCATTTAAAAACTTTTCCCAGCCTTAAAACTATTTTTCCTGTGGAGTAGTTAGTGTTTCCTGATGATGATTTCATCTTCCTAGTCAATTAGCTTGTATAAATATATTCTCATAATGGTTCGTTTTTGTTCTGTGCCATAACTGGAGTAGAAATAATGCAATTATCATCTTTTGCTGAATACATTTGAAATGCCATGTCTCATTAACTCAAAAGTTCAGACAATTCCAGAGAATTCTAAGACATTTTGAAGAATCCTAAAGAGATGATGCCACCCCTATAGAGCATATATAGATTCTGCCTGCAGTGCCCCAGTTTAGCAGTCTCTGTATTGTGCTTCCTTTTGTCTTTTAATCCTATAGACATTTGCCGTGGGTGTCAGGTGTCCTACTTCTGTTTCTAATAGATCTTTAGGGATTACTTTCCTGTAAAAAAAGACTTGTTTGTAGATATGGGAGTATTATACATTCAGGGAGCACATTTGACATATTTCTGACATCCTTTGAGAATTATTAGTACAAGTTGCAAGAAAGTATTTAACTTGTGTAAACCTTTTGCAGAAAATCAAAGTGATTTCAGATGTGTTCCTGTTACCTCCTACATATAGTTCCTCTTAATTCTATCAACCTCCACCAACCACTGACCCCTGCCTCCTCCACTCCCCCACCACCCCGTGCACTCCATCCGATTGCCACATTTGGCAAAGACTGGTATTGTTGAAACTAGATCTTTTAAAATAAGGATAAGGGGAGTCCATAACGAGCAAAATAAAGAAATGTAGTTTTATTTACGATATATACACTGTCCAGTAGACCCCACAGGGTTCCTATTCTGGTTGGTGCCTTCCTGGCCATCCTGTTATATAAGGATTAATAGAGATCTCCTGCCGTAGCGGTGGAGCTCGTATTCCGCAATGATCACAGGGAAGATAATTATTCCTACTCCGTAGACCCCGTGTGGGCGATTACAGTTGTGTTTGATATCAAGCTGGACTTTCTTCCCCATATCTGTTCATTCACTTTCTTCCATCTTTCAAAAACCGTACACCGTTATCAACACTAATTAATTCTTCCAGAACTTAAGAATCAACTTCACAAATGCCCAGACTCCTCAAGTTGTGAATCACTGAATATAGCAGCACAAATATCATTGCCCACACAAAGCCCAAACTTCCATTACTCTGGTTCATATTTGGTTTCACTCACTCTGAGTCCATTTCAATTCCTTGTTTTACCCATATCTTTGAATCACATCTTTGAATCAAGCGTTACAGCGCAGAAGGAGGCCATTTGGCCTATTGTGTCTGCACCAGCTCTCCAAACGATCATTTGTTTGCTCCGCCAACATCAATCTAACCTTTGTTGCCCGTCTTCTTCACCCAACTATTGATGTCTTTTTAAATCATTCCCCATACTCTGTATGTGGCAACTCAAATCCCTCTACCTTAGCACTTCACTTCCTGCATTTAAAAAGCCTTTAAAAATATTTTCATTAACTTTTTTGCCTCCCCACTTGAATTCAATTTCTACATGTTTTTTCCCTATTACTTAGAGCACATATTCCTTTTCACTGCACAAAACAGTCTGAGACATCATATCAATGGGAAAATACTGAATGAATGGAAGTTGTTGTTGGAGTGACACAGATCAATAAAATAACTCCATTTAAGTCTGTGATCAGACTGCGGACCATGTTACAATTGCAAGGTTGCAGACTTTTAGGCTTCCCATAGTGCTGAATATTTAATTTTTTTTTAAATTTAGAGTACCCAATTCATTTTTTTTCAATTAAGGGGCAATTTAGCGTGGCCAGTCCACCTACCCTGCACATCTTTGGGTTGTGGGGGCGAAACTCACACAAACACAGGGAGAATGTGCAAACTCCACACGGACAGTGACCCAGAGCCGGGATCGAAACTGGGACCTCGACGCTGTGAGGCAACAGGGCTAACCCACTGTGCCACCATGCTGGCCCTTGAATATTTAATTGAGGAAGACAAGTTCATTGTAGAAGAGCAAAAATGTGTGCGCAGTGATACCAAATATGTTCAATCTACATCTACCACTATCATATTATCCGTGCTTATAAACCATTCTACTCACATCCTGGATAGTGCAAGTACACCTATCCACCAGTTCTGCTTCACAAGATGTTTCTTACACCTGCTGCATGAATAAGGCGCAGACAAGTTGACAAGGTGAAGATTATATGGAGATTTCAAGCCATCACAACCCTATAGGCAGTTGATTATGGAGTATATGCTTGTAATCAGGTAATAATAATAATCTTTATTGTCACAAATAGGCTTACATTAACACTGCAATGAAGTTACTGTTAAAAGCCCCTCGTCTCCTCATTCCGGCGGTTGTTCGGGTACACAGAGGGAGAATTCAGAATGTCCACTCCATCTAACAGCACGTCCTTCGGGACTTGTGGGAGGAAACCGGAGCATCCTGAGGAAACCCATACAGACACGGGGAGAATGTGCAGATTCTGCACAGAGAGTGACCCAAGCCGGGAATCGAAGCTCGGACTCTGGCGCTGTGAAGCAACAGTGCTAACCACTGTTCCAACATGCCACCCGCTCAAGCTTTTTAAAAAAAAATATTTTATTGAAGCGTTTGTAATTTTCACAGTTTACAGTTTAACACGTTAACATTCCTTAAACAACCGTGCGTGCACGAAAAAAATCTAAAAACAACGTCCCTTACTACCCCCACCCTATTTCCTAATTACTTGTGTACTAAGTTCCCTGTCCTTGTCTTACACTGCCATGCCTCCCATTTTTCTCCGCCTCACCCCCCCCCCCCCCCCCCCTCCCCCTCCTTACTTCTGACGTTCAATTTTCCTTGAAGAAGTCGATGAACGGCTGCTACCTCTGGGCGAACACCTGAATTTATCCTCTCAAGGTGAACTTAATCTTTTCTAGCCTGAGAAACCCCGCCACATCGCTAACCCACGCTACTGGCTTCAGGGGTTCCGAGTCTCTCCAGCCCAGCAAAATCCGTCTCCAGGCCACCAGGGAGGAGAAGGCCAGAATATAGGTCAAGTTTTTGAGCAAACCTTTTACATGCCAACAGGCTATTCAATCAGCAGAATGAGACTCTGATCAGTGTGGGCTACCTTTGGAGCTGTGATGCAACATCATGGGTTTGCACAATCCTTTGTTTGCCATTTTTGGGAAGGTGAGTCTCTAGCAGCAAGCTTTCTCTGATGAGGTACAAAGCTGCCAGCACTCTCCTCCAACCTTAACTTCCTTTCCCCGTCAATGTAATTGATTTCATTTCTCCTCTCACCAGCCAGCGGTGTCCTATTTAAATAATGCTGCACAATTACTTTTGAACTGGGACACAACTGTACTACCTGCCTTTGCCTAAAAGGGACGCATTAATATGGGCAAATAATTTGTATAAACTTCAAAGTGTCAGACTGAGGAAACTTTTATCTTATTAGTGTGGGGTAAAATGAAACCCACGTCATGGAGGTGAAAGGGTAGTACTTAAAAGTACTCACCAGAGGATGTCTGTGTTTCAAACAAGCTGCGTAGGATACTTACAAAACTGATGTTGAACCTTTTCAATGTTAGAAAAAAATTAACTTGTGTTCAAAAACTAGTAAGTGGTACACTGAAATACGTGTGCAGGGTTGGGATCCCCTTGTAGCTGGACAAAAGGAACACTGAAAACAGTAATTTATTCAGCTTTGCTGGACCCAGCCATACTCTGTAGGTACCGACATTATGACTGAAATATGATTTGTATCAGTCTTATTGTAACAAATTCAAAAAGCTTACCATTAGCAGCATGCAACACAAAACGTTGTTAGCATTCCTTAGAAATAATTATGGCGTCTTACACAAACCTTTGGATTTTAAGATTAGGCCCTATAAAGGCAAATACTGCAAAAGGTGAATTCCAAATTATGGTAAAATAGAATGAGGTGCAGAAATAACACTATTGAATATGGAAAACTGGTGTGACTGCCCAGGTATTTTTCACTGTTATCATATGGAACATTTGATCATCTCTACCAACAAGTAGCACTGGTAAAGGAAAAATTGCTGTAGGGAGCAGTTAATGATGTACAGCATTCCCCTTGGTGCTGAATGTTTTGTGAAAACTATTGTGATAATTGTTCAGTAAAGTAATTGTTTTGTTCTTTCCGAAATTGTTTGCTATTAAAATAAATTAAACATGCAGATTTCTGATCATAAACATCCTATTTCATTTCCGATGAGAAAGTAAGTTTGTTTATATCTTATTTGAACTAAATTTTCCAAAAATCAAACCAGAAATGAGATGGTCAAATGATAGGCGATTAAACGCTACACTACTGTATTCCATAGGCCACCAAAGTTATGCAACAGGAGTGCAAGGACAATGAAGTTATGATAATCTGAGACCTTAACTATCCTTATATAAACTGGGTTAGTGTAAAGAGCAGAGAGGGAGAAGCATTACTGTAATGTTTTGTAGAATTTTCTTCATCAGTACATTTCTGATCCAACAAGGAAAGAGGTATTGCTTGATTTGATTCTGGGGGATGAAGTACGTCAAGTGACCCAGTGTCAGTGGGTGAACATATAGGGAACAGTGATCACAATATCATAATGTTTGGATTAGGTATGGAAAAGGTAACAGAACAATCCAGAGTAAAAATACTTATTTGGGGTCAGCCAATGTAAGTGGGTTTAGAATGAACCTTTCCCAGGTAAACTGGAGTGAAAGAAGACCAACAGATAAAACTACATTGGATCAATGTGCTGCCTCTAAAGAGGAGATAATTTGAGCACAGTTGATGTACATTCCCAGAAAGGGTAAGGGTAGGATAATCTCATGGGTGAAAATGATAGTGTTATGGGCCAGGCGTTTTCAGAACCCCAAAATATATCATGGAGTTCAACCAACCTCCCCATTTAATGTATTGTTGCTTTTCCGAGCACACGGCTTGTTCTCCAGGTGTGGGATTACAATTATGGACACGTGGGTTTTTAAACACAAAACAATGTTTATTCCATGAACTCAACTTAACCTTTTTAAATAAACATTGGATCTCTTAACATCCCTTACTTCAAAGATAATCCCGAAAATATTACAACACTAAATAATCCTTAGGTTATTCCTTTCAACATCCAAGAGACTTATCACCTTTAAATATAAACACATCAGGTTAAAGGCTTTACTATTATGAGTTTAAATCACCCAAATGATCCAGAGATAGTCTTTCATGGCAGAGATCACAGCAGATCCAGCTCACTGCAAACAGACACCCCAAGCTCTTTTCCTCAATACTGAAACTAAATTGCAAAATGGCTGATCTAAAGCCCAGCTCCACCCACTCCCTGACATCACTGCATTTCTTAAAGGTACATTGCTTAAACATCCATTTCTTAAAGGCACTCTCACATGACACCTCCCCCCAAGAAAAAAAAACCATCAACTTCAAGATGGTTTCATTTTTCACCTTCGCACCATCCACTAAGAAATGCACACAGTAAATATACATTTTCATTTAAAGAAAACAACACACTCAAACAGGTATAATAATATAGTCCATTTATCTTCGTTCTTCTTCCTCCAACCGAAAACCTTCTCGATTGACAGTCTCTTTGAACAAAGTCTCTGCACGATCCATCCATTCCTCTACTCCTCGGCATTTCTCTTTAAAGTCAGATACTTTAGTTCAATCTGACCACAGAGTCCCTTGCAATTCTCCAACACAGGAACATTGGTTACCACAGCTTTTAGGCAGTCAAATGCCTGTTGAAAGTCCGCTATCCATTGAAATTTTTGACATTTCTTTAGCAAGTCCATCAGCGGAGTAATCACGCCACAAACCTTTTGCACAACTGTTCGGTCAAATCCACTCATGCTAAGAAATCGCATTATTTCTCTGTGTCTTGAGGGTATCAGAAACTCCTCAAGGAAAGTGATTCGGGCTTCTCCAAATTCACTTTCGGCTAGGTTCATCACCAAACCCGCCTCCTGAAGTCGATCGAAGAACTCCAAACGATGTTTTAAATGTTCTTTCCATGTCTGGAAGTTGGAAATAAAAGCAGATTGTCCCACTTTCTCAATGCAATCCTTCAAACATGGGATAGGATAAGAATCCGTTCTTGCAACTGCTTTCACCTTTCGATAGTCCACACACAACAGTTGGGTACCATCTGGTTTAGGTACTATCACTGTGGGTGAGCTCCATTGGCTGCAACCCACTTCAATTATGCCATTTTCCAGCATACTCTCAATCTCTTTGCTAACCTGTGACAATTTTAAAGGATTAAGTCTATATGGATGTTGTTTGATTGGAACAGCATTTCCCACATCTACATCATATATAGCCATTTTAGTTATTCCCAATTTATCTCTACAAACTTGTCCATGTGATATCAATAACTCTTTCAGGTCAGTTTGTTTTTCCTCTGGAAGGTAACTTCACATTCATCCCAATTTTTAAGAACATCCTCATTTTCCAATTTAATTTGAGGTATGTCAAATTCACAGTCATCTGGATTTGGTTCGTCACTTTGAGTTAGAATCATTAAAACCTCCTTTTTCTCTCCTTCCCTATCAAAGTTCCTTTTAAGCATATTCACATGGCACACTCGGTGAGTCTTCCTTCTATCTGGTGTTTTTACCACATTTTCCTTTCAATCTGATACGGTCCACAAAACCTAGCTTTTAAAGGCTCCCCTACCACTGGTAACAACACTAAAACTTTATCTCCACTGGCAAAACTATGAACTTTGGATTTCTTGTCCGCTACCCGTTTCACCACATTTTGTGCAACTTTCAAATGTTGTCTAGCCAATTCACCTGCTCTATTTAATCGTTCCCAAAAATTTGACACATAATCCAATAGTGTAATTTCCGATTTATCACCCACCAATTTTTCCTTAATCAATTTAAGTGGTCCTCTTACCTCATGACCAAAAATTAGTTCAAAAGGACTAAATTTGGTAGACTCATTAGGTGCATCCCAAATTGCAAACAACACGAATAGGATTCCTTTATCCCAATCCTCTGGATAATCTTGACAATATGCCCTCAACATTGTCTTTAATGTCTGATGCCACCTTTCTAATACTCCCTGCGATTCTGGATGGTACGCAGTTGATTTAAATTGTTTTATTCCTAAGCTATCCATAACTTCTTTGAATAACTTTGAAGTAAAATTCGATCCTTGATTCGATTGAATTTCTGTTGGTAGTCCATATCTAGTAAAGAATTTAAGTAACTCCTCCACAATCCTTTTAGCTGTAAGATTACGTACTGGAATGGCCTCTGGAAACCTAGTAGACACATCCATTATAGTCAATAGATATTGATTCCCACTTTTGGTTTTAGGAAGCGTTCCTACACAATCAATTAGGACCCTTGTAAAAGGCTCCTCAAATGCTGGAATGGGTATTAAGTGTGCTGCTTTTATCACTGCTTGAGGTTTCCCTATCACTTGACATGTGTGACATGATTGACAAAATTTAATTACATCTTTATGTAGTCTAGGCCAATAAAAATGTTTCTAGATTTTAGCTTGAGTTTTCCTTATTCCCAAATGACCTCCCACTGGTACCTCATGTGCAACTCGCAACACCTCCTTTCTATACACTACCGGCAATACTACTTGATGAACCTCTGCCCACTTTTCACCCACCTGCATATGTACAGGTCTCCATTTTTTCATCAAGACATCACTTTTACGGTAATAACACTCTGGTATACACTCAGATTCCTCTTCCGTATATGCTTTCTGATATATCCGTTTTATTTCTACATCTTTCTGTTGTAACTCCGCCAATTTTCCTGAGTTAAAAATATCCGCCTCATCCTCCACCTGTTCTTGTTCTTTTTCAACCATCTGATCAAAAATCGTTTCTGCTAATTGCACTTCAACTTCATCTTCGCTCTTTGATTTCTTCTCTTGTCTTAACCTGTGACTTTGCGACCTTGTGACTACACAATCCGGAAAAATCACAGGATATTCGTCCTTCAACACTTCAGTTGACTGATTTTCCACTGGCTTATCAACCACAGTAGGCATCACTCCTACCTGCAATCCAGCTATATCATTACCCAAGATAAACTGTATTCCTGGACAAAATAGTTTATCTATTACTCCTACTACCACTTCACCACTCTTCACTGGACTTTCCAACCTTACCTTATATAATGGAACGCTACTCCTCTCACCCGGAATTCCACATATCACCACCTTTTCTGGCAACATTCTTCCCAAACTACATAATTCCTCATCTCTTACCATTAAAGATTGACTCGCCCCTGTATCTCTTAAAATTGTGACTTCTTTACCTGCTCCTCCTGATACACGAGTAAACTTTACCCACACAAGTAAATTCTTTAAAGACATCTGGCACCTTCTTAACATATTTACTTCTTGAACAGGCTGTACAATTGTTTGCATCTCCTTCGCTTCCCTTGGGCTTTCCTTTACCACTCTAACAAATCCCACTGTCTTATCCTGTTTTACAACATCAGCCTTCCCAGTGCTTTTCTTGAACCACCAACACAGTGACTTTACATGGCCTAGTTTATAACAGTGAAAACATTTGAAACTTTTCATTTCTTTTCCACTCTCCTGGATTTCTTTTTTAATCTGAGGTACACTCTCTTTATTGTCTCCTATCAGATCACCTTTACCTTTACCACTTGAGTATTTCTCTTGTCCCCAGTTTCTATCCCTCACCTTCTGAAACTGATGTTGGAAACCAATCTTTGATTTATGAACTAATTCATAATCATCTGCCATTTCTGCTGCTAATCTCACAGTTTTAACCCTCTGTTCTTCCACATGAGTTCTCACTACATCAGGAATTTAACTATTAAACTCCTCCAAAAGTATAATTTCTCTGAGAGCTTCATATGTTTGGTCTATTTTCAAAGCCCTTATCCACCTATCAAAATTACTCTGTTTGAGCCTTTCAATTCCATGTATGTTTGACCAAATTCTTTCCTTCAATTTCTAAACCTTTGTCTGTAAGCTTCAGGCACTAGCTCATATGCACTTAAGATGGATTTCTTCACCTCCTCATACATTCCAATTACCTCCTCTGGTAGTGATGCAAACACTTCACTCGCTCTACCTACCAGCTTTGTTTGAATCAGTAATACCCACATGTCCTGTGGCCATTTCATTTGATTAGCTACCTTCTCAAATGAAATGAAAAAGGCTTCCACTTTCTTCTCGTCAAAGCTCGGCAATGCTTGGACATATTTAAATAGATTCCCACCAAGCTTTCGACTCTGATGCTCTTTCTCACTATCCTCATCACTGTCCTCCAACTGTATGTTTCCCTTTACGTCTGCCAATTTTAACTGACTATCATGTTTCATGGCCATTTTCTGAAGTTCAAACTCCCTCTCTTTATCTTTTTCCCTGATCTGTATCTCCCTTTATTTTTGTTTTTGTTCTGCGAGGGCTATTCTTTCTTTTCTCCTGTCTTCTCTTTCCTTTTCTTTTTCCTCTCTCTCTTTCTCTTTCTTTTTCCGCTCTCTCTCTTTCATATTCAAGCCGCTTTAATTCTTTCTCATGTTCCATTTGTTCAATTTGCAACTGAATTTTTGCCATTTCCAATGAGTCAAACTCTATCTCAGGCAACTTTAAATGCTTAACCACCGCCATCATTACCTCATCTTTTCGCATTTTGTCAGGTAATGTTAACTGCAATGTTTTTGCCAGACCCAACAGTCAGCTTTTAGTCTCTATCCGTAAGGTACTGCGTGTGACGGTCTCCATCCCCCAAATCTTCTGAGCCTCTTAAAGAGCCATTGTCCACAACACACTCCCCACTTAAACTAAAATACCACACCGGAAAAGCAACAATCCTTCACTGTCTGTAAGTTCACAAAAGCCAATCCAATAGATAGACTTTTATCCCCCTCGAGCCCCCAATTGTTATGGGAGAGGCATTTTCAGAACCCTAAAATATATCATGGAGTTCAACCAACCTCCCCTTTAATGATATTATTGCTTTTCCGAGCACACGGCTTGTTCTCCAGGTGTGGGATTACAATTATGGACACGTGGGTTTTTAAACACTGAACAATGTTTATTCCATGATCTCAATTTAACCTTTTTAAATAACCATTGGATCTCCTAACACCCCTTACTTCAAAGATAACCCCAAAAATATTACACCACTAAATAATCCTTCAGTTATTCCTTTCAACATCCAAGAGACTTAACACCTTTAAACAGAAACACAACAGGTTAGAGGCTTTACTATTATGAGTTTAAATCACCCAAATAATCCAGAGATAGTCTTTCATGGCAGAGATCACAGCAGATCCAGCTCACTGCAAACATAGACACCCCAAGCTCTTTTCCTCAAAACTGAAACTAAACTGCAAAATGGCTGATCTAAAGCCCAGCTCCACCCACACTCTGACATCACTGCATTTCTTAAAGGTACATTGCTTAAACATCCATTTCTTAAAGGCATTCTCACATGACAATAGACAGAGAGTAATATGAAGCAGAAGGAGGATGCAAATGACAGATGTTAGATTGATAAACAAGTGAGTATCAGACTGAATATGGGAAGTTTAAAAGAGACATTGAGAAAGGAAATAATTGAGGATATGAGAAGAAACTGGCAACTAACATAAAGGTGAAACCAAAAGTCATCTATAGTACATAAATAGTAAAAGGGTAAGAATAGGTCAAGTAGGGCCATTCATTGACCAAACAAATAAATCAATACATGGAGGCAGAGAGTGTACTGTGAAACTAACTGAATACTTTGCATCTGACTTTCTCAAGGAAAAGATCTGCCAGTCATATTGAAGGAGGAGGTAATTGAGACACTGAATGGGTTAATAATTGATCAAGAGGAAGTATTGAAAAACTGACAGTACATTAAATTGATGAGTCGTTAGAAATGTATGAATACCTATACCACATGGACTGAAAGTTGTTGTAGTGACCAAGGACCATAGGTTGCTCTCCCCTTTTGAGAGGGAGAGCTAACTGGTGGTGATTTAACCTGAGGGTCACCACATCTTAGAATAGGGGCAAGGTTGAGAAGGCAGGGTGGAGCCTTCATGGTTAACCTCAGGTAGTACAGGAATACCTACAACACATGGACCACAGTGGTTCAAGAAGGCAGTTCACCACCACCGTCTCAAGAGCAGTTAGCGATGGACAATAAATGTTGGCCTAGCCAACAATGTTAACATCCTATGAAATATTTTCTTTTAAAGATGCATTCAAGGATGCAAAGGGAGGTACAGCTATAAATTGTAGAGGTACTGGCCATATTCTTCTAAATTCTTGGAATACAAGGGTAGTGCCCTGGAGAATTGCAAATGTTACACTCTTGTACAAAAAAGGTATAAGAATTAAACACAGCAACTACAAACCAGACACTTTAACCTGGGTGGTGAAAGAGCTTTTAGAAATGATAATCTGGGACAAAATTAACAGTCACTTAATTAGAGAAAGTAAGCTAGATTTGAAATGAAAATCGCTTATTGTCACAAGTAGGCTTCAAATGAAGTTACTGTGAAAAGTTATTTGTTACAAGAAAAACACGTTTAACTAACTTGATTGAATATTTTGATGAGGCAACAGGAGGATTGATGAGGGTATTGTGGTTGATGTGGTCCACATGGATTTCCAAAACACATTTCATAAACTACAATATAATAAGCCTTGTCAGCAAGATTGAGGCCCATGGAATAAAAATGACAGTGGATACAGAGAGGAAAAGAGAGTTGTGGTAAAAGGTTGTTTTTCAGATGCAAGGAAGGTATACAGTGGTGTTTCCAGGGGACATTACTAAGTCCACTGTTTTTCTTGACATGTATTAATATGACTTGGGTATCGATCAGGGGTCAATATATTATTTTCCCTGACAAAATAAAAATGCCCAGATTCATTCTGTTAAGAGCTACTTTTTCCTTTTCACTGACCCCTTTAGTAGATGATGCATTCATGTGGGGACAGGGCCTACCCAAAACCACCAGTTTCAGGAATAACAAAGAGGACATTTTACTTCAGACATGCCAATAAATTTCAGTGAATTTTAATTGCTAGATAAATTGTAGGTAGGTATTATTAATTAGACAAAGCAAATGTTGTCATAGGTCATATTTAATTACAAAAGAGCTACAGAAGCAACTGAAATGTATAATTTAACATTTCATTTGGGAGAATCGTAATTTATAGATCAAGTAAAATTATAAGATAGTGAACTAGTTTAGCACAGTGGGCTAAACAGCTGGCTTGTAATGCAGAACAAGGCCTGTAGTGTGGGTTCAAGTCCCATACCGGCTTACCTGAACAGATGCCGGAATGTGGTGACTAGGGGCTTTTCACAGTAACTTCATTGAAGCCTACTTGTGACAATAAGTGATTATTATTATTATTATTAACTAAGGTTTGAACACGTGTATTGGCTGTTGGAAAGCCACCTCCCCACCTAATACTCCAACCTCCCTACACGATTCCGCTTCCACTCTTCTTTGTGCTCTCCTGTACAGTGGATTTGGCTCTGAGATGTGGGAAGATGTACAGGAGGTGGGAAAAAGGTTGAGACTGAGAACATTTCTGTCCCCACCAAGTGACACAAATTTGTGCATCCAACGACCACGGGTTGTGAATCATAGAATTCCTACATTGCAGGAGGCCATTCAGCCCATCAAGTCTGTACCGACTCTTGGAAAGAGCACCCCGCCCCCTTTTTTTAAGGGGAAAACCCCCCAGTTATTTCTCAGGGAAATAAAACGTTACTGGAAATAACCCGCCAGTCTGATTATTTTGTAAAAGGTACATTGATATGAATGGGTTTCCCCCGCCCCAGATTTAACCTGTTATGTATTTCCAGCCACTGCAGTTTTTAAACGTTTTTATAATGCACATTCCCAACATCACCAGTTTAATTCTACTCCCCCAAAATCACACAAAGGACAAGACGTGTTTCATCCTCTTTGAGCAGCGACCACTTTGCAGCCGCTTTGTTTGGCGCTGGGACGCGGCGTCTGTGCGCGCGCGTCGCCATGGAGACGGAGGTGTTTGTGCCGAATCCCGGGCGGAGCGGGAGCTGCGGGCAGGATGGAGGAGGCGGCGGAGCGGCCCAGTCCCCCGGGCGGGATGGAGGAGGAGCTGGCCAGCCCCGCGGGCCGAATGGAGGAGGAAGGCCAGATGGAGGAGCGGGCCAGCCCCGCGGGCCGAATGGAGGAGGAAGGCCAGATGGAGGAGGAGGAGCGGGCCAGCCCCGCGGGCCGGATGGAGGAGGAAGGCCAGATGGAGGAGGAGGAGCAGCGGCCCAGCCCCACGGGCGGGGAGGGCGACGGGGCACCGGTCTCGACTCCCAGTCCCCCCTGTGAAATGGTGGATTTAGGTGGCAGGAGGTTGGAGAGTTTACCGGAGCACATTCTCCACATGCCCGCCTTACAGGTGAGCCCGGGCTGTGTTGCATTTTGTTATGTGCCTTGTGTCTTAAAACCCTTTCCCGGACATCAGTGTCACACAGAGACCCCTGATCCTAGCACTAACCCTAACATCCGATCCCAACACTCATTTTGAACCCAATAATAACCCTGATCCCAACATGAACACTCATCCATGATATGCCATCAATTAAGACGGAAAACGCAGAGTGAATTAACTATAGCTTTATTTGACTTACAACAGAGCTGACCGTGCCCCAGGATGAGGCAGTGTGAGAGGTCAGCAGCTTATATACCCAGGCCCTAGGGAGAGGAGCCATGGGCAGAGCCAAAACCGTACAACATGTAATATAGTGCCAATACGTAATACTGTGGCAGCACAATACAACACAGTGGTTTCACCACAATCCTAACTAACACTAACCCCAATTTGAATCTTGTTAGTGGAAATAAACAGGCTATTCCTGTTCAGCCAGTGTGATTCAATCAAGATCCATTGTACTCTGAAACACCAGCTATTAGCCCATTATGGAATCTGATAGCCTTTTTGTTTGTTTTGCTACAAAGTTACAATTAAAAGATTATTATTAAGTTGATCATCTGTGTCTGGAAGCTAGTTACATATTCATAGCATCGTCGTGGCCTTTTTTGTAAATGAGAATAAGTAATAACAAAGTCTATATAGCAATAATGAGTTTATGTGTTTACTTGAGTGCTCTTGCAGATGGCCAGTATTGATTCCAGCCAGGGGCTCATTTGGCAGTTTCTGTCCCCAGCTTGTGTGTCTTGTCAGCTTGTTCTAGTACCACGGGGTGCAGGCAGGGATCACAGCTGTATGTAACCACATCATTGAAGAACTCCTTTGCCACACGGGTAAAGGTTTGTGGCATAGTCTGCCACCTGAGTGAACAGCTAGTGGTACTGTGCAATTGAATTTTGGGTTTTAAACTGATCACAACTTATCAGAATCAGTGGAGCCCATTCCAAAAGGGAGAATATTAATATTTTTGCCCTTTGATTATTCATTTGGCAGCACTTTTTTTGTGCATAATGTTATGGGCCAGGGTTTAGAGAACCCCAAAGTGTATCATGGAGTTCACCTGACCCACCACTTTTAACAGATTGTGGTTATGGGGAGCAAAAGGGCCTACTTTAGAGGTGTGATGCAAACAGAGAGCTAAAGTACTTGTAAGTTAAAACAATGTTTATTTATGAAACCAGTTAACACTTTATAAACCCACAGTAAACATCTTAACAACTATTAACACCAATCATCCCCACCGATACGATATTCTATAAGTAACCCTTAATCTTTCCTTGCAACATCCATAAGACAAAATACCCTTTTTAACACCAGAGATCAGGTTTAAATTCTCTACTGAGAGCAGTTATCACTTTGAAATCACCCAAATGAGCATGGCCAATTCACCTACCCTGCACATCTTTGGGTTGTGGGGGCGAACTGACGCAAACACGGGGATAATGTGCAAACTCCACACGGACAGTGACCCAGAGCCGGGATCGAACCTGGGACCTCGGCGCTGTGAGGCAGCAGTGCTATCTACTGCGCCACCATGCTTCGCCTGTATGTTTAACATTTTTGGTGTCTAGAAATGTAAATGATAAGATCTTAAATTGGTCCACAAAATGTTCTTTTATTTTTCTTGACCGTGTTATTTTCAGACTGTCACTTGAAAAATAGTTGGCGCGTTTTCTAAAGGTTTCCAAGAAAAGATCAGTTATTTGCAAGTGGTCTGATTTTTCTTTTGAAACTGTTTTTATTCACGTTTTTCATTTTATGGAATACAAGATTAAATACATCTGTGTAGACCAGATACAATATACAAAAGCCAAACAATGGAAATAACCCCTACCCTTTCCTTTTTTTACTATTATTTTGAAATAGTTTTATTAGGATACATAGGTGATTGTCGTGTATTTATATGTGTATAGTTCTCTCCCCCCCCCCCCCCCCCCCCCACCCACCGCCGATTGGCCCTGCCCTTCCTCTTCCCCAACTCCCCATGCCTGCTCTGTTTTAGGTGTTCATTTGGAAACCTGCTCTATTGTGCCTTATTATTTTGTGCCGGCCCCAGACGAATGTAACTGGCTCTGCTAGTCTGCCGGCTGGGGGGAGTGGTGGTGATGGTGCCCCTCCCCGTACTGGAGGTTTGGCCTTGGCTGGTCCCATTTTGTCTCATGGCCCTTTGTCCCTGCCGTGTGGCCCTGTCTTTGTTGCCTTGTTCTTGGCCGCCCATTGTCTATTCCAGCTGTTCCCCCCTCCCCCATCTCCGTGCCCTCCTCACCCCTTTCCTCCCTCCTCTTGTTCCCTGGTGTCTTGTTGGTCCCTATGACGGGCTCCCCCTCCCCTCGCTCCATTGGCTGTTGGTTTCAAACAGGTCCTGGAACAAGTTGGTGAATGGCTTCCACGTCTTGTGGAAGCCCTCCTCTGACCCTCGGTTGGTGAATTTGATTTTCTCCAGGTGGAAAAATTCCGACAGGTTGGCCAACCAATTCACAGCTTTGGGTGGTGCTGCTGATTGCCAGCTGAGCAGGATTCTTCAACGGGCAATTAAGGAAGCAAAGGCAAGGGTGCCACAGCCCTCCTGGATGCGGTCTGATCTTCTATAAGTCAATCTGAACACAAGCGCAAGAATCACAAAATCTGGTATAAGTTTCCATTTATAAATATTTACTTCAGTAACATTTAACTTTATTCTTTGATTATAATATGTGCTCTGTTCTGGCAGTTAAAACTCTCCCTTTCTAATATTACAATGTGATTATTTTTGAGCAGACAGGTTGGCCTCTAATTATGCTGCAAGTTCAATTTTATTTTTGTTGAAAAAATTGGTTCCTCTTTCCAGAAAGCTAAGAACATCATCTTTCATCTTCTGTTGGTTCCATCAGCAACCTGTCACTACCATTCAAAACTTAATTGTGTTAACCCAGATATTTTCTTCTTCAGCGATCACTTGCTAACGAGTATGATTGTCCACCTCAGAAACTCCACGTTACTGGTCATTGGCTAATTGGGTCCTTGCATGGCTGATGAGCTGCATATTCGACCGCACACTTGCCAGGTGGGATCAGTTCTTGGGCTCTAGATCGCTGGTATTCCTTTCTCAGGCTCCTTTTCCAGGCCTCCTCTTGTTGCCAGGTGTCCTCGAAGAATTGTGTCCCTTCAGCCAGGAGGTTCCTCTAAGTAGATTTCTTCTGAGCAAGGGCCTCCCAGTGAAGTCTATGTTGCATTTCTTGAGGTAAGCATTCAGCTTGGCTTTGAAGCACTTCCTATGTCCTCCTCTTGACCGAAAGCCGGCCCAGTGCAGTTGGTTCCGGATGATCATGGCTTGGATGCTGGTGCCCTTGGTTTCTTAAGGACACTGATGTTAGTACATCTGTCATCACAGCTGATGTGGAGAATCCATCTCAGACAGCATTGACGGTATCTCTCCAGGCCTTGAATTGGGGTCTGTACGTAATCCAAGTCTCTGAGCCGAATAGAAGAGTTGGGAGGATGACTGCCTTGTACCCAAGGATCTTGGTGTTACGAATGTCATGGTCATCAAAGACCCTCGTCTTTAGGTGTCCGAAAGAAGCACTCATGGATTGGATAAGATGTTGGATCTCCACATCGATCTCAGACTTAGATAAGAGGTAGCTTCCCAGGTAGGGTTTCTCTGTTGATCTTGATGGAGAGAGAAACTGAATCTTGGCCCTGGGGCAGGTTGGTAAAGGACTTGTCTTCTTGAGGTTGAGGCTGAGATCAATTATTTGGTATGCTTCCGCAAAGATGTCAAGCATAGCTTAGACATTCTGTTCTGAGTGAATGGAGATGGTGATGTCCTCCGCATACTGAAGTTCCACGAGCAATGTCAGTGTTGTTTTATTCTGGGATTTCTACGGTTTGGTTGAAAGTCGCACTGGCTTTCCAGAAGAATTTCTTCAGAGACTTAGAGTAGGCAGCAAGCATTGGGCAATGATATTCTCGGTGATGGAGAGTGGAGATTCCTCAATAGTTCCCGCAGTCCGCATTTTCTCGTTTCTTCAAGATGATGGCATCCTTGAGGTCGGCAGGAATTTCTTCTCTGTCCCAGATTTTCCAGAACAGCTGATGGAGATGATGGGTGATCTCTTCTACACATTTGAAAATCCTGCTTTTTCATTCTTCATGTATTTAATGCCAACTTCGACTTCGTCCACACTTGGTGGGAGTTCAAGATCACCTTTGTTGGGGCTATATATTACCTAGATACATTATTCTCTTGATCTGCTTTTCTATATTGCACAATGGCCTTGGTTCCCTGTTTGCATTACCGTAACCATCAAGACATTGCATTACTTGGTCACCACTTTGCATCAAGTAACCTTATATTTGACTGTGATGCGTGCATGTGTGGTAATTTTTAAATTAATCGGCTTGCCTAACATTGCTAAGATTGCTGCCACAAATCACCTGATACATCTGGCGTTTCAAGTTGGTTAGTTTCTGGAAGTTTCCAATGTGAATTACAATCAAGACCAGCAAAACAGCCTCCAATGGAATTTCACATCTGCTGATGTCAAGAATTACATCAAGAGATGAATTGAAACTACTAGCTCTTAACTTTCTCGCAGAGTGTCGGCAGGATCTTCTGATCCTGCTGAAGTGACTTCTCATGGCGGGTTTCCCAGCAGCGGAGCAGGAAAGCCATGCAAAAATCCATAGACTTGCGCGGGTCTGTAATATTCCATCGGCGGCCAATAGCTTGCCGCATCCGCCACTGGAAACCCGCCGCAGAGGAGCTGGACAATGCCGGCAAGAAAGTCTACCGGGACATGGCTACATATGTTCTTCCTAGCTCATCACATCTATTCAAACATGAGCTAATCAGTTTGCTTCTGAAATAATTATGGGGAGAGAGGTCATATGACCAGAAGAACCATTTTGAAATGTCTTTTAGTACAGTACTCGAGCTGCTGAAAGGACAGCGCTAGATCTTCGGCTGTTTACGCTGGTGAGATCTTCGCCCTCTGTGTTTCCTGGCGGCATGGGGTGAATTCAATGGAAAAGATCCCGTCACCGGCCAATAGCAGGCCGCCTCCTGCCATCGTGGAACACGCCGCTGCTAGTTCAGAGAATCTCGCCCACAGTCTGGAAGAAATCTGCCAAGGGAGCAGTAACGCCATCTCTCTCTTAACTTCAAGACCCTTTCTCTAAAAAATTTTGGAAACCACCACAGGGATAGAAAATTTCAATCAAAAGGAATCTCGGATACAGTCGCATTGAACTTTGGAAAAGACAGATTACGGTTCAAGAAACTGACTCCAGAAATTGCAGTTTACATCAGCCTGAACTAGAATTTCAAGATCCCTGTTGAAACATTCTGCCTCAGCCATGGATACAAGTGAAGAACTCATTAGTGAACTCCATTTTGTTCTTTTTACCTTTTATCATCAAATCACAAATTTTTACTTGTAATTTTGTGTGTGTGTGTCTCCCTCTCTCTATCTGTGTCTCGCTCTCTCCAGTTTCAGATGCTTGATTGGAACAAACCTGACGAATTAAAATTGATAATGCCATTCTGGTTATCAGTCAAAAGATTCAGATATTCAACCAAGCCACACCTCTTATTGCATTCCATCCAAGCAGTTACTTATTGACGTTGACTGATACTGAGCGAACACGTCAGTCAATACCTGATCGAAATCCAAGACTACCTAAAATTGACATTCTCAGATAAACTTAAAGAATTGGTAGAAGATAGTCCTATCAATATCGAATAGGGGCTATTTGAGCTCCTCCTCCTAAATGACATTGCTATGTTATACCTGTGCAGGTAAAACTATTGTTAAACATGTGGCAGTTTGATATAGGATTTGCATAGCAACAGGAAATGACACAAAAACAATGCCATCTAAAGCTAGTTTAACAAAATTATTTTGCCTGCAAACTCATGCCCATAATCTTGTTTCTTCTATCCTTTTTTTTTTCCTGGTACTTTTTAGCCCTCTCTTTAAATCTTGGGATAGCCTCTCAGTGCGTTGAAATGCAGCGCTGCCGACCAGCACGGATTTTCCAGATGGAAAATCTGCTTTTATACGGCAATATGATTTCTCGCATTGAAATACACAATCCACAGCAGCCCTTGGCCAAATCCAACCTGACACCGGACTGAACGAGGGTATTTAAGGAGTTTTTTGGGGGGGGAGGGAAGGAAAAAAAATATGAAGAGGCAGCTCCCTGTAAAGGGCTGGCTAGCTTTGTGTGGTCGGGGGGTGGGATGTGATTGGCAAGCCTCAGCGAATGCATTCTTCCCGAAACGCTTCAATTGGTTTCCTTGACGATGGCTGGTGGAAGACAAGGCCCTGCGCAGAGGCCCCTCCCTCTCTCATCTCCGTCCCGCACACTATGCAGTGCATGCGTATCATGTGATCCTTCGCGAGGTCTCGCATTGAGGTGTCTGTATTTAGAACATAGAATTTACAGTGCAGAAGGGGGCCATTCAAGTCTGCACCGACTCTTGGAAAGAGCAGCCCACTTAATTCCCACACCTCCACCCTATCCCCGTAACCCAATAACCTCATCTAACCTTTTTTTTGGACACTAAGGGCAATTTAGCATGGCCAATCAACCTAATCTGCACATCTTTGGACTGTGGGAAGAAACCGGAGCACCCGGAGGAAACCCACACAGACAAAGGGAGAACATGCAGACTCCGCACAAACGGTGACCCAAGCCGGGAATCAAACCTGGGACCCTGGCGCTGTGAAGCAACCGTGCTAACCACTGTGCTACCGTGCTGCCCATGGTATAAAAGAAAATCACGTCGAGGGTCGACTATATTACACAATCACGTGTAGATCATCGACAACATCGAAGGCCCATACAGCATTGGAAATTGGTGTGATGTGATACAATTTTAAAATGTTTGGTATTTGCCTTCGGTTCTACTGTGCTCTCTGGGAATCCGGATTCCATCCTTAATAATTTAAAAACGCAGATGGTTAATTTAAACCCTGCTGCATTGTTCTCTGTGCAGTATTATAGAATTTTTCATTGTTAGATTTGCTCAATGTTTGAAACTTAATTTGAAAACACCCATTCATGATGTACATCTATGTAACAGCGTTAGGTTTGCATTTTCCATTCGTGTTTTAGGTTTATACTTCAGATTGGTGGGCACTTTTTCTTTGAAATGAAAATACCGATTTCACTGCCAAAATACTGATTTTTGATACCTGGATTTCTGTTGGGAAAGGTTGCAGCTTTGGTTGAAATGTCTTCCAAGCTTTTGAACTTCCACCACCCCACAACACCCCTTATCTGATACATTTCTTTGTCTAGCTCTACAGTTCACATACATGCCATTTTCCAGACGCGCCACTAGTGTGCGCTCTCCACTTGGAAAGAGACTAATGTGAAATTTCTTTACATGAAGCGACGTTGGATTATGAAATGCTCAACCACAAGATGGGTTGAGGGAGAGAACATTACTTTTCAGGGGAAGTCGGATAAATATCTAAAACAGAAAGATGCGGAGACACGGAGAGATTAGTTTTGGATTCCTCCAGCAAAAGACCAACACAAACGCGATGTGCCTAATGGTTCTTATGATTTCACAGTATATCCAAATCTCTTCACAATTTCGTTGTAAGTTGTGTGCTAAGAATTTAATTAAATTAGAACACTCTGGTCATCTTTTTTAATTGTACAGTATGCTAATTATGTTTAAATGCATACATGTGTTGGGCATAAACTTTGGATTCACTTGTGTTTCAGTCTAGGTTGCGTATGTAATTTTTATCTCTGTAAATAAATGTTATGATGTGGAGATGCTGGCGTTGGACTGGGGTGAGCACAGTACGAAGTCTTACAACACCAGGTTAAAGTCCAACAGGTTTGTTTCGATGTCACTAGCTTTCGGAGCGCTGCTCCTTCCTCAGGTGAATGAAGAGGTCTGTTCCAGAAACACATATATAGACAAATTCAAAGATGCCAAACATTGCTAGGAATGCGAGCATTAGCAGGTGATTCAATCTTTACAGATCCACAGATGGGGTAACCCCAGGTTAAAGAGGTGTGAATTGTCTCAAGCCAGGACAGTTGGTAGGATTTCGCAGGCCAGATGGTGGGGGATGAATGTAATGTGACATGAATCCCAGGTCCCGGTTGAGGCCGCACTCATGTGTGCGGAACTTGGCTATAGGTTTCTGCTCGGCGATTCTGCGTTGTCGCGGGTCCTGAAGGCCGCCTTGGAGAACGCTTACCCGGAGATCAGAGGCTGAATGCCCTTGACTGCTGAAGTGTTCCCCGACTGGAAGGGAACATTCCTGCCTGGTGATTGTTGCGCGATGTCCGTTCATTCGTTGTCGCAGCGTCTGCATGGTCTCGCCAATGTACCACGCTTCGGGACATCCTTTCCTGCAGCGTATGAGGTAGACACCGTTGGCCGAGTCGCACGAGTATGTACCGGTACATACTCGTGCGACTCGGCCAACTGTCTACCTCATACGCTGCAGGAAAGGATGTCCCGAAGCGTGGTACATTGGCGAGACCATGCAGACGCTGCGACAACGAATGAACGGACATCGCGCAACAATCACCAGGCAGGAATGTTCCCTTCCAGTCGGAGAACACTTCAGCAGTCAAGGGCATTCAGCCTTTGATCTCCGGGTAAGCGTTCTCCAAGGCGGCCTTCAGGACCCGCGACAACGCAGAATCGCCGAGCAGAAACTTATAGCCAAGTTCCGCACACATGAGTGCGGCCTCAACCGGGACCTGGGATTCATGTCACATTACATTCATCCCCCACCATCTGGCCTGCGAAATCCTACCAACTGTCCTGGCTTGAGACAATTCACACCTCTTTAACCTGGGGTTACCCCATCTCTGGATCTGTAAAGATTGAATCACCTGCTAATGCTCGCATTCCTAGCATTGTTTGGCATCTTTGAATTTGTCTATATATGTGTTTCTGGAACAGACCTCTTCATTCACCTGAGGAAGGAGCAGCGCTCCGAAAGCTAGTGACATCGAAACAAACCTGTTGGACTTTAACCTGGTGTTGCAATAAATGTTATGTAAGTGTGTAAAAATTGGCTCCATTTTTAGCCTTCAACGTCTCACCTCTAGGTCAGAACAATCTTGTGCCTGCTCTACACCATTTAGGTATAAACGGAACCTAGATTTAAAAAATGACTAATCTCTAATATTGGCATAAATTGTGATTTTAAACAATTTAAAACCTTGGCTGTGTTTATTTAAGAACACATTGGCACGAGTTGGGTCTGGCCTGTGTTACAGTACAAATTATGCTATTGTCTCAATTTTTTACGTCTCTACCTACTTATGAAGCAAAAACATTTTATTAACAGTGAGAAATTTGAAATAAGTTGATGGTTTAATTTATTCTCCTTCTGGAAACACAATAGAGTCAGTCATGGCTTAATTGGTCATATTTTCACCTCTGAGGAAGAAGGATGTGGATTCAAGCCCAGTTCTAGAGCTATGAGTACAAATTCCAGTTTGATGCTTTAGTGCAGTACTGAGGAAATGCACTGTTGGAGATGCTGCCTTTCAATGAGGGTCGTCTACTCTTAGGAGGAGGGGGAGGGAGGATGCAAAAGATGCCATGGCATTAGATCTAAGAAGAGGACAGCATGTTGGCACGTGGTTGGCACTGCTGCCTCACAGTGCCAGGGACCCTGGTTTGATTCTAGCCTTGGGTGACTGGAGTTTACATGTTCTCCTCGTGTCTGCGTGGGTTTCCTCTGGGTGTTCCGGTTTCCTCCCACAGTCCAAAGATGTGCAAGTTAGGTGTATTGGTAACGATAAATTATCCCTTAGTATCCAGGGATTTGCACGCTAGGTTATGAGATTATGAGGATAGATAGGGTAGACGGGGGAGTGGACCTGGGTACAGGGCTCTTTCGGAGGGTTGGTGCAGACGCAGTGAGCCAAATGGCCTCCTGCACTCTCGGGATCCTATGATTCTAAGAGCATGGGCAATATCTCTGACATTCTTGATTCCTGAATTCCTAAAACAAATTATCTGGTTATCACATTGCTATTTTTGGGTACTTTGGGAAAATTGGTTGCTGTAGAACAGGGACAGTGCTTTGGAAGAGCTTCATTATCTGTAAAACACTTTGGAACATCCTGAGGTTATGAAAGGCACTGAATAAAAGTATTTATTTTACTTTAATAATATGTCTACTATTAAACATGTCAGTCACTAAAATTATTTTTTCCGATAGAATTTATATCTGGAAGGAAACGCCATATCTGGACTTTCTGAGGACTTCTTCCATCAATTACCAAATCTTCTCTGGTTGGATCTGAGAAACAATAAACTAACAATGCTCCCTCTTTCAATTGGAGACCATAGGTTTGACAACAATTTTTCTTCATTGTCTTAAAAATGCATGCATGTCTGCCTCTGTCTTTATTATTTTTGCACCATTTATACTAGTCAAGCAAAGATTTACATTTGTAATAATAGAAATGATTTGTTCGTGATGTTTTTCTGCTTAGGAACCCATAAATATTTTGTGGGAATATTGGGTGCATATTATCTGCACTATCTGGGTGATATTCTGGTGGACAGGATCACCCTCCTTTATAGAATTCACTCTTATTTTTAGATTCCAGCAAATGACTAAACGATCAATAAAACTGCTATATTTACATGAGTAATGCTGTTTTGGTACCATGTTGACTCATGATGAAAGTTGGCGCATTTGAAATTTAAATGAACAGCACATTGCCTAAAAAGTAGAAAGCAGACAGTAGTGCTATAAAGGGTATTTAGTTTGGAGTCAAGGTTGTCATCTCATTTGTCTTCTCATTCATGTTTGAGGGTGGCATAGTAGCACAGTGATTAGCACTGTTGCTCCACAGCACCAGGGACCCAGGTTCGATTCCTGGCTTGGGTCACTGTCTGTGTGGAATCTGCACATTCTCCCCGTGTCAGCATGGGTTTCCTCTGGGCGCTCCGGTTTTCTCCCACATCCCAAAGATGTGCGGGTTAGATGGTCACTCTAAATTGCCCCGTAATGTCCAAAAGTTAGGTGGGGTTGCTGGGTTACAGGGTTAGGGTGGAGGTGTGGGCTGAGGTAGGGTGTCCTTTCGGGGGCCGATGTAGACTCGATGGGCCTCATGGCCTCCTTCTGCACTGTAAATTCTATGATTCTATAAGGTTGTAGATTTAAACCCCACATGAGCACCAAATCTAGACACATGCTCCAGTGCAGTACTGGGGCGGTGCTACACTCTTGGAGGTGCTATCTTTTGGTTAATACATGAAACTGAGGCAAAAGGAATACAAAGTATCCTTGGCACTATTTAATTGAGAGCATGGGCATTATCTTTCGTGACCTAGCCAATATTGATCCCTCAATCAACATAAATTTAAAACAAGTCATCTTATCATTATCACATTGCTGTTTGTGGACCAAAATGGGAGGATGGTAGGTCAGTCTCATAATTATATTTATAATTTTGGTTTATGATTTGGACTAAGTAACTATCACAAAATGCACACTGAATATCGCAATTCTTGTAATGTTGTTAAACGCAGGCCTTGTTTGCACTGAAAGACACGAGTGAGTGTAAGGGAATCAATCAGGTTCAAAGCAACAGCGTTTTTTGTTGAACATTGTAAAGTACAATGCTGTACATAGAAACACTCCACCTACTGAATTTTTTTCAAGGGTAAAGTGGAAGCCTGAATGGTGGAAGCTGTGCTTCCTGATTCTGCCATCTTCTTTTAATTTTGAAGCCCCAGATGTGGCTCCCGTGAAACTTTGCATTGGGTGAGGTGGAGAGGCTAAGTTAGCTGCTGTCCTTGGTTCGGGGGCTTTTTTTGGCAAAAATTACAAGGCCTTTTGGGAGGTAAGCGGAAGTCAGCAGGTCCTGACTCTGCTATCTTCTGATTAATTTGGAGCCCCAAGCGTGTCACTTGTTAACTTTGCATTGGTTGGCAGCAGAGAAGCCATTTTAAGACCGTTTGTGGTGATTTTATGCTTCTAATTTAATGCTTCAATCCCTTGGAATCACTCGTAAACATGAATCAGAAACGTCCAGCAAAGGATAACAGTGATTCTGATGCTGCTAAGAAAACAAGAAAAATAATCAATTAAGAAAATAAATGAGAGATTTTCAAACATTTTGAGGTCAGGGAATGAGCAGTTGATATTGTTAGGATGTCTGCGAAGGGGAGAACAATCAATACGAATGCTGAAAGAAAATCAAACAGTGCACAAAGTGTTACACATTTAAGTACTACCAGAATTAATTGGATTAGAAGCATGGAAAATACGAAAAGACTCTGAGAAATCTGAATTGAATACAAAACCTGATGCAAGTAGCCTCTTGGTTTAATGTTCATCCAAGGAAAAGCTAAAGCTTGTATGATTACTTACAAAATGGGCAAGGTCAGAATTCACAGTCAGCGAGTATCAGTGTTAATTGTGGGGCAAAATTCTCCCAAGCTTCCGCCGGCATGTTTGATGGTGGTCATGGGGGAGAGGGAGACTTGGGCTGGAGAGCCAGAAATCAGTTTCAAGCTAGTGTGAATTTACAACCTGATCTTTCGCTGGTACCCAGCATAGTGGGTCGTAAAACCCGCCAGAGGATGGTGTTAACCTCATTTGTATCCCGTTAATGATATGGAGCTGAAGGCCCCACCTCCCAAATTCTCTGTGATCCTGCGGGCAAACACGCCAGTGTGAAACACATTCGGAACAATGTGGCATGCAGAAATCATGCCTCATTTGAACTATGCCTGGGACTGTCTCCGGAGTTCAGGATCGAGGCCGCCCACAATCCTGGAACACCACAGCAGTGGGACAGTGCATCTGCAGGTGTACCTACCAGATTCAGTGCCCTGGAGCGGGTCCATCTTCCAGTCTGAGAATATTCCTGGAGATCCATCTTCGTTCTCCAGCGGCTCATCTTCTTTCTTCAATAGTGGGTCAGTGATGTTGGGCGCCTTTTCAATATGGCACCCAGACACAATGGTGGACTACACACCATCCAGACTTGCGAGTGCAAAATTAATTGGGTAAAGGGTGAAGGATTTAATGTGTTTTTCCACTGCTCGCTACAGGAAAATGCTCTACTTCATTGTTCACGGCACTTAGTCTCAAAATGGGAGAATTTTAGTCAGTTGGTTGAAATGTTTTAATAAATGTTCCTATTTGCATTACATTAAAGTGACTAACGAAGGGGCCGGTGCTGATACTCAATCAGTGTTCCTTCTTTTATTTGTTGTGAAATCATTTTTTAAACTTGCACCTTGTTGAATGAGGTATAACTGGGTTTTCAGTGGCATTCTAAATTCATAATTATTATTGGACATCTTTAATATCAAATTCTCCACTGCGATAAAAATGCTCTTTAAATATTTTTTTGGGAAGCTTTCTAATTCAGCTTCTACCTTAATTTCATATATATGGCCCAATAATTTATTTTGCTGTCAGTTTAAAAAATATGTATTATAATCAAAAATTCAGTGCTGTTTACTTCCTGGTTTGCTTTCTGTGAGAATATTTAAATTTGATTGGCGGCTTACTCTGCTTTTTGGCATCACTGCTGCTGAAGGCCTGCCCATCCTCTTAACTAGGCACCAGATTCCAGGAAAGGGGAAATTCATGCTGCAGCAATCACCAGATCTTTGTGAGCAGCTTTCTTCGAGGTCAATGCCATCATGTCATCTCTGACTGGGGAATCTAGCTCAGCGTATTGCAAAACATTCTGTAATTGTACAATTAACTCATGCCACTATTTTACTTGATTATATGAATAATCAATGCAAACTTATTTTGAGTGCCGCAGTGTATCAAGTAAGTTTCATTGCCTTCAGTATTTCAAGAATGTTTCTGTATGTTGTTGCTAACTTCTGGTTGGTTCAATTGGCTCTGTTTTATAACCTTTGCTCTCGAGTCGCCAGGTATCTTTATGATACCGCCACGAGGTTCAAGTAATGATCAATAACTCAATACACCGATTAGTAAGATTCAAATCAAAGCACATTTATTATACACATGCACAAATTCTACGTCTAAGCTACTTCTACAACTAACAGGCCTATACTTAACTTCGGACTGGCCCACCAGGTCAGGGGAACAAATGGCCTTTCGTTCGGGTTCTGAGTCTGCGGGATTCGAAGTTGGTACGGATTGGTAGCTAGGAGCACCTATCTCGTAGCGAGTGTTGACTTAAAACTTAGGTCTCTCGGCGGCAGCTGCACCGGTCACTGTCAAGGGTTGGTTCACGTTGCTGAGTGACCCGGTCAAGAAGAACTATTTGAACTTGGGACTTAACTTTTATAGTCCCCAGGGGCTTCCCGCCTTTCGGGGCGGACCCTGTACCTGGTTCTAGGTGATTGGACTTCATTCCAATTGCTTGGTTTGATTTCTCCAATACTGGAGAGGTTCCCTGATCGATGGGCGGTCTTGAGGTGTCCGTTAACCTCTTTTGTGTTGGCTCCTGCTGGCGCCGGGGAGTCTGGCTTAGCTTTGTTTGTCCCAAATGTTGCGATTGTTCCCGGGGATTGCTTATTAGTATGTAGATGGCTGGTACATTATTATGCAGATGGCTGCTGGTATCGATGCTGTCTGGGCTTTTTTGCAGAGTTTAATACACAGTAACTTGCACCTGCTGGTTTCTGCCTGTGTTGGCTGAATTTCCCTTCTGCCTTTGCGGTTCTCCATTTTAAATCTGGACTTGGCCAACTCGGGTGGCTACAATGTGTAACAATATCAGAGGGTGCAAGTGAAACAGTACCCTGCGTAGGGTTGGCAACATGATTTTTATTTTGGATGAGATCTTTTGGCTGTTCACCCTAGCGGGAACCTCCTGTCCCTTCAACATCTCACCCCCGCCTCGAGTTTCCCGGCGGTGCAGGAGATCCCACTGCCAGTCAGTGGTGGGCTGCCTACCCCCACCGAGACACTCCACGGAGAGGCCAGAGAATCTCGGCCTCTATCGTTTTTGTTTTTATGTCACAAGGGAAATGTTGTACTTTTTTAATGTTCATTTTGCACAACCTAATCAATCTCCTGATTTTTTTTTTCCTTTTGGCTGAATTTCACCAAACACACTGCTCCAGTTTGCACCACAGGACCAGCCAGTCTGAACATATGCTAACTCAGTTGTAATCAATCATGCTAACTCAGTTGTAATCAATCAATCAGTCATTCACTTACACCCACTAATTAGCTCCCAATTACCTGTTTGCCATCCAGTTGCGTTGTGTAAAAGGCTTAATTGACATAATTGCAAGGCAATTGGATCTTTTCGCTAAAACATTGTGCAAAAAGCAGGCTTAAACTCCAATAAATAAAAGCCTGCACGCAGCCAGAACATTCGTGCTTTTTTAATATAAAGGTTTACTAAATCCCCAAATGTTTGCAGGAGATCAGAGGACATTAAGCCTGAAGGGAAATGAAAATGACAGGCGCCACTGAAAGCAGAGGAAGTACGTTGCTCTTTCTTGACAGATGGATTTGAAGTTTTACCTTGATTGAAAAGGATGCTGGAGTTTTGCTGACCGGTTCAGCTTGAGGCACTTGGAAAATAAAATAAAATGCCTGAGATGCAGAGTTTCAGGTGAAAAACAAACATCTCTTGCCAATATTGGCCTGGAGTAATTTCTCGCTCATCTCAGGAGTTGATGTTTGATAGAAGTCAGCCAGCATAGAAGCAGTTGTGAAGATAGTTTGTGGAACAGTCCGGTGGTTTAAATTGTGGTATAGTGGGTCTGTTGTAATAATAGTCCTGTATATGAACCTCTTACATATCACATTTCAAGTCCCGTTACATTCCGAGGCCTACAGTTGTTGAGCTCTGTCCCGAGTGAGACCTAAGCCTACCACAGTGATTGAGAGGCCTAGGTACAACATAATAATGACTCCATGGTCAGAAAAAGAAAGAAAGGTGTACACTTAATACGGCTTTCAGAACGACTGGATATCCCATAATGTTCACAATCAATCGTGTAGCTTTGAACTGTAGCTACTTTTGTAATGTTGATGTGGCAGCTAGTTTGAGCACAGCAAGCTCCCACAAACAGCGAAGGAATAATGATCAGATGATCTGTTTGTGTGATGTTGATTGAGGGATAGATATTGGCCAGGACTTTAGGGTTGACTCCTGCTCTTCAAAATAGTGAGGCAGGATCTTTGATGTCCACCTGAGTTGGCAGGCACGGCCTCTGTTTAATGTTTTATTTTAAAGACAGATCCTTCTGTGCCAGTGGTTCAACTGTACAGTGGGTGATATCTTGGCAACCTAATTCTGCAACAGGATTTTTTTTTTTTGTGTTGTGAATTAATTAAAGGAACGCATACCAGAAATAATATGAAAGTACTTCATTTTCATGTCACAGTCTCCTGTTTCCTCTCCTTTTTAAGGCCTAAATTTTCCTCTCATTTCCAACATGTTTTTTGGGTGGATTTGGGGCAGCTGGAAATCAATTCGGGGATCAAAATGTTGATTCTCTGTCATTTTCATGGACTGCATCAACTTTCAAGCTAACAGTCATCACATGCAAATTATTGGGACGAATCTTCTGAAAAATCGCAATCACCATTGGATTGCCACGCCGCTATTATTCATAGAACATAGAAGATTACAGCGCAGTACAGGCCCTTCGGCCCTCGATGTTGCGCCGACCTGTGAAACCACTCTAAAGCCCATCTACACTATTCCCTTATCGTCCATATGTCTATCCAATGACCATTTGAATGCCCTTAGTGTTGGCGAGTCCACTACTGTTGCAGGCAGGGCATTCCACGCCCTTACTACACTCTGAGTAAAGAACCTACCGCTGACTTCTGTCCTATATCTATCTCCCCTCAATTTATAGCTATGTCCCCTCGTGCTAGACATCACCATCCGAGGAAAAAGGCTTTCACAGTCCACCCTATCCAATCCTCTGATCATCTTGCATGCCTCAATTAAGTCACCTCTTAACCTTCTCTCTAACGAAAACAGCCTCAAGTCCCTCAGCCTTTCCTCATAGGCTCTTCCCTGCATGCCAGGCAACATTCTGGTAAATCTCCTCTGCACCCTTTCCAAATTTTCCACATCCTTACTATAATGCGGCGACCAGAATTGCACGCAATACTCCAAATGCGGCCGCACCAGAGTTTTGTACAGTTGATACATGACCTCATGGCTCCAAAACCCAATCTCTTTCCCAATAAAAGCTAACACACCGTACGCCTTCTTAACAACCCTCTCAACCTGGGTGGCAACTTTCAGGGATCTATGTACATGGACACCGAGATCTCTCTGCTCATCCACACTGCCAAGAATCTTACCATTAGCCCAGTACTCTGTCTTCCTGTTATTCCTTCCAAAATGAATCCCCTCACACTTTTCTGCATTAAACTCCATTTGCCACCTCTCAGCCCAGCGCTGCAGCTTATCAATTTCCCTCTGTAACTTGCAACATCCTTCCGCACTGTCCACAACTCCACCAACTTTAGTGTCATCTGCAAATTTACTCCCCCATCCTTCTACGCCCTCCTCCAGATCATTTATAAAAATGACAAACAGCAGTGGCTCCAAAACAGATCCTTGTGGTACACCACTAGTAACTGGACTCCAGTCTGAACATTTCCCATCAACCACCACCCTTTGTCTTCTTCCAGCTAGCCAATTTCTGATCCAAACTGCTAAATCACCCTGAATCCCATGCCTCTGTATTTTCTGCAGTAGCCTACCGTGGGGAACCTTATCAAACGCTTTACTGAAATCCATATACACCACATCAACTACTTTACCCTCATCCACCTGTTTGGTCACCTTCTCAAAGAACTCAATAAGGTTTATGAGGCACGACCTACCCTTCACAAAACCGTGTTGACTATCTCTAATCAAATTATTCCTTTCCAGATGATTATACATCCTATCTCTTATAAACCTTTCCAAGACTTTGCCCACAACAGAGGTAAGGCTCACTGGTCTATAGTTACCGGGGTTGTCTCTACTCCCCTTCTTGAACAAGGGGACAATATTTGCTATCCTCCAGTCTTCTGGCACTATTCCTGTAGACAATGACGACATAAAGATCAAAGCCAAAGGCTCAGCAATCTCCTCCCTAGCTTCCCAGAGAATCCTAGCATAAATCCCATCTGGCCCAGGGGACTTATCCATTTTCACACTTTCCAGAAACTTGCAACAAAACTCCAGATTTCTTGCCTGGGCCTCTGAACCAGGCCTTCTGAAAAATGTGGAGCGTACCTGTTCTTGGAATCCTTCCTCATAGTGCAGGAGTGTCGGGGAAACCAAGCTACTTTTGTTAGCTGCTGTATTCTAGGAAGTTCAAATATCCCAAAGCCACTTGGAGAAGCTACCAAGAGAAGATGAGTATGCGGATGAGGGGCGGATGGTGGCAGGTAAGTGGATGAGGGGCTTGGGGTGGCAGATAAGTGGGTGAGGGGTGTAGGGTGGTAGGAAAGTGGGTGAGGGGCGTAGCAGGGCAAGAAAGTAGGTGAGGGGTGTAGCATGGCAGGTAAGTGGGTGAGGGGTATAGGATGGCAGGTAAGTAGGTGAGGGGTGTTAGGTGGCACATAAGTGGGTGAGGAGTGAGGGGCTTGGGATGATTAGATTTAGATTTATTGTCACTTGTTCCGAGGTACAATTAAAAGTATAGATCTACTTGCAGTCCAGGCAGAGCACTCAATACAGAAAAACATGAAAACATGGAACATTCGATAAATGCACGATGTAAATATATAAATATTGAATATTGACATTGGTTGCAGCATACGTAGTATAGCGCTACAACGTAGAGACAATAAGTAGAAAGATCAATTCAGTCCATAAGAGTGCCATTCAGGAGTCTGGTAGCAGCGGGAAAGAAGATGTTTTTGAATCTATCGGTGCGTGTTCTCAAACTTTTGTATCTTCTGCTCGATGGAAGAGGTTGTAAGAGAGAATGACCCAGGTGGGAGGTGTCTTTGATTACGCTGTCCGCTTTCCCAAAGCAACGAGAGGTGTAGACAGTCAGTGGATGGGAGGTGGGCTGGTGTGATGGACTGGGCTGTGCTTATGAATCTCTGTAGTTTCTTATGTTCTTGGGCTGAACAGTTGCCATACCAAATTGTGATGCAACCAGATAGGATGCTTTTTGTAAAAAATCTTTTTATTTTCCACATTTTCATCAAACAAACAATAAGATAAAACAAAGAAACAATCTCAAAAACGGTCCCGTCAATTTACATTCTGATACATCGACTCGTACATTCCAAAAATAAGTTTTTAAAAACAGAGAAAAACAAACCAACCCCCCACAACCACCACACCAGTGTTCAATGGCACCAAGTTCCCGAAAGTGCATGATACAAAATCCTCATGAATTGTAGAACCCCTCCTTCCCACCCCTTAGCTCAAATTTCACCTTCTCCAGGGTCAAGAATTCCAGTAGGTCTCCCAGCCACGCCAAGGCACAGGGTGGAGAAGCTGACCTCTACAACAACAGGACCAATCTCTGAGCAATCAGCGAGGCGAAGGCTGAAACATCTGCCCCTGCACCAGCCTGCAACTAGGGCT
Organism: Scyliorhinus torazame; assembly: GCF_047496885.1. Lineage (NCBI taxonomy): Eukaryota > Metazoa > Chordata > Chondrichthyes > Carcharhiniformes > Scyliorhinidae > Scyliorhinus > Scyliorhinus torazame. The sequence goes on along the minus strand of NC_092722.1, from coordinate 139,552,025 downwards.
GGTCCGACACCCCAAACATGGCTTTGAAGGGACCCGGTTCCAAGTCCACATGCTGCATCACATGCACCCCCAAGTACCTGAAGTGGGTTGCTGCTCTGCAAAATGGCAGCCCCCCCCCACTCCTGCCCCCACCCCTGCTGGGACACCATAAAATACTCACTCTTCTCTAAATTTAATTTATACCCTGGGAATAACCCGAATCTTTGGAGCAGCCCCATTATATTCCCCACCTATGTACTCTCCTCAAACATCCCCACTATCAACGGCGCCAACGTGTCTTTGAACTCCACTGGGAACCCATCCAGTCCTGCCGTCTGCCACAATTGCAACCTCATGATTGCCTACCTTACCTCCTGTTTCCCCCATCGGCCCCTCCAACCCAGCCCTATCCTCCTCACTCAACATCGGGTACTCCAACCCATCCAGGAACTCCCTCATCCCTCGCTCCTCTCCTGATGGCTCTATACAGCTTCTTATAAAATTCTTTAAAAACTTTATTGATCTGCACTGGAGCCACCACCTCCTATCCAGCACCTGGACTATCTCCCTCGCCGCCACCTCCCTCCAGAGCTGGCCTTCTCCCCCTCTTTCTCCCCATATTCATAAACTGCTCCCCTAGCCCGCCTCAGTTGGCGCACCCGTAGACAACTGGTCAAACTCATTCCTCCTGACCGCCTCCAACATCTCTACCAACATTTGAAGCTCTTCCCGCTCCTCTTTGTCCAATTTGGCCTTAAATGATATCACCTCTCCCCTTCTCTTGCACCACCGCCTGCGTCACTTCCCCAATACAGTCAAATCCTACATACTCCTCAATCACTGTCTCCATCTTTTCACAGAAGCTTTGGTCCCTCAACAACCCTGCATTCTCCACCCCGCCCTCTGGCTTACCTCCCTCTCCAGGACTACATCCACCCAATGCGGCGCATGGTCCGAGATCGCTATTGTCGAATACGCCGATCCCTTGATTCCATCCAGTAATGCCTTCCCTACCACAAAATAGTCTGTACTCTAATACACTTTGTGCACCAGGGAAAAGAATGAATACTCGGGTGGAAGAACCTCTCATCTCCTTCATGAGCCAAGTCGGCAGCTTTGCCCCCCGCACCTTCCTCCCCAACTTCCACTGGGCGAGTGAGCGCGGCTGCGACCTGTCCATCCTTGGCTCTTGCACCATATTTCAATCCCCTCCTACTATTAGCTTGTGTGTGTCCAAGTCCGGGATGGCCTCCAACATCCTCTTTGCAAACCTTGCATCATCCCAGTTGGAGCCATATGCACTCGCCAGTGCCACCAACCTCTCCTCCAATGCCCGTGTTACAATCACATATCTACCCCCTGGTCCGCTACCACCTTCTCCAACTGGAAGCTCACCTTCTTGCTCCCCAATACCACTACTCCCGAGCCCTGCTATCAAACCCAGAGTAGAATACCTGGCTCACCCATCCCTTCCTGAGCCTCACCTGGTCCTTCACCCTCAGGTGAGTCTCCTGCAGCATCGCTACATCGGCCTTTAAGTATTTTAGGTGCGCAAACACCCTCAACCTCTTCACTGGGTCCTCCAAACCCCTCGCGTTCCACGTTACTATTCTGACAGGGTCTCACCGCCTCTGCCCTTCCTATCCTCCATCATCATAACTCTGGGCCCTGCCCATTGGACCTGGCCCACCACATCCTTTTGTTGACATCAAAACTTTAATCCCCCCATCAGATTCCTCTTGAAAACACCTCTCTCAGTATCAATCCCATCCCCCAACGTTCACACCTCTCAGGCCCATCGAAACCTGTTTGACCAGGCTCCAATGACCACGGCCTGTCCCCCACCACACTCCCCTTCACCAGCCAACCTATGCTTGCGAGTATGAAAGCCCCTGCCCAGGCCTCCCTCCTACTAATACCCTCCCCCATGCCCAGTTCCTGAAAATTAACCATTAGACAAACATCTAAACAAACCCAGAAAACTGCCATTGTGAAAAAGCCCAACTCCCACCCTTCCCAGGCTTGCAACTTAAACCATAATAAGAATCGAGAAACAAAACTATATACAACCTTTCACCTCCCTACCTACAGTCCAAAACAAAACCCCAGTCCCATTTCTCATTTTAGCCCCAGTCCTTCAGCCTTCACAAAAACCTCCTCCACCATCTCGAAGTGGAAATCTTTTAAGTTGTAGGTCACCCTCAACTTCTCTGGATACACCACGCCGAACCTCACACCACTGCTGTACAGTGCCGCCTCCACCCGGCCGAAGGCCGCCCATCTTCTCACCAGCTCCATAGTTAAGTCCTGGTATATACGTATATCAGCTCCTGCCTAGAGCACCTCACACCTCTGCTTTGCCCAAATCAGGACCTCCTCCTTAACATGGTACTTGTGAAAGCAAATTATTGCCGCCCTTGGCGGTTCATTCGTCTTTGGTTTGGCTTGAACGACCGATGACCTGTCCAGTTCATACTGGGAAGGTTCTTCTCCCTCCCCCAGTAACACCGCCAACATCTTAGCAAAGAACTCAGTCGGCCTGGGGCCCACCATCCTTTCGGGCAGACCCACAATTCTGACGCATAGACCTATTCTCCAGGTCCTCCAACTTTGCTCTTTGTCCTTTGTTGGCCTCCACCACCCACTGCAGCTCCTCACCCATCGAGGTGAACTGATTGCTGTGCTGCGACAAAGCCTCCCTCCATCCTCTTCAACTTCTCTCCTTGGTGCCGCATCTCTGTCGATGTGTCGAAATCGCCACCTTCACCGGGGCAATTGCCTCCTCCACCAATACCTTAATTTCTGCCATCATTTCTTTCCTCATCACCTCCATGTGTTTGGCAAAGTGCTTTTCAAACGCCCCGGCCATCACCTCGGTCATCTTCTCCACAGTGAAGGGCGCGGCCCCACCCAGCGACCCAGCCTCCGCTATCTTTTATCCTGCCGGGCTGACCCGCTCACTCGTCGGCGAACTTCATTTGCCCTCTTCTTCCCATTGGCTTTTTTCTGGTTTTCAACATCCCCCTCCTTCCTTATGTCTTCCTGCACCCGTTCATCCAAAAACTGCCCCTATGATCGGGCATTAAATTCTGAAAAACCGAGCCTCGAGCAGGAGCTAGCCAACGTCCGACTTGCATCGAAATGCTGCCACCGGAAGTTTCCAGATAGGATGCTTTCTATTGTCCATCTATAAAAATTGGTGAGAATCATTGTAGATATGTCAAATTTTCTTAATTTCCTGAGGAAGTAAAGGCGCTGTTGTGCTTTCTTGGTCGTAGAATCGACATGGGTGGACCAGGACATATTGTTGGTGATGTTTATCCCCAAGGAATTTGAAGCTGTCAACCATCTCTGCCTCTGCATTGATGCAGACAGGGGTGTTACAACACTTGGCTTCCTGAAGTTGATGACCAGCTCCTTGTTTTGCTGACATTGAGGGAGAGATTGGTGTCATTGCACCATGCCACAAAGTTCTACATCTCCCACCTCTTGACAGCTGTCCATGCCAGTGTGCAACATCTGGTCTTCTTAACTCTGGTGTACTTTGCATCCTACATTTCCTTTCACTTCGCAGAACCTTAAGAAATCCGAACTGCATGCTCTGAAACCGTTCCTTAAACATTTCCATCTTGCTTCCTTTCTTCCCATCTTCAAAAACATCCGTGATGTCCATTTCTTTAATCCTGCCTTGGGTTTCTCCACTTCCTTTACTAGGGCTGCTAAATGTCTACTTTCACCATTGTAAACTCCATGGATCATTTTACTGTGATGAAGGCAGTGAGTAAATGCAGGTTGTTGTAATTATTTGACATTTATTTTGCTTTTTACAGATGCCTTAAAACATTGCTTCTTGAGGGGAATCCTATCCGAAAGCTGCCAGTGGAGCTTGGTTAGTGTGAAATTCTAATTCTATTAATTGGTTCAATATACTTTTTTATACCAGCTAGTGCGGTTAAAAACAAAACTTGACACATCAAAGTCAAAATAGTTAGCCAAGTTGTGATCCTCCTGCATAATACTTCGAGACTGTTTTGCATCCCATGACAAGTTTCAATTTGTTTATAGTTCACTGGCTTCCTATTCACTATTACGAATTTAACATCTCTTGCCTTATTCCCTTCTCTAAACCACCAGCACCATTCCTCAGTTTAGAGTTTGTGCCTTTGTCGTACTGCTCCTTAACCTTTCCTGTAACAGTAATCCAATTTTTTTGTTTTAATTGGTGACAGTAGGCTACTCTGAAAGAGTTAACAACTGTCTCTGCAGTGACAAAAATGTATTACTTAGATTGATGTTTCCCTCTTTCGATAGAGTATGCTTTTAGTCACCAATCTATGCTATGCTTACTCCAGCTAAGTTTGCAAATTGCAGATGTGAGCCTCTTGGTTTTTCTCAGCAATAAAACACATTAGTAAACTAACACCCTACCTACCCCTCAGTAGATAAGACTGCATTGGCACAACATGAATCTTTAGTTGCTGCATGTGCATTCTGATTCTGTATTTCTGTCTAAATGCTTTTTTCCCGTGGCTTAAAAAATAGATGACCTTAATCTTTTATCTTTATAAACAAGATGCCCCAGCATGCCTCACTGTCAAAAATACATGGGATATGGCTTGTAAGATTGTTGTCCGATATTGAAACAATGGAGATCATTATTTTGAATTATGTGTCCTGCAGTCTTCCTGGGAAGCCTACCATAATCCCAATCTCCTCAAAGTGACTGAGGACTCAGCAGTTTGCCAGATTGAATTTAATAGATTCTTAATGCACCACAAAATTTACGTTCTTCCAGGATCTCCTTTCTACTGGACAGGACAGAAGAAAGTCTATTGTCTTAGAAGTATAACTTTCCTAACCCCCCACCCCTATGTTTCTCTCTGATTCAATCAGCCTGTCTTTATTTTTATCAGTATTAACTGGTTTTGCTCACGGGTAGGCTGGGGTATAGTTGTAACAAGAAGCATTATCCCATTTGAAGTCAAAGAGTGCACCATGATCTAGGAAGGTGGATCACCATTTGGAAGAGGAGAACCAGAGGCTTTTGAGCAGTGCACAGTGGTGTGGAGTGGAGTGGAGTGGGAAAGGGGAGTGGAGTGGGAAAGGGGAGTGGAGTGGGAAAGGGGAGTGGAGTGGGGAAGGGGAGTGGAGTGGGGAAGGGGAGTGGAGTGGGGAAGGGGAGTGGAGTGGGGAAGGGGAGTGGAGTGGGGAAGGGGAGTGGAGTGGGGAAGGGGAGTGGAGTGGGGAAGGGGAGTGGAGTGGGGAAGGGGAGTGGAGTGGGGAAGGGGAGTGGAGTGGGGGAGGGGAGTGGAGTGGGGGAGGGGAGTGGAGTGGGGGAGGGGAGTGGAGTGGGGGAGGGGAGTGGAGTGGGGGAGGGGAGTGGAGTGGGGGAGGGGAGTGGAGTGGGGGAGGGGAGTGGAGTGGGGGAGGGGAGTGGAGTGGGGGAGGGGAGTGGAGTGGGGGAGGGGAGTGGAGTGGGGGAGGGGAGTGGAGTGGGGGAGGGGAGTGGAGTGGGGGAGGGGAGTGGAGTGGGGGAGGGGAGTGGAGTGGGGGAGGGGAGTGGAGTGGGGGAGGGGAGTGGAGTGGGGGAGGGGAGTGGAGTGGGGGAGGGGAGTGGAGTGGGGGAGGGGAGTGGAGTGGGGGAGGGGAGTGGAGTAGGGGAGTGGAGTGGGGGAGGGGAGTGGAGTGGGGGAGGGGAGTGGAGTGGGGGAGGGGAGTGGAGTGGGGGAGGGGAGTGGAGTGGGGGAGGGGAGTGGAGTGGGGGAGGGGAGTGGAGTGGGGGAGGGGAGTGGAGTGGGGGAGGGGAGTGGAGTGGGGGAGGGGAGTGGAGTGGGGGAGGGGAGTGGAGTGGGGGAGGGGAGTGGGGGAAGGGGAGGGGGGAAGGGGAGTGGGGGAGGGGAGTGGGGGAAGGGGAGGGGGGAAGGGGAGTGGGGGAGGGGAGGGGAGTGGGGGAGGGGAGGGGAGTGGGGGAGGGGAGGGGAGTGGGGGAGGGGAGTGGAGTGGGGGAGGGGAGTGGAGTGGGGGAGGGGAGTGGAGTGGGGGAGGGGAGTGGAGTGGGGGAGGGGAGTGGGGGAAGGGGAGGGGGGAAGGGGAGTGGGGGAGGGGAGGGGAGTGGGGGAAGGGGAGGGGGGAAGGGGAGTGGGGGAGGGGAGTGGGGGAGGGGAGGGGAGTGGGGGAGGGGAGGGGAGTGGGGGAGGGGAGTGGGGGAGGGGAGTGGGGGAGGGGAGTGGGGGGGGAGGGGAGGGGAGTGGGGAGGGGAGTGGAGTGGAGTGGGGGAGGGGAGGGGAGTGGGGAAGGGGAGTGGGGGAGGGGAGTGGAGTGGAGTGGAGTGGTGGAGTGGGGGAGGGGAGTGGAGTGGGGGGGGAGGGGAGTGGGGGAGGGGAGTGGAGTGGGGGAGGGGAGTGGAGTGGGGGAGGGGAGTGGAGTGGGGGAGGGGAGTGGAGTGGGGGAGGGGAGTGGAGTGGGGGAGGGGAGTGGAGTGGGGGAGGGGAGTGGAGTGGGGGAGGGGAGTGGAGTGGGGGAGGGGAGTGGAGTGGGGGAGGGGAGTGGAGTGGGGGAGGGGAGTGGAGTGGGGGAGGGGAGTGGAGTGGGGGAGGGGAGTGGAGTGGGGGAGGGGAGTGGAGTGGGGGAGGGGAGGGGGGAAGGGGAGGAGGGGAGTGGGGGAGGGGAGGGGAGTGGGGGAGGGGAGGGGAGTGGGGGAGGGGAGTGGAGTGGGGGAGGGGAGTGGAGTGGGGGAGGGGAGTGGGGGAGTGGAGTGGGGGAGGGGAGTGGAGTGGGGGAGGGGAGTGGAGTGGGGGAGGGGAGTGGGGGAAGGGGAGGGGGGAAGGGGAGTGGGGGAGGGGAGGGGAGTGGGGGAAGGGGAGGGGGGAAGGGGAGTGGGGGAGGGGAGTGGGGGAGGGGAGGGGAGTGGGGGAGGGGAGGGGAGTGGGGGAGGGGAGTGGGGGAGGGGAGTGGGGGGGAGGGGAGGGGAGTGGGGGAGGGGAGTGGAGTGGAGTGGGGGAGGGGAGGGGAGTGGGGAAGGGGAGTGGGGGAGGGGAGGGGAGTGGAGTGGGGGAGGGGAGGGGAGTGGAGTGGGGGAGGGGAGGGGAGTGGAGTGGGGGAGGGGAGTGGAGTGGGGGAGGGGAGTGGGGGGGAGGGGAGGGGAGTGGGGGAGGGGAGTGGAGTGGAGTGGGGGAGGGGAGGGGAGTGGGGAAGGGGAGTGGGGGAGGGGAGGGGAGTGGAGTGGGGGGAGGGGAGGGGAGTGGAGTGGGGGGGGGAGTGGAGTGGGGAGGGGAGTGGAGTGGGGGAGGGGAGTGGAGTGGGGGAGGGGAGTGGAGTGGGGGAGGGGAGTGGAGTGGGGGAGGGGAGTGGAGTGGGGGAGGGGAGTGGAGTGGGGGGAGGGGAGTGGAGTGGGGAAGTGGAAGTGGAGTGGGCGGGGGAAGGGGGAGGGGAGTGGAGTGGAAGGGGACTGGAGTGGGCGGGGAAAGGGGTGGAGTGGGATGGAGAAGGGCAATGGAGTGGGAGGGGAAGGGAGTGGTGGGAGGAGGAAGGGGAGGGGTAAGAAGTGGAGGGGGAGGAGAGAGGAAGGGAGTGGAGGGTGAGGTGAGGGGGAAGGGACGTGAAGAGGGAAGGGGGGGAAAGGGTCGAGGAGGGGGAAGGGTTGTGGAGTGGATTAGGGAAGGGGAAGTGGGGAATGGAATGGGGATGGGCAGGAGGTGGAATGGGAAAGAGGGAGTGGAATGCGGAAGAAGGAGTGGAATGGGGAAGGCGATTAGAATGGGGAAGGGCAGGGGATTGAAATGGGGAAGAGGAGGGAGTGGAATGGGAAAGAGGAGGGAGTGGAATGGGAAAGGGGAGGGAGTGGAATGGGAATGTGGAGGGAGTAGTTTGAGGTTGGGGAGAGGGGATGAGGTGAGTGGAGAGCAGTGGAAAGGGGTGGGGAAAGGAATGTAGAACTTTAAAATCATTGATAATGTTTGCGCTTACCTGTTTAATAGTTTCCAGAATTCGGTAAAGTGTAATGGCAGTTGTTACAAAATAATCTAGAGGGAGGAAAATCGTTGACCCAGCCTGAAAATAATTGGTATCTTTACATGTATTAACTGACAGATAACCCATTCCAAGTGTGGGACAAAATTTCTAAGCTGCATAATCACCTTCTTCAAAATCAGCCTGTTTTGCAGGTAACTCTCTTATTCTACAAATTGCAATTCATCAAAGAAACTGCCCAATTTCTGAAACATTCTGGAAGTTCACAAACTGGTTAGATCACTTTATTCAGACAAGATTTCTTTTCCATTTCTTGTTCATACAATACAAATCAACTATGGCAAGTTCCACTGTCAGAGGTGGATCCTTTCAATAAGAAGTTAAACCAAAGCCAACACTGCTGTCTCAGGTGAATGTGAAAGATCCCATGTGTCACTGGTCGGGTTTGTGTGTTTCATTGTTGTCCGTGATCGAAGTGTTTTACATGTGTGGGCCTCGTATGTTTTCTTGCCCTCAGATGGTTTGTCCCAATTTAAATTATTCCAGCAGTCAGTCTTTGTGATTTTAAATTTAAAGATTATTTATTAGCACACAATTCTCTGGAGGTTTAAACACAACTTGCACACTATCTCTCATATACAAGGAGTTGATATAGGGTGGTGGCTCACAGCGCCAGGGACCCATGTTTGATTCTAACCTTGGGTGACTGTGTGGAGTTTGCACATTCTCCCCAGGTCTGCTTGTATTTCCTCCCACAGTCCAGAAGTGTGCAGGTTAGGTGGATGGGCCATGCTAAATTGCCCCTTTGACAGTTATCCAGACTTGAAAGGTTAGCTCCATTCTCTCCACAGATGCTGCCAGACCTGCTGAGATTGTCCAGTATTTTATGTTTTAGTTTCAGATTCCAGCATCTTCAGTATTTTCTTTTATATAAATTGCCCCTTAGTGTCCAAGTGGTTAGCTGGGGTTAAGAGGGTAGGGAAAGGGAGTGGGCTTAGGTAGAGTGAACTTTTGGAGGGTCAATGCAGATTCAATGGATCAAAAGGCCTCCTTCTGCTTTGTAGGGATGCCAAGATTCTAGATGAAGGAAAAATACAATATGATTACAATCTGGAATTATTTCAATCTCTTTCTTGGCAGGCATTTTGGAGGAATTGATGCTTTAGCTTGGGTGGAGGTCTTGTAAATGCAGAGGATTCTTCGCAAGCTGTGCGACTTCTTGTAGTTGGTTGGCCAGAATGTCAGCGCTCAGGCGAACTTGAAGTTGGGACAGGTTGTGGGAGAATCCTTCTCCCACTTTCTATGTTATAACTGTTTTTGGCTTGGCTGTGTCAATGGCATCTGTCCCAGAACAGCTTCTGCTATTATTTTTAACAGTGGGTAACAAACATGGCTGCCGTAGCCATGTGATCTGATACAAGTCCAATTTCCTGTTCCAAATAGGGTGGGATATTAGGCCTATATTGTGGCTTTTCACATACTGAGTGTGTCAAGACAGCCAAGGCCTTTGTGCTTGGGATGAGGAACCCCACAATACAATGTAAGGTAAATGAAATCCATTTAATATTTGACGAACACCCAATTGAGTTTTGGTGTCTCTATTGGCCATGATGAAGCCGTGATGAATCGGCTGGTATAGCCCTGTTTGCTGACAGTTCATCCTTAACAAAAAGATGTGTGAATGCCATAAATGGCTCTGATCTTACCGATTTAATTAGTTATTTGCCTGAGTTTCATCTCTGTTTGGAACTAATGTTGCCAAATGAAGAAGATATGCTACAGTCATCTTAGGTTACTTTTGGTGTCCATTTTTTATACAAAATCCAGCTTTAAAATTTGTAATATATTCATGCCTGATGTGGACATGACACATGGCATTACTTTTGAAGAAGAGCAGGGAATTTAACCTTGGTGTCCTGGCCAATATTTTACCTTCAAGATATGGCAGAAAGTCATGGACCAGAGATTGAGAGAAATAGTACAAATCCATGAAGGTCACCAAACCACTAATTCATTCATTGAATCATCTTTGTTATACTGTATTTAACTTTAGTGGTATTCTGTATATGGATTTGAATCCTTTATGCTGGTTTCTCAATTAGCAAGAAATGACAAAATATGGCAGCTCAGGCACTGACTGAAATTCAGCAGGTATCTCATTAATCCACTTGAATCAGGTTCCTGTTACATTAGCAGTACAATTCTCCAATGGGTAGATCTTTGTGGAATATGTTCCATATATTGGTGGTAAGGATTGAGCAGCTTAGCCAGCAGGCGACTGCTGCAGGCTGCTCAGAAATGGGTGACTTAAGACTTAAAATGTTTTTTTTTTTGGCATTAATGTTGCTCCTGAAGTAAAGAAAAATCAATACCTAACCAAACGCTTCTCCCCTAGAATTGACTCCTTTCTCGTACCCACCTCTTTCTTCCTGCAGCTACTCGATGCCACACCGGAGCTGACAGATTTTAGGGCTCCTCCAATTGGTAAACTGCTCAAAATATATAAGCGGTTTGCGCCAAGTTGGTACTGAGGCCCTGCAGATGGCCATCTCCGCTAATAAGGAGTATCAAGAAGGCACCGGTTTCTTGTACGCATTACAGGCCAAAGCCTAAAATTAGCCTCAATATCTCCTGCTGGAAGAACCCCTTTGTGAAATGATTTGGAAAGTCTTAATTTTGGAAAAAGAAATGATTTGGAAAGTCTTAATTTTGGAAAAAGGGCACAGACATTCAAAAATACCAGACGTTGGTGTGAGAGGTTGAAAACATCAACCTGAGCGATAAAGGTTCCTTCTCTGAGCTCTGAATTTGTGGATGCAATCACGGAGAGGGAATTTTGGCTTTTATGTGGCACATGCTGTACCAGGCCTGAGAGTAATTGACACTGAGACTGACATATATTTTGACTTTCCAGAGCTGAAATTCTCACTTTGAATCCAAAGTTTTGCTCTCAGCTCCTCTCAAAAACTAAAATTACTTTCTCCTGTAATTATTTACTTTAAAATTGTTGATGTTATATTCAAGAGCAGGATAGTCATGAATGTGTTTGTGCACAGTCCATTCTTTGGCAAATCGGGATTATTAGTAGGTAACTTTATCAAACTGATTTATTTTCTAATAGGTAATCTGACTTCATTGAAGGCCCTGAACCTCAGAAAATGTCCAATCGTGTTTCCTCCTGAAGCTATCATGCATCAAGGATTAATTGCGATTCTGGCCTTCCTCAGAATGCCAATATTAAAAGCTGGACATGATACAGGTACAAAATAGCAATCGCACCATCAGTGCTGAGGAAAGATAATTACACTTGTATACCAAAATGTTTATCTGTTACTTTTAGAATGTTTTCAGTTTCATTCTTCACATTCATGTTTTTAAGCAGATTGCTATAACTTATTCTAATCTATATCAGTTTTTGCTTCTGCAAAATTAACTTCTGTAGGTAAGTTTACACTAATAGTGTGTGACCCAAACCGGCTGAGGTTATCCATGAAGGCCCCGGCACCTTCTCAACCTTGCCCCTCGCCTGAGGTGTGGTGATCGTCATTAAATCACCACCAGTCAGCTCTCCTCCTGAAAGGGAAAAGCAGCCTATCGTCATCTGTGTCTATGGCGACTTTAGTGTGTGACAAAATGAACAGTGACATATACGTCAGAGTATGCACCAGAAATAGTTTAGGTGTTACTGCCTTACTACTCTCTCCAAATTTGCAAAAATATCAGCTGTTTAATGGATCATGTTAGAGTTCTTTGAGGAGGTAACAAGCATGTTAGACAAAGGAGAATCAGTTGACGTGATTTATTTAGATTTCCAGAAGGCCTTTGACAAGGTGCCGCATAGGAGACTGTTAAATAAGTTAAACGCCCATGGTGTTAAGGGTAAGATCCTGGCATGGATAGAGAATTGGCTGACTGGCAGAAGGCTAAGCGTGGGGTTAAAGGGGTCTTTTTCAAGGTGGCAGCTGGTGACTAGTGGGGTGCCTCAGGGGTCTGTGCTGGGACCACAACGTTTTACAATATACATTAATGATCTGGAAGAAGGTACTGAAGGCACTGTTGCTAAGTTTGCAGATGATACAAAGATCTGTCGAGGGACAGGAAGTATTGAGGAAGCAAGGGGGCTGCAGAAGGACTTGGACAAGCTAGGAGAGTGGGCAATGAAGTGGCAAATGAAATACAATGGAAAAGTGTGAGGTTATGCACTTTGGAAGGAGGAATTTAGGCATAGACTATTTTCTAAACTGGGAAATGCTTCGGAAAGCAGAAGCACAAAGGGAGTTGGGAATCCTTGTTCACGATTCTCTTAAGGTTAATGTAAAGGTTCAGTCGGCAGTTAAGAAGGCAAATGCAATGTTAGTATTCAGTCAAGAGGGCGAGAATACAAGACCAGGGATGTTCTTCTGATGCTGTACAAGACTCTGGTCAGACCCCATTTGGAGTATTGTGAGCAGTTTTGGGCCCCATATCTAAGGAATGATGTGCTGGCCTTGGAAAGGGTCCAGAGGAGGTTCACAAGAATGATCCCTGGAATGAAGAACTTGTCGTATGAGGAACGTTTGAGGACTGTGAGTCTGTACTCGTTGGAGTTTAGAAGGATGAATGAGGACCTTATTGAAACGTACAAGATACTGCGAGGCCTGGATAGAGTGGACGTGGAGAGGATGTTTCCACTTGTAGGAAAAACTAGAACCAGAGGACACCATCTCAGATTAAAGGGATGATCCTTTAAAACAGAGATGAAGAGGAATTTCTTCAGCCAGAGGGTGGTGAATCTGTGGAACTCTGCCGCAGAAGGCTGTGGAGGCCATTTCACTGAGTCTTTAAGGCAGAGATAGATAGGTTCTTGATTAATTAGGGGATCAGGGGTTATGGGGAAAAGGCAGGAGAATGGGGATGAGAAAACATCAGCCATGATTGAATGGCAGAGCAGACTCGATGGGCCAAGTGGCCTAATTCTGCTCCTATGTCTTATGGTAACTCGGGCCAAAGCTACTCATTAAAATCTATTCTGAGAACAAATTATATATAAGCTAAATTCAGCAGAATAGCTAGCAATGTATTATTTAACACTCACTGGTATGTAGAATTGATTTTAAACTTCAGCATGAAAATTGAGATTCTCAATACTGTTTTTCCAGAATCTTTAATTGAGATTAGATACTGTACATGAGCGACTCAGCACCATAGATTTCTGGCTCACCACAGCAAAGTGAAAACAAATGGTTAAATTGTGGAGTAAAACAATTTGTAACATCTGTCATGTTTATTCCCAGCTTAGCACAGCCTTTGGAGAGAGAACACTCAAATAACTTTCCATTTTTATCTGATTCATTGCAGTCGCTATTTATCCTCTGCAACAGAGGGACAGTGATCTATGATCGCAGCAATATAAGATGATAATTGGTGATTTTGATCAGTCACGTCTTGATGCACGTGGCTGGACATAAATCATACTCAATGTATTTGTACAGGAAATTGTAGGATCAATAAGTGCAGTGTTATATTGCAAGAACATGTTTAAGGATCCTGGAGAATTCAGGTGAGATATAATATTATAGTTTTCAAGGATAGAGAGATCAGATGTGGGCTTCTTTTAAAGGATTTAAAACACTAGGCATAAAGGTGCAGGACCTCCAAAAGAGCAGTCTATAAAGAACAAGACCTCGAGAGGAGACGGGTATAAAGCAATGTGACTTCAAGAGGACCAGCGCATAAAGTAGCGAAACTTCGAGGGGAGCAGAGCAAGGAGGAGCAGGCTATAAAAGAACAATGGAGTGAGACAGAATGAGGCATAAAGAATTGAGAGGAGCGGGCATAAAGGAGTGGTGCTTCCAATCGAGTCGGATATAAAGGAGCGAGACTTCAAGAGGAGTAAGGCAAAACGGAGTGAGTCGAGGGAATTTCAGTTCGGGGAAGTAGAACATTAATTGAAATAATATAAGCACAGGCAATATATGATAATACCAGAGGCTTAATTAACATGCAATTAATAAAGTAATTAATTAATGAAAACACTATAAATATGTCGGGGCAGGTGATGCGTTACAGCTGCAGTATAAAGCATTTATGGATACCCCTGTGATCTAAGGCAAATATGTCTGCAGTAGGTGTCCTCAGCTTGAGAAACATCAACTCAGAGTTAATGAACTGGCATCTGAGTTTTAGACCCTGTGATGTGTCAGGGAGGGGAAAGGTTACCTGGATGTTTTGTTCCAGGAGGCAGTCACACTTCTTGGATGAGGGTCTTCTGATTTTGTCCACGGTGGGGGACAGGAAGACATGACTGCGGGTTATGTGAATCGAGAAGGTAGAAGTGGAGGAGCCCCAGCCTTGCCATTGTCTAGGATTGAGGTTCTTGCAGCCTCTGATGAAAGCAGGGACTGCAGCGTGAATGCATAAACTGACCATGGCACCACAGCACAGGAAGATACTTAAACAGGCAGACAGTAAATTAAATGTAGTTTTAGTGGGGAGAATTTAGTCAAGGGATAGACATAGCTCTCTGTAGCTAAAAATCCAGAGTGCTGTGTTGCCAGCCCAGTGCAAAGATTTGGGACATCTGCTCTGGGCTGGAGAGGAACTTGCAGTGGGAGTGGAAAGACAAGTTGATCTGGTCCCTACATCTGGTCCACCAATGACATGGATAGGACTAGGAAAGAGGTTCCGCTTAGGAAGTATGAGCAACTTGTGGCTAAATTAAAAGCAGATTAGGTCGGTGGCAGTGATTGACAACAAAAATAAAACAGTATTGTATCTGAATAGACAAATGTACAAAAGCAATAAGTTTACAAGTCTCTGAAGCATATCAGCGGTTTTCTTATCAATCCAGACTTAGTTATGGTGATTTTTGCTGAAGGCTGCCTTAAGTTTTTGGAATGCCAGTTAGGAGTATTTTGTTTGCGTTACGCTTTAGATTGCTTGGTGTTTATGGTTGTGGTATTATCCTCATTTGGCATATGCTTCATTGCACTGTCATGCAATTTGATGTGCATACTTGATACGATATTGGTTCTGGCATATGCTGGCGATTTCTTCGAGATTTACAATCATAGAATTTGCAGTGCAGAAGGAGGCCATTTGGCCAATCGAATCTGCACCGACCTTTGGAAAGAACACCCCACTTAAGCCCATGCCTCCCCTCCATCCCCATAACCATGTAACCCCACCAACCTTTTGGACACTAAGGGGAAATTTCTTATGGACAATCCACCTAACCTGCACATCTTTGGACTGTGGGAAGAAACCGGAGCACCCGGAGGAAACCCACGCAGACACTGGGAGAAAGTGCAAACTCCACACAGACAGTTACCCGAGGCTGGAATTGAACCCGGGACCCTGGAGCTGTGAGGCAGCAGTGCTTCATGTGTCAACCGTTGGGTGTTGGTCTTAATTTGTTACTACCATGCAAACATCTTCCTCTGTTTTTTGAATAAGGTGTTTTGTAATCGTGGGAATATTGACAAGTGATAACTGGGGAGGGATTTCCACATTTACTTGCTGAATATTGGTTCTGTAATTCGATGAAGTATGCACTTTTGGAATGGATAAACATATTCGGTTCAAGTTGTGCCACTTAGCTTGTTGGCTGACGATCTGCACTACGGAGTGAAATGATTGTCTTACCAGTGTATGCCCGGGTTTCCAGTTACTCTCCTTGTGATCTTTGTCTTTGTCATTGCCTTGATGATGCTATGGATGGTGACCAAGGACAGATCCTTGCATGCCGGTAGGCCTGTAATCATTGGACCCATGGGTATCCACAATATAAAATATTCAGGGTGACCAGAGTCAGTTTTTATAGTGACAGTTGAGTCTAAAGATGCACGGGGATGGAATCACTGAGTCATTGTATGCAGTGAGTTTGGCAGTGGATGTTGAACCATCACTTACTGCTTCTGTGGAAAGTGGAAGGATGCTTGCATTTGCATCGATATCCGGTTATGCTGACTTTGCATTTGTGGGCACAGAATCTGAATGGCGGCCAAGGCTTCTGTTGGTTGGTACCAAAGAACAAAGAAAAGTACAGCACAGGAACAGGCCATTCGGCCCTCCAAGGCTGCACTGACCATGCTGCTCGTCTAAACTAAAATCTCCTACACTTCCGGGGTCCGTATCCCTATTCCCATCCTATTCATGTATTTGTGAAGATGCCCCTTAAATGTCACTATCGTCCCTGCTTCCCCCACCTCCTCCGGCAGCAAGTTCCAGGCACCCACTACCCTCTGTGTAAAAAAACTTGTCTCAGAGCAGGGAGAGGGAGAGGTTTTTTGGGGGGTAGATCTTAAGGGTGGACAGGAGATATGTAGAGGCCCCCGACGAGGGACGACTCCGGGAGCGGCGGAACCTCCAGACGGAGTTCGACCTGTTGACCACAGGTAAAACAGAGGCACAGTGGAGGAAAGCGCATGGGGCGACGTATGAGCATGGGGAGAAGGCAAGTCGGATGCTGGCACACCAGCTTCGTAAGAGGGAGGCAGCGAGGGAGATAGGTGGAGTTAAGGACAGCGGGGGGGGAAATACGGTGCGGAGTGCGGTGAGAATAAACGAGGTATTTAGGGACTTCTATGGGAATCTGTACAGATATGAGCCCCCAGCGAGGGAAGAGGGGATGCGACGATTTTTGTATCAGCTGAGGTTCCCGAGGGTGGAGGAGCAGGAGGTGGCTGGTTTAGGGGCGCCAATTGGGCTGGAGGAGCTGGTTAAAGGATTGGGGAGCATGCAGGCGGGGAAGGCCCCGGGGCCAGATGGGTTCCCGGTCGAGTTTTACAGGAAATACGTGGACCTGCTAGACCTGTTGCAAGTGAGGACTTTCAATAAGGCAAGGGAGGGGGGGACCTTGCCCCCGACAATGTCCGGGGCGCTGATCCTGAAGCGGGATAAGGACCCACTGCAGTGTGGGTCGTATAGACCGATCTCGCTCCTCAATGTGGATGCTAAGTTGCTGGCAAAAGTGCTGGCTACGAGAATTGAGGACTGTGTCCCGGGGGTGATCCATGAGGACCAGACGGGATTTGTAAAGGGCAGGCAGCTAAACACTAATGTGCGGAGGCTCCTCAATGTGATTATGATGCCCTCGGTGGAGGGAGAAGCGGAGCTAGTGGCAGCTATGGACGCGGAGAAGGCCTTCGACCGGGTGGAGTGGGAGTATCTTTGGGAAGTGCTGCGGAGGTTTGGGTTCGGGGAGCGGTTCATCAGCTGGGTCAGATTGTTATATGGAGCCCCGGTGGCGAGTGTGGCTACGAATCGGCGGAGGTCGGAGTACTTTCAGCTGTACCGAGGGACGAGGGCGCCCCCTGTCCCCCTTGCTGTTTGCATTAGCAATTGAGCCTCTGGCCATGGCACTAAGGGAGTCCAGGAAATGGAGGGGACTGGTCCGAGGGGGAGAGGAACATCGGGTGTCACTGTATGCGGAGGACCTGTTGCTGTATGTGGCAGATCCACTGGAGGGGATGGCGGAGGTCATGCGGATCCTAAGGGAGTTTAGGGACTTCTCGGGGTCTAAGCTCAATGTAGGGAAAAGTGAGCTCTTTGTGGTGCATCCAGGGGACCAGGGAAAGGGGATAGACGACCTGCCGTTGAAGAGGGCGGAAAGGAGCTTTCGGTACTTGGGGATCCAGGTGGCTGGGAGTTGGGGGGCCCTGCACAAACTCAATTTGACGCGGTTGGTGGAGCAGATGGAGGTGGATTTCAAAAGATGGGATGTGCTGCCACTCTCGCTAGCGGGCAGGGTGCAGTCGGTTAAAATGATGGTCCTCCCGAGGTTTCTCTTTGTGTCCCAGTGCCTTCCCATTATGATTCCCAAGGCCTTTTTCAAACGGGTAGGTAGGAGTATCATGGGTTTTGTGTGGGCAAGTAAGACCCCGAGGGTAAAGAGGGTGTTTCTGGAGCGTAGTAGGGACAGGGGAGGGCTGGCTCTGCCGAATTTGGGCGACTATTATTGGGCTGCCAATGTGGCGATGATCCGTAAGTGGGTAATGGAGGGAGAGGGGGCGGCGTGGAAGAGGTTGGAGATGGCGTCCTGTGTGGGCAGTAGCCTGAGGGCGCTGCCGACGGCTCCGCTGCCGCTCTCGCCGACAAGGTACACCACGAGTCCGGTGGTGGCGGTGACGTTGAAGATCTGGGGGTCAGTGGAGACGACACTGGGGCGAGGGGGGAGCCTCGGTTTGGTCCCTGATTCGGGAGAACCATCTGTTCGTCCAGGGAAGGATGGATGGGGGATTTCGGAGCTGGCATCGGGCAGGGATTAGAAGAATGGGGGACCTGGTTATAGATGGGACGTTTGCGAGCCTTGGGGCGCTGGAGGAGATGTTTCGGTTACCCCTGGGAAATGCTTTCAGGTATATGCAAGTTCGGGCGTTTGTGAGGCGGCAGGTGAGGGAATTCTCGCTGCTCCCGGCACAGGGGACTCAGGACAGGGTGATTTTGGGTGTATGGGTTGGAGAAGGCAGGGTTTTGGCGATCTACCAGGAGCTGAAAGAAGAAGAGGAGGCCTCGGTAGAGGAGTTAAAGGCCAAGTGGGAGGAGGAGCTTGGGGAGGAGATAGATGAGGGTCTGTGGGCTGATGCCCTGAGTAGAGTTAATTCTTCCTCCTCTTGCGCCAGGCTCAGCCTAATACAATTCAAGGTTATTCACAGGGCGCATATGACAGGGGCGAGGCTGAGTAGGTTCTTTGGGGTGGAGGATAGATGTGTGAGGTGCTCGGGAAGCCCGGCGAATCACGTCCACATGTTCTGGTCGTGCCCGGCACTGGATGGGTTTTGGAGGGGTTTCACGAGGACTATGTCCAAGGTGGTGAAAGCCCGGGTCAAGCCGAGCTGGGGGTTGGCATTATTTGGGGTAACAGACGAGCCGGGAGTGCAGGAGGCGAAAGAGGCCGGTATCGTGGCCTTTGCGTCCCTGGTAGCCCGGCGAGACTACACCAACCCACTTAAGCCCTCACTTAAGCCCTCATGCTATCACCATGTTATGTGAGCATCTTCAACACAAACATACCAATCACACAACAAGGATTAATGGAACAATAATGTGGGTTCTTTATTTGAAGCTAGTGTCATGTGAGAGTACCTTTAAGAAATGGATGTTTAAGCAATGTACCTTTAAGAAAACAGTGATGTCAGAGAGTGGGTGGAGCTGAGCTCAGTTCAGCCATTTTGAGGTTTCCGTTTTGCTGAGAGCAGCTGAAAAGTGCCTGGCTGGTTTTGCTGAGAGCAGTTTAAAGTGCCTGGCTGCTTTGCTGTGAGCTGCTTAAAAGGAGAAAGCCAGTTTGAAAAAGCAGCTTGTGTGTGTCTGTGTGTTTCCAGAGAGCTGCAGGAAGAAAAGCAAGGTGCTGGAGCTGAAGTCAACCAAGCTGATATATCTCTGCTATCACACAGAAAATATATATATTCTTTAACCTGATGTGTTTCTGTTTAAAGGTGTTAAGTCTCATGGATGTTGAAAGGGATAACTGAAGGATTATTTAGTGTTGTAATATTTTCAGGGTTATCTTTGAAGTAAGGGGTGTTAAGGAATCCAATGTTTATTAAAAAGGTTAAGTTGAGATCATGGAATAAACATTGTTTTGTGTTTAAAAACCTATGTGTCCATAATTGTAATCCCACACCTGGAGAACAAGCCGTGTGCTCGGAAAAGCAACAATCCATTGAAGGGGAGGTTTGTTGAACTCCATGATACATTTTGGGGGTCTGAAAACGCCTCCCCCATAACAATAGGACTATATACACACAATGTTAACTAGGAAGCTCACAATAGTACACACTTCTGCGGTTTGTAGACTGAATACAAGTCATGGGATAATACATCACAAACTGTCGAGGTGGCAGTGATTGACAGCAGTTTAAGATATGCAAACTTCAAGGCACATGTAACTGATACAATAGTGAGGGATGACCTCAGTTCCAAAAAAAATCGAGATGTAGCAACAGTATGGGTAGAGATAAGAAATAGCAATGGTAAGAAATCACTTGTTGGAGTAGTTTATAGCTCCCATAGAGTCATATAGGTTTACAGCATGAAAACAGGCCCATCGGCCCAACTTGTCCATGCCGCCCAGATTTTACCACAAAGCTAGTCCCAATTGCCTGCATTTGGCCCATAACCCTCTATACCCAGCTTTCCCATATAACCGTCTAAATGCTTTTTAAAAGTCAAAATTGTACTCGCCTCTGCTACTGCCTCTGCAGTCACCACCCTTCGTGTGGAAAACATTGCCTCTCTGGACCCTTTTGTATCTCTCCCCTCTCACCTTAAACCTATGCCCTCTGGTTTTAGACTTCCCCTACCTTTGGGAAAAGATGTTGACTATCTACCTTATCCATGCCCTCATTATTTTATAGACCTCTATGAGATGACCCCTAAGCCTCCTACGCTCCAGGGGAAAAAGTCACAGTCTATCCAGCCTCTCCGTATAACTCAAACCATCATGTCCTAGTAGCATCCTAGTAAATCTTTTCTGCACTCTTTCTAGTTTAATAAAGGTGACCAGAACTGTACAAGGTATTCCAAGTGTGGCCTTACTAATGCCTTGTAGAACTAATGCCTCTCTAAATGCCTGTAGATCCTGTCTCTCAGAATACCTTCCAACAACTTGCCCACCATAGACCTTAGGCTCATGTTAGACTTCCCCTGAAAGTAAGTACACTGTAGGAAAAGATATAATGGAATAAATAATGGGGATTGTGAGATAGGCATGGCAATAACCATGGATGATTTTAACATACATATTCATTAAACAACTCCAATTGGCAAACGTAGCCTGGACAATGAGCTCACAGAGTATTTTTGGGACAATTTCTTAGAGCAGCACATTCTAAAGTCAACCAGAGAGCAGGCTATCTAGATGCAGTAATGTGAAGTGAGACAGGATTTATTCAGACCTCATAGCCCCGGGCGGGATTCTCCACTCCCGCGCCGAAGTGCCCACGCCGTCGAGGTTCACGACGGCGCGAAACGGCCCCTATCCCGACCGATTCAGGGCCCGATAATGGGCTAGGAGCGGGGCCGCGTCATTTACACGCACCAGGCCTTGCCGCCTTGTAAAGGCGGCGCCGCATACATGACGCAGCCGGCACCGCATAACTGGCATCACCCGCGCATGCGTGGTTGCCGTCCTCTCCGAGTCCGCCCCGCAAGAAGATGTCAGACGGATCTTGCGGGGCTGCGGAAGAAAGGAGGTCCTCCTTCAGAGAGGACGGCCCGACGATCGGTGGGCACCGATTGCGGGCCAGACCCCATTTGAGGCCCCCCCCCCCCCCCCCGGTTCAGGATCCCCCCCCCTCCCTCCCCCGCAGGCCGCCCCCCAGCATTCCCGCCGGCAGCGACCAGATGTGGACGGCGCCGGGGGGAGCCCGCCGTTTTGGCCTGGCTGCTTGGCCCATCCGGCCCTGAGAATAGCAGGGGTGCCGGAGAATTGCCATTTTGGGTGTCTTGGGTGATTCTCCGGCCTGCGCCGCGGGGAACTCGGCGGGGCCTGTCTCGCCGCTTGGGAGAATCGCGGGAAAATTCGGCGACCCAGGCGATTCTTCCAACCGGCGCGGGAGTGGAGAATCCCGGCCCCTATGTGGCAATGATCATAACATAACTGAATTCAGTTTGAGGGAAGAAGACTAGGTCTAAAGTGAGTGTTTTAAACTTAAATATAGGTAATAACAAGGGAAAGAAGACATAGCTGTCTAAAGTGGACAGGAAAATTAGCGTAAGGGATAGGTCCATAAAGATGTAGTGGAAGACATTTAAGGAGATATCCATAACACTCAGCAAAGATACATTCCAGTGAGAAAGAAAGACTCGAGGAGAGGGATGCACTGGTTAACTAAGGAAGTTAAAGACCGTATCAAATTGAAAGAAAAGGCTTGCAATTCCGCAAAGATTAGGGTAGGTCAGAAGATTCGACAGAATATTGAAACCAGCAAAGAATGACTTTTAAAAACTGAGCGCAAAGTTAGAGTAAAGCTAGCTAGTATCATAAAAACAGATCGTAAAAGATTCTGCAGATATTTAAAAAGGAAAAGAATAACTAAAGTGAGTGTTGGTTGGTCCTCTATAGAATGAGAAATTAATTGTGGGAAATAAGAAAATGGTGCATTATTGAACAGATATTTTGTATCTGTCTTCACTGTAGAAGAACTAACTGTAAATCAAGAGACGAAAGGAAGGGAAGCACTTAAACAATTATAATCACCAGGGAAAGGGTACTTACAACCAAAGGCTAATAAGTCCCCAGGGCCTGATGGATTTTATCTGAGGATCTTAAAACACGAGGCTGCTAATACAGTAACTGCATTGGTTTTAATTTTCCACAATTCCCTAGATTTTTGAAAATCCTATGAGATTGGAAAATAGTGAATGTAACTTCTCTATTCAAGAAAGGAAGGACACAGAGACCAGTTAGCCTAACAATTATCATGGGGAAAATGTAGAATCTATTACTAAGGAGATGAGAACAGGACACTTAGAAAATTGAAATGTAATCAGGCAGAGTCAACATCGTTTTGCAGGGTGGCACGGTGGCTAGCACTGCTGCCTCATGGCGGTGAGGACCCGGGTTCGATCCCGGCTCCGGGTCACTGTTCACATGGAGTTTGCACATTCTCCCCCAGTCTATGTGGGTCTCATCCCTACAACCCAAAAAGATGTGCAGGGTAGGTGAATTGGCCACACTAAATTGCCCCTTAATTGGGAAAAAAAATTGGATTCTCTAAATTTATAAAATAAAACATTGTTTTGTGAAAGGGAAATCATGTTTAAGTAATTTATTAGACTTCTTTGAGGAAGTAAAAAGCAATATGAATAAAGCGGTGGATGTGATGTTCTTGGATTTCCAGAAGTCATTTGACAAGGTGCTACATTAAAGGTTACTACTCAAAATAAGAGCTCATGGTGTAGCGGGTAACGTATTTGCATGGATAGAGATTGATTAGCTAACGGGAAACAGTAAGAAGTCTTACAACGCCAGGTTAAAGTCCAACAGGTTTGTTTCGAATCACTAGTTTTCGGAGCACAGCTCCGTCCTCAAGTGTTGAAGAGGTGGGTTCCAGAAACATATATGTAGACAAAGTCAATGATGCAAGACGATACTTTGCAAGTCTTTGCAGGTAATTAAGTCTTTACAGGTCCAGACGGAGCAACTGGAGAGAGGGATAATCACAGAATATTCCCTTCCAGTCAGGGAACACTTCAGCAGTCAAGGACATTCAGCCTCTGACCTTCAGCCTTCAGGACGCGCGACAACGCAGAATCGCCAAGCAGAAACTTATAGCCACGTTCTGCATACAGGAGTACGACCTCAACTGGGACCTTGTTGCATTACATTCATCCCCCATCATCTGGCCTGAGCTTTCGAAATCCTACCAACTGTCCAGGCTTGAGACAGTTCACACCTCTTTAACCTATGATTATCCCTCTCTCCAGTTACTCCATCTGTACCTGTAAAGACTTAATTACCTGCAAAGACTCGCATTCAAAGTATCATCTTGCATCATTGACTTTGTCTATATATATGTTTCTGAAACCCACCTCTTCATTCACCTGAGGAAGGAGCTGTGCTCCGAAAGCTAGTGATTCGAAACAAACCTGTTGGACTTTTACCTGGTGTTGTAAGACTTCTTACTGTGCTCACCCCAGTCCAACGGAGCATCTCCACATCATAACGGGAAACAGATTCGGGATGAAGAGTCATTTTCAGGTCTGCAAGAAGAAATAAGTGGAGTGCCACAGGACTAAGTGTTGAGGCCTCAACATTTACAATCTATATCAATGATTTGGATGAAGGGACTGAATATATGGTTGCTAAATTTACTGATACGAGAGTAAGTTGTGAAGAGGACATAAGGAGCAGCAAAGGGATATGGATAGGTTAAATGAGTGGGCAAAAATTTGGCAGATGGAGTTCAAGGTTGGAAAATGTGAATAGAAAAGCAGCAAGTTATTTAAATGGAGAGAGACTGCAGAACTCGGTGGTAAAGAGGGATCTGGGTATCCTGGTACATGAATCACAAAATGTTAGTCTGTGGGTACAGCAAGTATTTAGGAAAGCAAATGGAATGTTTGTATTTATTGCAAGGAAATTAAATATAGAAGTCGAGAAGTTTTGCTATAATTGTAAAGAGCATTGGCGAGACCACATCTGGTGTACTGTGTACAATTACGGCGGCATGGTAGCACAGTGGTCAGCACTGTTGTTTCACAGCTCCAAGGTCCCAGGTTCAATTCCCGGCTTGGGCCACTGTCTGTGTGGAGTCTGCACGTTCTCCTTATGTCTGCGTGGGTTTCCTCCGGGTGCTCCGGTTTCCTCCCACAAGTCCCGAAAGACGTGCTGTTAGGTAATCTGGACATTCTGTATTCTCCCTCAGTGTACCCGAACAGGCGCCAGAATATGGCGACAAGGGGCTTTTCACAGTAACTTCATTGCAGTGTCAATGTAAGCCTACTTGTGACAATAAAGATTATTATTATTGCCTCCTTATTTAAGAAAGGAATGACTGCATTAAAAGCAGAACAGATAAAGTTAACTTGACTGATTCCTAGAATGAGGGGGTTGTCTTATCAGGGAAGGTTGGACAGGTTGAACCTCTATCCATTGGAATTTGGAAGAATGAGAGGTGAAGTTATTGAAACATACAAGATCCTGAGGGCGCTTGATAGAGTGAATGTTGAGAGAATGTTTGCCTTCATGAGGGATTCTAGAACTAAGGCATAAAAGCAGAAAATGCTAGATAAATACAGCAGATCTATCAGCATCTGTGGGGAGAGAAACAGAATTAACCTTTTGAATCTGTATGACTTATTCAGAGCTGAACTCAGCCCTTGGGTTAAAAATACAAGATCTTTGATTTAAAATGGAGAACAGGAGAAGCCTTTTCTCTCTGAGGAATTCACTTTACCGGAGAGCAGTGAAAGCTGCCGATGAAAATTTTAAGGCTGGACTTCAGGTGGCGGCCATGAAGTGAGTGGTCGCACATTGGGCAGCTCCCTCTTGAGGCGTTTTTTTTCGGTCCTTTTCCCTCGTTGCCAGGTGGATGTTTTGGAGTAAAAAAGTGCAGAGGTGGTGGAGAAAAGTTATATTCCAATGGTGAGGTTGGTGGATAGATTCGTGGGCAGGTTTAGAAGAAAGGAGCTGCAAGAGCAAGAAATTCTTTGTGTGACACAGGGAAAGATGGCAGAGAGCAGGGGGTCAGCCCTACCAGCCTAATGATCGACAGAGCAGTTGGTAGATATTTTGAACAAAATGTTCAGTCAGCATAGGGAGGGAGGCTCGGGGACCTGGTGAAGTTGGTAGGCCCGCTAAAAGCGGGGATCGACTGTGTGGAGCTGAGGCTGGGAACCCAGAACCAGGTGATCCAGAGGGTGGAGGAGGCGGTGGGGGAGCACGAGGAGCAGCTTACCTCATGGCAGCTGAAATTGGGATGTTGAGGGAGATCCAGAAGTGGTTCAAGGAGAAAGTGGAGGATTTGGAGAACCGCTCCCAGAGACAAAATTTGAGAATAGTGGGGATGCCAGAGGGCATTGATGGAGTGGACGCAGGCTCTTATGTCGCCAAAATGTTGTAGCAGCTAATGAAGGGGGCCTTTGACCGGATCCAGGAGGTTGATTGGACGCACAGGTGCTGATGAGGAAGCCGCAGGCGAATGAGCCACTGAAGGCGATGGCGGTGAGGCTGCACCGGTTCTTAAATAAAGAGAAGATCTTGCGGTGGGCCAGGCAGACGAGGATATGTACCTGGGAGGTTAACGAGCATCAGAACCTGGGAACTGGCAAAGAGGAGAGCTGGATTCAACCGTGTCAAGGCTGCCCTCTTTAAGAAGGGGGTGAAGTTCGGGTTGCTGTACCCGGCCCGCTTCTGGGTGACCCACCACGGCTGTGAATATTGTTTTAGAATAACGTAGGAGGCAATGGAGTTCTTGAGAGACAATAGGGAAGGGTAGGACATTGAACTTTTGAAGAAGTGTGAGGAGATGTTGGTCCTCTCTGCCTTTTTTGTTGTCGTGCTTTGTTTCTATTTGGGTGATGGTTATGGGAGAACCTCTCTTCTCTCAGGGGCCGTTTATCTTTGATGCGGGGCTCTTTGGTGGGATGCTGGAGGACCATGGAGGGTGAATGCACCTATTTTCTCATTGTTTTTTTTTCTTTTTCTTTTTTTTTAGTATACCCAATTCATTTTTTTCCAATTACGGGGCAATTTAGCATGGCCAATCCACCTAGCCTGCACATCTTTGGGTTGTGGGAGCAAAACCCACGCAAACACGGGAAGAATGTGCAAACTCCACACGGACAGTGACCCAGAGCCGGGATCGAACCTGGGACCTCGGCGCTGTGAGGCAGCAATGCTAACCACTGTGCCACCGTGCTACCCTGGGGGTGTGGATTCCTCAGGCTAGAAAGAATCAAGTTCCCCTTGAGAAGGTCAGTGGGGGGGTTTTGCCTGGAGATGGAAGTCTTCTATCGACTTCTCCAACAAAGGCAGGTTGGGTGTCCGGGAACGGCAGGCAGATGGGGTGTTATTTATTTGTTATAAGATTCCCTGTTTGCTCTCTTTCTGGTTTTGGTGTATGTGTGTGTGCGTATATATATAAATGCCTTAATAAAAATACTTTTTAAAATAAAAGAATATTTTAAGGCTGAGTTTGGTAAATTCTTGACTGATAACACAGTCAAAACTTATTGGCACGTGGGATAGGCAGGAATGTGGAGGCTGCAATCAGATCAGCCATGATCGTACCCAATGGTGGAGCAGGCTGAAGAGCTGAATGGCCTATTCCTGCTCCTAATTCAATTCTTCGGATGATAGTTTTGAAAACAATTCAAACAATGTCTCCAGCTACAGATGTTTTGTTCCGATTAGTAAGAAGGGGAGATTGGATGGGTGGTGAAATAGCAGCTTGTGGGCTGCACTCAAGAAACTGGATTTCCTCAGAGTTGGCAGAGAAGGTGTTGTTAGATGGGTTGAAATGATAGCAAGATTTAGAAATGTGAGAGCAGATGATAGAAGCAGCGGAACTAGAAACTTCATTTTGGAAACAAAGAATCAGATGCGAATTGAAGCAGTTAAAATAAATACTTGCATTTATGTCATGTTTTTCATAACCTGAGGTTGTCCCAAAGTGCTTTATAACCATTGAAGTACTTTTGAAATGTAGTCACTGTTGCAATGAAGGAAAGGACTTGCATTTATACTTTGGAGTAAAATTAGGGTCTGCATCTCCGAATTGAGTCAATGTGAGGGTGGGGGTGGGGGTACGATCAAAAAGTCAAATTATGTTTAGAGAGCAAGGTTATCTGAGTGGTCATCACCCAAGCATGTAATATGCTGCCACTTTGGGCTGTTGTTAATTCCACATTTTAAGGGAGGAACGGTGGTGCAGTCGTTAGCACTGCTGCACCACGGCGTCGAGGACCCAGGTTTGATCCTGGCTCCGGGTTACTGTCCGTGTGAGTTTGCACATTCTCCCCGTGTCTGCGTGGGTCTCACCCCCATAACCCAGAGATGTACAGGGTAGGTGGATTGGGCATGCTAAATTGCCCCTTAATTGGGGGGGGGGGGAAATCCATATTTTATCATCCCATCCTTGCAACTCTGCTTCACCCTCTTCCAATGCCTTGTGCTGTTGTGGGAAGAAGAACTGGACTCAGTATCATATGCACATAAAGGAACTTGAACTGACATTTTCTATTTATATTGTTCTAAATGTCTTGCACTATTCTTCATTCAACTTGCCTTATTTTTTTCCTTTTTTGTTTGATGAATTCTCCTCTCTTTACAGGAGATCTTTGACATATATTGAAGAACATTCTCCTCTTTGTATCAGCTGTATTATAGGGGAACAGTGGCATCATGGTATTGTCACTGGACCAGTAATCTAGAGACCCAGAGTCATGCTCTGGGGTCATGGGTTTGAATCCCACCAGGCAGGTGGTGGAATTTGAATTCAATAAAAAAATCTGGAATTAAATGTCCAATGATAACCATGAAATCATTGTTAATTGTTGTAAAAAAAACCATCTGGTTCACTAATATCCTTTACCTGGTTTGGCATACATGTGACTCTAGACCCACAGCAATGTGGTTGACTCTTAAATGCCTTCAGGGATGGGCAACAAATGCTGGCCTGGCCAGCGATGCCCACGTCCCATGACCAAATTTTTTTTAAAAAACTTAATCATTTTGAGTTTGAGAATTTGATGATTTACAAGTTAAATTATCCTCCATAAAGAATGAAGCAATAGAGTTTTATCCTGTTGTAATGCAGGTGGAAAACTTTGTGAAGGTCAGGAGTGGGCCAGATGGAAATAATCTATAATCAGACATCACATGTCGCTATGGCAGAAGATTTTGACAATTATCTTGGAAATCTTGCAGAAACGTTCATGAAATTGGTATAACAAAACAAGACTTTACATCATGGCAGCGAAAACAACAACAAAAACAATTGTATGAAGTGCAGTCCACCATTGAGCAGGGCACATCACCAGTGGTGGCTACAATTTCCATCAGTATGAACTGTGGGTACAGTAGCAGCTTCTTTCATGAATGTTCCGATTGCTGCAATGGGTGCTTTAGATCCATCATCAAGGTCAACTTTAATTTGCTTGGATAAGGGTTGAAGATAACCATCAACAAGGCATTCAAAGATCTTTTACAGGTGCTATGTTCTCTGCTGCAAACAGCAGTAAAATTCAAACAAGAATAGCCAACTGATGGCTCTGAGCCATCACATTGCTTTATACAACTGAATGTAAGCACTATCTCAACTTATTCACTGCAGCGCAGGATGTTCTTTCCACTGTTAGTCACAAGAGGTTCACTGAATCCCAGCCGTCTTATTGATTAGCTAACCCATCAATTGCCACTTGGCTAGAGTGCAGATAAAGAATCAATATGCAGAAAACCATAAACTATGAGAACACCATCACCTCTAAAATCCCCTTCAAGTCATATACCATCCTGAGTTAGACACATACAACTGTTCTTTTATCATGATTGGGTCAAAATCATGTCATCCTTACCCCACAAGAGGTATAGCCAATGTTGTTCACATCATATGAACAAAAAAATCCAAGAGGCACTCTGGAAATTAAATTGACATTCACGGCACATGACCTGCAACATTACATGCATTGAAACATTTATTGAATAAGATTACATAATTTCAAATATGTTATGACTTGTCGCTTTTTCCAGGTTCTGATTTCCAAAGCAAAGCAAACTTGACAGGAGGAAATTATACATCAGTGAACAAGAAGCTAGCACCATAACTTTGATAATGTCAAATAAAATGTCAGTTGCCGAAACTAGAATCTGAGCAATCAGACCTACCTACATAGTTGCCCCTGATTGCAGTGGCTCATGGCTGTTAATGAATCCATGCTGTGATTGTGAAACTTTTGCTGTATCATTCACTGTTGCTTGTGCTGTAAAGAAACATGTACCAGAATTTTACATTCTCCCACCAGTGGGATGTTAGGTGGGACAGAGAGTGGGTGGAGCATAAAATTGAAGGAATCGGATTCTCTCCGGTTTCCCACCCATGTCGGCCACAAAGCGATTTTATGCTGGGGCAGTCAAGCCCTCAACAGGAAGCCCCGCCTTGACCCAATTGAAGCCATTCAGTGGCTGTTTCCCACCCATTTCAATTTTTAGGCTGGTGGAAGGATTGAACTTGCATGGGGAAAGGCTGAAATTGAACTAAGATCTCAGGCAGGGGACAGGAATTGAGACCCTGATCACCCACTTCACCCCCCAAAGACCCCGTGCCAGGCATTCACTCCCTCCCCACCCACCCTTGGACCCCTTGAACTTACCTTGGCCCGGACATAGTCTCCTGCATTTCTTCTTCTGTCCACACAGCACTGTTTTTGCAGGGACTGGAGAACTATCGGCCAGTCAGATTGGCTGGCAGCTCTCTCAGGCAGGACCTCCCCCTGAGTGAGTGGCGCAAGTCCCCACTGCGGTCACTTAACACTCACTCGAGCAGATGTCGGCAAACGAGACCCCACCATATAAAAATTTAAGGCAATGAACATCTTTCCTGTCCTGATTGTGAGTATATTACTTAAATTTCTCTTGGTTTTTTTTAAGGGGCAATTTAATATGGCTAATCCACCTAACCAAATCTTTGGGTTGTGGGTGTGAAACCCACGCAGACACGAGGAGAATGTGCAAACTCCACACGGACAGTGACCCAGGGCTGGGATTTCAACCCGTCCTGAGTGCCGTGAGGCTGCAGTGCTAACCACTGTGCCACGTGCCGCCCCTTTAAATTTCTCTTGTTAATGAGAATTGAATTATTCTGAGATGCTATGCGGATTCCCTCTCTAAGGCTGTAAGAAGCAAATTTCTTCAATCAATCTCGTTAGTATGCATGTTGTAGTTAAAACAAGGCCATGACCATTTTAATGTTTTTATTTCTTTCAAAGGGCATCAGGAGTCTATAAAAAAAAAAGCCGAGATTTACCCTAAACACTGGAAATTGTTATCCGTGATGTGATATTTGATGCGATGCTTCATACCCAAAATTTTATTCAGTTAATGGAGAGGGTTGAAATAAGGATGATAGCTGTATGGAGTGTAAGATAAATCATACTAATCACTGCCTCTAACCCTCCTCCGATGTCAAGGTTGAAATTTGGCCCTTTCTATTTGCTACACTTCACATTGAGTCAAAGTGTGGCAAACACCAATTGCTGTTGACTCTGATGTGCTTGAGCTGTTATCCAATCTCCTCTTCTGTTATCACTTCGTTCTGAGCCACTCCAGTCACCCTGAAAAGTTGGCAACAGATATGCATTCATTGTGAAATTATATATAACTATTTGGAGTTAGGTTGTAGATCAACCATGATCTCATTGAACAGTGGAATATGCTTGAGGGACAAGTTAGCCCATTCCTGTTTCTATTGAATCACTTAAGAAGTATGAATACAAGGGTGTCATCTGCCTCCCAGCGCCAGGGACCCAGGTTCAATTCCAGCCTTTGGTGACTGTAGAGTTTTCACATTCTCCCTATATCTGCATGGGTTTCCTCCTCGTGCTCCGGTTTCCTCCCACAGCCCAAACATGTGCAGGTTAGTTGGGGTTACAGGGATAGGGCGGGCAGTGGGCCTCGGTAGTGTGCTCTTTCAGAGGGTCAGTGCAGAATTGAATGTCAAATGGCCTCCTTCTGCACTGTCGGGATTCTGTGGTACTAAATTCCACATTCCCAGCAAATTTTAAAATGTTGCAATGGGAGGGTAACCGGGGAAATTTGCTAAATTATAGCTTTTAATGTCATCACTAAATCAATTTGTGGACAGTTAAAACCACAATAAATATAAATACTAACTCTGTACTGCAAATGTTCCCTCTACCCCCTGTTCTTGCTCTTACTAGAAATTATATTGAAATTGTAGTCACATCACAGCTGAGTAAGGGAGCTGCTTTTGTTCTTTGGTTCGTCTGTAATGGAAGGTTGTTTGTTTCAATTTTGTAAACAGGATTTGCTACCACACTGCAACAAGAGGCACAGCTTATCTTTGACGAGTACAGGAGAAAGGTAGACAGGGGGAATCTACCTAAAAAGACTGTCAGTGAAGTCTGGAAAAAGATGAATGTTAGCAGTGAGTTCAAAATAGTCCAAATAATAAGCTGATTTGCTTGCAAGTGTAATTCGTAATAGTCAGTTAAAAGGCAGTTATAGGATTGAGGGATCATGCAACATCAATAACTGGAAGAGCATTATTCAAATGGTTGTTGGAATAACACCAAAATTTAGTTGATTATAACTGCTTATATTCATCTTTGATGGTCATTGGTTGTAAAGTATTAACATATTATTATTTCCATCTTAGCTTCATGTATTTATTTGTCAGTTACTTTAGTGAACCTGGTATCGCCAAATGTAAAGATTATGAAGTAAACAGGTGAATATTAGCAAAACAGGCAATCATTGTTAACATATACTTTGTGAAATATTCCTTTTCTGCTGTTATGCTCAAAGGTGTACTAGTTTTGGCTATGTTATGCTAGAAATAAGAAATAGCAATGGGAAGAAGTCCCTGGGAGGACTAATCTATAGCGCCCCAAACAGTAGTTCCACAGTGGGGCACATTATAAACCAATAATCATGGGTGATTTTAATATGCACATAGATTGGATGAATCAAATTGGCAAGGGTAGCCTCGAGGGAGGGTTCATTGAATGTATTAGAGATTGTTTCTTGGAACAATATTTTGTGGAACCAACCAGGGAGCAGGCTACACTGGATTTGGTATTATGTAATAAGAAGGGATTAATTGATGGCCTGATAGTTAAGGATCCTCTCAGAATAGTGACCAGAGTTTGATAAAATTCAAAATTAAGTTTTGGGGCGAGAAAGTGGAGTGCCATTGTTGCTCTTTTTAATGAGTGGAATACTATCCCACCAACGTCACCAATAATGTTGTCAATTCGCACCAGAGACGCCAATAATGTTGCTCTTTTTAACTGGATACTGATATGACAGTTAATGATGATATTGCTTTTCGGAGTCGCCAGATATCAAATGTTACCACCACAAGGTTTTACCGGATATCGATCAAAGACCAAACAACCAGTTAGTTAGTTCAAGTTCAACGATAGTTTATTTACACACAAGAATTACTTCGACATGCAACATAAAACACTACAAGCTAAATTACACCTAACACTACAAAAACCTGTACTTAAATTCAGGCACCCGGCTTTATGCAGAGGAACAAGGCCTTTGTTCAGATCTTGCATGGCTGGGTCTGGAGAAGTGACTTTGTTTCTGCTGGGCTCATCTGTCTGGTAGCGATCGTTGGTCTTGAACTTGTCTTCTAGTCGTGATGCTACACTTGGTTTTAGGCGTAGGTTGGGGCTAAGAGAGACCAAGCGCCAGGACCAAGAGAGATTGAACACATGGCAGTGTCTCTTTTTATCCCTCTGGGATTTTGCTCTCTTTGGGGCGGTCCTTAGCTTTGGACCCAATAATTCGACAGGCTTCGATCACTGCCTTTGATTTTGGCCAATAAAGGGGCGGGTGCCTTGATGGCTGGGCGTAACCTGAGCGGTCATTGACCTTGGCTGTTTGGACATTCTTAGCAAAGGGAATGGCGCCGGTTAGTCTGCATCTGTATCGGTTACCTGAGTACAGTCCTTTTGTTCTGGGGAAATGGGCTATTAGAATGCAAACGAGCGGGGGTTTCGATCGCGTCTAGCTATCTGGGTTGCAAATACACACACAAGCTCTGAGTGTGTCTGAGTCCTGGGTTGGCCATAATTCCCATGGTCCTTTGCAGGTGGCCACCTGAGATGGCTACACCACACTAGAGTCTGGAATTAAACAAAGGTAATTACATAGGCATGTGAACAGATTTGGCCCGAGTAGAGTAGGCAGGAACGTTAAAAGGTAGGACAGCTAATGAGCAGTGGCAGTTGTTTAAGGAGATACTCAATTCCTCACAACTAAAACATATTCCAGAGGGGAAGAACGATGGTAAAAGGGTTAAAAAAAATCATGGCTAAACAAGGAGGTTGAGGACAACATAAAGACAAAAACTAAGGTATACCATGTTGCGAAGGCCAGTG
Source organism: Scyliorhinus torazame (assembly GCF_047496885.1). Taxonomy (NCBI): domain Eukaryota; kingdom Metazoa; phylum Chordata; class Chondrichthyes; order Carcharhiniformes; family Scyliorhinidae; genus Scyliorhinus; species Scyliorhinus torazame. The sequence goes on along the minus strand of NC_092722.1, from coordinate 139,518,521 downwards.
GCAGGCTGGAAGATTGGGAAACTTTTCTGGGACAAAAGAATATTTAAAAAAGTAATAAAAAGAGTGAATGTAAATTACGAAAGATAACTAATGCAAAATATCAAAAAGGAGAGCAAAACCTTCTATAAGTACATAAAAGGGAAAAGAGTCGCTAAGGTGAATGTTGGTCCCTTGCAAGATGAAACCGGAGAGTTAATAGTGGGGAACACAGAAATGGCAGAGATGCTAAATCAATCACTGTTTTGCCTCAGCTTTCATGATAGAGGCAATTCAGAGGTAATAGGGTGGAACTGAGGACAATCCGCATCAATCGGGCAACAGTGCGCAACAAACTATTGGGATTGAGGGCAGACAAGTCCCTGTGCCTGATGGCCAACATCCTAGGGTGTTGAAGAAAGTGGAGCAGAGATGGTGGATCCATTGGTCTGGGAAGAAGAGTTAAGCTTCAGGTAATTGCTGAAAAGGCAAGGTTTCTGCAACAATAAAAAAATTAACAGCTGCCTTCTCACGGGTCTTTTTTGCGGCAGCAATGTGAGAGAACAGCCAAATCAGTCAGAGCTACGTGGTAGCTGTTTCAAAACACAGTGAAGTCTGGAGTTAAAGGGACAGAAAGAGCAGGCATGGATAAAAGGCAGGGAAAGGTTGCTATCACAAGGTATGGTGCAGCCATGGAAAGCTTTAAAACCCAAAACAAAAATTTGGAATCTATGTGCTTGGAGAACCAGTGAATGAGGAAAGGTAATGGGAGTCTGGTACTTGGTGTAAGTAAGAGCCAGGTCCGCTAGGTGGAACGTGTTGTTCCCAGACTCCCAAAGCAGCTGCGCAGCTCGAAACTCAGTCACGGCAGGAGACTTCCAGAAGTACAGCATAAATGCTTTAAGGATGTCCCCAAAGTATTCCTGAAAAGTTCAAACTTATTTATGGGAGACCCTGGCATGTGGCCAACCAGGCACTAAATGTAGTATTAGGGTGTTTGCTACTGTACATGTTAATGTAGTACTGGGGAAATAGCCCACATTATGATGTAGAGGGTCACATGGGAGTAATAGAGTAGTAGTGAGTACGGAAGTTGGCATGAACTTGGCACCTAGTCAGGACTGTATCCATATATATACTTATTTATTATTAATAAGCAGTTATTGTTCAACAATACAAGCCTCCAGACCTCTTTATGAGACCATATACAACCTTACAACCTGGTGGCAGCAGTTGAAGGAACCAAGTCCCGAAGAATGCTGAAGAAACTGCAATCTGACCTGAGAGAACTGCGCCTATCTGAAGACCTTAAATACCCAGTCGGAGATAGCCAAAGAAACTCCATTACAGGCATGGAGGTTGAAGGGCAGTAGATAGATTCACTGTGCAGCATAATAGGACTCCATGAGAGCACATGGAGTTCCATTGCAAGACCCGGCTTAAAGTAGAATCAAAGAACCTAGTCAGATTGCAAAAGGGTAAGCAAACTTTTTTTTTTAATGGATGAAATATGCGTTTAATTTCGGCATAGTAATCAGACAGCACCAGCAGACTGGTTGTTTTAATAAGTGTGGTTTGAAGAATGAGAACGTCCGAATCCAGAGTCAGCGCCATAACACATTGTTGCACATAAGCTGCTTCCTTGATGTATGCTTTGACAAAGGAAGCTCCAGACTATGAAATGAGTTCAACGAGTTTATTGAACTATCAACACCGTTCTTAAATGAGTTCGACTCTCTGCTAATCTAACTGTAGTAACTCAGTCTATCTTTACCAGCCTGCTCTAAGCCACGTGCTGGGTGTGATGCTGTTGATCAACCCTGATATACTCTCTAGATATCTGTCTGTGGAAAGAGGCCGAGCATGTGTGCCCTGTCTTTTTATATGGGTTGTGACGTGCCCCCTTGTGGTAATGCCACCTCTGGGTGTCCTGTTCTAATGACCCATTGGCTGTATGTCTGCATGTCATGATATCTCTGGTGCTCCCTCTAGTGGTTACTTAGTTGTAGTGTATTTACATTAACCCCTTCTGTATATACAGTGATGCATATCACCACATCCCCCCTTTTTTGTGTTACATATTTTCTGTACTTAGTTAAAGAAAATTGAACAAAATAGGAGAGAAGTCATGACATGTGCAAGTCATGATGACAGTGATGATTATACAATACAAATAATATTTATGAGTCCAAAGTTCATGAATTTATACGGTCGAGTGGCTTTCTTGTTTTGCTTTTGAAGTGTCGATGTTGATGTTGTCATTTCCTTGTGAAAGCCGTCAGTGGCCCTGTGCTTAAGGAACCAAGAAGTCATCAGGAGGTGTTCAAATGGTCAAATCACTTCGTTGTCTGATTTGGACTCTTTTTTTCGATGCTTGTGGTAGCGATTCTTGATGTCATCTTTCCTGTCTGACCTGGACTGGTGTTTGTGTTTGCGGTATTGATGCCGTATGTCAGCTGCCTTGAAAGCTGGTCTGCTTGTTTGTAGTGTAGCATACGTGAATTTGTAAGATGCGTTATCATGATATGGTATGTCTGCACACTTGCCATTGTCTTGAGCTATGCTGTCACATTGTCCTTCATGTGCAGAGTTGTACCATGTTGTACAAGTTGTTGTTCTATTGTTGTTTTTGTCATGCTTGTTGTTGACGTTGGTGCCTTTGGTACGCTTCTTGTTGTTGGCTGTGTTGTTGTTTTTGTAGGTTTTGTTGTGTTTGTTGCGCTGAATGACCATTCCGAGTGGACAATTCGAGTCCTTCAATTCGAGTTACTTGTGTCGGTGTCCTTTGTGGCATCTGCTGTTTCATTGAGAGTTTCGTCTTTGATTCCACGGTGCTCCCTGTCTGGAATCATGTCCGGTTCACTTGAATCACCTTTGGCTTGTTGATGCTCCCCGTCTGGAGTCAAAATGTTCAAGATTTCATTTTCTTGTGGAGAGGCTCAAGTGGGTGAGGTTCCAATTGACATGGTCGCACTGGACTCACGAGTAGTTTTACTTGGATTGTCGAGTGCTTCTGTGCATAAGAGCTGAGATCTGTGAGTCTCGCTGTGATGTTGCACATCTTGTATGGGAATTGTGATGCCTTCGTCACTTGTCTCACATACAGTGGGTAGACCTGCAGTGTCGTCTTGTTGGTTAGATGAGCTGGGTAGACTGTCAGAGTCTTCTTCTGGTGGCTCAAGTAATCTGGGTAGACTGTCATAGTCTTTCTGTTGTTCATGTGAGCGTGGCAGACTTGCATCGTCTGTTGCTGGTTGCTCAGATAAGGTGGATGCACCTTCATGGTCTTGTTCATGCATGGACTGCACTTTGGAGTCTTGAGTTGCTCCCATTGTGGAGTCTGTCAACAAGCTCGCTGTGGAGCCTTGTATCGCTCTCTCTGTGGAGTCTGGCATCGTTCCCTGTGTGGAGTCGTGCAGTGGTCTCGCTGCAGAGGCGATCTGTGCGCTCTCAACGGAGTCGTGCAGTGGTCTCATTGTGGAGTCTTTCATTGCTTTCTGTATGGAGTCGTGCAGTGATCTCGCTGTGGAGTCTTTCATCGCTCTTTGCGTGAAGTCAGGGCTCTTCGTGGTGCGTGGACCACCCTCTGTGTGGAGTCGGGGACTCTTCGTGGTGCCATGTCTCAGTAGTATTCTTCGATAAACCAATTATCTGCTTGTGTTTCGGTCTTGTCATTGTACTCCATGTGGCAAAGGAAGAAATCATCGTCTGAGTAGTAGTCTTCAAGGACCAAATCATCTCTTTGGGTGGTTCTAACTGCTTGTTGCAGGATTCTGTGGAGGTTGATTTCAACTACTGGGAGAAGTTCAGGCATTGTTCTGTCTTACGAGGTGAAAGAATGGTGTTTTGTGCCTTTAAAACTCTTCTTTGTAATTTTTGGACATTTCCCCTTTAACTGGGCGTGCTCCGGGGCCTCTGACATCATGACGCTCGTGACATAAAGAGTAGGAATGGATTGCACATGCGCAAATCGCTTTTCTTTACTGTGCGCTCATTTCGCAACTGCGCATGCGTGGCTTCTCGCGCATGCGCAAGACACTGTTTTGCCGGTTCGCGTCGTCCAGAGAACTGCGCATGTGCGGACTGGGCCGGCTGCATACGCGCAAGATGGCTGCCAATCAAAATTGCCGTTTGCTTCTGTTGCAACCCTACCTCTGCCTCGTGGTGAGTATTGGCGCCAGTTGTACTGACTTCTTTTGTGTTTACCTCGCAGTAGCTTTCAAATTTGTCCAGGACTGTCTGGAATCGCGTTCTGTCCTCCCCTTTGGAGTGTTTAAAGAACAAATAAAATTACAGCACAAGAACAGGCTCTTCAGCCCTCCCAGCCTGCGCCGATCCAGATCCTTTATCTAAACCGGTCTTCTATTTTCCAAGGATCTACTTCCCTCTGTTCCCCGCCCGTTCATATATCTGTCCAGATGCATCTTAAATCATGCTATCGTACCCGCCTCTACCACCTCCGCTGGCAAAGCGTTCCAGGCACCCACCACCTTCTGCATAAAAAACTTTCCACGCACATCTCCCTTAAACTTTCCCCCTCTCACCTTGAAATCGTGACCCCTTGTAATTGACACCCCCGCTCTTGGAAAAAGCTTGTTGCTATCCACCCTGTCCATACCTCTCATAATTGTGTAGAACTCTGAGTGCCAACTGGCGTTCATTCAAGCAAAAATTTCAGCTTTACATGGAAGCAGCCGACCAAAACAATCCAACGAAAACAATCCTAATCTACTGAACCTTTCTTCATAACTAGCACCCTCCGTACCAGGCAACATCCTTGTGATCCTCCTCTGCACCCTCTCTAAAGCATCCACATCCTTCTGGTAATGTGGCGACCAGAACTGCACGCAGTATTCCAAATGTGGCCTAACCAAAGTCCTATACAACTGTAACATGACCTGCTGACTCTTGTACTCAATACCCCGTCCAATGAAGGCAAGCATGCTGTATGCCTTCTTGACCACTCTATCGACCTGCGTTGCCACCTTCAGGGTACAATGGACCTGAACTCCCAGATCTCTCTGGACATCAATTTTCCCTAGGACTCTTCCATTGACCGTACAGTCCACACTTGAATTAGATCATCCAAAATGCATCACCTCGCATTTGCCCGGATTGAACTCCATCTGCCATTTCTCTGCCCAACTCTCCAATCTATCTATATTTTGCTGTATTCTCTGACAGTCCTCCTCGCTATCTGCAACTCCACCAATCTTAGTATCATCTGCAAACTTGCTAATCAGACCACCTATACCTTCGTCCAGATCATTTATGTATATCACAAACAACAGTGGTCCGAGCACGGATCCCTGTCGAACACCACTAGTCACTTTTCTCCATTTTGAGACACTCCCTTCCACCACTACTCTCTGTCTCCTGTTGCCCAGCCAGTTCTTTATCCATCTAGCTAGTACACCCTGAACCCCATACGACTTCACCTTTTCCATCAACCTGCCATGGGAAACTTTATCAAACGCCTTACTGAAGTCCATGTATATGATATCTACAGCCCTTCCCTCATCAATTAACTTTGTCACTTCCTCAAAGAATTAAAGGAGCGGAAGATCTCTGATGCATGTTCACTCGCAATGGTGAGTAGAAGAGCAATCTTAGCATCGGCCATGCCATGTCGGTCGGATGCTTCCATGTAAAGCTGAAGTTTTTGCTTGAATGAACACCAGTTGCCACTGAGATTGCCGTAGTACCCGAATGGATTAGGAACCTCGATCATCGTGCCTGGGTTCGGTTGCTGGTTGTCACGGATCTTGCTGAATTGAAGTAAATAGATGTAACAGGCACTCCTGGTATCATGTTGTGTTATGCTGCTTCGTGTAGCATAAGCTGCTTCCTTGATGTACACTTTGACAAAGGAAGCTCCAGACTATGAAATGAGTTCAACATGTTTATTGAACTATTAACACAGTTCTTAAATGAGTTCGACTCTCTGCTAATCTAACTGTAGTAACTCAGTTTATCTTTACCAGCCTGCTCTAAGCCACAAAAAGAACAAAGAACAAAGAAAAGTACAGCACAGGAACAGGCCCTTCAACCCTCCAAGCCCGTGCCCAACATGCTGCCTGACTAAACTACAATCTTCTAGGTCTTATGGGTCCGTATCCCTCTATTCCCATCCCATTCATGTATTTGTCAAGATGCCCCTTAAATGTTATCGTCCCTGCTTCCACCACCTCCTCCAGCAGCGAGTTCCAGGCACCCACTACCCTCTATGTAAAATATCTTGCATCGTACATCTACTCTAAACCTTGCCCCTCGCACCTTAAACCTATGCCTCCTAGTAATTGACCCCTCTACCCTGGGGAAAAGCCTCTGACTATCCACTCTGTCTATGCCCCTCATAATTTTGTAGACCTCCATCAGGTCGCCCTTCAACCTCCGTCGTTCCAGTGAGAACAAACCGAGTTTATTCAACCGCTCCTCATAGCTAATGCCCTCCATACTGTAGAATCCCAAGTTTCTTTACCCGTCAGTCTGGCCTCAATAAAAGTCGAGATGGATTTGCAGGTATAACATTAGTTATTTTATTCAGCTTGCAAGCTATACTTAGTCCACAGCGATACAGATAACATCCTGCTCTCTGCAACTCCGGGACCAAGTGAGGATAAGACAAAGAGCTCTGTACTGATACATTCAAATGGCATCAAGTTTCACATACTCGACGCCCATAGGTCATCCTATGTCCCTCCTGACCTGTTTGATCTATTCTGATTGGCTCACTTTCAATCCCTTTCTCCGGCCCCTATCAATCCAGCATCACTCTCGTAGACACACCTCTTCCTGCTTTTTCCATGCGGTCTAAAATCCTTTGTCTATGAACTAACCAGAATCAAAGTGGCTTATTTCTACATTACATTAACTAATATCTCTAAAGTAACTATTTTATATCACATTCGTCATTCCCTCCTTTTATCATTCCATGATATCCGGACTATCCAATCCATAGCTACGATTCCTCATCTGAAAAGATCCGTCGCTGCATTTCCAATTCCTGGCTTAGCCCCCCCCCCCGGCATCTGCTTCACCCTCATGGATTTTAACAGTTAAATTTTTAGGGGCGTTCATCTGATCCAGTGCACCCCGCATTCTACCCATCATACATTTAAGGATGGCCAGGCCCACAAAGATGCAGCCGATAGCTACCACTAAATACATGGCCACATTTATCAACCAGTCCTTCCAACCTCCAAATCCCCAGTTACCCCAAGAGCCAGGATCCTGCATCCCGTCCAGGTGATCCCGTATGCGATCCATAAATTTAGTGATGTTAGCGGTCAAGTCTTGAACTCCCATGATACACTTGCCCTGCACAATGGCGCATACCCCACCCTCACGGGCCAGAAGATAGTCAAGAGCATACCGGTTCTGCATTGCAAACAACCATAGCTGAGACAACTCCTTGGTTATTGCCCCGAGGGCTCCCAAGGTTTCATTTCCCAAGATGGTAAGGCCACAAATAAAATAATTCCTATCACTGACAGCCAAGGAACCCCCCACACCTCCTAGTGTCAATACGCTCAGAATCCCCCACCCGGCTGAGTGGCCCCGGTTGGGTGCAAGAACCTGAGGTTTTTCCCGGTTCTCGCAAAATTCAGCAGAGACTGCCCGGCGTGCTAACTGATTATGCAGCTTCCACGCCGAAGGGCAGGGGACTGTGGTAGGGACTAGAGTCCCTATAGCAATTCGGCGGGGAAATGGGGGTGACAAAACGTTGGTCGCTGTACCATTAAATAAAAAGTAGTATCCTTGCTCCGTGTGCAGGCTAGCATAACAATCAGCATATCGGTTGCGTAAGGACCCCCCAGTAGCCCAGTTTATCCAACTTTGAAATGCCCATTCGGGCCGCCTAGCAATGCGGAAAGCCCTAGTCCCAACAGTGATATGAGAGACATTCGCCCAGCCACAAAGGAGCTGGAGGCCGGCGTTCAATGGAACGCAAGTGGTGTTGTAACAAACGCATTGGCCAGATGCCTGGGTGATATGGCACCTCCTGTCCGTACAGGTGGGGAACAGACATGTTATATTTGTGTCCACCTCTACCAGCAAACAGAAGTATCCTTCACTGCTGAAACAATTCTCGTACGACCGGGAATCCCTATTGGGAGTGAAGTGGCTAGGTATGTACGCCCTCCACCGTTGCAGCCCATCGTACTGTGAATGGGAATTATCCCGAGGAAGGGGAAGGCAAATAGCCGGTGGTGCTGAACCCGGATCGTAAGGAAGAGTGACCTGCTCGGGCAGTGGCTCGGAATGCTGACAATGAACCACCGTTTGGGGAGTGCCCCAAAGCGGTGAAACAGAAAATAACCTAGACACCGCTGCGGGGTTCGGGTAGCAGACAACCCGTCCCTGTCCATACAAGCGGTGGTAAATCTGGTAGAAGAGATTCATACTACCCGGGTTTCCCTCAGTTTGGCCTTTAACTAACTTAAGTGTATCTCCCGGTAACCTACGTTCTAGCTGTACTTCCCTTCTCATACGCCCCATCCTCTCTCTAGTCCCTTTCACTTTCCCATAGCCTCTTTCTACGCTCTTCTCACAGCCTGATGTTACCTTTATTGCACCACTCTTAACACATCCAAAATCGAATTTACATGTATTCTAAAAACAAGGCAATGTCCATATAATGTTCCCTTCCCATCGCCGGGACCGGTGCAACTGCTTCATGACTCCTGCATTCTCCTTAACTTTGACGACCTTCCATGAGTCGATACCATGTCCTCGTATATGGGGGCAGCGAAGAACATCACCTTTGCATAGGTGATGTATCCTTGTAGATTGGTTGGGGCTACACATATAAATAATATTCCCCTTTTCCATGTCCATCGCCAATAACACGCCAAGCGAAGTGAGGCCAAATATCACACAGACGGTGCGTAGCCACTCCATCATGCTCCACACCTGTAAAATAGCACGGGGAATGATTTCCCATATCAAGACTTTAACCACAGTAGCAGCTTTATTATCGATAGTCGGATACGCCTCGACCCATCTGCTGAACACATCCACAATGACCAAAACATATTTATAACATTGACACCTTTCCAACTCAATGTAATCCATTTGGAACGTCTCAAAGGGACCACTGGGCAACGGGGTTTGCCCCATCCCACAAGGGATACCTTTTCCGGTGTTATATTGCTGACAAATCAAACACCGATTACTGATACTTTGGGCCAACCCCTGCATTTTAGGGTGCCACCAAGTGTCCAGCAACAAATCACTAGTCCCTCGAGCCCCACAATGAGTTGCAAAGTGTACACATTCAATGATCCATAAAGCCAGCACATCAGACATACAAGTCTGATGTGCAGGCGTGGTCCATAAAGAGGAAACAGAATCATATGTACAACCTAACCGTTTCCACATTTGTTTATCACTCTCAGGAGCGTCCTCCTGTAACCTTATGACGTCTTGGATGGTTCGCATTGACTTGTCAGAAGCAGACATATTTATAGTAGATCGTTTAGTCTGACTTAACATCTTAGGCACCATCACTTGCTGAATTTGCGCGGCTGTTCGCGCTGCACAATCTGCTCGTTCATTACCAACGTCAACTGGAGTCCTACCATTCGTGTGGGCAGCGCATTTAATAACGGAAATCTGCGCGGGCATAAGGAGGGCCTGCAGTAAGTCATTAACTAAACCCGGTTGGATATTTCTGTGCCTGCCGAGGTAAGGAATCCCCTATTCTTCCAGAGTTGTCCGAAGTCATGAACTACCCCGAAAGCATATCGGGAGTCAGTGTAGATATTTACCCGACGATCTCCCCCAAGTATACATGCACGGGTGAGGGCAAAAAGTTTGGCTTGTTGAGCTGAATAAGGGGTCTGGAAAGCTGCCGCTTCTAGAATCAGACCATCCTGATCTATGATTGCATAACCGGACAGTCTCCGGGCAGTGGGGCTTACTAATGCACTGCCATCAACATACATAATCATGTCAGGTTGTTCTAACGGAATATCACTCAGATCGTCCCTTATTGTTGTAGTTTCCTGAATCAAGGCTAAACAGTCGTGACCAGGCGCGTCCTCATGGACAGGGGGACCGCTAAGAAAACAGGCTGGATTGATAGTGGTACAGTATTTAAATGTCAGACGTGGATTGTTCAAAAGGTATATCTCATACCTATTCTGACGATCTGCGGTAAGATGCTGAGTCTGCAGTTGCCCCAATAGTGCGATTACCGAGTGGGAGCTATACACCGTAATATCCTGTTGGAGAGTGATGTTGGCAGCAGCCTGCAAACTATTGTATATCGCTGCCAAGATCTGGGTGCAAACAGGGTGGCCCAACGCCACTGGGTCGAGTTTGGAAGAGTAATATGCTACGGGCCGGTGCTTGTTCCCATGTTTCTGGGTGAGTACCGCTGTTGAACATCCTTCCAGAACAGTAAAGTATATCTGGAATGGTCGGTCGTATAGGGGCCTACCGAGGGCCGGTGCTTGTAACAAGGCCTGCTTCAGGCAACGGAATGCCTCGAGTGCCTCGGTGGTGAGAGTAAAGTTCCCCTCTTTACGAGTGTAAGGCGTCAGCAGCTTTGTATAGACAGCGATGTTTGGTATCCACTGCCGACAATAATTCATCATACCCAGCCAATAACGAACCTCCTTGGCTATTGAAGGGGCGGGGAATTGGCATATTGGTTCAATCCTACTGGGTTTGAGACTTCTTTCTGTGGCTGTAAGTAAAACTCCTAAGAACTTAACTTTTCTCTGAGCCACCAAGACCTTTGCTTGTGAAACAACATAACCCAACGAGGATAGGTGGTTCAATAATTGGATCACATCATCCCTATTACTGGGCTCGTCAGGACTTGCCACCAATATGTCATCTACATACTGCACTAGAGTGGAACCGTGCTCCAATGTCAAGGCCTGGAGCTGGGTCTGCAGACATCTGGAGAAGAGTGTAGGTGAGTTGACGAACCCCTGTGGCAGTCGGGTCCAGGTATACTGCTGTCCATTGTAAGTGAAGGCAAACAAATATTGACTTTCAGTCGCAAGTGGGAGGGCAAAGAAGGCGTGCTGAAGGTCAATTACGAGGAAGACCCGGGCTTGAGCTGGAATTTGAGCCAGTATGTGGGCAGGGTTAGGGACGAGAGCATGTAACGGCTGTGCGATGGCATTAATTGAACGTAAATCCTGTACTAATCGGTACTGGTCTGGTTTGGCTGGTTTAGGCACAGCAAGTATGGGGGTGTTACATTCTGATTGGCAAGGGACCAAAATACCCTGTTTCAACAGCTCTTGAATTAATTTATCTATTGATGGAGCAGCTTGAGATTTGAGGGGGTATTGCCGAATGGAAGGTAGCTTTACATGATCCTTAATCATCACCTTAATAGGTGTAACATTTGTCTTTCCCACTTGTGATGGGTATTCCGCCAAGACCTGTGGATTGACATATTCCAACACATCATGTCCCCTGTGATGCTGCAGTCGAGTGTTAATCGTTTCAGGGACCTCAAAATATTTTATGGTAGTGCCGTCCGGCATGACTTGAAGTGCGTACTCTGTTGGATCCGAATGATCCACTGCCCTCCTGACCATTCGCCCCATATCCCTGGCATGGTACTGGTCATGGACCTGACGTGTAATATGAGGGCTTACCGAAGCTGACTGTGGCCATAACTGTGGTGATATTGTAACAAAATCGGCTGTACCTTCTTTTCCCATGACTGTGGCTGTAACCTTGACTGGCCATTCGGTCTCAAGTAATGGCCGGTATTTGTCCTCCAACTCCCTGTTTCGTCCAGTTCTGTCATAGGCCAGGGTAACGTGATGCAGTGACTGTTCAACGTCTAACGTCCACCACTGGGGGGTGATAGAAATATAGCACTGTTGTCTCATCCTCGATGATGTAACCGTTACCCCCTCATCTCCGCATTCTAGCTGTAGCTGGAAGATACACAGTAAATCTCGGGCCAACAAGTTACAGTCCAATCCAGTAGTCACTACAAACTGATGCTCTGCAGACTTATTCTCGTAAGTGACTGTCACAGGTTCAGAAATAGGATACTCACCCCGACAATTGCTGCGTGTGGTCGGATAATGGTAGTTTAAGTGCTGATTGCACAGAAGACATGGCTGCCCCAGTGTCTATTACAAATGAGTGATGTTGATCTCCTATCTGCAGAGAGATAATAGGTTCCCTGTCCGATTGGAGAGTCCTTATGGCTAAGTTAGCTAGTCAATCCTGTGTTGGGAAAGGGTTTTCCTGGGAGAAGTCAGTGTATCTTGTCTGTCCTCCCCTCGGTGGGTACCCTCTCCTTTGGGTCGGATAATCTCCTTCTACTGCCTGTCTTTTAAAGGGGCATTCCTGTTGCCAGTGATCTGCACGGCCGCAATTAAAACATGCATTGCTCCCTCTATATCTGCCTCGTCCTCTTCTCCCAGTAGACCAATGGCCCCTCAGAGGGGGCTGCGGTTGTAAAGCTGTTGATGCATTCGGTGGGCCATAAAAAGGGGCTGAGGGTCCCTTTGGGTGGGTTTGGTATCCTCCTCCTCGCTGATCCACCCACCCAAAGTCACAATATTGGGGCTCCTGCTGGTAAACTACCATTTCTGCCGCTTGTTGGGATCTCCAATCATCCTTTTTCATTACATACTCAGTCTTAACCTTTGTAACTGAGCCTCCTTCCTGGCCTACACCCTCCTTCCAATAAAATCTGACTGCCCTTGCCATCTGGGAAGGGTCGTTCTCTGTCCAATTCATGTTATTACATTTCACAGCAGTAACCACAGAAGGTGGTAGGCAATGCATTAACATAGCACAATATTGAGGGGAATTCTGACCATTTTGATACAGCAAGTCGCCTGACTGCCCACGGTAGATTTCATTAAAACGCTCCAGAAATTCCTCTGGCTCTTCAATCTTCTTAGGTTTTAGGTCTAAGATAACAGAAAGATTTATGGGCCTTTGAAATGTGCTATTCAACGCATTCAGGATCTGTGTCCTTCTATCGTCTAACGCAAAGGCCTGCTGAAGTGCGGCATGACTAGCATAATTCAAGTGGTTAAGATAATTGCGGTACTCTGCTGGGGTTAAAATCTGCTGGACTAGGGCCCAGAGGTCCCTTGAATCAGCTTGATAAATTGAGATGGTAGTTCTCAAGGAATCCACAAAGGCAGCAGGAGATTTTTTTCTATCTGGGATTGTAGACATAATAGCCATCATCTCACTGGGTGTCCATGGGAAGTAAACGTCTATCGTGGGGTTCGCTCCCGCAGTCACTGCGTCAGGGTTTCGCATCTTCCTAATTGGTAACTGTCTCCGAATGTCACCAGGGGGCACTCTAGCTATTTCCCCTGGTTGCTCCAAGACTTCAACGGCTCTCCCTGTCATTAGGGGGAGTTCTTTCTCTTCAAAAGAATTTGTTTCAGCTTCCTTTGTTCCCGAACCTTGTGGTTTCTCCTTAGTTTGGAGAGATTTAGGTGGTATGCTTAATTGTTTCTGGTGAGGGTCAAGCCCCTCTCTCGCTGTCCGAGATCTTGTCCTAGAGCTAACTGGGCTTGTGGGACAGAGCTCCTCTTGTTCTACTGATCGTGAAGTTGGTAAATCAGGACCCACACTATCACCCAAAAGGGATTGAGTTACTGGCATATTTGGAATCTGGGGAGCAATGACTGGGTATATATTATTATACTCTGGTGGTTCTGGAATGAGTGCAGACCATGCTACAGGTGCAGACGGAACTTTTAATGACTTTTCCAAATTATTGAATTTTTCTTTTTCTGTCAATTCAAGGCCAGCCATTGAACTACGTAGCTCATCTCTTGTTTGACCCGCGTCTTTCCTGTCTCTACTTGCGCTTTTTTTAAATGCACATTCCTTTTTCAAGACCTGTAATGTTTTTAGGTTACCCTGTTCACTAATTGGAATTCCCATTTTAAGGGCATTGTCCTGCCAGCTGGACAACATGATCTTATCTCTTTCCTCTTGACAATATTGCCTCCATAATCCAATTAATTCTTTTGCTTTCATACTTTGACTCTTTTTCCAAATTTGTCCCTGATTTTCTTAACCATTTCTAGGTCTTTGGTGCCCCCTAGTGGCCATTCATCTCCCATTTTAGTTCTTAACTGTGCTGACAATTTTCTAAAATCCTTCGCTTTGTCCGGATACTTATCACATAATATTTGCAGTGGCATGCCTGGATCATTTGTGCTATCCAAGGAATTCCCCATAATCTCAACTAGTCCTCGGAACTGCGTTTTTCGCCACTACAGTCCAAGGGTACAATTTTAGCTTAATCAACTATATATTTAACACACTCACACATGGAGGTGAACCATTTTCAATTTCAAATGTCTCATCAACCTCCCATAACCTAACCCAAGACGAATTAACTCACAAATGAAGTTGAACCATTTACAATTTTAAATGTCCCATCAACAACATAACCTAACCCCAGCCGAATTAACTCACAAATGAAGTTGAACCATTTACAATTTCAAATGTCCCATCAACAACATAACCTAACCCCAGCCGAATTAACAATATGAAATCCCATCAATTAAAATGCTAATCCCCAGACTGACCTTTGATTTCGTCGAGGCGGTCTTTCTGTGCCAACCGCGAGTGACCAGACTAATCAGACGATAAGAAAAGGGGAAAAATCAATGCACGGTCATTTTCCAGCTGTACATTGAGGGCCCTTTGTTCCCCATCCTCCTGTTCATAATCAGTCTAATCCTGATTTCGCAGTTGGATCAGGACCGCCCTGAGAAATCCCGGGTTTATGGCACCAAATGTAGAATCCCAAATTTCTTTACCCGTCAGTCTGGCCTCAATAAAAGTCGAGATGGATTTGCAGGTATAACATTAGTTATTTTATTCAGCTTGCAAGCTATACTTAGTCCACAGCGATACAGATAACATCCTGCTCTCTGCAACTCCGGGACCAAGTGAGGATAAGACAAAGAGCTCTGTACTGATACATTCAAATGGCATCAAGTTTCACATACTCGACGCCCATAGGTCATCCTATGTCCCTCCTGACCTGTTTGATCTATTCTGATTGGCTCACTTCCAATCCCTTTCTCCGGCCCCTATCAATCCAGCATCACTCTCGTAGACACACCTCTTCCTGCTTTTTCCATGCGGTCTAAAATCCTTTGTCTATGAACTAACCAGAATCAAAGTGGCTTATTTCTACATTACATTAACTAATATCTCTAAAGTAACTATTTTATATCACATTCGTCAATACCAGGCAACATTCTGGTAAATCTCTTCTGCACCCTCTCTAAAGCCTTCTGGCAGTGTGGCGACCAGAATTGAACACTATACTCCAAGTGTGGCCTAACTAAGGTTCTATACAGCTGCAACATGACTTGCTAATTCTTATACTCAATGCCCCGGCCAATGAAGGTAAGCATGCCGTATTCCTTCTTGACTACTTTCTCCACCTGTGTTGCCCCTTTCAGTGACCTGTGGACCTGTACACCTAGATCTTTCTGACTTTCAATACACTTGAGGGTTCTACCATTCACTGTAAATTCCCTATCTGCATTAGACCTTCCAAAATGCATTACCTCACATTTGTCCGGATTAAACTCCATCTGCCATCTCTCCGCCCAAGTCTCCAAATAATCTAAATCCTGCTGTATCCTCTGACAGTCCTCATCGCTATCCGCAATTCCACCAACCTTTGTGTCGTCTGCAAACTTACTAATCAGACCAGTTACATTTTCCTCCAAATCATTTATATATACGACAAACACCAAAGATCCCAGCACTGATCCCTGCGGAACACCACTAGTCACAGTCCTCCAATTAGAAAACCATCCTTCCATTGCTACTCTCTGCCTTCTATGACCTAGCCAGTTCTGTATCCACCTTGCCAGCTCACCCCTGATCCCGTGTGACTTCACCTTTTGTACTAGTCTACCATGAGGGACCTTGTCAAAGGCCTTACTGAAGTCCATATAGACAACATCCACTGCCCTACCTGCATCAATCATCTTTGTGACCTCTTCGAAAAACTCTTATCAAGTTAGTGAGACACGACCCCCCCTTCACAAAACCATGCTGCCTCTCACTAATACGTCCATTTGCTTCCAAATGGGAGTAGATCCTGTCTCGAAGATTTCTCTCCAGTAATTTCCCTACCACTGACGTAAGGCTCACCGACCTGTAGTTCCCTGGATTATCCTTGCTACCCTTCTTAATCAAAGGAACAACATTGGCTATTCTCTAGTCCTCCGGGACATCACCTGAAGACAGTGAGGATCCAAAGATTTCTGACAAGGCCTCAGCAATTTCCTCTCTAGCCTCCTTCAGTATTCTGGGGTAAATCCCATCAAGCCCTGGGGACTTATCTACCGTAATATTTTTCAAGACGCCCAACACCTCGTCATTTTGGATCTCAATGTGACCCAGGCTATCTACACACCCTTCTCCAGACTCAACATCTACCAATTCCTTCTCTTTGGCGAATACTGATACAAAGTATTCATTTAGTACCTCGCCCATTTCCTCTGGCTCCACACATAGATTCCCTTGCCTATCCTTCAGTGGGCCCACCCTTTCCCTGGCTACCCTCTTGCTTTTTATGTACGTGTAAAAAGCCTTGGGATTTTCCTTAACCCTATTTGTCAATGACTTTTTGCGACCCCTTCTAGTCCTTCTGACTCCTTGCTTACGTTCCTTCCTACTTTCCTTATATTCCACACAGGCTTCGTCTGTTCCCAGTCTTTTAGCCCTGACAAATGCCTCCTTATTCTTTTTGACGAGGCCTACAATATCTCTCGTTATCCAAGGTTCCCGAAAATTGCCGTATTTATCCTTCTTCCTCACAGGAACATGCCGGTCCTGTATTCCTTTCAACTGGCACTTGAAAGCCTCCCACATGTCAGATGTTGATTTGCCCTCAAACATCCGCCCCCAATCTAGATTCTTCAGTTACCACCTAATATTGTTATAATTAGCCTTCTCCCAATTTAGCACATTCACCCTCGGACCACTCTTATCCTTGTCCACCAGCACTTTAAAACTTACTAAATTGTGGTCACTGTTCCTGAAATGCTCCCCTACTGAAACCTCTACCACCTGGCCGGGCTCATTCCCCAATACCAGGTCCAGTACAGCCCCTTCCCTAGTTGGACTGTCTACATATTGTTTTAAGAAGCCCTCCTGGATGCTCCTCCCCGTCTATGCCCCTGGCACTAAGTGAGTCCCATATACTGCGCTGTTATGTTCTATGTTAACGTGTCTTTAAACTTATCCGAGGAAGCCGGGAAGGCTCGTTTTTAAATTTCCTTTAGCGTATCGTCTTCTTTTTGTGCCTGGGCTAAATCTTGAATATTGGCCTGTGAGACCTGACCGCGTGTACTGGGGCACTCTCGGGGCGGGGGGGAGGTTGCCAAAAGTGGCCATGTCGTGAGCCTACTTTCGCTAGGGCGCCTGATTTCACGTTACCGGTTGGGGAGGAACAATGGTGGCTTCTAACTTTTATGATTCTGTATTTTCTACCTATCGCTGTCTGGAGAATGTGTTTGAGTAATGGCGCTGAGTGTAGGGGTTTTCCGTCAGTGGATATAAATCCTCTAGATTCCCACAGGAGCAGGAATTCTGTCAAGCTGTTGCAGACATACAAACTGTCTGAATACATGTCTGCTGGGGTCGGGAACGAATCTGGGTGCTGCACAATGTAAGCAATGGCTGCTAACTCGGCTGCCTGCGAACCTAAATGTCCAGGCAACTTTAACGAGATCTCCTCTAATGCGCGTCCCTGCGCGTCCTCTACATAAATTCCACATCCTGTGATCCTTTTTCCATTAGAACTGTGGAGGAGCCATCTACATAAATTTTTAGAGCTTTGTCTGTGGGCTGGGTCGTCTGTGGTCGGATGCCTGTCTTTTTTGGCACCGATTTGGGAACTGGGTGTGCTTTGGTGCAATGATTTCGCACTCCTGGGGTTCCTGCACAGTGTAAATTGTCGGCCAGAAACGAGTGCGTCTTTGACCTTTTTACCGTAATGCCGCGTCCTTGTAGGAGTAGGGTTCAGCGCGCTGCTCGAACTTGGCTTACTGTGCCGTCTTTTAGTCTACCATCGAATAGCAGCTGTGTCGGGATGTGCTCAGTCAAAATGGTTACGGGGTTGAATCCTGTTATGTATGAGAAGTATTGTACAGCCCAAAAAACTGCGAGCAAGTACCTTTTGCAGGCTAAAAATCCCTGCTCCAAGGGAACTAAAATTCGTGAGGCATAGGCTACGGGTCCTAAACGATCGTGCCTTTCCTGTAGGAGTACGGCCGAAAGGGTTCGGTCGGTGGTCGCTACCTCTATTGTGTATGGAGAGTGTGGGTCTGGGGCTTGCAAAGCGGGGGCTGTGCTTGGGGCACGTTTTAATGCATCTACGGCATCCGTGTGCTGTGGCAGCCATTTCCATGGGGCCTGTTTCTTCAGGAGCTCGGAAAGTGGGGCTGCTTTTGTGGCGAAACCGTCTGTGGTTCTTGCAGTAACCGACCAGTCCTAAAAATGACCGGAGTGCTGTAATATTTTGGGGCAAGGGCAATTTTACAATCTAATCTATTCGTTTCTGTTCTATCTCACGCTTACCATGCGTGATGACAGTACCTAAATAAGTGACCTTTTCCTGGAGAATTTGGGCTTTTTTGGGGGTTAGATTTGCATCCAATTTCTGTTAGGAGTCCTAATAGCTCCAAAAGAAGCGAAATGTGCTCTTTCTTGGTGTCAGTCTGTAGGAGAAGTCGTCCACATACTGAACGAGGCATTCAGGTCAGGAAAATTTTGCTAATCAGTTAGCCAATTGTCTGTGAAAAATTAAGGGGGAGTTGTGGAAGCCTTGTGGAAGGCACGTCCACGTGTACTGCTGACCCTGGAAAGTGAACGCAAATGTGTACTGGCACGTTTTGTCCAATGGAATGGACCATTCCCGTAACAGCCTCCCCGAACAGGTGCCGGAATGTGGCGACTAGGGGCTTTTCACAGTAACTTCATTTGAAGCCTACTTGTGACAATAAGCGATTTTCATTTCAAAAGCCATTGCTAATGTCCAAAACCGTGAAAAGTTTTGACTGAAGTCCCTGTTTTAACATGGTGTCGGGACTCGTGGCAACGGTGGGGGCTGCTAACGGAGTCACTTTGTTTAATTCCCTATAATTGATGGTCAGTCACCATGAAACATCTGGTTTTCTTACGGGCCAAAACAGGGCATTGTTTGTTGAGGCTACAGGCCGAATTACTTCTTGGTCCAATAAACTCTGGATTACTTTAGCTATCTCTCCCTCAGCTTGCTGTGGAAAACCGTATTGTTTCTGGGGCTTAGGATCGGGACCTGTAATGTTGACCATTCCTGGGATTTTACTGCAATCATGCTTGTGCTGGGCAAACAATGCTTTATGTCTCTTCAGGACTTCTCTTAACTGTTTTGTCCGTGGTAATGGTTTGTGGATCAAACCAGTACTCTCCCACCGAGCTAATCCTGTGTGCGTAGTCTCCTACTATGAGTGTGGTGGGGGCTCGTGCTGCTCTAGTCATTTTCCCCACACATTCATTTACGGGGTTGAAAGAAAGGTTGTGTGAGCTCATAAAATCTATTCCCAAGATGTGTTCTGCTGTCTGGGGTAAATCTACCAAAACGACTGTGCTTAGTTTTAATGTTACCGATCTGGATATCCACTGGGACTGTAATGTGTCCCTGCTGGAGGTGACCTATAAAGCCACTAAGAGTAATGGCATATGTAGTGGACCATATATCTCGCTGGTACATCGTGGAGGAGTTTAACGTGGTTCGGGACCCTCCTGTGTCCCAAAGGAACTCGACTGGGTGTCCCCGGACTGTGCCTGCAACTACCGGTCTTCCGGGCGTATCCCAAAGTGTGTCGCAGACCCAAGTTGGGGAGTCCGAACACCGTCAATCGGTGCCATTTATGGCCAAATTATCTGCTTGGGCGCTAACGCTGTGGATGGGTCTGGCATTGTTCCTAGGGGGGGCATTTGTGGGCTGTTTCCGTTGCTGTTTCAGGGGGGGGCGTTGCATTCTCGGGCGTAATGTCCCTCGTGCCCGCAATTGTAGCATCCCTGCGCTTTAGGGTGATGTGTGTTACCTCTGCCTTCATTTACCCATGCGGAGTCTTGGTGTGCCCTTACTGGATTCATGTTGGCGTCTACTCTCTCCTGCTCTGTTTTTTTCTGTAGGGACTGTTCCCAAGCTCTAGATAATCGCTTCAATACCCACTAAAGAGGGGTCATAATTCGCACATGCCTTTTGCCCTGCCTCCATGGCGTTGGAGACTAGAATACGGGTCCATTTGGCCTTATTGTCTACAGATAAATGGCCGCATGTTAAATCACCGAATACTGCGATGAAGTGGAACCAGAGGCGTCCAGCACATTCTGTTGGATGCTCTCCTTTTTTCTGTCTACACCGGTTGAGTCCTTCTACTGATGCTCCTTTATTGTAGCCAATGGCGTCTAAGATGGCTATTTTCATATCTTGGAGGCTACCTCCTCCTACATTTTGTGGGTCGGGAAGGACTGAACTAACGGACGGGTCAAGGCTCATTACAATGAGTTTTACTTCTTCCTGCTCATCCAGACCATACATGACGGTCTGTTGCCTAACGCGTTCAAAAAAGTGGTGTGGGTCTGATGTGGGGTGAAAAATTTCAATTATCGCGGGCATCTCTTAACTGGGTGATGGTTAGTGGGGTGGTGTACACAAAATTGGGTTGGTCTTCTGTTGTTACTCTGCGCTGCATGGTGATGGGATTCATAGTGTTGGGTGCTGCCTCTGCAGTCGATGATGCGGATGCTTTCCTTTTCGGGGCCTGGGGACTCTATTCTGACTTTTTGTCTCATTCACATATCGATGGGCCGTTAAATTATGTTCCTGCCAATCAGGGCCATCTTCCTGATCTAACTGTGGGCCAAAGGTATCTCAGAACCCATTCTGAACTGAGAGCAGTGATTGCAATCTTGCAATTTGCTGCTTGCACTTGGCATGGTCCACCGAACTTTGCCTCTGTTCCGTGGTGGAACTGTGGAGTGCTCGTAGGGCTGCCTTTAAGTCCTCACATTGTTTTCTCAACTGTTCTGTTTGGTTTTCCGTTTCCTCTCTTACCAAACCCGCACGTTGTGTGTCCTGGTAGGCCTTCTAGTATTGAATCTGAAAGCTACTTAGGTGAGCGAGACAGGATTGGTGTGCCCATTTGACATCAGCCATCTCCTTGTCCTTCGCCGCTAGCTGCTCTCGGAGTTGCTCATTTACTCTCTCACACTCGCTAACATTTCCCTCTCTACTCCTCTTTTTCTCCTCAAGCTGTCTACGGAGCGTCCTCACAACCTCTGGGCCTCGTAATTGTGCCAAGCAGGACACGATTGCCATCGGCTTACGAACTCGACTCAAATTCTTCTTGTGGATCTCGGTCAGGTTGTCCCACCAAGTTTGTCCTATGTTACCAGGACCTGCTTCCTCATTCGCACAAAACTCGGATCATGGGGGCCATCCTTTCCCCTTTAGGTACTTCCTAATCCCTTCTTCCCATATGGGACACTGTTCTGCTCTGTTGGTCGCTGCGACCTCGGGCTCTTGTGGACGCATAAGGCGTTCCATTGCCTTCATTGCCATCTTTACGATTATCTCTGTTTCTACCGGAGACAAGGGGGAATAAAGCGGTGGTGCAAACACAGGTACGGCTCAAGCTATTTTCCGGTTTACGCAACTCCCGAAAATTTCACGCAACAAAATCTATCGAGGTTACCTTAGATCCCTTGTTAGTACGCATGCAAATTACACACTTGCGAATCTTGGAGGTTTGATCGATACTTGTCTTATGCTTGTGGTTTCTTTTTACTTTGCCAATTTGAATTTCTAATTCAACCGTTTTGTGGGTTCTCTCGGAGTGACACAGTCACTTC
This sequence comes from Scyliorhinus torazame, assembly GCF_047496885.1. NCBI lineage: Eukaryota > Metazoa > Chordata > Chondrichthyes > Carcharhiniformes > Scyliorhinidae > Scyliorhinus > Scyliorhinus torazame. The sequence goes on along the minus strand of NC_092722.1, from coordinate 139,496,639 downwards.
TGGGTTGAGTCCCTGCTATAAATATGGCAATCAATAAGGTTGCCCTTCTTTCTTTGTATATCGATATTATATTGCTCAGAGTCGCCAGGTATCAAATGATACCACCACAAGGCTCAACCGGATATCGATCAAAGAGGCAAACACCAGTTAGTTAGTTCTATGTCAAGGGTACTTTATTTACACACACAATTAATCATGCAACATAGACACTACTAGTTAAACTACACCTATCAACTATGACAACCTTTACTTAACTTTAGGCACCCGGATTAGGTCAGAGGAACAGTGGCCTTTGCTCGAATCTGGATCTATCAGGTCTGGAGAAGTAACTGCTGCTCAGCTGGGCTCATCCGTCTGGTAGCGGGCGTTGAACTTGAACTTGCTTCTGGTGGTGCTGCAATTGGAGGTGGACGTTGCTGGAGCGCCAGGTCCAAAAGAGATCGAAGGGGGAGGAACCATAGACCGGTCCAGAGGGCAATGAAATGCACGTAGGGTCAGTTCAACGAAGGACAAACTAAACCTCTCTGTATAATAAAGGAAATTAGCGTGGGCAATAAAAATGTGATGTGTATATATACAACTGTTTATAAATATGGGAAATGCTAATTAAAAAATTTATAAAAAAAGAAAAACAAAATCCTTGGGGGAGTTTCACGCTCTTTTGGGCGGTCCTTCGGTTTGGACCCCATTAATTGGGTAATTCTTGATCACTGGATTTAATTTGAGCCAATAAAGGGGCGGGTGCCTTGATGGCTGGGCATGTTCTAAGCGGTCATTGACCCTGTTGTTGATGCTTCCTGGGTACAGGGAGTGGCGCCGAAATGTCTGGGATTGTATCGGTTGCTCAAGTATCAGTCTTTTGTCTTACGGAGAAAGGCCATCAAAATGCTAATCGATTGGGGGTTTCGATGCTGTCTGGATTCTTCACTCACAAATATACATTCAGGCTCTGAGCCTGCCTGAACCTTACATTGTCCATTTTTCACGTTATTGTAAGTGGCCATCCCAGATGGCTACAAGTCTGGTCCCCAGTCTGCAATAATCACCAGTTTGCCCTGGGGAGTATGGATGGGGGGTTCCGAATATGGTGGAGAGCGGGGATTGTGAGAATGGGGGACTAAGGGAGCTTTCTGAGTATGAGGGCGCTGGAGGAGAAGTTTGCATTAGTGAAGAAAAACAAATTTAGATATCTGCAGGTGTGGGACTTTCTGCGTAGACACTGCGTTCCCACTCCTGGCTCTAAGGGGGATTCAGGACAAGGTAGTTTCCAGAGGATGGGGAGGAGAGGGGAGCGTCTCTGACATTTACAAGGAACATATGGGGTCAGAGGAGATGCAGACCGAGGAGCTGAAACGAAAGTGGACCTGGGGGGAGATATAGAGGGGAGGGCCTTTGGGTGGACGCGTTGAGTAGGGTTAACGCGACCGCAACCTGTGCCAGGCTCAGCCTGATTCAATTCAAGGTCGTTCACCGGACTCACATGACAGTGGCCCGGATGAGCAGATTCATTGGGGTGGAAGACGGGTGTGCAAAATCTGCGGGAGGACCAGCGAACCATTTCCACATGTTCTGGGCATGTCCAAACCTTTGGGGATTTTGGCAGGGGTTTGCTGAGGTCATGTCCAAGGTATTAAAAACAAGGGTGGCAATGAGTCTAGAGGTGGTGATCTCGGAAGATCCGGGAATCCAGGAGGAGAAAGAGGCAGACATTCTGGCCTTTGCTTCTCTAGTAGCCAGGGGCCAGATACTATTAGCTTGGAGGGACTCAAAGCCCCCGAAGTCGGAGACCTGGCTATCAGACATGGCTAGCTTTCTCTGTTTGGAGAAAATCAAGTTTGCCTTGAGAGGGTCACTGTTAGGGTACACCCGGAAGTGGCAACCATTCATCGACTTCATCGTGGAAAATTAATCGTCAGCAGAGGTTGGGAGGTGGGGGGGGGGGGGGGGGGGGGGGGGGGGGGGGGGGGGAATTAGGTTAGTGAGATTAGGGGGTTAATTAATGGTGGGACCTGTTGGCGAGGGAGGTGGTATTTGCACTATGTTTATATTCTCATGTACATTGTTTATATTGCTGCTGTTGCAATGCCAAAAAAAATACCTCAAAATGTTTATTGAAAAAAAACCCAGCTCCATAACTGCACGGGAGTTCACCAAATCCCAACAAGTGCAAGAATAAAATAAAATAATTGCAGTACCATTTAAAAACAAAACAAGCTGTGCTGAGAACAGCCATAGATAGTAAATCAACATTGCCAGACCAATTAAGGCAGATGGAAGGATCAGGTGCAAAATTGGGTGTTGTGGAGAAGAAGATTTTTAAGATATATGATAGCATCAGGCTTGAAGAAGAAAACAAAAGCCGGGGGCAGCACGGTGGTGCAGTGGTTCGCTATGCAGCCTCACGGCGCCGAGGTCCCAGGTTCGATCCAGGCTCTGTGTCACTGTCCGTGTGGAGTTTGCACATTCTCCCTGTGTTTACGTGGGTTAGGGTTCACTCCCACAACCCAAAGATGTGCAGGATTAGTGGATTAGCCATGTTAAATTGCCCCATAATTGGAAAATGAATTGGGTACTCTAAATTTTACCCAAAAAAAGAAATCAAAAGCCGAACAAGTGGATTCACGATTATATTAAGTTGGTCCAATAGCCAGTGGCATAATTGCCAGATAAGGAATAAATTACTTTTCCAATAACTTTGGGGGAAGTCATGAAGTCCTTTGATAACCACTTTAACGTAAGAAGCAATAACATTTTGGAGCAAGCAAAATTTATCAAGAGTCCAAAAGCCCGGGGAACCCATAGACTCTTTCATAAATGAATTATACAAATTGGCTGAAGGCTGTGACGATGGTGACCTTGAGTCGGATCGCATAAGAAACTAAATAATAGTGGAAGTGCCCGATGATACTCTTTTGATGTACTCCACTCTAAAGGAGATCTGAATTTTCAAAAAGCCATCCAAATCATCAGGAAATTGGAAGTCCGCCAGCAAAACCAATGTATTTTGCGTGGCAAAAGTTAAACTGCGTGGCACAAAGCAACAAAAGGACAAGGAGACTGAAGGGCAAGGAAAACAATGCCCAAGCAAAACACAAGGTGGTGGCAAACCATGTCAATGCTGTGGCGCAAAAAGGCCACACAGGGGCGGACATGGTCCAGCAATAACTGTGCAACGCTTTCACTGCAGTTGCACTGTGGAACGATGTGATGTGCAAGTCCAAAACTCTAGACGTATGGAGGTACTCAAATAAGTACATGAGATAGATGAGCCACACCAAGAACAAGTCCAACAATGCTCCTGAGGAGAAATTAATGATCTCAGATTCATATTTCAGAATGTTGACATATGGTTACCTCATGAATTTTAAGTTATGAAAAAAAAATTGCTTATTGTCACAAGTAGGCTTCAAATGAAGTTACTGTGAAAAGCCCCTAGTCGCCACATTCCGGCGCCTGTTCGGGGAGGCTGGTTATCTGTCGGATAAGGAACTTTGGTTCGTGAAGCAATGTCTAAGCCACCTACAACAGTTATATGGATGATGAGGCATCAAGCGCCAGGTCAAAGCAAGCACTGCTCCAATATAGAGGCAGCATGGTGGCACAGTGGTTAGCACTGCTGCCTCACAACACCAGGGACCCGGGTTCAATTCTGGTCTTGGGTGACTTTTTTTTTGATAAATGTAGAGTTCTCAATTTTTTTTCCCAATTAAGGGGCAATTTAGCGTGGCCTACCCTGCACATCTTTGAGTTTGTGGGGGTGAGACCCACGCAAACACGGAGTGAGTGTGCAAACATCACGCGGACAGTGACCCGGGGCCGGGATCAAACCCGGGTCCTCGGTGCCGTGAGGCAGCAGTGCTAACCACTGTGCCACCGTGCTGCCTGGCCTTGGGTGACTGTGTGGAGTTTGCACCTTTTCCCAATGTCTGCACGGGTTTCCTCCGGGTGCTCTGGTTTCCTCCCACAGTCTAAAGAAGTACAAGTTAGGTGGATTGGTCATGCTAAATTGCCCCTTAGTGTCCAAAGAAGTGCAGGTTAGGTTGGGGTTACGCGATAGAGTCAGGGAGTGGGTCTAGGTAGGGTGCTCTTTGAGAGAGTCGGTGCAGACTCGATTGGCTAAATGGCCTCCTTCTGCAGTGTAGGGATTCTATGATTCGAAGAGCAGCTGGATGTATGCCATCAACCAGTTTCTTACCCATCTAGGGGGCTGTATGACTCAAAAATGTGGTATGCAGTTATTGAAAAAGAGGTCCTTGTGGTCACATGGGCTTGTAAGAGGTTCTCTGACTATATTGTTGGGTTAAACGTGATCATCAGCGCAAATCATAAACCATTGTTCTCACTATTGGACGAGAAAAAATTTAGCAGGATGCCCCTCAGAATTCAGAGATTCCACGTGTTCCATGAGCTCAGCATACGAGACAGCATACATTTGGGGGGCAGAAGTGGGTATCAAACGACAGAAGACACAATGTCCAGGGCCACAGTTGACCATCTTGTGACACATGATGCCCATCTGGGGTGAGTCAGTTCAAGTCCCAGTTCGTGACAATACAACTGCTGACGAGCTCCAAAAAGCTTCAACAGATGCGAGATGAAGAGTGATTCCGCACCTGTCAGTACTACCCACAAGGTTGGCCATTGCAGCATCCATGTGACAATGTTATGAAAATTTATCTCGATCAGCAGAAACACTTCACTGTCATTGATGATCTGTCAGTGGATTACGAGGAGAGGTTGAGTAGACTGGGACTGTACTTGTTGGAATTTAGAAGGATGAGGGGGGATCTTATAGAAACATATAAGATTATGAAGGGAATAGACAGGATAGATGCGGGCAGGTTGTTTCCACTGGCGGGTGAAAGCAGAATTAGGGGGCATAGCCTCAAAATAAGGGGAAGTAGATTTAGGACTGAGTTTAGGAGAAACGTCTTCACCCAAAGGGTTGTGAATCTATGGAACTCCTTGCCCAGTGAAGCAGTAGAGGCTCCTTCATTAAATGTTTTTAAGATAAAGATAGATAGATAGTTTTTTGAAGAATAAAGGGATTAAGGGTTATGGTGTTCGGGCCGGAAAGTGGAGCTGAGTCCACAAAAGATCAGCCATGATCTTATTGAATGGTGGAGCAGGCTCGAGGGGCCAGATGGCCTACTCCTGCTCCTAGTTCTTATGTATTATGAACGGTCGGTCATTTCCATCTCGCTCCAACTGAAGATTCTACAACAAATCCACCAAGGCCACTTGGGCATCACAAAGTGCAGAGCACGAGCCCTGTCTGTAGTGTGTCGGCCGGGTATATCAAGAGCAATTGAAGATAATTTTAAACTGCCAGATGTGCGTGCTGCACAGAGCAGTTCAGAGGGGGCCCTTATCCCCACACAGTTCCCTATCTGACTGTGGAAATATTTAGGAATGAATCTATGGATCTATTCATGTCCTTCCTCACCATTGTTGGCTATTTCCCTTGGTGGATCAGAGTGAAGCATTTACACACAGCAACCACAGAGTCGGTCATTGAAAGAAATTTTGCGATCCATGACATCCTGGACCAAGTGGTATCCGAGAACGGGCTGCAATTCACTAATGACTACCTCACTCGTTTTGCCATGAATTAAGGATTTCAATACCTCATCAGCTCCCCAATGTAATGGTGAGGCGGAAAGTGGCGTCTATTATTAAAACCCTCTGGAACAAAAATGACAATGATGCTTTTGACATATACATCCATCCCACTACAATGTGAATTAGCCCCATCAGAGCTACTGATGGGCAGAAACTTCACATTCAACTTCACAGTGCTGAAGAAATGAATCCCAGGTTGGCAGTCAGGCACTATCAGAAGGTTCAAGATCTAGAACTGTCGTATCACCAGTGACAAGCTTACACACTATACCAGAAACCTGTCCAGGGTAAACTGCGGTGACAAGGTTTGGATCAGGAACATTGACAAAGAAGGTGTATTGTCCTGAGGGATGACGATGAGTGACGGGGGACTCGTTTTACTTAATACATACCCTAGAAGGAACAATCAGCTGGAGCGGAAGTTTCCTCATTTCTATGGTGAACCTCCTTTCATACATTTGAATGAGCCAGATGTTGAACTTCAGACCAACAAAATCAGCCCAAAGCAATTGAGACTACCATTCCTACAAACTTGAAAAGAATTAAATCTGCCTCTAGACCGCCAGAATCTGTAAAGACGGAGACTTTGGGAGTAGCATGTAAATATTCTTGTAACTACATTTGAGTAATGACTTGGTGGTGGGGGAGAGAGTCGTAGTATTATGATGCCCTGGCACTGACGCTCCCCATGCCCCAGCACATGCCGTTCCCCCCCCCCCCCCCCCCCCCCCCCAATCCCGGCACTCCCTCCCCGGCACTCCCGGTTTCCCCTCCCGCCGGCAGTCTAGTTTCTCCTCCCCCTCCCCTCTCCCCGGCACTCCCCCCCCCCCCCCCCCCCCCCCCCCCCCCCCGGCACACCTGTGCCTCCCCCCTCCCCAATGGTGTGGAGCTGCTTCTGCAGCTGAGCCCAACTCCGCACCGCTAAGATAACAAAAGCCCGCCCCCATGGCAATTACCACAGCCTCCTTTCCTGTCCCCATGAATTAATTGGGAAAAGCTCGCTTTTCCCCATATTCAGCTTATATTCGGTTCGGCTGGTGGAGGGGATGGTGGTGGACTTCAAGAGGTGGGATGTGCTGCGATTGTCTTTGGTGGAGCGTGAGCAGGCGATGACGATGACGGTGCTGCCAATATTTTTGTTTGTGTTTTATAACCTCCTGATTTTTATTCCTATCCTTTTTTAGGAAGGTGAATGGGTTGATTTTGAGGTTTGTATGGACGGAGAAGGCTCCGGTGAGGAGGGTGTTCTCTGCATGGTTGGCATTGCCAAGCTTGTTGAATTACTGCTGGGCAGCAAATATCACAATGGCTAGGAATTGTGCGGTGGTGGTGCGGTCGGTTTGGGAGCGGATGGAGGTGGCCTTGTGTCGGGAGGCCAGCTTGAAGGGCACTCTTGTTGGCGCCCCTTTCGTTCTCACCGGTTCGGTATGCCACATGTCCTGTGGTGGTATCGGCACTGAGGGTTTGAAACCAGTGTAGACCGACTTTGGTTGGAAGGCCTGTCACAGTGGGTGCCGATTTGTGGCAATCACAGGCTTGTGCTGCCGGGGTTGGATGGAGGTGGCAGCAGTTGGGGATAGAGTACTTCAGGGATTTGTTTGTGGGAGAAATTTTTGCAGACCTGGAAAGAGGAATAAGTTCAGGTATCTGCAGGTTAGGAAATTTGTTAGGAATGATATACTGTCCTATCCGGCGCTGCCGACCCCGGTACTACAGGATGAGCTTTTGTCCGAAGATGACATTGGGGAGGGCAAGACTGTGGACATGTATGGGGAGCTGATGAAGAGGGAGTGTGCTTCCGTGGAGGAGGTCAGGCGCAAGAGGGAGGAGGAGTTATGGAGGTTGGGGTTGGGGGCTGGAGTGTGGAGGGAAGTTGTGGAGGGTAAATGCATTCTCGTCGTCTTCTTCTAGGTTGTGTCTTATCCAATTTTAAGGTGGTGCGTAGAGCCCACATGACAGTGTCCAAGATGAGTGGTTCTTTTCGGGGGTGGCGGATCGGTCTGGGCAGTGTGCGGGTGGGACGAACCATGTGCACATGTTTTGGGCATGCCTGAGGTTGAGGGGGTTTTGAAAGTGATTTTCAGACGTAATGTCAAAGACTTTGGGGATAGAGGTACCTCCGAGTCCAGAGGTGGCGATATTTATAGAGTCAGAGGATCCAGGAGTTCAGATTGGGAGAGAGGCCGACGTCTTGGCCTATGCCTCCCTGATAGCCCGGAGATGGATTTTGTTGTGTTGCCGGGACTCGGAGTATGGGTGAGTGATTTGTCAGAGTTTCTGCATTCAGAAAAAATTAAGTTTGCCCTTTGAGGGGCGGCGGAGTGATTCACCTTGAGGTGGAAGCTATTTGTAGACTTCTTTCCGAAGTATTGAGTCCTAGACCGGGGGAATAGGTTGGAATAGGGAGGCGGGTACTGGGATGGCAGGGGGGTGAGTGGTTGGGTGGGATGCAGGGAGGGAGGGGCTTTGTTACCTGTTGCCGTAATGAATATTTGAAAGATCAGATATAGATAGCTGTGGCTACCTATAAATGCTGATAGGTAAACACAATGTATGGCAAAAAAAATAAAAACATGGGTACATAGTAGTAGCACACTTACTTGAACCTTTTTTTAATTAGAAGTAAAATTGCAACCCTCAAAACAGAACTACATGAACTTTCAACATTAATATTTTTCACAGAATTTTTTGAGAGTTGCTTCGTGGTTTAAAGATTTAATTATTGAAAGAAACAAGGAGGTTTTGCACAGTGATGCAAAATTTACATACAATACAAAGAAAGTGATCCTGTGAAATATTTAAATTTCTCATGAAAACTCTATCTACGTTTACAAATTTATGTCCTCATTCATGTGCACTGGGGTGGGCATTCAGCCATTAGCTTGCTTTATGTTTTACAAATTTGAGCATTTACACAGTGAACTGCAATATCCCAACAGTTGCTCAAACTATTGTCAATGATTTTGCTTGGGTGGAATAATTATCATTGCATTTTACCTTTCTATTTAATTTCCTCGCCCAATTTGAATCTCTCTTATTTGCAAGTCATAAATTAGTACTGTGTAAGTGCAGGAGCTTCATTTTGTTTTCCACAGCTTTGCTGTCAGCTGGGAAAGCTCTGATAATCCAATCATTTCAGTTTGGAGGATGCCTGCAGCAGAAATCAATAGCTGCAAAGATCTTGAAAATACCACACTCAAATCATCAGAAACAAGAAATTGTTTTTCCATGCCTGTTGTAGATTGATCTGCGAACTCTGTTGAAAATTGGTTTGCCTCGCAATATTTGTCACATTAATGAAAATTCCTTATAGTAACAGGATTAAATCTAGGCATTTTTGAAATTATAATGCAATTACACCAAACAGACAGTTTGACCATTATAATAATTAATGCTGCACCACATCACATATGAAGCCGCACAATATTTTTGCTTTTGAGGCCACTGTGCAAATATTCCCATTGTCAAGTTTTCTTTGTCAGTTTGCGGAGGATGGTCAGAATCACAAAGCTCTCCAAGATTGCCATCAACTGTCTTTGATGGACCACAGAAATTGTGATTCAACCAAGGAGAGATACTCCATCTAGTGGCGTGGCTGAAATGTAGCTACGGTTGTCTTCAGATTTCAATGCTGTTTGTCCTGCTGCAACACAGTCTAAAGCTCCTTCCCACCCAGGAGCTGCTCCTTTTAGCCTCATGATGCAGCCATTTTGTTTTGCGCCTTACTCATTTTAATACAATTAGCTGGTTTTAACCTACTGTTCAAGAGCAGATACAAGAGCCATTGAAGTTATTGTTCACAGAAAACCATGGACTAATGCTATTTCTGTTAGGCCTGCTCTAAAATATAATACTTTGGCATTGGAAGTAATAATGCTGTGCTTTGGGTAGAAACCCAACTGGTGGTTACATTTGAATCTCCAAGATACTGCAGAAGTACTATCCAGATTTAGGCAGATGTTACAGAATGCACAACATGTAGGTCCCCAAACTTGTGATGCAGATATCAGTGGGTTAGACTTTAGTTTAGATGGCAAGACTTAATATGCACCTACTACAAAAGTTGACAATGTGGTTCATAGTAAAGAAGAAAGCTTTAGGCTGCAGGGAAATGTGAATGGACTGAACAAAGAACAAAGAAATGTACAGCACAGGAACAGGTCCTTCGGCCCTCCAAGCCTGTGCCGACCATGCTGCCCGACTAAACTACAATCTTCTACACTTCCTGGGTCCGTATCCCTCTATTCCCATCCTATTCATGTTTTGGTCAAGATGCCCCTTAAATGTCACTATCGTCCCTGCTTCCACCACCTCCTCCGGTAGCGTGTTCCAGGCACCCACTACCCTCTGCGTAAAAAACTTGCCACGTACATCTACTCTAAACCTTGCCCCTCTCACCTTAAACCTATGCCCCCGAGTAATTGACCCCTCTACCCCGGGGAAAAACCTCTGACTATCCACTCTGTCTATGCCCCTCATAATTTTGTAGACCTCTATCAGGTCCCCCTCAACCTCCTTCGTTCCAGTGAGAACAAACCGAGTTTATTCAACCGCTCCTCATAGCTAATGCCCTCCATACCAGGCAACATTCTGCTAAATCTCTTCTGCACCCTCTCTAAAGCCTCCACATCCTTCTGGTAGTGTGTCGACCAGAATTGAACACTATACTCCAAGTGTGGGCTAACTAAGGTTCTATACAGCTGCAACATGACTTGCCAATTCTTACACTCAATGCCCCGGCCAATGAAGGCAAGCATGCCGTATGCCTTCTTGACTACCTTCTCCACCTGTGTTGCCCCTTTCATTGACCTGTGGACCTGTACTCCTAGATCTTTTTGACTTTCAATAATCTAAAGGGTTCTACCATTCACTGTATATTCCCTACCTGCATTAGACCTTCCAAAATGCATTACCTCACATTTGACCGGATTAAACTCCATCTGCCATCTCTCCGCCCAAGTCTCCAAACCATCTAAATTCTGCTGTATCCTCTGACATTCCTCATCGCTATCCGCAATTCCACCAACCTTTGTGTCGTCTGCAAACTTACTAATCAGACCAGTTACATTTTCCTCCAAATCATTTATATATACTACAAAGAGCAATGGTCCCAGCACTGATCCCTGTGGAACACTACTGGTCACAGCCCTCCAATTAGAAAAGCATCCTTCCATTGCTACTCTCTGCCTTCTATGACCTAGCCAGTTCTGTATCCACCTTGCCAGCTCACCCCTGATCCCGTGTGACTTCACCTTTTGTACTAGTCTACCATGAGGGACCTTGTCAAAGGCCTTACTGAAGTCCATATAGACAACATCCACTGCCCTACCTGCATCAATCATCGTAGTGACCTCCTCGAAAAACTCTATCAAGTTAGTGAGACACTACCCCCCCTTCACAAAACCATGCTGCCTCTCACTAATACGTCCATTTGCTTCCAAATGGGAGTAGATCCTGTCTCGAAGAATTCTCTCCAGTAATTTCCCTACCACTGAAGTAAGGCTCACCGGCCTGTAGTTCCCTGGATTATCCTTGCTACCCTTCTTAAACAGAGGAACAACATTGGCTATTCTCCAGTCCTCCGGGACATCACCTGAAGACAGTGAGGATGCAAAGATTTCTGTCAAGGCCTCAGCAATTTCCTCTCCAGCCTCCTTCAGTATTCTGGGGTAGATCCCATCAGGCCCTGGGGACTTATCTACCTTAATATTTTTTAAGACACCCAACACTTCGTCTTTTTGGATCTCAATGTGACCCAGGCTATCTACACATCCTTCTCCAGACTCAACATCTACCAATTTCTTCTCTTTGGTGAATACTGATGCAAAGTATTCATTTAGTACCTCGCCCATTTCCTCTGGCTCCACACATAGATTCCCTTGCCTATCCTTCAGTGGGCCAACCCTTTCCCTGGCTACCCTCTTGCTTTTTATGTACGTGTAAAAAGCCTTGGGATTTTCCTTAACCCTATTTGACAGTGACTTTTCGTGACCCTTCTAGCCCTCCTGACTCTTTGCTTAAGTTCCTTCCTACTTTTCTTATATTCCACACAGGCTTCGTCCGTTCCCAGCCTTTTAGCCCTGACAAATGCCTCCTTTTTCTTTTTGACGAGGACTACAATATCTCTCGTTATCCAAGGTTCACGAAAATTGCCGTATTTATCCTTCTTCCTCACAGGAACATGCCGGACCTGAATTCCTTTCAACTGACACTTGAAAGCCTCCCACATGTCAGATGTTGATTTGCCCTCAAACATCCGCCCCCAATCTATGTTCTTCAGTTCCTGCCTAATATTGTTATAATTAGCCTTCCCCCAATTTAGCACATTCATCCTAGGACCACTCTTATCCTTGTCCACCAGCACTTTAAAACTGAATTGTGGTCACTGTTCCCGAAATGCTCCACTACTGAAACACCTACCACCTGGCCGGGCTCATTCCCCAATACTAGGTCCAGTACCGCCCCTTCCTTAGTTGGACTGTCCATATATTGTTTTAAGAATCCCTCCTGGATGCTCCTTACAAACTCCGCCCCGTCTAAGCCCCTGGCACTAAGTGAGTCCCAGTCAATATTGGGGAAGTTGAAGTCTCCCATCACCACAACCCTGTTGTTTTTACTCTTTTCCAAAATCTGTCTACCTATCTGCTCCTCTGTCTCCCGCTGGCTGTTGGGAGGCCTGTAGTAAACCCCCAACATTGTGACTGCACCCTTCTTATTCCAGATCTCTACCCATATAGCCTCACTGCCCTCTGAGGTGTCCTCCCGCAGTACAGCTGTGATATTCTCCCTAACCAGTAACGCAACTCCGCCACCCCTTTTACATCCCCCTCTATCCCGCCTGAAACATCTAAATCCTGGAACGTTTAGCTGCCAATCCTGCCCTTCCCTCAACCAGGTCTCTGTAATGGCAACAAAATCATAGTTCCAAGTACTAATCCAAGCTCTAAGTTCATCTGCTTTACCCGTAATACTTCTTGCATTAAAACATATGCACTTCAGGCCACCAGACCCGCTGTGTTCAGCAACTTCTCCCTGTCTGCTCTGCCTCAGAGCCCCACTGTCCCTATTCCCTAGTTCTCCCAGATGGGCAGAAATGTGGAGAATGATTTCACCAAATGGAGAAAATCAAATTTGCCATCCGAGGGTCGGAAGATGGCTTCTTCAAAACATGGGAGCCATTCACCCGACTGTCCCGGACCTGTTTGTGGCCAACAAACAAATAAGCAAGTAGCCAAGAGCCAGGGGAAAGTAGCCAGAACATGATAGAAGAGAGGGAAGGGTGCGAGGACCGGGAGTGGGGGGCTGGGTAGAGCAAAAGGGAGTGGCCAAACCCAGCAGGAGAGAATGGAGAATAGCAGGAAAGAAGGGGGTGGGAGGGGCGTACGGAGGAAGGGAGGACGAGGGAAGGAGAACAACAGAGGGGAGCCAGAAGGGAGGAAAGAGGAGGGAACACAAACTGGGGGGAGAGCACAAGTAACGACAACGACCACAACAAGCACAGCAAGACGAGAGAGAGAGAAAAAGAACAGGAAGAAGGAACAACAGATGGCCGAAGCTGAGGCAAATGGACAAAAACGAACAAAAAATGACCAAGAGATGCAAGTGACATCCACCCAGGTGCCCCCTCCACTCGGTTTTGTTTTGCTTGTTTTGTATTAAAAAAAGAGAAGGGGGGAGAAAGCCCCTCCCTCTTTTCTGCTATGTGTTACTTCCTCTGGATATTTTTTTCTGTGTGTACATTTGCAAGTATATCATGTACAAAAACATTTTTTTAAAAGAAATGTGGAGAATAGAATTTAACCCCGAGGTGTGTGATAATACACTTGGGAAGAGCAAACAGGACAAGGCAATGGTCAGATATGGAGAAGTATAGTTGAGCACAGGGGCCCTGAAGTCCCTTAAGGAAGCAGGGCAGCTATATATTTTTTTCATTCATAGAATGTCGACATTGTTGATTCGGGCTGATTAGAGTCAGCATGGCTTTGTCAAAGCCATGCGTGTCTGATAAATCTGTTAGAGTTCTTTGAGGAGGTAACAAGGAAGTTAGACAAAGGAGAACCAGTGAACGTGATTTATTTAGCTTTCCAGAAGGCCTTTGACAAGGTGCCACATAGGAGATTGTTAAATAAGTTAAAAGCCAATGGTGTTAAGGGTAAGATTCTGGCATGGATAGAGGATTGGCTGACTGGCAGAAGGCAAAGAGTGGGGATAAAGGTGTCGTTTTCAGGATGGAAGCCGGTGACTAGTGGTGTGCCTCTGGTCTGTGCTGGGACCACAGCTTTTCACAATTTACATTAATGATCTGGAAGAAGGAACTGAAGGCACTGTTGCTAAGTTTGCAGATGATACAAAGATCTGTAGAGGGCAGATAGTATTGAGGAAGCAAGGGGGCTGCAGAAGGACTTGGACAAGCTAGGAGAGTGGGCAATGAAGTGGCAAATGAAATACAATGGAAAAGTGTGAGGTTATGCACTTTGGAAGGAGGAATTTAGGCATAGACTATTTTCTAAATAGGGAAATGCTTAGGAAATCAGAAGCACAAAGGGACTTGGGAGTCCTTGTTCACGATTCTCTTAAGGTTAATGTGCAGGTTCAGTCGGCAATTAAGAAGGCAAATGCGATGGTGTATAAGGCTCTGGTCAGACCCATTTGGAGTATTGTGAGCAGTTTTGGGCCCGGTATCTAAGTAAGGATGTACTGGCCTTGGAAAGGGTCCAGAGGAAGTTCACAAGAATGATCCCTGGAATGAAGTACTTGTCGTATGAGGAACAGTTGAGGACTCTGGGTCTGTACACATTGGAGTTTAGAAGGATGAGGGGGGATCTTATTGAAACTTACAGGATACTGTGCGGCCTGGATAGAGTGGTCGTGGAGAGGATGTTTCCACTTGTAGGAAAAACTAGAACCAGAGGACACCATCTCAGACTAAAGGGACAATCCTTTAAAACAGAGATGAGGCGGAATTTCTTCAGCCAGAGGGTGGTGAATCTGTGGAACACTTTGCTGCAGAAGGCTGTGGAGGCCAAATCACTGAGTTTCATTAAGACAGAGATAGATAGGTTCTTGATTTAATAAGGGGATATGGGGAGAAGGCAGGAGAATGGGGATGAGAAAATATCAGCCATGATTGAATGGCAGAGCAGACTCGATGAGCCGAGTGGCCTAATTCTGCTCCTATGACTAATGGTCTTATAGGGCAGCATTTAATGCCCATTCCCAATTGCCCTTGGGATGGTGATGAGCTGCCTTCCTGAACCACTGCAGCTCATGTGATGTAGGTACACCCTCAGTGCTGTTAGAGAGACAGTTCCAGGATTTTGACCCGGCAACAGTGAAGGAACAGTGTTAAATTTTCAAGTCAGGATGATGAGAAGCTGGGCAGCACAGTGGCGCAGTGGGTTAGCACTGCGGCCTCATGGCGCCGAGGTCTCAGGTTCGATCCCAGCTCTGGGTCTCTGTCCATGTGGAGTTTGCACATTCTCCCCGTGTTTGCATGGGTTTCGCCCCCACAACCCAAAAATGTGCAAGCTAGGTGGATTGGCCACACTAAATTGCCCCTAAATTGGAAAAAGAATTAATTGGAAAAAAAAAATGGTGAGAAGCTTGGAGGGGAACGTCCAGGTGATGATGTTCACATGTGTTTGCTGCCCTTGTCCTTCTGGACGGTAGTGGTCATGGCTATGCAAGGTGCTGCCTAAGGAACCTTGGTGAGTTCCTACAGTGCATCTTGCAGATGGTACACACTGTTGCCACTGTGCATCATGGTGGAGGGAGTGAATGTTTGTTGATGGGGTGCCAATCAAGGGGGCTGTTTTGTCCTGGATGTCAGCTTCTTGGGTGTTGGAGCTGCACGCATCCAGGCAAATGGAGAATGTTTCATTATACTCCTCACTTGTACCTTGTGGATGGACAAGCTTTGGGAGTCAGGAGGTGAGTTACTTGCTGCAGGATGCCTAGGGCGGGACTCTCCGCCGGCATGATTCTCCGTTTTGCCGGCGCCTGGAGGTTTCCCGATGGCGTGGGGCTGCCCCACAATGGGAAACCCCATTGACCGGCCAGCATAACGGAGAATCCCGCCGGCGGGTCAAGGCTGAAAAGTGGCGTGGCGGGGCGGAGAATCCAGCCACTAGCCTCTGACCTGCACTTGAAGCCACCGTACTTTTCTGGCTAGTCCAGTTTGTTTTCTGGTCAATAGTATTCCCAAGGATGTTGATAGTGAGTGATTCAGCGATAGTAATATCATTGACTGTCAAGAAGTGATGGTTAGATTCTCCCTTGTTGGAGATGGTCATTGCCTGGCACTTGCCCAGGCCTTGCTGCAGTTGGAGATGGACTGCTTCTGTATCTGAGGAGTCACAAATGGTGCTGAATGTTATGCAATCATCAGCAAACATCCCCACTTCTGATGTTATGATGGAAAGAAGGTTATTGATGAAGCAGCTGAAGATGGTTGGGCCAAGGACACTACCCTCAGGAACTCCTGCAGTGATGACTTGGAACAGAGATGTTTGCCTCCAGCAATCACAACCATCTTCCTTTGTGCCAGGCATGATTCCAGCCAGTGGAGAATTTTCCTCTGATTCCCATCGACATCTTTTGCTTGGGCTCCTTGATGCCACACTCAGTCAAATGCGGCCTTGATTTCACTCTCACCTCACCTCACCTCTGGAGGTTAGCTCTTTTATCCATAGATAGCTAAGAAGGTATATAGCATGTTTTCCTTCTTTAGACGAGACATTAGATGATCTTCCAGCCCCGCCGGAGTCGATTAACCTTTGGTTGGATTGCCACATCCATTGCAGGGGAACCCACTGTGGTGGGGCTGGAAAATCCCACCCATAGAATATAATAGCAGGGATGGTATGCTCAACCAACACAAACTCATAAATAACTCATTATAGGCAGAATACTGTATACTGTTCACTCATTACAGGAAGGATATGATGCACAAGTGATTTATGAGGATGCTGACCGGAATTAATCACTTTAGGTATGGGTTGTGTTTTTTGGAACACTTTGTGTGAAGTTATGAGGAGCCTAAATAGTGTGGGTCAGAAGGACCCCTTTAGCAGAGAGGCCAATAATCAGGAGGCACAGATTTAAAGTAATTCGTAGAGGATTAGAGGGAAGTTGAGGAGATATTTTTATCCCAGAGAGTGATCGGGTCTGGAACTCATTTCCTGACATTTTGTAGAAGCAGAAACCCTCATCACGTTTAAAAGGTACTTGGTTATACATTTGAAGTGCTTTAATTTACCAGGTTACAGGCCCAGAGCTGGAAAGTAGGTTTCAATTGGATTGCTCTTTTTCAGCCAACGCAGACATAATGGGCTCAATGGCCTCAACCTGTGCCATAAATCTCTGATTTATGGGCACGACCCTCCAGCCACACTGCGCCGGAGAAGCATCTCGCCGCAGCGCAATGTGGCCGGTGGAAGCCGGGAGACCCCGCTCCCAGGTACTACCTGGCTCGCAACGCCTCACGCGATTCACTGTAATCTTGAGAGATGTTGCAAGGTGGATCCCGCCCACGACGGGCAGGACCACTATTTGGCAAATTTTTATATTAGAGCAAGGCAGTAAGCCTTACTTTAATGTGCAAGTTCCTGAGGTCGCTGCGGCTTAGGGTACCTACCTCGGGGAATCGGACAAGCACCGTTTGGTACTGGTTCCCACAAATGGACCAGACGGAACGGCACTTGTGGGTGTCTCCAATGTGATCAGAGGCACCCAGCAGCACCTTTGGCCAGGGTGGTGCCCTGGTTCTGCCACCTGTCACCCTGATAGTGGGTATTGGGAGGGGGGCGGTGCGGGGGGCGGGGACCCTTCCATATTGCATTTGTGCTGGGGGGAGGTTGTTTTTTTTGTGGGCCTCAGATCGGAATGCCATTTAAAAATGATCTCTCGTTGCAACGGGGAGTTGGAGCGAGCGGAGCTCCCCATTGTAAAAAAACTGGACTATGTGCGGTCTCGGCTGCACGTTCCCCGTCCAGGCCCCTTATTCAAAGCGAGTCGTGTTGAATAACCATGTGTTTCTCGGCACTGCGCTTGCTTGGGGACTTTGTTCCCTTTTGGGAATATTGCACCCTGTCTTTAATTGGAGTCTCAAAGAAATATTAAATACAATAATAATGCTGGCTGCCAGGTGAAACTCTGCTTTGTAGCTGGGTGCTGGAAGGATTGTGAGCGTGAGTAAATTTTCAACCTAAATTTTCTCTTCCCATCGAGAAAAACAGCTTGGCTGTTTCTTACTATTTATGAAGCTCAGTCGAGACTGAACGTAATGATTTATTGAATAGCAATGCAGTTTTGTATTCGTATCCACACACATGTATTTACATTTTAGACACATTCTTTGTAAATGGCAAGGCTGCTGCTTACCTGTTATTAAGTAGCAAATTTGCAATGCTGTTGTAATGATAGTGTGTTCACCGAGTTCCATATGCTGATTTCCTTTGGTTCCCAAAATTTTAGGATGCACACTTGCCCATTATCTGTATCCTTTGACTTCATAAATCATATCAAATGGTGTTACATTTTAGTGACCTGTCCTTCAATTTTTTTTAGAAATGCCATCAATTGAAAAACTGCAACTGAATGTACGAACAGAATCCAGTTTAAGTTTCTCTGATGAGAAAGAGCGGCAACGATTCAAAACACTGAAACAAAAACTAATTCAAGAAGAGAAAAAGGAAGAACCTTCTCAATCTAAGAAAGTCTGGGGTGCAGGGTTCCTGTCGACTATATCTAGCATTCCAAGGTAAATGAAAATATGAATATAACTCTGAATTACATACTTTGCTACAACTAGACCCAGTGTGGCGGCATGCAATGATTTTTACTTTTTTCTCTTCTATGCACATCAGTCAACCAATTTCATCCACTATTTACATAGGTAGCACATTGTGCTCTGGATTGTTTCTGTAATGAAGATCCCTTTTTATACAGACAGGTTATTGGCTTGATTCATAAACTCTTCCCCCCCCCCCCCCTATCATGAGGCCCGAATGGATGCAAAACAGGAAGTCATCAGTTTACTCTCATCAAGCAACCAGCTGGCTATCAACCCAATGTCCTGGCTTGATTAATAAGGGGATCAGGGTTATGGGGAGAAGGCAGGAGAATGGGGATGAGAAACATAGCAGACTCGATGGACCGAATGGCCTAATTCTGCTCCTGATTCTTATGGTCTTCTGCTCAATCTCCTGCTCACTGGGCTAAGCATAGGGTTGGTCTTCAATAACAACAACAACTTATTTATATAGTCCTTTTCATATAGTGAAATGGCCAAAAGGCATTTCTTAGGAATGTTATCTCAAGTGCCACTCGAGGAGAGATTGGGGCCTGAGGTAGGTGAAAGAAGTAGGTTTTAAGGTTAACACCTTCAAAAAGGTAAATGAGGGGGAAGGTTTGGGTGGAAACTCCAGAGCTCAGGACCTTGGCAGCTGAATGTGTGGCTGCCAATACTGGAATGATTAAAATTAGGGACTTTGAAGAGAGGCCAGAATTAAAGGAGTGCAAATATCTTGGGTGGATTAGAGGGCTGAAGCAAATTACAGAGATAAGGTGCGATGAGAGAGTGGAAGGATTTGAAAATGATCTTAAAGTAGGGTATTACTTAACCAGGAACCAATTTAGTCCGTGAGCACAGAGTGGATGGGACCTGATGTGAGTCTGGACGTGCAGCGGAGTTTTGGATGACCTCAGTGTTACAGAGGGCAGAATGTGAGAGGTCAACAAGGAGTGTATTGGAAATTATTTTATTCTTTCATGGGATGAGGGCATGACTGGCAAAGCCAGCATTTGTTTGTCCATCTCAGATTACCCTTGAGGACAGTTAATAATCAATCACATTGCTGGAGTCACATGTAGACACGACCATGCAGTTAAAGAGAGCAGATTTCCTTCTCTAAAGGATGGTACTGAACCAGTTGGATTTTTACGACAATCGCTAATAGTTTTCTGATCACCATTACTGATATTGGCTTTCAAATTTCCAGACTTTTTTATTGAATTTAAATTCCACCAGCTGCCTTAGGGATTGGAGACCCTATCCCAAGGGTTTCTGAATTACTAGCTCAGTGACACTACTATGCCACCATCTCACTATAAAGGTTACGGCTAAGAGGTTATGAGATTTACGGTTAAGAGGTTATAACGGCATGGATGAGGATGTCAACAGATGGTGAGCTGAGGGAGGAGTGGAGTCCGGCAATGTTAGAGTTGGAAATAAGCAGTCTTCATAAAAGTAAAAGTCACCATAGCCCCAGATGACTATAGGCTGCTTTCCCCTTTTGAGGGGGAGAGTTAACTGGTGGTGATTTAATCTGAGGATCTCAGGCAAGGGGCAAGGTTGAGAAGGTGGGGCCTTCATGAATAACCTCAGCAGGGTACGGGAATTGAACCAGCACTGCTGGCCTCTGCATCACAAACCAGCTGTCCACACAATTCTGCTGAACCAACGCCCGATTAGTAATAGTACACATTTCGGTTTTGGTCAGGAGCTTCTCTATGGGTTAGATATATCACCAAGGATATGAGCAGTTTGGTTCAGCATCAGAGTGTTATCAGGGAGAAGGATAAAGTTGGTAGCTAGAGAATGTAACTTGTGGTGGAACCAAAGGCAATTGCTTCAGAATATTTTGGTGTAGCAAATTCCTGTGCATAAAGCACTGAATGGCAGTTAAGCAGCCAGATAAATGGGCCAGACAAATGGCCAAAGATTTAGCTGGCAAGAAGGCTTCATACGTCGGGTTCATAATGATGTGCAGGTACGGTGGATTTGCCATGCTAAATTACCCCTTAATGTCCAAAGATCTGTAGGTTAGGTGGGGTTACAGGAATAGGGTGGGGAAATGGGCCTGGGTAGGGTGCTCTTTTGGAGGTCGCTGCAGCCTTAAGACCATAAGACATAGGAGCGGAAGTAAGGCCATTCGGCCCATCGAATCCACTCCACCATTCAATCATGGCTGATTTCAACTCCATTTACTCGCTCTCCATAGCCCTTAATTCCTCGAGAAATCAAGAATTTATCAACTTCTGTCTTAAAGACACTCAACGTCCCGGCCTCCACCGCCCTCTGTGGCAATGAATTCCACAGACCCACCACTCTCTGGCTGAAGAAATTTCTCCTCATCTCTGTTCTAAAGTGACTCCCTTTTATTCTAAGGCTGTGCCCCCGGGTCCTAGTCTCCCCTGCTAATGGAAACAACTTCCCTACAACCACCCTATCTAAGCCATTCATTATCTTGTAAGTTTCTATTAGATCTTCTCTCAACCTTCTAAATTCCATGAATATAATCCCAGGATCCTCAGACGTTCATCGTATGTTAGGCCTACCATTCCTGGGATCATCCGTGTGAATCTCCGCTGGACCCGCTCCAGTGCCAGTATGTCCTTCCTGAGGTGTGGGGCCCAAAATTGCTCACAGTATTCTAAATGGGGCCTAACTAATGCTTTATAAAGCTGCAGAAGTACATCCCTGCTTTTATATTCCAAGCCTCTTGAGATAACTGACAACATTGCATTTGCTTTCTTAATTACGGACTCAACCTGCAAGTTTACCTTTAGAGAATCCTGGACTAGGACTCCCAAGTCCCTTTGCACTTCAGCATTATGAATTTTGTCACCGTTTAGAAAATAGTCCATGCCTCTATTCTTTTTTCCAAAGTGCAAGACCTCACACTTGCCCACGTTGAATTTCATCAGCCATTTCTTGGACCACTCTCCTAAACTGTCTAAATCTTTCTGCAGCCTCCCCACCTCCTCCATACTACCTGCCCCTCCACCTATCTTTGTATCATTGGCAAACTTAGCCAGAATGCCCCAGTCCCGTCACCTAGATCGTTAATATATAAGGAGAACAGCTGTGGCCCCAACACTGAACCCTGCGGGACACCACTCGTCCCTGGTTGCCATTCCGAAAAAAAACCTTTTATCCCAACTCTCTGCCTTCTGCCTGACAGCCAATCGTCAATCCATGTTAGTACCTTGCCTCGAATACCATGGGCCCTTATTTTACTCAGCAGTCTCCCGTGAGGCACCTTATCAAAGGCCTTTTGGAAGTCAAGATAGATAACATCCATTGGCTCTCCTTGGTCTAACCTATTTGTTATCTCTTCAAAGAACTCTAACAGGTTTGTCAGGCACGACCTCCCCTTACTAAATCCATGCTGACTTGTCCTAATCCGACCCTGCACTTCCAAGAATTTAGAAATCTCATCCTTAACAATGGATTCTAGAATCTTGCAAACAACCGAGGTTAGGCTAATTGGCCTATAATTTTCCATCTTTTTCCTTGTTCCCTTCTTGAACAGGGGGGTTACAACAGCGATTTTCCAATCCTCTAGGACTTTCCCTGACTCCAGTGGCTTTTGAAAGATCATAACTAACGCCTCCACTATTTCTTCAGCCATCTCCTTTAGAACGCTAGGATGTAGCCCATCTGGGCCTGGAGATTTATCAATTTTTAGACCTCTTAGTTTCTCTAGCACTTTCTCCTTTGTGATGGCTACCATATTCAACTGTGCCCCCTGACTCTCCTGAATTGTTGGGATATTACTCATGTTTTCTACTGTGAAGACTGACGCAAAGTACTTATTTAGTTCCTCCGCTATTTCCTTGTCTCCCATCACCAGATTACCGCGTCATTTTGGAGCGGCCCAATGTCTACTTTTGCCTCCCGTTTGTTTTTAATGTATTTAAAGAAACTTTTACTATCATTCCTAATGTTCCTGGCCTACCTTCATATTTGATCTTCTCTTTCCTTATTTCTCTCTTTGTTATCCTCTGTTTGTTTTTGTAGCCTTCCCAATCTTCTGACTTCCCACTACTCTTTGCCACATTATAGGCTTTCTCTTTTGCTTTGATGCATTCCCTAACTTCCTTTGTCAGCCATGGCTGCCTAATCCACCCTCTGATAACCTTTCTTTTCTTTGGGATGAACCTCTGTACTGTGTCCTCAATTACTCCCAGAAACTCCTGCCATTGCTGTTCTACTGTCTTTCCCACTAGGCTCTGCTCCCAGTCGATTTTCGTCAGTTCCTCCCTCATGCCCCTGTAGTTACCTTTATTTAACTGTAACACCTTTACATCTGATTCTACCTTCTTTCAAATTGGAGATTGAATTCTACCATATTATGATCACTGCCTCCTAAGTGTTCCCTTACTTTAAGATCTTTAATCAAGTCTGGCTCATTACATAACACTAAGTCCAGAATGGCCTGTTCCCTTGTGGGCTCCATCACAAGCTGTTCCAAAAAGCCCTCCTGTAGACATTCAATGAATTCCCTTTCCTTGGGTCCACTGGCAGCATTATTTACCCAGTCCCACCTGCATATTGAAGTCCCCCATGATCACTGTGACCTGGCCTTTCTGACATGCACTTTCTATTTCGTGGTGCATTTTTTGCCCCCAGTCCTGACCACTGTTAGGAGGCCTGTACATAACTCCCATTATGGTTTTCCTGCCTTTGTGGTTCCTCAACTCTACCCACACAGACTCCACATCATCTGACCCTATGTCGTTTAGTGCTATTGATTTAATTTCATTCCTAATTAACAAGGCAACCCCGCCCCCTCTGC